>NC_091069.1:178698123-179967408 GCF_032405125.1 Capricornis sumatraensis
TTCTAAGTCTTTAATCTGCATCACTTTGGGGAGGATTTTAAAAAATCTTTTTATTGAAATTTTAAAACACTCAAAAGTAGAGATAATAACTTTAGTAGCTATTGGTTCATGACTTACATTGTTTTATCTTTACTTGTACCCATTTTTCCTCTTCCCTATTTTTTAAAGACAGGTGCCAGACATTTCAACAAATTGTTGAGTATGTCTCTCTAAATATGTATATTGCTTTTATGCAGAACCTTAAAAATGATACAAATGAACTTATCTACAAAACAGAAGCAGACTTAGAGAACTGAACTTATTTGTAAAACAGAAACAGACTTAGAGAATGAACTTACTGTTACTAGACAGGAAGGATTGGGGAGGGGAGAATAATTAAGGAGTTTGGGGTTGACATGTATACAACAAGGACCTACTGTCCAATACAGAAAACTCTGCTCAATATTATGTAACAACCTAAATGGGAAAAGACTTTAAAAAAGAATAGATACATGTATGTGTATAATTGAATCACTTTGCTGTACACCTGGACTTGACACAACATTGTTAATCAACTATATATTTCAGTATAAAACAGTTGGGGGAAAAGGACTGTTCTTAAAAAATTATATCACCTTTCTTAAACTATGAAACTAGGTAGTCAGTATTCAAATTCCTCAGTATCTTGTGTTCTTTAAAAAAAGATTTTTCAAATCAGAATTTATGTAAGTTCCATTCATTGCAATTGGCTAATGTATCTGTTGAGTCTGTAAATCTATAGGTTCTTCCTCCATTTGTCACTTTAAAAAATTTCCACTTACAGTTTGTTGACTACAGCACCAAGAGCACCTTTGTTTTCTAAAAATTAAAAAAAAAAATTACCTATTTTTGGCTGGACTGGGTTTTCATTGCTGTGTGTAGGGTTTCTGTGGTTGTGGGCGAGTGGGCTTCTCATTGTGGTGGCTTCTCTTGTTGCAGAGCCCAAGCTGTAGGCACTTGGATTCAGTAGCTGTGGCTTGTGGGGTCTAGAGTGCTGGCTCAGTAGTGGTGCACAGGGTTACCTGTCATGTGGTGTATGGGATCCTTCTGGACCAGGGATTGAAACCGTGTCCCCTGCACTGGCAGGCAGACTCTTAACCACTGGATCACCAGGGAATTCCCAACAGCATCTTTAGTTTCACTTTATTGATGAACATTTGATTTTAATATCTTGTCATCATAAACCTAGCTCTGCATTACCCTTGTGGCTAAATATTTGAGTACATTTTCCCTTACTCTGTTATGAAAACGATGGTTTACAATGGGTGGGTATATTTCTGATGCTCATTCAGTGAGTCAAGCACCATCAGTTACTGGAGATATTATGGTTAAAGAAAGACACACTGCCTGCTCTCTTGAAGTCTTGCTTTCTTGCAGCAGAGAAAGATGGGAATGGTTAGTTCTTAGGTGGCCCTTATGGTATCCTTGAGGATGGTGCCTCATCTGGACACTGCAAGGGCTGGTGTTTAGAGACCACTCTTTGAGGCAGGGACACCCAAGCCAAGGTCTGAAGCAGGAGGGGTTGACTGTGTGAAAATCCAGGGCACTGCTTTTCAAACTGGCTTGCAGAAGAATCACCATCAAGGCCCAGGCTCATTGAAGGTAATAGGGCCTGAGCCTTTGTGTTTTATCAAGCTCCCTAGTGCTGCTAGTACCAATAAAATTTTGATAACCACTGTTCTGTGGATAGGAGAGAGAACTGAAAGTTTTCTTAGATTTTAGTGTTGGCAGAATATAGGCATCCTCGTCTGCTGTGGAAGAGTGTCTGCTTCACTGTCAAACCTGACACTGTGTGACCTGAGCAAGTGACCTCAGTTACGCCTCAGTTAATTTTGCAAAACCACCGGGTATACAGTAAGTCTCTTTTAAAGTGTTGAAGTCTGTTAAAAAAAAAAAAGCCACAAGCTTCCTGGGGAGCTCTGAACCACCCCAAGTTTGTGGCAGGTGGCCCCCCTGGTGGCTACATCCCATAGGTTGCCTCTGGTCGGCCTCAGAGATGCTAGGTGAGGTGAGCAAGTGATTCATACCTCGGGTGTCAATCTTACTTCACCGAGAATGGGAAAGGAGTTGCTAGTTTAAATTCTTCAGCCCTAGTCGCCAAGGTGTGAAAGGAGTCAGGGAGAGGACATAAAGCCTTCAAGAAATTAGGAGGGAAAAGATATAAATAGAGAACATTTTTTGTGCGTCCAGTTTAGTCTTTTTGCTTCCGAAGGCTTAGCTTCGGTTTCTAGCGCCTGGGGCTGTGCGCTTAACGAGGGCCATTTTCCACAGACCGTCCAGCCTGCTGGCTTGTGTGGCCAAGTCCTCACCGCCTCTGTCGAACACGCTGGAGGGACTCCCGCGGGCTCACCGCCCGACCCCGCTGTAATCCTTCTGAGCTTAGGACCCAGTGGCTGCCAGGCAGCCTGGCACCGCCTCTCCGCGTATCAGCGCCCGCAGATTGGCAGCTCGGCTCCGCCCCCGCTATGGCTGCCGCCAGCTGCCGGGGCTGCTAACTTGCTGCCGGGATACTGGTCTCTGCCGCAACTCGCCGGCTGATCTGTTCGCGGGCCGGCGGCGCATGGGTCTCCTCCGAGGCGGGCCCCCGTGCGCTCGGGCCATGGCGCGTCTGGGCGCTGTGCGCTCCCACTACTGCGCGCTGCTGCTGGCCGCGGCGCTGGCGGTCTGTGCTTTCTACTACCTGGGCTCGGGCCGGGAGACCTTCTCCAGCGCCACCAAGAGGCTGAAGGAGGCCCGCGCCGGGGCCCCTGCTGCGCCCTCGCCGCCGGCGCTGGAGCTGGCGCGGGCATCCTTGGCGCCGGCCCCGGGCGCTAAGGCCAAGAGCCTGGAGGGCGGCGGGGCCGGGCCGGTGGACTACCACCTGCTGATGATGTTCACCAAGGCCGAACACAATGCCGCGCTGCAGGCCAAGGCCCGCGTCGCCCTCCGCTCCCTGCTGCGCCTCGCGAAGTTCGAGGCGCACGAGGTGCTTAACCTGCACTTCGTAAGCGAGGAGGCCAGCCGCGAGGTGGCCAAGGCTCTGCTGCGGGAGCTGCTGCCGCCCGCCGCCGGCTTCAAATGCAAGGTGAGCGGGGCCCCAGCTAGAGGCTCCGGGTAGGTGACTCGGTCATTGTGGGGCCTGGCCTGGATCCAGGGGTCAGGAGGGAGGTGTCTTAGTTGCGATGCCCATTGCCAGTGCCAGCAGAAGCCTAACCCCTTAACCCCTACCCTGCCTGAATTGTGCGTTCACAGCACGCTGCAGGCATGGTCCGGGGGGCGTGTCTCGGAGCCTCTATTAGCTGACTTCGTTGATCCTAGCTTCCCTTTAACTGCAGCCCCCTGGAGAATCAGCATGCCCGCTCTTTCCTGGCGTGGTTGATTTCAGCAGTCAGTGCCTTTAAGCCTGCCCCTCTTTTTATTCTTTTCAGTGTTTGACTTTTGAGGATGGAGCAGGTCACTTGAAAGTGCAGTGTCTGCTGGACAAGGTCTTAGGCCGCTTGAGTTGTTCAAATTACAGTGATATTTCTCATAGCTCTAAGGATTTCAGTTGAAACTGGTCCAGCCCAAACCCAGCCCATGTGAACCATTTCATCTCCTCAGTGTGCCTCCTTCTTCCCTTCTCTTCAGGGTCATGAACCCATTTAGAGAAGCAGCGGGTTCCTCCCAGCAAGAAAGTGCTCCAAGAGGTAAGGATATAAGATGTGGAGAGGGCGGAGCAGAGCTAGTCGTCTTGTTCCAGGCTGGACCGCCTGGCTTTGCTTGGGAGAGATTGTATTCTTCAGTCAGTCAGCTCAGTCACTCAGTCGTGTCCGACTCTTTGCGACTCCATGGACTGCAGCACACCAGGCCCCCCTGTCCATCACCAACTCCTGGAGCTTACTCAAACTCATGTCCATCTGGTCGGTGATGCCATCCAACCATCTCATCCCCTGTCATCCCCTTCTCCTCCCGCCTTCAATCTTTCCCAGCATCAGGGTCTTTTCCAATGAGTTGGTTCTTTGCATCAGGTGGCCAAAGTATTGGAGTATTTCAGCTTCAATATCAGTCCTTCCAGTGAATATTCAGGATTGATTTCCTTTAGGATTGACTGGCTGGATCTCCTTGCAGTCCAAGCTTGGTGTTAATGGCCTCAGTTAAATTACATGTCTCCTTTTGACCTAATAGTTGCCCAGAGGGTATCTAATGTGTGATTTTGGGATAGAAATAGTGTGCACTAAATCACTCCAGTCATGTCCGGCTCTATGCAACCCAATGGACTGTAGCCCACCAGAGTCCTCTGTCCAGTGGGATTCCCCAGGCAAGAATACTGGAGTGGGTTGCCATGCCCTCCTCCAGGGGATCTTCCTGACCCAGGGATTGAACCCGTGTCTCATGTCTCCTGCGTTGGCAGGCGGGTTCTTAGTAGCTGATCTTAAAGGATGGAGACTGGTGGTAGGGGAAGGGGTGGTAAGATTAGAGTAGTGTACCATGTGTTTGTGCTGGGTGAGTGACTAAGGGGAGCCAGTGCTGGCCTCCTGCAGGGTTCAGGGGCCTTTGGTGTTTGTTTTTGGCCGCACTGCACAGCCTGTGGGATCTGAGTTCCCCGACCTGTGTCCCTTGAAGCGGAAGTTCAGTCTTAACCACGGGACCTCCAGGGAACTCCCTTTTTTGTTGTTGTCTACAGGATCAAGTCCTCATTTCTTGGCAGGGCTGTCTGTTGTGGGGCCGGGCTCTTCAGCTGACCTCCTTGTCCTTCCTCTACTAACTGTACTGAATGTGCCTTTACACAAGCTCTACTCTCTGCCCAGAGTGTAACTTCCTTTCTTCCTGGGCCCTTGACCACTGTTTACGTAGTTTTTACCCTCCCCCAGGAATGCCCCTAGAATTGGGGACAGTCTGTGCCCAGCCCTCCACAGCTTTCTGTTCCAGCTTTCTGCCATAGCATCCAGGGTATGCCCTGCCCAGAACAAATGAACCCTTTGGGAACACCCACCAGTCATAGCGAGGCACCTGGTCTGGATTCCATGGTACAGGAGGCCAAGAATCCAGGTCCTGGAGCTTGTGGCTGCAGGGGCCTTGGGGTCCACTGTCTGAGCTGAGGTTCTTTCAGCCTGGGGCCCATCCTGATTTCCCTAATTGCAGTCTTGGGAAGAAGGGCCTGGCAGCCTGTTCCAGGTGTTCCTTAGGACTCCAGTGTTTGAGAAATCCTTTGCTAGTTCAAGGGAGAAAAGCAAGAGGCTTTGATCATAGGGCCAGTCTGGATAGAGCTGGGTGACTGCGGATGACCCCGCCTCCCTTTGGCTCTCAGGGCGTGCAGACTTGGCTGGCGCTCCAGACACCACCTTGTAGACCAACATCGTCATTGTTTCCCTTTCTGAGTCAGAGGTCGCACCCTGGGCCTCTGCCCCGCTACTAGGACCCTGCTGTCCCCTTCCTGAGCTCCAGCCACAGTGTCCTGTCATATATCCAACTTTTCCAGCCTACATGCCTCTGCTCCTCTTTTTCCACCACCAGGATACACTTTCTCTGTGCATCGCTAAGTCTCGCCCATCTTCAGATACCATCTCCTTGTTGGAGCCATCCAGGCAGCCTCCATTCAAGAGGCACGTCTTCCTCATGTACCTGGCTGGCGCGGTGGATTGCATGCCTTCTTATCTACGGTGCCTGTGCCTGGAACATAGTGGGCACTGTAAATACAGGTCTAGGGCAGGTCCAGGCTCAGGGCCGGGTTCGCTCCTTGGAGTTTGTGTTTCATGCTCCAACTCTTTCCCTCTGCTGGCCCTGGTTCTGACAGCCGGAGCCATCACTCAAGACCCGAGGCAGCTGCAGATGACCTGAAGGGGTTGATACCACCCAACCACGGCACGAGGAAGGAGAGTCTGGGGGCTTCCAACTTGATGGCTGTGTTCAGATAAGGGTTTATCATTTTCAGCTAAAGTGCTTTTATTCCTTTTATTTTATTTTTTTTGTGTGTGAATCTGTTTTCTGTGTGTGACCACGGTCATCTCTGCCCGGCCCTCAGGAGCCCACCATGTATGCTTAAGTCCCCTGAATGACTGAGCATCTGCTGTGTGTCGGACCCTGAAGTCACAACTGTAGGGAACACAGACAGGGCAGGTACAGCCCCTGACACCAGGTACCCATGGTGCTTAGCATCACCCATGTATAGCCTGTCCCATTGCTGAACCTGCTGGATTGGGCACGAGATAGTCCCGAGGGAGGGAGACAGCACTGCGTTTAAACCGCAGGTGGCCAGTGACTATTTGCGTGACGTGGATGGCCCCTCTTTGCTTCTCAGGGCCTCCCAGGCCTCCTCTCAAATGAAGATTTAACCCCTACTTCCCTCGGAGAGGTGAGGATTAAATGCCACCTCGTGTGCTGCAGGCAGCCCTGTGCTGCTGTGTCCGTTGTTGTGTGTCTGGTCTCACAACACTCTTCCACTCTGCCGACTTCTGGGAACTCAGCACTGGCGGGCCCTGCAGCCATCGCCTCCCCCCTTTTTGGGGTGGCCAGCCCCCTGCGGAGGCCCAGGGGGACTTTCCCAGTGCTGTGGGGACACTCAGGCACACAGCATGATTGCTTCTCAGAAAGGCCATCTCTGAACCCCTTTTCTGAAGCAGCTGTCCCCTTATTAGCCTTCATTACCTTTCCCGTCACCTTGTTGGTTGCACACACTCATTTGTTCATTCATTCAACAGATATTGTTAAGTGCTTATCCTGCTCCAGGCACTATTCTAGGTGCCGGTGGCCACCAGGAACAGAGCCAGGCCACTGCCCTCGTGGAGCTTACATCCCAGGGCTGTAGGGGTGTGGAGGAGTTTGGCTCAAACAAATGAACAGAAGTCCTCACAGAGTGAGTCAGATCATGATCATGTAGAGAAAAGTCAAGGTGGATGAGGACACAGGGAGTGTCCGTGTGTCGGGGTGGGGAGTTGTGGGCCGTTTTGTACAGGTGGACAGGGAAGGCCTCACGGATACTGTTAACATCTGAGCAAGGGCTGAAGGAAGCAAGAGGAAGAGCTCTTTGAACATCAAGAAACAAGTTTGAGAAAGTCACTACCCTGTTTCCTAGTTTGCATTCCACCCCTCCCTACTAGAGCATCATGCCCACAAGGGCAGGGCATTACTACCCTCATGGTCTGTAAATGCCACCCTGTAAATGCCACCCCTGTTTCTGGCCTGAGTTGGGAGTGACAGACACAGGGGCACGTGCCTCCCAGATCTGGAACACAGGCCAGACAGACTTCTGGAGGGACAGGCTGCTTTGGACAGCAGCTGGCCGCCCTGCAGGGAGGGGCAGACTCTTCAAGGCTAATCCCAGAGGGGAAGAGAACCAGACAGACCTGCCTCTCACTGCGGTTTCTCCTCCTTCCCTAAGGGAGGCGGTAATGTGTCAGGTGGGGAAAGGCGGGCTGGGGAGCGGCAGGAGGTGGGGAGTGCTGGTCTGCTGGGCACAGATGGCATGAAATAGTGGATGGTGTTCTCTCTTCCTCCATCACTGTTCCATTCTTGGCACAGCTCCTGGCATATTCTAGGCTCTCAGAAATACTTTATAGTCAACTGATTGATAGCTGTATTAATTAAACCTGAGAAATCATAGAAGGGTTCTTGGTGTGCTGCCCCTGGTACATCAAACTTCAGCTATCTCAGAGCACGAGGGTGGGTTACTCCATCTCCAGATGACAAGTTAGGAACTGGAAGGAGGCCTTGTGCTTTCTACACTTAAAAGTGACCACTAGATTCCAAGAGGAGTGTGCTGAGGACTTGGGGTAACGAGACAAAAGTTAAATCTCTTTGCACATCTTTTTTGAATTTGCAGTTTCTTTTATTGCGAAAGGGAAACTGTGAGTCGCTTTGAAAAAGTCCCAGCTCATAGTTGAGGCTCTAACTATGTTGAGGCTAGTTGAGGCTCTTCTTCTAAAGAAGCCTGAGGGTAAAATCCTTGATGCTGGCTTCTCAGTGAAGCTAATGACAAACAGGTGACATTGCAATGCAGATTCCCCCCGCCTGTCATGGCAGCAGGAACCTCAATCAGAAGAAAACTTTTGACTAAGTTATGACCATCTGGGAAAGAAGTGATCAAAGAAGTGTGTCCTGAAGTGAGATGCTCTTTGAAAAGATGAGATGACATTTTATGCTCTAAAATTTAGAGAATTTACCGAATGCAATGGAACTCTTAAATTATAATACATTCATGATACAACTGTAGTAATGTACCAATGTATGTTTCTCATGGGAAACTTTAGTCATGGATCTGTAGGGAAGAACTTTGTATAGTATTATTGTATCATGCACAATGTATCATGCACTCTGGATAACTTCACAGATATGTTTTAAAGTTTTAAGGTAAAGTCCATCCATAACTAAGACCAGCGATCATTGTGTATACCTGATAACCTGCATGAGTTGGGCTTCCCTGGTGGCTCAGTGGTAAAGAACCTGCCTGAAATGCAGGAAACTCAGGTTTGATCCCTGGATCAGGGAGATCCCCTGGAGGAGAGCATGGCAATCCCCTCCAGGATTCCTGCTGGGAATGGACACAGGAGCCCAGAGGGCTACAGTCCATGGGGTCACAAAGAGTGGGACACGACTAAAGCGACTGGGCACAGCGTGCACTGGTTGCTTGGAGATACTGTGGGGGCTTCAGTGCATGAATGAAATGTTCCAGCTTAGGGTAACAGTCATTCTTCATAATCACTTGACTGTTTTCTGTTCCAATAGGTCATTTTTGAAAGACCGATGATTACATTTTCTTGCAATTCAGAAAGCTTGAGATATAATTCATGTCCCATGAAATTCACCCTTTAAAATATACAATTCAACAAAACTTGAAAAATTTGAGATCTCCCTTCCTATGACACTGTCACAGATCATTGACATGCAGTTCTATCATAATGTCATTAGAATCAGAAATACATCTTATGTGTAGAACAGACTTTTGGACTCTGTGGGAGGGGGAGAGGGCGGGATGATTTGGGAGAATGGCACTGAAACATGTATAATATCGTGTAAGAAACGAATCGCCAGTCTAGGTTCGATGCAGGATACAGGATGCTTGGGGCTAGTGCACTGGGATGACCCAGAGAGATGGTAGGAGGAGGGAGGTGGGAGGGGGGTTCAGGATTGGGAACACGTGTACACCCGTGGCAGATTCATGTTGATGTATGGCAAAACCAATACAGTATTGTAAAATAAAGTAAAAAAAAATACATCTTATTAGCAGCTTTGTAGATAGCTTAATATTAAAAAATACACAGTGGTTTTTAACACATGCACCAACTTGTTCAGTTATGATCACTAATTCCAGAGCATTTCATCACCCCAGAAAAGAAGCTGTACCCATTAGCACTCATTCCCCCTTCCCCCTTTCCTCTCAGCCCTGGCATCCATGAACCTGCTTTCTATAAACTGGCTTGTTCTGAACATTTCGTATAAACAGACCTTTACTTCTGACTTCTTTCACTTAGCGTGATGTTTTTAAGGTTCATGTTGTCTGTGTGTCAGTACTTCATGCCTTTTTATTGTTGAATAATATTCTGTTGTATGGCTATACCACATTTTTACTTATTCATTCATTAGTTGATGGACATTTGAGTTTCTACGTTTTGGCTATTATGAATAAATAGCTGTGAATACTCATTTACAAATTTTTGTGTGGATATGTTTTCAGATCTCTTGGGTATATACCTGGGTGTGGAGGGCTTGGTCATATGGTAACTGTGAGGAGCTGCCAGACTTTTCCAGAGTAGTGTATTGTATTATTATTTTACATTTCCATCAGCTGCGTATGAGGGTTCCGATTTCTCCACATGCTCACCAGCGCTTGTTGTCTGTCTTGGTCATTGCCATCTTACTGGGTGTGAGGTAGCATCGCATTGTGGTTCTGATTTGCATTTCCCTAATGACTAAAGATGAAATGATTACACACTGATAAGGACAGCCAGATAAATATGTTTGGGATTTTTCTTATGTATTTAAGGGCTTCCCTGATAGCTCAGTTGGTAAAGAATCTGCCTGCAATGCAGGACATCCTGGTTCAATTCCTGGGTTGGGAAGATCTGCTGGAGAAGGGATAGGCTACCCAGTCCAGTATTCTTGGGCTTCCCTGGTGGCTCAGCTGGTAAAGAGTCTGCCTGCAATGTGAGTAGACCTGGGTTTGATCCCTGGGTTGGGAAGATCCCCTGGAGTAGGGAAAGGCTACTCACTACAGTATTCTGGCCTAGAGAATTCCATGGACTCTCCAGTCCATGGGGTCGCAAAGAGTCCGATACGACTGAACAACTTTTGCTTTCGCTTTTGCTTACTTAGGCTGCTTCCCAGGTGGCTCAGATGGTAAAAGTGTCTGCCTGCAGTGTGGGAGACCCGGGTTCGATCCCTGGGTCGGGAAGATCCCCTGGAGAAGACAATGGCAACCCACTCCAGTACTCTTGCCTGGAAAATTCCATGGACGGAGGAGCCTGGTAGGCTATAGTCCATGGAGTTGCAAAGAGTTGGACAAGACTGAGCAACTTCATTTCACTTTGTTTACATATTTACCAAGATACATTTTACAAGAAATACTAGGTATCTTGACTCCTCCTGCACATCCTGAGAGATGTTATAACATCTCTGGAAACACTCTTTACCGAAGGACAAGGTTTGGAAATTTCTGATCTGTTTAGTAACTTTTTGGGTTTTCCTTTGGGATCAGCTGGTAAAGAATCCTCCCACAATGTGGGAGACCTCGGTTAGATCACTGGGTTGGGAAGATCCCCTAGAGACAGGAAAGGCTACCCGCTCCAGTATTCTGGCCTGGAGAATTCCATGGGCTGTATAGTCCATGGAGTTGCAAAGAGTTGGACACGACTGAGTGACTTTCACTTTAGTAACGCTATGCCTAAAATCAGTGAGGTGGGGTTAGTAGTATGAATACTTGATTAGGAGAATTGTAACAATATTTGTTCAGCACTTTAGAGCTTATGAAAGTGCTTGCACAAATGTTTCACCTGAGCATCACTGTGACTGGTGAAGGAGCCTCTAAGGCTGAGACATCGGTGCTTTACTTGAGCTCCCACACTAAGAAGTGGGGCTGGACTGTGACATGTGCTTTGGGGAGTAGGAGGCAGGACAAGACAGGGAGCCATTGAGGGGCACAATCTGTACATCCCCTTGCCCAGATTCCCCAAATAAACATTCAGTCTGAATAAAGACTGTGCTTGCTGCCATCATCGCTTTGCAGAGCCTTACAGAATCACCAAGCATTGGGGCAGGCTGGAAACTCGGACCCTCGGTGCAGTGTCCTCCCAGTGAGCTGATAGATTAGCTGATAGATCCTGGCCAGCAGGGCAGTGACTTATTCAGTGTACACTGGGCTGGGGGTAGAATCAGCCTGGGCCCTTCCATCTTCTACTTGAGTGTCATTGTTTTCAGTGGCCTCTCTAAACCCCAGGAAAGAGTGGACAGGATACAGGGTCATTTTCACCATCCCATTGGAGTCTCTTCCTGTGTTTCCAAGGATCCCTCAGGCTGGAAAGGGGCGGGGAGGCACCTCTCTGACCTTTAGCAGGCCAAACCTCTGCTGTTCCCTGGGGGCCAGCTTTACAGCTGTCCAGTGCCTGAGACCACCAGAGCGTTAGTTTTGGGTGAGCTGTAACATTGCTCCCAGGGAAACCACGTGGTGTGTCACCTGTTTGGGGGTGCACGCTGGGGGCGGTTTCAGGGCTAGCATCAGCGCGCTAGCCTCCCAGGCCAGAAGGAGGAGGAGCTGAAGGAAGGCAGCCCACACTGGACCGCCTCCGGTCTCCTTGCTGGTCACCGCATCCTCCCCGACACCCAGTAGGGGGAGAGCTTGCCCTGCGGCTCCCGGGCAGAGTCACCTCTCCTGCCCATCGAGCCGCGTGCAGCGCCACGCACGGCCACTGGAGGGCACCGGCGCTCCGCGTTTGCTCTGCCGGAGCCCGGGCCCTTCTCTGCCTCCTTCCACTGAGGAAGCCTGGGGCGCAGTCCTAGCTGTTTTTGTTCATTCTCCACGAGCGTCCCCCTTTGTGACTGCCTCCGCCACAACGCCGCTCCGTGTTTTAGAAAGGAAGACCGAAATGAAAGGCAATCTGCCTGGCGGTCATGGGTAGTCATTTCCTTCCCGCGCCGGGTGTAAGCCTGTTTTGATCAGGCCCTTTGGAAAAAGCGGGTGAGAAACAAGCTGGGAAGGTTGGATTCTGGACGGGGAAGGCTGCAGCGCTTCCCTGAAGCATAGAAAGAAGAGTGTGGATGGGCGGTGCGGTGTGCTTCTGCGCCTCCCGAGCCTCCGTGCACCTCCTTGGTCCGAGCCCTACGAGCACGGTTCCGGGGCGGCCTCTCAGCCTCCCAGGGCGCCTCCTTTGTCCAGTCTGGGGTGCCCATCACGCCTAGCACGGACCCTCTGGTGAGGGGAAGGGAACTTGGAGCAGCTTGAGGGTGGAGTCCCTCTCACCGTGGATAAGTTCACCAGAGCCCCAGGGTTTGCTTTGGGCCCATGCCCCCCGGTATCCAGGCTTAGTGGGGACTTGGGCAAGGGGACCACATAGTAAAGAGGGTGCTGTTGCCCTGGGTGCTGGGCCTGACAGGGCCCTTGTTGCCTAACTGCCGGGAGCCTCCGTGTCCTCAGCTGTCAGATGGGCTTGGATCCCCTCTTCACACCCTTCCTGGCCCAGGGCTCTTGCCTTGGCCTTGGGACCACTCCCACTGGCCTGTGGGTTGCTTGGGGTCGGTCAGGATGGTCAGGCCTGGCCCGGAGAGGCAGCTCTGTGTGCTCTCCTTCCTGTTTCAGGTGCCTGTTCTGAGCAGCTGAGCCAGGCCCTGTAGGCTGGCACAAAGCCTGCTGTTAATGTCTTTTAAATTAAAGTCATTAGATTTATTTATGGGGGTAATTATTATTGAGCCGGTCCTCGTGCTGGTGGGTCAGTGTGTCCGGGAGGCTCTGGAGCCCCGTGCTGGTCCAGGGTGCACTTTGCTCTCCTTGGGCCTCCTCTTCCTGTCCTGGCTGGAGCTTACCACTCGTCCTTCCACTAGCCAGGTTTGTCCTGTGCCCGCCAGGGACAGGCCCCTGGGCAGGAGTGCATGGTTTGGGACTTAACACCTGGACTCAAATGCAGTCTGTGACATTTGGGGACAGTGTAACCCCTCTCAGCCTCCGACCTCCCCAGAGGGCCTTACCAGAGTGGTTATAAGGTGAAAATGGTCACCACTGCGCCCTGGCACACGGCAGGTGGTTAGTTAGTGGTGGCTGCTAGTTTTTTCACTTTCATGCATTGGAGAAGGAGATGGCAACCCACTCCAGTGTTCTTGCCTGGAGAATCCCAGGGACAGAGGAGCCTGGTAGGAGGCCGTCTATGGGGTCGCACAGAGTTGGACACGACTGAAGCGACTTAGCAGCAGCAGCAGCAGCAGCAGCAGCAGTAGCTACTTGTGGTACCTGAGTCGGCATTGCGGGGAGGAGCCTTTTCTCATCAGTTTGGAAGGCTTGGCACCTGCTGATTCAATTGGAGAGCAGTGATGTGAGTTTGAAAATCAGATTTCTGCCCAGGTTTATTTCAAGGTGTCTCAGTCTGTTTAGGCTATTGTGACAAAATACCACAGGCTGGTGGCTTATAAACAATTTCCTGTGAGTAATCAATTTCTGACCACCACCTCCCCCTTCCGCACGTGCCCAGCACAGGTCTGGCTCTGGGCAGAGGCTCAGCAAATGCTAGCTTGCTTTGGCCTGTGTTCTGGAGCAGGTGCTGCTGTTTCTTATCAGGTTGGGGAAGCTGGTCTGTGCTTTGCTGTGTCTTCTTTGTGAAGGTTCCTGTCTAGAAGCTGCAATTCTAGAAGTTTCTAGAAGGTTCCAGCATTTTATTTAACTCTTAATGGTGTTTTCTCAGTCTGATTGCACACAGCAATTGTTCATAATCTTTTTGGGAATTCAGCAAAGTATAAACTGTAAGTGATTTTGAAAAGCTAAGCTACAGGGGACCCGAATCCCCCATAGCTTACTCATTTCCTTTTCCCACCCATCCCTTTGAGTAGGGTCTTAGGCCTCACCCTCTGGGGCCCACACCCCGTCAGCTGCTGTGAGGGGGCCCTGTTGTACCAGATTAGCACGGCAGTCCAGGCCACGGGCTCTGTGAGACCTGCCCAGACACTCAGACTCCTTGAGTCCTGGTTACTGTGGGACTGTGAACGGGCTTCACCGGCTCTGGCAGGTGGACGGTGGGTTAGTCATCGTTTGATAACTTGTACAGGATTCAGCAGAGTACATGCTTTGTTCTGCACAGCCCCGGCCACCCCTGTCTGGGGAACAGGAAGACATGGGGCAGGGGATACCAGGGTGTCTGGGGCTGGTTTTGTGAGGAGGGTGGGGCTGTCTGTGGGTGTCAGGGAACTTGGGATGGCACTCATCGTAATGGGACCCTCCCGGTCTTGCAGAGGAGGGAAGCGAGGCAGCTGGGGCAGCAGACTGGCTTGTGTCCTGTACCTGGCAGGAGAGTCATGATCAGAAGATGGGGCAGTGGGAGCCGCCGGGCCTGTGAGGCCCACCCTCTCGGTGCTGGTGGCTGCCGTGTAGCTGCGCTCACCGAGCTGCCTGGAGTCGCGGGAGCCCCATCGAGCCTCTGGGACTTTGCTCAGGTGCTTCCTCTCCTGAACGCCCAGCCTGGCCTTTATCTGGTTAAGTCTTTTCACCCTTCAAGATTAGGCTCAGCTGGGTGCCAGTGATGTGGAGAGGCTGTTCCTGACCACCCCACCCTGTGTTGGCCCCCCTCTCCGAGTGGCGCTGTGCTGAAGTTGGCCCCTGGGCAAGTACTCCTGGGGGCCGGGCTGTCTTCTTTCCTCCCAGGTCTCAGGACACGGTGTAGCACAGGGCCTGGTGTGGGGTCCGACCCAGCAAGAGCCTGCCGGGCGGGCACAGGTGGTCGGCCGAGTGCCCCGCTCCTAGCTATCCTGTGCGCGTGTTCCCGCACGGACATGGATGGGGACAGTGTTGGTCCCTGGCATCCAGAGAGGCCTCTTGATCTAGATGACGTCTTCCTCGTACCTTTTTATGCTGGTCCTCCAGACAGGAAGGTGTCCGATCTGAAGCCAGCCGGGAAGATCCGGTGTATGTTGGAGACGTCTTCCTGGGTTTCAGAACTCTCCCGGTGTGTTACTGTGCAGGGCTGCTGCTGCTGGTCTGGAGGAGGTGGGAGGGATTGGCCTCTCTCTCCCCTTATGCAGGCAAGGGCAGGGGGCGGCAGTGGCTGCTTGGCCTGCCCAGAGCCCCCAGTGGGTGAGCCTGGAGCCTCTCTGGTAAGCCGCCCAGCCCCTGCCCATCGGCTTTCTCTCCGAGTTCTGCCCAGGGAGCCTGATCCTGGGTCCTAGGGCTCTCCCTGACCCCAGCTTCCACTGGCAAGGCTTCCAATGTCCCTGAGCCTCAATTTCTCATCTGTGAGATGGGCAGGCGCATGCTAGCCCTGAGTGATATCCACAGCTTCTTACTGGCATGTTGAAACTGGACGCAGGAAGTTGTGAAACACATGTCCTTTCCAGGCTTTTCCTGAGTGGGAGGATGGGAGACTGGGGGAGACTTGACGCCGTCGGTCATCTCTTTCTGGGGTCACCCCCCCAGGTCCTGCTCGCCGATTCTACTTTGCTCCTCTGGGAGATACTGGTTGATTTCCTGGCCACTGCCGCGAGCCAGGCTGCACCTCGAGCCAGGGGACGAGGGGGTGTGGAAGCTCCTTCGGGTCTCGCACAGGTGGTGTCAGTTGAGTGGCGGGCGCTGCTGGACTCCATCTTCGTTCTCTTCCTCAGTCCTGGGAGGAGGGAGGGCTTCTCCCCGAGGAAGAGGTTTCCCAGGTGAGGATCCCGAGCCCAAAGCAGGTTCAGAGCTTGGGCTCTGAGGCGTGGAGCCGGGATGGGAGCCGACCTTTCCGGCTGGTGAGCTCTGGGTGCTAAGCCCTGTGATGTCAGCTCTGGGGCTTCGTTCCAGGCCCTCCAAACAGTGGGTGCTGTAGGAGAGCTGGTGTCCCCCCAGGAGGGTTCCCACGGTGCCCTCTGCTCGCTGGGGCCTCACACACGTGGCCTCTTCCCCTCGTCACCGGGTGCTGTGGGGCAGCAGGTCCCCTCAACCTGCTCGCGGTGGTCTCATTCCTCCTCCAAGTTCTGCCCTGAGAACCAGCCGGGGGGGCCCTGTTGAGGATGTGGGGTGTTTGGTGTGTTGTTTGGAACCCCACTTCCCTCTTGTGGCAGCACGTCCAAGAGGTCAGGGCTGGAGGCAGCTGGAAAGGCCGTGAAGTCCTGTCCCCTTCTGTTAACTTGTGAGGAAATGGGCCCAGAGAGGCCGAGTGATGGCTCAAGGCCACACAGCGGTCAGCGGACAGGGGTCTGGGACCCGCTTTCCTTCCCATGCTGACTCCCTGCCTGCTGTCTGTTCTGTCTGTTCTGAAGCAATTCCTGGGCCGTGCTGGTCTCTGTGTGTGTCCTTAGCCTGAGGCAGTCATCAGATCTCACCCACCTGTGACTGCTTGTGTTTTGTGTATGTTGAATGGCCTCTCTGCCCGATCTACTGAGCAGCTACTCCAGATTCCAGCTGATGGGGCCTTCTCAGATGCAGGCCCCAGGGCCTTCAGAGAGGCTCCCACTGTCCCGTGGCGGCCTACATGAGGCCCCGAGGCAGGCTGAGCCTGTGTGATAGTGTTTGGAGGGGGGCTGAGCCTGTGTGTGTGGAGGGGGTGCTGAGTGTGTGTGTGTGGGGGTGGGGTGGGGTGGGGCTGAGCCTGTGTGCGTGTGTGTGGAGGGGGTGCTGAATGTGTGTGTGTGTGAAGAGGGGCTGAGCTTGTGTGAGTGTGTGGAGGGGGTGCTGAGTGTGTGTGTGTGTGGTGGGATGGGGCTGAGCCTGTGTGAGTATGTGTGTGTGAGAGAGCGTGTGGAGGAGGGGCTGAGCGTGTGAGTGTTTGGAGGGGGGCTGAGCTTGTGTAAGTGTGTGTGTAGGGGGGACTGAGCCTCTGTGAGTGTGTATCTGTCACTGAGCATGTGTAAGTGTGTGTGTGTAAGGAGGAGGGCTGAGCCTGTGAGTGTGTGGAGGGGGGCTGTGCATGCGTGTGTGTGTGTGTGTAAGGGGGCTGAGGCTATGAGAGTGAGTGTGTGTGAGTGTGTGTCTGTGAGTGTGTGGAGGGAGGCTGAGTGTGTGTGTGTGTGTTGGGGGGTGAGGCTGATAGGACCCCACTTCTGTCCCCTGCCCGAGTCTGTGTGTGAGTGTGTGTGTGTGTGGTGGGGTGAGGCTGAGCCTGTGTGTGTTGGGGGGTGTGGCTGATAGGACCCCATTTCTGTCCTCCGCCTGAGTCTGTGTGTGAGTGTGTGGAGGGAAGCTGAGTCTGTGTGTGTTCGGGGGTGAGGCTGAGCCTGTGTGTGTGTGTGTTGGGGGGTGTGGCTGATAGGACCCCATTTCTGTCTTCCGCCTGAGTCTGTGTGTGTGTGAGTGTGTGTGTGTGTGTCTGTGTTGGGGGGTGAGGCTGAGCCTGTGTGTATGTGTGTTGGAAGGTGCGGCTGATAGGACCCCACTGCTGTCCCCTGCCTGAGTCTGTGTGTGTGTGTGTGTGTGTGTGTGTGTGTGTGTGTGTGTGTGGTGGGGTATGGCTGAGCCTGTGTGTGTGTATGTTGGGGGGTGTGGCTGAGCCTGTGTGTGTGTGTGTTGGGGGGTGCGGCTGATAGGACCCCACTGCTGTCCCCCGCCCAAGTCTGTGTGTGTGTGTGTGTGTGTGTGTGTGTGTGGTGGGGTATGGCTGAGCCTGTGTGTGTGTATGTTGGGGGGTGAGGCTGAGCCTGTGTGTATGTGTGTTGGGGGGTGCAGCTGATAGGACCCCACTGCTGTCCCCCGCCTGAGTCTGTGTGTGTATGAGTGTGTGGAGGGCAGCTGAGTGTGTGTGTGTGTGTATTGGGGGTGTGGCTGATAGGACCCCACTGCTGTTTCCACCCGAGTCTGTGTGTGTGTGTGTGGTGGGGTGCAGCTGAGCCTGTGTGTGTGTGTGTTGGGGGGTGCGGCTGAGCCTGTGTGTGTGTGTGTGTGTGTTGGGGGGTGCGGCTGAGCCTGTGTGTGTGTGTGTTGGGGGGTGCGGCTGAGCCTGTGTGTGTGTGTGTGTTGGGGGGTGCGGCTGAGCCTGTGTGTGTGTGTGTTGGGGGGTGCGGCTGAGCCTGTGTGTGTGTTGGGGGGTGCGGCTGAGCCTGTGTGTGTGTGTGTGTTGGGGGGTGCGGCTGAGCCTGTGTGTGTGTGTGTTGGGGGGTGCGGCTGAGCCTGTGTGTGTGTGTTGGGGGGTGCGGCTGAGCCTGTGTGTGTGTGTGTTGGGGGGTGCGGCTGAGCCTGTGTGTGTGTGTGTTGGGGGGTGCGGCTGAGCCTGTGTGTGTGTGTGTTGGGGGGTGCGGCTGATAAGACCCCACTGCTGTCCCCCGCCCAAGTCTGTGTGTGTGTATGTGGTGGGGTAAGGCTGAGCCTGTGTGTGAGTGTGTGGAGGGGGGCTGAGTGTGTGTGTGTGTTCGGGGGTGCAGCTGATAGGACCCCACTGCTGTCCCCCACCCGAGTCTGCACCCTGTCAAGCCCAGCGCTGCTGTGTACAGGGTCTCTGGGTACCAGGGAGTGGGCTCCCCGCTGTGGGAGCTGACGTCGTGACGCAGTGGGCACTCTGGAAGCTCTCTGAGTTACCATCTACCTGGCCCACTTGGAGAGTCCACCCTGGCCGGAGCCCTGTTGCCTGAGCCGGTCTCGGTGGTGCCTCTGTCCTCCCCTGCTGCCTGCAGCGCTGGTGAGGCCGCCAGGTGAGAGGCTCTGGCGGCAGGCTCCGTGTTGGTTCTCCCCACTCCGGGTGCAGCCTGGCACAGGGGTGGGCAGGAGCTTCTCAGATGAGTGTGGCGTGGGCTTCAGGCAGGCCTGGGAGGGCCTCAGGTCCACATGACCCCTCTGAGAGGCAGTGGGGAGTGGTCTGCCTTCTCCGAGCAACTTCCTCACCCGCACAGGGGCACGGCCCTGCACCCCTCCTCAACATGTTGTTGTGGGGATGAAATGACATGACTTACGGTGTCTAGAGGACCCGTGTGTGACCAGTACAGTGGACCAGGGGTCTGCGGTGGACCTGAGGCACGGGGGCCCCCTCCTCCATGAAGCCCATCCAGGTCTGCCTCCTGCCCCCCAGCGGCAGTACGCTGTCTGGGTCCGCCCCCTGGAAACCCCCCATGCCCTGCCTCGCTGGTCTGCACCTGCCCATCATGTGTCCCAGGTCAGATCCTGGTGTAGGTGGCCATGCCCCGGCCTGGGCTGTGCGGGCTGGCTGCCTGGATGCTGAGGTTTGTCTTACAAAAGAGCCAGGTTTGGCACAGAGGTGGCCTGGGCTGCACACTTTTATTATGTTCGGTGTAGGTACTGAGCGAGAGGGTGACTGAGCCATGGGACCTGCCGAGCTGCCTCCCCCTGTGACCCCCACCTCTCTCACAGGAGGGGAGGGACAAGCTTTCTGCTCACGAGAGCAGCTCGTGGGAAGATCTCACTCTGGAGGGAGGTGGATCTGTGCCCTATGGTTGGCAGGACAAGCTGCTGGCGATTTTGGCTGCTGCTGATCTGTGTTAAGATGAGTTTAACTTGTGGCCAGTGTGGAGTGAGACTTTGGTCCTGGTCCCCAGGGGTGGGCAGTGCTGACACCTGAGACACGGCCGAAGTTTCAGATCCCTGATCGCCCATCCACTCAGGGTCCGGCTGTGCTGTGGGTCACTCAGCCAGGAGCAGGCAATGAATGGATGGGGCGTGGGTACCCAGCTACTTGCTGCCAGCCTCGGGGGCACAGGTCACCTGCAGTCCACAGTGGACAGGGCTCCCTGGTGTGAGCTTGTCTGAGAGTCTCACTTCCATGGGTTCCTGTTTAAAACCAGCCTGGTTAGTGACCCCCTTTGGCAGCGGGGGCTGGGATATTACACAGAGTGAGGTGAGCAGTGTTATCAGAGGAAGTGAGGTGTTAGGGGGTCAGTTGTGTTTAGTTTTCTGTTCTTCTGACTCCTTGAGCATCTTTTGCTTTGGCCAGAAATGCGAGCAACTGAAGTTGGTCATTGATATGGCTCTCAGAGGGTCGCATGACTTTTGAGAGCAAATGTGGAATGAAAGCGTTCCTCTTTACCACGGGGAAAGCTCTGTCTCAAGTCCCTGGTCTAGGAGGTGAAATAGGATCTTGCTGTCTCACTGCCTGTTCTCAGGAGCTGTTGACATCCAGCCCTGTTCTGTGATGTGCTCAGCATCTGGAAGGGATTTCCGGAAGTCTTTGGGGGATCTGTTAGAGCCTGGAAACATGGGAGTTTTCTTGCAGCCCCATGAGAGTATTCAGCTCTGAGGAATCAAGAGTCCTGGGCCTTCAGGGGTGTGAGGTTGCTCCCACTTTTTGTCATCACAAACATCGCTGCTGTGACCATTTGGGTGACCATCTGTACACAGAGATGAGCTTGAGCTTCTCCAGTCTTCACACCTGGAAGGGTCTTCCCTGGTCTGGGGGTCTGTGCACCTTCCCGGATGCTGCTCAGTGCTTCCCTGGTGCAGTGGTCTCCCACCCGCTCCGAGTACTGTCGAGGACCCGGTGTGGACTCCCTTTCCTGGGTGGGTCTGGCTGCCTTTGTTTCGGGAAGTGGAGACCTGAGGGCAGCTTTGCGGGCAGACTCGAGTGTTCTCGGTGCCGCTGCAAGCCTTCTGGTCGAGTGGAGACCTGACCTGCTCTTCCCCAGCGTTTTCCGAGTCTCTTAGAGGAGGTACCTCCAGCTGCAGGTGCAGCGCCTCTGTCTCGGGGGCCGGGGGGCTTGGCTTTGGGACTGGCTGCCATGGGCCATGTAATGGGGGGAGACCGCCACACCCCTCTTTGGGTCTCACTGTCCCTCTCTGAGACGTGAGGGCTTGAATCAGTGACTCTGATATAGGCTCTTGGCTCTGCCCGTGTTGCTCACCCACTTTGGATTTTGTGACTTGCAGAGGGGTCCCCACTGTTGTGGGCACAGCTGTGGGCCTGAGCTGCGGCAACTGGCAGGTCAGGGTGGAGGCTGGGTGCTGCCTTGCAGGGCGGCAGAGCCCTGGCCCTCACCAGTACCTGGCTGTGCCCTCCGTGGAACAGTCTGTGCGCTCGTACAGCTTGAGGGAAGGGCCTCAAATTCCAGGGCTTAAGGCCAGAGCAGCTGAGTGGTGACAGAGGGGAAACCAAGGTGTGCGGCTGGCCCTGGGGGACCTCACCTCCAGAGGCAGAGGGGCGCTGCTTTCCCTGTGAGGCCTGTGTGAGCCCAGGTGGTGTAGCTGCCATGTGAAATCCCCGCGGAGCCAGTATTTGCTGTGCCTGGGAGTGCCTGCTCTGTCCCAGGACGCTGATGCACACGGGCGTGTCCGTGAAGAGAGGCAGAGTCAGAGCCCTGCCCTCGTGGAGCAGACCTTCTGGGAGGAAGAGGACTGAATGAGCCAGTGATGCTTGTCTGCCTTGCTGCCTGGAACACCGGGCAATAGGGGCTCGAAACGGGGCGGGGTTCGTTTCATCTCTTGGTTGTTCCTTGAGAAGCAGATGAGTACATTGTACCGCCTCCTCGCAGGTGAGTTAGGAGGTTTAGCAGGATGAGGGGGCTGCGAGGCTGTCACAGTCTCTAGGTGGAAAGCGGGGGCTCTGTCCCCGAGAAGGTGGCATTGGGCCGGAGACCTGGTGGCGTGAGGGAGCTGGGAGAACGTCTGGGTGCCTGGTGGTTTGAGGAGCAGCAGACAGGGGCCGTGGGCTGCAGTGACATTGCTGGGGTCAGGGGACGTGGCAGGAATGGGGCAGGCCTCGCGGGAGGCCCATGAGAGCTCTGGCTTTGTCAGAGTGACGGGAGGGGCCGCTTCTGGGTTTTGAGCAGAGAAGGGTCACTCTGGCTGCTGTGTGGACCACGTGAAGAGGAGACCTGTGAGCAGGAGGCCAGAGAGAGGATGCTGGCCTGAGTAGGCGGAAGCTGGGGGGCTGTCGCGTGCAGGGGAGGGATGCTGGGCCCATCCAGGAGAAGGTTCTCTCTACACTAGAATTAATTCAGACGTGGGCCTGGGGCCTCGAGGGGGCCGTCAACGACATGCGCCTCTCCGGCAGAGCTGGGGTTGTGGTGTTTTCATTCAACACTGAATTTTCCTAATAGTAGGATCCAGTTTTCTACAAAATAAGCGAAAGAAAAAGCATGAGAGAGAAAGTAGGGACAGAAGGAGAGCGGGAAGGAGAGCAGTGACCTTGTAGCGTGCGCTCAGTCGCTCAGTGGCATCTGACGCCTTGCCTCCCCGTGGCGTGTAACTTGCCAGACACCTCTTTCTCACTCGGTGGGACTCTGCCCTTGGCAAGGGGACAAAATAAGAAAAGTGGAATGAGGGCAGGCCTCGGGGGTGGTTGCCATTCTGGAATCAGAACAGCCTGGGCTCACAGCTGGGCCTTGGCCACTGTCCACCATATCCCCTGGGACGGGTGACTTCGCCTCTCCAAGCAGCCGTGGCCACCTCCTTCATCAGGGGCATGGTGTTGATGGACTCATGGTTGTCCACGTTGCTTCCTGACCCTTGCTTGGTTTTGTCCCTTTGTGGCCCCACGGTGAGCAGGTGCTGGTTCCTCGTGTGGCAGGGCGCAGAGCAGTGCTGGGAATGGGGCGTGGCGGGGGGACTGTCTTAGCTTGAGGTTAAGGCGGGGACTCAGTGCACAGGCTCCTGATGTCAGCGTGTGTGACCTTGGGGAGGCAGGGACTCAGCCCATGGCTGCCTCCTGGCCGCCAGTACTGCGCTTGGCATTTTAAACACATCACCTCACCCTCAGATGGAGGCAGTGGACGCGAGCAGAGTCCCCAGAGTCAGGCCATTGACTGTTTCCTTCACGTGACTGTTTCCTTCACGGTTTTTGCCAATATCCTAGAACTGCCTGCAGCATTAGCTGCTTAATATGTATTTTAAATCGACTCACGTTTTTTCCTCTTAGCCTCTCGTTAGGTGGTGATATCTGTGAAATCATAGTTCTAAAGTGTTTTAATTTTTGCAGTGTTTTACATATCAAAGTAAGTCTATGAGCATTAAAGTGGTTGATCTCTGTGCTCCTTCGGAAGTCCTGTTTGTCCCCTCTGGAACCGGTGCCACATCTCGGGGAGCACTGGGCCAGGGGCTTTCAGGGAGCTTAGGAGTGGCGGCACCAGGAGATGACGGACACTATCCTGGCTGCACGGAGCTCAGCTGCGTGCTCTGGGGGCCGCGGTGCTCTTGGGCGCCCACTGTGTCCCCACCCCAGAGAGCCAGGAGGGGAGGGGAGGTCATGTGGTCTGAGGGGGGGTGTGGGAGACCTGGCTGAGGCCACCTTCCTGCCTGCTCGATGGAGAGAGGAAGCTGGCTCAGTGCGTCCCTTGGGTGTCACTCATGTAAAACAGCAGTGTTCTTTGGGAGGTCACAGGTCATGGGAGATGGCCACACAAAAAAGAAGTCAGGGGATCTGGTGAATAAGACCGGACAGCCCTACAGCCGGCCGACTCCTTGGCAGGTGGGCGAGCTGGGGCACTTACCCTAAGATTTCACAAAGCAGACCTTTTGCTACCACAGGGTCCCTGGGGCTTCCGAGGTGGCTCTGTGGTAGAGAACCTGCCTGCCAATGCAAGGAGACACAAGAGATGGGGGTTCGATCCCTGGGTCGGGAGGATCCCCTGGAGAAGGAAATGGCAACCACTCCAGTGTTCTTGCCTGGGAAAGAGGTGTCTGGCAAGTTACACTCCATGGGGTCACAAGGGTCAGATACGACTGAGCACACACACGCACTGCAGGGTCACTGCCCTCCTTCCTGCGCTCCTTCTGTCCCTTCTCTCTCATGCTTTTTCTTTTGCTTATTTTGTAGAAAACGATCCTACTGTTAGGAAAATTCAGTGTTAAATGAAAACAACCCAAACCTCATAATTTATAAAAGAAGTGAATTAAGGAATGATGATACCCACTGTGTACAGATTATTTGAGCTCACTAAACAGATTCTTTAGTAAGTGCTGGAAAAGATAGGGAGTGACCAGCTGCCTGCAAGAGTGACTGCTCAGGGCTGAAAGATGGGCCCTGGGAGCGGGAGGCAGGGCGGGAGGTGGTGGGGCTGGCCGTGGCGCTGTGGGCATGGGATGGACTGCACTGCAGACATCACAGGTTTGTGCTCAGGGGCCCCACAGCTGTGTTGTGATATCTGCACGGGCATGTGACCTGTGTGATGGCACTGCTAGCTGGTCATGGACATGTGCAGACCTCCTCCCACCCCTTTTGCCTTCAGCGTCGCCCTGGAGGGGCGTCTGGGCCCACTTCTCTGTCTCTCTCCCCTCCTCTCAGTGTGTGGTCTTTCTTGGGTCCTTCCTCACCCTCCGTCCCTGTGACTTGCCGTGACCCCTGGCGGTCATCCTGGAAATCCACTTGGAAGGCCCAGGTGTTTGAATGTCTGAGAGCAGAGCACGTACAAGACAGACAAGCTTTTTTTTTTTGCGTATCCCCGCATGTGTAACCTCTGTACCTTGCTCTGCTAACCAGGTCTTCATCTCATCATCTCCTTGCCCAGGACCCTCCTACTACTGGGGGTAAGGAGGTGAGGATGGGCAAGGGGGAATCCAAATTGGTGCCCCAGAGGGGCATCCAGAGGGGCTGGCTCTAGTTCCTGAGCCCAGGGCCCATTCTCCTGGGCAAGGGGGAATCCAAGCTGGTGCCATCAGCTGGCCACCCAGAGGGGCTGGCTCCAGTTCCTGAGCCTGGGGCCCATTCTCCTCCAGACACGACAGGCTGCTCTTCCTTGATTTCTTGTTGGGCTCCTGAAAAGTGTCAGTCGCTCAGTCTTGTCCATCTCTTCGTGACCCCATGGACTGTAGCCTGCCAGGCACCTCTGTCCATGGAATTCTCCAGGCAAGATTACTGAAGTGGGTAGCCATTCCCTTCTCCAGGGGATCCTCCCAAACCAGGGATCGAACCTGGGTCTCCTGCATTGCGGGCAAATGCTATACCATCCGAGCCACCAGGGAAGCCCTCCTGAGTCTACAGACAATTGACATCTCAAAGAGGGAGGAGGTTTATTGTAACCATTTATCCTTGTGCCATTACAGGCAAGAAAATGGAACGAGGTGGGAACCTGAGCGGGGGAGAGGGTGGGACTGGGGAGAATGACCAGCATGTGTGGAAGGTGGTATGAGTTCCCCACAGCCTCGCCCCTGAGCAGAAGCCCACAGATCCTTCAGCTCCACCCCACCGTTTGCCACCTCGTCCCTCTAACATTCTATTTTCTCCTCGTTCTGTCCTGTTCTGGTCGACTGAGGTTTTGGAGAACTGGAATGTGGCCCATCTCTGCTGAGGTGGTAATCTGTGCTCTGGAGAAAATAAGTCTGGTAATTGAATAAATAGCCAGGAGTGCAGTGGGGTGGAGTGGGGGGAGTAGCTTCCGTTTTGGTTGGGAAACTCTCAGGAGGTGACATGCGAACTGGTACCGGAAGAGCTGGAAGGACATAGCTGTGGTTGACTCTAAGGGAGAGCATTGTGAGCAGAGGGAAACACTGGTGTGAAGGCCCTGAAGAGTAAATGTGCTGGCATGTCTGTGGGATTGAAAGGCTGCCAGTCTGTTAGCAGATTTTTCTTTCCATCCTAGAAATATTCATCGTGTTTTCACATTCATCATTGATGTCCTTGAGAAAACAAATTTTTTACCCCCCAGGGAATCATTTCCCTCCAGCTTTTGTTGGAATGGATTACTAAGATCACCCAAACTAGGGTCACACTGGTGGGAGCTGACCAGCCTATGGGGGGACCCACTCGGCCCTCATGCAGTTGGAGTGCTGCAGAGCCAGGCAGCTCCGGTTATTGCTGTATCGTGACTTGGGCTGTTTATTACAGAAGGTATTTTTTGTATCAAATCAAGGTATTTTTGCCTGGGAAAGGCATTTGAGCACTCATAGAACAGGGTGATAAGATCAGCTGTCCTTTACTGAGTTCCTATTGCATTCCTGGAGACTGGCAGCATGATTCTCTCCCATTTTCAGACGGGGCAGTTTTGGGGTTTTGACAGGGGTTGCCAGGTGATGAAGTATGGACTTAGCATCTGATCCCAAAACTGCCCGCAGACCCGGCTGGGCACTCCAGCACACATGAGATTCCACCCCAGACTGGTGCCCGCGGAGCAGGGCAGTAGCTGTCGTGGGCTCTCTCCTGTCAAGTCCAGAAGCTGGCACCGCAGCTGTCCTGCCCAGTTCTCTGGGAGGCCCCTGGGAGAAGCGGGCGCCTGTTGGCTGTTCTGCAGTGCCTGGATTCCGCAATGAGAGCAGACTTCCTGGAGTGCTGTGCTGTCCCTCTGCCCTCCGGCAGCTCCTCCAGGGACAGCTGGGCCCAGGGAGGTGACATGGCCATCCCTGGTGGCCCTGTGCCTGCCGCCCTGCAGACAGGCCTTGGTGTTTCCTGGAAGCCTGGCGTCTCCCTGGGCACAGGGCCCGCCCCACCACCTCCCTTCTTGGCTCCAAGAGCTCTGTGTGACCTGATTCCTAGTGGGCGTGCCGAGTGACACACGAGTTTTCTCTTCCAGGCTGAGCTAGGGCTTGGCATGGCTCTGTCCCCAGTGGACATTTAGTGGAGCAGTGGTCTGGCTCTTCAGGCCTGTCTGTGCCAGTGAGCCTGGGGCCGGACATCTACCCCTGCCTGTCACCATTCTGGGTGCTTTGGCCTCCCCATGTTGGAGAAGGTGTGGAGAAGGTGTTGTGTGTAATGGATATGATGCAAACGTCCCCTCTCCCTCATCCCCAGGCTGTCCTTTGCAAGAGAGATGTCTTTCCAGTCTCTCGTTTGACGTGGCACTCTCTCGGTTACATGCTTTATTTTGAACAACAAAGTACAGCTTGAGACCACCTTAGCCTAAAGCATTAATTACTGAATGTGGGTGCTCCTAGAATTCTCTTGACAGACTTCATTAAAGGTAAAAGGAAGCCGAGAAATTTAACACAGATTTAGCCACTGTTTCTGGGATTTTGATCTCATAATTATAAATGTGGAATATTGATATAAGGGATCCTTTTAAAGTGGTTACAGATATCTGGTTATAGGCTGGTGAAAAAAACCAACTGCCTTAATGGTATGGACAGAGGTTCTCCAGGGTTGGGATAGATGCCATTTCTGGTGACAATATCCCACACAGATTTATAAGGGGCTGTATCTGAAACATCTTGAATGGATGATTGGATGATGTGTTCTGGAAAACTGCTCTGAATGACTCAACTTGACTTTGGGGTTGGTGAAGACGTTCCTGTTGAGGACCACATGAAGGGTTTGAAAAAATTCAGTTTGTAAGGTGTGTAGTAGATGGAAATAATCATGAATAAGATTTTTATAATTTAAAATATGTATACATAAAGTGGGCTCCCCTGGTAGCTCAGATGGTGAAGTGTCTGCCTACAATGTGGGAGACCCGGGTTTGATCCCTGGGTCGGGAAGATCCCCTGGAGAAGGAAATGGCAACCCATTCTAGTATTCATGCCTGGAAAATCCCATGGACCGAGAAGCCTGGTGGGCTACAGTCCATGGGATTGTAAAGAGTCGGACACAACTGAGCGACTTCACTTTCACATACATAAATTAATAAAAGTTGCACATAAGATTTGGCTTTTTAATCTACATCTCTAAAAAAATTATAGCCAGTTGCTGTAAACCGTCATCTTGGATCTTCTCGTGGGTCAGCTGCCTTCGGTACGGGAGTCACCTTGTGGCCCTGGGTTTCTGGGTTATGTGGTATTTCTTCCTGCGGCCCCTGAAGTGGGGGATCTGAAAAGGAGGGGCAGAGGGAGGGAGAGCAGGAGGGGAGCATGTTCTCTGTCCCTCTCCCTCTTTTTTTTTCTCTCTCCATCACTCTTGCTTTGATCACCGCTGCCAGGCACTAGCCCCTGGGTGGGCTGGGGGGCTTCAGAGAGTGCCAGACTCTAAGCCCGCCCTCAGGAGACCACAGTTTACAAACCTGTTTGAGATACCAGCAGGCCTGGTGCTTTGATTCCTGCTTGCAGTGTCTGTGCTTTGCTTCTTGCTGCAGAAAGTGTATTCCATGGAACATATTAATTTATCTTTAAGTAGATTTATTATATGAAATATTCATTGGAGCAGGCTCCTCCGTACAGCGTTTGGAACAACGTACCCAGTACAGTTTGTCCTCGTAAATCTATTAATGTTGATGGGATGTAATTGTCTCCTGTGAAGCTTTGGGGTGAGACGGGGGCCTGGGGAGGGGAGGGAGCTGGCTGCTGCTCGCTGTCTCTCCCCCATGGCTTGGCTGTGGTGGACCCTGTTCTGAGTGTGTGTGGGTACACATCCATTTTTTTCTCTTCCTTTTTAATGAATGCAGAGGCTTCCATTTCTGAGGGCCCTCTTGTCAGCTTCCGGCTTCTTGTCAAATTCCAGTTTTTAGCTGTTGTTAGAGCTGTAATGAGGCTCAGAGGGACAAGCCGGCTCATGAGTGAAGGCTGATCTGTGAGCAGAGGGAGTTCAGGGGACCAAGGAGGGGCCGAGTATGTGTGTGCATGTGTGTGTACGTGTGTGTGTGTGTGTGCAGTATGCTATCACAGAGGAAGCTCAGGGGACCAAGGAGGGGCCATGTTTGTGTGTGTGCACATGTACAGAATGCTAACACTTTGGATTAAGTGAAGCGTGGCAACCCCTGAGCTAGGTGCTTTATCTGCTTGTCCCAGGTGGTCCTTATAGGAGGGGAGGCGTTGTCATTCCTGTGTTATCCATGAGGAAACTGAGGCCCACTTGAGGCTCGGAGAGGTCTAGTAGCTTGGGTAGAATGCAGCTTATTGAGTTCAGCGAGCCTGTCCTGATGGCCTGGGGCTTTCCCAGGGCCCCGAGCAGCCCCAGATCCTGGCCTCCAGGAGTGCCCCATCCAGCCAGTGCAGAAGCAGGACCTGCAGAGGAGACAGACGGGGAAGTGGAGCCTCCCTCCTTGTGACACAGGGTGCTCAGGACAGCCTGACGCATTGTGGGAAGCCGTGGGGGAGGCCAGAAGTGGGCGTTTGAGCCGAAGTAGAAGACTGGTTGGAGTTTACCTGGCAGATGGTGGCTGGGAGAGGAGGGCTGAGGGGCAGCTGGAACCACTAGTGTGGGGCCTTGCTGGGGCATTTGGACTGTGACCCAAGGCTCTGAGGAGCCAGTGGAAGTTTTGAAGCCAAAGAGGAAGAGAGATGAATTTTCATGTTTGGAAAATTCGTCTTGCATTACAACAGAGGCTGGTTTGGAGGGCACAAGACAGGAGGTGGGAAAGCCTGTGGAGTGTGTGGCCCCCGTACAGCCAGGATGTCAGGGGAGCAATGTGTGTGGGGTTGTCAAGGCCAAAGCCAGAGTTTGGCACCTGTGTTGAGAAACAGCAGAACTGGTCTGGATTCCACATCCCAGGTTGGAAAAGAAAGTGAAAGTCGTTCAGTTGTGTCCGACTCTTTGTGACCCCATGGACTATACAGTCCGTGGAATTCTCCAGGCCAGAATACTGGAGTGGATAGCCGTTCCCTTCTCCAGGGGATCTTCCCAACCCAGGACTGGAACCCAGGTCTCCTGCATTGCAGGTGGATTCTCTACTAGCTGAGCTACCAGGGAAACCCAGGTTGAGAGGTCACAGAAAGGGGAAAAAGTCAAAGGAAAAAAAAAAGTCAGAAAAAGGATAAAGGCAAACAGCACATTAGGAGACAAATGACAAGAAGTTGTAAAAAGACTTTTATGAAGAGATAAAAAATTTAAAGGCTTACAGATAGGGAATGATGAGGGCTAACACAGTATAAAGAATTTTTTTGCTTAATAGTGTTTTAGAAATTTAAGTGGATCTGAGAATAAAAAGGAAACACTTAAGTGAGTTAAGACAAAAACAGATTTCTGGCCAAAAGCAGAACCTAAAGGAGGGGAAGCAGACAGGACAGATGGCCGCTGCAGGGCTGTGACGTGCTTGTTCTGGCCGTCTGAGCGCTGACAGCTCCAGGGCTACAGGCTTGGGCGGGTGGCACTGAGGGCTGGCCTGGGAGGAACCTGGGCAGGTGGAGGGAAAGGGCAGAGGTAAGTGACGAAACGGAGCCTACCTGCTTGGGGCCTTCTCGGGCACTGCCCACATCTGTCATTTCTCCTGCAGCAGGGCTGCTGACAGTGTCAGCAAGCCAGACAGGGGCCTCGTGGGGCGCCTCCTTTCACGGTCGGCACCCTGGTCGGACAGGTCCTTGACCCTGGAGTCGAGGTGGCGGCCACCTCGCAGGCCCGTCCTGTCCTGTTAGCTGCCAGGGAAGATGGAGGTGGAAAGTCATCTGCAGATCTCGTGGGGGGATTGAAGGAGGAGGAAGAGGGACATCTGGGCTCCGGCCTGGGTGCATTTATTGAGCTCCTCTTGTCTGCAGTGGAATGTGCTGGGTGTTGCGGGGCACACGAGCAACAGGGAAGGCTTGCAAGATGCATGTGAGCAGAGCGCATGGTAATCTATGTCTCATGTGAGGCTGGGGCTCTCTGTGGGATGGGCTGATCATCTGAAATAATGCCAAACAAGGGAAGCTGACTCAGGAGGCTCTCCTGTCTCTAATTGCTGATCTTGCTGATGTTTTCCTCTGTGGGTCACTGGAAAAGAGGAGCTGTGTGGAGCCGAAAGAGCGTGAGGCTTGGAGTCTGGAGGCCACGGTTCAGTTCTGGCTCTGGCAGTTGTGAGCACTGTGATCTTGGACGAGTGTAACGTCTCTGAGTACCTACTTTCTCAGTTGTAGTTGGATGTCTGCCTGCTGAAGGCCAGGTTGTGGTGGGGATCTGTGTGTGTGTGAGAGGGTTTCATAAATTGCAGAGCCCTGTGACAGAGCTGCTGGTGACCTCTCTAGACTTTACGTGTTTTGAGGAAAGTGGTGCCTGGTTTCTCCTGATACCTCTCTCAGCACCTCCAGAGTGTCTGGGACACTCAAGAAATGGTAGTTGAGTCAATGGATGAGTTGACTGCATCTCCAGGCATTTTTCATTTTCTAGTGGGCCAGATCCTCTCCCTGTCACACTGTTGGCAGGGAGGTGGAATGTCTGACTGCGATGCAGAACACGTGTAGTGGCCTCCAGGTGACGCTGGAGCCAGTGCCAGGCCCCCAGACTTGCTGAAGGTCCTCACTTCGTGACCAGACCCTTTAACTTGGTTTCCAGTCTCTGGGCAGAGGGCTTCCTCTAGTGTGGCACAGTTTGAAGTGCAGAACCAGGGGCAGACCGGGGGCAGCTCCCATTCCCTGGTGCCCACTCCTCTTCCACTGTGCCCCACGTGTCTGCCTACACACCCTCACACTTGGTGCCCCATCCCCATTGCTGGACTCTGCTGACTCCCCATTGCTCCCCGTTTCCTTAGCTCTTAGAGATTCCATGTCCCTCTCTCGTGGGCCCTGGAGAGGCCATATCTGTCCTGTCCACGGCCTGTGTGTGTGCTGGGTCCCCGCCTGGGGTGCTCACTCTTGTCGTTCCCTGTGCCCTCCTGCAGGTCGTCTTCCACGATGTTGGTGTGCTGACAGACAAGCTCTTCCCTGTCGTGGAGGCTATGCAGAAGCACTTCAGTGCTGGCTCTGGGACCTACTACAGCGACTCCATCTTCTTCCTCTCGGTGGCCATGCATCAGATCATGCCCAAAGGTAACCTGAGCAGTGGGGCAGTGGGCCCTGGCATGTGACTTTGCATCTGTTTTCCTGGCTCCAGTACTGCTGGTGCCCTGTATCAGAGAGCAGACAGAGCTCCACTCCACACGATGGAGAGGGCAGGGGCAGCCAAGCCCTCCGTGTACAGCACTCCCTGCGCAGAGACTCCAGGGCAGGGCCCTGGGCTGCACAGCTCCCAGGGCCCACTCACGAGTCCCCAGTGTGAGCTGTGCAGGACCGACACCCTGGGCTGGGGCACCTGGGCTCCAGCCCTGACTCTGCTCCTCGCGCACACACACCTCTCTGAGACTCAGTTTGCTTATCTGTAAAATGGCAGGTTGGAGTAAATGATGCTGTATCTCAGTCTGTGATCCTGATCTTTCTGGTTTGAGCCTGTACTTATCTGACTTAACTTATCAAACCTAGATGTTGGAAGTGCACATTATGACTTAGGAGGACTTTTTCTGAAACTCTGATGCACAATTATTTTCTGGGCTTTGGTCCCTGTAGGGCAGAAGAGGTGGATTGTCTGGTCTGTGATAGGTCAGCCTTCTGTGGAAGCGCTGGCAGGTTATCCTTGGACTAGAAGCCTTGTAGGGGGGTGGGGGTCTCATTTGTGGGGTATACCAGGGTTCTGGGTTCTTCACCTCCAAATAGTCTACGATTGATTCTGGAGCCCTGGGTATTGCCCTCTGCCCACTCCTATTTCTAGCTACAGTGAACCATGAGCTGAGCTTTGTAGGGGTGAGGAGGGGAGTTCTGGGATCTTGGGGTAGCAGCTCTCCAAACTGTGACCCAGGCCAGGTGGGACCCAACAGCCCAGGGGACAGCCTGGCCACTTGGGAGGTCACTGCTCCTGGCCAGCAGCCCCGAGTGGGAGAGGAGCTGAGCACCGCTGCCCGAATTCTGGTGAAGCAGGAACTCAGGAGACAGAGGCTGAGGCCGAGTTCTTGTTGACAGGTTGTCCTAGCATAGGAGAATCTAGCCCATCCATCTTGGTTGAAACTTTGTCTCCCTCGGGCAAGTTCCTGCACCTGCCTGTCCTCTTAGCTGTCAGGCGAGGGCTCAGGGAGCTTCGTGAGTGAGGGTCCAAAGAGAGAGGGGACTCACCCACCTGAAGGGCGCGGGAGGAGAGCTGACATTTGTGATGCTGTGGGGAGACCAGGTGCAGCTCCGGCAGCGCCCCGAGTCCCCCACAGTCCTGGAGCTCACACATGTGTGTGCTGACCGAGGAGCTGAGTGACTGGCAGTCACTCCTCTCCCCTCAGGTGGGCAGGTGTGATCTCTCTGGGCAGACCCTGTGCAGGTGCTGTGGGCATCTCAGCCCGCAGGAAGCTGTGGCCCTGCCCTCCTGGATTCCAGGTAGCAGACAGATATAGGAGCTGGTCCCAGCTGTGCTGCTGACCCCGTGTGCCTTTGCTGAGACCTCAGTGCCCCCACCTGGAATTGCAGGAGCTGACCTAGTGAAGAGTCCAGGCTTCCAGGAATCGCCCTAGGAGATTTTGTAGTTCTGGGGAGCAGAGAGAAGAGGGTTCTTACCCTTATCCTCTCTCTCCCACCCGTGCCTCACTCCTCACAGTCCATTTTGGTCGCTGTGTAGAGCAGGCTTGGGAGCAGGATTCTATTTGGTCAAAGGGTTTTGTGGTTAAACTAGCAACTTGAGATTCTCGACCAGATGGGCCTTGAGGGCCTGCCCAGTCCTGTTGTGCAGGACGCACGACTGGCCTTGAAAGAAGCTCAGTGACAGAAGATGTGATGAAGAACATCAGGGGATCTGGGGGGAGGCAGGCCTCCTCCTCCTTCTCCTCCTCCCTCATCAGCTGGTAGGTCTCTGCCCATCATATGCTAAGCTCTAGGCCAGGTCATGCTTTGGGGTACCCAGGGGCTGGTCAGGACCAGGCTGTGAACTCTAAGTGCAGATGACAAGAATTAGGGACCCAGGGTCCATTCTCTGCCTCGATGACTGTGGTTAGGGACCCAGGGTGCTTCCTGTCCGCCTCGCCGACGCTGCCCTGCCCAGTAGCCTGGCCCTGTCCCTGGGCCCACATCTGCAGAGAAGAGACTGTGGCCTGGGTCTTGCTGTCTGTGCAGCAGGTCAGATCGGAGGTGTCCCTCCACGTGCTCCAGGGGCCCTGGGGGGGGCCAGTGTCAGGAGGTGGGGATGGTGCTGTGTGAGATGTGCCGACCCAAACACAGACACTTTTCTTGGGTTTTTAAGGTGAATGATGCTAGAGGTTCATTTATCCATCCACCCAAAGTCTGCTTCCTAAGAAGCACATTATTAGGAGTTCCTAAAGTTTGATGATCATAAAATAAAGCGAGCCGTCCTGGAGTTCTCCCACGGAGCTTGGGTGTTTCCGCCCAGCAGTCTGGCTGCTGCACAACACTTGGCAGTGTTGCAAAACTCCTACTGGGCAGAGCCTTTGGAATTCCTGTGATTTTCGGAAGGAGCTTGGTTTCCAAAGCACTGTTAGTGCTGTCTTGGGTTCGTCATGTCTCTTTATTGCTGCCTTTTTTGTTTTCATTGTTTTCAATCATAGAAATTGCTATTGTCTTGTGCTTTGTTGACGATTTTGTTCTTGTGTAATTGCCACATTCTTGCTATTTTGGTTTATTTTGTTTCTTTCTCAGTGTTCTTTTTTCTCTGGGAAAGTGAGAATGGGATGTGGGTGGATCATAAACCTTTGGTCTCACCCAGGAGGGCTGGTTTGGAAAAGCTTGTGTTCCCTTGTTACATCTCAGGAAGTCCTGTCTGGAGTTTGTCCCCCAAATCCAGGTTATTTCTGTGTATTGAAATAGTGCCTCTCTTCCCCTCCCCCTTATAAAACACAGTCAGTTAGCGTTAGTCATTCAGTCATGTCTGACTCTTTGAAACCCAGTGGACTGCAGCTTGCCAGACTTCTCTGTCCATGGGATTTCCTAGGCAAGAATACTGGAGTGGGTTACCATTTCCTCTTCCAGGGGTTCTTCCCCATCCAGGGATCAAACCCTGGTCTCCTGCACTGCAGACAGATTTCTTTACCATCTGAGCCACCAGGGAAGCTTCTGCAAAATAAGTGTTACCATGCGATACCCAAACTGTTACAATATGTTTACTTCTTTTTCTATTTTAAAGTAACATTCATAAAAAAATCTGAAAACTGCATTAAAATGGAAAAAAAGTTATCCCTTTACTACTACATAAACATCACTGCTTTGTTAATTCTCTGAGTATTTTCTAATATCTTCCCAGCACATAGCTTTTAAAAAATTTAGGCAAAGTAGAAGTTGGACTACATATTTAAAGCATTATGAGTCTTTCTTATATATTAAAGTATGAAATTCAACCTTCATTTAAGCTGAAAATTGAAAGAAATGGTACAAGTAAATCTGTATCATGACTTTTTCAGTTAATGTCACTCATCACCATTTTCTATGTAATCTTAGTCTGAAAATTTTTTGAATGGTTCCATTGAGTAGCTAAACCTTAGTTCGCTTTATCATTTCTGTGTTCTCAGCTACCTAGATGCTTTCTATTTTTTTCCTACGATCATAAATTACACTGTGATGACTGTCCTCATGTATAAGGATTATTTTCTTTAATTAGGATGATTTCCTTAGGCTAGCTCCCTGCAGGTGCAATTCATCGGCCAAAAATTAGTCTTACAAAGCCTGCCTGTGTTGGCTGCCTTCGCCCCAGGGTCTCAATGGGCACGGGCAAGGTTCTCTACAGTTCCCCAAGCCCGTTGATGCCTGGCCTCTTGGAAGGACCCGAGGCAGCTGCATATGAGCATCAAGGCGGTTTCTGTCCCCACTTGACAGGAGAGGAAGTGAGGAGCTGGGGGAAGGCTCCTTCTCTGAGTTCTGGGATGAGCTGGGCCTCCCCCTGGGTTCCTGAAGCCTTGACCCTGGCTTATCCTGATGGTACAACCTACGTGCCAACCTCCCAAACCCACACAGCCCCCTGAGGCTTCCAGAGCCTGGCCCCTCTTCTCTTCTGGCCCCCTCGCTGCAGCCCTGCGGAGGGGGCCTGGCTGGGCTGGGTGGCGATGGTTAGCCCCGTGTGTGTTACCCTGATCATCCACTCCTCTCAGATCACGTCCGCAGAGAGCATGAAGGCGCCTTGCTGGTGGATCGCGCTGGCTCTGATTTTAGTCCGACCTTATGTCTCCTTCCGTTGCGTGTTGGAGGGGCCACGTGCGGCTGGCTGCTCCTGCCACTCACACTTGCCTACCCATGTGTCCTATGCAGACACGCGGCCTCTCTCTGCTCCTCACTCACACCCACAGGGCTTTTATCTCCTGTCAGTAGCGTTGGGCTTGTCACCACTGGAAGCATCTTATGCAATGGAAAAGAAAATATTTTTTTTCCCAGCTGGAGCTGGAGGGTGCAAAGAGCAGCTTCCTTCTGTGTCACATGGCTCCAAGGAGCTCTTGGCTCTGGCTTAGAGACACTAGGCCATAAAAACAGCTCTTACCTAGACTGGGCCACGATGCCTGGTCCATGGTGGGAAGCGGAAGGCAGGTGCCCACACGGTCAGCAGTGTGTAAGGCTGGCCACAGACCCCAGGAGACTTTCCTGGGAGGCTCTCTTGTCCTAGGGTCAACTCTTTGCCTGTAGATGTCCTTTGCCAAGGGTCTGGTGTTTGCATGACCTGGTGCTAGGCACTGCGGGTGTCCCAGAGATGTGTGCTGGACTCATGATGGTGGGGTGGGCAGCATGGTCCAGTGACGAGGCAGGACATCATGAAAACCGCAAGGGAGGTGCACACAGGGCTGAGTGTTCAGAGGCGGAAGAGTCACAGGCATTTGGAAGGAAGGAGGAGGGCTTCATGGGGAGGTGGAACTTCAGGTGGACTTTGAAGGGTGGGTAAAATTTCATTGTGTAGAAACAGGTAGTGAGCAGTTCAGGCAGTTGGGAAGAGTGTGGTGAGTGTTTGGGAGATAGCACACTGCCTCCATTGACAGACACATTAGGGCGCATGTTGGGAAGCCATGAGAGAGAAGGTGGGTGAGGAGGTTGGCAAGTGCCAGGGGCTTAGATGCCAGGCCGGGGGGCTGGCTTCTCACACATGGGGCAGAGCCTCTGTGAGCATCTGGCAGGAAGGTCCTTGACCAGATCCATGCTTTAGGAGGTGTCTGAGACTGGGATGGACTACAGGGGGAGATGTTGGGGCCCAGCACATATCTTTACTGAGTGTCCATTGGCTGGGCAGGCTGGGAGGGACCCACGGATAGACTCCCTGGCTTCATGTGGCAGCTACTCTGGAGGTGTGTGTGTGTGCACACCTGTATATCACACATGTCACATACACAAGGGGAACTGCAGAGCCAGGTGAGACCTGATAGGCATCCCAGCGTTTGCACAGCCCCGCTCTTTCCATGAGACCCAGGGAGGAGGTGGAACTTGAGGTGGGCTTTGAAGGGTGGAACTGCAGATGTTGCTATGATGACTGCCGTGGGAACAGTTATGAACTCCCTCCAGCTTTTAACTCTGTGGGTTAAGAACGGAAGGAAGTAAAGAACTTCTGAGAGTAGACAAAGCAGACTGGTCTATGAGCTCATCAACCCTGTGCAACCAGCGCAGGTATTCCTGCCCTGGGGCCTCTTGCCTGTAGTCCTTTGCACTTTAGTGTGAATTAGCCTCCAGTCCCATTGCTTTCCTCTGAACACTGAATGGAGATAGATAGCCCATGAGAATGAGATGAATATGTGAAATAATGACAAATGAGGTTGAGGGAAAGGTGGAAGGAAGGAGGAAAAGAGGATTTTGAAGCTTGGTGCACTTCTGGGGGCTTTTGGAGACAGGCTCGGGCTTGTCTTAAGAAACCTGAGAGGCCAGGGAAAAGGAGCCCAGGAGGAGGGAGGCCAATGGCCTGATTAGACCCAGGTGAGGCCTCAGTCCTGGAAAATTCGAGGAGACCCTGCTCTTTTCCGCTAGTACTTTCCCTCCTAGACCCCATGAGTCTGGCCCCCTTGGGCCCTGGAACCAGGCCTGGTGATAGAGTTAGCATTAGCATGCTATGCATCTGTCTGGCTTCTGAGGGCCGAGCCTGGGCACCTGACTGATTTTACCACGGTGCCTGTTGGAGCAGGGTATAGGAGATTCTGAGTGGGCCTTAGGCAAAACCAGCTCCATAGCAGATAGACCTTAGGCTCCAGTGGAGTCTGGCCAGCCGCTTGCTCTGGTCTGTGTGTTATGGGGTCATGTTAGCAGGGACCTGTGTTCCTGCTAGGACCTGTTGATTTCCCTGCCTGCAGTTGAGGAGTAAAGTTGTGCACAGCCTGTGTCTGCACGGTGGTGGACTGGACCACCTCTCCTGTCTCGGCCTGTGCTTGTGGCATTGGCACCTCTGGGCTCAAGATTTCTGAGGTTGATGCCCGTGGGCTGTGCCAGCTGCATTGGCTTCTGGCCCGCTTTGTGTGCTGGAGGGGTCTCAGGTGGGATCATCCTTGGGGTGTGGGGACTGTCCCTCCCACTGGCTCTGTTTGGGGCATACTGTGGAGGGGGCATTTGAGATGAGGACGTGGGTGTCCTCTGCCTGTCTGGGGACAAAATCTCCTTTAATCACAACCTTTCATCTTTATAGAGGATGTTCATATCTGCCTATACTGGGGGGAGTTGGTGCAGTAGGCCCTGTGACCCAATTTTTTTGACAAGGGAGTTGAGGCACAGAGAGGGGCAGAGACCTTCCCTGGGTCACAGAGCCTGACTGAGCAAGGACATGGCTGACTCTCAACCAGTGCTCATCAGCCCCACACTTTCCTAGCTTGGGTGAGAGGCCGGCCCAGCTGTGCTGCTCAAGTGTCCAGGCTCACCCTTCAGGCTTGCCCTCGGGTACAGTCCAGGGAGGGTTCACATTTGCAGAAGCTTCAGTTTGCTCATGAGTCAATCAACCAAAATTTGAGGGCTGGCTTTGCTCCAGCACTGTTCTTGGGGCTTTGAGTAAGGAGAGAAAGTTTAGTGTTGCCTCATTTCCCCTGTCCAGGCTTAGCTTTCCCATCTGTGAAGTGGGGATGCCTTTCCCTTGGTTCCAGGGCTGTTGTGGGGAAAGGTCAGTGTGGGAAAGTACTGACTGCACAGTAAGTCGCTGCTGATTATGATTCCTTCGTTTTGGTGTTTCTTCAGGTCAGTTGCTCCTAAAGCGGTGGTTCCCAAGTTTTACTATCCAGGGACCCCACAGCTGTCTAGATCACCAATGGCTGTCTCTCCCATTTGTTCCCAGGAGAAAACCAGTGCCCAGCTTGGGGGAAAGGACTGTACTCGATGGGTGTTCTGGCCAGAGAGGTGGGGTCTGGCCAGTTGTCAGCTCCGGGCTGGAACAGGGCGTTGTGTTTTCCTTTACTGTGACCTTATATTCCACAGGAGGTTGTGTACATCCCAGAGAGCAGGGGTTGTCAAAGCAGATCTGTTATCTAGTTTAAGCCTCCTAACAGTTCTGTGGAGAAGGCAATGGCACCCCATTCCAGTACTCTTGCCTGGCAAATCCCATGGACGGAGGAGCCTGGTAGGCTGCAGTCCATGAGGTCGCTAAGAGTCGGACACGACTGAGCGACTTCACTTTCACTTTTCACTTTCATGCATTGGAGAAGGAAATGGCAACCCACTCCAGTGTTCTTGCCTGGAGAATCCCAGGGACAGGGGAGCCTGGTGGGCTGCCATCTATGGGGTCACACAGAATTGGATGTGACTGAAGTGACTTAGCAGCAGCAGCAGCAGCAGCAGCAACAGTTCTGTGGTGTAAGCAGGAATTGACATCCCAGTTTTATAGATGGACACTATGGTGTCCAGAGAAGTGCGGTGAGTTGATCAAAGTCACCTGGTGACTAAGAGGCAGGACTGGGATGAGGATCTTGGCTGTCCCCCTCCAGCTCTCTCCTGGCCTCAGTTTCCTCACTCTTTAGCAAGCATATTGGGCTCCATCATCTCCTTGGTCCTTACCAGCCAGGCATTCGCTCCCTCAGTGTACATACCCTGAGTTTATCAGCGAAGCAGGTTGTATATGTGTGTGTTTTTTATATATTTCACAGTTTTCAAATCGGTGGATACTCTTCCAGATCTGTGTGTGTGTGTCTGTCTTCTTGACTCCCACTTCTCGGGATGCCCTTTGATTCTCAGCACTCTGGGCCTATGCATCTTCTCCATGTCGGTCTCCCTATCTAGTCTAGGTTAGTCACTTCTTAAAAAACCAATAGGCTTTATTTTTTAGAACAGTTTTACACTTACAGAAAAATGTGAGCATAGCACTAAGAGTTACCATGTGCCCCAATTCTCTTATTATTAACATATTACATTAATGTGGTACGTTTGTTACAGTTAACAAACCGGTATTAATACATTCTTATTATCTAAAGGCCACACTCTTCAGGTGCCCTTAGTTTTAGTCTAAGGTCCTTTTTTTGTCTCAGGGCCTGCTGTGTGACTCTGGCCAAGTTGCTGAACCTGCCTAGGCCTTGGCTTCCTTGTCTGTAAAATGGAGACAGTAACAGTTCACAGCTCAGGGGGTTGTTACAAGAATTAAATGAATTAGTATGCTTAATAGACTTAGAGCAGTGCCTGGAACATGGTAAGGTGTTAGCTTGTCTCCTCTCTGGATCACTCTGTAAAATGAGGATGAGAAAATTCGGAGGATTAACAAGATAGCCTCCATTAGCCCTCAGCACTGTGCCTGGTTCATGGTGCGTGCCCAGTAACTGGCAGTGTGAGACGTGCCTCCAAACATAGCACCAAAGTGTGTGGGGCTGGAGGCACTGTCAGACTCTTAGGCACCCAGTTTTACCTTTTGGAAGGAGCTTCTGATATGGGAGAAGGAGGTTTTCTGGATGAACCTGGGCAAGTCATTTGACCACTTATCTCCCAGGTGAGGACACGCATCTCTGACCTGCCTTCCTCTCAGGGTTACTGTGAGCTGGAAATGGAGTAATGCAGCTTAAAATGCTTCTCCCCCCACCCGCAACACCTTTTCCACCTGCTCCCAGAATCAGAGCATCTGAAATCTGTGCAGTCCTAGCACATTAATCAATACCATCAGCCCCATACAGCTTGTGCTTCCTAGGGACATGTGTGTGTGTAAAGATTGGGCAAATGCAAAATGCTGTCAACTCCCTGAAGGTGTAGGACTTGGGCCCTCAGTGTCTTCTGCCCCAGAGTCACCTTTCTGAAACCTCGTGTGATGCTTGCTGTTGTAGGACAGAATGAAAAGGCGACTGGTGATGAGTAGAGGGTGGCCCGACCCTGCCTGCTCCCAGCGCCCCCTTCTCCTGGCATCATGGGTGCCATCACCCTTGAGCACCCTTCTTTCAGCCATCTCTCCAGGGGGCCTTGCTGTCCTGAGGCTGGAGGTAGACAGCTGGACTCTAGTGAGGACATTCTGGGATCCACTTTGGGTCAGTGGTGCTAGATGGAAAAGGCTGGTGTGAATCATGGGTAATTTGTGCACCGATGAATCTCAACCCAGGTTCACAGGTCCACGTGAAAAAGAATGGAGTCCAGGTTGGAAAGCCTGCATGTGGGGGATAAAACCAAAGTGGGAAAATCCAGACTGGCAGCTCTCATTCATTCCTGCTTTGAAACACTGAGGTCAGTGTGCAGCCTTTTGCAGAAAGCTTTTAAAATTCCATCTTTTTCTTTTTTCCCCCTTAGGTGAAATTTGACACATGTAGTAAAAGCTATATTCAGTTTGGATTTCTTTGTTCTGTGCTTTTTGTGTTTTCACTTACTACCATGGGGGGTCATTAATGTTCCCCACTGTTCTCTCCTAGCAGTTTTATAAAACAGAGAAGGCTTTTAAGGCTGGTTTATGAAACTTTATAACTTTGTTCAGTTAGAACCCAAATCAGAAAACTAGTCTATAACCAATGTTTAATCATCCATCAGTGAGGCAGACCTGTGTCTACCAGGAGGGGTCCCATAGGGGGATGTATGTGAATTCTGGAACCTGGGGTGCAGTAGAGAGCGGTGGGGATCCTGAAGCGGCCTCTTCTCTGTCCCGACCCCATCAGCCTCAATATTGAGAGAGAGCAGAAACAAGGGGCCCACTAAACTCACTGATGCTGTTTTGATTGGTTTGCCAGCCCCTGGAATCCTTCATGGGAAAGGTAGCAGCCATACCCACAGTGAGTCCCATGGTCTCTGCTTGCTTCAGGGGTGAAGTGGCCTCAGGGGTGGTTTAGTGTGGACGTGAGGTCAGCACCCTGATGCTGGAAAAGATTGAGGGCAGGAGGAGAAGGGGATGACAGAGGATGAGATGGTTGGATGGCATCACTGACTCAATGGACATGGGTTTGGGTGAACTCCGGGAGTTGGTGATGGACAGGGAGGCCTGGTGTGCTGCGGTTCATGGGGTCTCAAGAGAGTCGGGCACGACTGAGTGACTGAACTGAACTGAGGTTAGCAGACCTGGGGGTGAGTTCCTGCTCTATCTCCACTATCTGGCTGTCAGGGCGGGGGGCTCTCTCCCTTCCTTGATTCCTCCCCCGAGGACAGCAATGGAGACTGACCCTAGGACCCTGCTTACTAGTGGGTGTGGTCACTGTGTCAAAAGTCTCGTACGTGAATGTGGCTTCCCATCTCTCTGGAGTTTTCTTCTGGCTCCTGAGACTGCAGAAGTGGGCAGGAACAGGGTTGCCTCAGCTGGGTGGGGGCCGGGAGGCACCGTTTCCCCGTCTCTCCTGCACCCCCTCAGGCTTACTTGTATGAGAGGAGAGTGAGGTCCTGCTGAGGCTTTGGGCCTCAGCCACATTCTCCAACCTGGTTTGCAAGAGCATCCTGCATCGCAGCCCAGCAATGACAAGGTGGTACTTGAGTTTCCCACCTGCTGTGACTGCCGGGGTGTCTAAATGTCTCAGGAGCTGCCTCAGGAGGAGGGGCCACTGGGCTTCTCCGAGTTCTCTGGGCAAAGTAACATCTAGGACCACCTAACCCCTAACAGAGCCTCTGGGTGAACAGCCTGGCTTCTCAGTATTTCTGACTCTTTGTTTAGAAAATGGGGATAACTGACTACACAAATGTCAAAAGGTTGCATGGGGACTGAGCTGTGGCCTGAAGAGCCGTAGTCCCTGGGACTAACAACATGGGTCACTGGTGCTTTTACTCCGGGAGGGTCCTGTGCGTGTCAGCACATCAGAGCTCTGACAAGTGCTGTGTCTTGGACTAGCCTATTTTGTGGGTCACCTCCGTACACCAGAGCCGACTCAGTGCCTTGGTACTTTTTAATCTTAAGGCTGTTTAGAGCTGCCTGGGGATGAAGTCCAGCAGCTTCTGATAAATTGCATAGAAACTGCATGTTCTCTGTGGGTGAGTCACCACAGGAGCTTGGACCTTCTCAACGAGCAGTTCTTGATGGGTTGCTGCAGCCTCGAGGAAGCACGGTGGGTCCTGACTCCAGCGCTCGACGTGTCTGGAGGGGTGGGGGTTCTCCTGTGGAAGAAAGCCGAAGGAAAAACAGATCCGCAGGAACTTGCCTGAGTGAAGACATCTGAGTAAATACTGCACAAAGGTTACACACATGTGTCCAGTGATCACAGTGACAGCTGTTTGCTGGCAGCTCTTATGGAGCAAATTTGAGGCACTTCGTCTTCTTATTTGGAAGAGGGAGAACTGAGCAGATTTCTCATAAAATGTTAAAAATAATACTGTGACAGAGACCACATTCTATTAACTTAATGCTGGAGGCTGTTTGTAAGTTAATGAAAATAGTTGCCAAATTGAACAATAATACCTTCCATTTTGGTCTCCCCATTAGGTTCTATCTTTTGACTTTTCAAGATCCTCTCTTAAATTCTTGGCCACTAGTCAAAGGCATCAGCTAGTGTTTATTGCTATCAGGAGGTTTATTTTTGACGTCTTGTCTTCTCTGACAGGTTGGCTGTCTGCTGCCATACGCAGGGTGCTGGATGGGTGCTGCTAGCTTGCCTTCTAGGGGTGCCTCTTCTTCTTGAGGAGAGACCTCAAGAGGGTGGGTGCTCACAGAGCCTGAGGTCAGAGGTCAGCAGCCTGGGCCTGGACTGTGGGATTATTTGCATGGCGAATGGACCAGATATCAGGACTTCTGCCAGTATTCAGAGGGGAAGCTTCCTTGAAAAGGATGAGGCTTGGGCCAGGCCTTGAGGCCTGCGGGGTTGAGGGTTGGAGGAGAAGGGCAGGCATTCTGGGCGAGGGATGTGCCATGCAGCCTGGGTCTCAGCCTGGGCAGAGGCCAGCCTGCCCTGGGGATGCAGCCCCTTGAGGTGGCAGCAGGTCCCAAGTCCCTCAGTTCGGCGTGCCCAGCGAGCACCTCTGGGGTTGACATTAAGTACATGGAGGAGCATCTTCTCCTTGTCCCTGTCTTTGTCTATCACCCCCTGGCAGGAGAAGATCCGATTTCTCTACACAAGCTGTGTAATTGCTGATGACCAGGTCCTACTGGTGAAGCATCTCGGACTGAATCTCCAGCTTGCTCTTTTTTTCTTTTCTGCATGCCTTACTGTGTCTGCTGGACGTCCTGCAATGTTCCTGGCTGGGGCTAGGCCTTCAGAGAGAGAGGGGAGAGCGAGCGCTGCAGGGATTAAAGCTTCCCCTACTCCTGTTGATCAACCCCGCTCACCCACCCGCCTTCAGCATAGTTTCTTGGTGCTCCCCAACAGCCATGCTCTCCTCCATCCAGAGAGGCTGCCTGAAATTATTTGTGGTCAGACGTGCACTCAGCTTTCCTTCTTCCTGGCCTTGCTCGGTTCTTCCTTTGGCCTGAAATGCTGCCGCACACACCCAGTCACCACTCTGCCTGGCAGAAGGGCCCCCAGAGGGCAGGCTCCCTAGGCATGCAGGTTGTCCACAGGGTGGACAAGCTTGGAGGGTGAAAAGCTTTTGAGAGTCCTTTCAGATATGATGGGACCTGATGTGAACCTGAACTTTTTTGTAAAATCTGAAAGCCTTTGGTAGATGGATGGGGGTGATTCCCATCACAGATGGGTAAGAACTCTCAGTAGGGAAGGGACTCCAGTGAGTACAATCAGCCACATGGGTGCAGAGTTCTGATTGTAAAAGGCTGTTTGTTTGTTTTTTTTTAAATTTACTTACTTGGCTATGTTGGATCTTAGTTGCAGCATGCGGGTTCTTTAGTTGTGGCCTGCCGACTGCTGAGCATGTGACCACCAGGGAAGTCCCAGACACAGTGCGGTCTTAGAGCTTCTCTGTCAGAGAGCTATCACAGGTAGCTCTAAAGGTGGCCTTCAGTTCAGTCGCTCAGTCGTGTCCGACCCTTTGCAACCCCATGAGCCACAGCACGCCAGGCCTCCTTGTCCATCACCAACTCCCAGAGTTCACTCAGACTCATGTCCATCGAGTTGGTGATGCCATCCAACCATCTCATCCTCTGTCGTTCCCTTCTCCTCCTGCCCTCAATCTTTCCCAGCATCAGGGTCTTTTCAAATAACTCAGCTCTTCGCATCAGGTGGCCAAAGTATTGGAGTTTCAGCTTCAACATCACTCCTTCCAATGAACACCCAGGGCCGATCTCCTTCAGAATGGACTGGTTGGATCTCCTTGCAGTCCAAGGGACTCTCAAGAGTCTTCTCCAACACCACACACATTGGCTTTTTGGCTTCTTTCCCTCATACCAGCTTGTTGCCTTGGTTCAGGACTGATTTCTTAATCAGGCTTAGCTGGTTCCTGCCGTAGTCTCACTCCCTTCGTAGGCTCTGGGATATAACTTCTCCCTGAGAGGTGAGGGAGATTGTGGGGTCCAGTGGGTGATGGGGAGAAGGCAATGGCACCCCACTGCAGTACTCTTGCCTGGAAAATTCCATGGACGGAGGAACCTGGTGGGCTGCAGTCCATGGGGTTGCGAAGAGTCGGACATGACTGAGTAGCTTCACTTTCACTTTTATGCATCAGAGAAGGAAATGGCAACCCATTCCAGTGTTCTTGCCTGGAGAATCCCAGGGACGGCGGAGCCTGGTGGGCTGCAGTCCATGGGGTTGCAAAGAGTTGGACACGACTGAAGCGACTTAGCAGGAGCAGCAGCATCACATAATAAAGTATGTCCTTTATAGTCATTAATCACACACTGTGAAATTTGGGGAACTAAGGGACTTGGGCTAGGAGTGAACTTTTGACTGTGAGTTGGTTTGGTGGCTAATCTCTAATAAGCTCCCCCATTCAAGCCTTCTGATGGGACATCCTGGCCCTGATGACCTCCCTGGAGCCCTGCCTAGATACGCTCTTCCTCTTCCCTCTCTTTTTCCTCTTTTATGAGAAAGCAAGACTCCTGCAAGTCAACACAGGGGGAGGGATTATCATGGGAGGGGCTGGAATGAGAGAGTTTGGAACTTGGGGCAGCTCTGGGGACCCCTCTGTTCTAGTGATTCTTTCTCTTTCTGTCATTCTCATGGACTCTGTGTTTCTGTATATACTTCTCCATTTTCTTCTCTCCATGTTGCATTTTTAAAACATTTTTTTCTGTTCCCACGGAACTGAAGCCTGTGGGGGGGGCTTTGGTTTGGTATGACTTCCCCATAACAGGCATCATCATTGGGTATTTTCCATTTCAGATCCTGAAAGAGAATCTTCTGGCCATCCCACAGCCCTTGAATTGTTGAATTTTTTGTCATCATTCCAGTCCTCTGGGACCAGAGCAGGTGGGACCATGTGGTCCCAAACCTGGCCACCTGGGTGTGGGAAGGGACAGGTGTGTGATTTCCGGTCTTGGATACAGAGGATCTGTCCTGGAGGGGAGGGCAGAGGGGAAAGATACGCATCAGACGTGGGTCATGCTCTCATGACTATTTTCTCGTGAAGGAATGAAACATTCCTGTCCTACAAATGGATGGACTTGGGGGTGTCGTAGGGAGTCATTGATTCCCACTTCCGGGTGTTCGGGCCCTTCACTTGAGTTGGACTTTCTGACTGCTGACATATAGAATACGGCAAAGCTTCTGAGATGGTTATATATAGTCTTGGCTTCCGTCTTGGATATCTCTTTTCTCTGTGAGCCCCTGCCCTGGAGGAAGCTGGCTGTTCTGTTAATGAGCTGCCCTGTGGAGTAGCCTGCATGGCAAGGAATTGATGTCCCTGGCCAATAGCCCAGAGGATCTGAGGCCCACCAACAGCCACAGGAGTGAATGCTGGGATGGTTGCAGCCTGTGAGCCAGAGGCATTCAGCTAAGCTGTGGCTGAATTGTCTTAGAAGCTGTGAGATAGTGATTGATGTTTTCACTGGCAGCAAGATAACTGATCCAGGGCATGTAAGCACAGTTCTGGGAGAGGGTAAAGAAGGGTACACCTTTGACCAAGGAACTTTGGGAAGGCTTTGAGAAGAATGTGACATTTGAATGCAGTCGTCTTTTTCCCCTGGACTGCTGGAGTGGTCTCTGATACAGAGGGCAAGGAGGACGATCTGGTAGTCCTGTTTTCCAAGGTGAATCAGATAAACACAGTTTTTCTGTTGTCTGGCCTCTGAGAACACTTGTTCCTTCTGTCAAAGAAGGACAGGGTTTGCTGTTTCCTTGAGCCTCCCACTCAGCCTAATGGGTGGCATCTCTGGTGAAGGTTGGGTTTCCTGGGCCCCGAGGGCCTCCATCATCGGCTGCTTAGCACCCAGCACTGGTTAGAGAGCGAGAGCTCCGAGTTCACAGCTTAGCTGGATGCCTCTGGCATCTGTTTCTCTTTCTTACTGATGGTGTAGCCTTAGGCAAGGCAGTGAGTATCCTTTCTGGGCCTTTTTAAAACATTTCTACACCTTTTATTATGAAAAATTCAAATATATACAATAGTAGAGTAACAAACTCTCAACCAATTTCAAAAGTTATCAGCTTATGGCCAATCTTATTTGATCTCTACTCCCGCCCACTGCCTTCTCCCTCAACCCTGGGTTGTTTCAGAGTACACAGTAGATATCACATTATTTTATACCTAAGTACTTTGATAAGTATCTCTGACAAATAAGTACTTTTTGTTTACATAAACACAGTATCTCATTACATTTAACAAAATTAACAATTCCTTATTATATAATATTTAAGGAGTGTTCACTCTTCAGTTGTCTTAGAAGTATGTTTTTATAGGATTGTACAAGTCAGGATTCAGACAAGGGCTACATGTCTCTGAAGTCTTTCTCTTTCTCTTTTTGTAAATTAAACTTTTAAGTTTGTGACACTTGTAGATGAACATGTAGTTGTAAGAAAGAATATAGAGATGCTTTACCCACTTTCTCCCAGTGGTACCGTCTTGCAAGACTACGTACGTGACAGCTAGGATGCTGACATTGATGTAGTCAAGATTCCATCATCAGCATTCCATTATGAGGCTCCTTCATGTTGCTCTGGTATAGCCACACCCACTCCCCACATCCCCACCTCACCCTTGACAACCATTAATCTGTTTTCCATTTCTATACTTTTGTCATTTCAAAGAATGTTCTATAAATGGAATCATAAAGTATGTAACCTTTTAAGAATGACTTTTTCCCACTCAACGTAATTCTCTGGAGATTCTTTAAAGTTGTTGCAGATATCAGAATCCATTGCTTTTTATTGCCAAGTATTCTGTGGTATAGACATGCCCTAGTTTGTTTCACCATTCATACATTTAAGGACATCTAGGTTGGGCTTCCCTGGTGGCTCAGATGGTAAAGTGTCTGCCTGCAATTCGGGAGACCCAGGTTCAACCCCTGGGTTGGGAAGATCCCCTGGAGAAAGAAATGGCAACCCACTCCAGTACTCTTGCCTGGAAAATTCCATGGATGGAGGAGCCTGGTGAGCTACAGTCTGTGGGGTCACAAAGAGTCGGACACGACTGAGCCACTTCACAGTCACAGAGGTTGTTTCCAGTTTTGGGTTATTTTGAGTAAAGCTGTATGACACTTTTGTCCAAGTTTTTATGTGAATATAAATTGTTATTTCTCTGGAATAAATGCCTGAAGGAGTAGTTGTTGAGTCACTAAGTCGAGTCTGACTCTTTGTGACCCCATGGACTACACCAAGCCGGGCATCCCTGTCCTTCAGCTTCTCTTGGAGTTTGCTCAAATTTATGTCCATTGAGTCAGTGACGCTACCTAACCATCTCATCCTCTGCCATTCCCCTTCTCCTTTTGCCTTAAATCTTTTCCAGCATCAGGGTCTTTTCCAATGAGTTGGCTTTTCACATCAGGTGGCCAAGGTATTGGAGCATCCTCTTCAGCATCGGTCCTTCCAATGAATATTTAGGGTTTATTTCCTTTAGGATTGACTGGTCTGATCTCCGTGCAGTCCAAGGAACTCTAAAGAGTCTGCTTCAGCACTATAGTTTAAAAGCATCAATTCTTCGGTGCTCAGCCTTCTTTATGGTCCTGCTCTCACATCCATACATGACTACTGGAAAAGCCAGAGCTTTGACTATATGGATCTTTGTTGGCAAAGTGATGTCTTTGCTTTTTAATAAGCTGTATATATTTGTCAGAGCTTTTCTTCCAAGGAGCAAGCATCTTTTAATTTCATGGCAGCAGTCACCATCAGCAATGAATTTGGAACCCAAGAAAATAAAATCTGTCACCGCTTCCACTTTTTCCCCTCTATTTGCCATGAAGTGATGGGACAGATACCTTGATCTTAGTGTTTTGAATGTTGAATTTTAAGTCAGCTTTTTCACTTTCCTCCTCTACCCTCATCAAGAGGCTCTTTAGTTCCTCTTCACTTTCTGCCATTAGAGTGTTATCGTCTGCATATAGGAAGGAATAGTAGCTGGATCTTATAGTAGTTCCATGCTTGGTTGCTCAAGAAATTGCTAAGCTTTTCCAGAGTGGCAGTACCATTTTACACGCCCACCAGAAATATGTGAATATTTGCTGAGTCTCTCTTAATCTATAGATCTTTCCTCCTGCCTCTGTTTTCTATTCTACCAATTGGGGATTAAAAACTTCTCCTCTGATTGAGCATGAGTCTTGGCATGCTTCAGTTGGTACATGTGAAGCTGCTTTATAAGCTCTCCATAACTGGGACTTTTGCTGCTTCTCTTTTGTGGGGTTTCTGAAATGGCATCACAGTATTTTAGGGAAGTAGGGTAGATGCTTCCTGACTATCTGCCCTTATGTTTCCCAGCCTGGCTGGATTCTGCCGGGCAGGTAGGTCATCAGGGTAGCTGCATGTCATACATGTTTAGTACAGCTTGGGTGTACTAAAGGAAATGGGGACCGGGAATGAGATACTCAGGTTGCCCGAGCAACCCACGAGACCGTAGTCCCCGCCCACCACCACCCCTGCTAGAGTCAGACCTCTCGTCACCTCCCATCTTCCTTGATCTGGCCAGCAGCTCTGACCGGAACATAGAGATGCCAGTGTGTAACACGAGTGTGTGCACGTGCATCTGTTCTTTTAGCCACACATCCACACCAGATTTGCTTAAGATGATGACAGTTTCTAGAACACCATGCGCAGCAAATTCCAGGTCCCGTTAGAAACAAAAATGTTGGGCTTTTTTCAAAGTGCTTTCTTTGTCTCCTCCCTTGTGTCTGCCACGACTGTCATTTCCTGTGTCGTAATCCTCCCCCATCACTTGCTGAGCTGTTGACCGATGTCCCTGACGTTAGTGGCAGCCTTTGTTCCAGGGGCTGACCTGACTAAATGTCCCCAGGTTCCTGGGTGACCTCAGACAAGAACCACAGCAGCTAGCTTCCTAGCCTCCAGCTCCTTCAGCATCCAGAGTGACAGTCCCAGCGCATCACAGTGGGGGGCTGTGAAGAATCCGAAATAGATTTACGGAAAAACACTGCACGAAAGCATCGTGTTGGAGAGACACTAACAGCAGAGAGGATGGTTTTTTCAGGCTGTTTGCACCTTACTTTGAATGGCTAACGATTGTTAGATCTCTCCTCTGTGTTCTAGAAGATGAAATTTCAGTGTTAAGATTCGCTTCTTCTGCGGGTTTTCTCTGGCGCCAGCACGCTGCCCTTTTGCATTGCTGCCTGCCCCAGGCCTTGGGTTGGGGTTGTGTCTGCTGCTCTCTCAAAGGCTATGTGGACCCAGAAGGGTTTTCAGTGAGGTGCAGGGGTGGGTGCAAATCATTAAGTTAGCAAACAATGGTGTGAAGTTCTGGGAGTGGGGGGACCCTGGCGTAGGTGTTCACATCCAGGCAGCGCAGAGGTGTGAGCAGGAATGCAGCCAGAGGTTTCCTTGGGGCTGCTCTGCACAGAACCTCCTTGTTCCCGGATTATTGTCCCTGACACACCGGCCCTTTTGGGGAGCAGGGGCTCTAGGAGCCAGCTCTTGCCTTGTTGATACTGCCCTTCTTTGGGCCACATGACTATACAGTGGCCTTTTTGGGGTGATCACTGTCTGAGCAGCAAGCTTGGGGGCCCTGAGGGCCAGGGGGCACATGGTTTATCACAGTTCCTTTCACTTGTGTCTTACTTTCTGTAACACTTTTTATCAACACTCGCCGTGGCCTCGGTGGCCTGAGTGACGTGCTCAGATGTAGTCTTCATGTCTGTTGGCCCCACAGAGCTTCCAGGCTAGTTCAGAGGACACCCCATTCCCGATCACCCCTCCCAGTCGCCCTCCCCGTGCTGTGTTCTTGCTGCCATCTCCTTGGGTCAGATCCTTGTTGTAAAGTGCTGTAGTAATGATAGATGTCATGATTTAGAGAAGTCTCGCCTTGTGCCAGGCATGTGCTGAGTGCCTTACTATAATGTGTTATCCCCCATTAGCCCCGAGAAAGGCATAATTCCCTACTTTACAGGTGATGCCTTACTATAATGTATTATCCCCCATTAGCCCTGAGAAAGGCATAATTCCCTACTTTACAGGTAAGAAATCTGGGCCCAGGAGGATCAGGTGAATTGCCCCAAGACACAGCTCTGATAGGAGAGCTGGACAGAACATGAATTGCCTGACTCCAGGGCCTGCTCTTTACCAGTAAAAGGGATGATCTGTAAACCTGGCAGGACTTAGCTGAACGTTGCCGTGGCCACCTTCTTTCTCACAAATAACTTTCAAGGACAAAGAACAGTGCACAGCTCAAAAGAACCAGGCACAAAAAAGCAGGGTACAGTGAGTGAGAACTGGCAAAGAGACAGCAGAATTAGACCCTTTAGGAGTTCAGATCATAACAAAATGTATGTTAACTATGTTTGAAGAAACAGAAGACAAGCCTGAGAATATGCATGGAGCTATTAAAAAAATACACTGATATATTTGAAAAACAACCAAACAGAACTTTTAAAAATAAGGAGTACAGTAATCAAAGCAAAAAGTTCTGGATGGGCAATTAGAAATATCTTAAAAATGTAGATTTTTAAAGGTAACCAGTGAACAGTTTGCTTCTTCCTTCTTTACCCCAGTTCTACTCCCCTCCTCGAGTGTGAGCTTTGTAAATAGATTGGTATGTTTCATTTTAAGCTTTTTTCTGTGCATTTATGAACATACACATCAATACACAACAAAAGGTTTTTATATAAATGAGATTTACTTTTTTCCTCCATTTGATAACATGATATACCTTTAGATATGGATACATAGAGATTTACCACATTGATGGAACTCATTTAAAATTTTTGTCTTATTTTCAACCACCTCCACGTGGTAGAAAATTCAGAATACACAAAAGGGTATACAAAGATATATGTATATAAGTCTTTTTACTCTCCTCCCTGCCGTCAAGTTCTCAACTCCCTGGAAAGGTTCTGCACATTATTTATTTATTTATTTTTACTGAATATGTCTTGTTGATATCTTCAAATCAGTATATTTAGGGCTTTTTATAGTTTTTTATATAGCTTTTATAGCATTCTTTTTATAGTTACAGAGTATTTTTATTAAAAACATTTCTGTTGAAGTATAGTTGATAGGAACGGAAGGAAGGAACGTCGCTCAGTCGTCTCTGACTCTTTGCGACCCCGTGGACTGTAGCCTACCAGGCTCCTCTGTTCATGGGATTTTCCAGGCAATAATACTGGAGTGGGTTGCCATTTCCTTCTCCAGAGGATCTTCCCGACCCAGGGATCAAACCCGGGTCTCCCACATTGTAGACAGACGCTTTGCCGTCTGAGCCACCAGGGAAGCCTATAGTTGATGTACAATGTGTTAATTTCTGCTATACAGCAAAGAGATTGTTATATATATAGACACACACTCACACATTCTTTTCCATATTTTTTCCATTATGGTTTAATCACAGGATATTAAATCTAATTTCCAATCTATATATAATAGTTTGCATCTGCTACCTCCACCCTACAGAGTACTTTATTGTGTGGAATTTAATTCACTTAACTAGTCCTTATTGATGGACCTTTAGATTATTTCCAAATCTTATTATTAAAAACAATTCTGCAGTTACTACCTTGTTCACCAGTAATTTTATACATATGTGGAATTTTGTTGGATGAATCCTTGAAAGTGAAATTGTTGAGTCAAAGGTGTATGCATTTAACATTTTTGTGGATGTTGCCAAATTGCCGTCCATTATGTTTATATTAGTTTCTAAATCCACAGCATTAATGAGATTGTTTACCCATTCTCAGCTCAGAATGTAAGCAAAATGTTTGAAATTTGCCAATTTATAAGTGGAAAGTTATCTCTAATAGAACATTAGTTTTACTCAGAGTGAAATAGGATTTCCTTTAATATGGTAAGAACTACTGAATTTCCTTTTCTTTGAACTATTTATATTCTTAACCTGTTTTTCTGTTGAGTTGTTGATTTTTTCTTACTGATTTCAAGCAGCTCTCTACTAATTAAGGAAATTAGGGTATTTTTGTCCCTAATATACATTGAAAATATTTTTTTAATAGTTCATTATCTTTAGACTAATTTTTTCCTCCCATGAAGTCTAAAAATAATTGTGTGGCCAACTATGTAAGTCCTTTGTGACTTTTAGATTTTGTATCATACCTAGTAAATCTTCTTACTCCAAGATTATAAAAAAACATTATTTCATGATTTTTGATGAAGCAATTTGTATATTGTGGTGTGTTAATAGAGGATGAGACGGTTGGATGGCATCCTGGGTGTTCATTGGAAGGACTGCTGTTGAAGCTGAAACTCCAATACTTTGGCCACTTGATACAAAGAGCTGACTTATTGGAAAAGACCCTGATGCTGGGAAATATTGAAGATGGGAGGAGAAGGGGATGACAGAGGATGAGATGGTTAAATGGCATCACCAACTCAATGGACATGGGTTTGGGTGGACTCTGGGAGTTGGTGATGGACAGGGAGGCCTGGCATGCTGCGGTTCATGGGGTCGCAAAGAGTCAGACATGACTGAGCAACTGAACTGAACTGAACCGACTCAATGGACGTGGATTTGGGTGTACTTTGGGAGTTGGTGATGGACAGGGAGGCCTGGAGTGCTGCAGTTCATGGGGTTGCAAAGAGTCAGACACAACTGAGTGACTGAACTGAACTGGATAGAGAAATGAACGATTATTATCAATAAGAATTGTTCTGGCCTACTTTTTTCTCTGAATTTATGTAAAGGAACTTTTCTTTCGAGGTGACTCAAGTGAGTGACTCTGAATACAGAAGTTTGGAAGTGATAGTCTGAGGATATCCTTTTAGCTTGGTCTTGTGGACAAATCGACAGTGTTCGCTTCATCTTTGGGGGCTGCTGGCAGCCTGGACATGACAGCCTATACATATAGGGGTATGCATATAGAAATTTAAGGAGGACAGACAGGATGGTGGTAGTGGCTAGCTCTTAACAAGAGGGTGGATCAGAATCACCCAGGAGTGTTTACAAAATACTTAGCCTGGGTTCTAGCACTTAGAGACTTTTTTTTTTTTTTTAAGTGAGGTGAATTTTATATGCAGTGAAAATAGAAATTTTTGACTCAGTAGGTCTAGGGTTGGATCCAGATAGGATTATTTCCAGAAAGTACTCTGGGTAAGTCTAAGGTCCATCTCCAATTGAGAGCATGTGTTCACTTCACCCCTAAATATTACTGATGGGGAGACTGAGGCCCAGAGAGGTAGCTGGTGGTAGAGCACAAGAGCACATTAGACCATGGGGCTCATACTGGAGCAGGGGCGGGGGCCCAGATTTCCTGCTTGTGGTCCAGGGTGCCTGAATCGAGTGACTGATGCAGTCAGAACAGGCAAGGCTGTTTGACACCCTCCTCCCCAGCCCAGTCTAAACAGGTGTTTCCAGGTTTCCTGCATGCACAGCGTAGTCCCAGAGCTGCCCTGTAGAGTCCAGGAGGGGCGTTCACACGAGTCAGTTGATTGTAGCTCAGTGAGCACTGGTCAACAAAGCTCTCACCTGGGGAGAGCCAAGTTGTAAGGATGAAAGGCAAGTTCTGTGTCCTGGTGCAGGTCTCTTGGTAAGCACTAGGAAAGCATTTCCCAGGCTTGATGCCAGAAGACTTATGGAATCCCATTACCACCATTTCCATTGCCTCTGCCAGTGACCCGGGCTGTGTACTTTGATGAGTTATCTCACGTGATCCACCCTTGGGAATGGGTAGTCATGTATCCCATTCTTATGGCTAGAAAAGCAGTTAAGCACCATACAATGGCCAAAGTTACCCAGCTGGGTGGGCTGGAGCTGGAGTTCAAGCCCAGGCAGAATGACCCAGCCCTGGGCTCCTACCCAGATTCCTCCCAAGCCTTCCAGAGCATTGGTTCTGAAGGAAATCTTGTAGAGCAGCCTTCCCTAAACTGCATTTTCCAGGGAAGACCCTCCTAGGAAATGTGAAAAGCAGTGATGTAAAGATATGTTGAAATACAGCATCCTGTCCCTCCTTGGAGACTAATAACGTGCTTCGTCCTACTGGAGACTTGGAGAACAACAGGCAAATACCCTTAACTTTGCTTAAATGGCAGTTCCCAAACTGACCCACCCATGGGTACACTTCTTACTCTCCTGGTGGCTCAGATGGTAAAGGATCTGCCTATGATGCAGGGAGCCTGGGTTTGATTCCTGGGTCAGGAAGATCCCCTGGAGAAGGGAATGGCAACCCACTCCAGTACTATTGCCTGGAAAATCCCATGGACAGAGAAGCCTGGCAGGCTACAGTCCACGGGGTCACAAAGAGTTGGACACAACTGAGTGATTAACACATATGTAATACTTGGCACTTGATTCTAAATGGCTTTCAGGATATTATTCCTGAAAAAACTCCTAAAGGAATTTGGGAAACACTTTCTTGGTCAATAAGTCAAATTCTCTCCTTTTCAGTGAACACAGAAGGGCAAGGACTTATCTAATATCCAACACAAGTGTGTCACTGGGCTGGGGATGTCTGCAGCATAAGCTTTGCCAGGATGGCCCTCTTCAGGGGACACCTTGAGTCCTGATGGGAGACAGGTAGGTGATAACCCCTAGAGAGGCCCTCTAGCTCGGACGTTTATAAAGGTGGCAATAAGATCCGTTGGAAGTGATGAGTTCTATCTATAGGACACAGAGCCAGAGAGGTTAGATTTTGAGGGGCTTTCGATACAGTCCCACTTCCTCTCTCCCAAGGTGGTGATGGGACCCCTGAGCCGGTGGCTGAGGGGACAGACTGCGGTGGTTTGATCTGGATTCCTCCTCTAGTCCTACGATGGGGCCTTTTCCATGCACCCTGCTTGTTCCTCTCCCACACCAACGCCCAGGCTCAGGGACAGCATCCACACATCCCAGCTTTTTTTTCACATTGCAGATTAATTTCAGCCTCTGGAAATGCTGTTGACCAAAATTTATTCCTAAGCAGCCAACCTCTATTAGTTGATATTTATAGAGATTTGTTTTTTTCCAGTGTGCTTGGCAAAATGCCTACCAATATTCATTCATTAACTTGAGAATTGGTTTTTGTGTTCCCATCTGTGGCTTTTATCTGAATTTTCTGTAGTGATCAATGTTCTCAGTGGGGAGTGGTGCGGGTATTTTTGCTCTCTTGACAGGAGAATCACTTCCTGAATTGGCTATCAAGAATTGTGGGTGCCCTGACCTTGCAAACACCATGAAACTTTTCTCTGACCACTGGGATATTCATATTAAAGGTTTTGTTATGTTACATAATGGTTAAGAGCTCTGAAACAGCACTCCCTGAGTTGAACGCAGCTCTCCCACTTTGTGATGAAAACAATAGTATCTGCAGGACTTCCTTGGTGGTCCAGAGGTTAAGATTCTGTACTTCCATTGCAGGCAGCATGGGTTTGATCCCTGGTCGGGGAACTAAGATCCTGCACGCCCTGTGGCATGGCCAAAAAAACAGAAAATAATAGTATCTGCTTGTGAAGATGATTGTGTTGTTAGTATACAGATCGTACTTGGATGATAGCGGGCACACAAAAAGTGTTAGATGGGTGCTTGCTGCTCCTGCTCTTCTTAGTGTGGCTTCATTCGGTTGGAGCATCCCTAGAGCCCAGCTCTCCTGACACCCAGGCCCTGGACTCTCTGTACTCGATAACCTTTATTTACTGTGGAGTCATCGTGGCCTAGAACTCCTTCCGGCACTTGGCCTTCCCAGGATGAAATGCCTGGGCAGCTTGTTCCTGATTGGCTCTTTTCTAAAACTCCAGGGGAATGAGAGAAGTTCCTCATTGAAAGTCTCTTCTCTGGGAGCCTATTTCCTACTTAGAGTTACTCATTGTCTGTATGACTCACCTGTGCCAATTATGACCCCTTTAGTTTGCATTCTTCCCCTTGGGAAGCATGCATCTGGGACGTTTTCCCAGGAAACGGAACTTAGTTTTTATCATCCAAGTCAGACAGAATTGGGTGAATCTGACATACACTGTATATTTTCAAGCCCCACGTGAGCGGTTATTGGATTACCTGCCATAGTGAATTAGTCTCACTTTGACTAGTCTGATCTTGTGAATAAGGCAGAGCCAAGGATGAAGCCTGTGATGAGCTGATGAGCGCAGGAGCCAGGTGCAGCCCAGCTTGGCTTGTCTCTCCAACTTGAAGGTGACGGTTGGGTGGGGCCAATGTAAACTCTCTCCAGTTTCGAGCCTGCAGGTCCTTGGGGCGAAGGCTCTGGGTTTGCTTTTCTATAAGCTCTCTGTCTGGGTTAGGGAAATGTGTGGGCCGAAGGAGCAGAGCATTTGTAGAGACGAAGAATGATCGCTTGTGTCACGTGCTGATGATTGGTTAGTGTGATGAGGGCTGGATTTAGCAACATGAAGGTTATTTGTGACCTTGACAAGCAGCTTCGCTGGGGCCGTGATCAGTGTGAGCCTGAGTGGAATGGATATTTAATCATTTCCCTTTTTATAGGACATTTAATGTGTTTAGACTGTTTCAGTTTTTGCCATTTTAGATGATGATCCTTGTGAACATCTTCAGGTGTATGTTTTTTCTTTTCACATATTATTTCATAAATATTGGTTTAATGCTTTAACCAAAGCATTAAAACATTTTAATATTATGCCACTAATATCTGACCCTCGTCTGTTTTTTCCTAAAACAATCTGTAATAGCATTCTGTTTTTGCTGTAAGTAAATATCTCAGATAGAAATAGACACTGGCTGCTATGGTTTTAAGCTAAAAGCTAATTAAACCATGAAAACTCATTGCCAGTTCAGTAGCAAGAAGTGCAGAAAATAATTGCCTCAATACATAATTGATTTTTTTCAATCCAGGGTAGTTATGCTGTGGGATAATTGACCAATACTGACTTTTTGAAAAGACACAACAGTAGCAAAGCAAAGGATTCTCCTTCAGCTAGTTGCTCTGCCTGTTTTGAAACCTACTTCTTGTACAAAAATTTCCATGAAGTGATAATTAATGACTTAAAATTATAGCTTAGTCTCATCTCGTTCTAATATTCCTCATTACATTGGTATTTGGGGCTTCCCACGTGGCTCACTGGTAAAGAATCCACCTGCCAATGCAGGAGACGCAGGTTAGATCCCTGGGTCAGGAAGGTCCCCTGGAGCAGGAAATGGCAACCCACTCCAGTATTCTTGCCTGGAAAATTCCCTGGACAGAGGAGATTGGTGAGCTACAGTCCATGGGGTCACAAAGAGTAGGACACCACTGAGCATGAACGCACACTCTTTGGTATTTTACATCCTGCAAAGCATTTTATAATACGATAATCTCTCTTCCCTGTTGGCTGTGACTCCTAAATATTGTTTTATATAATCTGGGCCGCAACTCTTAATATAGCAGTGAAATTATGACAAAATTCCAAGCAAGGTATTTATTCAGATTTCAAAAGAGAAAGCAGGGGCTTCATCCATCCTTCATGTTTGCATCAAGGGTCTGACTCATCTGTGTGGTCTCTCCCTCTGTGTGTTTTTTTCACCTGAGATGTAAGATTTATTGTTGAAATATTAAAGAAACTGTTCTCAGCCCTCTGGGAGCACAGCTGTTGCCCCAGGGGAATTATTTGTATATGTCAGGGTAATGCTGGAAGAGATGCAGAGGAAGCTGGGGCCCCCGTGTGCTGCGGGGGATGGGGCAAGGTCTGCCTCTTCCTGTAGGGTTGCTAGGCCAGTGTTCAGTATCTAGAGCTGTGCTGTCTGAATCAGTAGCCACTGGCCACAGGTGGCTATTGAAATTTAGATTAATTAAAAGTAGATGAGGCTAAAAATTCAATTCTGGTCACACTAGTCATATTTGAAATGTGCTCAGTAGCCAATGTGATTAGCTGCTGCATTGAACAGCGAAGATAGGGAACATTTCCATCCCTGCAAAAATTTCTATTAGACAGAAATTTCTAAAGCAGCGGCTCTAGAGGGTGTGACAGCCCTCCAGGTGTTGTGAGAGGCCCACGTTTAGGGTACTTATTGGCCAAGCCCCTTGACGGGATGGGGCTCGGCTTCCCGAAGAAGGGAAGTTGTAGGTGATCTGGGAGAGCAGGCTGTGGTCTCAGGCCAGGAGGAACAGCAGTGCCAGGCAAGGAAACTGAGAGAGAATCCCAGACACTCATGGGGTCACCCCAGTGAGCTGGAAGAGGGACTGTAACTTCAAGGTCAGGGCAAGTCTCAGACCCACTGAAGCACCCGGGATGCTTTATGGAGCCAGAAGCCTGCAGCAGTGGCTGGGGCTGCTGAAATCCTGCCCACTGGAGGGGGTCTGGCTGGTGTACAGGGATGTCAGGGCTCCTGTGCAGCTCTGCCCTGCCCCTCAGAGCTGTTCCAGACAGCCCTGTGAGCCCAGATGGTGCGGTAGGCACGGGGTGGCAGAGGAAAGGGGCGGGGCTTTAGGAGCTGAGTACTTGGGACACAAATGCTTGTCATCTTTTTCTTTTACAGTACACTAGGAGGGGTTTTCCTCCAGGCATCTGAATGCTTCTGAGGACAAAGGAAGAAATAAGAAAAAGATGGCCTTAAAAAACAAAAAAACTAAAAGAGGCTCTATGCAGTAGAAGAAATGTGTCCTACTTTTCAGTGGGACTCTTGGTAGGAACAATCCTGGCTACAGAGAGCCTCTGGGAAAGCAGTCCACAATGGGCACCCCTGAGGGGTTCAGGACCACCTTCTCAGAACTCTTCAAGGCATGCCTGTCACATTAATAATAGTAATAATAACATTGAGGATGATAATAATGATAATATCCAGTTGACCCTCAAATAATGCAGAGGTTAGGGGCACCAACCCTCTGAGCAGTTGAAAATTTGCTTTAACTTTGTATTCAGCCCTCCATATCTGTGGTCCTGCATCCGTGATTCAACCAGCCTCAGATCAAGTAGTGCTGTCGTCATTGTTCGGTCGCTCAGTCATGCCTGACTCTTTGCAACTCCATGGACTGCAGCACGCCGGGCTTCCTTGTCCTTCACTGTCTCCCGGTGTTTGCTCAAACTCATGTCCATCGAGTCGGTGATGCCATCCAACCATCTCATCCTCTGTCGTCCCCTTCTGCCCTCAGTCTTTCCAAGCATCAGGGTCTTTTCCAATGTGTCAGCTCTTTACATCAGGTGGCCAAAGGATTGGAGCTTCAGCATCAGTCCTTCCAGTGAATATTCAGGACTGATCTCCTTTAGGATGGACTGGTTGGATCTCCTTGCAGTCCAAGGGACTCTCAAGAGTCTTCTCCAGCACCATAGTTGGAAGGCATCAATTTTTCAGCACTCAGCCTTCTTTAGGGTCTGACTCTCACATCCATATGTGACTACTAGAAAAACCATAGCTTTGACCCTGTGGACCTTTATTGGCAAAGTGATGTCTCTGCTTTTTAATACACTGTCAAAGTTTTTCATAGCTGTCCTTCCATGGAACAAGCGTCTTAATTTCATGGCTGTAGTGCGTATTTATTGAAAAACTACAGATAAGTACAACTGCACAGTTCAAACCTGTGTTGTGCAAGGATCACCTGTAATGAATGTAGGCATAACTAGTTTTATTGTACTTTGCTTTATTGTGCTTTGGAGGTTTTGCACTTTTTTTTTTTTTTTGCTGTTTTTAAATTTTTTTACAAATTGAAAGTCTGTGGCAACCCTACATTCTGCAAGTCTGTTGGCATCATTTTTCCAACAGCATTTGCTTACTTCATGTCTCTGTCATGTTTTTTTAATTCTTGCAATATTTCCAACTGTTTCATTATTATTATATTTATTATGGTGATCTATGATCAGTGATTATTGATGTTACTGCTGTAGTTGTTTTAGGGCACCGTAATCACACGCGTATAAAACGGTGCACTTGGTAAATGTCTGTGTTCTGACTGCTTCACCGACTGGCCATTCCCTCCCTTCTCCCTCTTCTCTGGCCTCTCTGTCCCTGAGAGAACAGGATATTGAATTTAGGCCAATTAATAACTATACAGTGGCCTCTAAGTGTTCAAGTGAAAGGAAGAGCCACACATTTCACTTTCAATCAAAGCTAGAAATCATTAAATTTAGTGAAGAAGGCATGGTGAAAGCCAGGATAGCGTGAAAGCTAGGCCTCTGACACCAGTTAACTACACTGTGATTGCAAAGGACAAGCTCTTGAAGGAAATTAAAAGTGCCACTTCTGTGAGCACAAGAATGATAAGAAAGTGAAGCAGTCTTATTTCTGATATGCAGAAAGTTTTGGTGATCTGGATAGATCATATCAGTCACACATTCCAAGCCAAAGCCTAATTCACAGCAAAGCTCGAACTTTCTTCAGTTCTTTAAAGTCTGAGGTGAGGAAGCTGTAAAAGAAAACTTTGAAGCCACAACACTGTCAATCAACTTCAATAAAAAAAAAGAAAAAGACAATTTGTAAGGCTGTAACTGCCATAGATAGTGATTCCTCTGATGGATCAGGGAAAAGTCAACTGAAAACCTTCTGGAAAGGGTTTACCATTCTAAGTGTCATTAAGAACATTTGTGATTCATGGAAAGAGGTCAAAATACCACCGTTAACAGGAGTTGGGAAGAGGGTGATTCCAACCCTTGTGGGTGGTTTTGAGGGATTCAAGACTGCAGTGGAGGAAGTAACTGCCGATGTGGCAGAAGCAGGAGAACTGGAATTAGGAGGAGAACCTAAGATGTGAGTGAATTGCTGCAATCCCTTGATGAAACGTGAATAGATAACAAGTTGCTTCTTCTAGAGAGAAAATGGTTTCTTGAGATGGACTCTCCTCCTGGTGAAGAAGCTGTAAAGATTGCTAAAATAACAACAAGGGATGTGGAATATCACAATTTAGTAGATAAAGCAGGCAGCAGCAGGGTTTGAGAGGACTGACTCAGATTTTGAAAGAAGTCCTACTGTGGGTAAAATGCCATCAAATGGCATTGCATGCTCCAGAGAAATTAATGAAAGGAAGAGTCAGTCGATGCAGCACACTTCATTGTTGTCTTATTTTAAGAAATTGCTAGAGCCACCCCAACTTTCAGCTCCACCCCCCCGATCAGTCAGCAGCCATCTAGACTCTCCATCAACAAAATGGTTTATGACTCGCTGAAGGCTCAAATTTTTTAGCAATAAAGTATTTTTAAACTAAAGCATGTATTTTTTAAGGCATAATGCTGCTGCATGCTTAACAGGCTGTAATATAACTTTCAGATGCGCTGGAAAACCAAATAATGCGAGTGGCTCCCTTTGTTGTGATATTTGCTTTATTGCAGTGGCCTGGAACTGAACCCACAATATCTCCAGGATATGTCTGTATTTACATAATGCTTACTAAGACCCAGGCACTGTTCTAAGTGATTTATTTAAATTCATTTAAGAGGACATTCAGGAGGCAGTAGCAAAATCTATCTCTGGAGGGCTTCTAGTTGGAAAGGCCCAGCCCCAAATTTTAATAGCATCAATAACCGTTGTAATAGTAGCTGCTATATTTTAAGATTAAAAAAAAATTTTTAGCTTACACTGTCTTTTTTCCCCTCCCAAGCACTTTTGCTAAGATACAATTTACATACCATGAAATCTACCCATTGTACATCCACAATTCAATGACTTCGATAAATTTTTAGAGTTATGCAGCTATCATAGCAATTCAATTTTAGGACCTTTCCATCAACCCAAAAAGTTATCTTGTGCTTGTTTGTAGTTAATCCCTGCTCCCGCCCTTAGCTGTAGGGAATCACTAACCTTCTTTCTTTCTCTATAAATTTATCTTTTCTGAAAATTTCATATGAATGGAGTCTTACAATATGCAATCTTTTGCATCTGGGTTCTTTTTGAGGTTTATTCAAGTTATAATGTGTATTGGTAGCTCATTCCTTTTAATTGGTGAGCAGTATTCCATTGTGTTGATATACTACATGTTGTTCATATATTCACAAATTGATAAGCATTTGCATTGTTTCTGTTTTGGTTTATTATAAATAATGCTGTTAGGAACATTCATGCATGCATTTTGTGTGAACAAGTTTTCATTTTTCTTGGGTAGATTCTTAGGTGCAATGGACTGAATGTTTATGCCTGTCCACATGTCATATTATTGAAATTCTAGCCCCCACATAAGGTAGAATTTGGAGGCTGGACCTCCAGGAGGTGATCAATTTTAGTAGTTTTCCTTTGGATTCCTTGGGATTTTTAACATGCAAGATAATGTCATCTGGGAATAAGTGCAGTTTTAATTCTTTTCCAATCTGGATGCCTTTAATTAATTAGGTGATGATGATTCATAATATTTTTGTCTTAGCTTGAAACTCCATTACAGCATTGCATAGAAGTGGCAAAGGCAGGCATTCTTGCCCTGTTCCCCATTCTAGGAGGAAAGCATTCAGTCTCTCACTATTTATGCATCATTGTTGGCTATAGGTTTTTTAAAAAGACTGATAGATGCCCTTTTATCAGGTTAAAGAAATTCCCTAGTCAACCTTGCGTTCCTGGGATAAATCCTGCGTAACCTTTTTTATATGTTGGTAGGTAGGGTTGACTAGTATTTATTAAAAATTAAATTTTTCTGTGATGTTTTTGGTTTCATAGATTGAGTTGGAAAGTAGGATTTACTAATATTTTGTTAAAAATTAATTTTTCTGTGATCTTTTGGTCTCATAGAATGAGTTGGAAAGTGTCTCCTATTTTCTGGAAGATTTTGCAAAGGATTGGTATCATTTCTTCTTTAAATATTTAATAGGATTCACCTGTGAAATCATGTGAGTTTGTGCTTTTCTTTGTGGGAAGATTTTAAGTTATGAAATAAGTTTCTTATTACAGACTTACTCAGATCATCTATTTATTCTTGAGTCAGTTTTGGTAATTTATGTATTTCTATAGATGTCCATTTTATCGAAGTTGTCTGATTTGTTGGCATAAAGTTGCTCTATAGGATTAGTAATGGTGTCCCTTTTTTTCATTCATCATTTAATAGTATTTGTCTCCTCTCTCTATATTTTTCCTCTTCCTTATCAGTCTAGTCAAGGATTTGTCAATTTTTTTGATTTAGGAAGAACCGACTTTTTGTTTCTTGTTTTTTCTTTAGAGTTTTTCTGTTTTCTCTTGAATTGATTTCCACTATACTCTTTTTGATTTATTTTCTTCTGGTTGCTTTGGATTTCAGTTTGTTTTTCTATGTCTTGTTTCTTAAGAGGAAGATCAGGTTATTTGTTTGAGATTCTTTTTCTGATGCAGGCATTAACCCTGGGTGACGATCGAGTGCTCCTCGGCCTGTGCAGCTTAGTGGGCACATCACATATGTTTTAGATCTTGGTTTGCTGTGTGAAATGGGGAAAATGTAGTACTCAACTCTTAAGGTTCTCAGGAGGTTTGAATCACCTAATCAGTGTAAAGTGCTGAACACAGTAACCCAGTACATAGGAAGTGCTCAGTGGATGTCAGCATCATCATTATTTACTATTACTGTGTGAAGAAAATAAGGCTCAGAGAGGAAGTGACTCAAGATCACACATCTGGTGAAAACCAGAGCAGAGCTTGAACTCTCGTCTGATGCTATTCTACCAGGCTGCCCTGCCTAGTTCTGAGAGGTCTCCATCAAGTTAAATCACAAAGTATTTGAGCTAGTGCTTGATGGAGTGAGTATTGGAAGAAACTACTCTCTCCAACTCCAAGATTCTGTGATTCTGAGACAGTGCACAATGGACAGAAGTGGGAGCAAGCATGTTTGGCTGTTGAACCTTGAGATGAATAGTTGAATGGGCCCGTATAATCACCCAGTGCTGGCTGGCAATCAAAGCCTAAGATTCCTGGGGGTCTAAAATCAGAAAGACCATGTGTACCCAGGAGGCATCTTTGGGAAGTGCCTGGCAGGGTTTATTTCATCTGTGCCTTTGTGGGAGTCTGGATTTCTAGAGAGGTCCCTGGGGCCACCATACCTTACGTCACTGTCTGCCCAGCTTAGGAAGTGAGAGGAAACTGCAGAAGAAAGTTTGCATATGAGATATAACTGTTGCTGGAATACATGTCGCTGTAGCCCTGCTGCCGCAGTCTTTTCCAGCCAACACAAAAGATTGTTTCGGTCTTGCTTCTTGGATTTCCTTCCCCAAAAAGTAAAAGGCAAGTCCTACATTTGCAGCTAGCTGGCTAGAGACTGTTTCTATTAAGTATAGCTTTGGGAAGTATGCTAATATAATTCTGTCCCTTAGACTTTTTTCCTGTTTAGAAGTGGTATCTCTGAAATCAAACCTTTCCTAGAGTCAGGAGTTTACTCTTCTAAATTTAGAACCAAGGAAGCTAGTCAAGGTGTTAGCTGAACTTGTGTCCTTGGGATGTATTTAATATCACAGTGACTTTCTTTGGTAGGGCCTTTGTCAGACAGGAAGAATTTGCCCTTCCTTTTTTTTTTAATTGGGGAATAAAAGGTTGACAGTAAACAAGGATACATCTTTGAAATGTTTAGTAAGAAAGGGGAGTTTTAAATATTTCCTGGCATTCATCGAATTTACAAGTGCACAACTTTGTTAATCATATCCAGACATGTCCTTAGCCCAAGTCTTCCCATAACTTAAGAGCATGTTCACTGGAATGCAGCCTGCATCATTTACTTCTGGCTACAAATGAAAAGTTCCAGCCAACTGGAATTCTACCTCAGTTTGCGTGCAATGCAATTACAACCGGAGAAGCTTAGTGGAATAGCTTCCAGAGGTGGAAGCCCATTTCTTTCTCTTTCTATGCTCCAGCTCCTGAGTCAGTCAACATTAGGTCAAGATATTGGGAGAGACTGCCTCTCTGATTGACTGTCTTATGGTTCCTCTTAGTGCTACATAGATAATCTGGAATTTCCTGGAAAAGTTGAGTGGCGTAGTGCCTATGGAGAAGATACTGAAAGATGGAACACAGTAGAGGAAGTTAGGGGAATGAGAAGCAAAACTTCAGCCAACAATGACTGTGAGAGAACTCAGGTAGAGGAAGGAGCTGTCACTAGACTTCGTTCCCTCACTCATTTAGTTGAGACTTACTGAATTCCAACTGTGAGCCAAATCCTGCTGTAAGTGCTGGGGTCCAGGGGTTAGAAAAACAGATGTGGCCTCTGACCTCATGGGGTGCACAGAGCAGACATGTATGAATCAGATAACTGAGCAGGTGGTTCATTGTGATGGGGCAGGGAAGGGAGCTGCGGATGCTGTGTTAGTGGGGATTCAGGGTGTGTGTTTTGGGGTGTGTTAAGAGTGACATTTAAGGTGAAACTGACAGGTGGGTGAGACTTAGCTGGGCTGGGAAGCAGAGCAGAAGGACTACAGTCTGAGAGCATAGAGGAAACAAAGGCTTTGTGGGTGGTTGTGCCCTAAATGTGGAGGCCTGACCAGTGTGGAGCTGCAGACCAGGGCTGGAGGGGTGGGTGGGGCCAGGCCACGCAGGATTGAGAGCTGGGGACTTTATCCTGGAGACAGTAGTGTTTGGGACCGTTGATGGAGTTTTCAGGAAGGGGTAAACGTGGTTTGCATTTTCATCTAGTGACTTAAGTGCTTTTCCCTGCATTCTTCTGTGGGGTGGACCAGAGAATGGCCTGAATTTGAGGATCCCCACAGAGCACATCAAAGTCCAGTGAGAAGTTCTCTTTGTGGCATGTGGTCGGGGAGCCAGCATTGGAAGCTTTTGAAGGGGACGGCGACGTAGTCTGGGGAGCAGTCCCGCGGTGGCTTTCAAGTTCCGGGGAAACAGAGTGTGCTAGAAGGCAGCCGAAGAAGCCAGCACGGGCGTTCAGGAGGGAAGTGGCTTGGAATGTACAAGGCAGAAGGTTAGCGGGAAGGCGTCAGAGGGACAGTGGCACTGGAAAGCTCGGGTTTCAAGTCTTCAGAGGCTAAGGGGCGAGAACGCCCTCATGGGAAAGTGACGAGATCACAGACCTGAGTGAAAGTGACCAAGGAGAGGAGGGAGGCAGGTGAGAGGGGCTTCTGGGCTTGTTGTGAAGGGAGAGGTGGGTTGATAGGTGCAGGGAGGACGGGAGCTGCCGGTGAGGGGAATGAGTCAAGGCTCACTTTGAATATTCAGGAAGGACCTGAAGGAAGACTGTGAAGCTACCGTCCCCACCATGCCCCTCGGCATCTGGAGGGTGGGGGTACCTGTCCCTGTGGCCAGGTCAGCCCAGTCCTGGTAACTCCATGACCTCAGAGAGGAGGGCCACAGTCGTTTGTGCCCCAGCGCTAAAGCCAGAAAGCTGCTTAATATAAATTCGCACAAATTGACCTCATTACCCATGGACTTCAGAGACCAAAGTGGAAAAACAGGAACAGATCGAAAACTCCTCCAGAACACAGCTTTGCTCTGGCAGCAGGCTCCAAAGGTTCTAGTGACTGACTTTCTGCTCAGGTGTGTCTGACGTCCCGGTGCTGGACCTGGGCACGGTCCCGGCCAGGCTGTTACTCCTCCCAGCTCCCTGCAGGTGTGCGCAGAGCTTTGTGTTCTGCGAATCACATGATCATGATGGACACTTCCCCTCACAAGCTGCTTTTATCCATTTCTTACTCTTCTAAGTTCTGAGACAGTGAACCTGGCTTGCTCTGTATTTCTTAAAACAGTCTTTTTTCCTTAATACTCCAGGGCTCCCCGTCCTTTCGTTCCTTTCCCCCTTTCTGTTCTCTCCCCTTCCCTTCTTTTGCTCTAACTGGAGTGAGGTCATCTGTGAAGCTGTTGCTACTCTGTGGAAGGGTGGCCAGAAAGGGCAGCAAGCCCTCCTTGCACTTCTGATTTGCACAGCCTGTAAGGTGAGCCATACACAATAGCCAGCGTTTGAGAAAATAGAGCCTCAGAATTGTTTAAGGTGCAGGAATATATAAACTCTTCTTTTTAATGGAGTCCATTTTCTTGGTAAAGATGAGTAGCGTGACATGAGGGAGGAGCCTTGGATTTATTTATTTATTTTTTTTCCTTAACTGAAGTCTAGACACTTCCTTCAGGAATGGTAATTTCCTCAGAATATTTTCTCAGCCCTCAGTGTCCGTGATAATTTGAATATTGGAAGTTTTACAAGCTGTGTGAGAGTGCGAGGGGGTTGTGTTGACTGTCCAGGGAGACCTGAAGAGGGAGTGGCCTTGTTTCTGAGTAAGGAGACCCAGATCAGAGAGACTCAGCAGGTTTTCTTGAGGGCAGGCGTTCTTCTGACTCATTTTGAGGGTTTTCTTACGCTTCCAGAATTAGGCCATTTCTTGGTCTGAAGGTATAGTGATAATCACTGGGGGCAGTTGGGATTTCAGTCATGTTTTCAGCTTAAAGGTAAAGGCAGGAACGATGGATGCTGTTCTCTTAGGCCCCTTGTTATGATCCAGTGGCATTTGACAGTTTAAAATCCAAAAGGAAATCGACTAAAGTGTGGAGGGCTTCATATACTGTGTTAACAGCCAGTGCTGCACTCTACACTTAGCATTTTTGGGAAGGTGGTATCTGAAAAATTCTGTAGGTGTAGTCTGTCATTGTGGAAATGAAGCAATCACCAAGCTTATTGTTTGCCCCTTGGCCCTGAATTAACTCACTGTTAACAGAAGAACCCAGATGGGCTGCTCCGTAGGTGGCCTCGGTGCAGGGCTCATCTGTGTATCTTGCTCTGACTATCCCTGCTGGACCTCATGGGGGGCCATCATGGAGATTAAATACGTTTATGTACGCCAGGGAGTGTTGCACAGAGTAGATCATTAGTGTTTATCCTTATTTTTCTCCTCCCCCTCTCTCAATGATAAACTCAGTCTGTCTTCTTACAGAAGATTTTTATTCCAAGATGTAGGATGATGGCTTCTCTCTTAAAGTCAGATGTCTCACAGATGACCCAGGGCCATCAGGCAGATCACAGAGCTCTTTGACTCTGGGAAGTGTTAGGCCTTCAACCATCATACAAGTTCCCTTCAACTACTGGGGTTTTGAGGGCTGGGATCTGAGTTGGTTCCAAATTACCCCTTTCCTGGGCACGAGGGTAACAGCTGGGTTCTGGGCAAGTTTACTTCCTCCTTGTTCACAACCATAGCAGAGCTGTGACCCCAGTCTGGAGGGACTTGAATTCCCTGGCTTTCTAGAATGACTTGCCTTTCTTCAGTAGCTATAGCAGATGAAAGCCAGTTTTTCAGAGAGTCCTGTGTGTGTTAAGTTGCTTCGGTTGTGTCCGACTCTTTGCGATCCTATGAACTGTAGCCCTTCAGTCTCCTCTGTCCATGGGATTATCCATGAAAAGATACTGGAGTGGGTTGTCATGCCCTCCTCCAAGGGATCTCCCCGGCCCAGGGATCAAACCCATTTCTCTTGCATCTCCTGCATTGGCAGGCAAGTTCTTTACCACTAGCGCCACCTGGGAAGCCCATCAGAGAGCCTCAGAGCAGGCCAATCCCGGTCTGAATCCCAGGAGTTAGTTCAGTGGGAAGCAGACAGTAGGTGGAACACAGTGATAAATTTAGAGTTCCCAAACCTGAACCTCAGCCTAGCTTTGCTTAACTGGTTATGTGAATATCATCATTTATTTGTCATGCCTGAGTCTCGGCTTCTTGATTTGTAAAATAAAGATGATAATATGTACCTGACAGGGCTTTCTAGAGAATAAAGGAGATGAAATGAATGAAAACATGATGTAATCTTTAATGACATGGTTAATTTTTTTCGGCTTGCTCTCTAGATGGGGGCGTTCCCTTACCCTCAGTACATAGTTTAGCACCAAGGACATTAGAAAATTCTCAGTAAATCTTTTTGGGTTTAGGAAGTTGTTTTAGCAGCCCTAGCTTAATGGTTTAAATTTTGACCTTCTATAGGGAGGTCGTTGTTATTGTTGGGAGAAAAAAATAGATTTCACATAAAGGGATGAAAAATGTGTAAGATCTTTTGTTCCTTTTTTTTTTTTTTTTTAAATTTCCTTCCTTCCACCAAGACTTTTCTTATTATCTTCACCTCTTAATGGTGAAAGCAGACCTTGGCTTATTTCTTGGTTTCCAAGAAGAGGAAGGAGACGGAAAAACAAGCAGGATGTTTTCTCCTCTGCAGAACTGTTTGCAAATTTTAGCCATGGGAGTAACACCCCCTCCTCCTCTAGTGGGTCTGGCTCTGTTGCCTGAGGCTTGGCCACTTGCATACAGGGCTGGCTGATTTATTTGGAGAGTGATTTGAGACTTAGAACCTTTAGAATGAAGCTTCCAGTCCTTTCTAGAGTAAAAGCTACCTTTATTGCTTTGATAGATAAATAGGTTGCTTTATGTAGTTCTCACTGTCTGCTAATAGTGGCAGCAACAGCAGCAATAGCTGACATTAACTGAACGATTACCAAATACTAGCCACTGCTCTCAGAGCTTTGGGTGCTAACTGCTAATCCATACAGCCACTGTGTGAGATCAGAAAGTAGGTACTGAGTTTTCCATCTTAAATGTGAAAAAGCCCAGCACAGAAAGGTTAAGTGCTTTGCCTATGAGCACATACCTGGTTGAATGGCTGGCACGATATTTGGGAAGATGATGACTAACAATCAGGGGATTTGGATTAATTAATGTTCTCTTCACAGTGTCTGACACAAGGCAGGACCTCAACATTTGGCCGCATTTAGTCATACTGGTCTGGAATTGGCCTAGAGAAGTGGGGTGTCCCTTGAGATAGAAAGTGTGTTTGCAGTAGGCCACTTCACCGGAGATCTTGGGGCCAGGGCGATCAAGAAAAAGAGTACAGGTCCTTTGGAACTGGCATCAGCATTTAGCCTGAGAGCTTAACCATTGTTGGTTAATTAGGCAATTCCTTGGCCACCCCCTTCTGTTTCCATGTGTAGCTCATTGGATAGGGTATGGCAATGGAGGAGAACTTTGGTGGTTCAGACTCTAGCTTTGCCAGATACCTGTGGACACATAACCACCCCAGGGCCAGATTCCTCCTTTGTGAAGGGAAGGTAATAATAACATACCTATCTCCAGGTTTGTTGTGACAACCAAATGAATATATGTAACAGAAAGATCTTAAAACAATATCTGCCACATGGTAGCCATTCAAACAATGATAATGTACAATTATTGTTGATGTTTATCACCATGTTCTTACATAACCCCTTGCCTTATTCCTCATAGTGTCTGTGGTATTCACTACAGTAATACAAAGTTTAAAAAATAAAAGCGAATAGAGACTCAGGGCCAGGAAGTAAATGTATAGAAAATGAAAGCTTAGGTGTCATAGTAAAAGATATAAAGACATGCATATTTGCAGAAGTGGCTCTTCGGTCTGGTGGCCAGTGGCTGAAGAGGGAAATTCAGTTCCCTGGTGGCAAAGAGGGAAATTGTCCTCATTCACATAGGCATTACCCTCATCAGAGGGGCACAGGCAAAGCTTCTCCAAGCACTGACTTATGAATGAAAACTTTTATTTCTCTTTTATTAGAGAAAATGAACTCTAACTTCGAAACACTTGGCCCTTTCGATGGGCCCATCGGACACAAGGGAAATCTTCACCCCAGGTCTTTTGTGTAAACTTTAACTCTTTAGAATCAATTGCACATTTTATATTTTGGTTTGTGATCAACTCTCATTAGCCAAGCAGGGATGAATCATGTCACTTACATTTTTTACAGCTGAAGTTTTATATCACCTTGAAAACCTCTTATGAACAAAATCCTGTGCTCGCAATAGGGATCTGTGGTTTCTTCTAAGGGGTGCCTGTGTTGCTCTTGCTCCTGGTGAGCAGATGTGCAGTTGTGGACGCCTTTCCAGTCTGCTCTTGGTGCGTGTGGAGCCGTTGGACTGTGAACTTGGTCACGTTTGCAGTGGCGCGGGCTGCTCCCCTTGGCCAGACTGGCCCATATCGTGCTCTGGGGCCGGGAGGGGCCTCAGGGACTGTCCCCAGAGGCTGACCCTTATCTGTTTGTTTGCTTGTTTCCAAGGGCTACAGAGCCAGGAAGAGGAATACAGACCCCATAGAAAGAAAAAGGAACAGGAAATTGTTCAAAAGGGAGTGATGAAATGAGAAAAGCAACAGGAAACGGCTCGGGAATCAGGGGAGGCATCAGTCAAAGGAAAGAAGTCTTGAGGACCAGGCGGGCCAGAGGAGTAAATCCTCCCCAAACCTCTGGGACTCCTCCTATGCCGACCCTGACCAGCCAGGTCTCCAGGGTGGAAGTGGTGTCACTGGTTACTGAGGGACTGTCTGTGCCACTCCCTGCCCTGGCTTCAGTGCAGATCTGGGGGTCTGGAGTTAGAAATGAATCTGTGTCCATCTGAGCCAGACCCTCCCAGACATGCTGTGTGTCCCCCTTCCCTCCATGCACCTCTCCTGCTCCCCTCCTCCCTCTGAAAGGTCCGGAGTGCTCTCCCGGGGACCCCCGGAGTCCCAGATTGCTCCTTGGTGCTGCTCAGAGATCCCTTCCCCTCACCAGCAGCTCTGTCTCTCCACTTCACTCCTGTCCTGTTCTGTCCTGGCCTGGGGCTGCCCTGTGTGAGGGAGATGAAGTGGGAGGGAGGGAGAGCGAGGTGCCACATGGGGGCACAGCTTTCTCAGAGGTGCATACCAGTCACCCAGCATGAAGGGTGCAAACACGGGACTTCCTGGGGCAGAAGCCACACAGGAAATCGTTGGTAACTGTGGCTTGCTCTGAAATTTGTACCACATCTTCGGTACTCTGAGTGAAATTTGGGAAATCACCTTTTAGTGTTTCCGTCACAGGAAGGATGAAATTGGGTCCCCATTTATAAAGAAACTGCTCTTCTCTGGCCATGTCAGACTAGTTTGTTTCTATTTCTTGGGGTTGATTATCCATTTGTGACCTGATAGTATCTACTCTGGGATTGTGTCTTATCACCATTTATCCTCACCCCTTACCAACTCCCATGAGGATGCACATGCATGCGTGATTGCGCACGTGTGTGCGCGCGCACACACACACACACACACACACACACACACACACACACACACACACACACAGAGATCTAACTAACTGATTCTTTGGCCAAGATTCAGGTTCAGTTTAAATAGGATTTGACTGCAAACTAGTCCTTGAACTTCACTATCCTTCAGACTATTGAACACTGCAGTTTTTAGCAGACATAAGGGAGTAGTTATGTTGGCTCAGAGAATTTCAGGGTTGGAAACTGGTTTGATCCCTTCGTCAGTTCTTGAATCTCCCACGTGGCATCCCCAGAGCGTGAGGTTGTCCAGTGCAGCCTGCTTGGACTCCTAATGATAGGGAGCTGCCGGCACCAGGAGCAGCCTCTTTCATCTTCAGACATGTTTTGGTTTTAGAAAGTTCTTTCTTACATTGTCCAAAACCTGCTTTTATCTGTTGGTGCTTATACCAACTCTTGACCTCAGCGAAGAAGCCTAGTTCCTTTATTTTAGAAATTCAAAGGAGGCTTTCAATCAGGGGAAACAGCTCTGGTTTCCTCGTGTGCTCCCCACAGGAAACATTTCTAGACTGCTCACGGTCCAGGTGCCTGCTTCTGGGGTGCTCCCGTTGGTCTCTGCCCCCATCCAAATATGGGGCCCAGGTCGGAACACAGTTCTTCAGAGGTGGGCACTGGGAGAGGGGCAGATGCAAACCAGAGGAAGGAGCAAGGTGGTATTCTCATTCGCCTCTGTGGATGGAGCTGCGGGAGGTCTGTAGCTGCGTCCTGCTGGGAATGCAGTGCTCACAGACATAGCAGATCTCTGTATATCCCCTCTGTTGTGGTCGGCCCTGTACCAGAATAGAACCCCCAGATTTGAGAGCAGATAGTGAGACTTCCTGGGGAGAGCAGGGCAGGCTTCCTGAACTGGTCTAAGAATGACTTAAGAGAGTAGGGAAAGGAGACAGGTGTGGGGTTTTATGATGGTTGTGGGTGCAGTTGGAGTGAAGACTGCACAGGCCAGGACTAGTGTGGTTTGAACATCCCACCAGCATCAAAGGAAGGAACCTCTGGGCTTTCTTGTCCGCTTGTCCTGGTGTCGGGGTGGAAGAGGAAGATAAGGCTTGAATGCTGTCCACACTGAAAAATTGAAAAGTGGAGCCACACAACCATTCTTTGCTTCCTGACCTTGAGCCTGCTGGGTCTGCTGCCCTACCTTCTAACAAGTCCTTGTGGAAATAGTTAACACAGGAAGTCTGCAGAGAGAATCCTGACCTTATGCCCTTGAGGTCGTCTTGCAGTCAAGGATCTCCTTCAGACCCTGTTCCCTGGGCTGGGGACGGAAGAAGGGTGAGACACAGCACATACCCAACAGACACATGATGCCTAATTCATGCCATGAACGTACGGGAGAATTACATCAACAGATACTGTACGGGAGCAAGTATTTCTGCACAGACACGAGGAAGAGGGGTTTGGCAGGACACCTGCTCCAGCCTGCAGAAGGGTTGGAGCCTGAGGAGGTGGCACGGTGTCCCTGCTGTGCTGGAGAGGGGATGTCAGCAGTGAGGGGTTTGAGAGCCCCTTCTCACTGGTTCTGAGTAGCTGGCCATGTCCTACATCCTACATCACATTTCAGCAGAAAATGTAGGCATGTGTCCTGTGAGGTAAGGAGTGTTGCCGTAGGAACGGTGACTTGCCTCTCCTTGCTGAGCTACCCGCATTGTTGGTTCCAGCCGCAAACTTCTCCCTTTTGCCTGCTGAGAGTCTCTGGGTGGGCACAGGGGAGGCAGTGCACGCAGGCTCTGCTGGGAGACGCAAACTGACATCACTCTCCTCCAGGTCTCCAGCCTCCTCAGTGTCAGCTCTTCTCTGAATGTGAGGGACTGGGGACGCCAAGGGAGCTTCACAGACGTGAGAAATTAATCAAGTGATACCAGTGTGGTGGAGAGCTGGTGCATGCTGATGGTCGACAGGCAAGGAAACCACGGTCGAAAGAGACACATGTACCCCAATGGTTATGGAAGCACTGTTTACAGCAGCTAGGACATGGAAGCAACCTAGACGGCCATCGGCAGAAGAATGGAAAAGGAAGCTGTGGTACATATACACAATGGAATATTACTCAGCTATGAAAAGGAACGCATTTGACTCAGTCCTAATGAGGTGGATGAAACTGGAGCTTATTATACAGAGTGAAGAAAGTCAGAAAGAGAAACACCAATACAGTATATTACTGCATATATATGGAATTTAGAAAGATAGGAACAATGATCCTATAGGCAAGACAGCAAAAGAGACACAGAGGTAAAGAACAGACCTTTGGACTATGTGGGAGAAAGCGTGAAAGTGAAAGTCACTCAGTCGTGTCCAACTCTTTGTGACCCCGTGGACTGTGCAGTCCATGGAATTCTCCAGGCCAGAATACTGGAGTGCGAAGTCGTTCCCGTCTACAGGAGATCTTGCCAACCCAGGTTTCCCGCATTGCAGGTGGATTCTTTTCCAGCTGAGCCACCAAGGAAGCCCAGGTGGGATGATTTGAGAGAATAGCACTAGAAACATGTGTGTTACCACATGTAAAATAGATGACAGTGCAAGTTCGATGCATGATGCGGGGCACTCAGAGCTGGTGGTCCTCTCAACCTAGAGGGATAGGAGGGCTAGGGCTAGGGTGTTCAGGAGGGGCGGACACATGTGCACCCGTGGCTGATTCAGGTCGATGTGTGGCAAAAACCACCACAATGTTGTAAAGTAATTATCCTTCAATTAAGATGAATAAATTAATTTTTGAAAGAAGGAAATCCCCATCTGAATACCTATAGATACAGCAAAGTCAACACACAGCCCAGAGCTGTCTTCCTCTCCCCAGATTTGCCCTTCTTATCTTGGCAAATGATAGGTTGCCTGAGCCAGAAACAAAGGGTTCACCTTAGATTCCCTTCCTGCCTTGTTCCCCCTTAGATTGTCACAAAGCCTCACCAGTTCTTTATACTTCTGTCCCTCTCTCTCTTTTTCGAGGTATTGAATGAGTTTACTTGTTTGGCAATAGGCAAAATTATATGTACAGTTTTCTTTTTTTCTTCCAGTTTTATTGAGATATAATTGACACATAGCTCTACATTTAAGCTGTTGTGATGCACAGCATCGTAATTTGACTTACATGCCTCATGAAATGCCTTACACGTGCCTCTTGCTGGCTTCTGCCCCCTGCTCCTGTCCACAGGGCTGGGGCTCAGTCAGTGCACACTGCATGGCCATCCCGCTTGTAAAAAATTTTAAATACTTTCATTCTGGTTGGTAAATTGACTCCCTTCCCTGCAAGACCCAGTGACGCTGGCCTGTGGGCCTCCAGGATCCTGCTTAGTGCTCAGTCGGCTTCCTTTGCCATTAGTTGGCCTTGCCTTGTGCTCTGTCCACCTGAGGCCCCTTTTGTTCCCAGTGAGGTCTTGCCAGTTGTCCTCTGAGGGCATGGGTTCAGTTTTACCTGCTGGGTGTCTTTCTCTGACCTTCTTCTCCCTAGCAGAATTCACTGCCCACCTCTGTGGCCCTGAGCACCCAGCCCAGCTGGCTTTGAGGACTGACTGTTTTATAGTCACCCCCCATGAGACACAGAGCCCCTTAAGTGAATAGCTCTTTCCCAGGTAAATCTGGTTCTGGGAAGGTCTTGTATTTCAAAATGGTATTTGTTGAATGTGTTGAGTGCTGTGCTCAGTGCTAATGTTTATAAATCCTCATGGCGTCTACAGTCACCCTGGAGGGGCTGACCCTAAGTAAGTAAACAATTAAATGTATAACTGAAAATTGTACAAAAGTCCTAAGGGGACAGAGAATGGGGTGTATAGAGCAAGAGAGTTTAGGGCTATTCTTGGACTTGGTCTGCAGAGTTCTTCAGTCCAGGACCCTCCTCCTCAGCCGCTTATGGAAGTGAAAGGCTTATCCTCTTTTGAAGGTCTGGGGACTTGAGATGGAAATGGGGAAGGGAGAATGAGCTCTTTCTGGCTGCCAGTGGCAACGCTGTTTCTTGGCTGCTCTAACTTGGTTTTTAAGAAGCTGATGCACATGCATGCATGCTCAGTCTGACTCTTTGCAACCCCGCTGATTGTAGCCTGCCAGGTTCCTCTGTCCATGGGGTTCTCCAGGCAAGAGTATTGGAATGGGTTGCCATTTCCTCCTCCAGAGGATCTTCCCAACCGAGGGATTAAACCCATGTCTCCTGCCTTGGCAGGTGGCGTTTTTTACCACTGAACCACTTGGGAATCCCTGGGATGATCTACAGTCTGCATTAAAAAAAAAAAAAATTACCAGAGCAGCATCCATGTGACCTGGGTCCTCTTTGTGCCATGGGTTTCCTGTCCTTCTGCCCAGCTGGGTGACTCTGCCCCCTGCAAAGTGAGAAAGCCAAAGGCTGCGTCCACAGCATCCTTGCTGACACGGGCTCTGTGGTCCATTCCCCACCTGTGGACGACACCACAAGAGTGACCCCTGGTCCCTTTCCTTCAGGGGAGGGCGGGCGTGGCCTCTGATAGACGATAGGAGTGGCTCTGTGGCTGGAGCTGGTGCGCCCTGGTCGGCAAGTGAGTGCTCAGTAGGGAGGGGCAGTGCTGCACTCTTTAAACTGTGATTCCCTGGAGCCCATAGGAGCCTGTGTTGTTTGACTGCCAGGGTGAGGTGGTGAAGGAAGGTAATTGGGAGAAATGGGAAGCTCACTGGATATTTGAAAACCAGACAGAAAGTGAAAGAACATTGAAATGATGCTTTTAATCATAGAGAATATAGAATCCAGCTAATAAATACAGTTTCATGCCAGGTCTTAGGCGCATATTGAGGGCACCTTGGGAGATGGTCTTCTGCCGGCTCTCATAAACCTCAGTGTTGTTCGGCGTCGGGAGCCCCTGAGGTCAGCTGCCTCCCTGGCGTGTGTGCTGTGATGGTGCTTGTAGGGTGAGAGCCCATGGGGGCCTGAGGGGTTCTGCAGGTGAGGAAGTGGACTCCACCACCGCGAGGCGGAGCATGCACGACTACCACAGCTTCCCGGCCTCTTGGGAAACCGCAGGGTCTGGTCTGTGCTGTCAGGACTGCGGCCTGAGGCTCGCAGGGTGTGTCCAGCTCCCTGGGGCCTCTGGTGGCCCCCCCCTCTTCTATCCAGCCGAGAGCCCAGTGGAGAGCAGGGCGGTGAGTGGCTTGGGCAGCTCTCCTTCTGGTCTTGAGGTTTCCCCATCTCTGGAGTCAGCCAGGATGGACTTAGGGAGGTTTGATCAGGTGAGAGGCAGTTGACTTCGGCCTAGCTGCAGAGAGCGCCCATGTCTTTGGAATGCTTTCTTTGGAGCCCCGGGTCTTTGTGGCCACAGGTGGCTGTGTGTGGCCCACCTCCTAGCTGACAGTGTGTGCATTGTCCCCACTGGGCAGTTGAGAGCAGAGAAGTCCTTTTCTCAGGAGACTCATGTGATTTCTTGGTACCCAGTGGGGAGTTTGGGGCTCACAGCCCCAGGTAAGGGGACCTCAACTTTGTTCCCCACCAAACTGGGTGAGTCCAGCCAGACAGTCCCAGAGAAGCTGAAACTCATGTGTCCACAGCAGCACACCATTCTGACCTGTGACATTAAAGCAGAGACCTCTCTGGTCCCGCCTCTTGCCTCTGCCTTCTAACTGTCTCCCTCCCCAGTCTGGCTTGGGAGGGCCATGCCTTCTGTAGGCCTGATCTTATCAGTCTTGTGATCAGTAGCTTCTCTGGTTTCCTGCCAAGACCTGGCACTGGAATCTTCCGTAAAGTGTCCCCAGACTGCCTTTCCAGCCCCATCTTCCCCTGCACCCCTCGTATATCCTTTACTCCAGGCAGACTGTCTCACTTTCTGCTCTCCCAGCAAGCCTTCTAGGCTTTCATGTCCCTGCCTCTGCTATTGCTGGTCTCTCCTTTTCTAATGCCTGTTCCCACACAGACAGACTCTGCTTCCTATCTGCTTTGCAGAGTCTGTTGTGGACTGGACTATATCCCCTCAAATTCCTTAGCCTCCAATGTGATGGTATTTGGAGATGGGGCTGTTGGGAGTCATAAATGAGGTTATAAGGGTGGGGTCCTGGCCTCCTGATTGGATTGATGTCTTATCAAGAGAGAGCCACAGCAGAGCACTGTGGAAAGGCCCCGTGAGTTCACAGAGAGAAGGTGGCATCTGCAATCTGGGATGAGAGCTCTCTTCAGAAACCGAATCTGCCGCCACCTTGATCATGGCCTCCAGCCTCCGGAACTGAGAAAGTCAGCATCCATGGTTTAGGCCTCCCTGGCATTTGTTAGGCAGCTGGTGCAGACGAAGGCAACCTGCCTCCCTCCCCCCTGCAAATACCATCTCTCTGCAAAGCAGCCTCCTCACTGCACCCACAGCACTGCCTCTCCCTCCTGGACACTTGGCTCAGGCTTCCTGGGATCCTTATTGTTGTTCATTAATTTCCACCACTAGTCTGTCAGCAGTTTGAGGGTAGGGACCTTGTTTTGCTTATCTGATTCAGAGTGCCAGGTATTATATGTTTAGTCAGTTAATAATTGAATGAATTAATACACATGGACACTCACCCCCTACTCCTTGCCAGTTGGCTGTTAGACTGCAGATAGTCCTTTTGTGGCTACTTTTCAGGTATTTCTGCTCTTAGTGATCATTTAACCTGATCCCTCCAGGGTATTAACATATGGAAGGTGGAGGGGACTCTTGGTGTCATTTTCCCACCCTCATTATGCCTTGGTTTGCCTGAATGTGTAGCTTTTCTCAGCTCGGTTGGTGAGAGGAAAGGAATTGCTGTGATAGCACAGAGAACCAGGCCAGGGTCAGACCCAGTCCACCATGACAAGGAGAGAGAGCATGTGTCCCTAAGCCTTCTTGGCTTTGTCTTCTCCAGGAATAGGCAGCGAGTCCTCTGTCTCGACCCCAGCCTCACAGAGGCTAGGTGATGAAGTGGGTCTCTCATGGGTGGCGGTTGAGCACAGCCCAGAAAAGCCCAAGTGGCATGTCCCATTAGGTACCAGGACAGCCGGGTGGCGACAGAGCCATGGAGAGGAGCCAAGTCTACTGAGCGGTGCTTAGTCACTCAGTCATGTTCGACTCTTTGTGACCCCATGGACTGTGGCCCACCAGGCTCCTCTGCCCATGGGATTCTCCAGGCAAGAATACTGGAGTGGGTGGCCATTGCCTTCTGCAGGTTTAGTTCAGCTCAATTGCTCAGTCGTGTCCAACTCTTTGGGACCCCATGAACCGCAGCACGCCAGGCCTCCTTGTCCATCACCAACTCCCGGAGCCTACCCAAACTCATGTCTGTTGAGTTGCTGATGCCATCTAATCGTCTCATCCTCTGTCGTCCCCTTCTCCTCCTGCCCTCAATCTTTCCCAGCATCAGGGTCTTTTCAAATGAGTCAGCTCTTTGCATCAGGTGGCCAAAGTATTGGAGTTTCAGCTTCAACATCAGCCCTTCCAATGAACACCCAGGACTGATTTCCTTCAGGATGGACTGGTTGGATCTCCTTGCAGTCCAAGGGACTCTCAAGAGTCTTCTCCAATGCCACAGTTCAAAAGCATCAATTCTTCGGCGCTCAGCTTTCTTTATAGTCCAACTCTCACATCCATACATGACCACTGAAAAAACCATAGCCTTGACTAGACAGACCTTTGTTGGCAAAGTAATGTCTCTGCTTTTTAATCTGCTGTCTAGGTTGGTCATAACTTTTCTTCCAAGGAGTAAGCGTCTTTTAATTTCATGGCTGCAATTACCATCTGCAGTGATTTTGGAGCCCCCCAAAATAAAGTCAGCCACTGTTTCCCCATCTATTTGCCATGAAGTGATGGGACTGGATGCCATGATCTTAGTTTTCTGAATGTTGTGCTTTAAGCCAACTTTTTCGCTCTCCTCTTTCACTTTCATCAGAGGCTTTTTAGTTCCTCTTCTCTTTCTGCCATAAGGGTGGTGTCATCTGCATATCTGAGGTTATTGATATTTCTCCCGGCAATCTTGATTCCAGTTTGTGCTTCATCCAGCCCAGCATTTCTCATGATGGTGTCCATTGCCTTCTGCAGGGGATGTTGTTAAATCCAGCTGCTCCGATGCCCTGCTTGAAGCCCCTGGCAGGTTTGGTACCTGCTTTGCCCTTTGGCTCCGACTGCCACACTTCTCTCCCCTTTCTCTACTCACATGTGCTAAAGGTATTCCCTGAGTTGTCACTCGTACTCCTTTTGCCTTCTCTTCCCCTAGATCATTGCATTTCCGTTTCCCCATCTTGCAGGTCTCAGCTCACGTGCTGCTTGTTCCAATGGCCCTCTCTGCGCCCCCAGTTTCAGGGCCCCCCACAGTGTCACGTTGCCCCAACACTGAGTTTCATCCCCACAGCCCCCTCCTGCTGGCTAAAGTCATCCTGTGCAGACTGACAGTGACACAGAAGTGGAGCCCTGGCCTCCCATTTCCCTGCTGTTGTCTGCAGTGGGGAGAAGTGCCTGGCATACAGTGGGGTATAATAACTATTTGTTGACCCATCGAAAGAATGCTGATTTGTTTGTCGTGAACAGGGAGGTTTCTGGTGTCCTAGGACTGTGTGCAGGGGGCACTGGCTGTGGGAGCTGCTGGAGGGCAGTCCCTCGGTGGGGCTGGTATGGCACTGCCCTGGGCCTGGAGGGAGTGCTCGGCTATGCTCATGCCAAGCAGTGCCTAGAGATCAGCTTCTTAGGGGAGCCTCTTCCCTCCTGAGTGGTTTGCTTCTAGCAATATTGAGTTTCCATTTTTATGACAGCATCTGAAGCCTCATTAGATGCAGAAGGAAAATTTGGTGCAGGTCCAGATTTTTCTTTCAAAAAAAGAGAAAGCTCTGTCCTTGATTAGAACCTCACAGCTCTGCCTGAGCTCAAAGTGCTTTTGACAGTCGGGAAGACCCTAAAGTTGTAGAGACCTTGTTTATATTCAAGGAGTTTCAGTTACCAAGCATCATGGCTGTACTTCAGATGTAAGTGGAGGTGTAAGTATTTTAAAAAGAAGTAAAATCGCCCTCTCTTCCATAGAAAAGGAACATTCTTTTTTTCTTGGTATGTGTTCTCTGTTTCTGTGACCAGTCACAGACACTCCTGGCTTTATAGCTGAAAAATCATTTGGAAATAGTTTTAAGATTGTTCAAGTCTTCCTTCACTGACAGTTACCAGACTCTTTACTTGGATGTTCATCACTGGGGACTTGAATAATGTCACAGGTAACTGTTAGATGAATTGTTTAGGGGGAACTTCATCTCCTAATGCTGGACTGGAATATTCATAAGGTACATTTGCCCTGACCCAGCATTCCAGGAGCCAGACCATAGACACTGACCTCTGAGTAGGGGAGAAAAGGGGCAGCCCACGGCCTCCCTGCTTAATGAGAGCAGTGCAGGTTTAGAGAACAGGCCAGCCTCCAATCACTGGACGCCCTCATGCCAAGAAAAGGTTAAAATGTCATATATTTCCATAGGAATGTCGAACTTTTTCCTTGATGCAGGCATTCAGGAAATTAAACCACAAGAAAGGCCAAGTCGAATTTCTTAATCCACCCCAAACAATGAAATGTGAAGTGTGGGTTTATGGTTGGAAAGTGACTGGGTAAAAATAGCACCAACTGACTCAACACATCAGCCTCCTCAGGCTCCCAGAGCCTCTGATGCGTGTGCACTCTGCTCACAGACACCCGTGTGGTTGGCGCTGGCCTTCCTTTGGGAAGCCGGGGCAGCCCAAGAACTCGGTGCCTGTTTCTTCATCTGCTGCCTGTGTTCCCTGCTCTCTCCATACTCAATTCCAGAAGCGTCTGGTCCAGGCTCACCAGTGTCCTTTGGTGGACATGACTCAGAGGGAGGCCCCCTGGCTGCCTTTGGTGTTGGGTTTAGATGGTCTCTGTGTTTGGGGCTGTAGCATCTTATTGCCTTCAGCCATCACTGTCCACCGGAGGTTTACATAGTTGCTCACCTGACCGGGGTGGGGAGAATTGCTCTGCCTCGGGCTATATCTCCCTTGCCTGAGCTTTCCTGTTTGTGCTCTCCCATCCTCATGTATCTTATAGCTAATCTTTTGGGGATTCCTCTAGGCCTGGAGCTCTGCTGCTGCTGCTGCTAAGTCGCTTCAGTCGTGTCCGACTTTGTGCGACCCATAGACGGCAGCCCACCAGGCTCCCCCGTCCCTGAGATTCTCCAGGCAAGAACACTGGAGTGGGTTGCCATTTCCTTCTCCAATGCATGAAAGTGAAAAGTGAAAGTGAAGTCGCTCAGTCAGGTCCGACTCTTCACGACCCCATGGACTGCAGACTACCAGGCTCCTCCATCTGTGGGATTTTCCAGGCAAGAGTACTGGAGTGGGGCAATTTGGCCTCTGAGAGGCTCATCCCAATAAACCTGAGGGTTTTTATAAGCTGCTCAGATTCCCAGAAAACCTATCACTTGCCTGGAACTTCCAAGATGTCCTCAGCAAGAGGAGATGGGGAAAATATAGTATAAATGCAATTAAATAAATAACAGGAATGGCTTCCCAGGTGGCTCAGCCATAAAGAATCCACCTGCCAGTGCAGGAGACGAGGGTTTGATCCCTGGGTCAAGAAGATCCCCTGGAGAAGGAAATGGCAACCTATTCCAGTATTCTTGCCTGGGAAATCCCATGGACAGAGCAGCCTGGTGGGCTACAATCCATAGGGTCGCAGAAGAGTCGAATATGACCTGGCAACTAACAAGTAATAGGAAAAAGAAACCAGATGAGAGTAACTCCTAGCTTATTGTCTGCCTTTTCTTTTTCAAAAACACGTATTTGGAAATCTAGAAAACCACCTTATGGTGAAGTAGGAGAAAGGTAGAAGTTTCTAGAAGGACTTGTCTTAGGAAAAAGAGTATAAAAATGAGTAACTCTGGCTACTTCAAGAAGACTCTTAAAGAGCCTGGTATGTGTGCTGAGTTGCTTCAGTCGTGTCCAGGTCTTTTGCAATCCTATGGATTGTAGCCCACCACGCTCCTATGTCCATGGGAGTCTCCAGGCAAGAACACTAGAGTGAGTTGCCATGCCCACCTCCAGGAGATCTTCCTGACCCAGGGATTGGACTAGTGTCTCTTACCTGGATTGGCAGGCAGGTTCTTTATCACTAGCACCTGGGAAGCTTGAGGTCATGGCAAAATGTCTTAAATCTGATCGACTTTGCCAGAAAATGGCTATTTTCTGTGAGGTAGTTAATTAGTCCCTTAAGAAACATTTTTAACTTAAAAGCAATACATGTCCATTTTGAAAAGATGGAGAAGTATTTCAAAAATAACATTTTCTTCTAGTTGCATATGTGTGTATGCACACACACATATAAATGTATAATATAAACATGTATTTGGCATGCTGATTATGTATTTATTATTATATTATGTTTTAACATATTTATTTTGTCATTACAAATATATATATGGGAGGATATTTAGAGTATCATAAAGAAAATTTAAAATAATTTGTAGTTTACTATGGGGTGAGGGAATGTGATTGCTTGTCCCCAAAGATGACCTCCTAAGGAGCCACTCCTCCCAGCCTTCACACCTGTGAGCAGTCCCCTCTGCTGGAATGTAGGCAGGCTCAGCGGCTTGTTTCTGGTGGACAGGACACAGTGGAAGTGATGCAGCCTGACTTCTGGGGCTCGGTCACTAGGAGCTCTGTGCAGTTTCAGCCTTGGTCTCTTGGCAAGCTCCCTTTTGGAATCCAGCTGCCCTGCTGGGAGAAGCCAGAACCCCAGAGGGAGCCCACATGAAAGTGGTCTGGTTGACAGCTCCTGCTGAGCTCTTTGCTGACAGCCAGCGTTGACTGCTAGCAATGTGTGTGATGTGGCCATCCAGCCCAGCTGAGCCTTCGGAAGACTGCAGCCTTAGATGCAGTTTCCTGGTGTCCACACAGGAGACTCCAGGTGAGCACAGCCCAGCTGAGCCTAGATGACCAACAGAACCATGGGGGAGGATCACACTCTGTTTTCAACCACTAAGTTTTGGGGTGGTTGGTCATGTAGCTATAGATAACTAGCATCAGTTCAGTTCAGTCGCTCAGTCGTGTCCGACTCTTTGTGACCCCATGAATCGCAGCACGCCAGGCCTCCCTATCCATCACCATCTCCTGGAGTTCACTCAGACTCACGTCCATCGAGTTGGTGATGCCATCCAGCCATCTCATCCTCTGTCTTCCCCTTCTCCTCCTGCCCCCAATCCCTCCCAGCATCAGAGTCTTTTCCAATGAGTTGACTGTTTGCATGAGGTGGCCAAAGTACTGGAGCTTCAGCTTTAGCATCATTCCTTCCAAAGAACACCCAGGGCTGATCTTTGAAATGGACTGGTTGGACCTCCATAGCTGGTTTCAAAGTAACCAGGGTTAAAGGGAGCATGATGTGGCCAAAGGACTCAGGTTCTAGGGCCTGGAAGGCCTGATGTCCTGCTCTGTCACTCCCTAAGGCCAACTTTTGACCTTAGTTGTTTCCAGTTGTTAAATGGAAATCGGGAGATAAAAGTATTCCAATGTCTGACACTTAGTAAGTACTAAGGAAGTGTTAGTTTCTATATGGTTGAATTGAATAGTCATGGAGAACGGTGATAAGGGAACATTGGAAACAGCAGTGGCAGCAGCAGCGAATATATAATTAAAATGCTTCTATAGTTACATTTTTTGCAGCTGTGAATAATGTCATTCGTTTCTGAACCTCTCCACACTTAACATAGTATTGGGTGCACAGAAGGGACTTTATGACTTGCCAATCCATTCTGAAGAAGATCAGCCCTGGGATTTCTTTGGAAGGAATGATGCTAAAGCTGAAACTCCAGTACTTTGGCCACCTCATGCGAAGAGTTGACTCACTGGAAAAGACTCTGATGCTGGGAGGGATTGGGGGCAGGAGAAGAAGGGGACGACAGAGGATGAGATGGCTGGATGGCATCACTGACTTGATGGACGCGAGTCTGAGTGAACTCCGGGAGTTGGTGATGGACAGGGAGGCCTGGCATGCTGCGATTCATGGGGTTGCAAAGAGTAGGACACAACTGAGCAACTGAACTGAACTGAGGCATGGCTGAGGTCAACACAGTGAGGAGGGTCTTCCACGCCCAGTGTAATCTGTGCTATTCTGAGGACAAGCAGCCGGGCTATGAGTGAGGGGAAAAGGCCACTTCTGTACAGAATTGCAAGCAGGCAGGGCTGGGAGGGTTTGAAAGAGTAGCTGCTGCAATGTTCTTGTCTTTACAGTCTGGGAAAACTGACATCCAGAGGGCAAGTGGCTTGTCCGAGGCTGGACACAGTGGCAGAGTCAGGCCAGTGCTCCAGGGCTCTAACTCAGGATACTGTCTACTCACACTCACCCAGAGTTACTCAGTCCACATTTCATTAAATAAGGCAGAGCATACTGCATTTTAAAAAACAGGGGATCAAAATGAACATCACCAGCAATGTGACAAATTGTGCCTCCTGGTATGATGGAGTGAGAAGAAACCAGTATCACTTCTGTGCTATTCCTAACAAAGATGAATAACCTGAATCTAATCAGAAGGAAACATCAGTTAACCCAAATTTAGGGAGATTTTACTAAATAATTGGCCTGTGCTCCTCAAATTGTCATAGGTCCTGGAGGCCAAGGAAAGACTGAGAAACTGTTTCATATTGAGGAGATGTGACAACCAAATGCCATTCTGGGCCAGAAATTTTGTTTTTGGTTTTGGACAATTGACAAGTTTTGAATGGGACTGTAGATTAAAAGGCAGTGATGTTTTAATTTCCTGGGTTTAATGGTTGTACTTTTATGATGAGAATGTCCTTGCTTTATAGGAAGTACCTAGTGAATCTTTTTTTTTGCTTTCATCTGCAATGATGTCAATTTGGCATTATATTTTATGTCTTTCATTTAAAATTAAAACAAGTAATTTTATTGAAAACCAAAAACTAAATTGATTAAATTCAATTAAAATGAAAGAAATGAATCAGTGCTTAAGTACAGTTTGGTAGATATTTTCAGTTGTTGGATCTGTGATGGGAACAAGTTACAAAAAGGATTTCAAATGAAGATTGGAGACTGGACTCCCAGCTTGGGAACCAGTCTTTTGACTTCTCTACATTTTGGGTAATTCTTAGATTCATAATAGGAGGGGCTCCTCTTAACCTTGGTACCAAACAGGGGTGAAAGCATTGAAGCATAGACTGTATCTTGTATGGGAGAAAGCTACAAAATGGGGACCATAAACCCTACCTGTAAGGAGTAAATTAGGTAAATATATGTGAAAATGACCTAGTCCAGTTCCTAGTTCCCAGGCATATGAGAACCTCACTATTTTATAGATGATGGTAGATAGTTTATCTTTTTTTAAATTGAAGTATGGTTGATTTACAATGTTATGTTTCTGATAAATAGCAAAATGATTCAGTTTTATATATTTATGTATATATGTATGCATATAAATTTTTCTTTTTCATATTCTTTTCTATTACAATGGAATATTAAATACATACCTGTTAATCTCAAATATCTAATTTGTCCCTCTCTCCCTCCCTTCCTTTCCCTTTGGTAACCCAGGTTGGGAAATATGTTGTGGGCGCTAGAACTTCCACAACAGTGAAAACTTCTTTGGTATACTTTTTCTCCAGTTTGTGGTCTGTCTGGGACACACGTCACACCTCCCAGGTCTGCTGCACCCAGAGCCCCTGTCCTTGCGGCAGGCCACTGCTGACCTGCACCTCCGCAGGAGACAAACACTCAAAGGCAGGTCTGTCTCATTTTCTGTGGGGTCCCTGAGTCCTGGTGCACACTAAGTTTTATTTGAGCCCTCCAAGCGTCTCTGGTGGGTATGGTGATTGATTCTAAACGTCATCTCACCCCTCCTACTGTCTTGTTGGGGCTTATCCTTTGCCCTTGGACATGGAGTATCTTTTTTTAGTGGGATCCAATCTTCTCCTGTTGGTGGTTGTTCAGCGGTTAGTTGTAAATTTGGAGTTCTCACAGGAGAAAATGAGTGCACGTCCTTCTACTCTGCCATCTTGTGTGCCCGTTTGGAGGGTACAAACAAAACCTCGTGCATGCCAGGACCCGGGAGAAAGGAGCAATGACCCCACCAGAGACTGAACCAGACTTGCCTATGCGTGTCCAGGAGTCTCCGGCGGGGGCATGGGTTGATAGTGGCCTGCCGTGGGATTAGGGGCACTGAACACAGCAGCCCTGGCAGAAGCCCTTTGAAGGAGGTCGCCATTACTGCCATTAACCCTGCTGATTGAGGGCTAGCTACCTGTCAGGCTGTTAGTAACTGATAACAGGCAACTCTTCTGGTGCTTACTGTACTGATCATAGTGCTTAGAGTACTGGTCTAAGTGTTTTACATAGATTACGTCATTTAATCCCAAAAGCCAACCCTTGAGGTTATTATGCTCATTTTATAGAGAAAGAGAGTGGTTGTCTGAGGAGGCCTCAACAAATAGCTGAGAAAAGAAGAGAAACTGAAGGCAAAAGAGAAAAGAAAAGATACACCCATCTCAATGCAGAGTTCCAAAGAATCGCAAGGAGAGATAAGAAAGCCTTCTGAAGTGATTAATGAAAAGAAATAGAGGAAAATAATAGACTGGGAAAGACTAGAGATCTCAAGAACATTAGGGATACCAAGGGAGTGTTTCATGCAAAGATGGGCACAATAAAGGACAGAAATGGATGGACCTAACAGAAGCAAAAGATATTAAGAAAAGGTGGCAAGAATACACAGAAGAACTATACAAAAAAGATCTTAATGACCCAGATAACCACGATGGTCTGCTCACTCACCTAGAGCCAGACATCCTGGAGTGTGAAGTCAAGTGGGCCTTAGGAAGTATCACTATGAACAAAGCTAGTGGAGGTGATGCAATTCCAGATGAGCTATTTCAAATCATAAAAGACGATGCTGTGAAAGTCCTGCACTCACTGTCAGCAAATTTGGAAAACTCAGCAGTGGCCACAGGACTGGAAAAGGTCAGTTTTCATTCCAATCCCAAAGAAAGCCAATGCCAAAGAATATTCAAACTACAATATGATTGCACTCATCTCACATGCTAGTAAAGTAATGCTCAAAATTCACCAAGCTAGGCTTCAGTAATACGTGAACTGAGAACTTCCAGATGTTGAAGCTGGTTTTAGAGAAGACAGAGGAACCAGAGATCAAATTGCCAACATCTGTTGGAGCATTAAAAAAGTAAGAGAATTCCAGAAAAACATCTGCTTCATTGACTATGTTAAAGCCTTTGACTGGGTGGATCACAGCAAACTATGGAAAATTCTTAGAGATGGGAATACCAGATGGCCTTCCCTGCCTCCTGTGAAACCTGTGTGCAGGTCAAGAATCAACTGTTAGAACCGGACATGGAACAGTGGACTGTTTCTAAATTGGGAAAGGAGTACATCAAGGTTGTATATTGTCATCTCACTTATTTAACTTATATGCAGAGTACATCATGCAAAATGCCAGACTGGAGGAGGCACAAGCTGGAATCAAGATTTCCGGGAGAAATATCAATAACCTCAGATATGCACATGACACCACCCTTATGGCAGAAAGAGAAGAGGAACTAAAGAACCTCTTGAAGAAAGTGAAAGAGGAGAGTGAAAAAGCTGGTTTAAAACTCAACATTCAGAAAATTACAATCATGGCATCCAGCCCCATAACTTCATGGCAAATAGATTGGGAAACAATGGAAACAGTGACAGACTTTATTTTCTTGGACTCCAAAATCACTGCAGATGGTGACTGCAGCCATGAAATTAAAAGAAGCTTGCTTCTTGGAAGAAAAGCTATGACAAACCTAGACAGTGTATTATAAAGCAGAGACATTACTTTGGCAACAAAGGTCTAGTGAAAGGTATGATTTTTCCAGTAGTCATGTATGGATGTAAGAGTTGGACTATAAGGAAAGCTGAGCACCGAAAAACTGAGGCTTTTTTTTTTTAAGTTTTTAAAACTTTTATTTTATATACAAAGAGCTAGTATTATTTCCACCTAAGGTTGATGAAGAGGAACTAAAAAGCCTCTTGATGAAAGTGAAAGAGGAAAGTGAAAAAGTTGGCTTAAAACTCAACATTCAGAAAATGAAGATCATGGCATCTGGTTCCGATCACTTCATGGGAAATAGATGTGGAAACAGTGTCACACTTTATTTTTTTGGGCTCCAAAATCACTGCAGATGGTGATTGCAGCCATGAAATTAAAAGACGCTTACTCCTTGGAAGAAAAGTTACGACCAACCTAGATAGCATATTGAAAAGCAGAGACGTGACTTTGCCAACAGAGGTCCGTCTAGTCAAGGCTATAGTTTTTCCAATGGTCATGTATGGATGTGAAGAGTTGGACTGTGAAGAAAGCTGAGCACCAAAGAATTGATGCTTTTGAACTGTGATGTTGGAGAAGACTCTTGAGAGTCCCTTGGACTGCAAGGAGATCCAACCAGTCCATTCTGAAGGAGATCAGCCCTGGGATTTCTTTGGAAGGAATGATGCTAAAGCTGAAGCTCCAGTACTTTGGCCACCTCATGCGAAGAGTTGACTCATTGGAAAAGACTCTGATGCTGGAGGGATTAGGGGCAGGAGGAGAAGGGGATGACAGAGGATGAGATGGCTGGATGGCATCACTGACTCAGTGGACGTGAGTTTGAGTGAACTCCAGGAGTTGGTGATGGACAGGGAGGCCTGGCGTGCTGTGATTCATGGGGTCACAAAAAGTCGGACACGACTGAGTGACTGAACTGAACTGAAGGTTGATGTGCTGGATGAGCCATCTAAGGAAGTTTGTTTAGTCCAACTTAATGAAGCCAATGTGCTTCACATACTGGCGGAAACACTAGTGGCACTATTTCCGGATCAGACCGTGCCAGTTTGAGCAGACCTGGCAAGAGCAAGAATCCTGGCCGAATTTTCTTGATGGCTCCAGTGGAGCTGCTGGTGACCCATGTTGCTTTCTTGGCTGCAACGAGGTAAAAGACAGAACTGATGCTTTTGAAATGTGGCATTGGAGAAGACTCTTGAGAGTCCCTTGGACTGCAAGGAGATCCAACCAGTCCCTCCTAAAGGAGATCAGTCCTGAATATTCATTGAAAGGACTGATGCTGAAGCTGAAGCTCCCATATTTTGGCCACCTGATGTGAAGAATTGACTCATTGGAAAAGACCCTGATGCTGGGAAAAATTGAAGGCAAGAGGAGAAGGGGACGACAGAGGATCAGATGGTTGAATGGCATCACCGACTTGATGGACATGAGTTGAGCAAGCTCTGGGAGTTGGTGATGGACTGGGAAGCCTGGGGTGCTGCATTCCATGGAGTCCCAAAGAGTCAGACATGACTGAGCAGCTGAACTGAACCGAATCAGGTGTGTACTCAGGACTATGACTGCTGGATCTTATGGCAACTCTATCTCAGTTTTTAAAGGAACCTCCATACTGTTCTCCATAACAGCTGGACCAATTTACATTCCCACCAACAGTATAGGAATGTAAATTTTTGTTTTGCTTGTCCCCACATCCTCTCCAGCATTTGTTATTTGTAGACTTTTTTTTTTTATGGTTTGTACTTTGTGTCTTCTCTGTTTTTAATAAACTGTTTCCCAACCAAAGGTTACAGTACTATACTCCAATAGTTTCTTCTAGAAGTTTTAGTTTTAACATTTATGCCAAATGCAAACAGGTTGCTGCTGCTGCTGCTAAGTCACTTCAGTCGTGTCCGACTCTGTGCGACCCCAGAGACGGCAGCCAACCAGGCTCCGCCGTCCCTGGGATTCTCCAGGCAAGAACACTGGAGTGGGTTGCCATTTCCTTCTCCATATTTATAGACTTTTTGATGCCGGCCATTCTGACTGGTTTGAGGTAGGACCTCATCAGGGTTTTGATTTGCATTTCTCTAATAATTAACAATGTTGAGCATCTTTTCCAGTGCTTTTTGGCCATCTATATGTCTTTTTTGGAGAAATGTCTGTTTAGGTCTTCTGCCCATTTTTTGATTGGGTTGTGTGGTTTTTTGTTATTGAGTTGTATGAGCTGTTTGTATATTTTGGAAATTAAACCCTTGTTGGTTGCATGATTTGCAAATATTTTCCCCCAGTCTGTATGTTGTCTATTCATCTTGTTTATGGTTTCTATTTTTTTCTAATGTGTCATAAAGAAACAAAATTATGTGACATATTTTCAGAACTTCTGGCTCAGGGGGTGGGGAACTTGGAGAGCCATTTGATCATTGGCAAGCCAGTTTACAAACCATCACAGGTGTTCCTCCTGAAAAGAGTAAAACCTTTTAATCTTTTAGAAAGAAAATCAGTTTGTTTTTTTTTCCCTCGTGTTTCAAAAGGTAAGAAGGTGGGTAGATCTTCACCTGCCTCAGAGAAGTATTTCTGGATTCATAAAGTGGAGAAACTGATTTTCTTTCCCTTGCAGGTTGCCATGATGTAAATTTCTGGGCACAAGGGATGTTGTGTGGGGCCTCTCTTTCCTTGACTCCTGCATGGTCTCAGGGAGAAGTCAGGCGTGTGCCCGAGAAGTTGGCTCTTCTCTTCCTGATCCACTTACCTCCTGGTGTAAGCATTTCGGTGGTGCCCATCACTTCCTTCAGGTCCTCCTGCTGTATCAGCTAGAGGAGGAGGCTAAAGGAGACCCGTGGCCTTGAGTCCGAGGGTGATGGTGGGCTACATGACCCCATTTGAGAAGGATGAGTCTGCTGGGTGAAAGGGACTCAGACAGTTCAGCCCCAGAAAAGACTGATGAATCTATTGTTCACACCAGGAAGAACAGCTGCCAAAATACAGAAGCCTTCTCATTCAGTTCAGTTGCTCAGTCGTGTCCGACTCTTTGTGACCCCATGAATTGCAGCACGCCAGGCCTCCGTGTCCATCACCATCTCCCAGAGTTCACTCAGGCTCACGTCCACCGAGTCAGTGATGCCATCCAGCCATCTCATCCTCTGTCATCCCCTTCTCCTCCTGCCCCCAATCCCTCCCAGCATCAGAGTCTTTTCCAATGGGTCAACTCTTCACATGAGATGGCCAAAGTACTGGAGTTTCAGCTTTAGCATCAGTCCTTCCAAAGAAATCCCAGGGCTGATCTCCTTCAGAATGGACTGGTTGGATCTCCTTGCAATCCAAGGGACTCTCAAGAGTCTTCTCCAATGCCATAGTTCAAAAGCATCAATTCTTTGGTGCTCAGCTTTCTTCACAGTCCAACTCTTCACATCCATACATGACCACAGGAAAAACCATAGCCTTGACTAGATGGACCTTTGTTGGCAAAGTAATGTCTCTGCTTTTGACTATGCTGTCTAGGTTGGTCATAACTTTTCTTCCAAGGAGTAAGCGTCTTTTAATTTCATGGCTGCAATCACCATCTGCAGTGATTTTGGAGCCCCCCAAAATAAAGTCTGACACTGTTTCCACTGTTTCCCCATCTATTTCCCATGAAGTGATGGGACCGGATGCCATGATCTTCGTTTTCTGAATGTTGAGCTTTAAGCCAACATTTTCACTCTCCTCTTTCACTTTCATCAAGAGGCTTTTTAGTTCCTTTTCACTTTCTGCCATAAGGGTGGTGTCATGTGCATATCTGAGGTTATTGATATTTCTCCCGCCAATCTTGATTCCAGCTTGTGCTTCTTCCAGCCTAGCGTTTCTCATGATGTACTCTGCATATAAGTTAAATTAGCAGGGTGACAATATACAGCCTTGATGTACTCCTTTTCCTATTTGGAACCAGTCTGTTGTTCTATGTCCAGTTCTAACTGTTGCTTCGTGACCTGCATACAAATTTCTCAAGAGGCAGATCAGGTGGTCTGGTATTCACATCTCTTTCAGAATTTTCCAGTTTATTGTGATCCACAGAGTCAAAGGCTTTGGCATAGTCAATAAAGCAGAAATAGATGTTTTTCTGGAACTCTCTTGCTTTTTTGATGATCCAGAGGATGTTGGCAATTTGATTTCCGGTTCCTCTGCCTTTTCCAGAACCAGCTTGAACATCTGGAAGTTCACGGTTCACGTATTGCTGAAGCCTGGCTTGGAGAATTTTGAGCATCACTTTACTAGCATGTGAGAAAGAAGTGGCCATGGTGCTGGAACCTTGAAAGCAAAACTGCTTGTGCTTGCTTAGGTGTTGCTCAGAGACCCGTAGGTCAGCATTGTGCTCTAGCACACAGCCAGGCTGCGTGCAGAAAATGTGCCCTGAGTGTCAGAATGGATAGAGACAGTTTTGGGGTGTGCATTAGCTCTCTGGGGTCTGGCCATGTCTGACTTGGCTCACCTCACTAGTGACCATTCCAGGTTTAGGGGAGATATACTGGGGCAAGGAGCCAGGCAGGGGGGAAGTGTGAGGCAGGCGATGGACAGGAGTCCTGCACAATGACTGACCTGGACTGGCAGATACAGATCTCAGTGGTAGGCCAGCTCGGAGCAGCTGTCCAAAGAGGACTGCTTTCTACCACTGCCATCTCCAAGGGTCTGTGAGAAAAAGCCTACTCACAAAGAGCAGAGACCAGGCATGGTCACAGAGTTGGTGAACAAAGTCAGAATGTGGTCCTGCCCCCAGCAGGAAGGAGAGCTTACAGGTTTGGAGACAAGAAACAAGGTCTGTAGCAGATACCAGAGTGCGATAAGCTATGGGGAAGCCAACAGGGGCCAGGGACCTCCATACGATAGAAATGAAAGAAGCGGGGAGGGTTGGGCGGATAGTCTGCTATTCTGCTTTCTGAATCTAAAATTCAATTTCCCCTGCATATTGAACTTCATAAAGAAGTGCGTGAGCTATAATTTCATATTGGCAAGAGAAGTGAGAAGAAAATTGAGGCCGGATGTTTTATGTGTTGTCTTCTATATATGTCCCTAAAGTTTTTCAGCTGAGTTGGAAATAAATTCTGTCCTATCCTAAGGATATGATTTATACCAAGTCACTGAAGGTACTCAGGCTGGAGACTCATGTTGCACTGTTGCTGAAGCAAAAACCATGTCTTTTCATAATGCTCTGTTTTGTCCACAAAATAGGAGCTGATAGTTGTAAAAAATGTTATGGCTGAGCTGTAGCTAACACTCCATGCTTAATTTTGAGAGGGGTGAATAGGGCTAGAAGAAAGAATTTGCTGTATAGTTAATACATAAAACTGACTGTGGTTATTAATTTCAACCTCTTGGCCCCAAAGCCTTTCACCAGAGCTGCTAACAGGTCGTATAAATCACTCTTATGAGCTCTGTTTCCTTTCTCTTCCCCTCTTCCCTCAGGGGAGGGGGCTGGCCCCTGATGTGGAAGCATCGCTTAGCCCCAGGGACTTCTGAGTCAGCAGACCTGAGCACTGCAGCATCCTGGCTTCCAGGGACCGAAGGCCGGGGAACGTGGGGCTGAAGGGCAAGCATGGGGCTTCAGAACCTCCTTTCAACTTATTTTGTGGCATGAAACCTCTTTTTTTCTGAAACTTCTCCACTGGCCCTTGCTCAGTGAAGGGGAACCCCAAGAATCTTCAAGGTCCTTGAGGATGGGGTGGGGGTGGTTTGAGGGAGGTGGCTGTGGGAAGCAGGAAACCCCTTCTTGGCCCATGGGAAACCTCGTGTCTGCCAAGATGCTCTGGAGCTGTTTGGTATTTTCACTCTTGATATGGTGGCATGTCTTGTTTTTAAAGATAACAGAATTTGAAAAAGGGCTTCAGAGATGTCGGAAGGCTTTTCTCAGAAACCTGTGTGAGGCAAATCTGTGCTTGCTTTCAACTCTGACGCTTCCTTCCTAGATCACCCTAGTCAAGTTGCCAAAGTTTTCTGAGCCTCAGCATCCTCACTTGAAGATGGGAGGTCCTGATACCCCCAGGCAGAGCAGAGTGGAGGTTCGTGAGCTGAGGCAGTGGTTGTAAAGCCCCAGCATGGGCCTGGCACAGGCCTCCCGAGGGAGGGAGGGAGTATTTGGCTGACCAGGCTGGAGGAGCCCCAGCAATCTGAGCCCTTGGCCCCTTGGCATGTTCCACTGTGTTCCTTTGTGCCAGCTATGCCCATAGTGAGCCAGCTGTCCTGCAGCTGGGCCCTGCATGGCAAAACGGATGGAAAAGGAGCTCTGCAGGGTGGGTAAAAACCCTGCTGGGAGGGGGCCCAAGTTCCCTGTTGGATGTGAGAACCACCTGTTGGATGTGAGAACCACCCCAGCCTGTCCCACTCTCAGGCCCCCTCAGGGACACAGCTGGGTCTGTGCAACATGACGGCAGGCCCCTCCATCAAGCATGGCCTGATACCCTCTAGTGAAAGAAGCTGGTTTGGTGTGGCTGGTATGACACGTGCAGACTCTCTCCTCCCCTCCCCGGTCAGGAGCCTCTTACCCTTGGAGGAAGTGTCCACCCCTTTCAGCTCCCCTTTGACCCCTGCAGGTCAGAGGTGCTGCTGAGCAGCAGTTAACAAGCTCCAGAGGGTGATAAAGCAGGTGGCAAATTGCTGCAATCTTGCCAAGCAGACAGTGAGAAAGGGCCCTCTTCCAGACCAGCTGCTTCCAGGTCCCCAGCTCATGACGCCCTGCGTAGCTCGGGCTTGTCATAATTTCCCTTCCTGCCCGAGCCCCCTCCCAGTTAGTGGAAAGCTTGGGCTGATGTTCTGAGGTGAAAGCCCTCTGATGTGTTGTAAATCTTTATCTCTGGGAAAGCCGTGATGCTCTTTCAGAGCTTTCAGAAGAGGAGAGAAGGCACTTGCGTGGTTCATCTGCCCGGGGGAAGGCCTGTCTGCTGCCCAGGATGGGAGCCAGTGCTTACATAACCAAGCACATCTTATCGCTTCAGCATTTCCTGACCTCTGTTATTTTGTATGTGTTAAGATGTGTCTATTGTTTCTGGGGATAGGAGAAGGGAGGGGAGAGGAAAGGAGGTTTTTTTTAAATCCTTTTGTTTGTTTGGGGCTATCCTTAATTACTCACCCTGGGTTGTAATTCCATCCATGGTCAGATGACATGCCTTGTGGCCGGCTTAATTGGAGGCGGATGCTGATCTGTCCCAAGCCAGTTTCCAGTGGGGAATGTTGACTTGGGAACCTCCCAGCTGGTTGTAAGGCCATGGACGTTGCCTTCTGCAGGCACTTGTGCCTAGGAATTGACCCTACTGTCCAGCCAGGCTGGTGCTCAGAACCTCCGACACAGAAGCAGGGGTGGACCTCCTGAACCCCAAAAACAACAATCGGAACCTCCTCAGTGCCGGCCAGAGTCAGGGTGGTGCAGTAATGGGGATTTGAAGGTCTTGAAAGCACATTTTGAGCCAGCACTTGGGATCTTGTCTTTCCTTTTCCAGCTTGTTAGAACTGAGTGGTACCACTCTGTTAGCCTGTAACTGGATCATGAGAGGGTGAGGCGGGCAGACCTGTCCCCTTGTGAAGATGGCACCCCACTGTTTACTTTATCCTCTGGACTTGAGGCTCAAGAGGAAGTGTCTTAGACCAGAAAGCCCCCCAGGTTCTGAGCATCTTTGCCCAGCTCGAGTTGACATATTCAGTGGATCCTGTCTTGTGATCACATGTTCGTCAGTCCTGTGTGACCTCTGTACCACCTTCTGTTCCTTGTAGGCAGCAGTTCTTCCGTTTCCTGGAGTGGCCCAGGCCAGGTCACCGGGGCCGTCATCTTCATGGACACTAGTGTTTAAAGCTCCAGCTGCTGAGCCATCCTTTACGGAAAGGCCTGGGCCACCAGCCTCAGGGAGCTGAACTCATCTGAGGAGGACGACCAGCCACAAGCGTGTTCCTAGAACACGAGGTGCTCACACTGGCTCCTTCGTAACACACAAGCCAGGCCTCCTCCTACCTGAGAACATGACCTAGGCACACACTGACACTTCAGTTTTTGTGATTTAAACAGATACTAAGTCTGAGGGGCTGGTTGAAATGCCCTTCACCCAACTAATTGGATGTTGCAGCAAACACATTCCCAGGCATGCACAGGTTTGATTGGAACAGAGGATGCTAGGCATGGAACAGACAGTGTTGGACTACTGGTTGCTGTGTCTCTCACACCAGGCACTGAGTCAGGTTCCTGCCCCCTTTTGAATTTAACAGCTCAAGGTGTGTTTTTAGAGGAATGTAAAGACTTGTTTGCAAGGAAGGTAAAGAATCTGCCTGTAATGCAGGAGACCCAGGTTCAATCCCTGGGTGGGGAAGATCCCCTGGAGTAGGAAAGGGTAACCCGCTCCAGTATTCTTGCCTGAGAAATCCCATGGACAGAGGAGCCTGGTGAGCTACAGTCCATGGGGTCTCAAGAGTCAGATGTGACTTAGCAACTAAAAAGATTTGTTTAAATTCCTGCCTGATGTTAATGTGAGAATACAGAGAGCCATTTTCCCATTTCCACAAGTTGACTACAAACTGGGCATCATAGAAATCTCTTTTCTTTCTTTGGCTACTACTTATTTATCTTCAGGTTTATATTTTCATGGGATAATAGGTGAATCCTTCACGAGCTAATTGTGTGGGGTGCCTGGTGAGTCTTGTATAAAACCTTCTGGCCCATTACACAGTGACTTCTGCTCCCTAGAATTTCATGGCTTGTGCTGGGAGTCAGGGGAGGGGGGCTAGTTAACATGAGAGCGTCAGTTAGGGAGTCAGAAGACCTGAGTTCTGAGATCAGCTTTACCACTTAGCTGGACTGTGTGATCCGTGACAGGTCCTCCTTCTTCTTTGGTCCTCAGTTTCTCCATCTGTACACAGGCCTCAGTTATTATTGGGTTTTCTTTTCAAATCTGTTATCCTAGATTATTCTGTCCTCTGCCTTTTTGCTGTCTTCTCATGGAATTTTAACTTGGTGGACATTCAACCAGCCTTAGCTGCTAGCCATTCTTTTGCGTTTTGTAGATGACTAGTCCTTCTTTCAGAGGAGGCAATGGCAACGCGCCCCAGTATTCTTGCCTGGAAAATCCCATGGATGAAGGAGCCTGGTAGTCCATGGGGTCGCAAAGAGTTGGACATGACTGAGCGACTTCACTCTCACTTTTCACTTTCATGCATTGGAGAAGGAAATGGCAACCCACTCCAGTGTTCTTGCCTGGAGAATCCCAGGGACTGTGGAACCTGGTGGGTTGCTGTTTATGGGTTCGCACAGAGTCAGACACGACTGAAGCGACTTAGCAGCAGCAGCAGCAGAAGCAGCAGTCCTTCTTTGGGGCTTCCCTGATAACTCAGTGGTAAAAAATCCGCCTGTCAATGCAGGAGACATGGGTTCTATCCCTGGGTCAGGAAGATCCCCTGAAAAAGGAAATGGCAATCCACTCCAGTATTCTTGCCTGGGAAATCCCATGCACAGAGGAGCCTGATGGGCTATAGTCCATGGGGTCATAAAGAGTCGGACATGACTTAGCGACTAAGCAACAGTCTTCCTTTTGCTCAGGCATCCTCCCCCATGCTTTATAGACTGCATCTTCTCTTTGTTTTGGGGCCAATTATCTCATTCATTTGTACCTTAAATTTCAGTGGTCCTGCTGCTGTCATTGCAGCTATCCTCCAACCAGCATCTTCTCTGGGCCATCACTGGTTGCCACTTCCACGTATCACCCTAGTTTCATCCTCAACACAACTTTCAACATTATGTGTAAAACCTTCTGGATGTAATTCCCATAGAGAGTTGACTATATCAAATACCAGAGAAACCGGGCCCTTTAAAAAAATCAAATCTCATCCTAATGAATTCCAGCGTTCCTGGTAAGCATCTTCCTCTTTTCAGCAGCGACATTTACAACTTGGCATCTTACTTCACAATTGCATAAAAGGACAACTGCCTGGACAGATGCCTACACGGTAGAGCGGGCTGTGCTCAGGGAGCGGCCGGTCTGCTTGAATAGAAGGGCGTGTCCTCCTGCCTCGATCTGAAAGGTGACAACCAGGTCAGCCTTTCACATTGGTGTGAAGGGGTCACTTCATGCTGGCACTGCTGTCTCTTTCCTTCCTAATCAGGTAACCTCATGTGGTGAGGGCTCTCTTTAAAGACGTGTTCCCAATTTTAAGCAAACCCTTCCTGAAAGGTGCTTTACCAAGGAGGAGTTACAAAATATATTAAAGCATCTCAAATCCACGTATCTTATGGCTGTGTGTGATCTTTCCAAGTTCACTCCCAGTCATTCCCTGGACTGGGAAGGTGCTCAGATTTATTGAGGGGTGTATTAAGACAAGGCCAGGACTCTGGCCAAGTGCAGGAACTGGGTCTCCTCAAGAGACACCTCATGTCCTTGAGCTCTGCCCGGGGCCTGTCCGGACAGGCCAGGGAAGGAAGCATTTCCGGCTGCTTCAGGCAGATTAAGTGGGATTTAGATGATCTTGAAAAACCAGAGAGTACACACAGCACACGGTAGGCTTTCAAGGAAGAATGACTGATTGACAGACTGAATGGGCCTCTATCAGGAATTTCTTTATAGTGAACTGCTTTTATGCGGGAGACCTCCACGTAGTTCCCATTTGGCCAGGCTGTCACTCTGCAGGGTCTTTGGCACGTCTGTGTGCTTCCAGCCCCTGTGCAGGTAGCACTGGAGCCAAAATCTGCCTCCCTGGAGCTCCTCTCTCCTCAGAGCAGAATCAGGGGCTACTCGGGAGAGCATGCTGGGCTTTCAGGTCAAGCCAACCTAGGTTCAGATCCCAGCTCTGACACTTGTTGGTTGAAGGACTTGGGCTATGTTTTTAACCTTTAAAAGCGAAGACATCACTTTGCTGACAACATTCTGTATAGTCAAAGCTATGGTTTTTCCAGTAGTCACGTATGGATGTGAGAGTTGGACCATAAAGAAGGCTGAGTGCTAAAGAATTGATGCTTTCAAATTGTGGTGCTAGAGAAGACGCTTGAAGAGTCCCTTGGACAGCAAGGAGATCAAACCATTCAGTCCTAAAGGAAATTAACTCTGAATATTCATTGGAAGAACTGGTGCTGAAGCTGAAGCTCTAATACTTGAGCCACCTGATGTGAAGAGTCTACTCATTGGAAAAGACCCTGATGGTGGACAAGATTGAGGGTGGAGAAGAAGGGAGCTGCAGAGGACGAGATGGTGGGCTAGCACGAGATGGTTGGACTCAATGGACATGAATTTGAGCAAACTCTGGCAGATAGTGAAGGACAGAGGAGCCTGGCATGCTGCAGTCCGCAGGGTCGCAAAGAGTCAGATACCACTTAGTGACTGAACTATAACAAGAGGCCTCTGGTCCTTCATCTAAATGTGGGAATAACTCCACTTATGGTGGGTGGTTTTGAGAACTGAAACTATTGCCTGTGTAATAATACTGGACACTCAGAAACCACTTGGAGAAAGTGTTGTTCTTTTATGGCCATCGCTCATATTATTGGAAGTCTCCTAGGGCCATGAATGAGGGTTCCTCTTCTTTCACAGCCCTGAGGACGCCACGAAACTAGCACCAGATCCTTGAGGCCTCCCCCCTCCCCCTCCCGTGATACTGTGCTTTCTCTGCTTGGGTGATGGTGCCCCCCTGCCCCTGTCTCATGAGGGCTCTGCTCTATCTTGTGAAAGAGCTGCCTGATACCTTGGGTGAGGGAACTCGGGGTGCAGGGGATGCACCAGTAGACAGGTGAGAAGTGGCTGGAGCGGGTGTGTGCGGCGGGGGCACCCATCATGACATGGCATGGTTGCTACTCATGCCTAGACATTCTCTCCTGGGAGACAGTGTCCTTCCTGAAGGTCACCATCGGCTTCCTCCCCTCTGTTGTCCAGGGCCACCTCTGGGAGCAGCAGGTGCCCCGAGACTCTGCCCTGTGGCCTCTCTTGTCCGTCCTGGTTTAGAGCAGCTTCTCAGGAGGCAGCCACGTCACCATAAGGGCTTCCAGCCCTCCAGGCTCCAGGGTCATCACCCTTCCCACAAGGGCTTCCTGCCCTCCAGGACCCTTCCCAACTTCTAGGTGGTGGTTATTGTGATTGCTGTGTTTAGTGCAGGAGGCAACAGTTTTGCTCACATTTATGCATGTGTGGGCAGTGAGGAAAGGAAAGCTGGTCGCAGGGTCCACACTGGCCTGGGGCCCATTCTCCTCCACCCACTTCCCACAGAGGCCCGAGAAGCAGCCCATTGCCCTCTGGCCTGGGCAGCTGGATGCTCACCTACTCTCTTCAGAAAACTCACATGGGATGTCAACTAAGGTTTTGTTTCTGCATCACAAAGGAAAATAGAACAGGGACTACTGAATCAGCTTTTCTTGGATCATAAGCTGTGATTTCTCCATAAACTAGGTAATGGCTGTTGAATTCCACAGCTGTTCCTGAGCATTTACTGAATGCCAAGCCCTGCGCTATGAGTGGATGGAGGCTGAGATGCCAAAGATGGAGTCCCTGTCTTTAGGGAGTCTCCATGGGTCATGGGTCCTGACAGCCCCATGCTCTGCATCTGGGCTGGTGAAGGGCTGGTGGAGAGCCAAGGCGGGCACCTGGTGTTCTTACTTCACCACTCCTCGTCTGCTAAAAGTCTTCCTTGACTGCCTCAAGCTCTAGCAAGTTCCCGCCTCTCCAGACCCTGGCTTCCTGTGGCGCCTACAGCCTGGGTGATGTTCCCTACCTGTTATGTAGTCTTCTCGGCATCGCAGCCTCACCAGCCACATCACATCATATGCACTTCAGCAAATGAAACAACCGAAGCTTAGAGAAGTGAAATAATCCGCCCAGGATCACAGAGTTACTCGGCCGCAAAACTGGAATCTGCTCTCACGTGGTCTGATTCCCAGGCCGGGGCTTCCCTTAGGACAGGGTACTTACTGTCCATCCTCACTTGACCCTGAGAGGCCCCTCTTCCATGTCACATCAGCACTAGGTACCCTTCTCTGATTTTGTGTCCTTCCCTGAGGGCAGGGCCCAGTCAGCCTGGTGTCTGATCCCCTGCTGGTGCTGCCGGCCCAGACACTCTGATAGGCCCATTGGATGAAGGATGGAGAATGAGCTCAGCACCTCTCTCCTCCCTTCTCGCTCCTCAGTCATCTGCGGGCAACGGGAGCAAACAGCTCTTATGAGCCAGGTGTCTGTCTAATTATAGCTGAGTTAGTCTTTTAGACAGTGGATTAAAAACATAACAGGATCTGAGGTCTTTTAGCTGGTTCTGTCTGGGTCAGCATGCTAACCCCACACATGTCTTGGTTTGCAAAAATAGTAATAAGAAGCTGAGGCAACAATGACTTATGGGTCATTTACTACCTGTACCGCAGAGAGAAGCACCAAGACAATCATCTAAGCTCGAGAATTTGGTCACCTAGTTTTACCGTGTGTGTCTGCGACCAGGAGGGAAGCTATGAGGCAGTTGTCTTCTTCTGTGAAGGCTTCTAGTGAGTCTGGGGTTGCTGGGAGATGAAGGGCCTTTGTTTCTGGTGGTGCCATTGCGTTATTTGGCGATAGCAAGAATAATCCGGTACACTTTCTGCACCTTTCACTTCATTCTCTGTTAATGACTGAGCCTCCCGGGAGGTATGTCCCTGTCTCATTGTTGTATTGTTCTTTCCTCCAGAGATCCTGCGGATAATTCAGCTGGACCTAGACCTCAAGTACAAGACCAACATCCGGGAATTGTTTGAGGAGTTCGACAACTTCCTGCCAGGCGCCATCATTGGCATAGCGCGGGAGATGCAGCCGGTGTACAGGTGGGTGGGAGCAGCTGGCCTGCCCTCCAGGAACCCTCCCTGCCTCTTACCACCCCCACCCCCCACCTTCCGCAGAGGGGATCGATGGGTCTCCGTCTTTCTGCACTGAACATCCTGGGGACACTTTTGTACTTATTGTTTAAATAGTTTGGGCAGCGGGGTCTGCACCAAGACCATAGATGCTTACTTACCTCATTCATTTGGGAGAGTTGGTGACATTTTTTCTTGTGGAAAGCCCAGCCATTTGGTTTCTGGTTCAGCTCAGAATTTTTAAATCTCCGGCTCTGTCTTACACTGGAGGTGTCGAGATGCAGCTTTAACTTGCTTGTCTGGTGATGAACTAAGTTTTCTTGGCCTCTGAGTCACCAGCAAGCCCTCCTCTGTGTAAGGGGGAGAAGGTTTGTCAGTGTTTTTCAGGGAGGGAGAGGCTGCACAGCTTTCGTGCACAGATTGGCATCGACCAGTCAAGTCAAGAGTGCGTTCTTGTTCCTCTATATAGTTTTTTCCTTATCAGGTGATCAGCATAGAGAAACTCCAGCACTGAGAACCGGGAGACACGTTCAAGAGTATTCACTGCGGCATCATTTGTAGTAGCCCAAACCGAAAACAGCTCAATGCTCATGGACAGCAGAATGGATAAATATAATATATTCATCCAGTTGAGTACTTGAAATAAAAATGAGCAGACGGTACCCACGTGCAGTGATAGGCAAGACTAACCTGTGCTGTTTAGGGATGTATATGCAGTGGTAAATGCCATAAGGAGAACCGAGGGATGATGGTCCCAAACGGCAACAGGACAGCTACCTGCGGAGTGGGTGGGGAGTGGGAGGGGCGTGGACCCGGGTGGGCATTGCCCCTGGTTGGCTGCAGTGCTTTGCGCTCCACTTGAGGGGCTGTGCATGTGTTTGCGTGTATTCCTTTGTGTGTAATATATGTCTTACAATTTAAAAACGTTTAAAAAGAGAAGGAAAGGCAGAAGCACCTGCAGGTTTTCATTATAAACCAGGCCCATGACCCTGGGTACAGAGACTTCCACATTGCTGACTATTCCTCCTCTGGGCAGAGCCATAGCTCCCCCAGAGCCTGGAGCTGGGGTTTTGCTGCCCTGTGAGCTGACCCACCCTTGGTTCTCAGTGCATACCCTCATGCTGACTCCCAGTGGGCATTCCCAGAGCCAGGCCCAGTCTTTGGAGAGCCGCAGGGCAACTAGTGACTCAAGAACACGCATGTCCTCTTAGAGGAGAGTGACAGCCTCGGCTTGGTTGTAGTTATTTGCAAGACCCTGATCACATAACAGGAAATTCCTGCAAGGCCTCTGAGTGAGTCGATAACTCATGGGCCAGGTGGGGTGTTTCCCTTACATAATCCTCTCACAGGTTGCCCTGGAGTCACGCAGTAGAGCCCCTTACTCTGCTGTGCGTGGGGAAGAGGAGACTTTAGGCAAACCCCTGCCCTTGCACTCATAGCAGCATAGCCCCACCCCATCCCGCCCCCTTCCTTCACCTTCACACAGGGCGTGTGTTAGGTCTGTGGGTGTTGTTTTAACCAGGGGAGGAGATGAAGGAACACTGAGCCAGGAGTCTGATGGCCTATGTGCTAGTCCCAGCTTGGTCACCACGCTTGGCCTTGCCATCTGAGGGTGGGAGCAGGTGCGCTCTGAGACCACCGTCCTCCAGCCCTGGCATTTATGATCCCAGCCCTCTGACCCTCACCATTTCCGAGTCATCTTTGCTCAGCCTGAGGTTGCTTGTCAGCTGGTGAATTCCTCACTGCTACACAGGGCCCATGACCCAAGGATCGTTAAACCAGGCTGACTATTAAGTACAATTAGAGCTGTGAGGCCTTCAAGCCCTGGTTTGGAATTTTTCTCATGTAATACAGATGAAAACCTGATCACGCTTAACTTAAATGGTATTGGCCAGACTTTATCTTTTCTGTACATCGAAGATTTCAGAAACAGTGAAACCGAAAATCAGTTTAATTAGGCTTTTCAAAGGAAACCTTTGAAAGATTTTAGATTCAAAATGAAATTGAGTTTTCCTCATCTTCAGAATCCTGCATTCTGCACCATGGCATGAGACAGAGGAGACTCCTGTAGCCGGGCTGGTGATAAAGTCCAGAAGATGCCCTGTTTGTAGGGCCCAATCTGTCAGAAGCAACAGAAATGAAAAGTCCTTTACTTGCTCTTCCCCGCTTCCGTCCCCTTCCAGCCGAAATGTTTCTGAAGACCTCTGATAATTAGGTCTGCGGTGACTGCCCTGTGCTGATCTGTCCCCACCGGCTCTGAGTAATTTGATACTTGCCTTCTGTCTCATGCTGAGGCGGGGAGCATTTGGTGCTGGCCGGGGCAGGGAACCGTGGTTTTTTGCCATCTTCCGTAAGAAAACCAGAGGCTCCAGTAGCCCCAAAGATCGAGTGTTAGTTGTCTGCCACTCTGGAGTCTGTGCCTGGTGTGAGTGTTTGTAGGGAGGGGGAATGTAGGCAGGGGGGTAAACAAGGCCTGAACCAGGGCCGGCAGAGCCAGGCCCCCGAGAACAGCTTCAGGCCCATCTCCGTAGAAGCGGCTGGTATAGCTGGTGGGGAATCCCCCGTGGCCGTCTGCCTTCCTCTGTAGGCACCTGGTCCTCCCCCAGGAACTGGCCTGTGGACTGTGAGGTGGGCAAGGTTTTATCATAAACAGAATCTGCTAGCATCTGTGCAAAGAAAGGAAAATTTAGAAACCAAATGGCACAAAAGCAAACTTAGCTGATGAACAGAGCGCATTCGGATCTGGAAATTCGCTAAGCAGAAATAAATCTAGACCTTCTCAGCTGTGTTATTTTTATAGTCACTTGTCCGAGAGTTACTATACTTCAAAAAAGGCACATATTAAGTCATTTTTATGGCTGTTTCCCTTTGATTGTGTGCCATGAATGTTAGAAGATTGAGGGGCTGGAAGAGAAAGTATTTCCCACTGTACTTTTGACAAATAGCTTTTTAAAAAAAACAGCCCCCCCCAACTCCGCCCCAAACATAGCACCACATCAGCTGTGTTTTCTAGAAAATGATGTCTCATGGGATGCTAGCATTTTGATTAAGGAGCCTTTTCCTCTTTGGCCCCTGTAAGATTTTGTTGAGTCAGATGTCTCATGACTTTCCTCATCTGAAAACTGGGGAGCAGTGGTCATCTTGGGTGGAACATTGTCCTTCCCTTCTTGATTCTTTCTCTTCTTCTTTGCTAGGAAACTCTAGTTAGTTGGGCAGTGTGGTTAGTTGGAATAAGTGGAGAAGGGTCTAGTGCTTTCTAGTCATAAATAGCTGTGTTTCAAATATGTGTTAATCCAGGATGCCACTGAGCATTTTCTTCCTTATGAGTGAATTGGAAAAGTAAAGAAAACTGTTAGACCCGCTTTGTGCATAACTTATAAAAATCGTAAGGGTGTATCACCTGGCAGAGCAGCCATACATAGAAGAAATGACTCAGATTATACTCAGAAACCATGGATTATAGTCCTGCCTTTCACAAATTACCCATGTGACACTACGTAAGTCAGTTGATTCTCTGAACTTCTGTGTTTTCACCTGTAAGTGGGGATAGATATGTCTAATACACAGAATTGCTGAAACGCTCAAATGAAATAAAACACTTGAAAGTTTCTGGTGTAAAAGAGACTCTGGGTAGAGAACGTTTCCTCCTGCCCACGCTTAATCATCATAGCTCCATTTGTGCTCTCCTTTCCAGCTGATTTGTTGTTCAGTGTACCTCCTACTCTACCCCACCCACAACAGATATGGTTGCCAGTTAACATACAGGATGCCCAGTTAAACAAATTTCAGATAAACAACAAACAACTGCTTTATGTAAGTATAACCCAAATACTGTAAGGGGATATACTTAAACAAAACAAGTATTGTTTATATGAAATTGAAGTGTAACTGGGTATCCTGCTGGTTTTCTTTCCTTTCTTCCCTTCTTTTTTTCTACATTTGGCCGTTCTACCCCTACTCAAGTGTTCAGTTCAGTTCAGTCGCTCAGTCGTATCTGACTCTTTGCGACCCCATGAATCGCAGCACGCCAGGCCTCCCTGTCCATCACCAACTCCCAGAGTTCACTCAGACTCACATTCATCAAGTCAGTGATGCCATCCAGCCATCTCATCCTCTGTCGTCCCCTTCTCCTCCTGTCCCCAATCCCTCCCAGCATCAGAGTCTTTTCTAATGAGTCGACTCTTCTCATGAGGTGGCCAAAGTACTGGAGTTTCAGCTTTAGCATCGTTCCTTCCAAAGAAACCCCAGGGCTGATCTCCTTCAGGATGGACTGGTTGGATCTCCTTGCAGTCCAAGGGACTCTCAAGAGTCTTCTCCAACACCACTGTTCAAAAGCATCAATTCTTTGGTGCTCAGCTTTCTTCACAGTCCAGCTCTCACATCCATACATGACCACAGGAAAAACCATAGCCTTGACTAGACGGACCTTAGTTGGCAAAGTAATGTCTCTGCTTTTCAATATGCTATCTAGGTTGCTCATAACTTTTCTTCCAAGGAGGACCCCGCTTTTTAGCAATGGAGAGTGATCTGGCTTTTCTATAACATCCTTGAGTGAATGGGAACAAAGGGTATGAAAGCGGGAAACCAGTGGGAAGGTGGGAGGTTGAGGGGCAGCCTTCAGAGTCTTCAGGAGACAGCAGGCCTGAGGTTCACCCACCCCTCTGCAGGAGCCAGGGCCAGACTGCAGCCTGGGAAGTTGAATAGGCCCCTGGAGCTAGGCAGCCCGCAGTGGCTTAGCTTCAGCCACAGGGCTCCTGCAGAGCCTGGCGTGAGTGAGTGAGAGTGTGTGTGTTGAGGAGCTGGGGTAGCAGCCGCTGGTTGTGGTCACTCTGTCTTGAGGCTGGCCGCCTGAGGAGCTGTTGGATGGTGGCTTTATTAACGGGGGCCACGGGCTTCTGGTTCATTCTCTCTCGGCTCCATTGGCTGGCTGTATGCTGGTTTGAGCCCAAACCCACCATGAGGTGGAAGCATCAGGCGAATCCTGTCAACTGCTGATAATGACACCAAGCAGGAATTTGCTTTTGTGGTTAATATTTTAATGATGTCTACTCTACTACGTTTTTAGGTCTTGTGGTTTTTATTGATAGCATTTGTGCCAGCCTAACCTCTGTCCGGATGCTTGAAATAAAAATGTCTAACGTATTTTCAGGCCTCTTTATCCCATTCCTAGCACTGGAGAAGGGATGTTGGGAAGGAAGTGAGGACTCGCACAGAAGTAGGAGGGGAGGACGTGGACTGACGTCACCTCGGCCACTCATGGCTGTATGACCTTGGGCAAGTTTCCTGACCTCTCTGAGTTTTAGTTTCTTTAGCTGAGACCTGGAGATTATAGCAATACTGTATAATACTATATATGGTGAAGTTGATTGAAGGCTAAATTAGACAGTGTATCTGGCACAGACTAGGACGTCTTATTTGTGATAGCAACTTTATCCAGTCCCACTCAGGCACTTGGTTCTGTGACCGTACCCTGTGAGGCTCAGCTCCCTCATGGTATGTAAAGCTGGAGCAACTGATAATTTAGCATAATTAGCGCTGGTATTTTGGCTTCTCAGCATCTGTCATGGCTTCCTGGGTGGCCAGTGGTAAAGAATCTGCCTGCCATTGCAGGGGACACAGGTTCGATCCTTGGGTCGGGAAGATTCCCTGGAGAAGGAAATGGCAACCTACTCCATTATTTTTGCTGGGAAATCCCATGGACAGAGCAGCCTGGCAGGCTATAGTCCATGGGATTGCAAAGAGTCAGACATGACTTAGCAACTAAACAACAACAAAAACAGCATCTGTACCCCCTTCCTATGTTTGAGAAATTTCTGCTATGTAAGCCTGCCTCCCTTTATGGAAGACAGAAAGGCTGGAGACTTTCTTTCCTGGACTCCATGCAGCTAGGGTTCTGTGTTCTTCTCCATCCCCTGAGAAAAGCACCATCAGGAATTTAGAATCTATGCAGGCTGGTTTTATACTTTGACTGTATACCCTGAGCAATATAAAGTGAAAGTGAAGTTGCTCAGTTGTGTCCGACTCTTTTCAACCCCATGGACTGTAGCCTACCAGGCTCCCCTGGCCATGGGATTTTCCAGGCAAGAATACTGGAGTGGGTTGCCATTGCCTTCTCCAGGAGAAGCAAAATAAAGTATTTGCAAAACAGAAACTGACAGTATTACCAGGAGAAAACAGTGAGTCCACAATAATGGAGTGAAATGTTAAGGTGCCTCTGTCAGAAACCAGGAGCTCAAAGAGGCGGAAGGCTTGTGTGCAGAAGATCACAGCAGAGAAGGAAGGGCGGGGGACACGAGGAGGACAGACCGCTGGGGCAGGCGCCTGTCCCGTGTTTCACACCGAGAGCCTGCCTGGGGGCCTGGCGGGCATTTCAGTGCCCCACTGAGAGTGAACTTCTGGCTACTACCTGCTTCTGGACGTCAGCCCTTGGCTCCAGTGGTTTCTTGTCCATGGAGATGTTTGTCTCATTTTTCACCCCTACTGTTTTCCTCCCTCTGCTGCATTCCTTGAATTTAAAAAAATACGAGTAATACATTTTCATTAAAAATTCAAGCAGTATACAAAGATGATTATTTTTCCAGAAATTTTCTACAGATTTATCAGTGGTGCGTGTGTAAGTAGACTCATACTTTATATACCCTTGTGCATCTTTCTTTATTCACTAAACAGTGTGTCTTGGCCATCCTTATCCCTAACTCAGTATTTCTGTATTAAACATTGCTAGTCTCCCAATATGTATTTTTTTTTATGTTTTATCTTGGAAAGCTTCTAACATAGACAAAGGTAGACGGAATCATGTAGTACTCCAGGTGCTTTAGTATTATAAAATTCATGGAGTTTTAGTAATTATCAATCCTGAGCCAACCTTACTTCATCTTTATCCCTATCTATCCTCTCTTACCGCCCTTTCCCAGGCACCCCCATTATTTTCAAGAAAACCCAGTCAGCAAACCATTTCATTGGTAAATATCATTTTAACTTTATCATTAAAAAAAAAATTCCATGTGCTTGTTTCTGGATTTGGAGCTGAGAGGTTGTGTGAACTCATGGTGTCATTTTGTCTTCAAGTTCCTTGTCCTGAAATCAGTTTATATGAGGGAGGAAAACAGACAGGCGCCGCTCTAACTTCTAGCCAAGTGACATTTTCCATCCCTCTCCAGATTGTCTTATGTCAGGACGTTAATGTGGCAGTCTTGTCTGGAAGGTTTTACAGCCCATATAAATTCAGGTCCATTGTTCACCAGGCATGAAATACTGTGTTATAAGGTAACTCTGCCACCACCATCATTTCAGGATGAGTAAGCTAGGACTTGCAGATGAAAGAGACTAGATTTTCATCTTTCTGCTGACACCTGAGGATGAATTTCTTGGCTCTTGTTCTTGTGTTTTTTTAAAAAAATTAACCAAGATGGAACCTGTCAGTTTCTATTAGAGTTAAATCTGAGTAAAGAGAGAAAAACCTGTGAGCTTTTAAAATAGTGGCTGATGAAGAAACCCTGTATTCCTTCATCTTTGGGAGTTAGAAGACAAGGCTGACTGCTTTTGCGGAGCCTGTGTAATCCAGCAGCAGTGATGTAGCCCCTTCAGGAGTCACTAATAAAAGGAGAGAAAAATATCTGCTCTGTGGTAGAGATAAAAATATAAGATTATTATTTTTAATGGCAACATTGGGAAAATGTATTTTAAAAGGAAAAAGCTGCATACAGAAAACCCGAGTGGAACTGTGTTACTGTAAATGTAATTATTTCTTCTCTGATGGTTGTGCCTCCCGGGGAAGTTGTGAATATCCAATGTCATCTGAAGGTCATGGAGTCAGGGAGGCTCCTGAAGGCTGAGCACCCAGGCTGAGATGACGTCCTGGTGGGGACCATGTGAGGGACTTACCTTCTCTGAAAACACGGCTCACATCAGCTCTTGCGTCACCTTGGGCAGTGTGAGTCCTCTGGCACTACTGAATCAGTAAGATCCGTGGCATGGTGCCTGACACACGTCATGGGAAGAATGAGTGAGGAAATGAGAGGGCAGATGGGCGGGGCCAGGTTGCATGCTCACTTTGGGCTGTGCAGTCCAGGTGCCAGGCACACAGTAGATTTTAACTGAATACATGACATTGTTTAATAAGAGGGGACTTTCTGAAAAATGTGTTAACCAGTTCTTAAGTACAAGTCCATAGGCCCATCGCTGGTGTTTTTATAGAAATCGCTTTTATTTTCTTTTTAGAGACACTCCGTGGCATTGTTATTCTCAGTTTTTATTGGGTTCATCCTGTGTGAACCACAAGATTAGGAGCTTTGAGGAATTATGAGGTCGGTCACATGGTTCCTGCTTTCAAGGAGATCATAATGTGAGGGAGATGGGCGGTTGGAATTCAGTAAAGACTCAAACACCCAAAATGCAAACTCCAAGTTACTGCTGCTGTTTAGAGGTTTCCCTTGGATGAGCCTCAGAGAAGCTTTACTGTAGGGACTGGGAACTTTACTCTGCGCCCATGTCAGCCTCAGTGTAACAGTCTGCTGTCAGAATTCTAAGGCGTGTGTGTGTGTGTGTGTGTGATGTTTCTGTCTTTCTTCTGAAAGGTCTCTTGGGAGGGCACTGGGGTTTGCTGTGCAGGTATAGCCTCCAGGAAGCATGTTTAGATGGACCTGGCCTTGTTCGCAGATGGAAAACTCCCTGGCAGGCTATGGCCGTGGGCCTGGCTGAGCAGGAGGGAGAAACTCGACCCTGTGCTCCAGAAGCTGGCAGCCTCATTGGCAGGACCACCACCCTGGATGGCTCCTCTGGGGGCCCTGCTAGGTAAAGGCCCAGCAAAGGATGACAGGCTGGGAGGACTGTCCTTCTTTGCATTACTACTTGTTTCTTTTGCCAGATAAACATCTTCTTGAGAAATCCTCCTTTGTAATCCAGGCAGCAAAAAAGACTTATCTGTAAGCATCTTCCTGGGGAAAAAAGGCAAAATAGCATAGCTGATTCATGGTGACACATGTACAAGAGGGACTTTCTGTGACAAACAGTGTGTGAAAAGGGCTGAGTTAGGCATGACTGGCTCCACGTGAGGGGAATTTCAGTATGGCTCCACAGCCACCTTGGGCACACATTTCAGCCACATGACTGCATTTCTGCAGGTGGTTGAAATGGATAGTCAGCCCTGAGGGCCCTCTGCCTTGAGGTTGACTGCAGAATTGATGCTGCAGAAATATCAGGTATTTCACCTGGACAGGAGTTTAGAATGAACCTCTTAGCTCCTACCCTTGCATTGGGTGACTACGGGCCATTAACTGTTAATCATAGAGCATTCCTATGATCTTTTGTTTGGAGGGGGCAGAATTGACCCCCCCACATCCAGGAGCTGCCCATAGGAGCACTTTGATCTAGGGACCTAGCCATCCCCAGCATTCCTGTCTTCAAGATTTTTTCTATCACTGTTTGTAAAAGAAGATGCAAGGAGCCAGAATTGCTTCCCATATAAAAATCTACCTGTCCATGCCTCTATAGTGAACACTCATTATGAGGCTTGCTGTCCAGATGGGCTTCAGAAATGTGAGGTCAGGGAGCTGCTCGTGGGGCTTCATTACTATCAGACAGTGTGGAGTGAGTGCCAGTCCATTAGGCTGCTTCTCTGGTTCCCCTTGCTCCCCCTTGGCCCTGTAAGGAAACACTGCCTCCCTTAATAAATGAAGCCCAGGGTCTGCACAGAGTGTAAGCAAAGGAAACCCTTCCCTAACTGCTAGGACCATCTTATCTCATTGGATCCAAGAATCATGAACTTGGAACTGTAAAGAAAGGAATATAATTCTAGTGCTCTAACTTGGCTCAGCAGTGAATGAGATTTTCATGTTCCTAATAATGTGACTATCGTTCATTGGTATTCAGCTCTCAACATGGAAGATAGTGTCTAAGCATGGTAAAAGTGTAAAGGGGAATCATATTTTGTTTTTAGAAGGAATGACTGGAGATGAAGTAGAGGTGGTGCATTTCTTCCACCTCTTCCTTCCTGCCAAGATGTCAGCAGAGTTTGGGAAGAGCACAGTGTGGTCTTGGTCCTTCGGGCCATCTCTCTACTCACACCTCACATCCTCTCAGCTGCTTTCAGAGGTTAAAGGCATCATACAGATCAGTGGTCCCCAACCTTTTTGGCACCAGGGACCAGTTTCGTGAAAGACAATTGTCCCATGGCCTGGGGGTAGAGGGGGTGGTTTGGGCATGATTCAAATGCATCACATTTATTGTGCACTGTACTTCTGTTATTACATCAGCCCCACCTCAGCTCATCAGGCGTTAGGTCCCAGAGGTTGGGGACTCCTGATACAGATGATCAAGCAATACATCTTCTATGAAAGGAGTATAGAGAACCTTTGAGGACTTGTTGGTGCAGAGGAGGCTGAAACAGGCAGCCACCACCTGGGAGAGAGATGTGGGTAAATGGAATACCTGGATCAGCTGCGGGTGTAGGTGCCCAGCAGCCACCTACAGGGACAGAGCAGAGGAGCCCCAGTCTCCAGTCCACGTGCCATGTCACATTTGGGATCAGATACTGAGTGGTTTTTATTTTAAAACGAGAGAACGTCTGGTTAGGCTCTCAAAAGCAAGGAGGATCATCTAGTTAATGTAACATCTTGTAACAGGCACAAGAATCATTTGTGATTCAGGAACTCAGGATCTAGCCTGTAGCAGTGTAATTTCAGGTAAATGCCTCCAGGAAGTAATACAAGCTTTTGAGGGTTTAAAAATGGATTGTGGCACAAAAGGATGGAGAACAGTTGATGGAACACCCATCTGCGCCCTGGTTCTTAACTGGTGTTTTTGATGATCTTGTTTATTTTGCATGAATATGAGCCCAGTGTTGCCAGGTATTTGAATTTTTTTTTTCCCCCAAGAAAAGCCATAAATCTATGTTGTTAATATAAGAGTTCCTGATTTTAAAATAGTGGTAATTAAGTCTGCTGGCCAAAAAACTCCAAATGGTACACCAGATTCAGCTCAAGAACTCCCAGTTTGAGACTTTGGGTCTGAAAGTTCATTGAGGCAAAAACTGAATGCCTCTCTTGGTCAGCCTGGACCTTCCCAAGGTTTTGGTTATCGGCTGATCCTTGGATGCAGACAGTTTTGGGGTGCTCAGACTTTTTCTCAAATGTTTTCTGTCTTTACCTGAAATAGTTTATTTTTGTTGGTAATTCAGTATTCCATCAAATGATTTCCCAACTAACTTCACACTTACATAATCATAAAATGCCAGGGCCAAGCATAATTCTTATCCAGAAATGTAATTTGGGAAGAAAACAAAAAGAGCCCCAGACTTCCATTTATCAGAGTGGGCAACAAATTTAATGTGTATGAGAAAAATCTTTGAACTCCTCTCAGTGTTTGAAGGTGCTTTTAAGAAATGAAAGGTCTAGATGGGGAGGAAAGGAGGAGAGAAGCCCAAGGCAAGAGGGAAGGGGGAGAGGCATGGAGTCATGTGGCAGCTGTACGTTCACTGCTTCCATCCACCATCCTGCCTGTTCAGTGCTACCTCATGAACAAGCCAGGGAAGTGCTGGCCCATGGACACCCCAGTCCCAGGCCTTGCTGTCTGCACAGGCATAGGAGTGAGGATGTTGGGATGCTGTCAACACATGCAGAGTGACCTCCCTGATGGCCCATCTGAAGTCAAATAGTCCTATTTTTCCTGGACAATAGATTGGTTTCCCCTTCTGTACAACTATTTAGATGTCCTCCTTTTTCAGTTGACTAACAGAAACAGATGGTGATTGCAGCCATGAAATTAAAAGACGCTTACTCCTTGGAAGGAAAGTTATGACCAACCTAGACAGCATATTAAAAAGCAGAGACATTGCTTTGTCAACAAAGTTCTGTCTAGTCAAGGCTATGGTTTTTCCAGTAGTCATGTATGAATGTGAGAGTTGGACTATAAAGAAAGCTGAGCACCGAAGAATTGATGCTTTTGAACTGTGATGTTGGAGAAGATTCTTGAGAGTCCCTTCGACTGCAAGGAGATCCAACCAGTCCATCGTAAAGGAGATCAGTCCTGGGTGTTCACTGGGAGGACTGATGTTGAAGCTGAAACTCCAGTACTTTGGCCACCTGATGTGAAGTGCTGACTCATTGGAGAAGACCCTGATGCTGGGAAAGATTGAAGGCAGGAGGAGAAGGGGATGACAGAGGATGAGGTGGCTGGATGGCATCACTGACTCGATGGACATGGGTTTGGGTGGACTCTGGGAGTTGGTGATGGACAGGGAGGCCTGGCATGCTGCGATTCATGGGGTCGCAAAGAGTCGGACACGACTGAGCGACTGAACTGAACTGAATAGAAACCTTAGAGCCAAGCTTGGGTACATCTGAATCTTGCGGCTGTCTGTAGAATGCCTGCTGGTGTTGTTGCTAGCTTAAATAAGTTCTTCCACAACAAGATGGGGGGTGGTCAGATTTAGAGGGAAGAAGGAGAGGAAGCTGGATGGAGCCTGGATTAGTCTCCACTTTCTAGATCTGGCTGCCTGTTGTAATTAAAGATAAACATCGTGAGAAATAGTCCTGGAGGAAGTGCAGTGTGGGTGGGGTGACCATTTAACTTTACCATTAAATGATTGTTTAAACTGGAACACTTAGAGAGTGAAGAGGGGATGCTGTTAATAATCATGCCAGGACCACAAGGATGAACAGACCTGTCCTGGGCCACCCAAGGGTGTGTAATCACCCTCAGCTCAAGGCAGCAGGGCAGGGAAGGATGGAAGGACAAAGGCTGGGTCAGGGATGAGGCAGGGGAAGGAAGCTGTGAGAGCCTGAGGTGTTCAGGGTCAGAAATACTGCTGAGCTTGGCATTGCACAGGGATTTATCATCTGTTAGGACCAGGAAGGGGATGTTGGGCAGTTCTGGGGTCTAGAATTCAGCTTTTGACTCGACTTCCAAGGTACAGGGTGAAGGCAGCTCTTCCCTCTGAATGTATCTTACCAGGCCCCCCCGCCCCCCGCCCCCTGCTGCTCCTGGCTTTCTGTGTCAGTGTGGGACCTGTGGTTGGGTTTCATTGAATTGGGGGATTGGGCGTCTCTGTTGGGTGGGCTCAAACTATGTAGTCCCCGAGTTGAGAACTGATCACTGGATGTGGAGGTGGTGGTGGTGGTTTAGTCATTAGGTCGTGTCTGACCTTTGCAGTCCCATGGACTGAGGCCCACCAGGCTCCTCTGTCCACTGGGATTTGGCCATAATTCCATGTGGAAGGAGTCAAAAGAAAAATATGAAGGTGAGGTGGCTGCCTCTGAAAAGCGTAGATGCTTTGTTTTCACCGTTGATTTTTGGTTAGTCTTGAAAATTCCCAAGAACTGTTTTTAGTGCATGCCCGTTGCACATCAGAATTCCACCAGGGCTGCTCCCTTTCAGCCTGAGACTGGAAAAGGCTGCCCCTGTGCTTCTCTGCACTCCAGAGGGCCTCAAGATGGGGGTCACGGGGCTTGTTTCCTGAGATGAGGGTGGAGGGCTCAGGAAATGCCACCTTCTGTCTCCTGGGTGGGCTGGTATTCTGTCTGGAGCAGAATCAGCAGAAGCTGAGAGGGTCCTGGTCTGGGAGAAACAGGCTGGGCTGTAGGTTAAGGCAAACTCTGGGAGCTGGGGATGGGTGGAAACTCAGACTCTGTGGATTTCACAGGCCTGGCCCTGGAGTCACCCAGGATGAAGACCTTAGGCAGTTAAAACAAGCTGGGCATTTCTGTCTTGGTGTATTTTTAGGAGGTGGCTCTTGCCCTCTTATCCCTGGATATCTGAGCTTATCCACGCTAACCTGGTGATAATAGTTTAGCTCTGAAGGACTCCACAGGTATCGGTTGAGGGCCTGCCCCACACCAGGCTCAGTGGGCAAGCCACAGGCCCCACCCGCAAGAGAGTGCAGTGTGGATGGCTGGCCCCCACCGCCTCTGAGGGGCTGAGCACCCTGGAAAATGCTCTGTGGTTGCATTCCCAGAACTCAGAGGCTGCGCCCTTCCTTGCTTGCTTCCTTCCTGCTGCTCCGAAGGCCCTGGTCCCCTCTGCCTCGCTTCACACCACTTTCTGCCTATTAGAAGCTCCTTAGCCAGACTGTCCACTTGACTTTCAGTTTCATTTCACCCTGGACACAGTCTTTTGACTCACCAACAGCTGCATGTTCTGCAGCCAAGGACAGCCTATCGCATCCCTGTCCTCCACCGTCCCTAAGTAACCGATGACTTCACTCTCGCAAACTCTCCTACTGTATGCTAGGTGCTGTGCTAATTCTAAAGTCCAAACTCCTTAACCGGCCACCTGGGGACCTTCTTGGTCTGCCCCTTCCCTTCTCCCCCTGCCCCCTCCACCTGTTCCCTGTACCTTTTGCACAGGAACCCTGACCCCCCACTATCTCCCAGACAGGTGCTCACCTCATGTGTGACCTTTGGGGATGCTGTTCCCTCCGCCTAGCACGCTCTCCCTCCAAACTGCTCTTCTGTTTGCCCTGCTTATCCTTTGAGGCCCCAATTTCCAGAGAGCCTCTGAGGGCCTCCTTGGTCCCAGCTATAACTCCCACTCCTCAGCACTAGCTGCCCTGAGTTATGAGCAACAGCTCATAACTCGGCGGCCAGATGCTTCCTGTGTGTGTGTCCCCTGACAAGGCTGTGAACTCTGAGGACAGGGCACTTGGCTGATAAAACATTAACAAAAACATTAGCATCCTCTCTCCCCGTCTCACAAGTACAGTTGGGAAGCCTTGAACTGAAACCAGATCTCGAGCCATTATCCAACTCTGGTTCTCTGAGAACAACCTGGAGTTTTAAGACTTGGTTATTATTTTCAAATAATGACATGAATGATCAAGAGGAAGTCAAGGGGACTGAACTTTAGCCATAGGGATAAAACCAAATCACTTGATTTTCTGGGAATATACATACTCTCATTGGATTGTGAACATAGATTAGAATGTTGGGAAATTATCTGACCTCGAAGTTAGACAGAGCTGGGTAGACTGCTGGGTCTACCGCTCACTACTTATATAACTTTGCATAATATATTAAAACCTTTTAAAGCCTCGGTTTCCTCATCTGTGAAATGAGGATATGCCCAACTTACTCCTTATAAAGTGATTTCTGCTCCCTGCACCATGGCATATTTGACCTACGTGATTCACCTGTGACAATGCAGATAAAAGCATCACTGGCCTCGTGCTGTGGGTGCTCAGTGAACAGTTTAGAATGAAGTGATGTCATATACACATCACACAACTCCAGGCGCAGAGGCCCTCCTTGAACGACTTGCTTTCCCCTCTTCCCCCACCCCGTCCTACACAATCCGCACCTTTTCTTGGTGCTAGTCAGTAGTCAACAGTGTCCCCAGAGCTCAGAGGGGCTGCTGAGTGTGGGAGGTGGGGCCGCCTTTTGAAGCCAGAAGGACTTTGTCTGGGCTTGGAAAGGCAGCAGGCCGTGCAGGAAGAGACTGCATCCTGCCTGACACGAAGCTTCCACTGGCCCTTTTCTCTTCACAGCCTTTGAGGTTCCAGGCCAGTTGCATGCCCTTGGCCAGAATGAAAACCATGACTTTACTTTTCTTGTCCATGAGCCAGAAGATCAGTGTGGAAAGCCCAATGGCAAAGGGGCAGAAACTGGTCAGGTTGGAGCTGACTGTGAGCGGCCATCTGTGTTTTGAAAATTTCAGACTGAAAATAGCTCACAGCATACAATGCCAAGGGTTTTTGAGGTACCAGTATCAAAGCATTTCAAGCTTCTCCTTGTTGTGTGCTTATCCCTGCATGCCAGTTGACCCTGGTGCCCCTAAAGGAGGCGAGATGGCAGATGCAGGCGTGGTCTCTGTGGTTCGTGGGCACTGTGGTCTGGCATAACCATGAAGCAAAGCCTGAGCTTATGGGACTTGACCAACTTGAAGTCTGTCCACGTCCTTCTACATACTTGTTCCCTGGGGTCATGTCTCAGTTTGAGAACCTGTCTTCTACATCCAGACTCACGTGATGGTCTGACCATCTCACACCACTTTTGTTCCAGAGGCAGAGAATACGCTCTTTACTGCCTCGGGTTTCCACTTGGTCCTTTCTCGTCTCACCCCTTAGACAAATGTGCCATCAACCTTACCAGCAACTCAGGTTCTGCTATGAGCTTCCCGCTGCAGCTTCTTGGTGCCTGCCAACGTGGTTGGAATGGCACTGCAGTCCTTTAGTCTTGAGCAGGGTTCAGCTGTTTCCAGATTGGCTTCATATCTGCTCCTTATACTAATTCAGCAAAGTAGGAAAGGAGTTAGTTTATGCCAATTTTGCAGAGACTGATTTGGGGATGGACTGTGTAAAGAAATCTGCCTGCAATGTCGGAGACCAGGGTTCCATTCCTGTGTTGGGAAGATCCTCTGAAGAAGGAAATGACAGCCCACTCCAGTATTCTTGCTGGGAAAATCCCATAGACAGGAATCTGGCAGGCTACAGTCCAGGGGGTTGCAAAGAGGTGGACATAATTGAGAGCCTAACACATACTAGATGTGCCTAGGGTCACTCAGTCACTTGGTCAGGAGTAGAACTCAGGTCCCTCTGCTCTGTGCTTGAGGTCCAGGTTGATGGTTCTTGGCTCTTGCCCTCTGTTTAGTGAAATGTGAGGCGGAGGATCTGGAGAGGTTTTGCAGCCTCATGCTCAGCACCTCCAGCCTTCTTGGGATTTACAGCATATACAATTGCCCTGTCCCTCCAACTACATGTAGCCCCAGGTTCCACAACTATGATTCAGCCAACCACAGATCAAAAAAACCCCAGAAATTCTCAAAAGCAAAACTTGAATTTGCCGCATACTGGCAACTATTTGCATTGTATTTACAACTATTTACATAGTATTTACATCGTGTTTGGTATGTTAGTAATCTAGAGATGATTTAAAGTATATAGGAGGATATATGTCGGTTATATGCAAATACTACTTCAGTTTCTATGAAGAACTTGAGCATCCACAGATTTTGTATTTCTAGGAGGTCATGGCACCAACTCCTCACAGATACCCAGGAAAGACTGTACTGACTTGTATGTTAAATCACTGTCTTTCCGTTAGAATATTTTAGAGTTCCTTAGTGTTTGAACCCCGTGCAAACTGCCCTCCCACCTCTATCCACAGTTGTATCTGGCAAAGCCTGGATTTCTACTCTGACCTGTACAGATCCCTCCAGCAAAAATGGTTTTTATCATTTTTCCTCACAGCACAGTGAGATCCCTGGTGATGGGTGCTGTGATGAGTGTGTAATTATGGAGTCTTGTGGATGGCTGTTCTCAGTCTGTTTCTTGGGATTTTTCATTTTGGGGGAATCTCAGTGGTGTAGGTTTTAGTGTGTCCAGTCAGGCTGCTCATAGCATTTATACCAGAGAGGGAGTGTTTTTAATAATTAGAAGGCCTGAGCTTCATTTTCATGATAATCTGCAGCTTGACTTGGATTAAATTTCTCTTACTGTTTGGGAAGCTTTAGAGCATTTTCCTTTCTTCTTTCTTTCCTCTCCTGACCCCATCCATCCATTTCTTATCCACGACCCATCTAAAATGATAAGAAAGATTAACTGTGGGTGTCTTTGATGAGTTTCAGTATCTACCCATTAACTTAAAGAAATCCCATCCCGCTCTTTACTGCAAGAGCATCTTGTTTCTGCCATAGTGCCTTTCCCATGAGCCCTGAGCCTTGGAGTCTGTGTGCTGAGCCAGCCTAGGTGTGGAGGTGCTCAGCATGTCCCTGGTTCTTGGAAAGTGAAACCACCTGCGCTTTCCCTCCTTCCCTCCTATCTTCTTGCTGCTCTTGCACTCTCTGTCTTGCTTAACACTCCTGCCTCATCCCACTGAGTGATTGTTGGATGAAGGGATGGAGAAAGCCTTGGGTGGCTCGAGTCAAGTCACTTCCTCTCTATTTGTCCTGGGTTCCTCCTTTGTAAACTGAGAAGGATGAATTGAAGTGACTTTCCTGATTCGAACAGACAATTATAGACTCTGTTAAAATAATCAGAGAATCTCAGGCATAGAAGAAACATTTGAAGGCATCTTTTAAATTCCCTGTGGAGCATGCCTGACTTATTAGGTTTCAGCTTGATTACCTCCCATGATGGGGAACTTGCCACTTCCAAAGCAGCCCATTATTTTATTGTTGGCTAAGTTCATAGGAATGTTTTGCTATATATTAAATTTAAAGAAAAATCTGCTTCCCTGTAGTTTCCACCTCTTGTCCTCACTTCTGTACTCTGGGGTGGGCCACATGAAGATGTGTTTGTATTTGTGTTGTGTGTGTGTGTGTGTATTCATCCCCACAGAAGTCCTTCAGATATTCAGAAAAGCTCTCATTTCCTCTGAATCATCTTTTGTGTTGCCCATATGCAGCAAGTTCAAGGTTTGCGTTTTGAAACTTTATGGCTATTTACATAGTATTTACATTGTGTTTGGTATCGTAAGTAATCTAGAGATGATTTAAAGTGTAAGGGAGGATGTGTGTCGGTTACATGCAAATACTACTCGAGGGCCTCTGCTCCCTGGAGCTTCCTGACAGCTGGATCCCATGGCCATGGGGCATTAGTCACAGCTGTGGGGGATTTCTCTTGAGCAGCTTTGAGACCATACTGCCTCTGTCATCACCTAAACATTAGCTTAAATTTTGTACTGGGATAAAAATAAACTGAGCCCCTAGACGTCTCTGGTATACATCCGGCCTCTAGAGGTTTTGAAAAGCTTGAGCTTCACACACACACACCAGGTTCTGGTGCAGGGCTGTTGTCCTGACTCTCAGGGCTGGGTGTCTGGCCTTCTAGGAGGTCCTGGGAGCAGGGGATCCCAGCATTTGCAGAGCGGAAGGACCCAGCCTCTTGGGTTGGGGAAGCCGGGGTACTTCCTTCCTCTCAAAACTGGCCTGAGGGGATGCTAACAAGGCAGCAGTGTGGAGAAGTTAAGGGCACAAGCTGGACTGGGTCTGAATCCTGGCTCCGCCACTTGCTGTCTCTGTGACCTTGAACTGGCCGCTTGACCTCACTGTGCCTGGAAGCATCATCAGCAAAACAGTGCCTGCCTTGTGGGTTGGGGCAGGGCTGTGAGCACTGAACAAGTTCATGTTTGCCCAGTGCCTAGTACAGCGCCTGGTATAAGAGCTCTGTGAGTATTTGTAAGTAAGTAAAGCAGTCATATCAAATATGCAGTCAACATGTGGTGATAGTTCACCAGGAAAATGCATCCGAGAGGCTTTAAACACCAGATCATCTCCTAGTAGTGGTTCTTCCAGCAGAGGTGATTAAAATATGGATCGTTATCATTTGAGAGGCTGAACAATCTGGTTTTCTCTGGACCAACACATTCTTTCTGAGCTGGGTGGATGCCATCTCTTATGGGACAATTTCTCCAGATGGTCTCTGGTGGCGTGTTTGCCTGCAGTCCTTATAAAACTGTCGGGTGCCTATTGGACGCACCATTTTTTCTTCTTCCTACTTTGTGAGAAAGGTCCCACCCTTCCTCTCCCTCCACAGAGCTGGCAAAGCTGTCCACCTGCAGACATAGCTGCTGTGACTCTGGGTCTTGCAGGAAATGTTCATGTTCCACTCCTCATCACTACCTGGCAGCCACCTTTGCATTTGGCTGGAGGTACATTTCAAGCTTCAGCTGCCTCTCTCTCCCCATTTCAGGCTCCTTAATCTGCCTTATTCCTTGTCTTCATCGTCCTTGTTCCACCAGGCTCCAGAGACCATGCTGGTGTGAACACCTGCCCATCACCTCCACCCCAAAAAAGGTCTTTCTGGAAAGATGCTGTATGATTCTATTTTTCTAGAACTCAGTTAACTGGAGGATTCGGTAGCTACTTCTGCTTTTGTTAAATGAGCAGATCCAGTTTGTCAGAACATACAGGTTCGATAGAGGATTGTGTGTGGAATCAAGCACACTGCATTGTCTTCCTTCACTTTCTCCAGTGGCAAAATGAGAGTCATGTTGTGTGTCTCACAGAGTTTTTAGAAAATCTGCAGAAACCTTAAAGTGCTGTATCTCTGAAAGATTATTTTATTATTAGACTTGAAGCCTCCAGCTTCATCGGGATCTCCTGAGTGGTGGTGTCAGCTGCAAACCTCCGAGTCAGGGAAGAACGGAAGTGTGGCGTCACTTTCTGGCTCTTCAGCACTGATTTGGTACATCAGGAAGGCTATACATCATCTCTCCAGTGAACACCAATGTCGTTCATACCTCCCAAACTTCACTTTCCTCTGTTGCAGTTTAAATTCATGGTGAACAGAAACATACTATGTAATAGCAATAATTCACACTTAATGCGTGTCATGTGCCAGGCACCACGCAAAATGCTTAGGTGTTTAATTTTCCCAGCTCCCTGAGGTCAGTACTGTTTCTGTCTCTATTTTACAGGTGAGGGAATAGAGGCCAGGAAAGGCAAAGGTCATGCCCAGGGTGTTACAGCCTGTAAATGGGGTTGGCACTGCCCCAATCACTGCCCTTGTTCCCTGCGTGTGTGGGCTGGCACGGATGGGCCCTGGGTGGGGGCGTGGTGGTGGTGGCCTTTTGACTGTCCATCCTGTATAGAAGGAATGCTCCCCTGATGATGATTCATTATGTTGGCCACCTGCAAGGGGATCAGTGTTTCTGGGAGGATGACAAGGAAGCGTCATGTCTGGTGCTGTTGGGTCTGTTTAGACAGGCACTGGCTGTGTGCCCCCAAGAATCAGCTGCCCGGCATCCGGGTTTTACAGCTGCACCCTTGCTGAACTATGGGGGAGGTCGCCCCCTTACCTGGGGCCCCAGGGTTGAGCCCTGGGCTTGGTCTGACACCCTGACCCTGGAGTGTATGGTCACCTTTTGGCTGCGGTTCGATTAATTGCTGTTGTTCAGTCGTTCAGTTTACGTCCGACTCTTTGTGATCCCGTTAAATGTAGCCCACCAGGCTCTTATGTCCATGGGACTGTCCAGGCAAGAATGCTGGAGTGGGTTGCCATTCCCTTCTCCAGGGGACCTTGCAGGCATTGAGGAGAAGGCAATGGCAACCCACTCCAATACTCTTGCCTGGCGAATCCCACGGACAGAGGAGCCTGGTAGGGTGCAGTCCGTGGGGTTGCTAGGAGTCGGACATGACTGAGCAACTTCACTTTCACTTTTCACTTTCATGCATTGGAGAAGGAAATGGCAACCCACTCCAGTATTCTTGCCTGGAGGATCCCAGGAATGGGGGAGCCTGGTGGGCTGCTGTCTATGGGGTTGCACAGAGTTGGACATGACTGAAGTGATTTAGCGGCGGCGGTAGGCATTGAACCCATGTCTCTTGCATTGGCAGGTGGATTCTTTACCACTGAACCATCTGGAAAGCTCTGTTTGATTAATACCTGCTCCTTAAAGTTGAAAGAAGAATGAAGTGGATCCCTGGTGTCTGGGGCTCTGTCAAGGCAGCACCGGGAAAGGGGTCAGATGTAGGCCAGCTGCCCTTGGGGGTGGTGAGGTTGAGGACTTGGAAGGTGGGGAAGAGGTCCTGAGGCTGACCGTAGAAAGTTTTCAGCAGCAGGAGCAGCCAGAGTGAGGGGAGAGGTGGGAAGGGGCAGGGCTGGGTTTAGGGCTGAGGCAGAGGGAGGAGCCCAGGGGCTGCATAAGAGGGAAGGGAAGTTGAAGGCAGCCAGTTTTGAAAACCTCTAATGTTTGCATCTGTGCTCATCCGCTTGCTGCGGGCTGGCCCAGGGGCCATGTGATGAGCCTGTGCAGCCCTCCCAGCACATCCCTGACCCCTCTGACACTGGTTCTACTGGCTCAGGGTACAGACATGGCCCCACAACTGCACCAGGCAGGCCTTTGGCCTGTAGTCTCCGGCTCAAAAGCTTCCACCTTGGGCCCTGTGTCTGAGTTCCAGCTGCCTCAGCCCTGTTGGGTCCTTACTTCTTCAAGACAGAGGTCCTGGCTGGCTGGTTTCCCCATCTTCCTGTTGGCCCTCCCAGGTGCTGCCCACTTGCCTGGACTTTATCACCACATATACTCACTGAGCCCCTTAGGGAGGAGCAGGAGAGACAGTATCCCCATGTTACAGAATCTACCCAAGATCACAAAACTAGAAAATGGAAGCACCTGGCTTTGAGCATAATCTGGCATTCTTTTTACTACATTGTAGCATTGCATCCTGTGCGGTGAAATTAGCCCGCTATGCCGGCCCCCTGAGAACTCTTACTGTAGAATTTTGTCACCTATCTGCTGCTTTGCCTGCCCAGCCCTGCCCAGCTCAGGCTCCTAGAACAGCCTTCTCAGAAGCAGGTTCTCACCTCTCACTTTGAACCATCACTACCTCGTTGACTTAGAACCATGGGGAGGAAAGAGAGTAGGGAGAGTGTTGTATGAGTAGAGTGGGGCTTTCAGGAGTCGCATTTTCCTGCTGCAGCAGATTCCAAGCCATTCTTCATGATTGCTGATGAGTGCATTTTGCTGCAGTGGCAGAAATAGCCATGTGAGAGCAAGCCAAATGTTTTATGTCTAATTTGCTCCAGGATGGCTAGCTGCAAAGCGAAAGCCTGCCCTTGCTTGCAAGGTGCTGATGGGAATGTGGGCCTAGGACTGAAAAGCCCACCTGCATAGTGGGAGATCAAGCCAGAGCTCGTGTCTTGCTGGCAGTGGCCTGCATGGCCCTTTCATGGGCCACGACCGTGTGTGTTTAGAAAGGAGTGGAGAAGGGGATGGGAGAGACTTTCTCCAATTGGTTTGGGTTCTGATTCTGGGGTGATTGAGCCACATGGGGGTCAGAGCTTTGGCAGGTAGGATGTTTGTGCCAGGAGAGAGGCTGCTGCTCCCAGCAGTGGAGGAGGAACAGGTCAACATGAGAGAGGACATTTCTGTGACTCATTTCTGAGAGCAGGCATCAGGGGAGAGGGCCGGATGGTATCTTGGAGAGATGTGCCTGAGCGTTCCTACCTGCAGACCTTGACTGGCATTGCATTTGCAGGTCCTGAACTGCACAGACCCCTGGGGATCCTGCCCCCATGGGGCCCTGCCCACCTTCCTTCCTTGTGACTTGCAGGACAAAGCCACATACAGTATGGTGTGAAGGCCCCTTTTGATCTCACTTTGACTGCTCTTTTAGACCCATTTCCCTCCTCTCCCTGCGCCCTTCCCTGAAGCTGCATGCTCAGGGAGCTGTGTGTGGGTCTGGGTGCAGCTGTTTAGACTTTCAAAGGTGCTGGCCTGAGTCCAGCCCCTCCAGATTGCCTGTTGTCTCTGTTCTCCTTCTCCTCCGAGACTTTACACATGACTGTCCTCGGTATGGCATGCCCCTCCCTGGCTGCAGCTGTTGAAATACTACTTATTTTGTAAGCTGAGCTCAGGCATAGCTACTTCCATGAAGCATGCCCTGATCACTGCATTATCCCTGAGTTGGGGTCTTCCTTTCCCTTTGCTCCTGAAGCTCTTTGCTTATGGCTTTGATGGGACCACAGCACAACTGTAAAATTTTTGAAAGCAAGCAAGTTCTACCCTCACTCATTTCTGTAACTTTCACGCTTCGCCCAGCCCCTCCTGGCAGTTTCTAGAAGACAACAGGCTTCACAGTCCCGTCTATTGAGTGGAACCCTTGTCACTTCAAAGTCAGCTCCAGAGTCATCTCTAAAGGTGCTGCTGAGTGAGTGCTTCCCATTGAGGGGCTGCTGGAGCTGTACCCAGTGTTCTCAGACAGGAACCCGGAGATCTAGCAGGAGGTCCTGGGAAAAGTGCATTACACTGAGTATTTGCTGAGCCTGGCAAAAAGGCAGGAGAGATACACATGTGGTCAAAAGCACAAGAGAAGGTGCTCGACATCAATAGTCATCAGGGAATTGGAAATCAGAACCATAGTGAGATACCACTACACACCTACTAGATGGATCTAATAAAAAAAAGCAGGCAATGACAAGTGCTGGCAAGGATGTGGAGAAGCTGGAACCCTCACACATTGCTGATGGGAACATAAAATGGTGCCATCACTTTGGAAAACAGCCTGGATGTTCCTCAAAAACTTAAATATAGTTACCATGTAACTCAGCCATTCTACTCCTGTATAGGTGCCCAAGAAACTGAAAATATATGTCCACTCAAAAACTTGTCCATGAGAGCTCATAGCAGCATTGTTCATGAGCGGCACAAGATGGAAGCAACGCTAATGTCCATCAACAGATGATGTATAAATAAAATGTAGTGCCTCCCTATTGGGGAACATTATTTGGCCAGAAAAAGGAATGAGATGTTGACACATGCTACAACATGGATGAAATGAAAGCACTATGCTTAATGAAAGAAACCAGTCACAAAAGAGCACATATTATATGCATCCATTTGTATGATGGGTCTAGAATAGGCCAGAGTGATTGCTTCGGGCTGGGGTGGTTGGGTTCGGGAGGTTTGTGGGAGTGATAGCTGAAGGGTCTTGGTTTCTGTTTGAGGTGATGAGGAAAATGGTCTAAAATTGTTTGTGGTGATAGCTGCACAACTCTGTAAATGTACTAAGGAACACTGAATTCTGTACTTTAAATGGATGGATTCTATGGTATGTGAATTATCTGTTGATAAAACTGGTGTCCAAAAAATAAGGCTGGGAGTAGATATACTGCTACAGTTTAAATGTAGATGTCAATGTATGTGCTACACTCTTTTTCAAGGAAGGAGACATCTTTTAATGCTCTCCCTGTCTGCCTAGAGCCTACCACCTTTCCTCACAGTAACTGACAAATCTGAATGTATAGTGTCATTTTTTAAAGACGAAAATTTTAATTTCATTTTTATGATTGAGCTGCCCTTTTACTTTCCAAGAGAATTAAAGTGACTCAGCTTACATTTGGATTTCTTTGTTGGCCACTGGGGCAACACAACTCGACTGATCTCTTAGTGCTGGTGGTTCCTTTCGCTCATTCATTCAGGCATTCAGTCACTCATTATTTCACTGCAAACGTTTATCGTGTGCCAGTGTTTTAGGATCTGAAGAGACAGAAATAAAAGTTTTCCCCATCAAGGAGCTTGTAGTACAATGGGGGAGACATTCACGTAAGCAACCGATGGATCAGTATTGTGATGGTGGACTCTGTAAATACGCGGAGAGGCTGCTGAACTCAACCAGGGGTGATCAAGGAAGGCATTAGGAAAAGATGACTTATGGGAAGACAAGTAGGGATCAGCCAAGAAGAAAGGATATCTTAGATAAAGGGAACTGCATGGGCAGCAGCCAGGGGGTTTCAAGGAACTATGAGAGTTCAGTCTGGGGTGCCCAGGTGCACGGGGTAAGATCTGACATGACCCTTAGAAACCACGCAGGGGTCTTTGTTCTTTGTCCAAGAGGGGATGGGGAAGGCCCCATCCCCATTGGTATGTGTAGCACATACATTGACATCTACATTTAAATTGTAGCAGTATATCTACTCCCAGCCTTATTGTTTGGACAACAGTTTTATCAACATATAATTCAGATACCATAGAATCCATCCATTTAAAGTACAAATGGGGAAGGCCTCTTTTCATTTGCATTTTCAGAAGATCAAGTTGGCTGCATGCTGGAGGTGAGATTGGAGAGGAGTGAAAACACAGATGATGGGGGTGAGGGCGAGATTTAGGGAGGGAGAATTGGGTAGGAGGGTAAGGGCACCACGGGACATTCTGGTGGGTGTTTGTAAACCGGGAGGCACTGGAGGACATGCAGGCGCTGGTTGGTTGTTTGCTGCCTGGGGGCTGCACTGGATCTGAGCTAACGGTGCTGACATGCAAACCTGTACCTTATGTGTCCCTGAGTCAGCCAGCAGCCTGACTGTGTGCTGCCACAGGTCAGGTCCCCATGGGCCCTGGGCCCCCAGCATACCCAAGCATGCTGGACTCTGGGTTCCCTGATGATCTGTACATTAAGGAGGTGGATTTACTGATTCCTTCCAGATCTGACATTGTTCTGTGTGATGGGAGATTATACATTTGCATTTGATGATTTATATAATCATCTCAGAGACAGTTCAGATTCATTTCTGATCAGCTGTCCACTCTGAGAGACTTTCAAAAGCTTAGATTTCAGTTTTTCTCTCCCTGCCTTCCTAAGGCCTCCCTTTCAAGCACTGATCTGTGACATTTAGATTTACCAGGGAGCTGTATTGGATGCTTTTTCCAAGGTCTCTTTCAGAAGGTGATGTGCATCACAGGTGGTTCAAGTTCCTTCCACCCTTACCTCGCAGGCCCTCCTCCTTTCATTTCTTAGCCTAGTCCTGAAAGTCACAAGGAGAACATTCTGTAAAATGGACCAGGTGTTGGTGACTCTTTGCAGAATGGTACCAACGAAGATGAAAGGGCTCTTTCTTTTTCCCAGTGAGAGTGTCTTGGCCCTCGTGCTTTACAGGATCATAATTACATCACAACCAGGCAAGAAAATCAAATCACCTCCCACCAGATTTCCAGTGTTTTTCCACTAGGCGAACAGGGCAGGATGAGGACTTCTGAGAGGCTGAACCCTCCCCCAGTCCACCCAGCTGACAGACATGTGGCCTTGCTGTTGACTGTGTGTTTTCTCCAGGGAGGAGAGGGTGGGATCAGATTGAGGGAAGGAGGAGGAACCCTTCAGGGCTGTCTGTCTTTCTCTATCACCTCTTTCTCAAGAATGGACATTCCGTCCCTGCAAACGAAAGTCCACTCTAAATCCATGAGCTCCTTCTAGAGAATAGGACTTGTGTCTTCATCACTTCTGTGTCTCTAGCACTTGACACAGTACTGGGCACACAGAATCTGTGAGGACAGTCTCTCCGGATGAGGGAGCTGCAGAATGACCCATCTGGTTTATCCTGACTTTCCTTCGCCACAGGGGATGTGATCTGTTAGTGCCCATTGGACTGTGTGCTCCCAGCTGCAGATGGTGTCTGCACCTGTGGGCCAGCCCAGCACCAGGAGGGTGGGTAGATGAACAAATACCACTCCCTCCACCCCAGCTGCTATAGTGTGTGATGTGGCTTCTTCAGATGAGCTCTGGAGGCCTTTGTGGGGAGGGGCCTTACGCTGCCTTAGGTTGACAGGGGGAGTGGGTTTCCACCTCCCTGAGTTAGGAGTGGAATGCAACTCATTAAAAAAAGAAAAGGAAAAACTGCATTAGCTTGCTCAAGGAAGGTCTTGTGTCTCCTCTGCGTCGAAGAGAAATTTAAAAATAACCTTATAGAGTGGGTATGTGATGTGGCCGTTTGTCACTTTTGACGTTTTTCATTTGCTGACTGCAGAGCAGTAATTCCTAGATGTGGTTTTGTGGTCCTCCCTGCTATCTTTCTCTGTGATCTCAAGGGTTGTCATGGGCTTGCCAAAAAGTTGCTTGAATCAAAAATTTAATTCACATATTTTTATTGATTTATGTATACGTCAGGTCCCATCCACTTGCAAAGATTTTTAAGGTGGCATCTAATAAAGGAAATATTGGTAAAGTTAAAATAGAGAAAGAAAAGACTTTTTTTTTTATGTAGGAAGAGAAAGCAAGAAGATATTTAATTGCTTTGATTGAGAATTCAGTCAGCACTTAGCTTCTTGGAGACCAAGGGAAAAAAATAGATTTGGCGAACCATGTAATGTATTTTGCAGCAGCAGCCTGTGGAGTCAGATGCCCTCGGCCAGCTCGGATTTCAGCTACAGTTGTCGTGAGCATCTTGTGAGAGCTCAGAGTCAGCTGGAGGCATCTGTGGGGCATGGGAACCTGGGGCGAAGACGCCAGCCCCCTGCCTGGCTGGAGACCAGCTCTGGAGGCCCCTGGCTAGTCCCCACACCAGTGCCTCCAGCTGCAGTCTAGATTCTGTACCCTTATGTGGGTTTCACGATGTCCCTTGTCTGCCTGGCCCCGCTCAGGGCCCACTGCTGTGGTTCCTGGGCAGACACTGTGTTCCTCTGCGTCTCTCCCTTTCAGGGAGCTCAGCGGGCATAGGCATATTAAAGGCCATCCTTAGTTGAGCTCAGGAGGCCCAACTATTGATTATATTAAGCCCTCAAGGAACAGCAGCCCCATTTTCATCTCCAGACCTCCTCTCTGCTGTTTTCACCGTAACTTTTCAGAAGAGACCATTTTGTGACAGGTCAGAACTCACATCAGGGCTCTCCGTTGTCTGTCTTGCCCAGAACTGCCCTCTGCCCACTCTCCCTTGTCAGCGGCGCTGTTGTCTCATCGAGCTCTGCTGTCGTGATGGATGTGTGTGGACGAAGCCACTGACTCCTCGGGCTGTTCTCACATGGGGCTAAGCCCCTGCTTCCAGACTGGCGCCATCAGGACCTTGCCTGTCTGACCCCACTCCTGGCCACAGACTCTGCCAGTGGACATTTCAGCTTCTCTCAGATAGGGTTGAAAAGCAATGAGGTTTCTTTGTTGAGATAATTTGTATTCGGAAGCCTGGGGGTCACCCAGTACTCCTGGGGAGTCCACTGAGCTTGGATTCCCACTGGGGCTCACTCCCCACCCAGGAGGTTTGAATCAGGTGGCCAGCTTGGAAGACAGTGGCCACAGCTCCACTCTGCTCACCCCGGCCTCTGCTGTTCCCCACCTCCTTGAAGGTCCCTCCTGCACCCTGCTGGTCAGGGCACTTTACATTGGCTAGTATCTGGAGGCTTCATGGAGCCTCCTGAGGAGGCGTCCCTGGGCTTTGTCCTCCCTGCTGAGCCCCCCAGAGGAAGACGATGGGATGAAAGGAGTCCAGGCCCAGCCTTTCCTCACCTTTCCCCCATCCTTTACATTCTGGAGACTGTTCTAGTCAAAGGGAGGAGTGGCGGCTACAGGCATCCTTTTTCAGGCCCCAGATTTAATGTTGCTGCAGCTTTCTATCAAAATCCAGCTCTTCGTCTTGTTCTTGGGCAAGAGTTTCCCTGTGTATCTCTGGTAACACTGCCTTCCTTGCTCTGTGGTTACTTCCATATGCCTCTTTTCTCTCATTCTAGGCCATGAGCTTCTTGAGGGTGGAGACCAAGCCTTTCATTTTTTTCTTTTTTCTCATGAGTAATTGCTCAATAAATATGTAATAAATGAATGGATCCTGAATTGGCTGGAAAGAATACCTTTTATTCTTTCAAGGAATACCTTTTATTCTTACTACATCTGTTCTCTCCCACATACTTCAGATAACTCATGGCTGCCTTGCTCACCCTGCACTGTAATGTTAGGAAATACAGATGTGTCTTGCATCCCTGGAAAAAACGGTTTCAGTGCTGGCTCTGACTCCAGCCTTTCTGGAGCCAAGCCCTTTCCGTGCTCTGATCCGCTCTAGTGGGAGCCTGGCTGACCACGTCCCCAAGCAGCAGGGGCAGCCCCACAGCGCTGAGGAGCCGTCTGTATCCATTACTCCATGGGGCTTTTGTCTGGAGGCAAGAGGACTCATTATCAAAGTGTCTTGGGTTCCTGGAAGTAGATAGTAAGACGTGCTCATTTGTCCATCAGTCAGCAGATATTTACCGACTATTGTCTGCTTGCCAGGCCTTGTGCTTGGGTTGGGGCTGCATTCATGAACAAAACAGATGTGGTCCCTACCCCCATAGAGTTCGAATTCTAGCAAGGTCGACATAGAAGCATTAGGCAAATTATTAACAGGAAGAAAGAAAAAAGTGTTCTGTGCCAAGCCAGGAGTTCTCAGAGCTCTCTCATGCTGTTACTGCAAACCGTGTCCGTCCAGGTCAGTCCTAGGGCTTGCATTCATACCTATCGTTTTCCCAGAAGCGTTTCAGTCCCCGGCTCTCTTGTCAGTTCCTGGAGAAAGCCTTGGCATGTAGTCCAGAGCGGCTGCCAAGCACCTGGAACATTACCACATAGCACAAGGGGCTGTACTCAGGCTCTTGCTCACTATGTGCCTGCTCTGGTCTTCAGTCTTTCCATCTGTAAAATCAAGGTTGTGGGGTCTGGGGCCACACTGCTCAGGGTTAGCTCCACAGAAAACCAATCCTAGAGCATGTCTGGAGAAAAGGATTTCATGAGGAGATAAGTTTGGGAAATTGAACATTTTATTCCCCTCTTCTCAATTCACATAGCACAGTAAAGGCTCTGAGGAGTTCTGGAGTACACACTCTGGGCTGGTTTTGTTGAGCGTAACTTTCTGAAACTTTAAAAATCATATTCCGTTTGTCACATGGCCCCTACTTTGCTGAGGCTTTGAGACTCCGCAAGGCCTGCTCGTCCAGAGACCCAGGGAGGCCCTGTTGCTCTAGTTCTCTGTAAGCACAGCTCTGGTGATGCTCTGGGTCAGAGGACAGAAGTTTGGTGTAGGGCAGCGGTGCCAGAGCCTGTAACATGTGGCACCCCTTCCTCTACCATTATCATGCCCATGTCCAAGGAGACGGCTGACCAGATTTCCTGCAGCGGATTCTGGAGACGTTTTAAGACACTCGCTGTTGGTGGCACTGCCTTGGAATCCACAATCATTTCTTAATTGGCCTCGGAACCGTCAGTTTGCAAAACCCGTCTGTCATGGGAGACTTGAGCAGTATTCAGCATTTCATTAATAATTCAGTGGATGAGCTTCCTCAGATGAAGGCCTTCCAGCCCTTGGGACTCACTTGTCTTCTGCCTCCAGAGATGCTCTGGGGAGAGTTCTCTGTTATGTTACAGATGTTAATGACTCAGGCAGTAGTACCTCCATGCTCTCCCAGAATCCCCAAAGCCTCATCAGTCGGAAGAGGGAAGATTGATACAGGTTAATCCCACTCTAGCTCTGTCAGCAAGCTCAGAGTGGTGGGTGGGCTTGCTGACAGAGAGGCCCTAGGGAGTGGATGCCAATGGCAGGCTTCAGGCAAGCCTCTTGTGCTTCAATGGTGGGGCCGGGGGTCGGGGGGGGAGCGGGTGTTATCTATTGCAATAGACTCCTCCTTCTATCTGTAGCATCCCCAAGCATTTAGAAAAAAAATATGTAGAATCTTTTTTTTTTGGCAAGTTAAAGATACCTAAAAATATTGGTTGAATTTGTTCTAGCTGATTAGATCTGATTCTCATTCCCATTTAGGAAAATTATAGAACATCACAGCTGAATGGGAACACTGAAATCTTCTCATCCACCTCCTTCATTTTTCAGTGTAGGGAAATGAGACCAGAGGAAAGTGACTGTCAAGGTTACCCAGCTGGTTCGTGCAGAGCCTGGCTGGTACCCGGGCCTACTGGCTCATAGCCCCGTATCCTTTCCAGCGTGTCACACACCCCGCCCTGAGCACAGTGAGCACAGCGCTCTTCTGGGAGTGCTGCAGGCAGTCCCAGGCCCAGCAGTGCTGGGACACCAGATGCTCTTGTCCTTCTCAGGTGCTGTGACGCCGAGGGTCGTGTGGCTGTCCTAGCTGTCATGCTGGTGGGGCAGGTTTATGTGCCAGGACTCTCCTCCCTCCTTCTCTCAGCTCCCCTGCTAATTTGTGGTGACTAGTGCTGGCTGTCACCTCTTCAAGGCTCCTCTCCCCTTGGAGGGACTTGCCTTCAGGGGAGTTGAGCCTGGCTGCTCAGGGGAAGTGGGGAGCAGCCCTCAGGAGCCAGCCTTTGCATCCTCTTGTGGGCTCTGCTGGGCCTGGCTGCCGGTGCTCAGCCAGGGGCTACTTCCTGGCTAGACACTGAGCTGGTTTTTCCACCTTCCCCTGGAACCTGGGGAGAAGGGGCTGGAGCAGGGAGATCAGAGAGCCTCCCTTCCCGATCTGCACAGTGTAGGGGTGGAGTAGAGGATGATAAACAAGGGCCCAGGAGTCTTGAGTTTCTCAGGGACCTCAGGGCTAGAAGTGCCTTTGGAGATGACCGGGTCTTGCCCTCACTATTCATAGATGAGGAGCCTGGGGCCTGCAGAAGGGGTAGCCTTGTTTAAGTTCTCATGGTCAGTTAAAGGCAGAGCTGGGGTGAAGCTTAGGTTTCTACCCCATTTTTCATGGAGTCTCAGCTGCAGGCCTTCAGCCTTTCTAGTTCAAGGTGTCATTTTCTGGTGTATGATCAACATGTCTCAGCCCCAAGCCCCATCGGTTGGAAAATCCAGAGCAGGTTTAGGGACCAGAGACGATGGAAGAGTGGGTTGGGCTGGGCAGCCAAGGGGCCTTCAAGGGCTCTTCAGCAGAGGAGCAAATGCCCAGAGCATCTGTGCCCTGCAGGGTCTTGGGGAGGGTGTGCAGGCTCGTAGAAAGTGAAGGAGCAGAGATGAGATGAACAGGGGTCCTGGGGGCCTCTCTGTACCTGCTCTGATGCAGGGACCCAGACTTCCTTCACTTCTCTCTGCACTAGAGGGAGCCCCTTCTTTCCTGTGCTTAGTCACTCATCAGTTAATGATACAGTTACTATTTATTGGTACACATCCTGGACCCAGGCACTGTGCTGAGCATTTATATGCAATTGTTAGGGGAAGCATAGTGATTGAAACCGCCCACCCTGGCCAGGCACCACAGTAACCATTTGCATGAGTTGTTTTATGACAGGAGGTTCTGGTAAGGAACACAACTAATAAGCCTCCACCAACCAGAAGAGTTCGGGAAGGTCAAAAGGGTACACCACATGTCCAACCACCTCCCAGAATCCTTCTCTCTTGGCTGAACAAGGCGTGCACCACCAGGAAGGACTCTGAGTCAGAATGATTGGCTAATGACAACCCGGAAACTAATCCCATCACCATAAAACCCTAGACTGAAAGCCACGTGGCAGAGCGGTTCTCCTGGGTTCCCTTACCCTACTGCTCTCCACCCGGGTGCCCTTTCCCAATAAAATCTCTTGCTTTGTCAGCACGTGTGTCTCCTCGGACAATTCATTTCCGAGTGTTAGACAAGAACCCAGTTTCGGGCCCTGAAAGGGGTCCCCCTTCCTGCAACAGAATGTTATTGAATCCTCACAGCAGTTCTGTTCAATCCCGTTTTCCAGATGAGAACACTGAGGCGCATCATCAACATGGTCATTCAAGGTCAGCCTTAGAGCCAGGAAGTAGTGGAGCCATGTTTCCACGCACAGTCTGAGGCTCTTTACCAAGCTGTCCTTCTCTGTGGTCCATGAGGGGACATCTGGGCAGCAGAGGGGTGAGAGAGATATTCGGACGGAGGACACCCCAAGAGGAAAGGACAGCAGCAGCAGCAAAGTGGGAGGGGTGAGGCCCTTTCCTGGACATCTAGGCTCTTCCCTTCTTGGAACAGATCACCCCCTTCCTGGGGCCTTGATGGAGGCCTTAGCAGATAGGGTAGAAACCTAAGCTTCTCATTTTCAGAGAGCAGGAGGAGACCATGTGAGTTTTGACTGGAATCTGATCCTGGAGAAATCAGCAAGGGCCCAAGGCATCCCACAGGAATCCTGCAGACCCAGTGGGAGCTCCCCATCCCAGGGGGAGCCCAGGGGCAGGGCTGCACCCCACCGGTCCTGCCTGGGCCCCTCGGCCAGCCTTCTCTCCTTCAGCCAGAAACCCTCAGCCTTGTTGTTTCAACTGCACAGAGCAGGTTACCAGCTATTGTTCTTGGAAGCCTTTCTGTGATCTTAGGACCTTTGAGAAAAGAACAAACAGCTCAAAAAACCCAGGATAGTTAAAAAATGTTTGTGATTTTTGTGCTGCACGGAACAAAAGAGGCATTCAAGAGACTCAGCATTGTTCCAGGGGAGTGGGGATGAAACGGCCCCTTCTCTCTTGGGAGCATCCAGCTGATGGCTGTGGAATGTCCTCAGACCATCTCCCGGTGGCAGGCTCCTCCTCTGTGCAGGGCCAGGGCTAGGGGCCCGTTTATGCTTGTCATCAGCTTTCATGCTCACTGAGTTTCCATCTAGTCCATTCTTTTCATCTCGTTGAGGAAAGCGGCTCAAAGTTATCACCCAGTCACCATAGTTTCATGTTAGTTACTAGCTCCCCAGTCTCTTACTGGATACTTTCAACTGCCAGTCACGCCGCAATCTAGTGTACATAGTAATTTCCCCTTATTGGATCCGTATTTCTGTTTTGTTACGTGGAAGCAATTTTTATTTTTATTGAAGGCAGAACTGAGGTTCTAAGCAGGCGAGTGACCTGCCCGCCCGATATTGCTCAGCTGATAACTAGCAGATCCCTGAGGAACACAGTGCTCTTAAAACCCTACCAAGATTCCTCCTTCAAGGAACGAAATTTTGAAGCCTTACTGCCTCCACCTCTTGGGAAATTCTAAAATGCTGTGGACCCACTGTTGTTGTTATCCTTGATAGCTCTTTCTAAGATTGAGGCTCTAAAATACCAGGTCTCCCTAAATTTTGAATTGGTTCATTTATCCCACGGCAGCCCTGTGCCCACAGCCAGCCGATGAGCCTGGCATGTCCAGCGCACTTGCCCCCAGCCCTTCAGCAAGCAGCTGTAAGGGAGCCAAGATGCGCATTGCCTTCTCCAGGACACACATCTTAATTGCCTCTCTCGGTTCCTCTGGCCTTGCTCACGCCCGATTTAGTCTGTGCAGCCTTCCCTGTGTAAGTCAAGACCAGACAAGCTTGGAGGGATGAGCTTGGGGCTGAGCCCGGAAGCTGGGTTGCAGTGATTTGTGTTGGAACACCAGTGGCGGGCTTCTTTCACGTTCTTCAGAGGAGAGCTCTTGGGGAACTGGAAGGGCTTTTGGAGTCGCCTTCCTCCCCAGCCTGCTCTGTATCTCCTTCAAGTTTTTTCTGCCAGAGATGGTGCAGAGTCATTCCTTTGGACCGCTTGGGCACGTGGGTTTTTTGCCGGTATCCTGTCTGTCAAAATCCTCAGGCTTGACTGGAAGAGTTACAGCTTGAGCTGCCATCAGGAAATTCCTGAGATGTATGCTCAGCACCAGTCTGAAGAGCGGGGGATGTTTAGTCAAGATAAGAGAGAACCCAGGGGGGCATGATCCCTGTCCTCATGTAAGAAAGGAAATGCGCTTGTTCCTTATGGCTCCGGAAGGTGGGGCAGGGCTTAGACCAGAGAGTAGAAACTCGGACAGGCCAACAATCACCATGATGTAAAGAGGAACTCATTAAAAAGCAGAGTTTTCAGAAAAAAAAAAAATATGTTGTCCGGGGCAGGGTGAATTTTCTCTCTCTGGAAATGGTGTGTTCCTCTGATGAGGAGGGGGGAATGACCCCCCCAGGTGGGGAATGAGATAGCCATTTCCCTTTACACCTACTGGCCTCTGATGGCGCCTTCCATGCTGGCCTTTGGGGACAGATGCCTGCAAGGACTGAGCAAATCTAGGACGGAGCTCTGGGAGGCTACCCAAAGGATGAAGAGGGTCAGAGAAAGAGCAGGCCACTGGCCTCTCTGCCTACATGGGGCCTGTGCTTCTGGTCTTAGCCTTCATTTCTCTGGGTGGGGAGGATAGTAGTGGTGGCGATAGTAACAAGGGCCTTGAAAAGACAGGCCTTTTCTATAGAAAAGGAAAGCTTAGTTTGTATGTAGCTGAGCTCTTGTGACTCGTGGCTATTCTAATGGGTTCTCGGGAGAGGGGAGAATATATAACATTTCATTTCCAGATTCACACCTTGCAGGCGATGGGAGAAGTTTGCTGGAAACAGCAGCGTGCAGAGTGGCAGGTCTGCCCTTCTAGCCGCCTTGTGAGTTGGAAGCGTGGATGGAGGAGAGTGTGAACTGTGACCTTTTCATACTTCATCATTCTTCAGTGCGGGAATGTATGTGTGTGTGTCTGTCTCACACACTCATAGGGAGGACATAGGGAGAGATGCACTGGTTGTTTTGGTTTTTGTTCCATTTCCCTGTGCGAGCTCCATACTAAATAACTCATTTTAATAACTTGGAGTTTTTCCATATTTTATTTGTGCTTATAAAAATTATACAGTTAAACCCACACACATGAACACACAGAGTTGTGTACAAGATTTATTTATTTATTTATTTTATTTTTACTTTATTTTACTTTACAATACTGTATAGGTTTTGCCATACATTGACATGAATCCACCACGGGTGTACATGCGTTCCCAAACATGAACCCCCCTCCCACCTCCCTCCCCATAACATCTCTGTGGGTCATCCCCATGTACCAGCCCCAAGCATGCTGTATCCTGCGTCGGACATAGACTGGCGATTCGATTCTTACATGATAGTATACATGTTACAATGCCATTCTCCCAAATCATCCCACCCTCTCCCTCTCCCTCAGAGTCCAAAAGTCCGCTCTACACATCTGTGTCTCTTCTGCTGTCCTGCATACAGGGTCGTCATTACCATCTTTCTAAATTCCATATATATGTGTACAAGATTTTTTTTAAAGAAACCGTTTTACAAAAATGGGACCATAGTCATCGCATTCACTGTACACTGCTTTTCTCATTCATCAGTACTTCATAGAAAAACCCCTCCAAGTCAGCCAGTGTACCTCTTATTTCATCCTTTTCATTCCCTAGAAGGGATGGACTTTATTTTATTCAACCATTCTTTTATTGATCGGTATGCACTTTGTCTCCAGCTTTTTATTTGCAAATAATTATCTCTATAAACATCCATAAGCTGCTTCCATAAACATCCTTGTATATGTGAACTACTGCTTTTATTTCCCCTGGGGAGATTCCCAAGAGTAAAAGTGCTGAGCTAAAGGGTATGGTATTTTTATTTTTGATAGATGCTTCCAGAAGATGTTCCCCAAAATAGTTCTCATCCCCATTAGCAGGTGGGGAGAGGACCTGTCCCCCCTCCCCTACAGCATGAGTTGTTGCTTCCTCGTCAGTGTTGGCCCTCTGATGGGTAGACAGTAATAGCTCACTGTTGGCTTGATTTTCATTTCTTTGGCTACCGTTGAGTCTGAGCATCCTTTCCTATGATTATCTGCCATTTGCATTGCTCTGCCATGAGTGGCCTCCTTGGATCCTGGCAGGCAGGGACCAACAAGCCTGGGTCAGCTGGCAAGCAAGGGTCTGTTTCCGTAACAACCTTCACCTGGTCCCGGGTGACAGTTGGCTGTTGGTGCCCTTCCTCTCCTCCCCGACTTCTCCCCAGCTCTCTCTTCCTTCCTGGCACAGGTTTTAGAGTCTGCAGAAATGAGAAATTAAATCACATTCTCCCAAAGGCCTCAGGGTAGGGTGAGGGGAAGCAGAAAACAGATCTGTCAGCAGTGAGAGCTGGCAGGCTGGTTAGTTGTTCCTTACCCCTGTGTGGCCCTGGGCTAGTTCCTCAACTTCTTGCTGATGTGAAATCTGCATCTGTGAAATAGGGAACAGACACACCTGGCACCTGGCAGTGCATCTGGAAGTGGTTCCCATGCTGACTGATGCTTACAAAGCTTCAAGTCTGGCTACTCACAGTGTGGTCGGACCGGAAATGCAGAATCTTGGACCCCGGATCTACTGAATCAGAACCTGCATTTAAGTGAGGACCCCTGTCCCCAAGTGAAAGATGCACATTCAAGCCTGAGAAGCACTGGCTTAAAGCACCCTGATTAGAATTATAAGGGGAAAAAAGTACTAGAACTTGCCTAGAAGTGTTGCTGCAATCTCAAGCTTTTTAGATGCATCAATTGGTCCAGTATAGTGTGGGGCTTCCCTGGTAGCTCAGCTGGTACAGAAACCGCCTGCAATGCAGGAAACCCTGGTTTCAATTCCTGGGTCAGGAAAAGCCTCTGGAGAAGGGATAGGCTACCCACTCCAGTATTCTTATGCTTCCCTGGTGGCTCAGATGATAAAGAATCTACCTGCAATGTGAGAGACCTGGGTTCAGTCCCTGGGTTGGGAAGATCCCCTGGAGGAGGGCATGGCAACCCACTCCAATATTCTTGCCTGGAGAATCCCTTGGATAGAGGAGCCTGGCGGGCCACAGTCCATGGGGTCACAAAGGCGGACATGATTGAGTGACTAAGCACAGCACAGTGATAGTATGGATTAGGCTCCTAATTAGCACACATTCCTTCTCTTGACCTTGAGGTCTCTTAGTGATGTCACCTAACAGAATGCAGCATTCCTCTCCCTTGGTGGCAGGGATGCCTCAGTGTAGGGAAACTCAGCACACTCAGACCCAGCTGGTTCTCCCTGTTGCTGAGCCTTCCAGACACCCAGACCCAGCACTAATCAACAGCCTGCTCCAGCATCCCAGCTCTGGGCCTCGCAGACACTGGATGCTTCAGCTGCCTTGACTCTCAGCCCCCTGCAGTCTCCCCCAGCTCCTCACCACTGGCCCCGTCATCAGCTCCAGCCTTTCTCTTTTTGAGTCTGGCTGCAGGCCCCACTTCTCCAGTGTTCAGACCTTGTTTGTCACCCTCTAGGTAACCGAGCTCCGGTCCTGGCACTGACACACTCGCCTGTTCCTTGCCCCATCTCCCTCCCCACAGGCATGCTCCCCCATTCTTCCTGTCCTGCCTCTCAGTTCCCAGGTGAGAACACCCAGGGCCTTCCCCTCAAGCTGCCCTGGGGACCGACTAGTCTGTCACTTGAGCCTTGTGATCCTCCTTTAAATGGTGGCACTTTTAGGAGTGTTTCTACTGTGGTTCCGTGGCATTTGAGTTTGCTTGGTTTATCCAGATGGTTTATCCACCAGAGGTCAGTGCTGGAAACAGAATCCACTCCAGATCTTATAAGCAGAAGGGGTTTAGTATTGGGAATTCAGTGCTTAAAGCTTTGGTGGAGGGGCTGGAGGGCAGGCTCTAGACTGAGCCTTTTGAAAGACTTCTAGATCCCTACAGCTGCCAGCCTCACAGCTGTTACTGGACTCTCCAGGAAGCTGAAGAATCTCAGCCCTAAGTTGTAGACCAGGCGTTAGAGTTTGGACAAGAAGCTGTTCTGATACCTGGAAGCACCAGCGTGATGGCTGGGCTTGGGGTGACCACCGAGACAGCAGGAGGTGCGTTCCCTCCCCCAACATTGCATAGGCTTGCTGGTGAACCCTGACTTACGTGCAGACTACCAGCTGCTGGGGAGTCTGGGAAACAGTTCCCACAGCTTTGATCTCCCGACAGGAGAGTGAGGAGGGGGTTTGGGGGGAGCCAACCACACACCTACCGTAGACAGGTAGGATTTGACAGGTGGGCATGGACATGAGTAGGGCATTCTGCACACACACTCCAGAATTCAGTGTCCACCCAGCCCCAGGGGATGACATCACAGAGGCCAGACCCCGGGTTCCTCCCAGACTGGGCTGCAGCCCCTTCTGCAGGTGTCGCCCCCTCTGTAGAGTACATTCTTCCCTTCCAAGGGACGGGTTTCCACTGGGCCCACAAGGAGAGTTTCTTCATGTCTCTCTGCTTTTCTAAGCTCATAAGCCATTGCTGCTTTCCTGAGAGTTCCAAAAGCTTTATATTTTTTATCGAGTTTTACCTGATTCTGGAGTGACAAGCTTGATGGAGATTCAGGAAGTATTACTGAACTAAGTCCTGCTAGCTTCAGCATAAGATGGTTTTGTTTTGGGTCATTAGGATTCCGTGTCCAATACTGGTCCTCGTTATTAAACTGTAAAGGGAGCTTCTCCCGGCACTATAGTTGGCAAGAACTTTTTCCTGCTCATAACATGCTTGTAGAACATGAATGCTTGGGGGCTTTGTGGGGGAAATGTGTTTTCGGCATCAGTGCATGTGTGCTCAAGTCGTGTCTGACTCCTTGTGACTCCCATGGACTGTAGCCCTCCAGGCTTCTCTGTCCATGGGATTTTCCAAGCAAGAATACAGGAGTGGGTTGCCATTCCCTTCTGTGCCTTAGGTGTCAGGAAAATGACAATGACCTGGGTCTCAAAGAGGCCCTGGGGGAGAACTCTGAGTTGGGGGTGTGGAAGCTGGAAGCAGTTTGTGCCTGAAAAACTTATGAGGGTCTAGTGCCTAGAGGCAGGGGCAATTTGAAATAGAGGTGAAGTGGAATTCAGGATATCGTGTGTTCTGGACAGAGGCCTCTTAGCCTTCTCGCAAATCCTGACTCAGAACCTTACGCAGAGGAGGTGCTCAAAATGGTTTATTGATTACATGGAAGAAAATAAAAAGAGATTAGGTGTGGGTAGGAGTTGGGAGGCTGGTGATTCTCGGCTTCTCCCGTCTGTTCAGGCAGGAATCATCCTGCAGGCGCTCTGTTTGGGGGAGCACGAGTTGGGGCAGCTGTCTTTAGGGCTCCAGGTAGAGGAGACAGAGGGTGGCCGCTCCCATGGTTTTCCTGGGGAGCATTTGACGTGGGGCACAGTTTCTGCAGGATGTTAGGTTACCAGCCTAATGGCGCAGAGTCCACAGGGGATCCTCACCTTGATTCTGTAACTGAGTCTTGGATACGTTCTGAAATTTGGTCGCCAGGGGCTCTGGCATCTGAGCCCTTTGTGACGGCCCAGTCACTGCAGCCAGGCTGGATGCTCACGCTCCCTTGTTGTTATGCCAAGCACTCACCGTCTCATCTCTGCTTGTACTGCCCTGTCCTCCTGGGAGGTTTCTCCTCACTTGCCTCCACCTTGAGAAACCCCTTCTGTCTTTCTCAGCCAACTCAGTCACACCTGCTTCATAGCCTCTTGTGACCATCAGCCGCAGGAGCCCGCGTTTGCCCTGCCTGAACCCCCAGAGCACTTTTTTTTTCTCTCCTCCTGGCCCTTGCCCCTTTCTGCCCATTCATTAGTTCTGTAGGTTTTGAGAATAAATACCACCACTTTTTCTCACTTCAGCTGATGTGGTTTGCCAGTTTACCAGTTGATAATAGCACCCACATCATTTGCACATTTATTCAGTGATAGTAATGCCAAGTAAACTGTGGAAGAAGTGAGTTCTAGTGGCATTTAAAGCCCATCTTAATGTATACTTGCCTATACAGCATGCATGCTAGCTTTCATCACTGGGGTGTGCAAATGATGTCTTATATTTACATAGTTTTTCCCTGCAAGAGGCATGGGATAAGGACACCTTACCTTCTATTTTAGATAGTTGTGTTTGTTTTTTTGAAAATTCTATTCTGTTACAACAAGTAAGATCACCCCAAGGTTCTCGAAGGCAGTGTGTATTTAAAGGCCATCAGTCATCCATACCGGCTTGAAGGCAGCAGAATTCCGTGGGACAATATATGATTCAAGAATCACTACCAGTAGTGGAGGGTGGGTGGCTAGAGATGGCACAGTGATGTTCAAACATGTTCACAATTAACATGTTCCTTACCTACTGCTCACAGTGACAGGGGCACCCTGTCATAAGAAACACCTGCACCATCCCACACCCACCCGCCAGAAGCATTCTGGCAGAGAGCTCACACAGCCTCGCCAGCCTGGCCTGTCCTCTCCTCTCCTGCTCTCGGTCCCTTCCCTGCTCCTCCTTCTCTTAGTCTCTCCTCTCTTCCCTCCCTTCCACCCTCAGCCTCCTCTCCTGCCACATGCATTTTTCTCTGTCTTTTGGTGTTATGAGTTGAATTGTGTCCCCCCCACACACAAATTCATACATTGCAGTCCTAACCGTCATTGCCTTAGAATGTGACCTTATTTAAAAATAGGGTCATTACAGATGTAGTTAATTAAGGTGGGATCAGGAGGGTGTGCCCTAATACAGTATGATTGATGTCCTTTTTAAAAGGGGAAATCGGGACACAGACATACTCACAGGAGAGAGCACAGTGAGGAGATGAAGGCAGAGATGAGGCTTTGCTTCCACACGTGAAGCACACCAGAGATCACCAGCAGACCGCCAGAAGCCAGGGGACAGGCAGGGAGCAGACGGGCTCTCAGAGCCCCCAGGACGAGCACCCCTGCTGACACCCTGGTCTCAGAGCTCCAGCCTCTAGAACTTCCTGGTGGAGCAAGAAATTCCTGGTGTTGACGGTAGTCAGTGTGTGGTACTTTGGTACAACAGCTTTAGAGGACCAACACACATGCACACACGCACACTTGGGAGACCTTGGCCTGGTTATTATCACCTTCTCACTGCCTGTTCCTTGGCAGGGTGGAGAGGAGGGGGTCAGGTGAACAGGAACTTCTTAGTTGTAATGAAAGTGACTGCGGGGGTGTTGGGGCTCGTTTGTGAAAGCACCATGCACACACCTTCCTTTTCAAAATTGTACTCCTGTTCAAGAGTGCACGCATGCTAAATTGCTTCAGTCATGTCCAGCTCTTTTTCCACCCTGTAGACCTAGTGGAGGTCTGTAAAAACAAAGAGAAAGGATCTGGTTAGGATGCAGAAAATACACATTTTGTGGATAGATGGACTGTCATGATTTAAAATCCCAACTGTGCCATTTGCTAGTTTATTTCACTTCCCTGAGACTTTGCTACTGTATTGATAGATTGGAAACAATAATAATACCTTTGGGATTGTTGTGGAAAATTAAAAAATTGCAGATAAAACTCTGGGTCTAATGTTTGATTTATAAGATGATAGCTGCCTTAATTATTATTATTGATAAATACTTTGCGGGAAATGACTCTAACAGTAGCATGGGATTTGCTTTGCTGAGATACCCTGTGTGTGTATGAGAAAGTGATTGTTACGTGTGTTATTCTTTATGGTTCATAGAGTTTTCCAGCTTTTTTACTTTGAGCAAACAAGGAACTTTTTTTTTTCCTAAGAAGAAAAATGCTATTAAGTCTCGAATGAGTGAAACGAGTTAAATTTAGCCATTTGATAACAGTTGAAGGTTTCTGAAAAAGGTTGCACTTATACCTAGTTCTTAGCATTTTTTCATCTCTCCTCAGATGGCATGTTTTTGTAAATCTAGTGGCTTTCATTTCTAATTAATGTTTATGCCTGGTAGGTTATATTTAGTAAAGAAAAACAAGGGTGGATGGAAGAGCAGTATGCTGTGGTTGGCTGGGCCCAGAACTGGCGACCGAACTGGAAGCCCCTGCAGGCCTGTGAGTTGAGGGGCTAGGCTCCCCCATGGGTGGGACTGGGGGTGAGGATGGCTGCTGAAGACTGGCGGGAGAGGGATATTTTATCACTTCAACTGGGACATAGTCTGATTTTGTGAGAGGTGAATGGCGTTAGAGCTATGTCACCAGATAGGGTTGTTTTTGTTTGTTGTGTGGCTGTGGAAGGCAGGCGGCCTGGAAGAAGAGGTCTGCTGTGCAGGACGCCATGGCTGAGGGTGACTTGTCCACGTAAGATGCGAAGTGGCCATCTCTACTGCACTTGCCTCCTAAGACCGGGAGACTTAAAGCGCCATCTGAGCTTGATCATCAAACTGGTTCCAAGTGGGAGACACCAGGGAGGGGTTAATGGTGGGCAAGGAGTACAGATTGTTGTTGTTGTTAATTTTGCCCCCTGGCACTCTGTAGACCCCTTGTTTCTTTTTGAAAGGGGTTTGGAGGCAGCTTTTAGTCTTGTTGGAAGGCAAGCTGTAAACTGAAGGTGAAAGGTTGTTCTAGGCAAAACAAAACAGATGCTCTCTTTCCACAAGGCAAAGGGTGGGGGGGAATGTATGTTTGGGATTTATTTCTATTTTCTAATTCTGTTAGCAACAGAAAAAGACTGAGGAGCCCCTGATTTTATTACCACCGGGAGCAGTAAAGGGGTGCAGTTTATCTGTCAATCTGTGGGCACCCTGGCCAGATATCCAGGGCTCCAAGTGTCTTCTCCCCTCGCCCCCGCCCCCCGCCCCCCCGCCGCCTAGGGGGTGGGCTGGGAGTTCAGCTGAGGCCTAGGAGTGGGTAAGTGCTCTTGGTTGGTTCTGTCTCCTGTCAGGTGGGCTGTCCAGCCGCTCGGCTGACAAGGGGTAGTGGATTATATCCTGAAAAGAGGATATGATTCCGCTGACTCCGTTGTGTGACACCCTCAGAGCTTCTTTGCGGGATTCCCTAAGGGGCCTGAGTGCAGTTTCACACCTCACCAGCAGGGGTCTCACCGGTGTCACACCCAGGGCTGCATGAAGGTTTGAGGGGCTTTCTCACAGTTCCTCCCCACAGCAGCTTAGAATCACTGAGCTCTGGAATGTTCCAGCTGATGAGACTTAAGCACCATTTTGAGGCTCTGAGAGAGGAAGTGGCTGATCCCCTGAGAGAGGGTGTGTTTGGGACCCAACTGGGGCAGAACCTTCTTGGGGGTGGGGTAGCAATGAGAATAAAGCAAGACATTAGAATAAAGCGACCATGGACATTAGTCAGCAGGGAAGGATGGTATATCTCTGACTTCCACAAAAAGATTCTATTGTTTTCCTCAGTATGATAATATGAAATAACTTTACTGATGTTTGATTGTCACTTTATTCATGATAGCCAGCTGGGCACTTTGACATAAAGAGCCCACATTTAAAGAATCTTTTCCATAGGAATCAACACCCGTGGGATTCAGATCAATAGTTAAATGCTACAGAGCAGTGAAATGCTGCTTGAAATTAATCAGAAATTCTCACACTTACTAAAATGCAGTATCTCCAGGAAAAGGTAAGACTTTATGCTTACTAAGAATTAATGATATTAGGGTAAAAGAAGGTTGGAAAGCAGGAGTGTTGTTATGCAATAATGCAAGTCTGTGTGCCCGATGTACAGTAAGGCCAAACAATACTAGAACCTTGGAGTTTGGAGCAGAGAAAGGGTCATGCAAGGAGATGCGAGGCTCATGCCCTAAGAACTCCAGAGGTACTGAAAGTTTCATCAGAGCCCTTTTAAAAGCAAAAGGTGAGGGAGGGGCGTGGTTGGTTGTGCAAACTTGGCGTCAGATCCTTTGTTCTTGAGGTCGGGTCACGGTCAGGTAACAATGTTCCTGTACATCTCCATAAAACTAATGTTATTCTCTGTCCTGACAAGAAAGGGCAAGGTCCCAAGGCACAGTGTTCACCATCCGAGGTCCCAGTCCTGGTTAGAGGAGGCAGAGCTCAGCTGGCAGCTCCCCAGACCCTGCTCAGCCGTCGTCTCTGAGGGAGCTAGGCACCCAACCCAGCTGGCCCTCAGAGTCCTCCGGCCACCCGAATGGGGAAGACCAGGTCCCACAGACTGCGACTCAGGGAGATGACCACTGCTATTAGCTCACAGAGAAAGGAATGGGGGAGAGGTTCTCCGCTGCCTCAAGGCCTGGGCCAAGGCTAGTCGGTGGCAGTTGGAAATGTCACCAAGAAAGGAAAAGCTAGGCCCCGCGGGAGTACCTTGGTTCCTGTGCAACCTTATGTGCAGACACAGGCAGATGCCTGAGGGGTAGACATCTACAGTGGCCAGATGAGAGACCTGTAGTTACCGCACAGGACCCCCCCACCCCAGTGGGTGAAGAAACAGGTCTTCAGGCCGCTGCTCTGAGGCCTGTGTGTAGGCAGGAGTATGCAGGAGGCCAGAGCTTCCTGGATGGATTGTTATTTCCAAAGGTGTGGCTCACACCACAAAGCTGCACCGCGAGCAAATCCTCCAAAGGTGACCCTTGCTGCCCAGACAAGCATGGCCTTTAGAGGAGTTTAAGCACTTCATTTCCTTTGACTACTTCTTTTTTAAAAATGTAAATAAACCACTCTTAGACCATTAACATTTGAAAGCTGTGTGTTGTTAAAGGATGATTTCTTGTTATTATGTCATCATTTTCTACCCTCCCCAAGACATTTCTAACACACACGTGCCTTTTTTTTTTAGTAGAAATTTAAATAGAGTCTTAATAGAAGCCAAATAATTTTGCATGTGAACTTCATATGGCATTTTGTCAGTGGGCTTAGATCGAATAAAATACTATGTATCTAGATACGTTTGTGTTCTTGCCTGGAGAATCCCAAGGACGGAGGAGCCTGGTGGGCTGCCGTCTATGGGGTCGCACAGAGTCGGACAATCTCAGGGACGGAGGAGCCTGGTGGGCTGCCGTCTATGGGGTTGCACAGAGTCGGACACGACTGAAGCAACTTAGCAGCAACAGCAGCCGCAGCAGATATGTTTGTGCTTCTCATACCTTGGTAAATATCCTGGGACACTTGTTATGGAGAAATACTTGGGGTCATTCCAAATTATTGATAAATATACTGCATCTTCCTGAAGAGTTGGTTTTACTCAAAGATTTGGTAGGGGAAACATTTAATATATTAAAACATATATGGATACATTACAGAGTAGAATGTTAAAGTTTTATAAATCTTTTAGAGAAGACAGTTTTGCACACTTACACAGTTTTATGCAGCTGTGTCCCAAGTCTCCCGTTGTTGGCCTCAGTTCTTTCCCCAGAGAGAGAAGTCTCAGAAGCCCTGTTTTTTTGTGTGGTGTTATCATTTTATTATTCTTATTATTTTATCATTATGAACTGGAGGCATGAGATGAAAGTGTTTGGTTACACTTATGAAGCCAAGGAAAGTAATATGAACTTGTCAGTGGTTCCTCAAAGTCAGTGCGGTCACATCATAATCACAACCTCAAAATGCAGTGCCTAGGTTTTCTCCCAGAGGGATTCTGATTTGGTTGGGGTCCCTCTATCTGCATTTTTGACCTATACCCAAAGTGATTGTGGTAACTAGATTTGGGAACCAAAGAACTGAACAGTTTATTCTGACTGTAGGCCCTGGGAAAGGGACTGCAAACTAATATCCCACTGATTGGGCAGAAGAAGGTTTTTTTTTTTTTTCCATGTAACTTTTTTTTTTTTAAAATGTATTAGTTGCCACCATTTCAAATCAGGATACTTTATAGCTTTTCTTTAAACTTCAGAAGGCGGGACAATACTTGCTTGCCTTCTCTCCAAGTCTCATGGCCAGAGCTAAGCAAGCGGTGGTGGCTGTTTTGATGGCCTGTACTCTCTAGCCCTCCCTAGCATCCCCTCCACACACTGTCCCAGCTTCACTTGCTCACACACTGTCTGGCCCTCTGGGCACTGGAGGTTTTGCTCCTGCTCAGTGAACACACGGTCCTGCATAGTGTTCTTTAATCAGAATGAACAGCTGAGTCAGACGTCCTGGTGCAGCAAACAGGAATCTATTGCTGCCTCCTTCCTGGCCTCAGTGGAATAGCTCACCTTTATCCCCACCTAGGAAGTGAGTCATGCTAGAGAGAAAGACTTCCACTGTGAAGTTACAGGGACTCAGAAACCTCACCTCGGCCTGCTGCTGCTCCTTGGCTTTCAGTTACTTCTCTGAGCTTCGTTTCTGTTTCTAGAGCCCCATTTTCCTCTCACAGACCTGCTCTCACAAAACGCAAGCACAGACACATGGATCCCTCCTGACTGTGATCCTGGGACTGTGATCCCAGAGTGCCCGTGCTGACCGTCAGTCTCGTGGCCATGAACATGCCTTTCCCTTCACGACTGGTCCCTTTCCAAACGCTAGGTCATACTGTGTTTCATGTAGAAAAGGAGCCCAAATGCCATGAGGATATAGTTTGTATAGGAAATTGTGTTCAGAATTCCAAACAACAGGCTTGAAGCCATGAACCTTTAGAGCATGGTATTTCTGTACCTTTGTTGGGAGGCTGTGTCTGAACACAGGGTTTGGCAGAAACAGGAGGTACCATCGGCCTGCACTGGCTCTGCTCAGCCATCAGAGCCTGACCCCCACTCCTGTTTTCTTCTGAGATGTCACAGGGACTCGCTTTTATTCCGTGAGGTCAGAGGATGCCCCTGGAGTAGCTGCTTGACAGGACTGCATCACTTCTCTTAGTTTTTGTTCTAGTGGCCCATGCGCTGAATCACAGTTCTCTTGCCTAGCAGCTGGCTCCTCAATGGAGTCTAGAGGTCTCACAGAGAATTGCCTCTTCCGTCTTTTATCTGAGTAGGTAAAAGTGCAGAGATGGTGAACATCAGTGATCTTTGAAAAGCAAAGAACATTTTCCTTTTAAAATTTAACCCCTCTCTTGCCTTACCTAGATGATTCTCTCTGAGGCCTGAGAGTGTGTATGACTTACTGTTCCAGAAATGATGACTGTAGCCTGCTGGATGGATCTGCGTTTCTATACTCTTTTTTTTTTTTCTTGCAACCAACCCCTCAATGCCCGACACTGAGAAGTGAGGCCCAGCCTTATGGCCCCAAATCCCAGTCTCTTGTCCTGACCAAATGGCAATTTCCATGTAAGATTCCCAGCCTTGCCTGCCATCTGCTGCCTGGAGCACAGACGGTCACTAGCTTTAGCCCCGACTCTCCCCATCATGTGCTGGCTTTTCATTCCTCAGAGACATAAAAAGTAGCCAAATCAGAAAACATTCAGTCTAGCTTCTGATGTTTGGAGAAGGCAATGGCACCCCACTCCAGTACTCTTGCCTGGAAAATCCCATGGATGGAGGAGCCTGGTAGGCTGCAGGCCATGGGGTCGCTAAGAGTCAGACACGACTGAGCGACTTCACTTTCACTTTTCACTTTCATGCATTGGAGAAGGACATGGCAACTCACTCCAGTATTCTTGTCTGGAGAATCCCAGGGATGGGGGAGCCTGGTGGGCTGCCGTCTTTGGGGTTGCACAGAGTCGGACATGACTGAAGCGACTTAGCAGCAGCAGCAGCTTCTGATGTTGTAAGTTAGTTGGAAATGTTGGAAGACTGCAGAATCAGAATCAGACCTGCCAGGCATATTTTCTGACACATTTCCATTTTCAGATATTTCATCTTAATTAGAGCCAGGTGCTCTCATGTTCATTCAGAACATAATGTTTATCAGAGATACATGTATAACCACCATATTTTGCCCAAATCTCACTGAAATGTATAGTGTACAAAAGGACTGTCCCTGGGGCTAATTAACATTTGGAAGTATTTACTCAAGGAGATGGCAACCCACTCCAGTACTCTTGCCTGGAAAATCCCATGGACAGAGGAGCCTGGTAGGCTACAGTCCACAGGGTCGCAAAGAGTAGGACATGACTGAACGCTTTCACTTTCACTCAAAGGAGATGAAAGTTGTATACATTTCTAGATGAATTAATAAGAGGGAAGCGGGGAGAAGTTTTGAGGAAGGGGGAGTGTTTACCCGTTTCACCATGGCGATGCCCTGAGAGTGTAGGTGCCAACCTGCCAGGGTTTTTCCCAGTGGGATTTGAGTGGCCTGGGTGAGGGCAGCAGTGGGACTACAGTGTGTATGCTGTGCTGTCAATTCATTAAGTAGATTCCATTCAGTCGGGGGGGCGGGGAGGGCACGTCCTTGGCACATGGCCCAGCAGGCTCTGAAGTTAATGAGATATTTATTGGTTGCAGCCTCACTATCATATGCTGTGAGCTGCTTTGTGGAGTCCCACAAGGCTGGGGGTGGCTGGAGTTGCTCCCAAAGCCCTTCACAGGCTCTGAGCCTGGGCTGGGCTGGGTGGCCACAGTGTGGTGTCTAGCTGTTTCAGAAAAGGCAGGTTTTAGCCTTACGATTTGTTGGTGAGAGTATCTTTGTGTAGAAAAGTTCAGTTTAATAAAAACAGACTTGAGTCCCTACTTCCCACCAGGCCCTGGGCTAGGCAGCAGGGGTTCAGATATAAAGAGACACAGACTCACAGTTTCATAGGAGAGAGGGCACACGGGGTGATTACAGACACCGCAACCACGGACAGTGTGGTGGAGGCTGGAAGGAGAGAACTACGCAGGGGATGGGCCTCCAAGCTGAGGACGCTGGAGGTCATGGCAGGTGGCTCTGCAGGGACTCCAGTTGCTTGGGCTGAGTGAACAGGCAGGGCAGGGCTAGGGGGCAGCACAGGATGTGGCTGGACAGGGGCAGGGGCTGGCTGGATCGTGGGGGTCTTGTGTGTGGTGCTGGGAGCTGCAGTTAATTCCAAAGGCAGTGAGGAACATGATGTCACCCTGGGGTCAGCGTAGAAGGCTCTGTAGACATCTACCATCTGGGAGAAGGGTCAAACCCTGACCCCCGTCCTAGCTAAATCACGCCATCCTGTTACTCTGGCAGTCAAAATGCTGAGTTGTAACTCACTTCAGTGTATGGGTATAGGCCACACCTTCTGAGTAAGACCCCAAGCTAGTTGCAGATCAGAGATTCAGAGATGAATAGGAAACCAGCCCTGTCCACCGGTCCATCAGAGGTCCACACATGGTAGGTGGAAGGGAAGACAGACATGGCTAAACCACTCGTCAGCAGTGATATAGCTTGTTGTAAATCAAGCAGTGGCAAAGATTCGTTTCAAATGCAAGTTCTCAGAAGGTTTTATGCAGGACTTGGAAATTCCAGATTCCCCCAAGCTTGTCTTCAGGAGAATTATGTATACTTTATTTAATTGGAACAGGTTTATTTCTTTTCCTCTGAGAGGTTTACTGTTTTGATCTCTTGGGAAGGGAGAAGGAAAGGAGAAAAGAGTCTTCCTGCAGCAGAAAGCGGTTGTTGTTTGAGAGCCTGACCTTTGTCCCGCATGTCCTCGGCTCCCTCGGAACATTCCTCGTTAATTACACACTCTGCCGCTGCCACAGCTTTTCCTTTGGCATCCACAGCTTTGGAAAACAGACGGACTGTGCTTGCAGAGCCTGAAGCAGTGAGAAAGGGAGAGCCACGGCCCTGCGGGACTGAGGGCCTGGAGGCGGCTTGAGACCCACAGCCTGCGGGTAGAGAGGCCTGGAGTGGGCTCTTCGAGCCGCTGGCCTTGGGGACGGACACAGGCAGAGAGCTGTCAGGCTGTCCTGTTCTGTGCCAGCCACTAGGGTTCCAGCTCTCAGATCCCAAAGGGAAGGAGTGGCTCAGCCTTGGCACCTGGGCTCAGCAGGCCAGTGCGGTGAGAGGATGCTTCCCAGTGCCTTGCCAGTCTGGGCCCAGTGGCTGCTTCCTCTCCACTCACGCGCGCGTGCGCGTGTGTGTGTCTACTAAATATGTATAATGTAAAACCTGCCATTTTGACTGCTGTTAAGTGTCATTGGCATTCATTCCACTCACAGTCTTGTGCAACCAACACCACTCTCTGTTTCTAAAATGTTTTCATGACCCCAGACAGAAGCTCTGTACTTGTTAAGCAATAACTCCCCATCCCCCCACCCTCCACCCCTAGTACCCTCTAGTCTACTTCCTGGGTCTGTGAAGTTGCCTCTTCTAGGTGGTCTGTATGTGTGGACTCACAATATTTGTCTTCTCTACACTGCTCTTGGTTGCCTCCAGGCCCTGGAGCATCCTGTCCCTCACTGGAATCTCTAGACCAGTCCTTCTTCATTCATCCCTGATGCTGTACTCTGCATAGATCTTTCTTTCTTTTTTAAAAAATGGAAGTGTAGTTGATTTGCAAGATTATGTTAGTTTTAGGTATAGTGTTTTTGCTGATGATACTCCATTATAGATTATTAGAAGACAGTGGCTATAATTCACTGTGCCATGCAGTATATCCTTGTTGTTATCTCTTCTTCTGTGGGCCTTTCTTGCATGCATGCTCGGTCACTTCAGTTGCATCCGACTCTGCAATCCCATGGACTGTAGCCCGCCAGGCTCCTCTATCCATGGGATTCTCCCGGCAAGAATACTGGAGTGGGTTGCCATGCCCTCCTCCAGGGGATCTTCCCGACCCAGGGATCGAATCCTCATCTCCTGCATTGCAGACAGATTCTTTACTGCTCAGCGACTGGGGAAATTACTCCGATCTTTCTCTGTCTGGAATGTTTGGTTTGAAGTAGCCTTTCAACCCAAGCTTTCTACTCTGCCTGGGGTTATATGTATAAGGGTTTTTCCTGCACTGTCGCTGCACTGCTGAACCAGGAGACCCTGGAGGGAATGGCAGGGTGGCACAGAGTCGATGCTCAGGGCTGTGCTTGTGGAGGTGGGGCCATCCCAGATAACTCCTGTCCATTGAGGATGGATTGTCAGAGGGCTCTGGGGCCTGGCTGCCTGAGTTTGAGCCCAGGTTTCACTACTTACTAAGCAAATGGCTTTGGCTAAATTCTTTGACTTCTGTAAGTCTCAGGTTCATGACCTATATAATGAGGATAGTAATAGTGTCTTTACAAGCATGTGAAGAGTAAATGAATCCAGGTGTGTGAAGCACTTAGAACATGCTTACATCTGCCGACGTGTGCTACTTTATAAGTGTTTGCCATTTAAATTGCCATTGTTGTAACCTCCATCACAAAGCTAAGAGGATGAAATAATTCATGAAAGTTGTTTTGAAAGTGACTGGCATGTAATAAGCATTTAGCCAGCTACCAGTATATGTGTGTGTGTGTTTGCACACATGAGCCTATGTATGTATGTATTTTTACATCAAAACCAACTCAGCTCCGAGACTAGTCCCAGGGGCCAAGGCTAACTTGAAGCTGCACTCTTCTGATAAAGGGGACTGGACCACCCCGGGGGCGGATGAACAAACCTGCTGGCATTTCCTGTTCTTTTGAAGACAAGGACAGAGAAATAGGAAGCCTCAGAAGATGGACACCAAGGACAGGTCCTCGTAGGTGTGTGGCAAGGTAAAAATCAGTACAGCCTACACTTTTGGAGGTGTCATCTGAGTTCACAGCAGTCTTAGCATTTTCACCTTTAAAAAAAAAAGTTTGGGGAAAAACTATGTGAACTTGCATTCATTCTAACCTCGGGCAAAAGATTCTCACACTCTCTGTCCATTTGGAAGATGGAGTGGGCCTTAGTGTTTATGTGGGTAACTCCAGTTTCAATCAAGATTCTCATTTTTTTAAACCCACAGAAGAAAAGTTATCCTCTATGGAAACCAAGCTTTACAAAACTTGTCTCTTTGCTCTGATTTTAATTGCCAGTTAAAAGAAACCTTAACCATGCTCATGAAATTGCCGTGTGAAATGTTATCAGGGCATGGATAAGCGCTGGGGCTGGAGAAGGAATGGCCTCTTGGAAAATTGGTACATCTTTCTGAAGAAAGGAGGACTCAAAACTAGCTGGGAAGTTGAACCTCAGCTTCCGAAGGCAGAGGAAATACACGTGTGTATGTGTGCGCATGTGTATGTATGCATGTTAGGGATGCACTCTGGGGAAGAGCATGGTTTCTGGGACTCACATGTCATCTCTCCTGCTCAGTTCAGTTCTGTCGCTCAGTCATGTCCGACTCATTGCAACCCCATGGACTGCAGCATGCCAGGCCTCCCTGTCCATCACCACCTCCTGCAGTTTACTCAAACTCATGTCCATTGAGTGAGTGAGGCCATCCAACCATCTCATCCTCTATTGTCTCCTTCTCCTCACATCTTCAATATTTCCCAGCATCAGGATCTTTTCAAATGAGTCAGCTCTTCACATCAGATGGCCAAAGTATTGGAGTTTCGGCTTCAACATCAGTCCTTCCAATGAACACTCAGGACTGATCTCCTTTAGGATGGACTGGTTGGATCTCCTTGCAGTCCAAGGAACTCTCAAGAGTCTTCTCCAACACCACAATTCAAAAGCATCAATTCTTTGGTGCTGAGCTTTCTTTATAGTCCAATTATCACATCCATACATGATTACTAGAAAAACCATAGCCTTGACTAGATGGACCTTTGTTGGCAAAGTAATGTCTCTGCTTTTTAATATGCTGTCTAGGTTGGTCATAACTTTCCTTCCAAGGAGTAACCGTCTTTTAATTTCATGGCTGCAGTTACCATGTGCAGTGATTTTGGAGCCCCCAAAATACGGTCTGCCACTGTTTCCAGTGTTTCGCCATCTATTTGCCATGAAGTGACAGGACTGGATGCCATGATGTTAGTTTCCTGAATGTTGAGCTTTAAGCCAACTTTTTCACTCTCCTCTTTCACTTTCAACAAGAGGCTCTTTAGTTCTTCTTCACTTTCTACCATAAGGGTGATGTCATCTGCATATCTGAGGTTATTGATATTTCTCCTGGCAATCTTGACTTCAGCTTGTGCTTCTTCCAGCCCAGCGTTTCTCATGATGTACTCTGCATAGAAGTTAAACAAGCAGGGTGACAATATACAGCCTTGACATACTCCTTTTCCTATTTGGAACCAGTCTGTTGTTCCATGTCCAGTTCTAACTGTTGCTTCCTGGCCTGCATACATATTTCTCAAGAGGCAGGTCAGGTGGTCTGGTATTCCCATCTCTTGAAGAATTTTCCACAGTTACTTGTAATCCACACAGTCAAAGGCTTTGGCATAGTCAATCAAGCAGAAATAGATGTTTTTCTGGAATTCTCTTGCTTTTTCCATGATCCAGCAGATGTTGGCAATTTGATCTCTGGTTCCTCTGCCTTTTCTAAAACCAGCTTGAACATCCGGTAGCTCATGGTTCATGTATTGCTGAAGCCTGGCTTGGAGAATTTTGAGCATTACTTTACTAGCGTGTGAGATGAGTGCAGTTGTGTGGTAGTTTGAGCATTCGTTGGGATTACCTTTCTTTGGGATTAGAATGAAAACTGACCTTTTCCAGTCCTGTGGCCACTGCTGAGTTTTCCAAATTTGCTGACATATAGAGTGCAAAACTTTCACAGCATCATCTTTCAGGATTTGAAACAGCTCAACTGGAATTCCATCACTTCTGCTAGCTTTGTTCGTAGTGATGTTTCCTAAGGCCCACTTGACTTCACATTCCAGATGTCTGGCCCTAGGTGAGTGATCACACCATCGTGATTATCTGGGTCATGAAGATCTTTTTTGTACAGTTCTTCCGTGTATTCTTGCCACCTCTTCTTAATATCTTCTGCTTCTGTTAGGTCCCTACCATTTCTGTCCTTTATTGTGCCCATCTTTGCATGAAATGTCCCCTTGGTATCTCTAATTTTCTTGAAGAGATCTCTAATCTTTCCCATTCTGTTGTTTTCCTCTATTTCTTTGCACTGATCGGTGAGGAAGGCTTTCTTATCTCTCCTTGCTATTCTCTCCTGCTCGGAGCCCCTGAACTCCATGTTTGTACCACCATCACTTTCAGCGCTCCCTCTCTGGCCTCGTGTGTCCCTCTGCACTGGATGCGGGCTGGTGCCATGCTAGAGGGATCCCCCAGTCTCAGCCAGTACCCTCTACAAGTATGATGAAATAGCATAATTTTTTTTTTAGTTGAAGTATAGTTGATTTATAATAGCATGTTAGTTTCAAGTTGTATATGTATGTGTGTGTGCTCAGTCACTCAGTCATGTCCCACTCTTTGCAACCCCATGGACTGTAGCCCGCCAGGCTCCTCTGTCCATGGGATTCTCCAGGCAAGCATACTAGAGTGGGCTGCCATTTCCTCCTCCAGGGGATCTTCTCACCCTAGGGACTGAACCTGTATCTCCTGTATTGCAGGTGCTTTACACTACCACTTGAGTGACCTCTACCACTTGAATGTCAGGGAAGCCCCATATAGATATAGATATATAGATGTATTAGATATATACATATATGTATATATATTTAGATTCAGTCCACCTCATGTGAAGAGTTGACTCATTGGAAAAGACTCTGATGCTGGGAGGGATTGGGGGCAGAAGGAGAAGGGGACGACAAAGGATGAGATGGCTATATGGCATCACTGACTCGATGGACGTGAGTCTGAGTGAACTCCGGGAGTTGGTGATGGACAGGGAGGCCTGGCGTGCTGCAGTTCATGGGGTCGCAAAGAGTCAGACACGACTGAGTGCCTGAACTGAACTGATATATATTTTTTCAGATTATTTTTCATTATGGATGTTTAAAAGATATTGAATCTATCTCCTTATACTGTATAGTTCTGGAGGAGGAAATGGCAACCCACTCCAGTATTCTTGCCTGGAGAATCCCATGGACAGGGGAGCCTGTCAGGCTACAGTCATGGGGTTGCAAAGAGTTGGACATGACTTAGCAACTACACAGATACTCTACAGTAAATCCTGGTATGTGTATGAATAGTATGTGCCTATCGAGTGTATGAATAGTAATTCGTATCTGCTAACCCCGTGCCCCTGATGTATTCCTGTTCCCTTCCCTTTCCCCACTGGTAACCATAAGTTTGTTTTCTGTGTCTGTGAGCCATTTCTGTTTTGAATATAGATTCGTTGGTATTATTTTTTAGATTCTACATATCTATAATATCATACAATACTTGTCTTTTTCGGTCTGACTGACTTCACTTAATATGATATTTTCTGGGTCCATCCATGTGGCTGCAAATCGCAGCGTTTCATTCTGTATATACTGAGTAAACTGAGTTTATATACCGCTGTGTATATACACATCTTCTTAAGCCAGTCATCTGTTGATGGGCACTTGGGCTGTTTTCATATCTTGGTTATTGTAAATCATGCTGCTATGAACTTTAGGGTATGTGTATCTCTTCAAATTAGAGTTTCCATCTTTTCCAGATACATGCCCAGGAGTGGGGTGCTGGACCATACGATAGTTATATTTTTAGATTTTTAAGGAACCTCCATACTATTTTCCATAGTGACTGCACCAGTTTACATTCCCGCCAACAGTGTAGCAGGGCTCCCTTTTCTCCACACCCCCTCCAGCATTTATTATCTGTAGACTTCTTGTTGATGGCCATTCTGAGGTGATGCTGTATTGTGGTTTTGATTTGTATTTCTCTAATAATTAGCAGTGTTGATTTTGTATGTCTTCTTTGGAGAAATGTCTGTTTAGATCTTCTGCCCAATTTTTGGTTGTTGGGTTTTTTCATACTGAGTTGTATGAGCTGAAACAGTGTTAATTTTCTTACTAAGATCAAAGGGGTTTGCTTTAGTATGTGTGTAGGGAGCAAGGGAGGCCAGGATGCAAACTGGCTGTGAGTAAATGCTTGCTGAAGATGGATTGGCCATCAGTTCAATTTCTCCCCTTACCTCTGCCTTAAACCTTAGAACTGCACTGCTGTATATCACATACTGAGCCTAGATCCCTGGGCCCCTAGCTTTTCCTGGGAAATAAGCAAGACCTCTGAGGTTGCTTGAGCACCTACAGGTGAGGAAAAGTGACAGGGGAGAGGGGGTTCTGGCGATGCTCCCTTTCCCAGGTGCACCTTCTGTTGAACTGCTGACCTGCAATGAGAATCAGACTAAGTAGGGGTGTGCAGTCCCCTCCGGTCGTCCCTGCTCCCACCAAGAGGCAGTGGGGCTTGGGGCCTTCCCCAGGGCTCTCCAGTCAGGCTGCTTGCTCTGTGTGGCTCCTCCCATGTGTTGGCAGGTGTCCTTGTGTGCGTGCACACACACATACACACCTCCCCACCCCCCACCCCCGAGTAACAAAGTCACTTGAGGAATCACCCATCAACATGATATGAGCAGCCAACTTCCCCAGCACTACACTCACAGGCACCCAGAACTGGATGTGGAAACCCTTGGTCTGAGAGACAGGCCTTCAGGCCCTCCCACCCTCTCCCCCATCATACAGGGCACAGGTTTTGTGGAAGACCCAGGACCAACAGCAGAAGGAAAGGAGGGAGCGCTCTCATCATCCGTCGCCTGCCATGCACCAGATATTAGTTCATTTAATTCTCTGGCAATACTTCTCGCGAGGCACCACGTTCCTGCTATTACAGGGAGGAAACTGACGCGAGAGGAGGAGTCGCATTTGTGCATGTCTGGGTCATCGGGGGCTGTCGGCTCTGCACTACCTCGTGTCATCCTCACAGCAGTCTCTGGAGGTGTGATGCTTGGTTCTAGTGGGGCTGGTGCCAGGACAGCGGGACTGACTCCCAGGTCTCTTTCCTCTTCTTCTCTCACTCCCCAAAGTGTGTCCCTGTGGACCACAGCAGCAGCATCACCTGGGAGCTCGTCAGAAATACAGGATCCTGCCGCTGTCACCTGCTGAATCCCAGCTGCACTTAACTGGGTCTCCACACACACATTTTGTGTGCACTCTAAAGTTTGCACAGCTCTGGCATTCACCGCACAGCTCTGAGGAGGACAGGTCTGAGCAGGGAAGAGGAAGAAGAGCGGACCTAGCTGAGAAAAGCTTCCTAAGGTAGACTTGAGCTGAGTCACCTGGGAGTACCATGGAGGAGAGGCGGTCCCGTCTGCTCAGAATGGCATCAGCAGATACCTGCCCCTCCTGTGCAGGGGGGTCCCTGACTGCAGACTCACAGTTCCTGCCCATGTGAACAAGCGGATGGCATCCGTGAGGAGGGGAGGATTGGCACCTGCGCAGGCCGCCTGGCCCCACGTGCTGGAGATTGCTACCCTGCCAGGAAAGGCGGGCAGCTCAGAGCTGGCTCTGCAGGATGTGTGCACCTGGACAGCCTCTCAGGAGGAGAGCAGAGGCTGGAAGGGCGTCATTTGGTGAAAGTTTCCTGAGATTCCCCCGAGGCGTCAGTTCTGAACGAGGGAGGTGTGGGGGCATCCTGTGTCAGCAGCCCCCCACGCACGCATGTCCAGGCGAATGAATGGCAGGAGGCCTGGTTGGGCCCCTGTGCGCCTGAGTGCATGTGAGGAGGTGTCTAGGTCTTGGGCAAGGGCCCGGCGGCTCTGAGGGGGGAGAGGGGAGGCCGGCAGGGGCGGGAGTGTGGAGGATGCAGGCCTACCTGCAGCGTGCGAGCAGAGTGCTGGCGCTGGGCTCACACCTGCGGCGTGTGTGCGGGTGCGAGCAGAGTGCTGGCGCTGGGCTCCAGGGGGCCTGGCTGACTCTGCTGCGCGGGTTCATTCTTTCTCTCCTTTGCCTCCTTCCCAAGGTGTGGCCACATCCCAGGTTTCTTCCTGCTTTTTCTCAGGCTAAGGACTATTTGGGAACTCGTGGCCTCCCCACAAGACAGCCTAGCAGGTTCCACACAGGACGGACAGCAGAGCAGCTCAGAACCTCCCCCTGACCCTTGATGGAACCAGAATTTTCAGGGTGAGGGCCCCCATGGGGTATGGGGGTGAAAATAAGCACCTGATGATTTTGGCTGTGGTTCCCCAGTCAGCAGTTGTGCAGCCTGAATGGCCATGGGGAGAAAGGCATGGAGAGGGCAGCCAGGAGCCCTGGGAGAGGCATGGCTCCGGGAGCAGCTGTTGTTTTCAGAGGATTCTTATTACTCTCCGCAGGTGGTGGCTTGGGCTAGCCTCTAATTTTAAGGCCTGGACTTACTGCAGTGGCTTCTCTTGTTGCGGAGCGTGGGCTCCAGAGAATTCAGGCTTCAGTAGTTGGAGCCCGTGGGCTCCGTAGTTGTGGTTCCCAGGCTCTGGAGCACAGGCGCTATAGTTGTGGCACATGGGCTTAGAGGTCCCGAGGCATATGGGATCTTCCCAGACCAGAGATCAAGCCTGTGTCTCCTGCATTGGCAGGTGGATTCTTATCCACTGAGCCACCAGGGAAGCCCTAAAATTCCACTCTTAACGTTCATTCAGATCCCAGTTGGCTATTCTGGTTCAGCCCAGGCCCCAGCTCTCTGACCCAGAGAGAGCTGAGAAGCCCCAGGCCCTGTATGTTCTTCTCCTGAGTTCTTCTCCAAGGTGTTCCTCCAGCTACAGGAGCCCCAAGCATGCCTGTGGGCATCTGAGTGGAAAGCTGGGTGTGGAGAGAGGGATGTGAGTGGTTCCCATTGTTTTCAGCCTTTAGAGCCAGCACCCTGGGCTCAGCAGAGATCCTGGTGATGTGTCTAGAAGGTGTAGAGAAGAGACGAGCAGAACAGATCCAGGGAGGCAGCTAAAGGGCACACTTCCAGTTTGGAGGGAGAATATCTCCCCAGGGAATCAGCCCCCCGCCGCAGGGAGCAGGGGGGCTCATGAGTGCTGGGTGAAGGTAAGGGTCGTCCGGAAGGAGCAGGGGGAAGGCAGGTGTGCTCCAAGCTGTCCGCAGAGAAGTCAGTGCATAAATGGGCCACGTAAGCCAGCATCTCGTGGCTGTCCCTTCCCCATCCTCCCAGCCGGGGCCTGTGTTGGGAGAAATGCACAAAGCCAGGAGGCACAAGCGAGGTGCCAGCACTGAGGCAGTTGTGGGTGGCACAGGGCCACATGAATCTGAGCTGGGAGGGTCGCCTTGTTCAGGTGGGAGAGCGAGGCTCGGACATGGCAGTGACCTGGTCAGTGTCCCTGTGCCTGTTGGTGATCATGGTTAAACAGCTATTGCTGTTGATGCCATGCCCAAGGCAGAAATCTGGGCGTGGAGCTCCTGCCTTCTTCAATCCCTCTGTCCGTCTGTCAGTCCTGTCCTGTGCTTGCTACTATCCCAAGTCCTCCACTTCCCTCCATTCCCGACCCCACCAGGTTCCCCAGGCCATCTCCACCTATCTGCTTCCAGCCTTGCCTCCTCCCAGCCATCCCTCACCCCACCAAGGACTGTCCTAGTCCGCAGGCTGTGTTGCTTCAATCCTTTGTTACCCTCAGCATCAAGGTAAGTCTCCCTAACCTCCCTGACGAGGCCCTTCATGGGCTGGCCCTGCCTGCTGCCCATCTCGCCTCCAGCAGGGCTGGACCACACTCAGTTCCCCGGGCTAGGCACACTCTCACCGCCCACCTCTGCTCTTCACCTGCACTCTCCATGTCTGAGCTCACAGGCCAGTTTCTCCAAGGTTCAAGCCTTCCTCGAACCCCTCAAGACTGGCTGAGGAGCCTCTCTTTGGGGGACTTAACGTTCCCCATTGTTATGCTGGCCTGTCTCTTAGCACCCGGAGTTGTGACTGCCTGTTGGCTGGTCTGCATTCTCCCCAGACACTAAGCTCCACGCGGGTAGAAGTGATACATATCTTTCTTGGTTATGGTTGTCTCCCAGGGCCCAAATGGTGTGCAGCACACAGTAGGCTTTCAGTAAGTATTTCTTCAATTAGTGAATGTGCCAGGTGGTCCCTGGCACTTTGATTGAAGCCCTTCGTTCTCTCAGGTTTACTATGACCACACTCAAGGGTTAAGTGACTGGTGGAAGCCCCGCCTCTGCGAAGTGGCAGCCCTGAGTTACAGACCGGGCCTGACTCCACAGCCCCTGCTCCGAACCCTGTGCTTGTGGGGTGGAACTGCAGTTCTGTGGTCTCTGCCAGAGCCCCCCGGCATGTTTAGAGACCAGGAGGGGCCCCAATTGCAGTGACCAGGACACAGGGTGTGGCTGAGATCCCAGGCCACCTTTGAGGAGTTGTTTACTTTCTGAGCCAGGCAGTTCCGATAACCCCCTGTTAATGCTGTTCTTTGATTCAGCCTGGCTCAACTGTGATCTGAGCCAGCCCATCAGGAGGATAGATTATTCTGTGGAATTTCTTCTTCCTTTTCTTCTTTAAAAGAGAGAAAACAGAGAAGACAGCACCGTGGAATGCTGAGCTGCAAGGCTTCGGGGCACAGCGTGCAGCCAGCTGCAGGGGGACGCTAGTAGGCCAGGGACAGTCTGGATGTTTGGGTGGGCTGGAGGCCAGGCGTGTGTGGCTCAGGTGTGCCCTGTACAAATGACCCTGAATGCTGCCACCCGGCACATGGGTCCCAGGCAGCCTCTAGGGGAGGAGAGGCTTTAAAGTGGAGAGTGGTCTTTCAGAATCTGGGGCACCACGGGGCTGCAGCAGGCCTGTGCGGCTCGGGTCGAAGGGAGAGCCACCTCCACGCCAGCCCTGGGGTAGGGGGCAGGAGGAGGCTGGCCCAGCCCACGATTCAGGGCCTCTTTCCTGGCACAGCGCTAGTGAGGGTGGGGCTATGCAGCGCCTGAGAGCAGGAAGTCAGGCCTGGGCCTCACTGAGGGAATCATCAGAATGAGCCCAGAATAGAGTGGTCTCCCTTCATTGTCCTGGACTCTGCCAGGTTGTCCCCATATACAGATGGTGGCTCGTGAACGCAGCCCCCAGGCAGGGCAGGGTGTGAGGGGCACATGGAGGTAAATGCCTGCTCCCCTTCTCTCTGACCTCACTGTCAGGCTGGGGATGAGGATGAAACTATCTGACATTTGTCCCAAGTCACTGTCCCCTGCAGAGAAGCCACAGAGGGGTGGAGCCGGGGCAAAGCTGGATATTCTCTTTCCGAACACACATCCCTTCCCTGTACCATCCTGTGGGGACCCTTTCAGATGACGATAGTGTCCTTTCCTACTTGACCTCACACACAAGGATTTAGAATGCCTGAATAATTTAATCCCATGGGGATGGCCCTTTGCTTTAGAGGTTTCATCCACATGAAGACACTGGGCCACGCAGATGAAGCAGGGACTCTGGAGGGTTTCAGTGCTTTGATAGAATTTGGGAGTGGCTCCCTCCGTGGCCTCCCTTTCTTACCCTGCACCCCTATGACTGGCAGGATCCCGTCTCAGGCATCACCAGAGGTCTTTCCAAGGTGGACCACCCCCAGCGTGGTGACTGGTTGCCTGTCCTTGGTGGGTCCTGCAGGACTGGTCTCGGTGTGATTCCCCTTTGTGTCCTCAGTGTATGGATTGCTGCAGTTTGGTTTCGAAGGCTGCTGGGGTCCTGGGGTTGTGTACAGGGGCAGCGCATTTGCAGAGAGCATCCTTGGGTGGTTAAACTCACTCAGTGATGGCAAGGGAAGAACAGGCAGCGAAGGCTGACCTGAGAATTTTAGAGAAAGAACTGATGTACTATGACCCTAAAGGAGAGTGTGATTTTCCTTAGTCAGAATCTGAAAAGCATGAGACAAAGCGGAGACAAAGCCATCCTGTTGGTATGGGAAGGCTTTGTGGTGCCAGGGCATGTGACCTCTTAGGTCCCAGACGGGTGATCTTGTGCAAGCTGCTTCCTCTCTCTGTGCTCCCGGGTCATCTCTAGGTATTTTTTTTTTGGTGGCAGGATTTTGGTTCCAGGGCCAGAGTTATGAATTGGCCTGGGATTCCTGCCTCCAAGCGCACCTGGGGTGGGGAGCACGTGGGCTCTCTTTGGTCCTCCTGCACTTAGGCCGAACTGGCCTGATGGAACTCACACCCCACCCCAGTCTTGGTGTGTGGAATCCCGTCTCCTATCTTCTGCTCTGCCAACCAGTCCTCATCTGAGCAACACACTGCTCAGAAAATCCATTCTGTGAGTTCTCGCTCACTGCTGCTCTGAACTTGGTGTGAGCACCCCATAGGCTCCACTCATTCCCAGGTCCCGCTGGGAACACAGCACGAAGCAGGGAGGGCACTTCCTGGTGCTCCACAGCCTCACCTCTGCGCTTAGCCTCATAGGAGGGCTATGTGACCACAGGGACATTACTTAACTGCTCTGAGCTTTCATTTCCTTATGTGTAAGGTGGAAATAGTACTGACCAGAGATGCTGTCATGAGGGATTGAGAGAATGTGTGTAAAGCTGAGTGAGGGCTGTAGTGAGTGGCGGCAGCTAATTCCCTCCTCCTTGTTATTCCAGTACAGTGCGTGGTCTGCACTAGGCTTTGAACAGGTATTTACTGAATACTTAGAGGTATGGCTGATCCTCACTTCTGAGAGGAGTTGATTAGGGCAGAGACCTCTGGGGAGACTGGAGGAGAGATCCCAGGTGTCGTCTCAATGGGGCAGAGGTAGGAATGCTTCCTGATCGCCTTACTGGCTGTCTGGGGCTGAAGCCTGCTGTCTGTGCCCGTGACCTGCAGGACAGCTGGCTACCGGCTTGTGTCTATGTGTTGAGGACAGTGTGCCCTGTGGCTGAGGGCAGATTTGGAGGTGGTCTGGCTTCAGGGTCCCTCACTTTCTCTTCTGCTTTGATCCCCACTTCCATGGCAATTCCATGGTAGCTGGTAAAGAATCTGCCTGCAGTGCAGGAGATCCGGGTTCAGTTCCTGGGTCAGGAAGATCCCCAGAGAAGGGATAGGCTTCCCACTCCAGTATTCTTGGACTTCCCTGGTGGCTCAGACAGTGAAGAATCCACCTGCAATGCGGGAGACCTGGGTTCAATCCTTGGGTTAGGAAGGTCCCCTGGAGGAGGGCATGGCAACCCACTCCAGTATTCTTGCCTGGAGAATCCCCATGGACAGAGGAACCTGGCAGGCTGCAGTCCATGGGGTTGCAAAGGGCTGGACACAACTGAGCAACTAAGCACAGCACAACTGATGGCATAAAGTCCTGGGGAGATGGGGAATTTTCTTGCCTTGCCTGCTCCTGCACAGCTGCTCAGACAGTGTACCCGGAGAGAGAGGAGATGGGCAGGTTTCGGCAACATCCAGTGAGACATCAGGAAGGGAGGGAAGGAGGGAGGCAAAAAGATAGGAACAGTCCATCCCTATTTCCTGAAAACTGTATTTATGAGCATCCATAAAGGACCAAAGTATAAGGACTCAGCAGAAACAAATACTGTACAGCTATTGCCCTGTGTGCTGCCCTATCCCATGCCCTCCCCTGACAAACAGCACATTGCTGGAGCTGCCCCTAGCAAATGGTGGGGCTTTGCTGGTGCATAGAAATGGGTTTTGAAACAACAACAGATCCCTGTTGTACTCACAGGGTTCAGCTGCATTTAAAGAGGGATTGATTTTTGGAGTTTGGTGATTATTACACTGTCTTGAAGTTCATTCCCAAAGTTTCATGGATGGTGAATCCTAGTCCTGGCTCAGAACCATAGACTTTCAAAGAAGAAAAGGGTCCAGACCTGATGAATCCACTTAGCAGGCACAGGAATGAGGCTCTGGTAGGGAAGTGACTTGCCCAGGGTTGCCTGCTGGTGGGTCAGAGCCAGTGAACCGGGTTTAGGGTCCCTGCTCACCACACACCCGGCCGGGGTGGTGGGGAGTGGGAGAGTAGGGGTAGTGTGTGCGTGCTGCAGACAAGCTGCACTGCTTCTCACTGAACATGATGTGTGTCCTTGGCTTTCTTCATCTCTGATAGTATTGTTTTGCCTGCCTTATTTCATAAAATCCTCACAACCTGTTTCCATAGGGGGAGCCTGAAGCACAGAATACTTTAGCACCTTGCTCAGGGTAGTAGTAAGCAGAGGACCAGGATATGAATTCAGACTGTCTGCCCCAGAGCCTGCATTTTTTTCTTTTTTTAAAAAAAATTTATTTATTTTTAATTGAAGGATAGTTGCTTTACAATATTGGTTTGATTTCTGCCATACATCACCATGAATTAGCCAGAGGTGTACATATGTCCCCTGCCTCTTGAACCCTTCCCGCCCCTCTAAGATTGTTACAGAGCCCCAGTTGGAATTCCCTGAGTCATAGAGCAAATTTCCCTTGGCTATCTACTTTACATATGGTAGTGTATATGCTTGCATACCACTCTCTCCATTCATCTCACCCTCTCCTTCCTCCGCCCCTCAACCCTTGTCCATAAGTCTGTTCTGTGTGTCTGTGTCTCCACTGCTTCCCTGCAAATAGGTTCATCAGTACCACCCTTCTAGATTTCAAATATATGCGTTAACATATATTATTTGTTCTTTTCTCTTTCTGACTTACTTCTCTGGATAGTAGGCTCTAGGTTTGTCCACCTCACTAGAACTGACTCAAATGTGTTCCTTTTCATGGCTGAGTAGTATTCCCTTGTATATATGTACCACAGCTTCTTTATCCATTCATCTGTGGATGGACATCTGGGTTGCTTCCATGTTCTAGCTATTGTAAATAGTGCTGTGATGAACATTGGGGTACACGTGTCTTTTTCAGTTTTGGTTTGCTCAGGATATATGCCCTGGAGTGGTATTGCTGGGTCATATGGTAGTTTTATTCCTAGTTTTTTAAGGAATCTCTGTAATGTCTTCGGAGAAGGCAATGGCAACCCACTCCAGTACTCTTGCCTGGAAAATCCCCATGGACAGAGGAGCCTGGTAGGCTGCAGTCCATGGGGTCGCTGAGTCAGACATGATTGAGCGACTTCACTTTCACTTCTCATTTTCATGTGTTGGAGCAGGAAATGGCAGCCCACTCCAGTGTTCTTGCCTGGAGAATCCCAGGGATGGCGGAGCCTTGTAGGCTGCCGTCTATGGGATCGCAGAGTTGGACACGACTGATGCGACTTAGCAGCAGCAGCCATAATGTCTTCCACAGTGGCTATATCAGTTTGCATTCCCACCAGCAGTGCAAGAGGGGTCTCTTCTCACACCCTCACTAGCCCTTGTTGTTTGTGGATTTTTTGAAGATGGCCATTCTGACCAGTGTGAGATGGTATCTCATTGTAGTTTTGACTTGCATTTCTCTAATACTAAGCGATGTTGAACATCTCTTCATGTGTTTATTAGCCATCTCTATGTCTTCCTTGGAGAAATATCTGTTTTGGTCTGTCGCCCACTTTTTGATTGGGTTGTTTGTTTTTCTGGTATTCAGTTGTATGACCTGCTTGTGTATTTTGGAAATTGTTTGTTTTTTAATAGTTCTGTTTATCTATTTCTGGCTGCACTGGGTCTGCACTGCTGTGTGGGCTCTCCTCTAGCTGTGGAGGGCAGGGCCCACTTCTTAGTTGTGACGTGCAGGCCTCTGATTGCGGCGGCTCCTCAGTGGGCTTCTCTTGTTGCAGGGCACTGGCTCTTGACTCAGGGGCTTCAGTGGTTGCAGCAAGGACTGCACGGATTCTAGAGCAAGGACTCAGGAGTTGTGCATGGGCTTAGCTGCTTGGCAGCATGTGGGATCCCCCAGGACTAGGGGCCGAACCCACATCTCCTGCATTGGCAGGCAGATCCTTACCACTTAGCCGCCAGTGAAGCCCCAGAACCTGCATTCTTAACCCCATCATGGACTGGAACATTTTTAAAGTCAGGGGACGACTGATACATACCTGCCTCCCTCTCCACCCCAGACTAACTTCTGACCCCTGGGGAAGGAAGCTGGCAGACCTTGGCCCTCCCTCCTGGCATCTTCAGCACCCTGCTTCCAGGAAGCATCTCCCCAGTGGTCCCTCCAAGACCCTGACAAAGTGAGAAAGCTCAGCAAATATTAGCATCAAATTTGCAAGTGGCCATGCCACCTATCTCATGGCCATTTTCAGGATAAAATAATATCACTGCTGTTCATGGGGTTTTCATTTCTTTTAAAATTATTTAAAATACACTGTTTCTTTTGAGTACAATCCTCAGCCTCAGCATCACCTGGGAGCTTGTCAGAAATACAGCTTCTGAATGAGGATCTGCATTTTAACCAGATCCCAGGTGAGCCCTCGGCACAGGGACATCTGAGAAGTACTGTTGGCTATGACAGGTACCTGAGGGGTGGTCCTGCGTCTGGCCCATTGCTGTCCCCCTGCCCTCCCCAACCCCAGTGCCTTGCTGTGTGCCTGACAGGTGGGATATCCCCATGTTTGTATCAATATGCCAATCACTTGTTCTACCCTTGACTTTGGGTATGCCAAAGTCAAACCTATGCCACAGTGTGCAGGAAGGCAAGCAGGGGCAGGTGCAGGCAGTGGTCAGCCCAGATGAAGTGGAGGGCTCACAGGTTGCTTCTGGGCTTGAGAAATAACACATTTTCCTGGATCTCAGTGGCCTTTATGCCCCTGTCAGCCATGCCAGGGTGTGAAGGGTACTGTGCTAGATTGAGCTTAATTCAGACACAAGGTTAAATTCCACCCATGTTCCTCCCCATCAGCCTTACCACACACGCCTCCATAGGTTCTGCTTGGTGTCCTGGAAAACACCCAGCATGTGTTTTCCTGGCATCCTGGGCACTTCTCTCCCATGTCCCCTAGTGCCGCGGGGCTCTTGGGAGCAGTGAGCCACTTCTGAAGGTGACTCTCTCTGGCTTAGTCTTCACCCTGATGAAAGCCCCTCCCTCATCAGACTTCTGGGAAAGGGCAGAATTGTGGAGCTGAGCTGAGGCCCCCTGAATGAGTCATGACTAGCCCAGCCTGCTGGCTGCAGGCCAGCAGTCACCTGGTTGGTTCCAGAGCTCACACCAGATTTGAGTTGCTCCCTAGCAGTGATGTACAAGCCCCACTACTTGGATGCCAGGGCTCTTCTGGGGTCAGCATTGGGAAGGGCATTGTCCATAGCACGGTGGGCACCACTGAGTCATTTTACCATCTGGGGGTCTTCATGGCTTACCTTTGTCATACCCGCATCTCATCACAGGTGTGGCTTCCTGAGCTCATGAGACCAACTTTTCTCCCTTGCCTTCTCTGTCCTCACACTGAGAGGGACCTGGCTCCCCACAGAGAAGACCCCACTGGCCCCCGCTCAGAGGGCTAAGGGTGCTCTCTCCCTGAACTGCCTTTCTGAATTGTTCCACCAACTTCATCAACATCCTCCTCCTCTTTTAAATTTCAGCCATCTGATTTTACAGTCTCTTGGATGTTGCAAGAGGGCATCAGAGGACAGACACACTGAAACCATACTCACAGAAAAGTAGTCAATCTAATCACACTAGGACCACAGCCTTGTCTAACTCAATGAAACTAAGCCATGCCCTGTGGGGGCCACCCAAGATGGGTGGGTCATGGTGGAGAGGTCTGACAGAATGTGGTCTACTGGAGAAGGGAATGGCAAACCACTTCAGTATTCTTGCCTTGAGAACCCCAAGAACAGTATGAAAAGGCAAAATGATAGGATACTGAAAGAGGAATTCCCCAGCTCGGTAGGTGCCCAATATGCTACTGGAGATCAGTGGAGAAATAACTCCAGAAAGAATGAAGGGATGGAGCCAAAGCAAAAACAATATCCAGCTGTGGATGTGACTGGTGATAGAAGCAAGGTCCGATGCTGTAAAGAGCAATATTGCATAGGCACCTGGAATGTCAGGTCTGTGAATCAAGGCAAATTGGAAGTGGTCAGACAGATGGCAGAAATGAACATTGACATTCTAGGAATCAACAAACTAAAATGGACTGGAATGGGTGAATTTAACTCAGATGACCATTATATCTACTACTGTGGGCAGGAATCCCTTAGAAGAAATGGAGTAGCCATCATGGTCAATGAAAGAGTCCCAAATGCAGTACTTGGATGCAATCTCAAAAACGACAGAATGATCTCTGTTCATTTCCAAGGCAAACCATTCAGTATCACAGTAATCCAAGTCTATGCCCCAACCAGCAACACTGAAGAAGCTGAAGTTGTACGGTTCTATGAAGACCTACAAGACCTTTTAGAACTAACACCCAAAAAAGATGTCCTTTTCATTATAGGGGACTGGAATGCAAAAGTAGGAAGTCAAGAAACACCTGGAGTAACAGGAAAATTTGGCCTTGGAATGCGGAATGAAGCAGGGCAATGGCTAATAGAGTTTCGCCAAGAGAACACACTGGTCATAGCAAACACCCTCTTCCAACAACACAAGAGAAGACTCTACATATGGACATCACGAGATGGTCAACACCGAAATCAGATTGATTATATTCTTTGCAGCCAAAGAGGGAGAAGGTCTATACAATCAGCAAAAACAGGACCAGGAGCTGACTGTGGCTCAGATCATGAACTCCTTATTGCCAAATTCAGACTGAAATTGAAGAAAGTAGGGAAAACCACTAGACCATTCAGATATGACCTAAATCAAATCCCTTATGATTATACAGTAGAAGTGGGAAATAGATTTAAGGGCCTAGATCTGATAGATAGAGTGCCTGATGAACTATGGACAGAGGTTCGTGACATTGTACAGGAGACAGGGACCAAGACCATCCCCATTGAAAAGAAATGCAAAAAAACAAAATGACTGTCTGGGGAGGGCTTACAAATAGTTGTGAAAAGAAGAGAAGCAAAAAGCAAAGGAGAAAAGGAAAGATATAAGCATCTGAATGCAGAGTTCCAAAGAATAGCAAGCAGAGATAAGAAAGCCTTCCTCAGGGATCAATGCAAAGAAATAGAGGAAAAGAACAGAATGGGAAAGACTAGAGATCTCTTCAAGAAAATTAGAGATACCAAGGGAACAAAGATGCAAAGATGGGCTCGATAAAGGACAGAAATGGTAGGGACCTAACAGAAGCAGGTGATATGAAGAAGAGGTGGCAAGAATACACAGAAGAACTGTACGAAAAAGATCTTCACGACCCAGATAATCACGATGGTGTGATCACTCACCTAGAGCCAGACATCCTGGAATGTGAAGTCAAGTGGCCTTTAGAAAGCATTACTACGAACAAAGCTAGTGGAGGTCATGGAATTCCAGTTGAGCTATTTCAAATCCTGAAAGATGATGCTGTGAAAGTGCTGCACTTAATATGCCAGCAAATTTGGAAAGCTCAGAAGTGGCCCAGGACTGGAAAAGGTCAGTTTTCATTCCAATCCCAAAGAAAGGCAATGTCAAAGAATGCTCAGACTACCACACAATTGCACTCATCTCACACGCTAATAAAGTAATGCTCAAAATTTTCCAAGCCAGGCTTCAGCAATATGTGAACCATGAACTTCCAGATGTTCAAGCTGGTTTTAGAAAAGGCAGAGGAACCAGAGATCAAATTGCCAGCATCCGCTGGATCATGGGAAAAGCAAGAGAGTTCCAGAAAAACATCTATTTCTGCTTTATTGACTATGCCAAAGCCTTTGACTGTGTGGATCACAAGAAACTGTGGAAAATTCTTCAAGAGATGGGAATACCAGACCACCTGACCTGCCTCTTGAGAAACCTATATGCAGGTCAGGAAGCAATAGTTAGAACTGGACATGGAACAACAGACTAGTTCCAAATAGGAAAAGGAGTATGTCAAGGCTGTATATTGTCACCCTGCTTGTTTAACTTCTATGCAGAGTACATCATGAGAAACGCTGGGCTGGAAGAAGCACAAGCTGAAATCAAGATTGCCTGGAGAAATATCAATAACCTCAGATATGCAGATGACACCACCCTTATGGCAGAAAGTGAAGAGGAACTCAAAAGCCTCTTGATGAAAGTGAAAGAGGAGAGTGAAAAAGCTGACTTAAAGCTCAACATTCAGAAAACTAAGTCATGGCATCTGGTCCCATCGTGTCATGAGAAATAGACGGAGAAACAGTGGAAACAGTGTCAGAGTTTACTTTTTGAGGCTCCAAAATCACTGCAAATGGTGATTGCAGCCATGAAATTAAAAGACACTTACTCCTTGGAAGGAAAGTTATGACCAACCTAGATAGAGTATTAAAAAGCAGAGACATTACTTTGCCAACAAAGGTCCATCTAGTCAAGGCTATGGTTTTTCCAGTGGTCATGTATGGATGTGAGAGTTGGACTGTGAAGAAGGCTGAGCGCCAAAGAATTGATGCTTCTGATCTGTGGTGTTGGAGAAGACTCTTGAGAGTCCCTTGGACTGCAAGGAGATCCAACCAGTCCATTCTGAAGGAGATCAGCCCTGGGTGTTCATTGGAAGGACTGATGCTGAAGCTGAAACTCCAGTACTTTGGCCACTTCATGCGAAGAGGTGACTCATTGGAAAAGACTCTGATGCTGGGAGGCATTGGGGGCAGGAGGAGAAGGGGACGACAGAATATGAGAAGGCTGGATGGCATCACTGACTCGATGGACATGAGTCTGAGTGAACTCCGGGAGTTGGTGATGGACAGGGAGGCCTGGCGTGCTGTGATTCATGGGGTTGCAGAGAGTCGGACATGACTGAGCGACTGAACTGAACTGAACTGTTAAATATCTGATTACTGATTGGATCTTCTCAGTTCAGTGCGCTCTCTGTTGTTCCTGCCTGTCTCACATAGGACTTGGAGATGTGCACTTCAAAGCGGACTTCAGGACATCTCTCTGCTGACTGATCAGTGCTGATAAGGGGCCCCTGTCATTCCTACCACTGACAACCTGTATGACTTTGTGGACATTTCTTACACTCTCTGACCAGCAGGGTTAGAGACCTACCTGTTTCAGGCCTTGCTAGCAGGAAATCCTAACAAGGTCACCTGTGAGTCCTGGTAGTAAGAAGCACCCTGGGGAGACAGGCAGTTTAAAGCTTCATGGGGCCCACAGCTCCCAGCGGTCCATGTCCTCTCCAGTTCGACCCCACAGGGTGGTTCTCCTGGAGAATGAAGGGTGAGTGCCCATCCCACAGAACCTCAGCTCAAGGCTGAGAGGCTGTGCCACCGCTCTGAGGCCAGTGCTGCATGCCCCAGAACTGTCCCGTCACCTTGCAGACTGGGGCTGGGGGAAACACTGGGCTGCTCCTGAGCACGGATCTTTCCTCTCAGAGGACTGGAAAATAGGGCCCCTTCCAAGTCAAACAAGAGCAGACTGACCTGGGACACAAGCAGAGGCATGAGAAAGGTACGATAGAGTTTCCTGACCCAGCCTTTGCTGATTAGGCGGCGAGCTTCTCCACGTGGAGGCCGGCCCCTTGTGTTCCTTAGAGACTTTGCCCTCAGCTCGAGGGACGCTTGGTGGTGGGAGGGGGGATGGGATGAGGGTGGGTGAGCCACAGTGAGATGTCTGTGAGTGGGGCCATCCTTGTGAATCCCCAGCCTACAATGGAGCCTTCTTGGCCTGCAAACCTATGGCCTGAGCTCAGCCTGTCAGCACAGGCTTCTCGAACCTTCTGGGGGGGATGTTGTGCAGTCTCTCTGGGCCTCATGCGTGTCCCCATCTTTGCTTCTCCCCTCTTGGAAGTTAAAGTAGAAAACTGAGCCTTAGGAGGTGAGAAGGGCCAACCCAGGAGACAGCAATCATGAAGAAACGGGGAGGCAGAAGGAGCTGTGATTTGGGGTGGTGGGAGGAGGAGAATGGGGCGACTCATGGCAACTGGGTTCTTTTCTGGAGAAGGTGAGCTTCAGGTTCTTAGGCCAGGGTCTCTGGTTGACAGATTTGTTGGAGTAACCTCAGCAGTGATTATCAGGGGAAAGATCCGAGGGAGGAGATGGCTCAAAGTTACTTCAAATGCTCCTTCCCATAAAGATGAGTTTTCCTCACTACAGTTAGTCCACTAGCTTTTAATACTTCTTTTTAGGATTATTAATTAGGATGTATTTGATGTAAAAATTTAGAAAATGCATCTCCCATTAACTAGAAGAACGTGCTTGAAGGTTCCTCATTTGTGCTTTCCCAGCAAGCCTCTTTGGCTTCTGGAAGGACTTGCTATTTTCAATGGACCATCTGCCCCGGGGCTCATTTTACAGTTAGGATTATTTCTAAAAGGGAAGAAACCTTATCCCCTCCCTTGTGGGTCTCCAGGTGACCATGTGGGGAAGGCGGGGGGACAAGCCTCTGCACAGCCCCAAATGCAACAATTAGGCAGTGTAACACGGCTGGGTGTGGGCATGGTGGTTATCCTGAGAAACTTCTGGAAGCTTTCAGAACCCATCCCTTCATTCATATTGAGGTTTCCTGAAGCCTCAGCCGGTGCCACTGGCAGTGCCTGTGAATATATGTGGTCAGCCCAGGGCCTGTGAGGAAGGCAAGGGTCTGGGGGGGGGGGGGGCGGGGCTCTCCAGTTCCCCCCACCCCCAGTCAATGAAGCACCAGCAGCAGCTGCATCACCTGATGGCCTGGTCCCCAGCGCCTGTGGCCTTGGGGTGTGCTGGCCAAATTGAGAAATAGGATTGCAGTCCATGTGCTGCTCCTCGGAATATCAGCCCATGGTAGAGTCCGAGACACAGATGAGAAGGGGCTTTGGAGACGAGAGGACCCAAGTCGGGGCCCTGCGCCAACAATAAGGGCCTCTGCTACCCCTTGTTAACGTGAAGGCGGTGACGCCTCTGTACTCCTGGGAGAGGAGCGAGGTAGAGAATTGTCAGAGGGCTCTGCAGCCCTGGTATACTGTGGCAGGTGAGGAACTGGGGACCCCACCCTGTCAGGCCGGTCCCTGTGGCGAGATCAGACCCTTTCTGTGAGTGTTCATCCCTCCATGTCCCTGGATCACTCTCCACTCCCAGGCTGGGGCAGTTCCTCCACAAGAACCAGCTGGCGTAGAGGCCAGAGAACTCCATTATTGCCCTATGCAGCTGCTCTGCTTTTCAGGGTTCATCTTGGGGTAGCACGAATGCTTTAAACAAGGGCAATAATTTTCTACTTAGAGGGCCACTGGTTCATTTTCAGGCTGTGTTTCTGCTTCCCCCTGGGTGGCTTTTATTTTCAATTTCCTGTCCCTCCCTTGCTTCGTACATATCACAATGCTCTGATATCCCAGACCTGGTTCTTTCTGGCTCTTTCTTAGGAAGTGCCTCTTTGTCTTGATTAAGCAGCGGTGCTAGGTGGCATGTTCCCAAAGAGCCACTGGAGTTATGGTCTCTGCCTGGAAGAACGTTCTGTCCATCTTTCCACCTCTGGCCCCACCCTCCTGAGCCAGCAGCTTCAGTGCCAGGTTACTCTGGTATAGACAAGAAGAATTGGGCGAGCTTCCCTGCTGAGGTTGGTAAGGGTGCCCCGGGGCTACCACTGGTCCCTCTGCTTCCCAGCTTGCTCGAGAGTCGAAACCCTTCTGAATCTTAACATCCAAGAACCCTCACGTGGGCCCCTGCTCCTCACTCTCCCCCAAAATAGACCTGGCAGCAGTGAATCCAGAGAAGCAGCAGGTTTTTTCTCGGCAGCAACAACTTTGTGTCCTGACTTTGTTTCCCTGCCCCTGGTGCCAGGTGATATTGAAGGCCACAGAGTCTGAGCTGCCCTGACCTTTCCCTCAGTCCTGGTACAGCAGAACCAGGGCCGTGCTGGGTGCTGAGGAGGCAGAGGTGATGGTGGCCACAGAGGTGACCCTCATGCTCTCACCACCAGCCCGAGCCACGCTCCCCTGCCCTGTCCTGTGGGAGTGGAGGACAGACCTGTGCGGGAAGGACAGGGGACCGGTGAGCTTGATGGGGTATGAGGTGTCCAGGGGCTGCACAAGCCCTGGCTCTGCCTCTCCACTGCTGCCTTTTCCCTTCCTCCGGGTGTCTCCTCTCTGGGGGTAAATCTTACATCTTGGCAAGATAACAACCCTCCCCTTAAAAAAGACAGAGGGAGAGAAAAGCTCTATACCCAAAGTGACATGTAACTTATATTTGGAACCCAAACGTTTCAATGGATAACCAAACATCCTGGTTTGCCTGAGACTAGGACTCAGGGTTTCTCAGGACATGGACAGCTGGTCACCCTGCTTTTGAAAATGAAAAGGTATGTGACTATCCATTCAATTTGCAATGCTTTGATTTTCCTTACGACTTCTTCTTTGACCAATGGATTGTTTAAAGGTGTGCTGCTTAATTTCCAAATATTTAGAAATTTTCTCTATTTTTTTATTTCAAGCGCAATTCCATTTTGGTTAGGGAACATTCTTTATATGACTTTTAACATTTTCAATGTATTGAGACTTGTTTTGTCATCCATCATATGGTCTGTTTTGGTGACTGCTCCATTTGCAGGAGAAAAGAATGTGTGTTCTGCTGTTGCTGGGTAGAGAGTTCCACAAATGTTGACTAGGTCAAGTTGCTTGATAGCTTTGTTCAGATCTTCCACATCCTTTGTCTTCTTGCTCTACCAGTTACTGAGAACAGGGTAATAACATTTCCAGCTAGAATAGCAAAACAAACCCAAACCCTCTCCTGATTGGAGGGTTCCTGAAATTAACCATTTGGAGGAAATATGGTAAAATGAACTCACAGTTGTCAAACTGCATTCTAATCTCGCTATGATACTATTACTGCAGCCTTTAGTGGCTAGAAAGATCTAGCATCTCTGTTTGCTTTGGAAGCTTATTTTTGCCGAGGTTGTTATCACCAAGCAGGCGCCAGAGCTCTGTTCCACTCACAGTTCAACTACAGTGAAATTCAGACAATGAACTTGTGTACTCCCCTTGTAAGAACGTCCAAACGGAATGCTTTGCCCTAGCCAGGAGCAACGTCTCGGCCCCTTTTGATATGTGAGACCTCAAGGAAGCTTTCTCTATTCCCAGACTTGGAGAACTGTGTTGAACTGGAAAATGGATCAGGGAGGCCCACCCCAGGCCCGGCCTCTGGTTTTCTTTCCACTGCACTGTCCACTTCACTGCCCAGTTCCTCCCTGTGATTGGTCGGGGGAGCTGCTAAAAGGGAGGCCAGAGGGTGGCTTTGCCCTGATACATGCCCCACCCTACAGACTCTAGGGAAGACGCACAGCTGGTCACACAAAGCAAGGTCCACGCCTGCTCTTGCCCATGACTGAGGACCTTCCGTCTCTCCTGCTTCCTCCAGGTTGCAGGCCTGGCTGCTGTGCCTGCATCTCTGTGGGTGTGGAGCCTGGGGCTCTCTGGTCCTTCCTGTCCCCACCCCATGCTGGAACTTGATATTAAAGAGGCTGGAGAACAGAGTGGGTAGTGCTCTCACCCCATCACCCACAGAGAGATTTCTGGGTCTGACTTCCCTTCTCCAGATGGAAGCATTTGGCCCCTTGGTTCTAATATCCCATGAGCTGTATACCTATAATGAATTTCTAAATCTGCCTAGAGAGAGACTGAGATTGAGCCATGCTGCTCTCTAAAATTGCCATAATTCTGCCTGGCTGGCCTGGGCTTCCCAGGTGGCTGAGGGGTAAAGAATCCACCAGCAATGCAGGACATGTGGGTTTGATTCCTGAGTTGTGAAGATCCCCTGGAGGAGGAAATGGCTACCCACTCCAGTATTCTTGCCTGGGAAAAATCCCAGGGACAGAGGGGCCTGGTGGGCTACAGTCCACGGGGTCGCTAGGAGTCGGACACGACTGAGCGACTTCACTTTCACTTTTCACTTTCATGCATTGGAGAAGGAAATGGCAACCCACTCCGGTGTTCTTGCCTGGAGAACCCCAGGGACGAGGGAGCCTGGTGGGCTGCCGTCTATGGGATCGCAGAGTCAAACACACTGAAGCGACTTAGCAACAGCAGCAGCAGACCTGATCACCATTCAGAATCGCTCCCCCAGTTCTCTCCTCTCATTTTCACAATCACAGACAAAAACAGGGTGGAAGGTTCCACCTAGATTGTTGCTGTCCTCAAAAGTGGACACTGGCAGAGGAGGCCTGGGTTGAGTCCCTGCTTGTGCTGCTTGCTGGTTGCATGGCTTTGGGCAGGCCCCTGGCCTCTCTGTGCAGTCTGAGGTTGACGTATTCTCTGAGCACCTGTCTCTAGGGTGCAGTGCCTGGTGCTCCCTAAGTCTGTACAGATGTAATGGATGGAGCCAATAGTGTCCGCACAGGGTTCTGGGTAGAACACTGAGGCTGGGACTCGGGAGACGACTTGGCCGGGTTCTACCTCCTACTGGGGGTGTGAGGCAGATTCTGAACCTCAGACTATCCCAGGTCTGGTGGCTGCAAAACTGCAGTGCCAGTGGACCCTCCCTCTGGGGAGTTTGTGAAGACCCAGGGAAATGAGACTGTTTCTCACACACGCATCAGGCTAAATCTGTTCTCTTCCCCCTCCCTAGGCACACATTCTGGCAGTTCCGCCATGATAACCCCAAGACGCGGGTCGGGAGCCCTCCCCCCGAGGGGCTCCCAGGCTTCAACAGCGGGGTGATGCTGCTCAACTTGGAGGCCATGCGCCAGTCCCCGCTGTACGACCGCCTGCTGGAGCCGGCGCAGGTGCAGCAGCTGGCCGACAAGTACCACTTCCGGGGTCACCTCGGGGACCAGGACTTCTTCACCATGATCGGCATGGAGCACCCCGAGCTCTTCCACGTGCTGGACTGCACCTGGAACCGGCAGCTTTGCACCTGGTGGAGGGATCACGGCTACAGCGACGTCTTCGATGCCTACTTCCGGTGCGAGGGCCACGTCAAGATCTACCACGGGAACTGCAACACCCCGATCCCAGAGGCCTAGGCCCCGCCCCGCCCGCCATGCCCTCGGGCTCAGAACCTGGGCGCCTCTCGGGCAGGCCCGGGACAGCATTTGGACTCCTAGAGAGGCACTGCAGGGCATCCTTGTGATCAGGTGCTGCGGCGCTCCCGCCCAGGGCTGCTGTCTGAGGCCGCCCGGGGATGCCTGCCCTGCACCCACTGGTGCTCTGGACCTTTTGCGTCCAGGAGCCAGATGTTGTGAAGAACACACACACAGACCTCTTCTGGTGGGCTAGGAAGCAAGCGTTTGAAAAGAAGGAAGAAAACAAAACGGTGCCCCTTGCCTTCAACCCCCAAAGGCTGGAAATCCTTTTAAGAACTGGGCTTTCATAGACCAAATATAAATTTACCTTAAATCGACAGGCGAGACAGGACAAACAGTACTACTGTAGCTCCTAGTGAGCTTTAAAATGCATGAGCCAGGGTTTTACCAACCAACCCAGAGTTTAAGCATCCAAAGGAATGCTAGCCTTCCTCCCAATGCACACACACTTGGGAGGCTGTGTGGTTATTCTCACAGTGCTCCTGGCGCCTGGTGAAGGTGTAAAGGTCACCACCAACTGTGGCCACATAAGAAACCTGCTCTCATTATTTGAGCCTTCACAGTGTTCATCTCCCAGCTGCATCACAGAACCTCGTTATCCCTTAATCATCCAAGCCAGCTCCAGGTGACCAGACTCTGCTCAGAAATCAAATCTTCCATCAAGGAACAGTGATTGGCCAGCCCCAAGGACAGTATTGTCTGGATTGGGAAGACTCATTCCAAAGAGGAGCCAGCCCAGCGGTACCTAAATGTAACCTTGCAACTTGGCAGGGATGTCACTCTTAGACTTCCAAACATTCTAACCTTTTATTCAGAAGAATCATCCTCCTGACTTTATTGCACCAGGTGAGACTCCATACCTTAGAAGAAAATTAGGCTGTCATTTCTTGATTTCTGGTTTCTGAGTTTTCCTGTAGGTGAGCTGTAAACATGAAGCCCATAGTGGTCCATTCTGTATAATCCAGCTGAGGTCCTTGGGGAAGAAATGTTGGCTTTTCATTTTATATCAGTTTCATTTACTTTTTTCTTTCTACCATGAGTGAGAGTAGTTAATAATAAATAAGTAATCTTTGAGAACGCAGTGATTTATGCTGTTTGCTCTCTGATCAGTTTCCTGGAGGACCTGAATCCAGAGTGTGATCAGTGTCATTCAGACTCTCCCTCCCCACATGAATAAGCGGGCTTACAGTGGGTCTCTAGGGCCTAAGGGGGAGGATGTCTGAAGAAGGTTGTATTGAACTCAAAACAGAGAACCATTTCATTCTAGGTACTGGCAGGCCCGTCTGCTTCTGGGAGCAAAACTGCCCCCATCAGTTCTCATCTGTTTACCCCTAAGTATCTGGCTACGTCGTCCCCTGATGAAATGGCACACGTGTCTCTCCTAACTCTCAGCTCTGACAGAACAGGACTGTTCTGTTAGGTACTTGACTTCCTAGTTATAGCCACCGAATATTGAATGCCTGCTGTGTGCCAAGCATTGCATTATGTGTGTAATCACACACACTAAGATTCATGAACGTAATTCAGATTCTAAAATTTATTGTAAGAAAATAACAAGAGATGTGGACAGAGTCATTGTTTATCACAGCCTTTTTTATAATAGAAAAAATTGGCAGTAACAAAATGCTGAATAGCAGAGTGGATAAGTAATGTGTGTTATAGCTGTATAATGGAATACTTTAGGCATTACAAATTTTTTTTGAAAAATAATGCCTTGAAAAATGCTTATAATATGCTATTAAGAATGCAAAATATAAAATTATATGTATTAATGATCCTAATTTTATTTTTAAAATTACATATATGGTATGTAAATATATTGAGACAGAGCCTGTTCTCTGTGTTTCATTAGTTCAATGCCTAAAACAATCATGTTTCAAACACATTAAAAAACAATTATTTTAATGGGGAAAAGTGAATGAAACATTAGAGCGTTTTAGACTCACGATAGCAAAGCATTTTTCCTGCAGTAGTTTCAGTAGTTAAAATGTTTCTATAGCTTGAGTGGACTTTATCCTTGCAAGGAAAAAGCAATAAACTGATCAAAATGGGCACAAGCCAAACAAAATCATGTTTACCTTTGCATTTCACCTAAGTAGGAGCTTCCCCCTTCTCTGTCTTGAATAACCTGGACCTTACAACTCCATGGTAAACAGCAAAATAACAACAGGAAACCCAACCAGAACAAAGCCATCATGTGCTCCTGAGTTTTTCCATGAGCAACTTTTTGACAAATCCTGGAAGGCTTGTTCCTGACTGGGATCCTGTTATAAGCAAGGCAGCCCACCCCAGTATTCTTTCCTGGGAAATCCCATGGACAGAGGAACATAGCAGGCCACAATCCCCAGGGATCACCAAGGAGTTAGACACGACTTAGTGACTAAATACCAACAAATGATCAGTGCAGCGCAAAAACAACTGTGCTGTTTAATTTGCCTTGTGAGTGGAGCATAGGCCTGTAGGTATGACTGGAACTGAAGTCCAAAAAGAGAACCTTTCTGGGTAGTAGGATTAAGATGCTTTTTAATCTTCTGTATTTACTTGTATATTTTCCCTAGTGAAACAAATAGTAACGGCTGTAAAATTCTAGCCACACACCTTCCTTCCAATTACAGGCGAGCATCATCCTGACCCCCTTACAGTTCACTGTTGGCTCTGGTTACTGTCATCCATAAGAAAACAATCTTTTTGGTAAACAGGCTCTGGGTTTTCTATTTTCCCGATGGATGCCCTAGTTCTCCAAATAAAAAACCTAATAATAGCATCTCCAGACTCTGCTTTCACTTCTGATACTGTCATCTTTTGTGTGTACATAAATGACAATGGCCTTTGGGAAACTTGTGGGCTTATTAAAGAGGTTTATTTTTGTATGTGTCAGAACCAAACTACAGCTCCCCCCTTTCCATAAGATCTCATCAAGGTACAGTGTGCATGCTGGTGCAGGGGGACTCACCGGCTTAGGGGGCAAGTGCAGCTGGGTTTGGCACCTGCTTTAACCAAAGACTCTGCTCATCATCAGACCTGATCTCAGTGTGGAGACCCAAGGTTGGGCTGAACATGGAGTCTGGCAGGGCAAGCAGAGATTTCCGAGCAAGCAAGGTAGTACCATAGAGAGAACCTCTCTCCTGAAACAGGCCTGGCTGTGAGCCTGTGTTCTCCTCCAACCCCCTGGGCCATTTTGGACAAGCAAGATCACCTCTTTCCTCATTTATAGACACAGATAACAAGAACTCTCTCTAAACAGTGTTGTTGGAGGCAAAAAGATATGTAAGGCTGAGAAATAATACATAAATGCAGGGGAAATCTTAAGAGTTACTACTTAAAACATTTTTAAAATAATAAATGAGCTATTTGGGGTACATTGTGTCATCCATAAACCAAGTGCATGATCAGATGCTTGCTTGTAGGCTATCCAATATTTTTTTTTAGTATGCCACTCTGCAGAGGCCTAGATGTGTCCAGGAGATTGGGGGTTCCTGGGTAAACCCCTTCCCCCTTGGCTCAGTTTTTTCTTCTTTGAAACCAAGGGGGTAAAGGGACGAGCCTCAATCTCTGAGCAGCACCCTGCCCTGGCTCTGTTGGGAGTACAGTGTTTGTCTACATTCGTTGGTGTGCCCACGGCAGGAAGTTAAAATCAAAGGCAGAAACCCCAGACCTCCACTCAGTCACCAACTTTGGGTTTATGACCACCCAAACTGAAACTCACTCAAAAAGTACTGTTGGCATGCCCCCACCCCCAGAATAAACTGTGGAAAATTCTGAAAGAGATAGGAATATCAGACCACCTGACCTGCCTCTTGAGAAACCTGTATGCAGGTCAGGAAGCAACAGTTAGAACTGGACATGGAACAACAGACTGGTTCCAAATAGGAAAAGGAATACGTCAAGGCTGTATATTGTCACCCTGCTTATTTAAGTTCTATGCAGAGTACATCATGAGAAATGCTGGGCTGGATGAAGCACAAGCTGGAATCAAGATTGCCGGGAGAAGTATCAATAACCTCAGATATGCAGATGACACCACCCTTATGGCAGAAAGTGAAGAAGAACTAAAGAGCCTCTTGTTGAAAGTGAAAGAGGAGAGTGAAAAGTTAAGATCATGGCATCCAGTCCCATCCCTTCATGGCAAATAGATGGGGAAACAGTGGAAACAGTGGCTGACTTTATTTTGGGGCTCCAAAATCACTGCAAATGGTGATTGCAGCCATGAAATTAAAAGAGGCTTACTCCTTGGAAGGAAAGTTAAGACCAACCTAGACAGCATATTAAAAAGCAGAGACGTCAGTTTGTCAACAAAGGTCCATCTAGTCAAGGCTATGGTTTTTCCAGTAGTCATGTATGGATGTGAGAGTTGGACTCTAAAGAAAGCTCAGCGCCAAAGAATTGATGCTTTTGAACTGTGGTGTTGGAGAAGACTCTTGACAGTCTCTTGGACTGCAGGAGATCCAACCAGTCTATCCTAAAGGAAGTCAGTCCTGGGTGTTCATTGGAAGGACTGATGTTGAAGCTGAAACTCCAATACTTTGGCCACCTGATGCGAAGAGCTGACTCATTTGAAAAGCCCCTGATGCTGGGAAAGATTGAGGGCAGGAGGAGAAGGGGACGACAGAGGATGAGATGGTTGGATGGCATCACCAACTCAATGGACATGAGTTTGGGTAAACTCCAAGAGCTAGTGATGGACAGGGAGGCCTGGTGTGCTGCGATTCATGGGGTTGCAAAGAGTCGGACAAGACTAAATGACTGAACTGAAAAAAAAAAAAAAATTGGGATAGGCAAAAGAATACAGACAAACTGGGGTGGGGGAGCTGGAATTGTATTTAAAATCCAGAGAGAACCAATTGCCTTCCCTGAGCCCCCGCCCCTCTACTTATAGCCTACTGATTTAGTTATGGCAGCTAAAATCTCATCTGAGCTTTCGGCTTATGTGACTAGTTCCCAAAGGGCCTCCCAATCAGAGCTGCTCTAGAGGTGGACCCACACCCCCATGAGTCTCACCCTGAATGGGTGGCCTGAGCCTTGAGCCCCCAACCTGGGAGCCCAGTAGAGATGTCTTAGGACACATTGAGTGATCTGGTTAGTTACCCCCTGAAGTACCTGTGAAGATCAGAAACCCTTCTGCAGTGAAGGCTTCTTTAACTGGCACTGGCTCGGCTCCCAGGGTGTCTCCAGGTGTACCCCCATTCTGAGGGAGACCTGTTTGCTCCATGCAGACCCTGCAGCTACGTTGAGCACCCCACATACTCAGTGATTTAGAGGCCAGCTGCCATCTCCAGTACCCCCTTCCCTGATGGGATTTGTTCCAGTCCGCCCCTGAGCCTTACTTCCTGTACACAGGCCTGAGCAGTATCATGAAACATGGAGCCTGGGGCATTTCTGGCCCCAGTGTGGAGACACTCTGGATGCCAAAATCAAGTCAAAAAGAAACAGATAATTTGAACAGGTTGATTGCCAGAAGTGAAATTGAATCTGTGATTTTTAAAAAAACCCCTGCAAACTAAAGTCCAGGACCAGATGGCTTCACTGGGGAATTCTACTAAACATACAAAGGACTTAAACTGATCCTTCTCAAACTCTTCCAAACGATTGAAGAGGAGGGAACGCTCCCAAAGTTATTCTATGAAGCCACCATCACCCTGACACAAAACCAGATAAGAGACACTACAAATAAACAAAATCACAGGTCAATATCTTTAATGAATATGGATGAAAAATTCTCTACAAAATATGAGTAAACCAAAGCCAACAGTACATAAAAGGGATCATAAACCATGATCTAGCTGGCTTCGTACCAGGGTTGCAAGAATGGTTCAACGTATGCAAAATCAATGTGACAGACCGCATCAACAGAATGAAAGACAAGACTCATACCAAGCTGCCCTGGGAAGAGCCCAGTGTCCCGCCCCACCCCCCATTACAGCATCCTGCGGTCTCTCAGGAAGGCCTCCTCTCACGTCCCAGGCAGCCAGGAAGCTCCAGCCCTCTAACCCTCATCCAGCCTGGGCCTGGCACTTCCCACAGCACAGAGTATGCCTTTCTCTAAAACACAAAGCCGAGCTAAGAGCTCCTGCTAGGTGTGTGTGGAATTTCTGTGATTGAAGGCATGCTGTCAGAGACGTGGGTAATCCGCTTTTGTTAGCAATGATCTGAGCCATAAAGTGGCAGAGATGTCTATAATCTCCCCAGACTAAGTGAAAACATGCTTTGAAAAATGTAAGTCCTTGTTCACAGTCACGGACAGGAAACTTCACAGGGTTTGGGTCCATCTCATCCCACCTTTCAGAAAAACTAACCTTATCTTTAATCCAGAAAGCTGTGGCAGCTCCCCTCCCTTCCAGCATCCCTCTGGGGCCCCCTGTGACCTCTCCTCTCCCGCCTGCCTTCCCAGGCCCAGCCTTCTTCCCCAGGTACCTCCAGGACCTCCTGTCACCCCATGTGCTTTGAAACTTCCCATCTGTGGCTCCCACCATCTCACAGTGTCCAAACGCCTGTGTGCTGCAATCTAACATCACTCCCACCTCTCTCTACAGGGCTTCTGCTGCTCCCCGCTCCACCACCACCCTGCAGGAAGCAGGCGCTGAGGTGGAGACTTATGTGCAAGAGGCTCTCTGGGGAGGGTTCTGTGGGAGCAGAGGGGAGCAAGACCGGGATCAGACAGGGAGAAGCTGAGCTGTGAGGCAGTTATGGGAAAGCCTCAGCCAGTTCCACACAGAGCTCTGGAGCTGGGACCAGCTCACAGAGGAGCCCTGGTTGGAGCCTGGTGGTAGGGCCTTCAGCCCTTTTCCCATCAAGTCACTACACAGGCTGCCCCAGGGGGAGTCGGAGCAGCACGCCAGTATCCACTCTGGAAGCCCTAACCCTGCAGCCCATTTGCCCACAGCCCTCTTTCTGCATCTTCTTCCTTGGCTTTCCTCTGAACTACCCTTTGCTCTTTCTCTCCCAGTCCTTCAGCTGGGGGCATTACCTGCTTCAGCTCTGCTTTCTTCAGGGCTTCCTGTCCCCTTTCTCTGAGCAGAAGCCCAGGCTCCCTGAAGACACTCCCCTGCTGTTACAGCCCAGCTTGCTCTGCATTGCCAGACCAGTCCTATGGCAAAATCAGGGAAGATCACCTGCTGGGAGCAAGGCCATATCTATAGTCCCTTCCCGCCAGACTCAAATCCCTGTGGGAGCCCAGTGGCCCACCTGCCTCTGTGCTTTCAAGATATAAGTGTGGCTCAAGGTTGTAGGGACACTACTTGGCAGGAAGAGCAAGACCTAGGCCATCTTGACAGGTGGGGTGCTCTGCAAAGTTCAGGAACCTCCTCAAAGCAAGGGGGCATCTGCTGTTGCCAGGGGTGATGTCAGAGTTGTGAGCCTCCACTGGGGCTGCCTCCTGCTCACTGGAGGGGGACGGATGGAGGAACAGTTCTGTACAGACAGCATGGGCTTTGGAGGAGGGGCATCCAAGCCGATAGCCCAGCGTGACACTGTTCATCTTTCTGTGTCATGGATATCTACCAAGCCCCCGCTGTGTGTTAGATGCTGGGGTCACCATGGTGAAGAGTATGAGCCAGTCCCCACTTCAGCAGAAATCCTCACGCTGAGGCAGCCTTACTGCCATGGGTGCTCTGAGAGGGAGCTATGGTGCACACAGAGGGGTAACCCAGGATCCAGACTAGGGGTGAGGGATGCAGCCTGGAGGACGCGGTAAGAATCCCAACCCCTGGTGAGAGAGAGCACGGCTCTGTGGCCCTGGGGAACATACTTGACCTCCCTGAACCTCCCAATTACACCCACCTGCTGGCTGCTGTGAGGACTAAGTGAAATAATGTAAGTATCATAGTCTCAGGTCCCAGTTCATGGACCAGAATTCCGGTGGTGGTCCATGGTGGCTATCACTACTATAAATAAAGGGAGCTATCACTTTCTAGGGCTGAGGAAATTCCCTGAGCTCTGCGGGTAAGTATGAGCTAAGGACTTTATTCTCACTGGGGTTTGCGTGGGACTTGGGCTGCTAGGATTCTCAGTCTTGCCCCGCACAGCCACCAACTTGCCATGTGACCCAGAGCAACTTACATCCCACCTCTAGCCTTACTTGCATCCTTTGTAACAGAAAGGAGTTGGACCAGAGTCTGTAATTCAAGGCCTAGCTGGAACCCAAGTTGGGGAGGAAGGATCAAGATGGTGGAGTAGGAGGATGTGGAGCTCACTTCTCCCCATAAACACATTAAAAAAAAAAATGTATATGTGGAACAATTCTCCGAGAAAACACACTGGAAACTGGCAGAAGAACTCTCATACAAACAAAGCTGCAAGAAAGATCTCCACGTAACCAGGTAGGGAAGAAAAAAAAGACACCAGAATGGGGCCAAATCCCCTGGGAGGGATCTATAAAAGAGAAAGGCTCTGGCCCTGGGGAGCCCCCTTGCCTGTTGGGAGGTCCAGTGGGACAGACAGAGGGGCTGGGGTGTATGCTGGCTTGCTCACAGTGTGAAGACAGACTGGTGCTGGCAGCCTCGGCCCATCCAGAACGCCTGCCAGACTGGGCTGCTAGTAAATGCAGCTGCTAGGTGCTGAATCTCAAGGCAAATGGGCCCTGGAGGACTCAGTTTAGCTACATGGAGACAGCCTGGAGGGCCTGGGGTGTGGTCTACTCTGAACCTTGGAGCCTGCTGTCAGCACGCTCATGGCAGGGCCAGACTTTCTTGGCCTGCACATGGTGGGGGCGGGTCTGGCCACATCCAGCTTTGTCAGAGCGCATACCAGGCGGGGCCGCAGAGACTGTCTCAGGTGGACAGCCCCTGGGGGGTGTTTGCAGTGGTTCAGCGTCTCCCGCCCCACACCTCAGCTTGAAGTCACACCTGGGGCACACGTGTCCTGGGAGAAACCTGCCAAGGGGGCAGCAGCACCTAGCATCTCAATTCCTGCAGCCACAGCGCCTCAGCCCCCAGCACCAACCTATCCACACCACAGCCTAGCACTGGGTTCAGACAAACACAGTGGAGAAATGGACATGACCATCCACAGCCCGTGGATGCTGTGCAGGTGGCATACGGGTTCTGTGACCACACGAGGCTCACCTGCTGCAGTGACTGTCTCTGTTCAGACAGAGCATGCATTCGGTGGCAACAGAGCCTCGTGGCTTCTACTCCAACAACTTGGGAGCAGACCCCCACCCCTGACAGGGCTACAGAAGACAGCCACAAGGGAAAGAGGAGGCCCTGCCCAACATCCATTGCAGGCTCTGGTGACCACAATGCCAGTCATACCTGCTGCTAAGGGCGGTGATGGCCAGCACACTCGAGGAGAGACCTGGCTGGCACCCACACCCAAACAGCCCTGCACCAAAAGTATTGGCCTCACACCATCTACATGGGGATGGTCCCACATGAAAACAGCTCTTCAAGACCACAGTAGGTAACCATTTCTCCTAAATTCAAAGAGACAGAGGAAGTTAAGTAAAATGAAAAAGTAGAGGAACTACTCCTAATTAAAATGGCAAAAATTAAGGAGAGGATTCTAAACGCAGCAAGAGAAAAACAGAGTCAGTTTTTCTCTTGGGAGAAAACTGGAACCTCAAAAAAAAAAAAACAAAAACAAAACACAGTGGACTTCTCTATAGAAACTTGCAGCCAGAAGGGAGTGGCATGTTATATTCAAAGTCTTGAGAGGGAAACAGGTAACCTGGGATACTCTACCTAGCAAGATTATCGTTTGAATAGTCAGAGAGATAATTTCTCAGACAAGCAAAAACTGAAAGAATACAATACTACATCTACCCTACAAGAAATATTGAAAGATCTTTTCTAGTTAGAAAAGAAATAAGAATCTATGGGAAAGGGAAAATCACAATAGGAAAGGCAGATTAATGTAAAGGATTGTTGTTATTTAGTTGCTCATTTGTGTCTGACTCTTTTATGACCCCTGTGGACTGTAGCCCACCAGGTTCCTCTGTGCATGGGATTTTCCAGGCAAAAATACCAGCGTGGGTTGCCATTTCCCTCTCCATGGGATTTTCCTGACCCAGGGGTCAAATCTGTGTCTCTGCTCCTCCTGTATTGCAGGTGGACTCTTCACCACTGAGCCACTGGGGAAGTCCCATAGAGGACTGAAGATCACTTAAATAAGCCAGTACATATGTTAAAAAGTAATCAGAATTGTACAAGCTATGATAACCACAACAGTAGCAAAAGGATAAACATGAAGATGTAAAGTAGGACATAAAAACGCAGAATGTGGGGGAGAGGAGTAAAAAAAGCAGATCTCTTAGAACGTGTTTTTCAGCCTATATGATTGCCAGTCTACAGGGAGTAGATTCAGTTATGGATTAATATACTTTAAAACCTAATAAATGGGGCCTAATTAAACTTAAAAGCTTTTGCATAGCAAAGGAAACCATAAACAAGACAAAAAGACAACCTAAGGAATGAGAAAAAATATTTGTAAATGATACAGGCAACAAGGGGTTAATATCCAAACTATATAGGGACTTCCCTGGCTAAACCTTTGTGCTTCTGATGCAGGGGGCTCAGGTTCAATCCTTGGAGAGCTAATATACCACACTCTGTGTGGTATGACCAGTACACACACACACACACACGCACACACACACACACACATATACACACATACACACAGAGCTCATACAACTCAGTATCAAAAACAAACAATCTAGTCAAAGAATGGGTAGAAGACTTGGATATTTCTTCAAGGAAGACATCCAAATGACCAACTGGCAATGAAGAGATAATTAATTTCTCTAATTATTAGAGAAATGCAAGTAAAAACCACAATGAAGCAATACCTCACACCAGTCAGAATGGCCATGGTCAAAAAGTCTACAAATGATAAATGCTGGTGAGGGAATGTTAAGTTGTGGGGACTGCTAAGTTGGTGCAGCCACTATGAAAAACAGTATGAAGGTTCCTTAAAAAACAAACTAGAACTACCATATGGTCCAGCAATCCCCCTCCTAGGAAAGATGAAACTCTAATTTGAAAAGATACATGCACCCCAACGTTCATAGTGATACTATTTACAGTAGCCAAAGCAAGGAATCTACCTAAATGTCCATCAATAGATGAACAGATAAAGATGTGGTATGAAATATTACTCAGCCATTAAAAAGAACAAAATATTGCCATTTGCAGCAACATGGACAGACTTAGAGGTTATTATACTAAGTGAAGTAAGTCAAGTAGAGATAGGCAAATATTATTTATATTTGGAATCTGAAAAATAATACCAATGAATATACATACAAAACAGAAGAGGACTCACAGACATAGAAAACAAACTTATGGGACTTCCCTGGTGATACAGTGGTTAAGAATCATCCTGCCAATGCAGGGGACACAGGTTTGATCCCATCCCTGGTCTGGGAAGATTCCACATGCCGTTCAGTTAAGTTCAGTTCAGTTCAGTCGCTCAGTCGTGTCCGACTCTTTGTGACCCCATGAATCACAGCACGCCAGGCCTCCCTGTCCATCACCAACTCCTGGAGTTCACTCAGACTCATGTCCATAGAGTCCGTGATGCCATCCAGCCATCTCATCCTCTGTCGTCCCCTTCTCCTCCTGCCCCCAATCCCTCCCAGCAATGAGATGAGTCAAGTTCCAATGACTCAACTCTTCGCATGAGATGGCCAAAGTACTGGAGTTTCAGCTTTAGCACCATTCCTTCCAAAGAAATCCCAGGGTTGATCTCCTTCAGAATGGACTGGTTGGATCTCCTTGCAGTCCAAGGAACTCTCAAGAGTCTTCTCCAACACCATAGTTCAAAAGCATCAATTCTTCAGCACTCAGCCTTCTTCACAGTCCAACTCTCACATCCATACATGACCACAGGAAAAACCATAGCCTTGACTAGACGGACCTTAGTCAGCAAAGTAATGTCTCTGTTTTTGAATATACTATCTAGATTGGTCATAACTTTTCTTCCAAGGGGTAAGCATCTTTTAATTTCATGGCTGCAGTCACCATCTGCAGTGATTTTGGAGCCCAAAAAAATAAAGTCTGACACTGTTTCTACTGTTTCCCCATCTATTTCCCATGAAGTGATGGGACCAGATGCCATGATCTTAGTTTTCTGAATGTTGAGCTTTAAGCCAACTTTTTCACTCTCCTCTTTCACTTTCATCAAGAGGCTTTTTAGTTCCTCTTCACTTTCTGCCATAAGGGTGGTGTCATCTGCATATCTGAGGTTATTGATATTTCTCCTGGCAATCTTGATTCCAGCTTGTGTTTCTTCCAACCCAGCATTTCTCATGATGTACTCTGCATAGGAGTTAAATAAGCAGGGTGACAATATACAGCCTTGATGTACTCCTTTTCCTATTTGGAACCAGTCTGTTGTTCCATGTCCAGTTCTAACTGTTGCCTCCTGACCTGCATACAGATTTCTCAAGAGGCAGATTAGGTGATCTGGAATTCCCATCTCTTTCAGAATTTTCCACAGTTTATTGTGATCCACATAGTCAAAGGCTTTGGCATAGTCAATCAAGCAGAAATAGATGTTTTTCTGGAACTCTCTTGCCTTTTCCATGATCCAGCGGATGTTGGCAATTTGCTCTCTGGTTTCTCTGCCTTTTCTAAAACCAGCTTGAACATCAGGGAGTTCGCAGTTCACGTATTGCTGAAGCCTGGCGTGGAGAATTTTGATAGGGCAACAAAATTCATATGCAACAACTACTGAGCCTATCCACCTAGAGCGTGTGCTCCACGTGGAGAAGCCGCTGCAGTGAGAAGCCTGTATACCACAACGAAGAGTACCCACTGCTTGCTGCAACTAGAGAAAGCCTGCACGCAGCAACAAAGACCCAGAGCAGCCAAAAATACATGAAAAGAGAACAAACTCATGGTTACCAACATGGAAAGGGAGGGGGATAAGTTAGGAGTGTGAGATACAAAATTAACAGATATGAAATACTAAGCATAAACTAGATATGCAACAAAGATTTTGTGTACAGTATGGGAACTATATTGAATCTTACAAAGACCTAATAGAAGATAATTAGACCCAAAGAAAATTATTGGAAATGTGTGTGTATATATATATGTATATATATATATATATATATGCTGCTAAGTCGCTTCAGTCGAGTTCAACTCTGTGCGACCCCACAGATGGCAGCTCTCCAGGCTCCACCATCCCCGGGATTCTTCAGGCAAGAACACTGGAGTGGGTTGCCATTTCCTTCTCCAATGCATGAGAGTGAAAAGTGAAAGTGAAGTCGCTTACTAAGTGTCCGACTCTTCGTGACCCCATGAACTACAGCCTACCAGGCTCCTCTGTCCATGGGATTTTCCAGGCAAGAGTGCTGGAGTGGGTTGCCATTGCCTTCTCCAATATATATATATATACATATATATACACACACACACATATATATATATACATATATATATATGAACCACTTTGCCAAAGACCTAAACACAGTATTTTAAATCAACTATACTTTAATAAATACATAAAGATAAGATCCAACCTGGCATCTTCATATTCTAGGGAGTCAAAAGTCAGGGGGAAGACCCCAGGCAGAGAGTCTGGGTGAGGCAAATGGGGTAGAGCTGACTACCCTGGACCTACCTATTTAGTGGGGGAGTCTGAAGCCTGCAGTTGCAGTCACTTGGTACCAAAAGGGAAGGAAGTGGAAAATGTATGAAGTGCAGAGAACAGCTGCCTGCCTCAAGTCTGTGGGCTTGCCTTCACAGGAAGAGCCTGATTTGACCCACATCCAGTCTTTCTAGTCAACAGTCTCTGAAGATGAACAAACGGCCCAGTCCTGTGTTTCCCAAAATGAGCCCAAAGTCGGCATGGCTCTGTCTTCAGGCCTCCTCCCTGCTCCTTGCTCTCTCTCTTCCTTCCCACTCTCTGCTCCTCCAGCTTAGGGCTGGAGGAAGCCTCCTCTGAACCCCGTCTGAAATTAGACATCCCTCCTCTGTCAGCACCAGACTTGTGCACCCCTCTGTAACAATGTGGAGAATTTCATGTGTCAAGGATTTCTTGTGTGAGAAAGCAGTCATGCTGAGCAGTGGGCGTCATCTCCTGCACTGCAGGTGTGAAGGAGGTCCATGACCCTCTGACTTAGAGTATCCTATAACCCCTGGCTCAACCTGCAGAGGGAAGCAGGAGTCCAGGAGCCCCTTTGCAGGCAGCTGCGAGGCGTGGACTATTAGGGGAAAGGACAAAGGCGTGCTAGGACCTGTTTTAGGATAAGAGCCATGAGTGAGAGGTCCAGAGCATGGGGGCATGCCGAGATGTGTGAGGAGTTTTCCAGGAAGTGTAAGGGATGGAGGCACTGGTGGCAGGAGGTTATGAATGGGATCACCGTCTCCCCTTTTCATGAACATAAGTAGAGACTGACCTTACTCTTGCATTTAATTTTGGCCGCTGGACCACATAATGGGAAGTGCCACAAAAAGCTGGGTCATGTGGCACCCATGGGTCTGTTGCCCAGACACCACTGTAATCTTGCTGCCTTGTCAGTCTTCCAACTCTGCCAGTAATCTGTGCACACCTGGAAGGCAGGAACCCTGGCACCCTTGTGCTCCCAGCACCCGACACAGTGCCAGGCACATGGTGGCTGCTCATTCAGTCTTTGTCATTTGACTGCATGAATAAGTAAACACCATGCTCACAACTTGAGCAGCAAAGAGAAATGACACCAGTGGATTTGGGGAGTGAGAGGGAAGAGTGGAGAGAGGCCCAGAGTTGCCCACATCCCAGAATCCCAGTTAGGGCCAAAGGAAGGGATGGGAGGGCACTGGGCAACTGGGAAGACACAGACTTAGAGCTGAACTGGGGGAGATGGTGGAGGGAGGCCCAGGAGTCAACAGCACTCAAGGCAGGAAAAGTCCCTCTGTGTCCCCATTTAATGAGTACCCTGTGCTCACATGAGTCCTTTCATCAAGCTAAATGGGTTCCTGGGACTCAACAGTCGCTGTGGCCACTGTTTTGCCCACAGAATTCCCAGTATCTGACTGGAGGATGCCATCAAATGTTCTATTAGCCCTGCTCACTAGGAGCAAGGAGGGTGAGCCTCGGGTGCAGGTAGAGTGGGAAAGAGATGCTTAGAGAGGTAGTGAGCTCCACATCACCAGAGGTATGCTAGCAGAGGCTTGCAGCCTCTTGTGAGAGGATATGAGATGAATGTTGAGCAACAGATGGGAGCTCACATAGCCTGGCCTTTGTGTCCCTGATAACCCTGGCATCTTGATCTCTAAGTTCCTTCTCTACCCTTTACAACTAACCGCATTGACACCTGCGCGTTTTCAGGTTCTAGTTCTGGATGCTCTGCCTACTTCTAGGAAGGAGGCTCCTCTCCAAAGACTGTAGGATCACGATCGCATGAAAACCCCTTCCATACTCTCATCACTCTCTCTTCCCCACTTTCCATGTGGTAATCGCAACTTCCTGTACAAAGTGCTATAAAGGTCACACTAGGCATCCCGAGGCAAACAGAAACCCAGGAGTCGGGGGATGGTTTGGGGAAGAGGCATCAGGAGGGGCTTGGCCTGAAAGGTGGTGAAAAGGGGCTTGATGCAAACTCATGCTGCTGCAGGGATTTGATTGTGGTTCCACTCCCAGATCAAGACACACACGTGGGCAGAAACCCGAGAAGGGAGGGGGATTAGTAAAAGCCACATTAGAAAGCAAAAGGCAATATTGTTTAAGAAAAAATTGCAGTCAACATTTTTAAAAAGATTAATGATCTCCACAAAATGGATAAAGAACCATCCTGACCCAACCAAGATAATAGATGCTGTGTCAGACGGTGTTTCCTGTGATTTTTCTTAAAAAAAAAAAAAAAAAAAGCCATCAACAAACACTACAGGTGCTCTGACCTGAATCCAGGAAGTCTTTGCTCACAGGCTGACGCCAGGTTGACTTAAGTCCTCTGGGTTCAGCTTGCAGGGGTAGTGCAGGAGCCCCGCAAGCCTCAGCTCTGGGGTGTGTAACTGCTATAGACACACCACCCAGCTGCTTCTTGCTGGACAAATGGCAGCGGGGCTTTCTCTCTGAAACAAGGGTGTTAAACTCAGTTACCCTCTTCTCTTCCCAGCCTTCCTTTCAGTTCTGCTCCCTCTTGGGATAAACGGAGCTACTGGGGAAGTATGCAAATGCGAACCTTTCTGTGCACATTCAGAAGACGTCATGGTTCATCAACACGCCCTTAGAGAGGGTCTTCACTTTTACAACTTCATTTAGCCTTACAGCAGTGTGTTTTTATCTCCATGGTACATATGAGAAAAATGGAATCTCAGAGAGGTCCAAGTTCTTTGCCTAAGCTCACCTAGCTTGAAAGTCACAAAACTGGTACAATAGCAAAGGACTCCTGGCTCCCAACTATTCTCTCATTCACCAAGTCGTTATTTGGTTCCGACTGTGTATCACATACTGTTTGAGGCACTAGAGATATAGTAGTGAGCAAGACAGACACAGTCCCTGCCCTCATGGAGCTTCTCTTCTAAAGGGAGGAGACAGATGATAAAGAAAGAAACCAATAGACAAACAAGACCATCTTTCACAGTGGCAAGTGGAATAAAGGGGATTTGATAGATAGTTACTGTAGTGGGAAGGTCTTCCCTGTGGCTCAAACAGTAGAGACTCTGCCTGCAATGCAGGAGACCCAGGTTTGACCCCTGTGTGGGGAAGATCCTCTGGAGAAGGGAATGGCAATCCACTCCATTATTCTTGCCTGGAGAATCCCATGGACAGAGGAGCCTGGCGGGCTACAGTCTGTGGGATCGTAAAGAGTCGGACACGACTGAATAACACTACCGCTACTACTACTGTAGAGGGAGGTGCTGCTTTAGAGAGAACGGGCAGGGAGATCAGTGCCATCTGAACCAGGAACTGAACACGGAGGAGGCAGCCCTGTGAAATCTGGGGGAAGAGGATGCCAGGCAAAGGAAACAGCAAGAACAAAGGCACCAAGGGAGGACCATCAGAAGCCCAGAGTAGCTGAGGACACATAAGAGGGCTGGGGAGGGAGAGGGGGCAGAATGAGAGGCCATTATCAGGAGGGCCTCATCAGCTACTGGCAGGAGTGCAGTTTTTATACAAAGTGTGATGGGAAGAATTTGAATTAGGGAAGTGACATGACCTGGTCATTGTATAGAAAGTAGATGATAGGTGGGCAAGTGTGCCAGGAGGAAGACCAATTAGGAGGTGATAAAATAGCTCAGCAAATGGTGATAAAAATATGGAAGCTTGGGTTGGTGACCAGTTAAGGTAAAATAAGAAATCAAAGAACAAGATATATTTTGAAGGGGAAGCAGCTAGGCCTTGCCAAGGCAAAGGGCTGCAGACAGGCTGGGATGAATAAGAGGGGGATTACAGCTTGTGTTTTTGGCTCGAGCAATTTGCTAGATGCCTTTGTTAAGATGGGGCTTCCCAGGTGGCACTAGTGGTAAAGAATCTGCCTGCCACGCAGGAGACCCAGCTTTGATTCCTGGGTTGGGAAGATCCCCTGGAGAAGAGAATGGCAATCTACTCTAGTATTCACCCCTGGAGAATTCCCTGGGGAGCCTGGCAGCCTACAGTCCATGGGATCGCAAAGAGTTGGACACGACTGGCGACTTTTACTTTTTTAAGATGGAGAACCCTTAGAGAGAAGCAGTCATTTTTTTTTTTTAGGGAAGCAGAAAAAGTTGTGTCTTGGTGATGACAAATGTGAGGTTTTCTTTTAAAAAAAAAAAACAACAAACAACCAAACATAAGTTTCAAACATACTGTTAGAGTTGAGGGGAGAGATCAGTTATGAGCCATCCATCTGAGAGTTGAATTTGTGGTTTCAGGATGGCTAAGTCAGGACATACTGTATCCTTTCCTCTCCAAACACCAAAAACCTAGAATAGAACTCCCAGTCTGATGAAGCGAGGAGTTGTCTGTTGCTCCAGATCACAATATATGAAGGTTGGAAGTAGACAGAGGGATGAGGAATAATTTACCAACTAGGAAAAAAGCCCAAGTCTCACTGTCTGAAGGCAGAGGGTACCAGCATGAAGGGATTTGGTCCACCTGGCAGAACCCCTGTGAGGAACAAGAGTGGGAGGCACTAGTTAGGAAAGATGGGAGTGGAGTCAGGGAAATGGTGCGGAAAGCAGGGAGGGGATATTGAAAATCTGTATAAAGAGAAGTAGTCCTGGCCCAGATCCCCACCAATGAGTACCCCTTCAGCAATCTTGACTTGGGCTGGCAGGAGGAGTAGAAGCTTTGCATTCTCCAGAGAAACTCAAGTGCCTAGGAATACCTGCAGATATTGACTCTGGGGGCCCTGAGTGGAAATACCATGGACTACCTGATCACCCCACAAAGCAGCTGGCCAGTCTCCTAATCCCACCTGTGCCTGAGTTTCCCATAACATTTGGACACAAAGGCACAGTCAAGTTCCAGCAAATATTTGAGAGAAACCTCCAACGTAAAACACAGAGACCAAACAATCAGGAAAAAGACACCAGAAGAAGCAGATGATACCCAGAGACAAAGAAAATGTCAACGTTAATGATAATATCCTCAGAAAAGATGAGATGGTACTGAATTCATGAGACACAAATAGAAGCTATTTTAAAAAGGAAGAGCCAGAGATCATAACATATTCTTGGAAATTAGAAATGATGCTAAAATAAAAAATTTAATAATAGGGTTGGATGATACATTTGGGAAAAATCACCAGAAAATGGGAGGGGGTGAGAAAGGTGGAAAGCAGTAAAGTTTTTAAATTAGATTGTGTATGCAGATAACATACTACATACAGAAAACCCTAAAGACTCAATATAAAAGCTATTAAAAGTAACAAATGAGTTCAGTAAGGTAGCAGCATCCAAGATTAACATACAGGAATCTGTTGCATTTCCTTACACTATTCATAAGATATCAGAAAGAGAAGGTAAGAAAGCAATCTCATTTAAAATTGCATCAGGGGCTTCCCCGGTGACTCAGTGGTACGGAATCTGTCTTCCAGTGCAGGAGAAACAGGTTCAATCCCTGATCCAGGCAGATTCTGCATGCCTCAGAACAACTAAGCCCATGCGCCACAACGATGGAGCCTGTGCTGTGGAGCCCAGGAGCCCCAACTGCTGGAGCTCGAGTACCCAGGAGCCCAGGCTCCACGGCAGGAGAAGACTGCACCCTGCAAGCACAGTGCAGCCCCCACTCACCGCAACTAGGGGAAAGCCTGAGGGAGCGATGAAGACCCAGCATAGCCAAAATTAATAAATGAAATTATAAATAAAATTTCATCAAAAGTTAAAGTATGCAGGAATGAGCCTAATCAAGTGGAGGGCCTATATGCTAAGAACTATATTGATAAATTGAAGATGATTTGATAAGATGATAAATGGAACGATATCCCACGCTTTTTGATTGGAAGAATTAATATTATTAAAATGGCCAAGCTACCCAGAGCAATCTATACATTTAATGTGATCCCAATCAAATTACCCATGACATTTTTCACAGAACTAGAACAAACAATCCTAAGATTTATATAGAACTAAGAATTGGAATATCCTGCCATGTCAATAAACAAGAATGTCATGGTCATCAGTGACTCCAGCCCTCTGGGGCACTGGAGAAGGAGAGTACCGGTGATCAGCAGCTGTTAAGCGGAAGCACTGGGGAACTCAGGCTGTGCAAACACAGGATACTGGCCCCAGATACCTGAAATGCATATGAAAGGAATGATTGCAGTGAGCCCAGCCTCTTGCATCTTCCCATGCACAGAGAGGCAGTAAGTTCCTTAACCTGAGATAGCTTGTTCTTCAGTTGTGTCTGACTATGACCAGGCTTCCCGCACACCAGGCTTCCCTGTCCTTCACCCTGTCCCAGAGCTTGCTCAAACTCACGTCCATTGACTCAGTGATGCAATCTGACCATCTCGTCCTCTGCGTCCCCTTCTCTTTAATTCACAAAAATACTTTTGATGTTCAGACTGTCTGCCCTTTGTGGCAAACTTCTATATAACCTGATTCCTCCTCACACCCTGCCCTGCCTCCTCAGAGCAGTTCTCTTAGGGCTACCTGAGATGCTGTCTCCCAAGCGTGAAGTCCCCCAAATTTCCACTGAATAAAACATAACTCTCAAGTCATAGGTTGCAAATATTTTTTAAGTCAACAGAAAAAATACTGACTTTTTGGTCAATAAAAGGCCCAGAATTGCAAAGTAATCCCAAGAAAAAAGGAACAAAACTAGAGGCACAAGACTCCCAGCTTTCAAGCAATATTACAAAGCTACAGTTATCAAAGCAATGTGATATTGGCAAAAGCAGACATATAGATTAATGGAATAGAACAGCGAGCCCAGAAATAAACCCACACAAATATGGTCAATCAATCTTTGATGAAGGAGGCAATACACAATGGGAAAAAGACAGTTTCTTCAACCAGTAGCGCTGGGATAGTTGGGCAGCCACGTGTAAATCAATGAAGTTAGAATACACCCTCATAGCATGCTTCCCTGGTGGCTCAGACAGTAAAGCATCTGCCTGCAATGTGGGAGACCCAGGTTTGATCCCTGGGTTTGGAAGATACCCTGGAGAAGGAAATGGCAACCCACCTCAGTATACTTGCCTGGAGAATTCCATGGAGAGAAGAACCTGGGGGGCTAGAGTCCACGGGGTCACAAACAGCCAGACACGACTGAGCAACTAGCACTTTTCATACTATACCCAAAAATAACCTCAAAAGGGCTTAAAGACTTAAATATGAGACATAACACTGGGCTTCCCTGGTGGTCCAGTGGTTAAGAATCTGCCTTGCAATGCAGGGGGCAGAGGTGTGATCTCTGAGGACCTAGAGATCTGGGAACCTGAATGCCACGAGCAACTAAACCCATGTGCCACAACTACTGAGCTTGTGCTCCAGAGCCTACGAGCTGCAACTACTGAGCCCACGTGCAGCAACTGCTGAAGCCCGTGCGCCCTGGAGCCTGTGCTCCTCACCAAGAGAAGCCACTGCGATGAGAAGCCTGCACACTGCAGCTGGAGAAAGCCCACAGCAGCAAAGAAGACCCAGTGTAACCAAAAATCAATCAATAAATGAATACTTAAAGACATGATACCATAAAACTCAGAAGTAAACATAGGCAAAATATTCTCTAACATAAATTGTACCAACGTTTTTTTGGTCAGTCTCCCAAGGCAATAGAAACAAAGACAAAAATAAACAAATGGGACTTACAAGCTTCTGTCCAGCAAAGGAAACCAAAAACAAAGTGAAAGACAACCTACAGACCAGGAGAAAATACTTGCAAATGTTGAGACTGACAAGGGCTTAATTTCAAAAATATACAAATAGCTCTTATAACAACAACAACAACAAATAATCCAACTGACAAATGGGCAGAAGACTTAAATAGACATTTCTTTAAAAAATACATACAGGTGGTCAACAGGTACAAGATGCTAATTATTTTATATGATAATAATTGCTATAATCAACATTGCAAATTATTAGAGAAATGCAAATCAAAATAACAGTGAGGTAGCACCTCACACCAGTCAGATTGGCCATCATTTAAAAATCTAACAAAAACAAATGCTAGAGAGGGTGTGGAGAAAGGGGAACCCTCCTGCCCTGCTGGTGGGAATGTAAATGGTATAGCCACTATGGAAAGCAGTATAAAGGTTCTTCAGAAAACTAAAAATAGAGCTACCATATGATACAGCAATCCCACTTCTGGGCTTATATCCAGATAAAACAATAATTCAAACAGGTACATGTACCCCTGAGACAGGAGGCAGATTGGCCCCGTAGGGTAGAGCAATTGGAGATTTATTCTCTATTGACTGAAACGCCAAGACAAGAATAGCGGGGCAATTAAGGGAGGAGGCTGGACCCTGGCCAGACCACATATTCTTATTCTAAAGTCAGGAGACCTCTCCAGCCACACCTGCACAGGAAAAGCTTCTTGAAGGCCAAAGGGAGTCGTGTCAAGGGATGTTCTACTCAGACGCCTTTTTGGTAGGATCCGTCTTGGCTAGAAATGTGCGCGCACACATGGAAGGATCCTGAGATACACTAAATATGGACTGCGAACCAAACCAAAGCGATTGGTCAAAGGAAAACTGGAAGAAATGCCCCTAAATAAGTGGTTTACCCTGCTATGTGGGTGCAACCAACTCAGGGACTCTCCCTGTGAGTCTGTCCATGTGTCTAGTCACACGTACTGTGCTCTTTTTCCTCCTAAGGAATACTTTACTTGCCTCACTACTTTTTGTCTTTGTGGAGATTCTTTTCTACAAAGCTGAAGGCCCAGGGCCCTTGTCACTGCCCACTGGTCTAGTGGCTAGGACCTCGTGCTTTCACCACCTTGACCCGGCCCAGTCTCTGCTTGGGAACCAAGCCCCCACTCCAAGTCATTGCAGGCCAAGGCCATCGGAGATCACCCATATGTTCACAGCAGCATTAGTCACAATAGCCAAGACATGGAGACAACCTGGACGTCCATCAGCAGACAAATGGATAAAGATGTGGTAATATGTATATATCAATACACACATACACACAAAGCGGAATAACATGCAGCAATAAGAAAGGAAATAATGTCATTTGCAGTCACATAGATGGACTTAATAAGTGAAGTCAGAGAAATACAAATATATCACTTACATGTGAACTCTGAAATATGACACAAACGAACTTATTTGCAAAAGAGAAACAGACTTACCAACATAGCAAATGAACTTGTGGCTGCCAAGGGGTGGGGGTAGCGGGAGTGGGTGGAGAGGGTTAGAATTGGGAGTTTAGGCTTAGTAGATACGAACTACTATACGTAGAATGGATAAACAAGGTCCTGCTGTGTTTCACAAAGAGCTCTATTTAATATCCTGTGATAAACCATAATGGAAAAAACTTTTTCAAAAAACGGGACTTCCCTGGTGGTACAGTAGATATGAATCTGCCTGCCAATGCAGGGGCTGTTGTGCTATGTCCCTTCAGTCATGTCCAGCTCTTTGCAACTCCACGGACTGTAGCCCACTAGGCTCCTTCTGTTCATGGGATTCTCCAGGCAAGAATACTGGAGTGGGTTGCCATTTCCTCCTCCAGGGAATCGTCCCAACCCAGGGACTGATCCTTCATCTCCTGTGCCTCCCGAATTGCAGGCAGAGTCTTTACTGCTGAGCCACTGGGACATGGATTCAATCCCTGGTCCAGGAAGATTCCACATGACTCAGAGCAACTAAGCCCGTGGGCCACAACTACTGAAGCCTGTTCCCCTGGAGCCTGTGCTTCGCAGAAGAGAGGCGACCGCAATGAGAATCCTGAACACTGCAGTGAAGAATAACCCCCGCTTACTGTAACTAGTAGTAGTTTTTCCAGTGGTCATGTATGGATGTGAGAGTTGGATTATAAAGAAAGCTGAGCGCCGAAGAATTGATGCTTTTGAACTGTGGTACTAGAGAAGACTCTTGAGGGTCCCTTGGACTGCAAGGATACCCAACCAGTCCATCCTAAAGGAGATCAGTCCTGGGTGTTCACTGGAAGGACTGATGCTGAAGCTGAAACTCCAATACTTTGGCCACCTGATGTGAAGAGCTGACTCATTTGAAAAGACGCTGATGCTGGGAAATATTGAGAATGGGAGGAGAAGGGGATGACAGAGGATGAGATGGTTGGATGGCATCACTGACTCAATGGACATGAATTTGGGTAAACTCTGGGAGTTGGTGATGGACAGGGAGGCCTGGCGTGCTGCAGTCCATGGGGTCACAAAGAGTTGGATATGACTGAGAGACTGAACTGAACTGAACTGTAACTAGAGAAGCCCTGCACACAGCAACGAAGACCCAAAGCAGCCAAAAATAAACAAATACATGAATAATTTAAAAAATAGAATGTATACATATATATAACTGAATCACTGTACAGCAGAAATTAATAAATACAACACTGTAAATCAACTATATGTCAATAAAACAGTAAATTAGAATATAGTTCTAGAAAGAGATATAGAGATATCAGAGAAAGTAGTAGGGAGGATAGTACCAAAGGGATAAAATAAGTAAGAAAACATAAGGAATAATGTAAATTCCCAGAAATGGAGGACACAATGAATGCCCAATACAAAGAATGTTGGAAGGCCTGTATCAGGGCAATCACAGGAACTCAGACTCAGCTACATTAGACCGGTCATTTCCCTCCAGTACAGATTTAAAACTTCTGGCTGTCATATCATTAGCAATCCCCTTTCAATGCCTGTCCTCAGTAAAGACCTATGTCCCAAATCTACTTTGTGCTGGAGCTGGCTCATATCAGCTTGCAAGAGCTGATCATTTGTCAAAAATTTTGCCATCTGGTTGTGTGATATTGTGATTTATAATAATAGTTCCTGCTTCTAGCACAGAGCTTCTAAAACCCATAAGTGGCAGAGATAATGGTGTCTTTTGTTACATTAATGAGCTGACTTTGGGGATGGCCCTAGGTCATCTAAGGATAGGACCTGGTTGCCAGAGGAAACAACCCTGTGATTGGAGGTTGGAATTTTCAATGCCAACTCTCCTGCCCCTTGGGCCCTGGGGAGGGAGAGGCGCTAGAGGTTGGACCAGTCTCCAGTGGCCAGTGATTTAATCAATCATGCCTATATATGAAGCCTGCACAAATCCCCAGGGGGTGGGGTTTGGAGAGTTTCCTGATGGAACACATGGAGAATCAGGTAGAATGACACACCTGGAGAGGACATGGGAATCCTTCTCCCATACCTCAGCTTAGGCATCTTGTTCATCTGTTGGTCCTGAGCTATACCTTTTTATAAAAAACTTGTAATCTAATAAGTAAAATGTTTGAGTTCTGTGAGCTGCTCTAGCAAATTAACTGAACTCAAGAAGTGGGGTTGTGGGAACCTCTGATCTACAACAAGTTGGTCGCAATCACAGTTGACAATCTGGACTTGTGACTGATGTCTCAAGCTGGGTTCAGGGCATTTTTGTAGTACTGAGCCCTTAAACCTGGGGGGTCTGATGCTATCTCTGGGTAGATAGTGTCAGAATCAAGTTAAACTGTAGAATGCCCAGGTGGTGTCCTGAGAATTTCTGTTTGGTATGGGGACACCCACCTGCCTCCTACCCCTATATGCACATATACCCACACATTGGAATTAGTGATAAGAGTTATCTTTTAGATTGCTTAACACAACCATCACTATATAAGCTTTCAATTAGGTAAATTACCTTAAGAGTAAAAATAACCAATACTTAAAACATCCCAATTCCTAATAATTTTACTCGGTTTTACAATTATCTATGCTATTGAGGTTATCTTTATCTGTGTGGTGGATAAACCATCTAAAAGCAGGCTACTGGGCATGTTTCTTGACTCTACATTGATGACATCATGATAGGGTGAATATTTACATAGTGAGAATATTTACACCACAGAAATGGGCAAACACCACAAACCAGGGTTTTTTCCCCCAGATTGCCAGTGGTTAAACATACCAGTACATCACTGTTTATAGCATTCTTTGCCTAGTTCTCTTAGATATATAGTTGGATAAATGGGTAGCTTGCTGGTTGGTTGGTTATTTGTCTGGCTGGCTAATTGGCTGTGCTGTTGGAAGGCCCCTCCCTTTCTGACAGTCCCTGGAGCCCAAAGGACCACCTGTCTAGTGCATGAACAGCAGTGGCACTTAGGAGAGCCCGACCCTAGCTGCCAAATGTCTGTTCTTAGTTAAAAGTATCATCAATCAGCTCAGTCTTGCCTGAGCATGCAGAAGGAAACGCTTGCTGGGAGAAGCTGGGTATCTCTGCCCATACTAGGGGAAGGAGAGCTTTCCAGGCAGAGGGAAGAGAGTACCTTTTATTCTTTCATGCCTGTAAGTGGCCTTGGTGCCCACCTGTCCCCTGCCCGTTTCTCTGCCCCCCACCCCTAGTGCCCCCAGCAAGGAGACGGACAGCACCACTCGTTTCTGACACAGTTCTTATTTTCATGGAGCCTTTGCTGGCAACGAGGCTGAGGGAAGAGCTAGGTACACGGCTCAGATCACACAGAAAATTCTGATGAGAAGCTCAGGGAGACACAGGTGCAACAAAGTATGAAGGGACCAGCATCGTCAGGAGCTCTCTAATAACGACGGCTGTGAATGGCAGCGGGCTGTCGTGTGACCTGAGTCAGCCAGAGAAGCCGAGCCCCACCACACCATCTGTCCACCAGCCCCCACCCCATCTTGCCCAAGAATGTCAGGAAACATCTCCTACCATTTTTCCAGGCTCCCGGAAATGGTGGAAGGCTGGGTTCTCATCACCACTCTGTTTCTCTACCCTGAGTATGCTCATTCCTTCCTCTGGGCTGCAGTTTTCCATCTGTAAAGTAATGGAATGAGCTTAGCTCAGCACCTCTCAGAACATATTAATGGCTATTAAAAAAAAATAAAAGGTTTTGTGGACAGAGTCAAAAGGTTTTTTGGACAAATGTTTGGAAAACCCTAGACCTGCACTTGATTCCTTTCTCAGAGATTCACAGTGTTCTTGTGTACATATTAAAGTCTCTGAGAAGTCCTGCAGGAGAGAATTATGTCTATTTTTATTGTAGGGCAGCTCAAATTTATTTCACTACAGAATCCTTTTTTAAAGAATTGCTGCTTTGGGGTAATTACCCAAGGATGGGTAAGAATATTTTGCAGGTAGGCCCATTTAGTATGACCTGCCTGATTTCAGGGTTGTTGTTCAGTTGCTCAGTCGTGTCCGACTCTTGACGACCCCATGGATTGCAGCACACTAGGCTTCCCTATACTTCACCATCTCCTGCAGTTTGCTCAAACTCATGTCCATTGAGTCGATTTCAAGGGTAATTGTGGTCATTTTGTGTTCATTTCCAAGTCATCGGCCACAAGTGAAACAGGATGGAACAAACATTGTGGGCCTCCTCTGTTCCAGGTGCTTTTTATATCTCTCATATTATGTAAACCTAATGAAAAACTCAGAAAGGAGCACATATTGCACCAATTTAACAGATGAGGAATACGGGGCTTACCAATATTAAATTACTGGCTCAAAGCTTCATAGTCAGCAAGTGGCAGAGCTGAGATGTGGCCAGAGCGTCTGCTTCTGTGTCCCCTGCCCTTCCCTCCCCACCGCACATCTCCCAGGAGGGTGGAGAGGCCTGGACTCAGCTTGTGTTCTTTCTTCTTTTCTGGTATGAGCTACAGCCGTTGCCATTGCCTTCTGGGCCTGGGCAAGCCCTCCTCACCCCCGGGGCTCCCTGACTCCGTCCCTCAGGGCAGCTGTCCCCACAGGCCTGTTTGGGCTCTAGGCTCATCCTGAGGCCCGGCTGCTAGCCTGCATCCCAGGCTCACCAAGTACTTGGTCTTCCTGGGTCCCCGCCTGGGGCCCTGCACCTCCCCTGCCTTGCAGCCTCTCCCCTGGTCCCCTCAGTGCCCCCTCCCCTGTGTCATTCCTGGCGCTCGTCATTTTGCCTTTGTGTTAGAGCTATGCGTGTGCTTCCTTTCCCTCAGCACTGTCTGAGCGGCTCAGTAGCCCTGCCTGCTGCTCTGGGGAGTGACTGTGGGAAGCCTAGAGTCAACCTGGTACTTCCTCGAGTGCGTTGATGAGTTTCTGGGACCCTGCTCCCGGTCTCTCTACAAGCCCACCCTGACCCCAGCAACCCTCATGAATGGGGCACCCCTGGGAGACAGGAGGGAGAGTAGATGGAAGCCTGGTAGATAGAGTGATACAGGCCTCATACAGACCAACACTGACCCTCCAGCGTCACCTCTCTGAGCCTCACCTGTGATACAGAGATCCAGGATGGGCTTGACAACTGAACAGAAACATGCTTGGCGTTCTCGGCTCCACACAGAGTGAGTGAGAGAGTGAGTGAGACACTGTGGTGAGGACAAAGCAGATGGTGCTGCTGCAGACGACCGGGTGTCTGAGGCCTCCGGGGCCGCTGCAGAAAGGGCTCTCTGGGAAGTGAACTCCGAGATGAAGATCAGCATCTGGGGCAGAGCTGTTAGGATCCACACCTGTGGGAGGGCAGGATTGCATGAAAAAAGTTGAGGCTTCAGCTGAAAAGGACTCCAGTAAAGTCCAGCATTGAAGGAGGGGCCAGACATTTTACATCCCTACGTTGATCACTCACTCACCCACTGTGGGACACCTCAGAGTGCAATTAGACCTTGCTCCCAGTGGGTTTCTTCAGCTCCAATCTCACAGGGCTGAGAATGGAGGCTGTTGTCCAGCAATTCTCCCAGCAGTGGGGATGATGAAGCTTTCTTTCCAAGGGAGTCTGAGCAGCCTATCGTGGTGCCCACACTAAGGTGGTTCTTAAACTCAAATCACCTGGAGGCTGTGTTAAACCATCGTTGAACCCCGAGCGCTGGAGTTTCTGACTCAGTGGGTCCTGAGAAGTTGCTCCCAGGTGGAGACGCTGCTACCTTGGGGACCACATTCTGAGCACACTGTTCGAGCCTCATCTTTTCATACTCTGCAGACTGTGTATTATTTGGGGACTGTGTGAATATCCTGCTCTGACCTCTCACCCAGTGGTTTTAGCATCCACTGACTTACAGGTGTCAATCATTCTATCAGTGGTTGCAGATGGTGCCTCACTAATTCCTTGATTCCTTCTGGATTTGTTAGCTGTCGTTCTACTGAAAAGAGGAGCTTTCTCTCTCTGCTTTACTCTTTAGACCAGTGACTCTTTATTTGAATTACCTGAGAGCTTTTAAAAGTGATTAGTGCCGGCCCTCTAAATTCTGATCGAATTCTCTGGTTGGGGCTTGAGCATCACTATATTTTTAAAGCTCCCAGGTGATTCTGCTGTGCAGTCTGATTTACACAGACCCAAGAGCCTGGCCTTGGTGCTGAAGAGCCATGGGAAAGTTTGATGCAGGGGAGAAAAGACCCCCATTGGAGTGTTAGAAGGGGCCCTCTGGTGAGAGCTGGGGGCTGAGTGGAGTGGGAACTGAGATTTTGCTGTTGCAAAACCCTGCTGGAACACCATGAAGGTGAAATCAAAGGAATAAAGTTCTGTGCAGAAGTATTTAGGTGCTGCAGTCCTGGGAAGTGTCTTTGAGGAACTTGTGGGCTGAAATTAATAAAAAAGGAATAGACAATCTCGTTCAGATATGTGACCAGGCCTGCATTTCAAGCCTCTTCACATTCCTGAAAACTCACACTTAGAAACATTTGGGAAGACAGAGAAGGACTGAGGGTCAGGGTGGGGTATGTGCCCCCCCGGCCCCATGTTTGCTCTCTAGCCACCGAGAGCTGAGCAGCCAGCCGTCTGCCCCTCACCTAGAATGTGGCTTTAAGACACAGAGGCTTTAATCCTTTTGGCTTAAGGTTCTCATTAGTTTTAAGATTATTCATTGTTGTTGGCTTTACTTGGCTATTTAAGTTACATGATTGCATGTACAAATATCAACCATAGTGTGGGGTGGGAGCCCAGGACTTGGGGCAGAGTGCGTTACACTGCTCAGTCTGTCGGCAGACTGTGACCAGACAGGGTGGTGGCCTCCGGAGCCGAGTCCATTGCCCCGGGCAGACTCCAGGGCCACTCAGGAAGGCCCATCTGGGGTCTTGGCAACTTTTCTTTGCAGAAGGGGCCCTTCTTGGGCATCTGAAAGAGTCTAGCTGGCAGGTTTCTTAAAGAGCTGCAACTACAGTCACTGGAACTCGACCGACCCTGGGTTGTTTCATGGATCCTTCCTCTTAGCTCTGCCAATGCCTCAGGGAAAGGCCTGGCCCAGAGCACTATGAAGCCTCCTTCTTCATACACCCTTAGCCTTCCAGACTACCCTCCAGGACCCAGAGCATATACCACAAGCTCTTAATAGAGTCTTCCAACCCAGCATCTCTTAAACACAGCCAACTTCATTCCATCAGGAGGCCACTCCGACTTCTCTCTCATATCAAGGGACCCGAGGGGCACCCAGGCACAGGGGCATGCTCACGGAGCACCCAATAGTCGGAGCACCAAGACCTGGGTCAGCGATTACACGTGACACACGTGACAGGGCACAGAAAGGGTGTCACAGGTGTCAGAGGACCCTGGAGAAGGAGGATGAATGAGAGCTCCTCGGAGAAAAGTGGCCTTTGAGCCTGCTGCAGTCTGGTTCTGCCCCTGCCCTTGCTGTGGGGTCTTGGGTAAGTCCCCTCCCCTCCGCGGGCCTGCTGTCCTCACTTTCTGCTTGCCCCACCAGGCTGTAGCACTCCACAGCCCTGGAATTGTTCATGGGGCCCAGGCTCCTGTTCAAAGTGGCCCAGCCTGTCACCACTCTCCCCTCCTGTGGCCTACATTTTGGGTACAGCAGCAGGGAGCATCAGGGGTTTGCAGGCTGGTGAGCAGGTGAGGCTGACCACTCTCTCCAGGTTTATCCACTGCAAGCTGCAGGTAGTGGAGGGAGGGACACTGGGACTCTAGCTTTGGTGCTCCTGCCCACCTCGGGTGAGTCATTTTCCCCATCTGGGTTTCAGGCTCCTCATCTGTTGAAAGGGGCAATGCCTGCCTCTATCCTCAAAGAACTGATAGGCAGATCAAAGGTGATGACCTTTGAACCCAGTAAAGAGCCTTTGGTTGAATGTGGGGATGAAAACAGCTATTTCCATCATGAGGTAGAATGCTCGGGTCCCTCCCTCCTAGCAGGAGCTTTGCAAATCTGGGGCAGTGGTTTTTCCTTATAGCCAGGTGGCCAGATTTCATTTTATTTCATTTTCAGCTCTCCACACCCTTCAAAATATGAAACTGCCTGCCACCCAGCTCCAGAGGAGGACAGTGAGGTTCAATGAAGTAATACAAGTCATCTGGCTATGCCGCCAGCTCCTTGGCCCTCCCCAGGCCCCTCCTGCCCACCTCCCCACCCCCAGAGGGGGACCTGGGTAGGGTCCTGGCCGAGCCTCCCCAGCTTCAGAAGTCCTTCCTCCTCCTTGGACTTTTCTTTTACAGTTCTCGCTCTGGGTCCCTGGCAGTCTGCCGTGGGTCCTCTGACATCCCAGAGCAGGCTCTTTCATACACTGCCCAGCCCTGGCCACCTGGCCCTCTGCCGGCCAAAGATTCACCTGACAGGACTGAGCCCTTTTCTCCCCTTGGAGTTTTTCTCCCTTTCTTGGAGAATGCCAAACAGAGAAATGGAATTCAGAAGAAATCAATATCCTCAGATGGAGCAGAACTTTGCATGTACAGCAAATCAATTTGGCACAGATTTACAGAGCACCTGCTGTGGGTGGGGCCCTCAGCTCTGGAGGGAATCAGGGTTCAATCAGCCCCCACTGGGCCATGGAGATGATCATGGGCAGGAGGGGAGAGGGACACAGGCATCAGCAATTCATATTTAAGCTGATGAGTGTTGCCAAACCATAAAACCATTTACCCTCTGAGCTGCCAGTTCCTTGCCTGTGGTATGCTGGCAATAATACCTTCCTATGGTGGTTGTGCAGAAAACAGGAAATGATTCTTTTTTAGATGCATGTGAATGGATCTTGCAAGTAGCAACCGGCTATCTGGCTGTGTTTCTGGGAAGAGGGTGGATTTGCACTTTGAAAAATGATGTAATATTATGTCTCACAGTTAGTACCAGAGAGATCCAAAATAGCAAATGACTTCAGCAAAATGCAAGGTTTTTTCTTTTCAAAGAACTATACAGAGGTAGTGCTAGTATAGCAGCTCCATGGGGTCAAGAACCCACAGCATCCTTTGGCCTTGTTGCTTTTCTGTATGTTGCTTCAGTCCCAAGATATCGTCCAAAATGTCTGCTCCAGTTCCAGCCATTAAATCCACATTCCAGGCACCAAGGAGGAAGAAAAGGAGAAAAGTATATTTCTTCCCTTTAAAAAGGAGTCCCTGAAGTGACACTTACCTATTGCCTAGATCTTAGACACATGCTGGGAAATGTAGGCTTCCTTCTGAATGGCCGTATTCTTAGCTAACTGTCCCATGGAACAGGGGAGAACACATATTGGGGCCTACAAGCCTCAGCTGCTTTAGGTAGACCGCCCTCTAACTGCCTGCAGACTTTGTCTTCAGCTCTTTTCTTTTTCCTTTAAGGAGACTTCTTTCTGCCCCTCCCATTTGGTATCCAGATGAATGAACCCACAAGAACTTGGCTGGTTGGCTCTGAATTCTGACTTCCCTGGGAAAGCACAGAATGTTACCTACACTGTTTAGCTCCTCCAGAAAGAGTTCTGCCAGGGGCAGAGGGGTGTATCAGGCGGTTGTCTGAACAAACTCAGTGGCGTGAATCCATTGATCTGAGGATTTGCCCTTGGACAGGAGGCGTCCTCTCTCTGAGGCACCAGGCAGGAAGGCCGTCTGAAGAGCTGATGGAGACACACCCCTCCTCTCCCCAGTGCTGGGGAAGGAGATTGTCTCTCTTGAACCCACATCCACTTTTCCTATGGGACACAGGTGCCCCCCTCCACAACCTCCCCCTGCCCCCTGCTCCCCGCAGTCACTGGGCCCACTGGGCCCCTCAGCCTGAAGAGGAGAAAGCTGGGAGAGGAACTGGGCAAGTTGTAAAAAGGAGTTGTCTGCAGGATTCCACCTCTTCCTGCCTTGGGGCGTCCAGGCTTCAGGAACATGGGGTGTCCTGTGAGGCTCTTGGTGTTCATCTCCCTGGCCCACTGCTGCCTGACTTCTGACAAAGACCCCCTCACGCATCTCAGGGCCTCGCCCTGGCCCCATGCCTGCCTTTGCCTGTCCTTCTACAGCCTCATGAAAAAGCCTGTCCTGCCTTCCCTTGTATCGATCCTTGGCCTGGAACGCCTACCCCACCCTGGCCTTTCGGCCCTCCGCCGAGCCCTGCTGTGCCCTCTCGCCTCAGATTCCTGCTTCTACCCCACTTGGCTGTGACCACCCCTCACCCCATCCCCACCTTGAAATCCCCTTTGCACCCAACACACATTTCTAATGGGACCACTTTTGGTCTTGGGTGTAATCCAGCAGCTGTCCTGAGTTTTGCACTTGACTGAGGCCATTGAGGTAGAGGCGACCTTGCTGTTTTTCCCCAATAAGGAGCAGAGTAGTTGCTCAGCAGTGTGTGCTGAAGGAACACTGATGGACTCAGGTTAGCCCACCTCCACACTGCCCACCAAATGAGAAGTGTTTGCCCGTGGGAACACGGTGGTGGTCCCTAGAGCTAGGGCATATTCAGTGGGCTGGCTGGGCACTCAGCACTGCTTAGGGCATTGTTTGCATGGGACATGCACTCTGAGTTCCGTACAGCCTGGCTTCAAATAAGCTCACGGGAACAAGTTCTCTTCGCTGAACTTGGGGTCTATCTGCATTTGCCCATAAGCAGGCCCAGGAGCCCAGTCTAAAGACTGGTGAAGATGGGAAGACCATAAGCATTCCTGAAGCAGGAAGGAGCAGACATGAAACAGAAAGTCCCCCAGCTCCTTGTCCTTTGAAATTATAAAGACCTGAAACCATCTCCTCAGCCCACCGCTCCAGCACAAATGAAACCCTAGCAATTCCACTGTTGCCAGGATTACAGCTGTCTACTTCACTGTGTCCTAAACAGATTTCTCTGAACCTTGAAGGTCAACACTGCAGCACTTCCTGGATAAAAAATAAAAAAGTCGTTAGCTCCCATTAGCCAAGGCCCACCTCTGGGCATATGGTGAGGACTGCATCACTCTCCCCTTCCCTTTTAACCTGCATCAATCTTTATGCAATTAACCCCATCTAATTTGACATTTACGTGGTCAGGCGTGTCTACTGAACAACCCCCTGGCTCACTGGATCCTTGTTTCTGTTGATCCTTACTCAGACCTACGTTTTCAGCTCTCCTGTTGCTGAAAGGCACCAGTTAAACAGCTTCATGGAGAAAGTTGTGCCCAAAACAATTTTTATACCCTCCCATCCCTGTGCTGAAAGAGGTAATTCATGATCGAAAATGACTGATCTGAGGAATTTTCTCTGAAGCTAAAATCTTAGATTTTGATTAGCTGTTTGATTTAGCATCTCAACATTTTTATTAATGATATTTTTGATGCTTGAGAACATGTTTTTTTACTGTATCTATTTTACATACAGAAAGGAATACATATAAAGTACACAGCTTGACTAGTTTTCTGTGAGTATGGTTTCAGTGTGTCTCTGCCCTCTGATGCCCTCTTGCAAAAAAGCAAAATGGCTGTCTGGGGAGGCCTTACAAACAGCTGTGAAAAGAAGAGAGGCGAAAAGCAAAGGAGAAAAGGAAAGATATACCCATCTGAATGCAGAGTTCCAAAGAATAGCAAGAAGAGATAAGAATGCCTTCTTCAGCGATCAATGCAAAGAAATAGAGGAAAACAACAGAATGGGAAAGACTAGAGATCTCTTCAAGAAAATTAGAGATACCAAGGGAACATTTCATGCAAGGATGGGCTCGAAATGGACCTAACAGAAGCAGAAGATATTAAGAAGAGGTGGCAAGAATACACAGAAGAACTGTACAAAAAAGATCTTCACGACCCAGATAATCATGATGATGTGATCACTCATCGAGAGCCAGACATCTTGGAATGTGAAGTCAAGTGGGCCATAGGAAGTATCACTACGAACAAAGCTAGTGGAGGTGATGGCATTCCAGTTGAGCTGTTTCAAATCCTGAAAGATGATGCTGTGAAAGTGCTGCACTCAATATGCCAGCAAATTTGGAAAACTCAGCAGTGGCCAGGACTGGAAAAGGTCAGTTTTCATTCTAATTCCAAAGAAAGGCAATGCCAAAGAATGCTCAAACTACCGCACAATTGCACTCGTCTCACATGCTAGTAAAGTAATGCTCAAAATTCTCCAAGCCAGGCTTCAGCAATACGTGAACTGTGAACTCCCTGATGTTCAAGCTGGTTTTAGAAAAGGCAGAGGAACCAGAGATCAAATTGCCAACATCTGCTGGATCATGGAAAAAGCAAGAGAGTTCCAGAAAAACATCTATTTCTGCTTTATTGACTATGCCAAAGCCTTTGACTGTGTGGATCACAAGAAACTGTGGAAAATTCTGAAAGAGATGGGAATATCAGACCACCTAACCTGCTTCTTGAGAAATCTGTATGCAGGTCAGGAAGCAACAGTTAGAACTGGACATGGAACAACAGACTGGCTCCAAATAGGAAAAGGAGTACGTCAAGGCTGTATATTGTCACCCTGCTTATTTAACTCCTATGCAGAGTACATCATGAGAAATGTTGGGTTGGAAGAAACACAAGCTGGAATCAAGATTGCCGGGAGAAATATCAATAACCTCAGATATGCAGATGACACCACCCTTATGGCAGAAAGTGAAGAGGAACTAAAAAGCCTCTTGATGAAAGTGAAAGAGGAGAGTGAAAAAGTTGGCTTAAAGCTCAACATTCAGAAAACTAAGATTATGGCATCCGGTCCCATCATGTCATGGGAAATAGATGGGGAAACAGTAGAAACAGTGTCAGACTTTATTTTTTTGGGCTCCAAAATCACTGCAGATGGTGACTGCAGCCATGAAATTAAAAGACGCTTACTCCTTGGAAGAAAAGTTATGACCAACCTAGATAGTATATTCAAAAACAGAGACATTACTTTGCTGACTAAGGTCCATCTAGTCAGGCTATGGTTTTTCCTGTGGTCATGTATGGATGTGAGAGTTGGACTGTGAAGAAGGCCGAGCACCGAAGAATTGATGCTTTTGTACTGTGGTGTTGGAGAAGACTCTTGAGAGTCCCTTGGACTGCAAGGAGATCCAACCAGTCCATTCTGAAGGAGATCAGCCCTGGGATTTCTTTGGAAGGAATGATGCTAAAGCTGAAGCTCCAGTACTTTGGCCACCTCATGCAAAGAGTTGAGTCATTGGAACTTGACTCATCTCATTGCTGGGAGGGATTGGGGGCAGGAGGAGAAGGGGACGACCGAGGATGAGATGGCTGGATGGCATCATGGACTCCATGGACGTGAGTCTGAGTGAACTCCGGGAGATGGTGATGGACAGGGAGGCCTGGCGTGCTGCGATTCATGGGGTCACAGAGTCGGACACGACTGAGCGACTGAACTGAACTGAACTGAACACAGCTTGATGTATCTTTGCAAAAAGGCAGACTTTTGTAACCCCTCTGTTCAGTTCAGTTTGGTCACTTGGTCCTGTCTGACTCTTTGTGACCCCATGGACTGCTGCACACCAGGCTTCCCTGTCCATCATCAACTCCCAGAGCTTGCTCAAACTCATGTCCATTGAGTCAGTGATACCATCCAACCATCTCATCCTCTGTCGTCCCCTTCTCCTGCCTTCAGTCTTTGCCAGCATCAGGGTCTTTTCCAAGAAGTCATTTCTTTGCATCAGGTGGCCAAAGTATTGGAGCTTTAGCATCAGTCTTTCCAATAAATGTTAAGGGTTGATTTCCTTTAGGATTGACTGGTTTGAATTCCTTGCTGTCCAAGGGACTCTCAAGAGTCTTCTCCAACACTGCATTTCAAAAGCATCCATTTTTTGGCAATCAGGTTTCTTTATGGTCCAACTCTCACATCCATATATGACTACTGGAAAAACCATAGCTTTGACTATGGTCAGACCTTTGTTGGTAATGGCATATCTCTGCTTTTTAATATGCTGTCTAGGTTGGTCATAGCTTTTCTTCCAATTTCATGGCTGCAGTCACCACCTGCAGTGATTTTGGAGCCCCCAAAATAAAGTCTCTCATTGTTTTCATTGTTTCTCCATCTATTTGCCATGAAGTGATGGGACTGGATGTCATGGTCGTAGTTTTTGAATGTTGTTTCAAGCCAGCTTTTTCACTGTCCTCTTTCATTTTCATCAAGAGGCTCTTTAGTTCCTCTTAGTTTTCTGCCTTAAGGGTGGTGTCATCTGCTTATCTGAGGTTATTGATATTTCTGCCTGCAATCTTGATTCCAACTTGTGCTTCATCCAGTCTGGCATTTCACATGATGTACTCTGCATATCAGCTAAATAAGGAAGGTGACAATATACAGCCTTGAGGTACTTCTCTCCCAATTGGTAACCATCTGTTGTTCCATGTTCAGTTCTAACTGTTGCTTCTTGACCTGCATACAGATTTCTCAGGAGGCAGGTAAGGTGGTCTGGTATTCCCATCTCTTGAAGAATTTCCCACAGTTTGTTGTGATCCACCTAGTCAAAGGCTTTAGTGTAATCAATGAAGCCAAAGTAGATATTTTTCTGGAATTCTCTAGATTTTTCTATGATCCAACAGATGTTGGCAATTTGATCTCTGGTTTCTCTGCCTTTTCTAAATCCAGCTTGAACATCTGGAAGTTCTCAGTTCACATACTGTTGAAGCCTAGCTTGGAGAATTCTGAGCATTACTTTGCTAGTGTGTGAGATGAGTGCAATTGTGCAGTAGTTTGAACATTCTTTGGCATTGCCTTTCTTTGGGATTGGAGTGAAAACTGACCTTTTCTAGTCCTCTGGCCACTGCTGAGTTTTCCAAATTTGCTGGCATATTGAGTGCATCACTTTCACAGCATCATCTTTTAGGATTTGAACTAGCTCAGCTGGAATTCCATCACCTTCACTAGCTTTGTTTGTAGTGATGCTTCCTAAGGCCCACTTGACTTTGCACTCCAGGAATTCTGGCTCTAGGTGACTGATCACACCATTGTGGTTATCTGGGTCATGATCTTTTTTGTACAGTCCTCTGTATTCTTGCCACCTCTTAGTATTTTCTGCTCTGTTAGGTCCGTATCATTTCTGTCCATTATTGTGCCCATCTTTGCATGAAATATCATCTTTTACATCCTGATTTATTCAAATAAGATCCCATCAGGAGGTGAAGCCCCAACCAAGGGCCCAGAACAGATCATTTGTTAGAATCACTAGGCCTCTCAACAAGCTGGAAAGTAGGTTTAACTTTGTCCCTTATGCAGAAAATACAGGCTCTGAGAGTCTGGCCTCCAGGCTGGTATGAGGGTGGGGGCTCACATCAGCTCCTGGCACTGTCTGCCCTCTTTCTACTGCCCTGCCCATCTTCCTGCCTAGCTCATCATACTGCATGCCCTGCTCTCTGACTTTCTTGGAACTGATGTGCCCAAAGTGTGGTCCCCAAACAGTAGACGGGTAGACAGATGGATGGATGGGAAGGGATGGAGGTGGCAAAGACAGCAAGTCTATATTTTCCTTCCCCAGCAGGTGTCCTTGAAGGACCTTATGTTGTCCAGCCAGGGACTCTGTAAACTTGTCTTCCTGACATCAGGCAGCAGACACTGTCCACTTCCCTGCTGAGAACTCCCTCAGTCCACAGGGGGACCAGAGCCCATGTATATCAATTCTCAGGGAACAGACAGCTCTCATAGCACTCACCAGGCACCTGCTGCCTCTCCACCATCTGCATCAGGCTGGTCCATCACTGGACATTAAACAACGGCACGGGAATACACTGACCAGCGAGAAGGACGCAGTCACAGAGCTGGAGCGGAGTCTTGGAGGCCCTGCCAGACCAAGAGTCACCCTTTAGCAGACAGGTGGGGGGCTGGGGGCACTGGATGAGATGCTGGGCATCTGGGGGTGGGGGCTCTTGGAGGCTCAGGCAGCAACTGTAGAGAAGTATTTCAATGCTTTAATAACTTGTCTGGACATACCAGTGCATCCTGAGTGACCATCAGCCCTGCTTGGAGACCTCATGAAGAAAAGCTCTATTCTTTGCTCCCAGAGAATTTGTGACAGAGCTGAGGAGACAGGGAAAGGGTCACAGCTGGAGAGAATCAGTGCATCACTTCCACCTGGATCATCCACGTGCCTGTCCGCCCTCATGTATCACAGGCTTGCTACCTTCCAGGCACTGGAAAGTGCACACAAGATGGTCCCTGCCCACAGAAATGCCCCATTTACAGGAAGAGTGAAGCAGCTTAACCGATAACCACAGTGTAATCTCATTTGGGTTGATACTCTTGAGTTTGAGGTCACTTTAGAATATCTTCATGGGAATTACCAAGCTTAGAGACTTACAGAATCACTTTTGCTAACTCCCTGTGTTCCAGATGAGGATCCTGGGATCCACAGAAGAGAAGTTATGCTCTGCAGGGTAGAGGACAGGTAGAACCACACCCCCCCTGCCCCCTCCACAACACTGTCCTCTCAGCTGCTCCCCATGCGCCACATTTTGGCTCCAGTCCTGGAAGGAGTAACTTCAAGGTGGTGGAGAAGCTGCTGAGGTGCCCACAGCTTGACACACAGACAGATCTCAAAACTAAAAAGCCAACAACAGCAAGAAGGCAAAAGCAAGACCACTGGGGGCCACCTGTGTAGGGGCACTTGTCCCACCCTCGCCAGTGGGCCTAAGCTTGCAAATTTGCTTTTGAAAAACTGAAGTACAGTTGATTTACAATATTGTGTTAACAGTGTACAGCAAAGTGGTTCAGTTACATATATATTTTTTTCCAGATTATTTGCTATTACAGGCTATTATAAGATATTGAATGTAGTTCCCTGTGTTATACAGTAAATTCTTGTTGTTTGGGCTTCCCTGGGGGCTCAAATGGTAAAGAACCCAACTGCCAAGCAGGAGATATGGGTTTGATCCCTGGGTTGAGAAGATCCCCTGGAGAAGGAAACGGCAAACCATTTCAGTATTTTTACCTGGAAATCCCAAGGACAGAGGAGCTTGGAAGGCTATATATAGTCCAGGGGGTCACAAAAGAATCAGACACAACTTAGTGACTAAACAACAACAAGTTTGTATCTGTTAATGCCATACTCCTAACTTATTACTGCCTCCCTTTCCCTTTTGGTAATCATAAGTTCGTTTTCTGTTTAGGAGTCTGTGTTGTTGTTGTTTTTTTTGTATATATTTGTATTATTTTTTTAGATTATACATATAAGTAATATCATAATAATTATCTGTCTTACTTTACTTTTTGCTCCATTTATTTACTTAAGAATATTAGCTGAGTACAGTGTTTTTAGGAAGCTTTACATTTAAATTATAAAAAATATATTTTAAGTGGTCTTTAGTCTTGGAGTTTTTTAAGTTTGCCCTCAGAGTGGTCTTTAGTCATTCACCACAGTCACCTCTGTGGAACCCCATTTCCTGGTAGGGTCTGCTAGGGGATTCTCCAGGAACTCTGCAGTGCTGTCTGATGAGAATCACATAGGGAACATAACAGTCAGATCTAAAGGCCCAGTTATGGTACAGACCCATCACTGACTCACCAAAGTGCACAGAATCGCCTTCGCTTCCTCTAACCCGGGCACTGTTGTGAAGGAAAATGTATTTCGGATGCAAATACTCTGTGATGACTCCATGCTCCTGCGACATAAGCTGCTCGCGGCCCTTGAAACCAGACATTCAGGAACCGGTGGCCAGGGTCACCAAAGAGGTGGGGGCCCCTTCCCATCCTGAGAGATGCTCCACTTGGCAAGGGAACCTGGGGTGCTGGCAAGCCTGCCTCTTTCTGCCACCCTTGTGACACAGGGAAATTCCAGGCTTCTCCAGAGACCATCTCAACGGCTTGGAATCCTGCCCTTTGACCTGTCTGGGCTGGCGCAGGCCTGGGAGGAAAAGAAAACAAATATAAATCTGTCTGATCACAGACAGAACATTTATCTTTCAACAGGAAGCTTCCTGAGGAAGAACAGTGGAGGGGTTTGGAACGAGAGCACTGTGTGAGTCTGGCCTGTCCTTGCCTCTGCTTGTCAGGCTTAGTGCCTGGCATGCCCCACAGAGCCTCCCTGGGAGGGCATCATGGCTGTGCTGAGCGCTAGCACTGCGCGGGTACGCCAGAGCCCTGCCCTTCCCACCCACGTCCCTCCATGGTCCACCTCCCTCATAACCAGTGAGGGCAGCTGATGGGACCAGCGTGGCTCCCTAAGCAGAGGAGGAAACAGGTCTTCACCACTGAAGCCAGCGAGCCAGCCTCCCTCCAGGAGTCAGGTCTTCCTCGGGGCTGTAGGGTGAGTGCTTGGGTAAAGGCAGGGTTGGGGAGCCAAACTCACATGTTCCCAGTGGGGTGTCAGCTGAACTTTCAGGATCCTGAAAGAGAGAAGATGCTTGCGTCCTCTGGGTTTGGCCTTGGGAATCACTTGTCTGGGACCCGTGTCACTTCCCTTTTACATCTCTACATCTCTGTCCTTGTCTGGCTCTGGCCAGAAGACTTCTGTGGGCTTTAGATACTAAAGGACTGTAGCGGTCCCAAAAATCCTTTCCTGAAGCTCAGGGAAACCCAGTGACCTGTGATCAAAAGCCCATTTGCTAATAATCAGCTGGTGAAAAGTCATGGCCTCTCTCAAGCTCCACTCAGTAGATGATGTCTACTTGGAAGCCCTAAAGTCACCTTAAAATGACCACATAGAAACTTCTGCCCCTCTTCTGGTTCCATTCCACCCTCTCCGTCCTGCTGGACATCTGAGAACTCAAAGCCATTCCTCATCCCCCAATCCTCTCAACATCTTAAATCCAGGTGATTATCTGATGTACTCAAGATGTCCTCTGTGGTAAAACCCATTCATTCACTCACTGATTAATTCTAGACACTTCTAAAGTGCTGGGCTCTCTGTTGGAGCTAGAGTTGCAGAGGTAAGGAGGAGTCAGATGAGGCCTGCAGGGACAACTACCGCCTACACCAGGGCCAGGAAGAGCATGTGTGCTAGGCTGGAGGGCAGCCCTCAGGGGGCTCCATGCTCACTGCACATGCATTCAGCGAAAACCTGGATCGTTTCCAGCAGGAAACACAGGCCACAGAACAATGGCCAGCATAATGGTCAGAGATACAGAAGGTGGGAAAAAGTAGTAAGATGGGCTCTCTCAGCATCACTCATTTTTAGAAAATGTTCTTTCACTCAGGAATCTTGATGGAGAACTTAAGTGGGTCCAGCAGGAAGAATACAGAGAATAGCAGCCCCGTGGAGCTCCCATATGGGAGCAGACCGGCCCCTGAGATGGCACATATCTCAGCATGACTAACCCTCAGCACAACCCCATGTGGTGAGTATTCTGCACATCCCCACTTACAGATGAAGAAACAGGTCAGGGGAATTTTGGGGGTGACTCAACAGTAACAAGAGTTAGAGCTGGGATTTAAACACAGATCTGTCTGACCGCAGTGTTTCCGTTAATTATGGCATAGAAAGGATTCCCATTTCCACCAGCTTCTTTTGAATCAAGGCAGACCAGGCATTCACACATGGGCTAAGCTAGCCTTTCAGTGCAGTGACATACATTTAGCACCTGCAAATAAGATTTGCTCTTATATGTTCACTGGTATTCTGGGAACTGACTGTTGACAGTTACCAGCCAGGTTTTATCTCAGGTTATGTATTGAAATTCAGTTCATATTTGCCTTGCCCACAGAATGGCTCTGGAAATGGAATGAACTGGAAGTCAGGTGACAGAAGTTGTAATCCTAGACTTGTAGGGGATTAGCAGTATAACCTTGGAGAAGTCGCTTTCTCTAGTTTCAACTTCCCTATATGAAAACAAAAAGAACACAACTCTGCTTTTAGGATTGGAGAGACGTACAGGTGCATCAAGCAGCCTAAGGATGTTCAGAGCAACGCCTCATGTTACTGTGAATACCTGAAGACCGCCATGTGGCAGCTGGCCTCCAAGTTGGCCCTTATTGACCCCACCTCCTGCTATCGCCCCGCTGCAGTCCTCTCCCACTGAATCAGTGTTGTTATGTATGACCAATAGCCAATAGCACATGGCAGTGTGATGGCATGCCAGCCATTCCTGAACTTAGGCTATGCAAAGGCAGCAGCTTCCATCCTGGATTCTCTCCCTCTTTTTCATCACTAAGGAAGCTGCCTTGTTGTGAACAGCCTTATAGAAAGCCCTATGTAGAGAAGAGCTGAGTCTTCCTGCCATTAAGTGATGGCTTACACCTTATATGCCAATCATTTACCCCCGGCCAAGTCTTCAGGTGACCGAAGCCCTGGCCCACAGCTCAACTGCAACCTCATGAGAGACTCTGATCCAGAACCAGCAGGATAAGTTGTTCCCAGATTCCTGGCCTCAAACTGAGGAGACAATAAATGTATGTTATTTTAAAGTGCTAAATTAGGGGACTTCCCTGGTGGTCCAGTGGTTAAGAATTTGCCTTCCAATGCAGGGGACATGGGTTCAATCCCTGATTAAGGAACAAAGATCCCACATGCCATGGGACAACTAAGCCTGTGAGCCAAAACTACTGAGCCTGGGTGCCTCAACTAGAGACCATACATGGTGCAAACTATAGACCCCACGCTCTCTGGAGTCTGCGCACCATCACTGGAGAGAATCTCTGTGTCACAACTAAGACCTGACACAGCCAAGAGAAATGTGCTAAATTGGGGAGTAATTTGTTATACAGCAATAAATAACTAATACACCCCAGACTACAGAATTTTATGCAGCAGTTAAAAAATAGAGTAGATCTCTGTGTGCTGATATGGAAAGATTTCTGATATGTTGTTTTGAGAAAATGATAACCTCAGAAAAATACACAGAGCTATATCCCTTTTACATAAGACACCATGACCACCTGCTATATTTTTCTGCATTTACACATGCGTGTGTGCTGTGCTAATCGTTTAGTAGTGTTCAGCCCTGCAGCCCCATGGACTGTAGCCTGCCAGGCTCCTCTGTCCATGGGATTTCCCAGGCAAGAATACTGGAGTGGGTAGCCATTCTCTTCTCCAGGGGATTTTCTCAACCCAGGTCTCCTGCATTGCAGGCAGATTCATTACTGTTTGAGCCACCAGGGAAGCCCACGTATGCATGTACATATGCAATACACAAGACATAATAATATATGAACCAATTAACATCAATAAGAGGATCAGAGAAAGATGCAAAAGAAAACTTGCTTTTCTAAAATTCAATATACTGCAATTTCATGTTAGACTTTCACCCTGATAATGTGTTCATGTATTACTCGTATACAAAAAATTCTTTTTTAAACAGAGTGGTTGCACTCTATGATGAATGAGTTCTCTTTCAACTCTGGTGTTTTATAGTTCTATTAAAATAATCACTGAATGCAAATTAAAGGAATGAGATAATATTACCTGTTCACTGGCAAGCATTACGAAGATTGATAAATTAAGTATTGGCAAAGATGTTGGGAAAACTGGTCCTCTCATGCACTGCTTCTGGGAAAATAAAGTGAGAATCAGTTTGAAAGGCTGGTTAGGATAAGAATAAGATATCAACTAAAACAAAATCATGAAGACTCCACACCCTTTGAGGTCGAGCACTTTTAGATACTCATTAATTTATATAGAAACATGCTGGAAACTGGGATGTCCCCAGTGGCTCAGTCGTAAAGAATCTGCCTGCAAGGCAGGAGACGCAGGACACAAGCATTCGATCCCTGGACCAGGAAGATCCTTGGAGAAGGGCGTAGCAACCCACTCCAGTATTTTTGCCTGGAGAATCCCATAGACAGAGGAGCCTGGCAGGCTACAGCCCATGGGGTCCCAAAGAACTGGACACAGCTGAAGTGACTTAGCACACATGCAGGCTGGAAATGAAGCACGCAGATGCTGCCACTCTAATGGCAGAAGCGAAGAGGAACTAAAGAGCTTGATGAGGGTCAAAGCGAAGAGTGAAAAAGCTTGCTCAAAACTCAACATTCAAATAACTAAGATCATGGCATCCGGGTCCATCACTTCATGGCAAATAGATGGAGAAACAATGGAAACAGTGACAGATTTTATTTTCTCAGGCTCCAAAACCACTGTGGATGGAGACTGCAGTCATGAAATTAAAAGATGCTTGCTCCTTAGAAGGAAAGCCATGACCAACCTAGACAGCATATTAAAAAGCAGAGACACCACTTTGCTGACAAATGTCTGTATAGTCAAAGCTATGGTTTTTCCAGTAGCCATGTACAGATGTGAGAGTTGGACCGTAAAGAAGGCTGAGCACCGAAGAATTAATGCTTTTGAATTGTGGTGCTACAGAAGATGCTTGAGAGTCCCTTCAATTGCAAGGAGATCAAACCAGTCAACTCTACAAGAAATCAACCCTGAATATTCATTGGAAGGACTGATGCTGAAGCTGAAGCTCCAATACTCTGGCCACCTGATGCGAAGAGCTGACTCATTGGAAAAGACACTGATGCTGGGAAAGATTGAGGGCAGAAGGAGAAGAGGGCAACAGAGAATGAGATGGTTAAATAGCATCACTGACTCAGTGGAATATAGTTTGAGCAAACTCTGGGAGACAGTGAAGGACAGAGTAGCCTGGCATGCTGCAGTCCATGGGGTTGCAAACAGTCAAACACAACTTAGCGACGGAACAACAAATGCAGAGGGTAGTATACTTACTGATATAAATGCTGTACTGTAAGAAGCATTCTGTGACATACCTAAGGATGCAGATGGCAGCAGGCCTTGCAAGAGCAAACACTAAGATATAAATTAAATGTCCATAAATAAATGTCAGTGTATTTTATACTATGAAACTATTAAATGAATGAGCTACTCTTACATGTCATAACATGGATAAATCTCTAAGACATATAAAGTGAAAAAAACATACTGCAGAATGTTACACATAATATCATTTAAAATTATAAGCACATAATACCATCTTTTTTGTTGTACTTTTATGAAAAATCATAGAAAGAAGTCTATAATGGTGCAAACCAAAGTCATAAGGGTGTCTGTGTCTTTGGAGAAGGGGAAGAGATTAGCTGAGGGATAATTAAAAGAGACTTAACCTTTGTCTGCAATGTTCTGATGTGATTAAATAGTTATGAAGCACTTGTAAGTACTATGTAAGAAATGTATTTAAATATTCATGTGTCATTAAAAATTGAGTTATAAATATTTACTTACTCATACGAAGAAGAACGTTGGCTGGATGAATAGGAATTCTGATACTTTAAAAACTATTTATTTGTTTTTGGCTGTGCTGGGTCTTTGCTGATTTTCTACAGTTGTGGGGAGCTGGGGCTGCTCTCTAGTTATGATGCATGGCTTTCTACTGTGGGGGCTGCTCGTTGTGGAGCATGGGCTGTAGGGTGTGTGGGCTTCAGTAGTTGTGGCACAGGGGCTCAGAAGTTACGGCTCCCGGGCTCTAGAGCACAGGCTGAGTAGCTGCAGTGCACAGGCTTAGCTGCTCCGTGACATGTGGGATCTTCCCGGATCGGGGATCAAACCTGCATCTCCTGCATTGGCAGGTGGACCTTCACCATTGAGCCACCAGGGGAGTCAGAATTCCGATGCTTTAAGAGCAGTACATCTCAACACAGGTTGGATGCACATCAGAATTACCTGGAGTTAAAGAAAAATGATGCCAGTCCTGGCTGCCCCCAACAACTCTTGGTGTAACTGGTGAGTAGCTCTAGCCTTGATGCTTCTCAGAGTCTTCCTAAGCGGTCCTAGTGGATAGTCAGGGCTGAGAACCCCTGATTTAGAGCAGTAAGCTCCGAAGAATTGCTATAGACAGGAAGACAGTAAGGAAAAATTATGATGTGGTCTCCCTGGTTCGATGCTAGAATAAAAGAGGACATTAATAAAGTCCACATGAAATCTATAATTTAGTCAACAGTGTGTACCAACATTAACATCTCAGTTTTGATAAATGGACCCTAGTTATGTAAGACATGAACAAAAGGGAAATTCTCTGTACTGTCTCTACAACTCTTCTGTGAATCTAAAATCCTTGCAAAATAATAAAGCACCCCATATCTTGGATAATTATTCTGGTGATATTTTAATTCTTGCTCAATTAAAACCTTTCAGAGGTCGAGATCAAATGGTGGAGTAGGATGTGGAGCTTGCCTTCCTCCACAAACACATCAAAAATACATCTACACTGGGACAGTTCTCACAGAAAACCACCAAAAGCTGATGTAAGATCTCTTATACAACCAAAACCTCAAGAAAGCTCCCCACATAACCAGGTAGAATGAAAAAACAGAATTGGGATGGAACCTATGGGGAAGTTGTGAAAGAGGAGAGGCCCTCTTGCCCTGGGAATCCCCTTCACTGGCTGGGAGGCCTGCCAAGGCAGACAGGGTGCTGGAAGGGCCTGGAGTTTGTTTGAGAGAGTGTGTGGATGCAGGCTTGCTAGCAATCAGGGCAGAGAGAGCCTAGCACTGATGGCTACCATGTCACCACACCTGCCAGCCCAGAACACATGCTTGCTAGTACATGCAGTGGCTAGCTACTGAAACTCAGGCTTCAGAATATGGACGCTGGGAGAAGACCCAGTTCAGCTGCACGGAGACTGCCTGAAGGGCCTAGAGTGTGGTCCAGGCCACCCGCGTTAACACATGCAAGATGGTACGAGTCTACTATAGAAGCTCTATTATCAGCACATGCAAGATGGGACATGGGTCTGCCGTAAGACACTCACTGTCACCGTGCTTACAGTGGGGGTGCAGCTCCAGCCACAGCAGGGTTTGTTAGGGTTCACATGTGGGAATTGGGACATTGGAGCTGAGTTTGGGGATATGGCCAGGAGCAATGGACTTTGTTGACCCACACTAGGGTGGTGGGTGGTGAGACAGAGTCTCATGTCCCCAGCAGAGGAATCTACAAACAACTCCTTTCCCAATGGGAGGGCTCTAGTCTACATATGTGGGCTTCTATTCCAACAACTGGGGACCAAACCCTGCCTCTGACAGGGCTATGACAGCTACAGAGCAAACAGGATTTGTCCAACAACCAGTGCAGGCTCTAATCACCACAACACAAAATACATCCCTACCAACGGGACAATGGCCAAAGACAAAGCTGGCATCCATATCGAAAACAGTCCTCGCATCAAAAATTGTGAGCCCACACGGTCTGCACAAGGATACTCCTACATACAAACAGCCTTCAGGACCCAGTAGATAATTTTCTCTCCCAAGTAATACTTCAGTAAAAGTCAGAGAAACTTAAGTAAAATGAAAATGCGGGGGAACTAGTACCGAATAAAAGAGCAAGAGAAATCTGAAAGAACAATGAAAGAGGCCTCTCCACTCTACCAGACCACAGCGTCAAAAAGCAGGCAATAAAAGTGCTAAAGGAATTTAAAAAGATTATTAATAGAAATGCAGATCCTGAAACAAGCTACTAGAAACTACAAAGAGGAATCAATCAAAATTAGACAAAATTGTTGCTAAGATAGAAATCGGTCTAGGAGCAATGAATGGCAGACTAACACAGAAGAACAAAGAGATGATCTGGAAGACAGAATAATGGAAATAACCCAATCAGTACAGCAGTCAGAAAAACAAATAAAAAAAAAATGAAAGCAATATGAGATCTATGGGACAATGTAAAGCATGACAAACTATGTATTATGGGGGTTCCAGAAGGAAAAAAGAAAGGGGATCAAAACTGTATTTGAAGAAACTATGGCTAAAACGTTCCAAACCTAAAGAAGGTAAAAGATATTTGGGTACAAGAAACACAGAGGGTCCCAAATAAGATGAACCCAAACAGACCCACACCCAAATTAAACTGGAAAAATTAAAGAAAAAGAGAGGATTTCTAAAGGCAGCGAGAGGAAAAATCAAAGAGTCATTTACAAGGGAACCCCCATAAGGCTATCAGCTAATTTCTATACAGAAACTTTGCCAACCGGAAGAGAGTGGCATGATATGTTTAAAGTCCTGAAAGGGAAGACTCTGCAACCTAGGTTACTTGACCCAGAAAGATTATCATTTATAGCAGGAGAAATGAATGAAAACAAAGCCGTGCACCAATGCTAAACCTACTGTAAAAGAAATATTGAAAGATCTTTTCTAGATAGAAAAGAACAATAATCTATAGGAAAGGGACAAATGTAATAGGAAAGGCCAATATATAAAGGGATTGATGATAACTTAAGCCAGTACATAGATTAAAAAACAATTCAATTTTTTGGAAAATGATTATAATAATAGAATAATAGCAAAAGGACAAACATAAAGATGTAAAATAGGGTATAAAAATCTCAAAATGTGGGGAGGAGAGTAAAAGAAAGTAGATCTCTTAGAATGTGTTTGAACTTGTAAGACTATCAGTTTATAGCAAATAGATATAAGCTATGGATCAACACCCTTGAAAATCAGGCTAACCATGAAATCAAAAAAATATAATAGATTCACAAAAACCAAAAAGAAAGGAACTTAAGCATACTACAAAAGAAAACTATAAAACCACAAAAGGAAAATCAGAAAGAAAGAAAGAAAGAACTACAAAATCAACTGGAAAACAAGGTTTAAAATGCAATAGATACATACCTGTCAATGTTTACTTTAAATATCAATGGACTAAATGTCCCAATCAAAAGACACAGACTGGCAGATTGGATTAAAAAAAATAACCAAGAACCTATGATATGGTGCCTACAAGATACCCACTTTAGGTTGAAAGACTGCAATCGAAGGGATGGAAAATGATATTGCATGCAAATGGAAATGACATGAAAGTGGGGGTAAGCAATACTCATATCAGACAAAAGTCTTTGAAAAAAGTACCTAAAGACATACAAAGAAGGACACTATATAATGATAAAGAAATCATTACAAGAAGAGGACATTACATTTGTTAACATATATGCATTCAATATAGGAATACCTAAACATATAGAAAAAGTTCTAACAGACATAAAGGGAAAAGTAGACAGGAATACAACAATAGGAGACTTCAACACCTCCTGACACCAAAGGACAGATCTTTCAGACAGAAAATCAGTAAATATGAGATCCTAAATGACACAATAGAACAGCTGGACACAATTGATATCTATAGGACAATACATTAAAAACAAACACAGAATATATATTCTTTTCAAGCATGTACGGAACATTCTTTAGGATAGACCACATACTCAAGACTCAATAACAAGCCTCAACAAATTTAAGGGAACAGAATTGTTTCAGGCCTCTTTTCTGACCACACTGGTATGAAACTGTAAATAACCACAGAAAGAAAAATGGGAGGAAAAACACATGGCGACTAAACAACATGCTTCTACAACAACCAAAAAGGATCAATGAAGAAATCAAAGAGTAAACTTAAAAATATCTAGAGACAAATGAAAACAAAGATGATCCAAAACGTATCGAATGCACCAAAAGCAGTTCTAAGAGGGTTTATAGTGGGTTTATAGTTATAGTGATAGGGGTTATAGAGGGTTTATAGTTTATAGTGATATAAGCTTACCTCAGGAAACAAGAAAAATCTCAATCTAACCTTACACCTGAAGGAACTAGATGAAGAAGAACAAGCAAAACCCAAAGTTAGTAGAAGGAAAGAAATCATAAAGATCAGAGTGCCAGTACTCCTATTGGGAGGGGCCTTGGAGGGGCCATACTCCTCTCTTCAGGACCGCAGACTTCTGGCAATGAAAAGATGTTAAACAAAGTTCATATTCTCCAGAGAGTTTGTCCCTCAAGGTTCACAGGATACATTTCTCAGGATTAAGAAATGTCCATGAAGCTTGCAGGCTATTCCAGAATGTTACAGGAGAAGAGGAGAAGTCCTTTCCATGGGAAGAGGAAACCCCAGGCCTTTCAGCTTGGGGAATCTGAGTGCTCTTGGTCTGATGTGCCATTTGCAGTGGTTGGGGAACAAAGGCCAGAGAGATGCAGGAAGAAGGGCCACACCTGCTGGGAGTAAGCGGAGGGCAGCGCTGGCCTCCAGATCCAGTTTCCTGATCTGCAAATCTAGGACTCTTCCTGTTACTTCACCTTTGTCCCTCTGCTTGGCGAGCAGATCGTCTGTGTAAAGGGAACTTGTCTCTGAGTTAAGGAGAGCCCAGAACTTAAATTATGGTTTCTTGTACTCCCTCTGTTTCTGTGAAGGCAAATTTCTCATTACTTATAACAGAGGGGCTCTGTGAGATGGTGTCAATATGCCAATTGCTAACACTTCACAGAATGTTAATCGCTGAATTTAGAAATTCTGGACCTATTTGCACCTGAGTCCTGGATTTGTCTCTGCTGGAACTCTTGGCTGATAAGGGTTTTGCTCCAGTTCTGGAGAGCTGAGGTCTCTCTCAGCTGATGCAGGTTTTCAGCTGAGATGACTGGGCCATGTTGCCATGATATTTCCCCAGAAGAGGTGTTATGCCTTCCCCTGGCTTGACAGACCACTGAAGGGCCTTAGGACCAGTCTGCCCAACCTGGAACATCTTATTTAGGTTGGCCTGTGTAAAAATGGCCGTGGGGAGAAGCAATTGCTTCTAAAATCATTGTCAGTAAAGCACCTCTGATTTATCTTGCTTGAGGAGAGAAAGAAATGGTCCTGACCTGTGGCTTTGACTGGGATGCTGTGGGGAGATGGGAACGTGGTTCTCAGGCTGGCTGTGCAGTAGAATCACCTGATGCCCCTCCATCCCCATTGGGATCTGACTGATTTGAGAGCCTTGACATGGTTATTTGTAAAAGTGCCACAGATGGCTTTAATAAGCAGCTAGGATTGGGGATTCCTGAGCAGGAGGGAAAGCGAGAAAGAACTTTGAGGTCAGTCGACGGGATTGGTTATGTTTGCCAAGCCAAGAAGTTTTCTAGGGAAGAGTGTGACTTGTCCATGGTTTTGTATATGGTTGGCAAATTAAAGACAAGTTTCAGTTGAGCAAAGATCCAGGGACCACATAGTCTGTGCTTGTGTGGAAGGAAACGGATGGAAGCCACTCACCCAGCTGTCACGGGGAGCAGGACAGGAGAAGGGCCAATTCCCAACCCACGGCTCCTGTGAGAGAAGATGGGTGAGGCAGGACCTGGCTCCCACCACAGGCTCCTCCCACCACGCCCTCCTATATACAGCTCTAAACCAAGTGTGGAGTGACTGTCTCCTTTGGACAGCCTCTCCTTTGAAAAGCAGGATAGTACAGTAGTTGATCACATAAACCCTGGAAGCAGACTTCCTGGGTTAACTGAAGCACCAATGCTTCCCAGCTGTGTGACCCAGGGCACATTGTATAACTTCTCTGTGCTTCAATTTCCTCATCTGTAAAGTGAGGACAGCGAGAGCACACACTCCACAGGATTGGAGGGTTAAATGAGTCAGTGAGTACATACGAAGTGCTTAGCACAGGGCCTGGCCCCTCAAACAGATTAACTGAACGTTAGCTTTCATTGTGAGGCCTGCAGGATCAGCACTCCTGGTTGGAAAGGAGGGAAGTCTCTCTGAAAAACAATCTGTTCTGTGGTACATACGCAGTCTTTAATGCCAGAGCAGCACACCTACCACCTCTACGGCCTCTTTTGTATCCCCAACCCCCTGATCTCAGATGTACCTGTGTAACTGAGCAGGACCCTATGGGGCCTTTCCAGGACAGAGCCCCTCGCCCCATGTCCTCCAGCTGCCTCCTGTTTGTAGGAAAACTTTAGCCTCCTAGGCCTTCTCTGAGTTCCAAAGAACAAATTTAACAAGAGAAATGAGACAGTGAAGAAACAAAGGAAAATAGTCGAGCAAGACAAAATAATAATAGTTTAGCCTTTAAACAAAGTCAAAGACATTAGTTTCTCCTCAGGGCTATAGATAATATCCTGAGCCTCAGATAATACACAGAGATAGTATCCTTTGAGCTGTTTGGCAGATACTGAAACTCCACCAGGTGGAAGAAGCTAACTGCATGCTGCCCACGAGCACACAGACTCTAGACTCACTGGAACCAGAGGGTTGATGACGTTGACTCCCAATTACATCACCACCAACCAATCAGAAAGATATCCATGAGCTGATCTTACACCCCTCAATTACCCCTCCCTCACTCAGTCTTTAAAAACCTTTCCCTGAGAGACTTCGGGGAGTCTGGGCCTTTTGAGCACTGGCTGCTCAGATTTTCTGCTTGATACCCTGTAAGAAACACTTCTCTTTCCTTTACCAACACCATCTGTTGTCAATAGATTGGGTTTTTGCATGCAGGCAAGTGGACCCAAGTGTGGTTTGGTGGCACCTGGCCTTAGCTCCATCTACAACCTGCAGCCACTCTACCCGTGCTCAGCTGTCACCCAGACCTGGGTCCCATCTGAGCCAGGTTCTTATCTGAGCCTGGTCCTGCTGTGCCCCCAGACTTACCCGTCACCACCTTGAGCTTGTGTCTGGGAAGCACGCTCTTCTTAATAGTCAAGGGCAGGTATGTGGTGGTGAACTGACTTCAGCAGGAAGGAATCACGGATTCCTATGCCTGAAGAGGGCGGGGCATGGATGAGTTGGGACGGTAGGGTATTCACCCAGTTAAGGGAACTGCAGTGAGCAATTTGCTGCCATGGGTGAGGGCTGACCTCTGAAAATCAGCAGTGAAAACCAAAAAAAAGCAGAAGCAGGTGAGTGGGAACTCTCCTACTCCTTGCCTTGTCTCTCTCCCTGGGGAGGGCAGAAACTGCAGTTAACAAGAGGGCAGGAAGAGCAGAAGCAGTAAAGAGGAGACAGGGAGAAGCCCACCCTTCCTGTTATGGGCTGACCTATGTTCCCTCCCCACACTCACATGTTGAAGTCCCAATGCCTGATACCTGAGAACAGGACTGTATTTAGAAACAGGACCTTTACAGATGTGATTAAGAGAAAGTGAGGTTGTGCGCATGAATCCTAGTTCAGTGTGACTGCTGTCCGTATGAGAAGAGGACATCTGGCACACAAGGCCACAAGGGTGTGGGTGCACAGAGGAAAGGCCATGTGGGGACACAGAGGGGAGGGGCCATCTGCCAGCCGGGGGAGGGGGTCTTAGGAGAAACCAAACCTGCAGATGCCTGGACCTGTGAATTCCAGCCTCTAGAACCATAAGAAAGTAAATTTCTGTTGTTTAAGCTGTGCATTTTGGGGTGTTTTGTCATAGCAGCCCTGGCAAATGAATATGCTTCTCCAGCTGGGCGCTTTCTAAGGCTGATGCTGCTGAATATCCTGCAGTGCCTTTTGTACCCTCACTAAGCATTATTTGCGATTATCTCTGGTCCTTGGGGAAGCCCTGAAAGGGAGAGCCTGGTGCTGGAGGGGGGTTGCTGGGTTCTGGGGTGTAAGGCCAGCCGTCTCCCACACAGGCAGGATGATGCGTCCTGTGTGGCTCAGCCTGCTCTCCCACCTCACAGCTGCTCTGCTGAGCTGATGCCTCAGGTGAAGCAGCGTGTAGTTCACAGTCAAGGGTGGGCAGGGAGAGTACTCTGTCAGCCTGCCCAGGCAAGGCCTGCTTTCCACACCATGAGTGAGAGGTCAGAGCAACTTGTGAAATTCCGTGCTACCGACAGACTTCACCACATAGTGAGTTCAAGTCAGTTCAGCAGTGTGCATCCCAGCCTCAACACCTGTGTACCTGTGTCAGGGATCTTTTAGTCGCAAGGGACAGAAAACCAAACTAATATAAACAAATAGGAAGGGGATTTATCAATTCACATATCTAGAAAGTTCTAAACGCTGCACATGGCTTAAGGATTCCAGTGACAATACCAGTCATCTGGCTCCATTCTCTTTCCTCATAGCCTGCTTTCCTCGTTGTTGGCCTCGTTCTCAGACACTTTCCCTGCTGCTGCTGCTGCTAAATCGCTTCAGTCGTGTCCGACTCTGTGCGACCCCATGGACGGCAGCCCACCAGGCTCCCCTCTCCCTAGGATTCTCCAGGCAAGAACACTGGAGTGGGTTGCCATTTCCTTCTCCAATGCATGAAAGTGAAAAGTGAAAGTGAAGTCGCTCAGTCATGTCCGACTCTTAGCGACCTCATGGACTGCAGCCTACCAGGCTCCTCTTTCCATGGGATTTTCCAGGCAAGAGTACTGGATTGGGGTGCCATTGCCTTCTCCACAGACACTTTCCCTACATTACAGTAAAGTGGTTCCCTAGCAGAACTTTTATCTGAAGGAACCCAGTGAGATTTGGCCAAGACTCTGATGGGCTCTTCTTGGGTCATGTGCCCATTTCTGGAGTAATCGCTATTGTCCAAAGTGGGGGTATTGTGATTGGCCAGACCTGCCTCCTGTGCACAGCCTTTTAGAGAGGGAAGAAGTTATTCTCATGGAATGGGCTCCCACTTTTAAGGAAGGGTTCTGTTAGCAGAAGAAAAGAGAAAGAGAAACGACTCAGGGCTAATGAAAGTTACAGCTGACACAGTTCACTCCACAGATAAACACAACAGAGTTGTTGCTACTCCCAGATCCCACCTTACATTTTCCCATCACCTTGACTCCTCCCTTCCTCCAGCCTGTGCTGAGACAAAAATCAACATAAAATATGATGTCTATTCACCCTACACCATCAGAATGGCCATCATCAAAAAGTCTGGAGAGGGTGTGGAGAAAAGGGAACCTTCTTGCACTGTTGGTGGGAATGTAAGTTGATACAGCCAGTATGGAGAACAGTATGGAGATTCCTTAAAAACCTAGAAATAAAACCACCATATAGCCCAGCAATCCCACTACTGGGCACACACCCTGAGAAAACCATAACTGAAAAAGACACATGTACCCCAGTGTTCATCGCAGCACTATGTACAATAACTAGGTCACGGAAGCAATCTAGACGTCCATTGACAGATATATGGATAAAGAAGGTGTGGTACATATATACAACGGAATATTGCTCAGCCATAAAAAGGAACACATTTGAGTCAGTTTGAGTGAAATGTATGAACCTAGAGCCTGTTATACAGAGTGAAGTAAAGAGAAACACAAATATCATACATTAACGCATGTATATGGAATCTAAAAACATGGTGCTGATGAATGAATAGAGATGCAGACACAGAAAACAGACATTGGACACAGTGGGGGAAGGTGAGTGTGGGATGAACTGAGAGAGTAGCACTGAGGCATATATGTTACCATGTATGAAATAGACAGGGGCTTCCCAGGGAGTGTAGTGGTAAAGAAACCACCTGCCAGCACAGGAGACACAAGGGACTCAGGTTCGATCCCTGGATCAGGAGGATCCCTTCGAGTAGTAAATGGCAACCCACTCCAATATTCTGGCCTGAAAATTCCCACAGTAGGTGGGCTACTATCCATGGGGTTGCAGAAGAGTCAGACACGACTGAGCACACAGTGTGCACTCATGTGTGCATACACACACACACACGTAAAATAGGTAGCTGATGGGAAGTTGCTACACAACACAGGGAGCTCAACAGGATACTTTGTGATAAGCTAGAGGGGTGGGATGGAGTGGGCGTCCGGGGTATGTTCAAGAGAGAGGGGACATATGTGTACTCATGGCTGATTCATGTTGTTGTACTGCGGAAGTCAACAAAACATTGGAAAGCAATTATCCTATGATTAAAAATAAACTTAAAAAATATGGCTATGATCAAACCTTACTGCCACCTGAGCTCAGTAAATTCTAGGAAGTAGGACTACTATAGACTTTCTTTGATCTCAGTGAAATACAAATAAAAATGGATAAAGCTAGAAGTAAACATCCCTATTATATAAAAATTTAAATATAAACAGAACCAAATTTTGTTCCTATTTCTGGTCCAGCATGTAAGGAGCTTGGAAGTCTCTGCTCAATCCTAATAACAAGCAAAAAGTTAAACAGTCTGAAAACAGAGCTCTTCTTAGATTCTTCAGAGAAAGGGGCTCACAGGGCAAACCACAGCCTCAAATTGAAGAGACAGAGAATCACAAGCTACTGGAGCAGAACCCTCTGGTGGAAGGTGTACTAAGTTAGAAAAATCTGAACTGTAATCAATGATTGCTGAAGGTTTAATGTGGACAACTCCGTAAGTTAGAAAGATACAAGGAAATGAGAAGACAAGCCATAGACTGTGGGAAAATAGCTGCAAAAACCATATCACATCAAGGATTGCTATCCAGAGTACGCAAAGAACTCTCATAACTCAACAATAAGGAAACAAACAACTCAATGAAAAAAGGGCAAAAGACCTAAACAGGCACTTCACCAAAAAAGATTTACAGATGGTAAATAAGCACATGAAAAGACGCTGCACATCGTATGCCATTAGGGAAAAGCAGATTGAAACAACAAGATACCGCTACATACCAATGAGAATGGCCAAACTCCAGACCCTGATAACACCACACAGCTGGTAAGGATGTGGAGTAACAGGAACAGTCATTCACTGCTGGTGGGAATGTAAAATGGTACAGCCACTTTGGAAGACAGTTTGGGGGTTTCTTGCAAAATTAACACACTCTTACAGCATCACACTCCTTGGTATTTACCCATATAAACTGGAAGCGGATGTGCACTGTTAAGGACTGAACACTGTTGTCCACTCAGAATTCATCTATTGAAGCCCTAATCCCCATGTGACAATATTTTGAGGTGGGACCTTTAGGAGGTAATTAGTTTTAGATGTGGTCATGATGGTGGGGTTCTTATAATGGGATTAGTGCCTTTATAAGAGGGATCACCCTTACTGATAGTGAGGATTCAGCAAGAATGCAGCTGTCTACAAGCCAGGAAGATGGTTCTTACTAGAGCCTGATTATACTAGCACTCTGATCATTGATTCCCAGCCTCTGGAACTGTGAGAAATAAACATCTGTTGTTTAAGCCACCCAGTTTATGGTATTTTGTTACAGCAGCCCTAGCTGACTAAGACATCCACATGAAAATCTGCAAATAACTGTTTAAAGCAGCTTAATTCATAACTGCTAAAACTTGGAAGCAACCAAGATGTCTGTCAGCAGGTGAATGGATAAACAAACTGTGGTGCATCCAGACAATATAATATTATTCAGCGTGAAAAAAATGGAGTACCACTAAAAGACATGGATAAATCTTAAATGCAACCCACTAAGTGAAAGAAGTCAATCTAGGAAGCCTATAACCGAATGAATCTAACCATATGACATTCTGGAACGAGCAGAACTGTGGAGTTAGTAAAGAGATCAGTGGTTGATTAGGATGGCTAATAGTTCATCTTTTTTACCCAAAGAAGTGGTTCTCAGATTTATTAATTTTATCATTTTTCTACTCTAAAGATTCACTAATCTCTAATTTATTTATTAACTTATTCCTTGATAAGAGACTAACAGATACAGATATATTCTCAGATACAGAGCAAACTAAGAGGGTTGTATGATGTTACGTTGCTCTACTCTTTTTAAATCATTTTGAAAATCTGGATGAAACAGATTATTTTATAAGGGATATAAATTCCACAAACTTATCACCAGATAGACAGAATATGTAAGCAGAGCAATAAAAAACAGAGAGAAAATATTGTCATGCAGCTACCAAAAATATCAGGAGATGCAGACGGCTTCACAGGAGAATTCCAGGAGAATCTAAAAGGATAGATAATGATAATGCCAGTTGTTATTCCAGAGGACAGGAAGTCTTCTTATAACACATAACACTGATACACCCCCCCCAAAAAACACACAAAAAAAGAAAACTGCAAGCCAATTTCACTTTTCATTACCAATGCAAAGAAATCCCAAATGAAATATTAGGCAAAAGGATACACTAGCAAATGAAAGGCACTTCAAATAAGTGATAACATATGGATTATTTAATAAATAGACTTGATATAATTGTTAGCTGTCCGGAAAAAATTAAACTAGATCTGTACCTCATATTTCACATCAAAATAAATTCCAAATAGATGAGATGTTTAAATATAAAAGTGTTGCAAGAGATCAGGAAAGGTTAATTTTTTCATTTTTCAGGGTAGGGAAGTTCTTTCTCAGTATAACTACAAAACCAGAATCCATAAGAAACATAAATTTATGTATGTAATTTCTTTAAAAAGCTCAGTATGAAAACAAATACAATAATGTCTGGATATATTGTGAAAATTGCAAGTTATAAATAACAGCCTCTTAATAGTTAAGAATCCCCACAAAGCTATAAGAAAAAGACTTTCCTCCCAATAGAAAAATAGGCAAAGGATATGAATAGACAGTTCATAGAAGATAAAATATAAATAGATTTTAAACAAATGAAAAGATATTTAATTTCACTTATAAAAATGAAGTGCAAATTAAACTATAATGAGCTACAATCTTTGCCTGTCAGACTGGAAAGATAAGAAAACTGGATAATGTGGTGAGGCAGAGAGGGTAAGAAGGAACAGGCTCTGCCACACTCTTCCTAGTGGGGATGTAAATGGGTATAACTTTTCTGAATAACATTAAATGCCTCTTACAGAAAATCACACAACCCTTGATCCAGCAAATGTACCTTAATGAACTCATCTTACAGATATGCCTGCACATGTATACAGGTTACAAGATAACCCGTGTTTAAGAGCATTGATTACAACATTTTGCCAATGTAAATGATTGTAAATGACCTTAATTCTTAATTGTGGAACATCTGCATAAGGAAATTTATCAGCTGGTAAAAAGGCACAAAGTAAGCATTTATGGAAACTTCACACACTTTTCAATCTTTCTGTAAATCTGTAACTCTTCTAAATGAAAAACATTACAAAGAAAACCCTACAACCTGTGGACCACCCAAGCCAGGGGCTGTGCTATTAAGGAAGTAAAAGAACTATTACCTACTTCAAGGAACTTGAAATGTATGTGAATAAAGCCTAACATAATTTGAAAGACTGATGAATAGGTAGTGCAGTTCTTTATAAGAAAGATAGACACGAGGCAGCTTTACATATCTGACATAGAATAATTTCCAGTAAAGGAAGTGGAGAAAGCTACATTCATAACAATGTGTATAGTATGCTATATTGCTACCTTATGACATGAAAAATATACATTTGCTTATAAATGAATAGAACATCTCTAAAATGGTACCAAAAAGGCTGTTAGGGTTGACTGCCGCTGGGGAGGGAAAGTAGTTTATAGGATACAATGACTATTTTGCCTTACTCCAATTTTTCTATGTTTTATATTTTATAATCGGTCATGAATTAATTACCTGGACTTTTAAAAATTAAATAATGCGTTTCATGGAGGAAAGAGCTTAATTTCAACTGGGTTATACAGGGAATGCTTCCTGAGGGAAGAGGCATCCCCTGGGTCTTAAAGGGTGCTGATGATGGGCCAGACCATCCTGGGCAAGGGGACTGCACAAGCAAAGACAGGGAGGTGGGAAGCAGGAGGAGGAACTGGAGAGAGTCACACAATAGTTTTACTGAAATGTAGTCTTTAGTAACGGAGAAGGTGATGGCACCCCACTCCAGTACTCTTGCTTGGAAAATCCCATGGACAGAGGAGCCTGGTAGGCTACAGTCCATGGGGTCGCCAAGAGTCAGACACAACTGAAGCAACTTAACAGCAGTCTTTAGTAAAGTGACAGTTATGGAGATATTTCATTAAGAGTATGTTATATATAGTATAATAAAGAACAGTGAGTAAAAATCAGGTCAAATGCTATACCATTTACCAGCTCTGTGACCTCAGGAGTTATCTACCTTATGTAAACTGGACATAATGATAGTACCTCCTAGGGTTTTATGACCCTAGGGAGGACAGGCAAGGTAGGTAGAGGGCTCAGGCCAGGCTTGGCAGCAGGAAGTGCACAGTAAGTCTCAGCTCCCCTATGATTCAAGGGCTCCTAATGTCAGATTTATTCTGTGGGCAATAAGAAAGAAGCCAGTGCAGGTTTTGGCCAGTGGAGTGACATTAACAGAGTTGAAATTTCGGAAAGGTCACCTGGTCACTTGTGCAGGGTGAGTTGCAAGGGAATCAAAGAGGCCAGTGAAGAGACCCCTGACATTGTCCACGTGAGAGGGGAGAAAGGGCTGAGCCAGGGAGGTGCAATGATTAGGGAAGGATGGGCTTGGGAACAGCAGAATACGAAGAGAGAAGGGGTACATCGAAGAAAATTTATGGTTTCAAATTTAAGTAACTCAGAGGTCGGTGGCACCTCTAAAGAAACAAAGGTCCTGAAGAAACAAGCAGGACTGATAGGAAAAATGACTCTTTGGATGTGTTTCAGTATGTGAAGGAATCCAGGTAGAAATAATCAATATGAAGTTGGAGAGGTGGGAAACTAGGAAAATGCTGAGATAAGAGATAATACTGGGAGTAATAATACATAGGATGTTTAGTTGCAAGAGAGAAAGAAGTTCAGCTTGAATTAGTTTAGGCCAAAAGTCTATCTATGTGTGGATGTGGGAAATCTAAGGAATGCAAGCTTGGCTGGATCCAGGAGCTCAAACAGTGTCCCCAGGCCTCGGGCACTTAGCTCTCTGCCGTCATATGCTCGATTTTATTTTCTTACAACTTCTCTGCATGAGGCACCAAGATAACCACTGGAAACCCCATCAACTTCAACAGATAGGTTTCTCTTCTTTAATTATGATTTTGCTGAAAAGTTCTAGAGGAGGCTATATTTGGCTTGAATTAGATCACTTCTATTAGAGAAAAGGCAAAAAAAATCAGCAAAGAGTGGTGTCAAGGGAACTCTTGAGGAGGAGTAATCATTGATGTCAAATGCTGAGAGAAAAACTTGTAAACAATGAATAAACTTTATTTAATATATGTATATTGAACAGAAAATATTTCTCCAAAGGAAAAAATTATGAAACATACCCACAATAATCAGTGTGAATGTATTAGCTAGCTAGCTATTGCTGTGTAGATATTAGCCCCAAGATTAGGGGTTTAAACAACAATATTTGTGGAGGTCACTCAAGATGGTACAGTATAAAGACCCTGAGCTCACTTCTTCTCATAAGCTGAAAAAAACCACAATTATCTACAGAACAACCATTGATGTAAAAGACCAGAACCTACCAGGTAAAGTCTTCTACAACTAAAGACAGGTTCTCCCACAGAAGTGAGAGGTCTGAACCTTGTATCAGGCTCCCCAGCCTCCAGATGAACCCCCAAGGCTTTTGGCTTTGAAGGCCAGCAGGGCTTAATTTCAGGAGCACCACAGGACTGAGGGAAATAGAAACTTCACTCTTAAAGGGTACACATACAAATCTCACATGTTCCAGGATCCAGGACAAAAAGTTATAATCTGGTAGGTGCCTGGGCCAGAGCTACCTGCCTGGCTGGTCTTGGAGAGTCTCCTGGAGAGGTGTGTGTGTGTGTGTGTGTGTGTGTGTGTGTGTGTGGCTGTGGCTCACCCTAGGGACACAGGCATTGGCAGCAGCCTTATCTGGGAGCTCCTTCTAATGTGTGTTCACTGCTACTAGTGGCTGCCATCTTTGGATCTAGCTCATTAGTGTCAAGACTTGGCCCTTCCCAACAGCCTGTAGGTACTAGTGTGGGACACAACAGGCTAAACAACTAACTAGGTGGGGATACAGCCCCACCTATCAGCGGACAGAATGTCTAAAATCTTCCTGAGTCCACAGCTACCTGTAGACATATCTCTAGACACAACCAGAGGACCAAGACCCAGCTCCATGCAGAAGTAGATAACCACTGGCCTTGTCCTCCAGGAAGCCTGTACTAGCATCTAGGCCAGCCTCACCCACCAGGAGGCAGACACCAGAGGCAAAAAAACCCACAATCTCATAACCTGTGGACTGATCTCATACACAGCAGGCTAACCCTACCCTGGAACCAGCTGGTAAACTCTCCAGAATGCCAGCATAGAGGAAACATCATAAAGGCTGTATAAGACAAACCCACTGCTAACATCATACTCAAAGGTGAAATGCTAAAAGCATTTTCTTTAGGATCATGAAAAACACAAGGATGCCCACTCTCGACACTTTTATTCAACACTGTTTTGGAAATACTAGCCATAGCAATTTGATAAGAAAAACATAAAAGGAACCCAAATTGAAACGTAAGAAGTAAAACTGTCACTGCTTACAGGTGACATGACCCTATACATAGAAAATCCTAAAGACACTACCAGAATACTAGCACTCATCAATGAATTCAATAAAGTTGCAGGATACAAAATTAATATACATAAATCTTTTGTATTTCTTTATACTAACATGATAGCTGAAAGCGAAATTAAGGAAACAATTCCACTTACCGTTGCATTAAAAAGAATAAAATATCTAGGAGTAAACCTACCTAAGGAGACAAAAGACCTGAACTCAGTCAACTGTAAGACACCGATGAGAGAAGTTAAAGCCAACACAAACAGATGGAATGGTACACTATGTTCTTGGATTGAAAGAATTAACATTGTTAAAAAGACCATACTATCCAAGAGGTATAGAGAACAAACTGGTAGCTACCAGTTGGGAGAAGGAAGTGGGGAGGGATAATATAGATGTAGGGAAATAAGAGGTACAAACTATTGTGTATAAAATAAGCTACTAGGGTATATTGCAGGGCTTCCCTTGTAGCTTGGTCATAAAGAATCTGCCTGAAATGCAGGAGACCCAAGCTCAATTCCTGCCTGCAATGCAGGAGACCTGGGTTCAAGTCCTGCATTGGGAAGATCCCTTGGAGAAGGAAATGGCAACCCACTCCAGTATTCTTGCTTGCAGAATCCCATGGACAGAGGAGCCTGGAAGGGTCCCAGTCCATGGGGTTGCAAGAGTTAGACATGACTTAGTGACTAAACCACCACAGGGCATATTGCACAACACAGAGAATATAGCCAGTATTTTATAACTATAAAAAGTATAACCTTTAAAAATTGTGAATCACTCTACTGTACATCTGTAACTTACATAACATTGTACAGCAACTATACCTCAGTATAAATATCAACTATGTTAAGAAACCCCAGTGTTTATTATCAGTTACTGTGGACCAGTAATCTGGGTACAGCTTAGCTGAGCCCTTTGTCTCAGAGCCACTTATGAGGCTGCAATCAAAACGTTGGCTGAAGTTGTGGTCTCATATGAAGGCTCAGCTTGGGAAGGATCCACTTATGAACTTGTTCACATGGCAACCGGCATATTCAGTTCCTCACTGGGTGTTGGGTAGAGGCTACCCGTAGTTTTTTTCCATATGGGCCTTACAATGTGTCATTTGACTTTCATAAAACGAAGCAAATGAGAGAGAAAGAATAAAAGTCACAATCTTAACTTGAAACTCACATCATATCACTTTTCCTGCTCATCAGAAGGAAGTCACTAGGTACAGACTATACCAGCAGCCCCTAACTTTTTTAGCAGCAGGGACTGATTTCATGGAAAACAATTTTTCCACAGGCTGGTGGTAGGGGAAATAATTTTGGGATGATTCAAGTGTATTATTCATGCATATTACCTTTACTGTGCACTTTTTTTCTAATCTAATGCCACTGCTGATCTGACAGGAGGTCCATAGCCTGGAGGTTGGAGACCCCTGGTCTACACTATATAAGAGGGTATTTCATACGGACATGAATATCAGGCAACAGGGATCATTGGGAGTCTTGTCAGAAGCTGCTTACCCACTTATTCAATAGGAAATACACAATACATTGGAAAAGGTAGAAACCTTGGAGGCCACATTTTCTAGTAACAAAACAATATGGATAGGAAATAAATTATTTGTAAAGTAAAACTATAAAAACAAGAAATGATATATTAAACCCAAGGGATACAACCAAAACTACAGTTGGAGAAAATTCTATAGCATTAATTGGTAATGATATTTAACAACAAATAATAAAAAATTAAATAGATTCCACCTTCAAGTATGGAAGCTAATCTTCTTGTACTCTCCAACAAACAGACTTAAGGAAAGCCACAAGAACAAATTCAGAAATCAACAAACTGGAAAATAATAAAAAGCAATACAATTTAAGTGCTCTTTTGAGAAAAATAAAACCAATAAAATTGGCAAATCTAATAGAGTTAGCCAAGAAAATAAGGAAAGACATATTGAACATTAGATTTGAGAAAGGGAATGTAACCACATGAACAAAGGACATTGTTTTCAAATGAAAGAGAACATTGTGCACTCTATTTGCTGATAGATTTTAAAGTCTTTCAAAAATAAACAATGAGTGATTATAGAAAAAGAATCAGAAGAGTCAATAGATTTCAAAGAACAGAAATGTATTTCAAACAGAAATAGATTTGAATTCTGTCAAAACTTTAAAGCCCAATTCACATGCCATTTATCCCAGACTTTAGGAAAATATCCCATTTAAATCTACAAAGATAGCAACACCCTGATACCCAAATCTTAATCATCATCTCTTCTTAGACAAAGCAGTCTGCTCAGAACTCTGGTCTCCTGTCCCACTTGTTCTCCGTAGACAGTGACTTTCCCCCAGCCTGTGCTGCGAGGGGAGAAGGGTGCTGCTGACTTAACAGCTACAGAGTCTCTTATTTCTCAGGAATCTCCTTTGTCTGTCCTGGGGCTCAGGCAGGAGAATCTGGAAGGTGCAGATGAGAGCCGAGGATTTCTGAGGATGCCTGGAGCACCTTCTCTAACAGAACTGTGATTGACCGTAGCTTAGCTGGGCCTTGTGGGACCCTCCAACTCTGCTACAGGGTTAGGAATTACAGATAGAGTCTCCACTCTGGTAAGAAAAGGCTTTCTAATGTTTTTAACCCCCTTCCCCACAATGCTTTAAAAAATAAACTTGAGATCACACAAGAAAAGGTATCTTTCAAATAGGTTGGAGGGATAAGTATAGAAAACAGACTGAAGAAAATAGGAAGCAAATAAGCTAAAATGATAAGTATTAATATTAGTATTAATATTTTCTTCATGTTTATTGAGATTTAACTGACATATAACACTGTGTAAATATAAGGTGTACATGTAGCTTTGAAACACACACACTGCAAACCGGTTACTACCATAGCTTTAGCTAACAACCCAATCATGTCACATAGTTACCATTGCTTTCTTGTGGTGAGGACATTTAAAATCTACTCTCTTAGTAGCTCTCAAGTATATAATACAATACTGTTAACCATAATCCCTATGCTGTCCATTAGATAACAAAACTTATAACTGCAAATTTGTACTCTTTGACCATCATCTCCCATCTCCCCCACCCCTCAGCCCCTGGTAAGTACTCTTTGTCTCTGAGTTTGGTTTTCTTTAGATTCCACATATATGTGATATGATACACATATTATCTATCTGGCTTATTTCACTTAGCATGATTCCCTCAAGCTTCACCCACGTTGTCACAAACGGCAGGATTTCTTTCTTTCTCATGGGTGACTAATATTCCGCTGTTTATGTATACACCACATCTCTTTTAGCCATTCAGCTGCTGCTGGGCACAGGCTATTTCCATGTCTTGGCTCTTTGAATAATCCTGCAATGAACATGGGAGTGTAGATATCTCTTTGAGAGCCTGTTTTCATTTTCTTTGGATATATATGCAGAAGTGGGATTGCTGGATCAAATGGCAGTTCTATTTTTGATCTTTTGAGGAGCCTCCATACTGGTTTCCACACAGGCCATACCAATTTACATTTGCACTGCTGCTGCTAAGTCTCTCCAGTCGTGTCCAACTCTGCGACCCCATAGACGGCAGCCCACCAGGCTCCCCTGTCCCTGGGATTCTCCAGGCAAGAACACTGGAGTGGGTCGCCATTCCCACTAAGAGTGCACAAAAGTTCTCTTTTCTCCATATCCTTGCCAACACTTGTTACCTCTTGCCTTTTTGATGATAGTAATTTTAACAGGAGTGAGATGATATCTCATGGTTTTGATTTACATTTTTCTGATGATTAGTAACATTGAGCACCTTTTCATGTATCTATTGGCCATTTGTATGTCTTCTTCAGAAAAATGTATATTCAGCTCCTCTGTCAATTTTTAATTGGATTGTTTATTTCCTAATTAAGTTATATGAACTCTTTATATAATTTAGATATCAGATATATGATTTATAAATATTTTTTCCCACTCTGTAGGTTGCCTTTTCATTTATTTGATTGTTTCTTTTGTTGTGCAGAAGTTTTTTAGCTTGATGCAGTCTTATTTATTTTTGTTCTTTTTGCTTGTGCTTGTGGTGACATACTCAAAAAATCACTGCTGAGACCAATGTCAAGGAAATGTTCCCCCCGTGTTTCCTTCTAGGAATTTTCATGGGTCAGCTCCTGAACTCCCCTCTTACCATGGACACACTAAATCTACAGCAACACATAAAACAACTCCTAAATCCAGAAACTATCTGAGCAACTCCTATACATTTTGACACACTAGGACATACTCTCATCAAAGCAGGTAGGAAAGGCTAAGACACACTCTCACCATAAGCCCCACCCTGGCACAGAAAGAGGAAGGTTTACCTTGGATCAAGAAGACCGATACTTCTTTCTCGAGCACCAAGGGAAGGAAGTGATGAGCAATGAGAGAGTCAGAAGGAGGCTAACAGCTTTTGTCTAGTAGTCTTGATTTCCTCGTGTAGAAATAAGGATGCCTAATGAGTGGTGGAAAGGTATGGTGGGACAGGATTTGAGACTATGGGGAAAGGTTCAGGGAACTCCTAAGAGGTGACTCATTGGTAGCGAGGAAACGGATGTGCCTGCTGCAACAGCTTAGCATGAATTTGTAGAAAACCTGTTTTTTAAAAACCTGTCACCTTCCCTGGGAAATCTCTGTCTCCTCGTTGTGGGGAAAGGATAGTCCCATCAGCCTTCACTGGGGAAAAGCAAACTCCCCACCACTGAAACTACTGAAGCAGAGCTTGTATAAGCCTATCCCTGGACTGGATGGGCTAAATAACCTTTCCATTCTCTGTCAACCTTGCGATTTTATGATTCTATAATTCTAGGTATTGCAAGTAACTTAACAAAATCAAATTACTTCCAGCTTATGCAAATTATAGTGACCTGCCTTTCAGCTTCCCCAGGGGAATGGATTGAAAATGCTGTGCACTTAGAATAGATTATGTGATTCTTACACTCTCATTCCAGGTCAGTTCTCCTAAGTATCAGATAATTATGATGGAACAGATGCACCATCGTGCTGACTGATAAGTTAGCGCACTATTCATCTCTCTTGAGCAGGCATGATGAAATGGCTGGAAATGGAGTATCACTCTGACACAGTCTTTTTGTTTGCTGGTGACTTTTATAATTTTCTATTCCTAAACTCAGCATTTCCCCTGCTGACTGTGGGTTATCAAAGTTTTGTTCTCTGTAGACAATTTGAGTTAGTGCTTATATCTTAGAGGCAGCTTTGCAAGGGAGGCAGTAGGTGAGAGAGGTCCTGTGTGATTCTAGCTCTAAAGGAACCGCAAATCTCAGACTGATGACAGGACCCTCATCGGAGTGCTGGGTACCCCATACGTCCTGGAATAATAAGACAAAACAAAGGCCGTTCCAACACTACAATGCTTGTTTCACATTGGGACACAGCTATATACTCCCAGCCCAGAGCAAAGGAAAGAGAAACTCTTTGAGCAAGGCTGATTATGTAAGCTCACAAAAGCATTGAACACTTTGCAATTCTATTCTAGTTGTATTGAGTCCCCCTAATCATTTCCTTCACCATAGCATCCATTCAGTGACCAGCAGCAGATGCATTTTCAGGAGATATGGGAGGTATCAGCTTGTCAAAATGACCTCTTGCCTCAATCTGGAGATCTTTGTCCCAGGAAGTCTCCTACATTTGTGGTCTGTTCGTAACATCTTGCGATGTGCCAAGTACACTGGAATATTTCCATATGGAATGGGGCTTTATACCACTCTCTGACATATGAAATATTGCCTGAATCCCTCTCAGGCCCAGCATCAGTACTTTAGAGGAATATGAACATTATATAAGTCGTACATGTCAGGGGAGAGGTAGAGGGAAAATGTTCTGAGAACAAAGGGAGTAGAGATTATCACCCTGTTTATAGATAATAAACTGACATTGATAAATAGCTTCATAGGGCCTGATGATAAATAGCAAAAGGGCAGAAATATTAATCAAAACTCCAATCACCACTGCTTATGTGGGAACTCAGAAAGAGCTATTCACTCCTGGTTAGTGTCACCCCACCAAAGTACGGACATGTATGTCACTATTGGGAGTAAAATGAGACTCTGTTTGTTGACACTATTTATGGCTGTTTACAAAGATTATTAATGGTTTGGATTAAAAATCCATAACTTAGATGATTTTTGAAGCCAAAGGAAGAAGCATATAGAAAAATGGAAAAAAGACTGTACCAAAAATCCTAGCCTGAACAGAAATACTCTAACAGCAATTGAAATTTAGCCTTTGAAGTCTTAGACTATGTATATGATTCTTTACCAGCTCAAAATATTATGATTTTTAAAAAAATATTTATTTGGCTGCACCAGGTCTTAGTTGCAGCATGTGGGATCTACCTCCCTGACCAGGAATCAAACCCAGGCCCCCTGCATTGGGAGAGTGGAGTCTAAGCCACTGGACCACCAGGGAAGTCCCCATGGTTCTTATATGGAGTAGTTACTTGCATTATAGTTGGATGGTAAACAGAGTTGATGTAAATTACTATAAAGCCCAGGAAGGAAACAGATTGTAGGAAAGTAATTGGATAAACACAAATTCTTCTGCCTTAGGCATGAGGATAAAAATACAACAAAAATTATGTTAAATGAACATCCAAGTGTGCAAGCAAGAAAGGAAAATCACCAGGTACCAGAAATACATAGAGGAATAGAAGCTTTACTGCAAAGTGAATGAGGTGCTGCTGCTGACTCCTGGGTGGAAGTGGGGTAGCTGTGGCAGTGGCTGGTGTGGAGGCGGGCGTGGTGGTCACACTATTGTCAGTTTCAAAAACCTGGGGGCTTGGGCTTTCATGCCCACATAGGGAAAGAAATGAAACCTTGGGCCACGTAAGGCAAGATATTATTGGATGAATAGAATGAAACCCCTGCTTATGGCTGGCATGCTAGGAGGGCCACCCCTCAGGGAAAGTATAGATCAGAAAGCAACCTGTCCACTGGCTCAGCAAGAGAACAAGAGAACATGTCTGCCTCTGCTTGGAGTCTGTGTGAAAAGTTCTCCCCTGAGAAATCACAAGCCAGGGCTTGAATCTCACATAGATTTAAGCTCGAATTTATACCGTTCAGAAATCTAGAAACTCCCAAGCCAAAAGCCTTAATAAAAAGTCACTGCCAGGCTGCTGATACTTTAGATTTACCTAGAAGAGTAAAAAAATCAACACCCTGGAGGGACTGTTCAATAATCTGGGGTGAAAGGAGTTTCATGGAACATACAATCCACACCAAAGATGATGAAAATGTCCACCATGTGCATGAGTCTGACAACGTGCTGGACAGAATGACCAGGGTTCCAGGAAACTGGGATAATAGATAGATAAAGAATGCCAGCATGTCTAAAATTAACATGGAGCTTGTACATGTAAAAAATGACATGTGGACAGGGCTATTAGTGGCAGTATTATTTGTAAAACAAAAAAAAAGTTGGAGATAACCTGTGTCCTCATTAGAGGATAGGTTAAATAAACCACGGTGTATTTTCCCAAAGATGGCTATGCAACTACAAAAAATAATGAAGCTCTTTATGTATTTATGTAAAAAGATTTCAGCTAACATTTCATACTGTTAGCTGAAGAAAGCCAGTAAAAGTCTATATAACTAGCTACCTTTTATTTAAGAAAGAGAATGAAAATAAGAATTTATATCCTTACCTTTGTGTATTTGTGTTGATGTGGAAAGAATATTCAAAAATATTAGTAATTATTGTTGACCTTAGGGATTGGAGTATGATGTATAGATGGGACACAGGTGGGAGTGAAGCTTTCCCATGTGTATATTTTTATCATTTTGATTTTTCAGCCATATAAATGTGCTATTTATTAATATTTCTAGAAATAGAGAGGATTTGGATAATATAATGAATATTTGACCAAATGGGATATTAGGTGAACCATGCACCCAACATTTTAGGGATTATATTCAAAACATTCTCTGACATAAATTGTAGTAATGTTTTCTTAGATCACTCTCCCAAGGCAAGAGAAATAAAAGCAAATATAAACAAATGGGACCTAATTAAACTTACAAGCTTTTGCACAGCAAAAGAAACCATAAGCTAAATGAAAAGACAGTCTATGGACTGGGAGAAAAATTTGCAAATGATGCGACTGACAAGGGCTTAATTTCCAAAACGTATAAACAGTTCATACAACTCAATAATAGAGAAACAAACAACCCAATCAAAATGGGGAAAGATTTAAACAGACATTTTGCAAAATAAGACATACAGATAGCCAGTCGGCACATGAGAAGATGCTCAACATAGCTAGTTATTAGAGAAATTCAAATCAAAGCTACACTGAGGCATCTTCTCACATCATTCCTAATGGCCATCATCAAAAAGTCTACATAATAATAAATGCTGGAGAGGGTGTAGAGAAAAGGGAGAGCAAATTGGTGCAGCCACCAAGGAGAATAATACAGAGGTTCCTTAAAACACTAAAAATAGAACTACCATCAGTTCAGTTCAGCAGCTCAGTTGTGTCCAACTCTTTGCAACCCCATGAACTGCAGCACGCCAGGCTTCCCTGTCCATCACCAACTCCTGGAGTTCACCCAAACTCATGTCTGTTGAGTTGGTGATGCCATCCAACCATCTCATCCTCTGTCGTCCCCTTCTCCTCCTGCCCTCAATCTTTCCCAGCATCAGGGTCTTTTCAAATGAGTCAGCTCTTCACATCAGGTGGCCAAAGTATTGCAGTTTCAGCTTCAATATCAGTCCTTCCAAGGAACACACAGGACTGATCTCTTTTAGGATGGACTGGTTGGATCTCCTTACAGTCCAAGGGACTCTCAAGAGTCTTCTCCAACACCACAGTTCAAAAGCATTTATTCTTTTGTGCTCAGCTTTCTTTATAGTCCAACTCTCACATTCATACATGACCACTGGAAAAACCATAGCCTTGACTAGATGGACCTTTGTTGGCAAAGTAATGTCTCTGCTTCTGAATATGCTATCTAGGTTGGTCATAACTTTTCTTCCAAGGAGTAAGCATCTTTTAATTTCATGGCTGCAATCACCATTTGCAGTGATTTTGGAGCCCAGAAAAATAAAGTCAGCCACTGTTTCCACTGTTTACCCATCTATTTCCCATGAAGTGATGGGACCAGATGCCATGATCTTCGTTTTCTGAATATTGAGCTTTAAGCCAACTTTTTTCACTTTCCTCTTTCACTTTCATCAAAAGGTTCTTTAGTTCTTCTTCACTTTCTGCCATAAGAGTGGTGTCATCTGCATATCTGAGGTTATTGATATTTCTTCTGGCAATCTTGATTCCAGCTTGTGCTTCCTCCAGCCCAGCATTTCTCATGATGTACTCTGCATAGAAATTAAATAGTCAGGGTGACAATATATAGCCTTGATGTATTCCCTTTCCCATCTGGAACCAGTCTGTTGTTCCATGTCCAGTTCTAACTGTTGCTTCCTGAACTACATACAGATTTCTCAAGAGGCAGGTCAGGTGGTCTAGTATTCCCATCTCTTTCAGAATTTTCCACAGTTTCTTGTGATCCACACAGTCAAAAGCTTTGGCATAGTCAATAAAGCAGAAATAGATGTTTTTCTGGAACTCTCTTGCTTGTTCGATGATCCACCAGATGTTGGCAATTTGATCTCTGGTTCCTCTGTCTTTTCTAAATCCAGCTTGGACATCTGGAAGTTCACGGTTCATGTATTGCTGAAGCCTGGCATGGGGAATTTTGAGCATTACTTTACTAGCGTGTGAGATGAGTGCAATTGTGCAGTAGTTTGAGCATTCTTTGACATTGCCTTTCTTTGGGATTGGAATGAAAACTGACCTTTTCCAGTGCTGTGGCCACTGCTGAGTTTTCCAAATTTGCTGGCATATTGAGTGCAGCACTTTCACAGCATCATCTTTCAGGATTTGAAATAGCTCAACTGGAATTCCATCACCTCCACTAGCTTTGTTCGTAGTGATGCTTCCTAAGGCTCACTTGACTTCACATTCCAGGATGTCTGGCTCTAAGTGAGTGATCACACCATTTTGATTATCTGGGTCATGAAGATCTTTTTCATACAGTTCTTCTGTGTATTCTTGCCACCTCTTCTTAATATCTTCTGCTTCTGTTAGGTCCAGACCATTTCTGTCCTTTATTGAGCCCATCGTTGCATGAAATGTTCCCTTGGTATCTCTAATTTTCTTGAAGAGATCTCTAGTCTTTCCCATTCTGTTGTCTTCCTCTATTTCTTTGCATTGATCGCTGAGGAAGTCTTTCTTATCTCTCCTTGCTATTCTTTGGAACTCTGCATTCAGATGGGTATATCTTTCCTTTTCTCCTTTGCTTTTCGCTTCCCTTCTTTTCATAGCTATTTGTAAGACCTCCTCAGACAGCCATGTTGCTTTTTTGCATTTCTTTTTCTTGGGGATGGTCTTGATTCTTGTCTCCTGTACAATGTCATGAACCTCATTCCATAGTTCATCAGGCACTCTATCAGATCTAGTCCCTTAAATCTATTTCTCACTTCCACTGTATAGTCATAAGGGATTTGATGTAGGTCATACCTGAATGGTCTAGTGGTTTCCCCCACTTTCTTCAATTTAAGTCTGAATTTGGCAATAAGGAGTTCATGATCTGAGCCACAGTCAGCTCCCAGTCTTGTTTTTGCTGATTCTATAGAGCTTCTCCATCTTTGGCTGCAAATATAATCAATCTGATTTTGGTGTTGACCATCTGGTGATGTCCATGTGTAGAGTCTTCTCTTGTGTTGTTGGAAGAGGGTGTTTGCTATGACCAGTGCATTCTCTTGGCAGAACTCTATTAGCCTTTGCCCTGCTTCATTCTGTACTCCAAGGCCAAATTTGCCTGTTACTCCAGGTGTTTCTTGACTTCCTACTTTTGCATTCCAGTCCCCTATAATGAAACTACCATATGATCCAGCAATCTCACTTCTGGGCCTGTAGCCAGAGAAAACTCTAATTTGAAAAGATACAGGCACCTGTAAGTTCATAGCAGCACTGTTCACACTAGCCAAGACATGGAATCAACCTAAGAATCCAACAACAGAAAAATGGTAAAGAAGATGAACACTTTAGAATTTAGTAGAATAATTCTCAGTCATAAAAAAGAAATAATGCCATTTGGTCAATATCACTAATTATTAGAGAAATGCATATTAAAACTACAATGAGGTGTCACTTCACACTATCAGAATGGCCGTCATTAAAAAGTCTACAAATAATAAAAGTCAGACAGAGAAAGACAAATATATGATATTGTTTATATATGGAATCTAAAATAAATGGTAGAAATGAACTTATTCACAAAAAAAGAAATAGAGTCATAGATTGAAAATAAACTTATGGTCACTGGGGGGAAAAGCAAGGAGGAATAAATTGGGGGACTAGGGTTGACATATGCATATACTATATATAAAATAGAAAACTGATAAGGACCTATTGTATAGCAAAGAGAACTCTATGCGATACTCTGTAATGGCCTATATGTGAAATAATCTAAAAAAGAGTGGATATATGTATGTGATTCATTTTGTGTACACCTGAAACTAACAGAACATTGTAAATCAAATTATACTCTATAAAATTATTCCAAATTAATATAGAAAAGCCAGTGGAGGCGACAGAATTCCAACTGAGCTATTTAAAATCCTGAAAGATGAGGCTACGAAAGTGTTGCATTCACCATGTCAGCAAATTTGGAAAACTTAGCAGTGGCCACAGGACTGAAAAAAGGTCAGTTTTCATTCCAATCCCAAAGAATGGCAATGCTAAAGAAAGTTTAAACTATTGCACAATTGTGCTCATTTCACATGCTAGCAAGGTAATGCTCAAAATCTTTCCAGCTAGGCTTCAACAATATGTGAACCAAGAACCTCCAGATGTACAAGCTGGGTTTAGAAAAGGCAGAGAAACCAGAGATCAAATTGCCAACATTCATTGGTTCATGGAAAAAGCAAGGGAATTCCAGAAAAACTTCTGCTTCATTGACTACACTAAAACCTTTGACCATGTGGATCACAACAAACTGTGGAAAATTCTTGAACAGATGGGAACACTAGACCACATTACCTGACTCCTGAGAAACCTGTATGCAGGTCAAGAAGCAACAGTTAAAACCAGACATGGAACAATGGCTGGTTCAAAACTGGGAAAGGAGTAGGACAAGACTGTATATTGTCACCCTGCTTGTTTAGCTTATATGCAGAGTTGTTGTTCAGTCACTCAGTTGTGTCTGACTCTTCAACTTCAAAAAGTGTAGTACATCAGACTTCCCTGTTGTACATGTAGAGTACTTCATGAGAAATGCCAGGCTGGGTGAATCACAAGCTGGAATCAAGATTGCCGGGAGAAGTATCAACAACCTCAGATATGCAGATGATACGACTCTAATGGCAAAAAGTGAAGAGGAACCTAAGAGCCTCTTAATGAGGGTGAAAGAGGAGCATGAAAAAGCTGCCTTGAAACTCAACATTCAACAAACTAAGATCATGGCATCCAGTCCCACCACTTCATGGCAAATAGAAGAGGAAAAGTGGAAGCAGCGACAGATTTTTCCCCCCCCCCCGGCTCCAAAATCACTGCAGACAGTGATTGCAGCCATGAAATTGAAAGACACTTGGAAAGAAAGCTATAACAAACTTAGACAACAGAGACATTACTTTGCTGACAAAGGTCCATACATTCAAGGCTATGGTTTTTTCAGTAGTCATGTATGGATATGAGTTGTTGTTCAGTCACTCAGTTGTGTCCAACTCATTGTGACCCTGTGAACTGCAGCACACCAGGCAAGCTGGACCATAAAGAAGGCTGAGCACTGAAGAATTGATGCTTTCGAACTGTGGTGCTTGAGAAGACTCTTGAGAGTCTCCTGGGTAGCAAGGAGATCAAACCAGTCAATCCTGAAGGAAATCTACTCTAAATATTCATTGGAAGGATTGATGATGAAGCTGAAACTCCCATTCCTTTGGCCACCTGATGTGAAGAGCTGACTCAACGGAAAAAAAAAAAAAAAACCCTGATGCTAGAAAAGATTGAAGGCAAAAGGAGAACGGGGCAACAGAGAATGAGATGGTTAGACAGTATCACAGACTCAATGGACATGAATTTGAGGAAACTCTGGGAGATAGTGAAGGACAGAGGAACCTGGTGTGTTACAGTCCATGGGGTTGGAAAGAGTTGGACATGACCTAGCAATTAAATTACAACAATAACAGTCAATAAAATAGCCATCATGATCTTTGCAAAAAATAGTAAATAGTAAAACCTCTGGCAAGACTACTAAAGAAAATATAAGAGAAAGCTCAAATAACACCAGGAATGAAAAAAATGGTCATTATTGTGGATGCTACTGATGCAGAGATAATAAGAGGGTTTTATGAATAAATTTATACCAATGTGTTAGACCATTTAAAGAAAAGACAAATTCACCTCCAAATTGTTTCTGTTATTTGAGAGATAGCAGACCGCTCATGCTGTTTGACACGGATCAGTCTAATTTACAGAGAGGAGGAGGCTGAATGGATGGAAACAGAGTAAATTCAGGTGACAGGAAGAGGCAGGGACCAGCTGTGGTCCATTGCACAGGCCTGAGCAGAGCACCATGCAGGGAGGTGATTGGTACTGGGGGCACAGGTGGGGCCTTGGAGACTGGGAGAGAGCACAGAAGGGACAATGCCAGTCTCTGGCGGCCACTTCCAGGGCCATGACACTGCTTCAGGGCCTTCCCATCGCTCACTCAGTGAGGGCACCTCTTCCTTCTCTGCCCTGTTGTTCTGCTCTGCCACCATTTGCTCCACATCTCACATGGATTTTCTCCAGTCGAGGTTTTTGACTCCCGTCCCTGCCAAGTTGAGTTTGTCCAGAAGATGCCTCTGGTTCTCTCCAGGCCCAGAGTTCTCTGAGTCTGAGTTGTCCTATCTTCTAATAGGTTGCAAGAGATGTGACATGAATGTTTGCTGGTCTGGGAGGTCCTCTACAAATTTCAGGTTCCAGGAGAAGATCTGGAATGGTGGTCCTCACACTGCCTTCTCTGGAACCCCAGAGTTCCAATAGTGATTCTCAGGGATCTCTGAGGGGTGAAGGAAAGACCAGCTGTGGGGCTTAGGCCTCCTACAAGAGTGTTGTCCTGTGAAACTTTGCCAGAGTTGTCTTATATTCTTGTGAAAGTTCATTTGCAACCTGCCCCCCAACTCTAAGTGATTCTGAAGATCCCTCATCATCTAAGCTGCATCAAGAAAACAGGCCTCTCTCAGATCATTGACTATTGATGTCTGAGGGGTCTCTGCTGAGGCTCAGGCCTAAGGGGACCTCTGCTATGGGTTAGCATGCAGGTCTCATTTATCCACCATAGATTTCAGAGCTCAGGAGTGGCCTGGCTTTGGTTTGTGTTTGCTATGAGGCCTTCAGAGCACTTCATCTATTCTTACCTATCAACCAACCCTAAATCATTCAAAGGCCTCAGAAGAATGTAAGCCAGCTTGTGATGGGCTCTCTGTAGAGGGTGCTGAGTTTTCTGGGCACCTGCACAGTGGGTGTTTACTATGTGTTCAATCCTGTGTGGGGTTTATGCTGAGAAAGGGGAGTCAGAGGCTAGACAGGGAAGGCACTTGTTCAACCTGAGGGAAGAAAAGACCAGCTCCCGAGTCCACTTGGGGAGAAAAGGTACCTAAATAAATAGAGGATGATCAGTGGCATTTGTAGGATGGAGGGCTAAATTACACACAGAAAAGGAGCTGTTTAGCCCGGGTCCTAGAGAAGTTATCAGATGGGGGAAGGGTTGGGGCCATGTAGCTGCTAGAGGTGGGGCCATGAACCACGAGTGGAACTAGACGGGGGCACATCCGTGCCTGTCTGTGCAGCTGCTCCTGACAGTCTGACCTGCCTGAGGACTGACCTCCCTCGCTCATGAGCTTGTAGTGCCCACCGGAGCAGATGATCAGAGTCTGGACCATTCTTCCTGGGGACACTGAGGAGAGAGTGGGGGCCGGAGGAGTGGACGGGGGGACTGTCTATCTCCAAGGTCCCTTCTAGCCCTTCCAGCTTCAGGTTAGGAGTCTCATTTTTAGGTGCAGTAAAGGTCCAGATAAAGAAGTCCAACATGATCTAGGCTGGTCAAAGGGGGCTACTTTAGGCCCTTGAAGTCAACCTGGAAAATGGCAAGTATGGCAGCTGTGCTCCAGACAGCTCTCCTGAGCACTGGGCAGCATGGTGGAGAAATTACAGGGCACAAAGCGGCACTGTGATCACAGCGCTGGGTACGAGATACCATCAGGAGACAAGGCTGGCCACTGAGAACTGGTGTAACCCCTGACTGGAGCCACCACACAGGCCTGGTTAGGCTGGCTGCCACCTTCTGAGCAGGGCTGAGTGAAAACCACATTATGAAATGCCCCATTCATTTCCTGCCAGAGATCCTATCTGAAGTCAGAGCTCTCGCCTCCCAGAGAAGTAAGTGTGTCTCGCAAAGCCTTCTCTGCCCTAAAGATGCTGAGGGAATCTTGAGGGAAGAACAGTTTCCCTTTGGCAAAGCAAACTCTGTGTTCTCCACATATGTCCTAAGTATATTTCTTTGCTTGTTGCAACATCTGGTGTGAGATGTCGGGCCAACTTAACGCTGCATCATTTCCTATCACATACTTTGGGTGATCTGCGAGAAAACATTTAAAAGCTGTGAAAATGATCTGAGTCACTGTAGATGCTGCAGCCCGCAGTGATAGGAAGCAGCCAGATTCCCACACTGCAAATGTAAAGCTGGCTGAGATGCTCTAGGTTGTCACGGCCGAGTGCTCAGCCAAGAGAGACGGAAACGTCCAAGGAGGACAGACACAGGTGACTTCTGCAGGGCAGCCTTGCAGGTAACCACCCATGTTTGGGTTTCCAAAGTGGCACCAGTGGTAGAGATCCTGCCTGCCAATGCAGAAGACACAAGAGATGCGGGTTTGATCCCTGCGTCTGGAAGAGCCCCTGGAGGAGGGCATGGCAACCCACTCCAGTATTCTTGCCTAAAGAATCCCATGGGCAGAGAATCCTGGAGGGCTACAGTCCATAGGGTCGCAAAGAGTCGGACATGACTGAAGTGACTTAGCACGCACGCGCCCGTGTTTATCAGTTGACAAAAATAGTTAATGGCACTTAGCACTACTTTCACCTATCTATCCTATGAGGATAGGAAGATCAATAAAACTCACAGTTATAATAGGGTCATTGGCATTGTCCCTGGCCTGGACCTGTGAGAATTCTTCTCTGTGAAGAATTCCTGGCTGAAATTCTGAGTGTTCTGAGAACCAAGACTCAGGAGTCTGCGGAGCTTTGATCTATAATCCTCCCTGACCCCTGAGTTTTGGAGAGACGTGTTATTGCTGGCACAGCCATGTTCTTACTAGGCTTCCCGGGTGGCTCAGATGGTAAAAGAATCCACCTGCAATGCACGAGACCCGGGCTTGACCCCTCAGTCAGGAAGATCCCCTGGAGAAGGGAATGGCAACCCACTCCAGTATTCTTGCCTGGGAAATCCCATGGACAGAGGAGCCCATGAGGTCACAGAGTCAGACACGACTGAGCAACTGTACTAACACTGAGGGTGGGTTAAGCCCCAGCCAGGAGACATAGAGGCTGCCCTTCCTGCTGCTTCAAGGCTGTATGAACAGGGCAGGGGCCTGGTTGGTGAAATCAGGGCTGCAGCCCTGGGGACTGCCTTGGGTATTGACATGGCATGGGCTTGCAGGGAGGATGGGCATCTCTGAAATGACACCATTTGTTCATGGGAAGATTGCGGTCCTTCTCCAAACTAGTCACCCTGAGGCCAGCTGTACTTCTCCAGCTGCTGATTCAGCTCAGCTCCCTTTCAGCCTGAGCTCTTCTCTCCATCCTCAGAACCCCTCCGATGTCCCCTGACCCTTGTCTGTCCTCCTCCAGTCTCTAACTGGATTAAAGGCAAGTGTCTGGGTCTGCCAGGCTGCTGGGGCACAGGGACCATGTGCCTGCTTCCCCGCCATGCTGCCTGTGCCAAGACTGTGTTGGGTACCTGAGCTGGGGAGGGGGTTGTCCCCATCCTCGGCACACAGAGGGGCTCTGTGAACACTGCTAAGTAGCAGGACTCGATCCCCAATAGGTGCTCAGGGTGGCTGACCCCCTGCCACCTAGATTTCCCAGGGTCCCTTATCTCGGGGGCAGGCAGGCTCTGACAACTCTTTGGAAAGGTGTTTGTATGTCCCCTAGGTTCCCTTGCACGCAGACAAAAGGCTGTGTCGCTCAGCCTGTGCACTGGTGCTTCACCTTCCTCAACCGTGCTGCAGAGAGCTGGGCTCTGCGGCTGCCTGGGTCGCTGTGGTGTGGCCCCGTGCCAAGCTCTTCTCTCCTCGCCGACAGGGGAGGCTCACAGTGCAGAGCCCAGATGGCTGGGCCCCAGCTCTCCCTGCCCCCACATTTTCCTCCCTCTGAAGGGAAATGGAGCTCACTGGGATCAGCCAGCCAGGGTCTCGGGAGGAGGGCTGGGGCTGTGCTGTCACAGCGAGTGCAGAGAACCAGAGCTGGGAGCAGCCACCCAGCTGCGCCCCAGGGTGAAGCAGGTGGGCAGCACCCACTCAGAGGGGCTGCTGCTGGGAACTGGCGGCTGGCACAACAGCTCTATGCAGCCCAGCTCTGACCTAGGAAGGGGAGGGGAAGGGGGAGTCTTGAAAGGAAACATATCAGATGCCCCATGCGGAGTCCTTGAGCTAAAACCAGTTGTTGGAGGGAGGAATCTCAATCCCCTGTCATGTAGGAATAGGTCTGTGTTGTCTGTGTTGGTCCTGCTGCTGGCTCTGTCGTTGGCTGAGGGAGTCCCGCTTCTCTGTCTCCTGCCACATGGCTCCTAAGGGTCCAGGACTCTCTCCTTCCCAGGTCAGGCTTGCATTGTGGTCTTTTCATAAACGTCTTCACCCCCCCCCCCACCCCCGGCTCTCCTCACTTTATCCCTCATGTCCATTCTCACATGACTCTCCTGCACATCTAAACTCCTGTTGGCGCCTGCTGTTTAGAGGATCTGAACCATCACATGCATGGTGGGCGTTCCTCTGTGTCTGGTCCCTTTTCTGCGGCATCCATCAGTGACAGCCACCCAGGCCCTGGATCAGGAAGGCGCTGCTTCTGGGACAGAGGGTGTCCCCTTCCACATGGTAAGAAACCTTACGATGCTGGGCCTTCAGGGGTCCTCTGGTGCCACATCCAGGAGGGCCAGGGCCCGTGAGGGCATCCCTGACAGGTGGTCATCTGGACTATGCTTGAATGTCTCCAGGGAGATGTCATGGTGAGTCCATTGGATGGCAAGGGAAATTGCTAGAAAATTCCTCCTGTGCTGATCAGTCCACAAGCCACCTGACTCCCTCCTCCAGTGCTATGACTGACATAGACGATTTGCTCATTCCTTTTTTTTTTTTTTTTTGAAGGAGCAATACCTGAGGCCTGCAGTTAGAGGCCCACTTCAGATAGGGCAGAGGGGAGCAGACGGGAGTGACGGAGGCCCAGCCCAGAGCCTTTCCATCGTGCAGGGGTGTGGGCAGAGTGAACCCCGACATGGGGGTGTGACAGAAGGTAATGACAAAGGACGAGAAGTACCTCCATTGAGGTTTCTGCTGCAGCAAGTTGAGTGCCCCAGCTTTCTCCTAGGACATACCTCCTTTTGGACACCACTCCTTGAAACACACTCCTTTTGCTAAAAGTGGATAAGGATCTCTGGTCTGCTGCCTTACCAGCCTGGTTTTAAGTCCCAGCTCTAAATCCTAGAGACTACATGATCTTGAGACCTCACTCAAACTCTGTGTCTCAGTCTCCTCTCATATAAAATAGGGTAATAATATTTACCTCCATTCAGAAAACGAAGATCATGGCATCTGGTCCCATCACTTCATGGTAAATAGATGGGGAAACAGTGGGAACAATGGCTGACTTTATTTTTCTGGGCTCCAAAATCACTGCAGATGATGATTGCAGCCATGAAATTAAAAGACGCTTACTACTTGGAAGGAAAGTTATGACCAACCTAGATAGCGTATTAAAAAAGCAGAGACATTACTTTGCCAACAAAGGTCTGTTTAGTCAAGGTTATGGTTTTTCCAGTGGTCATGTATGAATGTGAGAGTTGGACTCTAAAGAAAACTCAGCGCCGAAGAATTGATGCTTTTGAACTGTGGTGTTGGAGAAGACTCTTGAGAGCCCCTTGGACTGCAAGGAGATCCAACCAGTCCATCCTAAAGGAGATCAGTCCTGGGTGTTCATTGGAAGGACTGATGTTGAAGCTGAAACTGCAATACTTTGGCCCCCTGATGCAAAAAGCTGACTCATTTGAAAAGCCCCTGATGCTGGGAAAGATTGAGGGAAGGAGGAGAAGGGGACGACAGAGGATGAGATGGTTGGATGGCATCACCCACTCAATGGACATGAGTTTGGGTGAACTCCGGCAGTTGGTGATGGACAGGGAGGCCTGGCGTACTGTGGTTCATGGGGTTGCAAAGAGTCAGACATGACTGAGCGACTGAACTGAACTGAACTTACCTCCCAGATCTCTTTGAGGATTAAATAATGCTTGTGAAGTGTGTTTGGTGGAAGACAATTGTTAGCTAACACACCTACACAGCAGCCCAGCTCACAGTTATGAGTTGCTGATCCTGCATGTGAGGTAGGGGCTGGATGTGTGTAGGGAACTGAAATGGTGATGTCTGAAGAGAGACGTCCATGTCCTAATGCTGAGAACCTGTGAATGTGACCTTATATGGAAAAATAGTCTTTACAGACGTCATTAAATTAAGGTTCTTGGAATGAGATCATCCTAGATTATCTGGGGAGACTGTAAATCAATAACAAGTGTTCTTATGCAGGACAGGAGACGTCCTCATGCAGACCACAATAAGCTGACAGAAGGAGCTGCAGGGGGCTTGGGGCTGATAAACTGTGGAGCTGAAGTGAGGATCTGCCATCTCCACAATGCAAACCTTCCTGCCAGAGCAGATAGTACAAAGGCTTGCTTGCTTTCGGTATTCATATCTTTGTAACTGGAAAACCTGCATTTTGTAAGTAAAGAGAGTTGTACAATGAATGAAATGTTATGCAACATCTTGTACGTGTAAAGAAAAAAAACACCAATAGCTACATGGATGTTGACAGAAGTCTGAGTTTGAAGAAAGAACCCATTCATGTCCAAAGCATCAAGCCTACTCTCCTACCAGCCTTCTTGCTAAGCTTCAGGTTTGTGCCAGGCATTGTATTAAGTACTGAGGACATAGTTGTGAACAAGCAAGACGGTCTTTCTCCTGCCTGGGCATACAGCCTAGGAGGGAGACAGGCATTAACTAAAATGCAGACACATCATTTTGAATGACGATAGTGGTAAGTGTTATGAATCACCTTGGCACCCTCATCAAAATTCAGTGACTCTACATGTGTACTCTACTCTGTCCATTGACCTGAGTCTCTCTCCTGAGTCTCTCTCCTTTCCCTAAAACTACACTTGGTTTTAGTGAAAGAGTCATTCGCTGTAGAAAGACGAAGGCAGTACATCCTCCACTTTTACTCTTTCCCAAAATTGCTTTGGCTCCTCCAGTTCCTCTGTTTTCCTATCTAGTTTTTAGCATCTGCTTTAAAAATTTATTTATTTACTTGTTGGCTGTGCTGGGTCTGTGTTGCTGTGTGCAGGTTTTCTCTATTTGCCGCAAGAGAGGGCTACCCTCTAGTTGTGCTGCGCTTAGGCTTTCCAACGCAGAGGCTTCTCTCTTTGCAGGGCACGGGCTCCGGGCATGCGTGCTTCAGTCGTCATGGTGTGTGGCCTCAGTACTTGTGGTGCATGGGATTCGTTGCTCTGCAGCACGTGGAATCTTCCCAGACTAGGGATTGAACCTGTGGTAAATGAATTCTTAACCACTGGGCCACCAGGGAAGTCCTAGCATCTGTTTTTTAGATTCAATTCGCCATATATGTCAAGTGTTATGAAGGAAAAGTCTGTAGAGAGAAAGATTTTTTCACAAGTGAAGTTTTAGCAGTCAAAGCTTTAGATCTGAAGATTAGGCCACAGGTAAATGATGGATGAGGGCAAAATTAGCTTCTTTGTGACTTTTTTAGGTTTTTCACAAGGACTCTAAGATTCTATGATCCTTTCACAAATGCTTTGAGCGAGCTGATAGTTGGATGTGGGTCAGAACTATTTAGAGCTGCCCAAACTATTCTTTGTATATTTTTGCTTCTTCTGCTCGTCTTTAATAACAAAGGGGTAAGTGAAGCTGGAGACATGATGATGACCTTGAAAACAGAATGCCAGGGAGAGCTGGGGAGATAGAGGCCTTCTGGTGACCACAGGATGTTAAACAGGACCACAGGATGTTTGCAGTCCCTGAGCCCCTCCTATGTGGTGTGACCACACAGAGCTGGAGTGTTCTGTCCAGGGTCTTAGGGCCAGTCCTGTCCGACTGATTCAAACATGAGAGAAGGCGATGGGCCCCACATCTGGCAAGGCAGGGGACCCGCCTCTTGCCCAGGGAACCCTAAGAGCCCTTGCCATGCTGGGAGCTGGCAGAGGCCTCCTTGCTCTGCACTGGCTTTGGCAGCACCATGGATCAGACTGTGTACTGCTCCCCGCTGGGAGGTGGGCAGGCAGGTGGAGCCCAGAGGTTGCACACCACCCTCTCCGGCCCTTGGCCCTTGGGAGACACGCAGCAAGAAACAAGGGGGTTGGAAGCTCAGAATGTCCTTGGAGCCTCCCAAGGAGAGGCAAACGAGAAAGCCGAGGCCAGTGTGAAGCTACCAAGTTGCCCCATTGACTGACCCAGCAGTCTAGTCCTCTGATCCCAGGGGAGGCAGGGAGGTCCTCAGACCTGCAGGCGAGATTCCTGCCCTCCAGAGTCTCATGCGTTGCTGAGAGAACAAGAGGACCTTCCCAGGTGAGGGCATCTAAAACCGTCGCAACACACACAGGCGGCAGTGAGCGGCAAGGGCAGTGGACTCGGGGTGGAGACCAGCCTCTGATCCAGTCTCAGCCACTGCCTGCGTCCATAATCTTGGACGGTCACATAATTTCTCTAAGCCTATTTTCCTTCAGTGCAAAATGGGATAGTCCCTCTGCCAGTCTTTCAGGCCAGTTGAAAATCAAAATAAATAGTAGACAGAGAAATGGGTGGATGGACGATCCTAATTATAGTCATGAATATGGTGTTTACTGTATGCCTGCATGTCTAAGCCCTTTAGATGCATGAAATCATTGAATCCCCACACCACTCTCATGATGGAGGTACGGTTACTATGCCCATGATGCAGATGAAGGAAACAGGTTCTGCAAGCTAATGGAACTTGCTGAAGGTTAAGTGGTGGGGCTGGGATTTAACACACGTCTGTCTGACTCCAGAACCCTGGCTCTGAAGCACAGCACTCTTGTGTTTCTGATGAGAATACTCCAGGAACTGCAGTTTCCCACCACCCCCCCCCCCGCCCCCGCCCCGTCCTCATTTAGCAACTGAAGCTGTGTGGCAAGGGCTGGGCTGGATTAGATGCTCTGCTCCTCGGAGAGCCAGCAGCAGGTAAGGGCCACAGGAGAGGATGCCACCCCCTACCCCACTTTGTGGGCATTGCATCTAGCAGTGTACCCAGGAGGTGCAGGCAAAGCCCCTCGGGGCAGGAAGACAACACAGACCCATGATGTGCCTCAGTGCAGTGTCTGGTGACCGGCTGTGGCTCCTCTGGTGGCGTGGGTGGTGGTGGTGGCCTCCCAAAGCTTCCCTGAGCCTCACCACACACAGGACCAGTGCTACTGGATGGTAGAGGCTTGGAGGAGCCATGGTCTGGGAAGCCACAGGGGCGAAGGGGGCTGGAAGAGGACGCAGCGCATGAGTGACTGGTAACAAGATGCAGTGACTTGGGGGCAGAAGCAGCCCTAGAGGTCTTTGAGTCTGCCCTTTGAGCCTGAGGTTGGGGTGATCTGAGAGGGCCTGGAATGGCCTATTTCCCTAAGTTATCCCCTCAACAACCTGTTTACAGGCCCGAGAGTCCACGCTCAGAGCTTTCTGCCTTTGAGTTAAACATCACCTTGTCTAGCAACTTTTCCGAAACGAGAGTTTACCTGGGGCCATGGAGTCACCAAGACCTGAGTGTGAGGGAATCCAGAGCCAGTAAGGAGCAGGTAGAGGGCACCAGGCTGGGAGAAAGTGAGGAAAGAGATGTTGCAGTTGGAAAATTAGGAACAGGGGATTTTTCCAACTTGCTGGACTTCAGAGAAGCAGCCCTCATGGAGAGCTGGACTTGCTCCTGGCCTCAGAGCTCTGCTCTGATCAGTTAGGAGAGCTGCGCTGTTGTAACAAATGTTCAGTTCAGTCGCTCAGTCGTGTCCAACTCTTTGCAACCCCATGAACCGCAGCACGCCAAGCCTCCCTGTCCATCACCAACTGCCGGAGTTCACCCAAACTCATGTCCATTGAGTTGGTGATGCCATCCAACCATCTCATCCTCTGTCATCCCCTTCTCCCGCCTTCAATCTTTCCCAGCATCAGGGTCTTTTCAAATGAGTCAGCTCTTTGCATCAGGCGGCCAAAGTATTGCAGTTTCAGCTTCAAAATCAGTCCTTCCAATGAACACCCAGGACTGATCTCCTTTAGGATGGACTGGTTGGATCTTCTTGTAGTCCAAGGGACTCTCAAGAGTCTTCTCCAACACCACAGTTCAAAAGCATCAATTCTTTGGTGCTCAGCTTTCTTTATAGTCCAACTCTCTCATCCATACATGACTACTGGAAAAACCATAGCCTTAACTACATGGACCTTTTTCTTTCCAAGGAGTAAGTGTTTTTTAATTTCATGGCTGCAATCACCATCTGCAGTGATTTTGGAGCCCAAAAAATAAAGTCAGCCACTGTTTCCACTGTTTCCCCATCTATTTGCCATGAAGTGATGGGACCGGATGCCATGATGTTAGTTTTCTGAATGTTGAGCTTTAAGCCAACTTTTTCACTCTCTTCTTTCACTTTCATCAAGAGGCTCTTTAGTTCTTCACTTTCTACCATAAGGGTGGTGTCATCTGCATATCTGAGGTTATTGATATTTCTCCCAGCAATCTTGATTCCAGCTTGTGCTTCATCCAGCAGGACTGGAAGAGGTCCGTTTTCATTCCAATCCCAAAGAAAGGCAATGCCAAAGAATGCTCAAACTACTGCACAATTGCACTCATCTCACATGCTAGTAAAGTAATGCTCAAAGTTCTCCAAGCCAGGCTTCATCAATACGTGAACTGTGAACTTCCAGTTGTTCAAGCTGGTTTGAGAAAAGGCAGAGGAACCAGAGATCAAATTGCCGACATCCACTGGATCACCAAAAAAGCAAGTGAGTTCCAGAAAAACATCTATTTCTGCTTTATTGACTATGCCAAAGCCTTTGACTGTGTGGATCACAAGAAACTGTGGAAAATTCTTCAAGAGATGGGAATACCAGACCACCTGACCTGCTTCCTGAGAAATCTGTATGCAGGTCAGGAAACAACAGTTACAACTGGACATGGAACAACAGACTGGTTCAAACAGGAAAAGGAGTATGTCAAGGCTGTATATTGTCATCCTGCTTATTTAACTTCTATGCAGAGTACATCATGAGAAACGCTGGGCTGGATGTAACAAATGGCCTCCCCCCCAATTCAAGTTCTTCCTTGTGATGCGAGTTTCTTACTATGGCACTGTCTAATGTAGGCTGGGGCTCTTTGCTTTTCCCATTCAGGGTCCCCATGTCCTCCCTCCTCACTGTCCAGGGGTCTCTGAGTGGGGAGGCAACGAGAGCACAGATGGCTCAGGGACACCCAGCTTGGCAGTGGCGCTCACCTCTTCCTCCCGCATTCCATCGCCCAGAATGCAGTCACCAGGACCCAGCTGATCACAAGGGGAGACACTCTAGCTGTGTGCCCAGGAGGCAGAGGCACACTGAGACCCCACTCCTTCCTTTTAGAAACGGATCAGAGCACAGTTTGGGCTATCAGGAAGGCTCCACAGAGGAGGCAGCATTGGCTCTGGCTTGGAAAGATGGGAGTCTTCTCCCCAAGATGGGGTGGGTGCTGTGTGCAGAGGTACAGAGGGATCCACATACCTAGACTCTTCCCCATGCTCACCTCTCCCCCATCCTCACCTCTCTCCCCCACCAGATGCAGCTTCCAGGGGATATGGGGACAGGGCTCATCCCTGTCAGCTGACTCAGGATGGAGCAGTGTAATGTGTGAGGAATAAGGAGGGTAGTTTACCCAAAATATGGGGCTTCCCAGGTGGCTCAGTAGGTGAAGAATTTGCCTGCCAATTCAGTAGACACGGGTCTGATCCCTGGGTCAGAGAGACCCCCTTGAGTAGAAAATTACAACCCATTCCAGTATTCTTGCTTGGAAAATTCCATGGACAGAGATACAGTCTATGGGGTCATAAAGAGTTGGACATGACTGAGTACATCACAGCACTTACCCCAAATATCTCAGACTACCTGACCTACATGAATGAGTACACACCTCATCTCTTCTCACAAGGACAAAAGGTGGTCATTTTGTGAGCAGGGAGGTGTTTTATAGCCAGTAATTAATATTCACTGAGGAAATGTAATAAACGTCTTTCCTCTCTTCATTCACTTAAATGTCATTTTTCTGTAGTCACTATATAATTACTGGTATTTTTCAGTAACGTTATTAAGAAGAAATGAGCCACCATTTCTCCACCACCATACAGATTCAAATGTGAGTAGTGCCTCATTAGACAAAGAGACTGGAGGGATGGGGGTCATTATCTCAGAGAAGGCTCCGGCAAGGTGCAGGGCTTATTTGTCAGTTTGTTTGGAACAAACGGTACCAAAACCACTGGCTGGTGCTGATGGAATGGTATGCAGCTGCCTTCAGCATTGGGCTCTCTTCTCAGCTCCCACGCTCACACCTCCGGACATAAGCGACTCAGAGAATCTTTCCCCTGTGCTCGGCTGATAGCAGACCACCTGCAATCTGAAGCTCAGGGGCAGGGCTCCCAGAAAGGAACAAGCTGGTTGCATATTTGAGAACATCTCCTGCTGTGTCCTTTGCCCCAGCTCTCCCCTGTCCTAGATGACTGGGGTGGAGACCAATAGTCTTTTTCCCAGAATACCACTTGAAACGGCAGGGACTATTTCAAAAGGGCAGATCTGGGACCACTTTGAACTGCATGTGCTCAACACTTGCACAGCTCTTCCTCAGGCTCTTAAATTGCTCACAAGGAACACACTGTGAATTGCTGTGGGGCTTGGGGGGCGGAGCACTGTGCACGGGCGCTCAGGTTGTGCACTGCCCAACTCGGGGGGAGCGACACTGCTCATGCAGACTCCAGTGTACCAACTGCATGACCTGTAGGTGGATGGCCCTGCTACAGAATCCTGGACACAATGGGAGGCACCCAGGAAACCCCTGGCTGGTGCTGCCAGGCTTTCTCTACTCCCACGAATCAAACGTGCTCCAGCATTCTTGCCAGTTATCAACATGAAGGCAATGGCATTTGGGTGGCAGGGCCTGGGAGCCATCAGCTGGGCTTAGTGGCCTGGGCAAAGCCATGCCATGCACTGCTCCTCGGCTGAAAGTCACTCCTGGCCTACTATCATAAAAAGGTGAGTGGATGGCACAGTCTTCTCCTCTGGGAAGTGAGGATTCCTGGAGATTAGAGAGAAAACCCTCTTGACAGATACAAATCTGAGGCTCTCAGGGAAAGGGGAGTGTTCAAGTAAGCCTAGAGGGTGAGTGAGAGAGAAAGCTGTAGCCTTCGATGCAAGAGACCAGGTGTAGAGCCTGAGGACTGAGCTGGTGCCAAACTCTCAGGCCGGGCAAGCAAGCTGGTGCTGAGTGTATTCTTTCTCTTGTATTCATCTTACATCCACCCAGCCCTTTCTTCAGGCCAGGCGCTGTGTTGATGCACTGTATCATCTCATTCAATACTTAGGGGGACCCTCTGAGGAAGATACTTCTGTGATTCCCATTTTATCAGAACATTTTTTTGAACTTGTGGGTTTCTTTAACTGAACATGATCCCCATTTGAGAGATGAGGAAACTGAGGCATAGAGAGGTTCAGCGGTTTGCCTAAGATCACACAGCATGGGTGTGTGTGTGTTGAATCTAGGATTTGAAGCCAGTCTCTCTGACCCACAATCTCATCTCCAGGCTTTATGCTCATCTAGGTTCAAAGTTGAGTGAACAAAAGGAAATGAATTTGGAGGAGGTTGATGTGACATGATGGGTAGATGGATCCTGATCTATCCATCTGTTTTTCCGGTCCTTGACATCCTTTCTTCCCTACCTTCTCTTCTTTCCAACTCTTCTCATGCTTTTCCATACCAAACCCTCCCTTCCAACTAGGCGAATCCTTAACCCCTGACTCTGGACAACGGGGCTATTTCCAAGATCCCCAGTTTTTTCTGTCCAGCCATGCCAGGCCTTCCCTTTGAGATTTGGTACCAACTTCACTGCCTTCCAAACACCTGCCCAGCCTCACTATAGTAATTTTCTCTCCAATACCGTTGAGCACCCCTTTCTCATCAGAGACCATTTTGAGCCCTAGGATGCAAAAATGAAGGAACCATGGGTCCTACCCATAAATTACTGTCTAGCTTGTGACACAGACCAGTGAACAGAACAGACACAGAAGGGAGTAGGCATCCCTCAGAGAGCAACTCTCAAGCCAGTAAACCACCTGGGGCTCTGGCTCGTAGGTCCGCGTGGGGCCTGATGGTCTGGCTTTCCATCAAGCTCCCAGGTGATCCTACTGCTGGTGAGTACCACGCTGGGTATAAGAAGACCTCTGAGGATTTTAGATACTATGATAAGAATGTATGCCTGGTGCTGGGGGGAAAGGACCAGAAACAGAATGAGAGTCTGGGAAGGGGCTGAGGCCTGAGCCAAGTCCTGACCAAAACTGAGGGAATGTGAGCTGAAATGAAATGAAATGCATAAATGAAATAAAATGCAGTCAAGACCTCACCAAGGGGCCAGAATGGCCCTAACCTATCCACAGGTAGGTGTTCTGTCTACTCTGCTTTGACATACTCTAACAAGTGGCTGATTTCCAGGAATCGTGGGGTTAGGCTAGGAGTTAGGCTAAGGTCCTTTCTAGCTCTGACATTTTTAGGAATCTGTGATTCTCACCCAAATCAGCAGACTAGATCCATTTTGTGGACCAGCCCTAGAGCTTGCTGGATAGAAGGGATCTTAGAAAGGACACAATTCAGTCCCTTCACTTTGCAAATAAGAAAACAAGTTCCAAGACAGGGTGTGTGTTGGGGGGATCTTTCAAGATCATACAGTAGGTCAGGTTCCAGACCCCGCAGCTCAAAATGCCCAGGCCTGGGCTCTTTCCTTTAGGGCACCCCCTCACCCCATGTCCTTGGACAGCTCCGGGGTGGGGGCAGCTCCATTTCATCACATTTCAAGTAAAATCCTCCCACTGGAAGTTGCCTCGCCTTCCATGATCCTGAGCTGCAGTTCAGAATGAGACAAATAAGGAAATGACTGGGAGGAGTGACCTGAGCCCTTCTGGAAGGAGCTGGTGACAGTCACAGTGAGGTAGTCCTAGCCCACTGGACAGCGTTCTCACGAGGGACGTCACAGCGTCCTAGTAATAATCACAAGGAGGGCGGCGCAAACTCCACGTCTCTCTCTTGCAGTCTCAAGTGATCCACATGAGTGCTTCAGCTTCCCTCGCGCTTTTGAATGCAACAAAGAACACCTGAGCTTGAAGAGCTGCCAAGCACACGGGTTGAAGGCCTGTCTGTGTTTTGGTGCTGGGACCTGATGCAGGTGTGTGTGTGCACGTGCCTCACGTGCCCAAGAACAAGAGCACTCATGCACGTGCACGTCCCATGTATGCAACTGCAGGTACCTGCCCACACTTCGGTGTTCAGGCATGCTCAGGAAGCCAGTAGAAGGCGTTGTGCACAGCAGTGCACTGCAAATTTGGAACTCTGAAAAGCAAACTAGGCAACTTTCCAGCTGAAACCCTAACCCTTTGGAAAAATAAGCCCCACCTCTTCCCCAGAATATTAACTGGGCTCTCCTCACCCACTGTTTTAATTAATACCCGCCACAGCTGGTGGATGGAGGGCTGAAGCCTGAGTTGCATGAATGTAGAATTCCAATATGTCAACAAGCTTGAATGGCCATTGTGATCAGAATGTTTTGGTTAAATAAACAGATGCAGCAGGAAATGCCAATAAGCACAAAGCCCATCAAGTGCTCATATACAGAGAGGCAACCTCTCTCCTACTTCTGCCTTTGGCTCCTGTCCAGGCCAGACCTGCCCTGACAGAGATTAAAAGGCCCTGCCCCTCCCCAGCTCATCCAGCCAGTAGGCTCACCACCTGCTGACTACCTTCCCACCCATCAGGGCAAGGCGCCCCTCCCCCAGGCATCTTCTTCTGCCATCTTGCTGCTCTGGCGTCTCCCTATGGATTCTCTTGGCAACACCAGTGAGGTTAATAAGCCCCAAACACTCCATCTTCAAAGCCAAAGATAGGTGTAATCTTCTGCATCACGGGATGGGGATGGGGATGGGGGATTGAGGGGTGAGGGGATGGGAGGCAGGAGAAGGTGGGCATATAAAAAACAAGTTGTATAAAAGAAGATCATGAAGAAAGCTGTCTGTGCTGGTTAGAAAACAAAGCAGTAGATGCTCCTTTCACTATTTCTTGGGTTGAGGGGCAGGCGTGTGGTTGGGCTGGGGTGGAGAGGGAAAGACAATTACATAACATTCCTTGAGAATTTGACAGACAGATGAGGGTGACAATTTCCTCTGCTGGCCCCCAGGCGCCAGTGAATCAGTCCTGCATCACTTGCAAACTGTGAAGAGTGGTATTACCATAAATTCATGGGGACGGAGATCTCTCCCCTGAGAGGTGGGAGAGTCTGTGTTAGGGGAAAAATGATTCCTCTCTCCTTTCTTCACAGCACAAATTAGATCACGTCTGCCTAAAAATCCAGCTAATACCCAGTCTTCCACCCAGGTTCTCTAGGGCTGTCTCTGAGGTCTCTGGTCTTTGGACAGTAGAATCTTTCTGGGCTTCTCTGATTTTTGATGGTAACTGATGAAATTCGGTCTTTGTTCTTTTACTGAGGTAGACACAAGACCCCAAGAGCCTCTTGGACTAGGAGGCCAGGGCATGGGTATTCAGACAAGAGATTTAAGTGGGCCTGGGCTGGTGTCTGGGGTCCCAACTCCAGGCAATCACATTCTCTCAGCTGTCACTGGGTAATCAGAGCTGTGTATGAAAGGCTGGGGTGGGCTTTGAGGATCTGGGAAAGCTGGGTGATCCTAGAAAGCTTTCTTTTAATTCTTCCAGTTCCTAACTGAGTCATTGCATCCTTGGGAAGACTTCTCTGACTTCCTGACCTGTTCTCATCATACCATCGACTTCTCCCTCTTGGCACTCGTGATTGTTTCAGTTTACATGAATTTGTGCAACTGTTTAATATTTCTCTTCCAAGGAACTGTGTGGTCCCTGAGGTCAGGTCAAGTGATGGTTCTCACTCATCATTGTGCCAAGCCCAGGGTCTGGCACCTGGCTAATGCAACACGTGTTTCTTTTTGGCTGATGAATAAAATGACTGAATGAGTCAAACTCTGGACTTGATAACAAATTTTTTGTACTTGATCTCTTAAATTAGGCCTGGGGCTGGGCTGGGCTGGGCTGGGGAGAGGAACTTTCCCTGTCATTAACTCTTGGGTAAGGATTGTTCCTGGGCAGATGGGCTCAGGATGTGATGGCTACGGTTATGGGAAAAGGACCATACTTTGAGAACCATTGTTCTAGTTAAATTCTTGCTATGTGCAACAAGAAAGCATGCCCATTGATGTCTCACTTATTATAGTAAAAATTAGGAAAAAACCGAAGACCATCAGTGGACTGGAGAAAAATATTGTGACATATTACACAATGGATTACTATACAACAGTTAAGGGAATGAAACAAATACATTTATTTCGACACAGATAGCTCTACAAGGCTATAAGCTGCAGCACGTTATATATAGCATGCTGTGCTGTGCTTAGTCGCTCAGTTGTGTTCAACTCTTTGTGACCCCATGGACTGTAGCCCAGCAGGCTCCTCTTTCCATGGGGATTCTCCAGGCAAGAATACTGGAATGGGTTGCCATTTCCTCCTCCAGGGGATCTTCCCAACACCGGAATCAAGCTCAAGTCTCCTGTGCTTCCTGCTTTGGCAGGCGGCTTCTTTACCACTGAGCCACCTGGGAAGCCCATCCATCCTATGGTGGTATTTCATTTAAGCAACACCCTATTTATTGATTACATTTCTATGTTTTCAATATTATTAAATAACTAGGTGATGAATATCTTAATATACCCAGCTTTGTCCAGGTTACTTCCTTCTATGCCTGGGGGTAGCAGTGTCCCTGAATTTTGGGGTCACAAGGCAAGTGACCGTGTCTGTCCCACTGGGCCTGGGATGGGGTGGCTTGGGATATGAATGACAGGTCTGTGGGAATGGGCTTGGGCACCAGTTCAGTTCCTGGGACCCCAGAAGTACTGAGCCTGTAGGGTCCCCTCTCTTCCTCCATTCATTCACTGCAGATGGGTTTACTGTTTCTCTGACGTGCAGGACCTGGTGGCCTGGAGGCAGAGATGTGAGGCAGTCAGAGATGATGAGGCCTGATCTGGATAGGAGATACAGGCACAGCCACAAATACCACAGTTTAAAGTACAACATGGGAGTGAGCCCAAGGAGGGGCTACAGGAGTTCTGAGCAAGGAATGATTTTGGTTCTGTGCAGTGAAGGCAGCTGGGGAGTTTTCAGGAAGCAGGGTACATCAACACCGTTGTTGTTCAGCCACTCAGTCACTCCAACCCTTTTCGACCTCATGGGCCACAGCACACCAGGCTTCCCTGTCCATCTCTATCTTCCAGAACTTGCTCAAACTCATGTCCATTGAGTCAGTGATGCCATCCAACCATCTCATCCTGTCATCCCCTTCTCCTCCTGCTTTCAATCTTTGCCAGCATCAGGGTCTTTCCCAATAAGTCAGCTTTTTGCATCAGGTGGTCAAAGTATTAGAGCTTCAGCTTCAGCATCAGTCCTTCCAATGAATATTCAGGTTGATTTCCTTTAGGACTGACTGGTTTGATTTCCTTTAGTTCAAGGGACTCTCAAGAGTCTTCTCTAACACCACAATTCAAAAGCATCCACTCTTTGGCACTCAGCCTTCTTTATGATCCAACTCTTACATCCATACATGACTACTGGAAAAACCATAGCTTTGACTAGATGGACATTTGTCAGCAAAGTAACATCTCTGCTTTTTAATATGCTGTCTAGGTTTGTCATAGCTTTTCTTTCAAGGAGCAAGCATCTTTTAATTTCTGGCTGCAGTGATTTTGGAGCCCAAGAAAATAAAGTCTGTCACCATTTCCATTGTTTCCCCATCTATTTGCCATAAAGTGATGGTACCAGATGCCATGATCTTAGTTTTTTGAATGCTGAGTTTTAAGCCAGCATTTTTAAGTCATTCACTTTCATCAAGAGGCTCTTTAGTTCCTCTTTGCTTTCTGCCATAAGGGTTGTATCATCTGCACATCTGAGGTTATTGATATTTCTCCCGGCAATCTTGATTCCAGCTTGTGCTTCATCCGGCCCAGCATTTCACATGATGTACTTTGCATATAAGTTAAATAAACAGGGTGACAGTATATACAGCCTTGACGTACTCCTTTCCCAATCTGGAACCAGTCCATTGTTCCATGACTGGTTCTAACTGTTGCTTCTTGACCTGCATACAGGTTTCACAAGAGGCACGTAAGACGGTCTGGTATTCTTATCTGTTTGAGAATTTCCCACAGTCTGCTGTGATCCACACAGTCAAAGGTTTTAGCATAGTCAATGAAGCAGAAGTAGATATTTTTATGGAAATCTCTTGCTTTTTCTATGATCCAGCAGATGTAGGCAATTTGATCTCTGGTTATTCTGCCTTTTCTAAATCCAGCTTGAAGATCTGGAAGTTCTCGGTTCCCTTATTGTTGAAGCCTGGCTTGGAGAATTTTGAGCATTACTTTGCTAGCATATGAAATGAGTGCAGTTGTGCAGTAGTTTGAACATTGTTTGGAGAAGGCAATGGCAACCCACTCCAGTACTCTTGCCTGGCAAATCCCATGGATGGAGGAGCCTGGTAGGCTCTAGTCCATGGGGTGGCTAAGAGTCGGACACAACTGAGCAACTTCACTTTCACTTTTCACTTTCATGCATTGGAGAAGGAAATGGCAACCCACTTCAGTGTTCTTGCCTGGAGAATCCCAGGGACGGGGGAGCCTGGTAGGAGGCCGTCTCTGGGGTCGCACAGAGTTGAACACGACTGAAGCGACTTAGCAGCAGAAGCAGTTGAACATTCTTTGGCATTGCCCTTTGATTAAAAAAATTTTTTTATCAGCTTCATTGAGGTATACTTTACATATGATAAAATTGAGCCATTTCAGGTATAGAATTCAATGAGTTTTAGTAACTCTACCAAGTGGCATAACCATCACCATATATCAGCTTTATAACATTTTGAAAAAGATCCCTTTCACCATTAACAGTTCATCCCCATTCCCACCACCACCCTAGGTAACCACGAATCCACTTTCTCACTCTGAATTTGCAGGATTACATTTTAGAGAATGGAAACTGGACTTTATATTAAGGTAACTGCAAGAAAAGAGTAAGGGCTTCCTCAGGTGGCTCAGTGGTAAAGAATCCACCTGCAATGCAGGAGATGTAGGCTCTACCCCTGGGTCGGGAAGATCCCCTGGAGGAGGAAATGGCAACCCACTCCAGTATTCTTGCCTGGAGAATCCCCATGGACAGAGGAGCCTGGCAGGAGACAGTCCATGTGGTCACAAAAGAGTCAGACATGACTAAAGTGACTGAACACGCATGCAAGGAAAGAGTAAATCCTGGAGACACAGGTGATTTAGCTCTTTATAGCAGAAAACAATTCCCTAATCTCTTAACTTTGCCATCTGAGGTGAAATTCTAAACTTTGAAGCTTGAACAGTCAAGATTTCTTCATGCTTAGAAGCTGGCATGCTCTTTACATTTGGTCAATAACGCTTTCCTTGGTCCCTTGCCTTTTCTTTTTAGGAGTTATGTTTTATTCAGCAGGAACTTTTAGGACTACAAGCCTGGGAGGCAGCCTCTCAAGTAACCTGACAGAACTGCTCCAAGAAGGCAGAGGGGACAGCTAGGATATATCGGAGTTTTCCAACTAAGGGCAGGTTGCAGCAACAAACAGATGACTGTTAATTAAAGAAAACTAGAAAGCTCAAGTTAAGGAATTTAGTGCTTTTGTATGTATGGCAAGATGAAGGAGTTTGGGTTCACTGAAATCGTTTCCTTCCTGAGTTCCCGCAGGGCTCACCAGCTCACTGTTAGCAGTGGCTGCAATCATGGATGTCTAGGACATCCTTTGTTTACTGTGGGGAATATTCCATTTATCAGTTCCTCCTCTTGGTCAGAAATTTAACCAATATTTGGGAGACATTTCATGTCCTTGGTCTTGGCTTTGAAAATGCACATGTCTGTGGATGGCCCGGAGATCATGGACAAGCTGGCTGGGTATCCCTAGAGGCTACCGCAGAACTCCATAGGACTCCACTCTCTTGAGGTCTGCCCTGGTCTCGCTGTGATGGGGCTCCCCATGGTCTCTGCCCACCTCAGGCCCAAATACTTTTCATTCTGAGAAAGAGAGAGGTGTGAGCAGATGATCTATGTTCAGCCTGTCTGCCTGTTTATAATCAGGTGTGCTTTGAGATGCTCTGTGAAAGAGTCTTTGACACAACTTTTCTTCCCCTAATTTCAAAACGAATGCAGTCTTGATAGAGAAAGGTAGCCCAGTAAAACAGATGAGAGGCCCCTCTATGATCTCAGCCTTCCTAGGTGGTGCTAGCAGTAAAGAACCCACCTGCCAATGTTGGAGACATAAGAGATGAGGGTTGGGAAGATCCCCTGGAGGAGGGCATGGCAACCCACTCCAGTATCCTTGCCTGGAGAATCCCATGGACAGAGGAGCCTGGTGAGCTACAGTCCACAGGGTCGCAAAGAGTCAGGCACGCCTGAAGCGACTTAACACACACACACATACTATGATCTCACCTGAAGATAACCACTGCTACGTTTGAGCACGAGTACTTCCTTTCCCCCAGCCCCCCAACTTGTCTGGCATTTTGTTGGCTTCCATTAAATCCCTGTGGCAGTGGGAGAGGTGTTTTGAATGACTGGGTATCAGCCTGGCTCTTACTGGGCAGGAAGCCCTGGCCCTCAAACTCCTATCCTGGCTGACACATGGGCTGCTTTTGGAACTTTGAACCAGTTATTTAACCTTGATCTTAGTTTTTCCCTCAGACAATGAGGCCAAATGCTTGACTCTGGGGAGAGAGTCCTTCTGCCTGGGGCATTATCTGCTGTGTAAAAGAAGACAGTCAACTGGAAGCTATTAATAGTTCTAAACTCTCCAAAGAGTATCTGGGCAGCAGGTTGCAACACATCTGAGATGATTCAATTTTTACAAAAGCTATTTCCATTAATCATTTATTAATGGCTCTCCCAACTGAGGCAATTAAGTAGACCTAGGATTAAAAAGAACCCATATTCATTTCATATCTGTCTAATTACCCTGAAGTTCATGGATCCTGAAAGAATGTGGAAAATGGACTCCAGTCTTTTCCTTTGTTCTTTGCATTTCTCTCTGACTTTGGCCTCAGCCCCCAAAGGAGGCAGCTTCTGGGGTGTGTGCCTACGCGTGCATGTGTGTGTGTGTGTGTGTGTGAGAGAGAGAGAGACACCCAGTGGTCCAGGCTCACCAGGGAACGACACTGACTGTGAAATATGAGGAAGGCTTTGCAGGTGGAGGCAGGAGCTGGGCCAGGGCTGCTTGAGAAACAGGGAACCCAGAGAGTCGAGACTGTCTTTTGGAATTTGAGGGTGAGAGGTAGAGAAATTGAGTAGCAGCTTCCTGTACTTGTCCCAGAAAAGGCAGGAGGGAGCATGCTGACCCTGAGCTGAAAAGCAGGAGACGACAGTGCAGACTGATATCACAGGGTACCTCCTGTCTGCAGGTGGTGTTAGGTACTTAGGCTGATTAGTCCTCCCCAAACTCCGTGGTTAGATATCAACATCCACATTTTGGACATAAGGAAAATTAGGGCTCGAGAGGCTACGTGACTTGTTCCGAGTCACATAACCGACAAGCAGCTGAGCCAAGGCTGGAGTCCAGCTGTGCTGACCTCAGTATCTTGGCACTTCCCCTCAGCCACACTGAAGCTGTTGTGCAGCCTAGGCTGGCACTCTCCAAGATGCTGCCATGGAAGCAGAAAAGTCAAACAATGTAGATTTTCCACTGCCACGGGAATAAAGCACTCTTTCCCCTCCCCCTCTCCCAAGGGAAGAGACGGTAATTAAAGAATTCCCGGGCATCCAGTGGCGCTGAGAAAGGGGAATTCTTACCCGGTGTCCTTCCTTAGGGCAGGTCCTAAAGATGGGAACTGACTCCTGCTCTCCAGCAGCCTTTACCACCCAAACTCTTGGGTCCAGGGAGGTTTTCTCCAGGTTGTGTGATCCTGGACACCTGTCAGCTTCCTCCAGTCTGGAGCAAAGGGTGGGGGGAGAAAGTCGTGAGCAAGTAAGGGGTCACAGGGGCAGCTGGACCCAGAAACATAGGTAGGGCTACTACAGGGAAACTTAGATGGTCTCTTGGATGCCCAAGTCCTGCTGCTGCTGCTGCTAAGTCGCTTCAGTCGTGTCCGACTCTGTGCGACCCCATAGACGGCAGCCCACCGGGCTCCCCCAAAGTGAGGGATGCAAACCCCCACACATAGGAGACACTGCCACAGAGTCTCGAGCACTGAAGGTTTGAAAAGACTTAATGTCCAGATGCTCAGCCTCCCATGGTACTCTTTCGTAAAGCTGATCTCCCTGGGAAGCACCTGGCTTCATGCTAACCCTTCCCCTACCATAAGAAAGCCCCACGTGCCCCCACCTCCCAGGCTACAAACAAAATGGAGGTGTCTTTCAAGGGTTAATCAAGCTACCCCAAACACTCTGGGCACAAAGTCTTTCCAACTCCTACACACATTTCTGTTAAAGGGTGAAGCCTGGCATTAGAAATGGGAACTGGGGCTCAGACTGGGATATTCTGAATCCAGATATGTAGAAGAGTGCAGTGGTGGAAGTAATAACAATTTTTGTTTTAAAACTTTAACTCTTCTATTCTCTGAATGTAACTCTAATGTTTCCAGGATGGTCATGTTTCTCAAGATACACTGGAAAAAAAAATACAGATAAAATTTTTATGTGATGTCTTTCATATTTGTGTGCATTATTCAATAAAGCAGTTTGGTTACTTTTATCAAATCATATTATAAATTATTTATTCCAGGTGCAGCCAACATTCATCTTATTTCATCTTGTAAAATGTTCAAATTTTCTACCTCTCATTTAGTATGCCAACTGTGGGTCAATTATTTTTTAGTTGCATTTATCTTTTCTTTTTCATTGAATACATAGAACGATTTGATCACAATGTGCAATGAAGTGAATGGAATTATTTCTTTAACTCATTCCCCAAACCAACACCAGAGTTCAAAGAATAAGGTTGTTTTTTAATCAAACTCCTAACCTACTAAAAAACTAGTAATTTAGGCTTCACATTACAAAAATTATTTATAAAATTTACAAATTAAGTAGTCAGTAACCACAAATTAAGCTATGATTTTGTTTTTATAATTTATAAAATAGATTAAGTTATCAGGTCAAAGTCATGTAAATCTTGGCTTGACTATTTTTAGAACATTATCTTATGAGATTTCTCCCCAAATTTATTTTCCAGTAGATTGTATGGTATTCCTTGAAGTGCCCATCACTTTTCAGATAGAAAGTAAGTCTGACTGGGTTGATAGATTTAACAGTAAGGATTGGTATGACAAGTTGTGTGAGAAATATTTTTCATAAGTTGATGAAATAAATTTGCAGTTTCTAGGTATTGTGAAGAGCATCCTCTCCCCTCTGGCTTCCCAGTCCTCACCTATGAGATGAATTGGGACCAAGGAGGCTAAAATCAGAGCTCTCCTCCTAGCTCTGATCTGCTGGGTTTTTGTGATTCTCAAGTTTGAAACTGAGACACAAGCAAAGATGAATCTAGACACGAAGGAAATTCACAGCAGAGCAGGGATGAAAGTCTGCTTCTCCAGCCCTTGGAGATCCACCCTGATCCCTTGACTCTTACCTGTAGTCAGCAAGGTGACTGAAGATGCCGGGCTGACTGGGAAAACCCAAGAGCTACATTTTCTGTGATTCAGAAAACAGGAGTGCAGGTGTGTGATTGCTTCCCACAGGCCTATCAAGTGAATCCCAGGCAGCAATGCCCCCCACCCCCAACACTCCTAGAAACCCCGAACCCTGTGATGGGCACTGTTCCTCTAATCCCTGGGGAAGGGGGCACTGACTCAGGAACTGGCAGGGTCAGGACAGTGCCTGAGGATGAGAGAGCTGGAGACCATCACCCAAGGAAGCAGAAAGGGTAGGAGGCATGTCTTTTCCCACTGTGTATCAAATGGGGAAGCACAAGCCCAGGGAAGCTAAATGACTCACCCCAAATTGTCCACCTAGAGCCTTAGTTTCGGCTGCTGGCTCAGGGCTTTTCCCCATTATCATATGCCCTGTGGGGTGTAAGCTGGAGTTAGCAAATTGGTGCGATTTAGCTGTGTTTTTGTTTGAATATCTAGTGCAGAGAAGAAATTTGCAAATATAGCTGGCAGAAGCTCCTATTCTTGGGAAACCCCATACAAATGACCACAGCTGGAGAGGATGGCCTTGCAGGCCTACCCAGGGCCCTCAGCTACCCTGTTCCTCCTAGAAGGACCTTGCAGGAAACCCTGTCAGACTGACACCGAGAGGTGGCAGCTGCAAAGCCTCTGAGTTTTGTGAGGTTTCTGTTCAGTCAGACCCCTGACATTATGAGAGGAGACCTGAGCACTGTTTCTGACCTAGAGGGTCACTAGGTGTGTGATTCAGTGATGAGGCTGTTTCCTTCTCTGGGGATGGGAGTGAGGAGGGGTAGTGGTGGACTAAATGGTCTTTAAGGTCCCTGTGACCCAGTCCTACAGGAAGCGGGAAAGTTTCTGGATTAGCATTGTTTTGATCTCAGCAAGCTTTGAAGCCCAACATTCCCAAAAAGAGGGCTTCCCTGGTGGCTCAGTTGGTAAAGAATCTGTCTGCAATGCAGGGGACCCGATTTTGATCCCTGGGTTGGGAAGACCCCCCCTAGAGGAGGGCATGGCAACCCACTCCAGTATTCTTCCCTGGAGAATCCCATGGACAGAGGAGCCTGGTGGGCTGCAGTCCATATTGGGTCACGCAGAAACCCACTCCAGTATTCTTGCCTGGAGAATCCCCTGGACAGAGGAGCCTGACAGGCTACAGCCCATGGGGTCGCAAAGAGTTGGACACAACTGAAGAGACTTGGCATGCACGAAGAGAAAGAAGGAATACTTATATAACCATAGAATTACATTACACATATTGTCTACATATTTTTTCCACAAATCTGGGAGGGAGAAAAACAGTATAGGGCAGAATTATGCTCAGGACCTTGGGGTGGAAGTTAGACTGTACTCTTGACTCTTTCGTTGCCTGAATTCCTCTTAGATTTTGCTTCTTCAGCTGGGTCCTGGCTCAGCTATGGTTGACTAAACAACTAGGCACTTCATAAACGGAATCTCCATTAGAACTTTTTGTGCTCTGGTTAGTTTTATTCTCCTGAGCTTCTTTGCTTCTGTCCAGAGGGACAGGCAAGCTGTCTTCTGGTGTCTCCAGGGCTGTTGTGTGGTGGCGATGTTGCACAGGGTTTGCTATACCTGGTAAGGAATTCGACCAGACAAGGTCCTGACTCACCCTGATTCTAGACAACTCAGTTCTGAGGAGTTTTTCCTCAGCCATATTAGTCAGGGCTCTTTCAGTAGAACGTGACAGAAACCCAACTCACACTTGCTTTAATACAAAGTGGAATTTTGGACTCAGGAAACTGGGAAAGACAGGGGTAAAATGGACATGAGGTGTCTGGATTGCAGGCTCAATGATGTCAGCTTTCTTTCAACAGTTCAGGTCAGTTCAGTCGCTCCGTCGCGTCCAACTCTTTGCAACCCTGTGAATTGCAGCATGCCAGGCCTCCCTGTCCATCACCAACTCCCGGAGTTCACTCAGACTCATGTCCATCGAGACAGTGATGCCATCCAGCCATCTCATCCTCTGTCGTTCCCTTCTCCTCCTGCCCCCAATCCCTCCTAGCATCAGAGTCTTTTCCAATGAGTCAACTCTTCGCATGATGTGGCCAAAGTACTGGAATTTCAACTTCGGCATCACTCCCACCAAAGAAATCGCAGGGCTGATCTCCTTCAGTGCCCAATCACTTTTCTCTCTTTGTAATTTGTCTTCTTTTTTATTTTTTCTATTACAAATAGAAATATTTGGCATGGGAGTGGGGGGAGAGGAGAGGCATGGCTGCAGACAACCCAGCTGAAACCACTCCTGTTAGTGGCCCTAAAAGAAAGAACTTCAGTGTACACAAGTCTCAGGAGAGGCTCTAATTGGCTGGCTTAGGCCACATATCCACCTCTGGGACCTACACCATATCCAGACCAGGTTAGGGCAGCAGGGTTGTAGCCACTGGCAGTCAAATCCCATGGATCAAGGGGGTGGGGTGGGGTTGGGGGTGGGGGTGGGGATGGTGGTGGTGTGTGTGTGTGTAGCATTTTCGTAAATGAGGGGATATTGTTATCAGAGTGAAGTCAGAGGAATATTGTGAGAGATCAAAACAACAGGAACCCACTATCCAGGTTGAGCAATGGTAAAGAATCCCCCTGCTAATGCAGGAGACTGTAAGGGATGCACGTATGATCCCTGAGTCCCGGAGTTTCCCTGGAGGAGGAAATGGGCAATCCACTCCAGTACTGTTGCCTGGAAAATTCCACGGACAGAGGAACCTGATAGGCTACAGTCCATGAGCCAGGACATGTCTGAGCAGGGGACACACACAGACACACAGACACACACACACAGACACACACAGTAACAAGAACAGGCAGAACTTGACAGAACCGTTGGGTATAAAATTAACTAGATAACTGAAAAAGGAGACACCCCCCCCCCCCCCCCCCCCCCCAAGGAGGACAGTGGTGGCAACTTCAAGAATCACCCACCATTCCCCTGGCTGAAGGAGCAAAGCACAGAGGAGGAGCTCTGCAGAGCTGGAACTCATACTTGGGAGGAAGGAGGGCCGCGTGCCTGGAACCAGACCTTCCCAGTAGGGGCGCCAGCTGGCTGTTAACATTGTCTCTTGGCGGTCAGGGTGGGGTGAAACGGGTTCTGCAGGAGCTGGAAAAGCTGCAAACTGGAGTCAGCTGCTGTTCCAGTTTGGCCTTGGCTGGGGCCGGGGGAAGAATAGCGGTGGGATGGTGTTCACGGAAACAGGAAGCCTGCAGGAAGCAGACGGGGAACAAACAGGAAAGAGTAAGCCGGCTCTCCGCCTCCAGCCCGTAGGCGCCTTCTTGCGCCCCCTGTCGCCATAGCTTACACAGCGCTAGCCGGCAAAGCCGTGTGAGGGAGGGCATGGAATCCTGGCTCGGGCCCAGAACAGTGACTTGACAACTGACCCCGGAGTCTTACTGCAGGCTTTCTGGGTGGTGTGGCTTCCAGAGTAGCAATCTGTGTCCCTCAGGAGGCTGTGAACTCCTAGAGGTCAGGGGCATGTCTGATGTATCTGTGTCCTTCTCAGGGCCTGGAACCCTGCCTGGGCTGAGCTGGCCCTAGTAAGTGTATGGCAGGAGGCCAGGGTAAGTGGGTCCTGGGGCAACTCTGCAGCCCGCCCTGCTCAGCCTTTAGAGTTCCTGCCTGTCTTCCCGGGGGTGTGATTCTAGGTTCTCGCTGGAGTCCTGCATGGGCCAGGGAGGGAGTGAGTTAAACCCCCACCGTGAGCAGCTTGGGGTAGGCTCTGCCCAGCCTGGTTGATGTGCCCACCTCCCCCACCCACCCCCGCCCCACCAATTTCTCATTCTCACCTACTTTCTGATAAAGTCAGAAGTAGGGTCCCCGCCTCACCGTGAGTTAGATATGTGAGTTTGGGCAGGTTATTGGACCATTCTGAGCCCCGGTTTCCCCAGAACTCCCCCTTCAGTCTTTTATTCTCAGCACCAAGAAGCAAGAGGAAAGTCTTGGTCCTCTGCATCCATGTATATCTCCTCTTCCTCCAGTTCCCCTCCCCTATCCCTGTTCTTAAAAGGAGTGATAATTCAGCATCATAGTTAGGCTTTGAGATGCAGTCAGTATCAGCAAGACAGAGATCTGTTTAACTGAGAGAAAAGCAAATATCCAAGACAACTGGGACTTGCTGGGCAGGGGTCCTGGGATCTCTACAGGATGAAGCAGGGCCCCATGGTGAGGAGAGGGGAGAAGCTGAGGTGGAAAGGGGGCTCTGCATCAACCCTGAGGAAGCAGGACAGGTGAGAACCATCTCCTGGCTCCCAGTGAATTCCAGATCCGCTGAACATTTGAGCCAGACTTTTCAGGTGAAGACCCGAGCCTCCTAGCCTCCAGCTGCTGTAGGGAAGGACAGCAAGGGGACAGGCCCCATGGGGGTAAAGGACCCTCAAAGACTTGACAGGGCCATGTGGGAAATGGGAATGGGCCAGTGCCCAATACAGAGAAAACACTCCCATAATAAATGGTAGCTTTAGCTCCATTATAGCCCTTATCACGCCTGGCCTCTACTAAGGTTTCTGTGTACAAGTTTATCTCCCTCACTAATCTTGAGTTCTTTCAAGGTAGAGGCTGCGTCTAATTTTTCTCTGGTGGTATTGTGCCCAGAGGATATGGGGGTGGTGGTGTCTGGAGACCACAGTCAAGGCTAGACGAGTGTTAGGAGGGCCTGCCGTGGCAGTGTGGCCTAGGTATGGCTGTGAGCTGAGGAAGGGGCATCAGTGGTGGCAGACTTGACATTTCCCAGAGAGGGACCCTGGCAGGCAGGTGGAGGAGATCAAAGTACAGAGCCGTCTTTCTCAGCCAAGGGAGAGATCAGCAATGAGCCAGGTGTCCCAAAGGGAGGCTAACTGCTCCCGAGGACTGATGGGGCTTCCGGGATCCGCTTGGCATCATCCCAGCCAGAGAGCACCTGCTTCCTTAAGAACTGCAGTTTCCTTTGTTGAATGCAGCCCCCAGATGAGGAATGGTTTGGGCTGTGCTTTTCCTCTCTCTTCTTTTTTGGAATGAGCCACTCTTGGGGAAGATTCCAGTGCCTGGCGACTTTGAAACACTGGGGCTGGGATGGAGACCGACATTTTCCAGAGCGGCCCCTCAGCATGGTCAGCATGTCTCCCTCCATCTGCTTGGCTGTGTGTCTACCTGCGATGCTTAATGCTGGTGGACAGGTTTGCTGATTGGCCACTCTCTGGAGGGCCCTTCTTTGCAACCGGGCAGTGGGGCTGGTGGGTGGAGAGGCTTCTGAATCCAGGCTGCTGACCTTGTTCCTGCAGTCCAGACATAAAGTAGGGGGTGGACGTGCCTTTCCTTCCCTGCTTAATAATCATCCCTGCTGGGCCCCCTCAACTTGAAAGATGGGGCATAGTACCTGTAATGAGTGATGACTCAGGAGTCAGCCTGCTCGTGTCTGAATCCCGACTTCATGTCACCCGGGGCAAGTCAATTCTCCTCTTGAAGCCTCAGTTTTCTCATCTGTAAATTAACTATCCCAGAAAGTTATATGAAGCTTAAATTAGATAATTAGGGTGAGAAGTTTAAGCACAGGGCCTGATACTTGATAAGCAGTGATGAGGTATAGTTTTTATTAGTAGTAGTACATTTCCTGTGGCTGCTGTAACAACTTACAATAAACGGTGTGGCTTTTAACACCCAGTCACAGTTCTGATGTACAAGTCCGAAATCAAGGTGTCAGCAGGGCCGTGCTCCCCTCTGGAGGCTCTAGGAAAGAATCTGCTTCTTGCCTTTTCCTTGGTTGCCAGCATTCCTTGGTTTGTGGCTCCCTCATTCCAGTCTTCGAGGCTGGCCTCTTCACATCTCTCTACATGATCTGTCTTTGCCTGGCCTTCTCCATATGTGTGTGGTCAAAACTCCCTTTGCCTCCCACTTATAAAGAGGGATGTGATTCAGTGGAGGTGAACCTCAGTTTAGTCACATCTGCAAAGAATCGTTTCTTTTTTACCCACATAAGTAACATTCACAAGTTCCAGGGATTATGATCTTTGGGGGGCCACTTTTCAGTTTAACAAAGAGGGAAAGGCTAGAGCATGGGGGAGAGACTTTGAAGTCACTGGTCACTGTCCTAGGACAGGCTCCCTGTAAGCAGACCCTGGCTGAGGCTTCGTGTGCACCAGGTTTATTAGGGAAGTTCTCCCAAGAGGAACTAGGAAGAATGGGAAAAGCGGGTCAGAGAAGCGAAAGGAGCTAGTCATGTCAAATTGGAAGCCCCAGTCTCAGGCTACTCCCACAGGTAGATTTAAGGAGAAAAACCTCTGATGAAATGGACTCTCACTTTTATCCAATCCTATTTCCTTCCTTTTCCTTCCTGAGGAAATTTTTGTCGTAAATTTGATAGGTTCCTTCTTGTCCACCTCAAAAATGTTTATAACATATGTATGTGCCCATAAGCAATGTAATGTCTTATTTTTTAAAATTTGTAATAATATAAATAAATTATATTGATTTTATACATCTTTCTAGCTCCTTTGTTGTTTTTTTTTTACTCGGGTTTGGGGGATCTGTCATATAATATGTGTATTTTTCAATTTAAATAAAAACTGCAGAGCTGTCCTCCAAGTAGCCTTGCTAATTTATCCCTTGACATGGAGCATATATGTTCCTATTCCCTCACATCCTCAAAAAGATGAGTATTAGACCTTTGAAATTTTTCCAAAGCAAGGGGAGTGAAATGGAATCATGACATTTCCATTTGTTCTTCCATGAATGCTTGGGAAGTTGAGCATCTTTTCAGATGTTCATTGAGTTTCCTCTTCTGTGATTACCCCTTCATATCTCTTACCTTGCTTTCTGTTGGGCTGACTGTCTTTCTCGTTGAGTTGTAGAAGGGCTTCATGTACTCTGGAAACTACTTTTTTTCCATTATATATTTCAAATAATTTCTAATCTATTACTTTTTGTGATGATATTTAAAATATTTAGATTTTCATTCATCCGAACTTATTTTGGTACATATTATAGGACAGAAACCTAATTTTATTCTTTTACAACAGAAATTATTGTCCCAACATCATATAGATGTAGTTTCTAGGCTCTCCAGTCAATTAATCTATTTTTTCATTGCTGTACAAATACCACCCTATTTTCATGATTACAACTTTGTCTTTAGAGCCTGTTGGTTAAATCATAACCCTTACCTCTTGTTGTTCTTTATAAATGTGTTGGCTTTTCCTGATGGGATATGTGAGATGAAGGCTAGAAGTCTTGCAGCCATTTTACTCCCAGAGGGATGTCAGCCTTAGTGTGAAGCTGATACTATGGAAGAGAGCAGAGATGGGAAGATACTGAATCCTTGATGACATTGTTGCTGAATCACCTACTCTGATCCTGCCTCTGGAGGTTCTATTTATCTGAGCTAGTAAATCTACTTTGTTGTCAACTAATTTAAGTGGGTTTTTCAGTACCTTGTAGCTACAGCTTTCGCTTCACTTGGCGTATCTTTCACTCTTGAATTATTTTCCAACTGTGTCGTTATGTTTGGTGCACTTCTTATAAACTGCATTTATTTGGATATTTAGAGTGTAGTCTGAATGTCTACCTTTTAATAGGCAGTGTTAACTCTTCTGATTTGTGTGATTACTGTGATTATTTGGACTTAATATCTAAAATGTTTTGCATTTTCCATATATCATTTCTTGGCTTACCTTTTCCCTGCTTTTTGTGAGACTGATTGGTTTTTCTTCTCTCATTTGCCCTCTAATGATTTATAGTTATATATTTTGTTTCTGGCCTTTAGACTTTTCCTATTTTTTAAAATATACATTATTTAGTTTTGACTGTGCTGGGTCTTTGTTGCTTTGTAGGGGCTTTCTATAGTTGTGTTGAGCAGGGGCTACTCGTCATTACGGTGCGCTTCTCATCATGGTGGCTTCTTTTGTTGTGAAGCACAGGCTCTGCAGTGCGGGCTCAGTAGCTGTGGTGCACAGGCTCAGTAGCTGTGGTGCTCAGATTCTGGGTGCTCAGGCTCAGTAGCTGTGGTGCACAGGCTCTGGGTGCTCAGGTTCAGTAGCTGTGGTGCACAGGCTCTGGGTGCTCAGGCTCAGTAGCTGTGGTGCACAAGCTCCAGAGTGTGGGCTCAGTAGCTGTGGTGCATAGGTTCTGGGTGCTCAGGCTCAGTAGCCGTGGTGCACAGGCTCTGGGTGCTCAGGCTCAGTAGCTGTGGTGCATAGGTTCTGGGTGCTCAGGCTCAGTAGCTGTGGTGCACAGGCTCTGGGTGCTCAGGCTCAGTAGCTGTGGTGCACAGGTTCTGAGTGCTCAGGCTCAGTAGCTGTGGTGCACAGGCTCTGGGTGCTCAGGCTCAGTAGCTGTGGTGTGCAGGTTCTGAGTGCTCAGGCTCAGTAGCTGTGGTGCACAGGCTTAGTTGCTCTGAGGCTTGTAAGATCTTCCCTGACCAGGGATCAAGCCTGTGTCCCCTGCTTTGGCAGGTGGATTCCTATCCACTGCATCACCAGAGATGTCCCCTAGTTTTTAATATACATACTTCACTTTATATTTTTCTAACAAAACCTGAGGTTAATCAATATCTTTGTCCTCCTTCTGGATAAAATTAGGGATTTTATTCACTACAATTTTATCTCCCCCAACTGCAGTTCCTGTTACTATTTCTAGCGTTTTGGTGTTCCCATGTTTTTAAACCTCCTCAAACCGATGATGATGATTCAATACTTATTTAGATCATAATGATTTTTTTGCTTACCCTTACCTTTGAAACTAATGTTTTTAGCCATTCCTTTTTCTGAGATGATTTTCTCTATTTTGCCTCACTCTTAAATGACATTAAATTGGGTATAGAATTCTAGGAGTAACTCACAGTCCCAAGGTATCTGGATTTAGTAAGCTCCATTTCACCAAATTCTACCCCTCCTAGGAATGATTCTCTTTGGTCATTTTATCAAAGGAACATGCTTTATGAAAATTTGTAAAATAAATGAACATTTGTATACCCTTAAGTACACTGATAGCCTTAAATCTAAACATGTTGAGAAAGGAAAGAAATATTCCACACTAGAATCCCCTTGGATGATGCTTTTTCTTAGCACTTTGAAGATATAATTCATTGTTTTGTGGTGTCTGTGATGATGGATACTCTGTTGCTTATCTGGTGACCATTATCTTGTAAGTGTCTATAATTTCACTAAATTAGCATTTTTTATTTTTTTTCATTGTAGATAACATGTTTATTTATCCTGCTTGGGGTTTAGTGTGCTTATTCAATGTAAGGCTATATGTCTCTCCTAATTTCTGGAGAAACCTTAGCCATTATTTCTTTAAATAGCATCTCTTTTCTAGTCTGTGTATTCTTTACTTTTGAAACTCTTATTAGAGATATATATTGTGGCTTCTCAACCTCTACTCTACATCTCTTCAATCCTCTCTCATATTTTATAGCTCTGTGATTTTGTTAGCTCTGTTGTCCTATTCACAAATTCCTCCTTCAATTGTATCCAGTAATTGTTTAATCTGATCATTGATTTTTTAAAATTATGTATTATATTGTTCAATTTGTAATTTTCTATTTGGTACCTGTCTCAATCCCTCTATTTATCTTTTATAATAATCTGGTTTTTTTGCCTTATAAATAAAATCATTTAAAAATTTCTTTACATCCTACAAGCATACCTATCTTGAAGACCCCTTCAGACTTCTATATAATTTTTATTAAGTTTCTCACTTGTGTTTGTTTAATGTATCTGCTGATTATTCCTCATAGACTTGCTTGCAAAGTTTGCAGTTTTGCAGGTGAGAAATTGTTTTTTGTGGGGGTCCTTTATATGCTTCAGTTGTGGAAATGTTCCTGTGGTATGGTATTGAAATTACCCCTGCCATGTCTAAAGGATAAATAGTTTCTGGACCAGATTTTATGTGAGTTTCTAGGCTCAGGACATTCATATTATACTGATTATATGAGAATACCTGTCCACATATAATGCACAGACTAGAGGTTTAGCTGTCTCGTGGGTATTTTCATCACATTTCAAGTCAAGTGGCCCACTTTTGTGCCTAATATTTGGGTCAGCAAGCAGAATTTTTCGTCTAATCCCAGTTCCAAGTAAAGAAGCCCTTTCTTGACTCCTGGCTTCATTTAAGCAGCTTAGTTCCAATATCTCTGCTATTTGCAAGACTGCAGCTTTTATATCCCTCCGTAGGTGAGAATTAAAATTACAGCCTCTCTTAAGACTGTATGATTCCATTTATATAGAATTCTGTAAAAGGCAAAAATATTGGGACAGAGACATATCAGTGGTTGCCAGAGACAAGAGGTGGTGGAACAGATTAACTGCAAAGGGGAGAGGGGAGTTTAGTGGGTGATGAAACTGACTTATGCTTGACTGGCATAGTGGGTACATAACTGAACACATTTGTCAAAACTCATAGTACTGTATATTTAAGATGATTTTACTGCATGTAAATTATACCTTATTTACATTTTAAAAAGACACAAGATTGCATATTGAATTCAATTTAATTGTTGATAAATCAAACACACACACAGAAACAACAACTCAGCAGTATTTACTTAGATGGGTTCGCCCACTGGTCATCAACTGAGTCTCCTCTTCACTCAAACATCCACAGATTTATTTAGCTTCTAATCTTGGTTTTAGATTTAATTTTCAGTGTTTTACCTAGCAGGTCCATGGGTTTAGAGCAGGAAGGGGACTCACCACACCAGCTCAGGTCACTCCCTTGACTGGAAGTCAGGTGCCCCGTCATGCCTGCTTTAGGCCACTGCACTGCTGGACATGAAGTCCCCTGATGGACCTCAGTACCCAGAAAAAATAGTGCATTTTCCAAGTAAGCAGCATGGACCATCCTGGGTGGCAAGGATTGCTCTGCTCTCTCAGTCCAGGTGCTGGGTGTTTGTCTTCCCCTCTTCCCCAGGGCTCTGTCTCTGATGTCCTTAAAGTGCCCATGGGTAGGGTGCTTCCTGCAGCTGGTGAGGATCAGATTGCCCTGGGGTGGCGCTGCTGTAGTTGGTGCAGCACCCCTCTGTGCTCAGTGTCTAAACAAGCCCCTAAGCTCGACTCAGTGTCCACGAGGCATCAGCACTGACAGCTGCTTCAAGTGCATGCAAGGTGCTCAGCAATTTGAGCAAATAATAGCATTGCATTTGGCAAAATTAGGAGCCGTGTCACTGAAAATAACTCCAAGAGGTTGTATAACATCTGTTTTAATTATCCACATTGGTTCACGAAATTTGCTAAAGCTACTAAGATCCAAAACTGATTAAGAGTGAAGTGGTTAGAAGGTTACAAATCCTTGTCTATGTCACTGAAGGTGTGCTTTCCAAGCCTTGTGTAAAGATAAATGGAATCATTTTTAAAAAATCATTAGAAGGTATATAACTAATGTATCATTTCTTCAAATTTTTTAGAGCATGGTTAAATTTTTAGAGCAATCCAATGTTATGGCTTTTACAAAACACACAGATTTACTTCTGCTTCATTGACTATGTGAAGCCTTTGACTAAGTGGATCAGAGCTAACTGTGGAAAATTCTTGAAGAGATGGAACTAACGGACCACTTTACCTGTCTCCTGATAAACCTGTATGCAGGTCAAGAAGCAACAGTTAGAACCTTACGTGGAACAACTGACTGGTTCCAAACTGGGAAAGAAGTACAACAAGGCTGTGTATTGTCACCCTACTTATTTAACTTCTATGCAGAGTACATCATGTGACATGCCAAACTGGATGAAGCACAAGCTGGAATCAAGGTTGCCAGGAGAAATATCAACAATCTCAGATATGCAGATGATACTACTCTAATGGAAGAAAGTGAAGAGAAACTAAAGAGCCTCTTGATGAGAGTGAAAGAAGAGAGTGAAAAGCTGGCTTAAAACTCAACATTCAAAAAACTAAGATCATAGCATGTGGTCCCATCACTTCATAGCAATAGAAGGGGAAAGAGTGGAAGCAGTGACAGATTTTTTTCTTGGGCTCCAAAATCACTGTGGACAGTGACTGGAGCCATGAAATTAAAAGACACTTGCTCCTTGGAAGGAAAGTTGTGACAAACCTAGACAGTGTATTAAAAAGCAGAGACATCACTTTGCCAACAAAGGCTCATACAGTCAAAGCTATGGTTTTTCCAGTAGTCATGTATGGATGTGAAGGTTGGATCATAAAGAAGGCTGAGTGCCAAAGAGTTGATGCTTTTCAATTGTGGTGCTAGAGAAGACTCTTGAGAGTCCCTTGAACTAAAGGAGATCAAACCAGTCAACCCTAAAGAAAATCAACCCTGAATATTCATTGGAAGAACTGATGCTGAAACTGAATCGCCAATATTTTGGGCACCTGATGTGAAGAGCCAACTTACTGGAAGAGACCCTGATGCTGGGAGAAATTGAAGGCAAAAGGAGAAGAGGGAAGCAGAGGATGAGATGGTTAGATAGCATCAGCAACTCAATGGACATGAGTTTGAGCAAACTCTGAGAGAGAGTGAAGGACAGGGAAACTTGGTGTGCTGCAGCCCGTGGGGTCACAGAGAGTTAGACACAACTTAGTGACTGAACAACACAGCAATAAAACACACAGCGACATATGAGAGAGAGGGGAAAGTGGGTAGGGGTTAGGGGGAGAATCTTAGAATGTGAGGAACCTGCTAGGGATGATCCAGTATGGCCCTCTGATTTTATTTCCAGGGAAATGAGGCTCAAAAGAGGAGAGAAACCTATCCAAGGTCACATAGCTGACCAGTAGACCAGTATAGTAGGCCAATAGAGCTCAAGTCTCCCAAGTTCTAGTTTAGGACTTGTCCCACTGGGCCTCCCTACCTCAAGGCAGGTGGGACTTGCTGGGGGAGCCTTGGGGCAGCATCCTCCAGATTTTCTGGATCCTGACCCTGGGGCAAGAGAGCACACATGGGTAAGAAAGAGGTAAGGATGAAGGCACGGCAGGCACCAGCCAGCATCTGGCGTGAAACAGAGGCTCCTTTCTTAGCTGCTCCTTTAACACAACCAGGAGAAGAGGATATCAGGCCCTGAATGTCTGAAGCACTGATGCTCTCAGGAAATGACACTGGGACCCAGGTCACTGCACTCACTTATGAAGTGAAGTGTTGGTTGCTTGGTCATGTCCGACTCTTTGAGACTCCATGGACTGTAGTCTTCCAGTATCCTCTGTCCATGGGGTTTCCCAGTCAAGGATACTTGAGTGAGTAGCTCTTCCCGTCTCCAGGGGATCTTCCCACCCAGGGATTGAAGCCAGGTCTCCCTCATTGCATGCAGAGTCTTTATCATCTGAGCCACCAGGGAAGCCCATGCTCACTGATGAGGCTGCTTTAATAAAGACATGGCTGACTGAAGGGGAAGTCTGCACTCTCCCTGAATGTGGACCTGAGTGATTGGCACAGCCTGACGTGTGCTTCAGTTCTGCCCTTCAGGTGTGTATGGATTCACCTCCTCTAGTCATTCAGGAGCCCTTCCAGGTTGGAGGAGGATGTGGGGGTGGTAAGACGAGTGATCTGCCCCAGCTGTGAGAGTGTTACATCACTGACATTGTTCAAAACTGCCAGTGTCTGGTGAAAGGAAAAGGCAGACTGACCTCTCGTCAGTGCTATCAGAATTTTAAATTCTCTGCAGACAACACACTCCACCTTCTTTCTGTATCCACGGAGGTTGCTCTCATTGCCACCAGCTCCTGAATATCACTATGCAGAACCCCGTTTGTAGATCTCTGTGTGGTTATCTACTGAGAGCAGGGCTGGCCGCACGGCTGCCCCTGGAGGAAAGGGCAGCTGGGAAAGGAAGTACAGTAAGTCCCCTACATATGAATTTCCAAGTTGCGAACTTCCAAAGATGGGGACTTGTGCTCCATCAGCCTCAGGCGTGAAGGAAATTGCAGTTTGTCCTGTCTGCTATTGCTGGCGGTCCTTCAGCTCCACCATCTCCCACCTCCTCTCCCTCCTCCAGTCAGTGACTCTTCTTGCCCGTTCACTCATGCTAGACTCTGTAAGCCAGCTGGTGTATGGTACTACTGTGCTTTTCAAGGTACTGCCCTATAAGATTTAAAGTGTTTTCTTCAGTTTGGTATGTATTTGTTTTTTATGTGTTATTTGTGTGAAAAGTATTATAAACCTATTCCAGTACAGTACTATATAGCCGATAGTGTTAGTTGAGTACCTAGGCTAACTTCGTCAGTCTTAAGAACAAATTGGACTTATGAATGCGCTCTCAGAAATGGGAACTCATTTGTATGTAGAAGATTTACTGTATTGACTAGTTCCAGCCTCTCCAGTGGAAGGTGGCAAGGGAAGGGTCTGGTAAGTTGCTGTACCCTTCAACCCCTGTTCCCCTAAAGGGTGAGGCACTAGCTCTACCAGCTGGTAGGCAGGGCCCAGCTACGGCCCAGCATCTTGAGTTTTCTTTCCCATCAGTGAAGACCATTGGGCCCTACCAGAGCCAGCAATATTGGACAACTGTTGCCAAGCCACCCCTTCCACCTTGACAGAGCCAGGGGGCACAGGTGCTGAAAAGGCAGACCCATAGAGATGAGGCATGAGGACATATATTCTGGGTACCTTGAGGCTCTGAACGGTTTTAGAGATGGATCCATCCAGTGGATGGTAGTTCAAATTTAAGAGTGTTTGAAAGAAGTTGATGTTAACATAAACATCATCCAAAATGTCCGTGACTACTAAAAAATCCCAATAGAAAAGCCGATATTTGATTGTTGTCATTGGAATATGCTTTTCTATGTCCTTATCATCAGTTACTAAAATCTAACATTCCCATGAGTGATGCTAAATGTTCCCATTGAACATTCCAATAAGTCAAATTAGATTAATTTGGCGAAAGGTTTGCTTGGCAAGTTGAGTTCTGTGAATTGGCTCCCAGTGAATTGGTTGCTTAGCCTTCTGTGAACTGGCATCTGCTGGGCTGACCAAGGCTCACCTTTTGGATGGAGACGGGAGAGCTGGAGTTTAAGTCAGAGTCCTGGGGATGAGAGCAGACACTGTGTTTAGAGAGTGGCACTGGGACCCAGACCCTGAATGTTCCTGGTGTTATTGCAGCTGCCAGGGTGAATGTGCATGGTGTCAGCTTGGCCGAAGTGAATTTGTTGTTTAACTTCCAAAGGATATTGTTGGACAAATTTACTGCAGAAGACATTTTGGTGATGATCATTGGAGCCACTTTGAAGGGTTTAGAAGCCTTGAGAGTCTTTTTCCTTCTCAGGAAGAAAAGGGTTGATGTTTAAGATTCCCAGGGGATGCTTGGGAGATTATTTGCAAAGGTGTTGAGGACCTGAATCTGGGCAGGATGACCAGGTGCCAGAAAGGGCCAGAGTGAAAAGGAGGTGAGTGAGACAGCAGCACCCATTTATAGCAACTGATCTTGGAAGAAAATGTGTGGAATTGTGCCAACTGCTAGCCTGCTAAGAGGGGCCCTGAGAGCACCTGTGAGGGGGGTAGGATGAGTGGGGGTCCTGGAGCAAGCAAAATCCAACTTTATGGTGCATCTCCAAAGGACATAGTCACACTCAGGCCTTGTTAGAATCTCAATAGTGGATGCAAAATATTGTGTCCTGTTTGTTCATTTTGCAAATGATCACAAAATGTTAGGTATGTGTACAGGAGTGAGGTGGCTGGGGTGCAGTTGTTGGGTAAAACAGGATGATTTGTCAGTTCTAGAGCATTTGCTAAACTGGTCCATTTCTAAAAAAAAGAAATACATATTCATTGATTGATTTGACTATTAGTTACAGTTTTGCCTGCCAATTCATATAACTACTTGAGTACAGAATAAGACATGCTTAATCATTGTTGACATTTTTTCTTAGGAGTGTTGGCAGTGGTTAGAAGTTTTATAAATATTTTTTCTGGGTAAGGAGGCTTTTCCCGACTGGGGATAGGGAGTTGCTTCAGTGTAAAGAATCTAAGAGCTTGGACAACACAGGCTTATGGTGTGCAGTAATGGGCTAAGCAAGGGTTTTATTAGATTACTGTGTCTGAGGAATTGGAGAAGATTCAAGGCCCTTGAGGGGGAGATTCATGGTGCTATCTGGATGACTGGGGCCACTTGTGTCCTGGCCAGACCTGAGATGCTGAGCTGTTAATCCATGGCCTTCACACTCAGCATTTAGTAGTTATTAATCAAGCTTCTCTGTTGCAACAGTGGAAAGCCATTTTGTTAATTTAATCCAAAAAAGAGACTTCTGAGCTTAAAAAGTAGGCTAGAACAGAGAAGACTGGCAGTGCTCAGTTTCACAGCCAAACTGCAGCCCAGAACCAGGCTGGGGAAGATGCTTGTCACATCTGCTGGGAAACACAGAGCTTCAGCTGGCATTCCTCCTGGCCCACCACCATCACCACCCCAGGATGCTGAGCATGCGTGACTGTTGGCTGTGCTCCACTGCTGCCTCCCCTTCCCCAGCACTGGAGATCACAGCCACAGATTCTGCCTTCACCAGAATGCTGTTTCTGTTGACCCCATTGTTTTTCATCATCAGATTCTGGCTCACGTCTGGGACACTTGAATCTGATTGGCTGAGTCCAAATCATGTACTCCTGTCCTTGCTACAAGGGAGGCTGGAAAAACACAAATCTAGCCTTCTTGGCTCCACAGTGGAGGAGGGTTCTGCTTCCTATCGTGACTCATTAGGTGGTAAATTCACAAGCATGGGGGAAGTGTTCCAGATGCCAGGCCGTCAAAACAACAGCAATTACCAGACAAATGTCCTCCGCAGTTAGTTCCTGCCTGGAGAATGATGTTTTAAAAGAAAAATACCTGGAAAGCATGTGGAAATTTGACCTAGGATGACTGATTCGTTGAGAGATCAAAGGAATGTCTACAAAAAATGTCGAGTGGAAAATGACATCAAAGCAGGAGGAAATACAACTGAAGAATAAGAAGACAGTGCAAAGCAGAAGTAGGCAAAGGACCTAAACAGACATCCCCCCTCCCCAAAGATATCCAAATGGCCAATAAGCACAAAAAGATGGTCAATGTAATTAGCCATTGGGAAGAAGAAAATCTAAACCACGAATCTGAGCTCGCCAGGATGACTATAATTGAAAAGACAGGTAATACCAAGTGTTGGTGAGAATGTGGAGAAACTGGAACTCTGATACATTACTGGTGGGAATGTAAAGTTGGGCAGTCATTTTGGAAAACGGACTGACATTTCCTCAAGTGGAAATGTCACATAGGGTTGCTATAGGACCCAGCAATTCTATCCCTTAGGTATATACCCAAGAGGAATGAAAACATATGCCCATGTGAAAACTTGTGTATGAATGTTTATAGCATCGTTATTCATAGTAGTCAAAAGGTAGAAACAATCCAAATGTCGTTCAACTGATGAATGGAGAAGCAAAATAAGATACATCTATACATGGACTAGTATTCAGCCATAAAAAGAAATGAAGTGCTGATTCACGTTACAACTTGGATGGACCTTAAAAACTTTATGTTAAATGAAAGAAACCAGTCCAAAAGACCACACGTTATATTGATTCCAGTCCAGAATAGGCAAATCTATACAGAAGTAGCAGATTTCTGGCTGCTTAGGGCTGAAAGTAGGGGTTGGAGAGTGATAGCTTAAGTGTACAACATTTTTTTTTGATTGGATGAAAATGTCCTAAAATTGACTGTGTTGTTGGGTACACATACCTGTGAATAGCTAAAAATCATCAAGTTGTATACTTCTAATGAGTGAATTTTGTGGTGGGTGAATTATATCTCAATAAAGCTGTTACTAAAGAAAATAGTTGCTCATTACAGAAAAGTAGAAAGAGCACAAAAGTGGACCTTTATCCAGTGTTAACATTTTGGGATATTTCTTTTCACTCCTTTCCTGGAAAAGGTTTAAACATTTTTATTTTATGTATTTTTGAAGAGAATCATATTTAATTTTATCTTGATTTTTTTGTTTAGTGTAAATATTTTCCATTATTACTCTCAATAAATCTTTTTTTTAAATGACTGTATCATATATTCAACAAGTGGGTGTTTTGTAAGCCCCTTGAACATTCCCCTACTGTTGAACATTTAAATTATCTCCACTTTTTCATGATCATAAATATGGTTTGATGAACATCTTTGTTTGTAAAGTTCACTCAAGGTTTTATTTTATTTATTATTATTTTTAATTATAGTATAGTACAATATTATATAAATTACAGGTGTGCAATATAGTGATTCACAGTTTGTAATGGTTATACCCCATTTATAGTTATTATAAAATATTGGCTATATTCCTCAAATTCTACAATATATTCTTGCAGCTTATTTTATACCTAATAGTTTGTACCTCTTCAGATTTTCAATCATTTGTTAGGATAGATTCAGATGGTGGGATTACTGAGTTAAAGAGTTTGAATCCTTTCAGGGCTTCTGATACTTAGCATTAAGTTGCTACACAGAGATAAACCAAAAAGGAATCCCACGCCCCACTCCCTTATGTCCTAAACTGGGTGCTCTTCTCCTCAGATCCCCTGCCATTTTCTTGGAAATGGATTTGCACTGTAACATATGCAGTCAATACTAGGGTTTTTTTGTTTTGTTTTGTTTTTTTTCTATCTGGGCTCCTGAGTTGATTGCTATCTGGTAACATTCAAAATGACATATGGCATTTTTTTAAAAGCAAAAATGCATAAACAACAAGCAGAGGAAACAACAGCAACAAAATTTGGAAGCTGAGCAGCAGTTAGAAGCAGACGCATTAGAAGTGAATACTAAGTCAGAAGTGGGGAAATTTGCAAAACAACCCAGTTTGGGGTTGTTTCTGTGTGATAATCCGGAACAGGGCACCTGGTCTGTAAGTGAGAGCAAAGTAGCATTCAAAAGAGGAGGACTGGTTGGAAGTTGATTTAAAAAGCAGATAGATCCTAAGACCATCTCCTGCCACTCCATGCAGAGACATTCTGTACCCTTTCTGAGACTGCTGTTCTACCTCAGGAAAGGGTTACACAGAGGGTGCTGGATTGGGGCACCCTACCCCTGATGATGGCAAGGGTGCTGAACTGAAAACAGGAGGAGTTTGTGAAAGTTTAGTAGTAGGATAGTGTTAGTCGCCCAGTTGTGTCCGACTCTTTGTGACCACATGGACTGTAGCCCGCCAGGCTCCTCTGTCCATGGGATTCTCCAGGCAAGAACACTGGAGCGGGGTGCCCTTGCCTTCTCCAGGGGATCTTCCCAACCCAGGGATCGAATCTGGGTCTCCTCCATGGCAGGCATATTCTTTACCATCTGAGCCATTAGATGATGTCTGTTGAGACACCCAGCTTCCAGCACATGGACAGCCAAGTGAATATACTCTAGGCTGGAGGCTGGTAAATATTCTCCAGGGCCTGCTGCTAAGTCGCTTCAGTCGTGTCCAACTCTGTGTGACCCCATAGACAGCAGCCCGCCAGGCTCCCCGTCCCTGAGATTCTCCAGGCAAGAACACTGGAGTGGGTTGCCATTTCCTTCTCCAGTGCTGGAAAGTGAAAAGTGAAAGTGAAGTGGCTCAGTCGTGTCCGACTCTTAGTGACCCCATGGACTGCAGCCCACCAGGCTCCTCCATCCATGGGATTTCCCAGGCAAGAGTGCTGGAGTGGGGTGCCACTGCCTTCGCCTGGCCAGATTACCTTACAGTGAAGCCCTCTGCCAACAAGCTACGCATACATTCAGCACTTTGTGTCAGCGTTTTTACGCTTCACCCCAGATATGATCAACAGTGAAGGAATATTTAATCTTCTCATTGAGGGCCAGGGTATGTTTCACCATGTATCCAAGTCATTTACAGCTCTATGTGATGTTTTATGTTTTACTGATGGCTTGCACATTCATTATTAAGTTGATTTCTACATATTTCTCTTGTTTGTTATCATGCGGAAAGGAACTTTCCTCCAAGTACTTCCTAACTGATTGTTGGCTATATATGTATGAAAGTTATGACTTTTTATGATTTCTTCACATGCATCACATTTTTGAGCCTGGAAAATTCCGTGGACGGAGGAGCCTGGTAGGCTGCAGTCCATGGGGTCGCTAAGAGTCAGATACGACTGAGCGACTTCACTTTCATGCATTGGAGAAGGCAATGGCAACCCACTCCAGTGTTCTTACCTGGAGAATCCCAGGGACGGGGGAGCCTGGTGGGCTGCCGTCTATGGGGTCGCACAAAGTCAGACATGACTGAAGTCACTTAGCAGCATTAATGTTAAAAACTTTCAACTGAATCTTGGATTTCTGAGTCAACAATTACACAATCTGCAAATTATGGTAACTGTCTCTTTTCTATAGCTGCACTTCTAGTCTCTCGTTCATATGCCTTGGCCCCCAATTTCAAATGAATGTTAATTAGCACTGACAATAGTTGACATTCTTTTCCTTGATTTAATAAGATTTCTTCTAAGGGTCTTGGCTTTAAGTATTATGTGAGAAGCTGGTTGAAGAAAGATATCTTTATCATATAAAAGGAATTTTTTTTCTTTTTCAGGAATTGATGTGAATTTTATTAAATATCTTAATATTACACATTGATATGTGCATGTGGTTCTTCCTTTGACTCACTGATATGGTCTATTGAATAAATAAGATTAATACCATTCCTTGAGTAACTATCTTTGAAATTGACCAGTTAGACATAGCAGCAGAATCATGAGAGGACACAGGCCCCCTAGGTGACCATCCTCAGCAGGCAGCACCCCTGCAGACCCTCCATCCCTGTCTACTTCTGCCTGGCCCAGTAGTCCCCTAAGACCCCCAGAAGATGGGGCAGTCATTTAGATCTTTTGCCATGAAAAGTGTGGCTCATAGATCTGAAGCTTCAGCATCACCAGCGAGCTTATTCAAAATGCAGACTCTCAGATCCCACCCAGACCTACTGAATCAGAATCTGACATTTATTTAATGAGACCCTCCCAGGAGATGTGCATGACCATGCCAGTCTTAAGAACATGGCTCCAGTACAGCAGTGCAATCACTTCTTGTTATTTCACTTCTGCCAATAGGGAAGCCCTCTAGTCCCACCCAAGAGCCACCAAGAGAAGTTCTAGGGTATTCTTCTGTGTGTATACAAGAGAAAGACAAGCAGAGACAGAGGTAAACAGAGAGCAGGCCTGAGATAAGCATACATGTGCATAAACTTTTCAGCATCCCTGGGCTCTGGTTCCCCCACTATGAGCCAAGCTCTCAGGTGCATGGGTTGAGAAAGGGCATGTCCCTAAGGCAGTGCGAGGAGGAGAGCAGAGGGAGAGAGATAGAGAGAGGGGGAGAGAGTAATAGCTTTTCCGGCGGGGGGGCGGGGGGCGCCTGATAGTTTGCTTTAACCAACTACAGATGCTGATTTCTAAAGTGCCTGACTCTTTGGGGAAGGGATGCTAGCTGGTTAATTAACTCCAGATTTGATGGTTAGCAGCTGCTGGAGGCAGGATTTCCTCTAGTTTTCTTGGGACACTGCATCTGGTTAAGAAGACGTAGGATCGAGACTGTGGGTGTGTGTTCTCTGGAAATTGTCCCAGCCTCTCTGCATTTGTTTCCTTGTTTGTGGAACAGACAGACATCCCTACCTCTAACCTAGGCTTTGGGTGGTGATGGTGGGGGTTGGATAGTGAGGAAAAATTAGAAAGTCCTGTGGAGTGTCACAACTCCATAAATTTGGTGGTGAATAAAAAGTGCCCTTGATGTGAATCCTAACCACAGGATGCGGGGTCCTCATCCCGCACCTGGAAAAACAATTTCCCATGTTTTTCCAGAAAACTCCAAATGGAATCAGAGAAAATGGAACTAGTAGAGCAGAGAGTGCAGCTGTCTTTTCAACTGACACTCCGGGTTCATATAAGAAAGAGCCATGGTGCAGAACAGCTTTTTAACTTTGGAATATAGATTGGGTTGACTTCAAAGAAGCTTGCATATCAAAAGCATTTTGCTATTAAATTACAAGGAAGACCAGGAACCATCATTTAAGACAGTACTAGGAAGAGTGACTTGATGGTACAGCTCTGATAGTACCAGAGAAGGGAAAGATCAAAGAGTGTGATTAATCAGATGCTTTACAGACAGGAGAGAAATGGAGAGGCATAGGAGAAACATTCCTGCCAAAGAATCTCAAACCTGGGAAAGACTATTTGAAGAAGTAAACGAGGGAGGGAATAACATTTCTTCAGCTTCTGCCACCAGCCAGGCACTGCGCTAAACGCTCTAAAGCCACGTTGCTCTAAGGCTAATGTGCTCATGAATTAGTTAAGTGACAGAGCTGGGCTTCAAGTTCGATGTGTTAGACTCTTGAGTCACACCCAAATACAACACTCTGCCTTAGGCTCACACATAAAGCAGTTCTCCTCAAACTTTACTTTAAAGTCACTGCCGATCTTGTTTAAATGCAGATTCTGATTCAGAACATCTGGGAAGAGTCCCAAGATTTTGCAGTTTTAATAAGTTCCCAGGTGATGCTGATACTGCTGGTTCATGAACCACAGTTACAAAAGCAAAACCTTTGAGACTGTCTCTAATTATTCGCAACCTTACATGCACACCAGCGTTACCTGGGGTTCCCGCGTCCAGGCAGTTTTTGGAAGTTCTCTAGTTTAATGTTGGTTGTCAACCTTTAGAATTACCTTCTCAGCAACATGTGGAACACTTATACTTAAAGCACAGAGTACAAATGTTATAGACCTTGAAATTATTAAAATATATATGTAATAAAATTGAAAGATTGAAGTGGGGAAATCAACACAGATTTTAAAGCAGATTACTGATAGTGATAAGAGAATCCACTGGAAGAACTAAATTGTTAGTTTGTATTCTAGACCAATATTTGGGGGAACTGCATAGAGAGACAGCACACACATAAAAGAAAGAACATGGAATTTGGAATTGGATAGCTATGGAACCTAACACTTGCCAATGCTTTTTAGTGACAGTGTGGCAGTGAGCAAGGCAAATACCTTAACCTCTCTGAGTCCCTATTTCCCTCCTCTGAAAGCAGGATTAATAATTGCTAGCTTATCATGTCATTACAAGTAAAACTCTCCCTAGAAGAGCCAGCCAGCGCAGTGCCTGGCATTTAGTAAGTATTGAATAAATGGCAGATGTCATTAGAGAGGGCACTGAATGGCTTGTGAGAGAGAACAAGCCAGATCCCCATGAGATCCTCCATCCTGAGATTCCTCTGGGAATCTTTGGGAGCAGAGATTGGACCTGTGTACTGAGCTCAGAGTCTTGTCCGAAAGCTGAGGGATTCTGGGTCCTGAGCCCTCCATTCCATTGCTACTGTGGGGACCACAAGGTCAAGGGTAGGGTGCCCTCTTTCCCACTTTGCCAGCTGGATGCTGAGGATTATCTGGGTCACACTGTGAGTCAGGGATCAAACAGGAGAGAGGGCCGGCTGCCAGGAGAGAGACAATGTGATCCAGAATACACCTTCCTAGGAGCATTAGGAGGCTGGGAAAATTACTGTGAACTAAGACCTCTGAATCTCTTAGCCACTAGCAGTCCCCAAAGGGGCAAGCCAGCATATAGCAGCTTTCCCACTCAACACCCCTGGGACATGCAGATTTCCAGCTTAGCCAGTGACCTTCTGGCCAGCCACCCAGCAGGCAGTGTGGAGGGTACCCAGGGCCATGACGTAATGGCGCATTCTCAGCCACGGGCATCATGGCACAGCCCTGATGGATTCTCCAGCCCAGACACCCAGGCAGACGCCGTTCTCTCCCAGGGCCATGACCGTGAGCCATTTATAAAGGCAGCTTCCACATAATCACGCCACAGTCCTTGCAAGGACATGACCTGCCACAGAGCCAGAAACCTACACACCACACACTCTGCCTTAGAGCAAACATCATAGATGAGTAGATGACGTGATGTTTTTTTCCTTCTAAAGCATTTAACTGTGAGTAGCTGAGTTCCAAAGGGCTTCTCAGGTGGCTCAGTGGTAAAGAATCCACCGCCACAGGAGATGTGGACTTGATCTCTGTGTCAGGAAGATCCCCTGGAGAAGGAAATGGTGACCCATTCTAGTGTTTTTGCCTGGGAAATCCCAAGGACAGAAGAGCCTGGCAGGCTACAGTCCATAGGGTCGCAAGAATCAGACATGACTTAGCAACTAAGCCACCTGTGACGAGGGTCCAAGGCCAACGTCAGCTTCCTTCCCCATCCAGCATGGTGTAGCTCACCCTTCTTTCTGTGTGGCTCTCTTGGCTGCCTTCAGAATCAGGGGGTATATTGATTGTGAGTGTCATGAGAATCCAAACCAAACTATCTGAGAGAGGGAAAGAGAGAGGCTAAAGAAAGCCCAACCACCACCACAGGGCACACACCCACTTGGGACACAGCAAACTGACCCCCATGGGGCTTCTTTTCTGGTGCAGAAAGAAAGGCTGTTCTCACATATCTGAGCTCTGATCAGCTGGGGTTGACCCAGATCAACGAGGGGGAAGGAGACAGGCGCTGCTTCCTCCTCGTCAGGCAGATACTCCAGGAAGACTTCTGACAGCCCTCCTCTGTGCAGGGACAGGCTGCAAGCTCGGCACCTAGACTTGCCCAGGTCAGTCATTTTGTCAGGAGACGTCAAGTATGAGTATGAGGAGGGAAGAGACTGTATATCTCATCCACCAAGGGTCTTTCTGGTTCCCCCTTAATCTTCCTGGATGGAGGTCTGCTGGACTAATAAGGTTTTTTCTAGCATCTCCAAAGGACAGGACCCAGCAAGAGCCCCCTGGACCAAGACAGACGAAAAGTCTTTTCCTCCACCTCTCTTATATTTGCAGGATACTTATTTCCACATCATCATATTATATAAACATGAGAGTTGCTTCTTCAAGATTTCTAAGGACTAACAAATGTAGAGCATATTAAAAACTCATGATTCAAAGCACATTGGTTAATTATATATAATGAAATCAGCAAGTATTACATATCGAAATTAGGTGATGGTCTAGAATAATCATTAGGCTAGAAATGCAAAATCGCATCACACATATACTAAATGTTTGTTAAACAAAATAGCTCACGAATGCTTTCAATGGACAAAGAGGAATGCCCCCTACCCCCACATCAATTGGTTTACATGGTAAGTAAGTACTTCTATCAGGGTTCACTTCTATTAATGTAATATTCTGTTGTTCCCTGCTGTCACCCCAGCACCTGTCACAGACCCAGACACACAGTGTGTGCTCAATAAAATATGTTTCAATGAATATCTACTGAAATGTGTCTGTGCCCCTGTCATTCTGCTTTGCTAGGCCATCCCCTCCTTGAGGACAAGGCCTGTATGGTCATCTCCTCTGTTTTACTGGCTCCTAGCTAAGTGCCTGACACTTCATCATAACTCAAATAGTTTTTGTTTTTTTTTTTTTTGGTGAGTACATAAATAGCATGACTAGTAGAAGTATGGGGTGGGGGGAAGGCAATTCCTAGACTAGAGGCCTGTCCAGAATTTCTATGCTGGAAAGATTTGGTGTGGAAAACCATCGTGAATGTCCAGTGATTTGTCTTGAACTGATAATTTCCAATGAAATTAAAAGACGCTTGCTCCTTGGAAGAAAAGCTATGACCAACCTAGACAGCATATTAAAAATCAGAGACATTACTTTGCCAACAAAGATCCATCTAGTCAAATCTATGATTTTTCCAGTAGTCATATATGGATGCTTTTGAACTGTGGTGTTGGAGAAGACTCTTGAGAGTCCCTTGGATAGCAAGGAGATCCAGCCAGTCCATCCTAAAGGAAATCAGTCCTGAATATTCATTGGAAGGACTGATGTTGAAGCTGAAACTCCAATACTTTGGCCATCTGATATGAAGAACTGACTCACTGGAAAAGCCCCTGATGCTGGGAAAGAGTGAAGGCAAGAGAAGGGGATAACAGAGGATGAGACAGTTGGATGGCATCACTGACTTGATGGACATGAGTTTGAGTAAACTCCGGGAGCTGGTAATGGACAGAGAAGCCTGGCATGCCGCAGTAAATGGGGTCGCAAAGAGTCGGACACAACTGAGCAAATGAACTGAACTGAACTGATACTTGCCAAATGGATGTTCTTTTTACTTAAAGTATATTTATTTGAGGTAAACAATGGATATTGGTAGGGGGTAAAGACTGAGACTAAAAGATGCTTACTCCTTGGAAGGAAAGTTATGACCAACCTGGATAGCATATTAAAAAGCAGAGACATTACTTTGCCAACAAAGGTCCATCTAGTCAAGGCTATGGTTTTTCCAGTGGTCATATATGGATGTGAAAGTTGGACTGTGAAGAAAGCTGAGTGCCAAAGAATTGATCCGTTTGAACTGTGGTGTTGGAGAAGACTCTTGAGAGTCCCTTGGACTGCAAGGAGATCCAACCAGTCCATTCTGAAGGAGATCAACCCTGGGATTTCTTTGGAAGGAATGATGCTAAAGCTGAAACTCCAGTACTTTGGCCACCTCATGCGAAGAGTTGACTCATTGGAAAAGACTCTGATTCTGGGAGGGATTGGGGGCAGGAGGAGAAGGGGACGACAGAGGATGAGATGGCTGGATGGCATCACTGACTCTATGGACGTGAGTCTGAATGAACTCCGGGAGTTGGTGATGGACAGGGAGGCCTGGCGTGCTGCGATTCATGGGGTCACAAAGAGTCGGACACGACTGAGTGACTGAACTGAATTGAAAGACTGCTCAGGTCTCCTTTGGTTGTGCCATCAGCAAGCTGAAGGGATTCCACTGAGTGCTGAAAGCTGGAAGCCTGTGGGCATAGGGGGAGGGGCGCGTGTGGAGAGCAACCTCTCCACACCCATTTCATGACCCACACTGCAGCAGGGGCTATGAGGAGAGTGTACTCCAGAGGCTGTGGCCTGTTCCTTAGGATACTCACAAGAAAACAGAGGAAACAAGACAAATCCACCGTGAAAAATCAAATGCCACTGAGATGGTGAGATGAGACAATACAAATAGATAGGATATGGGCCCTGTTAGAGGTCACCTCAGAGGCCAAGAAGAAACTTGGCAGAAGGCCTCTGCTCTGAATTGAGGCCATTTGTTATCCGTTTGGATTTCAGCACCATAGACCCATAAATAGAGATGGATGTCAAGAGAGAAAAACAGATAAATATAAGTTATAGATGGAGTTGAAATAAATAGAAGAGGTGATTGATGAGAGAGAGACTAGAAAAGCAAAAGGCATGTGAGAAAATAGATGAATGAGAAATTACGGAAAGTGAGGGAGAGGGGAGGCGAGAAGTGGTTAGAGTGAGTTTCCAGCCAGATTTCAGGCCAGCTCCCCTATCCCCTTAGACCAGCACTACTCCTCGCATATCTTCCCAGCCTTGCTGGGGTTCCAGGGAAGCATGGACCCTGTGCCACTCATCTGGCCCAGAAGGCCCCTGCTCCTCACAGCCCAGGCCTCTGGAGAGCCCTGCAGATCCTGGCTTGCTGGCCTGCGCCCTACAGTGATGGAGCCACTCTAGTGTGGACCCCTCTCTGTTCTGCTTGATTCTTCCTCTTCCACGCTTCCTTCCTCCAGCTCTTCTCCTACCACCACCTGCCTGAAACGCCCACTCATTTGATCTCAATCAAGGAGTCAGATCATTCTCTGCCTTTTCTGCAAATGGTAAAGATGGGACGTCCAAGATGGAAAGCAGGACCTGACAGGACCAAGTTCCCCTCCAGAGGGAAAGTTACATGGTGGATTATGGGGAAAGTGTACAGGAGAATTAAAAGGCTCTGTAATTGAAAAGACAGTTGTGGGGTCAGAAATTTCTTCCCCAGCTGCTGTCAAAACAGTAACGTACTCAAATGAGAAGAATGACAATAAATAGGTATTTATTTCTTCAGATGGAAATTTGCACAAAGTCCCAAATTAAATTGACCAGAGACCTTGAGTACTGTGGAAACTGAAATTCAGTGAGGGTTTGAGAAGTGTCTTTTCAGGTGGAATTGTGAGAGGCCAGGAGGGGAGTCAGGAGACCCCATACTCTGCACTGGGAGTAACCTAACAATTCAACCCCCTCCCTGGCTACAATTGCTCTGCCTTTCAAATGAAGAGACTGGTCAGTAAATCATCTTGAGTCCTCCCTGTTTTACTGTTCTAGCCTGGAACAAAGAAAGCGGATAAAAGAAGTGACTCCAGCCCAAATCTATTGATACAAGGATGATCGGGCTCAAGTGGGGGTTAAATGGAAATGGGCACTTTATGCCAATGATGCTGGTTCATTAGAACAATGTTGATAACCCAGTGGGTGCGGTTCTGGTTGTCCTCAAGTCCAAACTGGGGGAAAGAGAGGGCTGGGCAAACAGAAATGAGGCAGAGAGATGGGAATACAGACAGCCCAAAGGAAAAGTGTCATCAGGCAGAGAACAGGTAATTTTGCACCAAACTCTTTCTTCTCTATGGGACCACAGGCACATGGGCGGCTTGTCCCTGCTCCAGGGTTTCCCACCATCCCGTTCGAGGCCCGCCTCCTTGTGATTGTAGCTCTGATGCAGGAGATAGATGGGCTCCAGATTAGATGTTTACAACTGGCCTCCTGTTTACATTTCATGAGGCACGAAGAAGTGGGCTTCAGGCTGGATACTTACAACTGTTAGCATTTCCTGAGAAAAGAGAGAGGTGGGCCCCAGTTAGGGCATTTACAATCAGCCTCCTGTTTGCCCTCTGTAATGGAAGTAACAACAGAAGCAGGGTAAAGAGCCAGTGTTTGTCTCTTGTAAACACCTTAAGGTGATAGTCATGGCAAGAACAAAGAGGGGCAAAACCCTATTTGAGTAAAGGATTAAGCAGCCTCCACTCCCTCCTCCCCCGACTTTTTGGGACAAGGAAGAGACTACACATGCACAGAACGAATCCTTGTGGGTCATAAGTCAAGGGATAACGCCAGCCATAATAATTCTTGCTCCTCCCAGAAGCCTTCACTTTGAGCTCCATCTTGGCTGAGAGGTGCGTACACACCCAGGGAAGGGTTCCAGGGTAGCTCAAGCGTGGAAAAAGAAACCAGATAGGAAGACAAAGACCAGGAAGAACTGACCTATGTGAATGACTTAACTGCCTTTTACTGGCTCCTCCTCATCAGAGGGGACACCCACACCCTTTCTCTCCTGATGTGCATCTCTGCCTGGTTTCTATCTTAACTAAACCATTTCTCTGTGTCCTCTCCCTCCCATTTCAGAGGACACACACAACATAATTTGTTGTGTTGTGTCTCTAGTAATAAACTTTGTACCTGCATTTACAGTTTCTGCCTCTGTGATAAATGCATTTTTTCACTTGGGGCAAAGATCTAGGGGGAAAAGCTTCTAGCCTCTAGCCCTTGCTGGTCTAGTGGCTAGGATTCCTAGTTTTTATCCCAGGTTCAATTCCTGGGCAGGGAATAAAGATCTCGTGCACTTCACGCCACTGCTCACTGCTGCCTCGCCAAGAGCAGTTTTATTTTTAGTATCAGTTTATTAGACTATACATATTTACAAAAAGCTACACAAAGCTCTAACACTTTCAAAAGAATTTGTATTACAACAGCATTTATATGAATTTGAGAATATCTAAGAAATATTTAAATTTCAGGCAGAGTGATAAGCACTCAGCATACAGTGATGAAGGAAACAGACCTCCCAGTCTTGCTGACACAATGTGAATAAAACAATCACAGTGTTAATTAAGATTCCAACAGTGTCAGCTGCTGCTGAGGAGCAGAACATGGGGCAATGTGGGTATATGATCGGGGGATTTGCCTGAGTGGAAGGCAGAGAAGACTTCACCAAGGAAATCCCAAAGAGCTGAAAGCTGAAGGAAGAGCATTAAGAGATAATTAGGTGAACAGATGAGTGAATTTCAGAGAGAAGAGACAGCATGGGCGCAAAGCCTGTGTTATCATCCTCTTTGCCACTCTTTCTCCTAAACTGTTAACCAGGACCCTGTGAAGGCAGGATCTGCTTCTGGTTATCTCTAAGCTCAGTGTAGGATCCAGTTCTTGCAGGCACTCAATAAATCCTTGAATTGAATTAAACTAATTATCACATCCCAGTTAGACCCACCCGCCTATTTGGGCCTTTGCTGACCCCAGGGCAGCCTGCCCTGCCCTTGTGAGCTTGGGCACAGGGAACTCTCAAGGACTGCACAGATATGAGCCATGTTTCAAGTGGTTTGTGCAGCCTCGGCTCTTCTGGCCTATGGTAGATACTGTCTGCAGGCTGGCGTCAATATTTGCCAGGCGTTCTGCAGGCAGAGCCGAAGCAGCATGCTCTTTAGAGGCTGCCCTTGCAAATGGTGACCAAATGATGCCATCTGGGAAAAGCCTTTGCATAACCAAGCCCAGAGCAGCTTCTGCTGTGAGCAGATCCTCTGACCACCGACAGGCGCGTGTCTCCCACCACCTCCACCTCGGGTTTAGACAGAGCAGCAGAGTCCCAGGGCTGCTGGAGAGAGAGGCACCAGCATTGGCCTGGTCCTGCTGCAAATGAGGACCTTCTGTTACTAAACATTTGCACCTGGTGGCTGAGGACACAAGGGCGCTATCTGCCACAGAGGCCTATACAAGTCAATCAGTCAGTGGAGCTGGATGAAAAAGCACAGCTTACTTTTCCCTTAACTGGGGAAGGGAGGGAGCAGGTTGGAGCCCGTCCTTTTTGCTCTGAGCCCTCCTGGGATGCCACTATGTGCAGCTGTCCCTAGCCGGAGGAGACGGGCAGGGCCCCCATCACCTTGGAGGGGTGGGGAAGCTACCGTGATGGGATCGGGGGAGGAATACATGCCCCGGCTTCACACAAGAATCCCAGGTTCCCACAGGCCTATCTGCTCCCGCTGGTAACAGTATGCTCGGCTCAAGTCACCTGTGAGCACCTAGTAACTCAGGACTGTGATCAAGACTTGAATTCACTGGAATCCACACATGGCCTGTACTCCTCTGATGCAGGGCAGCCCAAACTCCCCTATGAGCTGCTGCAGAGCCCCAGGCTTTAGCCTGGCATTCAGGCTCTTCCGATAATGGAACATCATCTCTCTCAAACTCCCTTCAGGCACCTACTCCTCAGGCAAGCTGGAGCACGCCCTCCTTCACAGCCTACTCCTGCCCCTTTGCTCCTGCAACCTGGAGACCCTTTCCAGTCTATCCCAGCATGGTCCAGTTCTACCGGCCCCAATTCGCTTTCTCCACAAGACCTTCTGTGATGGATCTCTAGAGTTAGAAGGGATGTTTCCCATTTCTCAGCTCTTAATGACATTTCTAACCCCCTGGCCTGTCTCATGGCTACTCGTGCATTTGTCTGATCAGCCTCTGGGTTGAATTCTGAGAACCTGAAGCCTGTATCATCACCCATCTTCCCTCTCCCTCCAACTCCCCTGCATCCAGAACCAGCACAGTGTCTGGGCCATGCCGACAACCAGCTATTGTTGGGGTGAGCACTGGGGGTCCAGTGGGCCCAGAGATCTCCTGAAATTCAAGAAACTTGCTTAGGACAGTTACAGAAGTCCTGCCCTGCAGTCTTGAAGTCCTACTCCCAGGGAAGATGGAGATTTTATTGCCTGCAAGCGGGCAGATTTGGGGGTGATATGCAATGCTGGCTGGGCTGTCAACCCTCCCCAGCAGTCATTATTAATCCCTGGAAAGGCTGTGCTCAGGTCATTTTTCAGGGAAAATGTATCACCCAGGCCAAGGCTGGCTCTTGGCAGAGGCAGGAGCTACAGAAGCCAAGGGCATTTGTCAGGAAGGCAGCCATCATGGGAAGTCTTTTACTGCTGCTTCTCCGGGGGGGCTAGCAGCTCTAAGCTCCCCCCTTCAGCTTCCTTTGCTTTCCTTTTTGATTGAAAATCCTCATTGTGGGCATGAGCTGGACCTCAAACTACCCTTCTGAAGTCTGATGGGAGAGCAGGGAGCCGCACTGAGGAGTGGGAGCAGCTGGCCTAGAGGATGAAGCTGGGGGACAGGGCTCGTCATCCTTTCCTCTTGTAAAGTCCTTCTTTCCCCTGCCAGTTCCCAGGGCATCTGAGTGATGCAGGCACCCAAGACACTGATAGCCTTCCATGCCCAGGTGCTAAGGTCTGCACTCCATCATCTCATTTCAATCCTGTCTGCAATATTGTCAATTCATTTCTCTTTTCATCACCATTTAATAATCAGAAAATCAGAGGCACAGAGAGGTTAAGTAGTGTGCCTAAGATCACACAGTTAATAAGTAGGGTTTGAACCTAGGACTATCAATTCCAAAGTCAGTATTTATTCTGCTGTTTCTGCCCAGTATTCAAAACTCCACTGACGGCAGCTGGGAAAAACACATGCGCAGCCCTGAACAAGTCACCTCAGCCTCCTGGGCCTGCTTTCTCATCAATAGAAAGGAGGTGATATTGGTAAGTGATTGCAGTGAGAATTCATGAAGGGAATTTTGCAGAGAGCTTGGAGGAGTGAGGGACAGAACATAATTTCATAAAGGCATTGTGGGCAGGGGCAGGTACCAGAGTCCAGAGGTGCTGAGATCTTCCCAGGGGCCACGGTGGACAAGTAAACTGTGAGGGCAGGGCCACAGCCAGAGTCAGGGCCTGCGGGCTGGCACACTGATAGCTGAGGCCTTGGCTGGAGCAGCGGATGTTGTTGGTGGGTGTTCTTCCTTATCTCCCAGGACTTGGTGTTTCATTACTTATAAGCAACCGAATTAGGCAATAAAATAAGCAAGTTCAAGTCTTAGCATTTCTGAGGCGAGAGACTCACTTTTGTGGTTGAAGCTCCCAGCCCTCTGTGGCTTTTACCCAGCAGTTCGTGGCTTTATTCAGCTTCTATCAAACTCAGCTGCTGGCTCCTTTTTCCAGTGTCCCTGTCCCAGGCCTGGAATTCCATTTTGAATTCCTGGGTGAGGCAGCCAGCACACCAGCGACAGACAGTGGTTCATTTGGAAAAGAGCTGATCTGGTCCACCGCCATCCTCCTGCCCCTGGGACTCAGATTTGGGTTTGGTAGGTAGCAATGTTTCCCTAAGCCTGAATGGACAAATAGAAACAGGTTGACTGACTCGAAGCTTTTCTAGGTGACCAGTTGGTTCTAATAGCAAAGACTGATGCCTGGAGAATTACTGGAGCTCTGCATCAGAGGTGACCCCAAACTTCATGGAGTTTGACTCCTGTTTTCTGTCCTCTTCCCAGCAAGTGGTTGTCAAGCTTCTCCTTGGATGCCTTCACTGATAGAGAACTCCCTACATCTCTAGGCCAGCTCAGATGGAGATGACAGCTTTCCAGTGTTTTCACAGCCAGACCCTAACTGCTCCAGCAGAAACCCCCTACCACAGGAATCAGAATTTGAGAACTAGGATCACCTGCTCAATGAATCCCAAGCCAGGGGCTCAGCAGTCAGGTCATATGTGTCAGCTTTGAGGGGTCCCTGGAGATGAGCTGGTCTGACTGCCTTATTTTATGGAGATGGATGCAGGCCCCCTAAGAAGCATCATTGGTGGTAGTTCCTCTCTCCTTCCAATGACAGCTGACAGCGGTTGAGCATTTATTCTGTCCAGGAACACTGATGAATGCTTGCAGCTGCATAATTTCATTTAGCTGCTATTAGGTGCTTGTAGGGCTTCCCTGATAGCTCAGCTGGTAAAGAATCTGCCTGTAATGCAGGAGATCCTGGTTCGATCCCTGGGTGGGGAAGGTCCCCTAGAGAAGGGATCGGCTACCCACTCCAGCATTCTAGGGCTTCCCTGGTGGCTCAGATGGTAAAGAATCTGCCTGCAATGCGGGAGACCTGGGTTTGATCCCTAGGTTGGGAAGATGCCCTGGAGGAGCACATGACAACCCCCTCCAGTATTCTTGCCTTGGAGAATCCCCATGGACAGAGGAGCCTGGTGGGCTACAGTCCACGGGGTCAAAAACAGTCGGACATGCCTAAGCACAGCACAGGGGCTTGTAAGATGGGAATTCTTCATTTGCCAAGTGAGGTGACCAAGATTCAAGATTTGTCCAAAAATCACAGCAGTCAATTAATGGCTGAGCCAGGGCTCGAACCTAGGCTTGTCTGAATTCAAAGCCCATGTTCTCAGCTGCTTCTGGTAGTCTTTCAGTGCTTGCCCAGCTTCACAGAAATTAAGAGTGTTGGGTTTTCTTCTGTGAAAGAAATTGATTAGGATTTATTATTAAGGATTTAAAGATTCATGGTAGGCTTTGAGTTCATATAAAATGCTGAAGTTTGGTCCAAGCAAGTAGGAAAATTAGAAGAAAATGTGTCATCAAATGACAGAAATCTGGTTTAATCAATAATTTGCTGCTTGTCCGCACATCTAGCCGGTTCTGCTGCAGCCGTTTCACATGCATAGTTATGGTCTGGAGGCTTGAAGGGTACCTGTTATTCTCATCAGGAGAGTAATTTGCTTTATTTCCTGACTCATATCATCTCCAGGTGAGATCATAAGAAGCTGGAGATGCCTAATATTTCATTTACAAGCACAGAGCTCCCAAAAGGTTTAAAAAAGATGGAGCAAGAAATTACTGTTTAGCTGGAAAAGAAGTTAACGTGATCTTATTGAAAACAATGGAAAGAACTTTTCTGCCATTATTTCAAATTAATTTTCCCTAAGGTTAAGAATTCCATTAAATCAAAGCTAAAACTTGAAATTTAACTGAGAATTGCTCCATTGTGGAGAGACAGACTTTGGGGGCTTGAGTTTCTCAGTGCTGACTTCAGTTTCATAGCAGCCCTAGCACTTGTCAAAGCTCTCCTGTCCCCTCCCAGAGAAGGCAGAGGCGAAGCTGGCAGAGCTTCTGTATTTCCATCTGCTTTCTCAAACACAATCTGCCAAGCTGGAAGGTGGGGGTGTCTGATTAGCCTGCAAGCCATTTGGCTAAAGAATTCTTCATGTTGCCCAGAAGTCGGATTGCCTTTTGCTGTTGACTTCTCTGCTGCTTTCTGATGGGGCTGCCTTTCAGGAGAAAGGAGCTGCAGAACACCGAATCTCCCTTCTGCTTCCTCTGATTGCCTTGGAGGGAGGCTTTCACTAAAGCCCCAGGTCACTTTGCACACGAGGCTGGTCCTGCTGGCTGCAGGCAGAGCAGCTCTGCCAAAGGGCTGGGATGCTGTTAATGCCATTCTGGCAATTTGGAAAGAGATTCATCAGGTTGGTGCAAGCCACATAGTTTATGCTGTTCTTGAACTAAAGAGATTTCCTGCCCCCCTCCCAGCCCCACGGGGGTGTGTGGGGGCACAGGACACCTCTAATCCTTTAGATGTAGGATGGTTTCCTGCCCCTCCTCAGAAGCAGAGGTTTTCATCTTATACCCTCCCCCAACTTATAATGGATTCTCTGGCGTGAAAAGACTTGCCTTTCTCTGCCAGTGGCTTAACTTCAGGACAGAAGTTTCTGAACTGGCTTTCTGTTTTCTTCCTGTATCATCAGCTCCCCTATCTCCATGACTGCACCACTGAGGGGCCTTTCTCCTACTATCTCACCTGACCCAGCTTTCTTGAGAGCACCTGGGACAGGTTCTTGGAGAAGAGTCTAGACGAGAACTCCTCTTGAGTCTGCAGTTTCTCTTGGGTTCGCAACACCCGGACTAGCCTACACTCAATCTCCAGTGAGGTGTTTGAAATGTAGCTGAATTCTTACACCTGTTGTGTCTTCCACCCATGCCACAGATGAATGAGTGCCCTTGACATCTCTTCTCTGAAGGGCCCGTCTTTTTGTAGGTTTCAGGCTACACAGCTGCTCTGAAACCACAGCTTTTTGATGGATTCATGAAAAGTTATAATCTTGAAGTTAGACTGGCTTTTTGTTGTTTTGTGGTGGGACTAATATTCTTTTCATCTTCTCAGCACAACTCAGCAGTCTCAGCCCCTCTAGAGTTTATGCTTTGCTCCCCCACCCCTCATCCTCATGTTCCATGGGCAGGGACCATGTCTATTATTGATGTACCCTCAGTGGTTGGCATGAAGTGGGCATCACTCAGTGTTCATGGAGGGAACTGGGCTCTGCAGCTGGCAGCCAGGAGACCAGCGATGCAGCTGGAGTTATTGGCAAAGAGAATGTGCTCCAGGTTGGACCAAGACCATTGCAGAATCATACTTGAAACTTTTGTGCCTCAGACTCTTATATCTGTATCCATTTATACTCACCCTCCCTCATCCCTCACTCATGCTCTTCTCCAAAGTGGAAGTGAATGTGTTAGTTGCTCGGTTGTGTCTGACTGTTTGCAACCCCATGGACTGTAGCCAGTCGTCAGGCTGCTCTGTTCATGGAACTCTCCAGGCAAGAATACTGGAGTGGGTAGCCATTCCCTTCTCCAGGGGAATCTTCCCTGCCCAGGGATTGAACCCAAGTCTCCTATATTTCAGGCAGATCCTTTACTGTCTGACCTACTAGGGAAGCCCCCCCTTCTCCAAAGTTAGGGTGTAATTTGAGGTCTTATCCCTCAGAGAGGAAAGCATGTCTTTTACCCAGAGCCTGTTCCAAAGTGTTGAGAACCCAGAGAATTTTGATTTATTCATCCACCAAGTGTTTATGGAGATCCTTCTTTGTGCCAGGCACTTTTTGGTGCTTCTTGATTATGAGTCCATTCTTGGGGCTCTAAGTGGTTCCAACTGGGTCCCTGTGTGTATTGGGATAATACAACTCCTGTGATGAATGGCTTCAACATTTCAGAGCCTTAATGCAACAGACATTCATAGTCCAATGCAGGCATTCGTGGGCAGGCTTCCATGAGCCCTTCATTTGTATTTTGATCTCTTCCCACTGCCAGAGCCTCTTACTCAGCTGGTGGATGATTAAAGAGACCATGGAGGAGACACTTCCACTTCTTAACAACAACAACACAGAAATCAAATTTGTTGGTTCTATTATCACCCTTGTTGATGACAATTAGTCACATTGTCCCCTCATAGATGTAAGAGAAGCTGAGAAATATAGTCTCTAACAGAGAATCTGCTTTGTAGCATCCATTCTATGCCCTAGATAGGGAACTTCCATTTTTGGTGATGTTTGCTGTCTCAGCCGCAGTCTTAGAGAGATTGGATGGACAATGGGACTGATCAATTGATTCCAGCAAGGATTGAGTCTTGAAAAGACTCCACAGAAACAATTCCCAACCACCCTGAGCTAGAAGATACTTGGAGTGTGACTAGTGGTAAAGAATCCGCCTGCCAGTTCAGAAGATGCAAGAGACACGAGTTCAATCTCTGGGTCAGGAAGATCCCCTGGAGGAGGAAATGGCACCCCACTCCAGGATTCTTGCCTAGGAGAGAGGAGAGATGGAGAGAGGAGCCTGGTAGGCTATGGTCCATGGGGACCCAAAGGGTTGGACATGGCTAAGCACACACAGCACAGAGTACACACTTGGGAGATTTAGAGTGTGAGAAGGTGAGACTTAGTGTGTGAGCAGGAAGATACCCAAGGTGTAAGCTAGGAGACGGGAGGGAGAGCTGACCGTTGCCTAGGCTTTGGCTAGGACATGTGCTTGTTTGCCGTATGAAATGCAAATTCTTCTCTCTGGAATTTAAGAGGCTTCACAGTCTTGTCCCAACATACTGACTTAGGCTTCTTCCACTTACTCCTCTGCTTGTCCCCATGCCTGGGTTACATTCCACCACCCCCGCCACCGCCATCGTTCTTACAGATCGGATCGATATTCATTCATTCATTCATCCTTTATTAAACACTGTGCCACTCTCTGGAGAGGAGCACAAGAATGAGGAAGTCTTTACCCTTGGGAAGTTATGCTGCTTATTTTCTCTGACCTTTTCAAAATGAGCCTTTGCTGAGAACTTACTTGAAATGCTGATACCAGAAACTTCCTTCCTTGGGGAAATATCGTTTTACTGCCATGCCTTTCTCTGAGTCAATACTTACCATAGACTCTGTGATCTGGTTCTGGCATCTACACATCTCAGAGCCCCTTCCACAGCTTTCCCACCATAGCCAGCTAGCGTTGGCTGGACATATGCCAAGATCAGGGGCCTCACTTCCTGCTGAGACACCTGGTATTAAGAACAAAACCCTGTTTCCTTTTGGTCCTAGCTGGATCCTCAGGGGTAAAACATGGTACAAATTGCCTCTTTGTCCACAGGCGAGGTCTTTGAAGGTTAGTTGAAGGCCTTCAGCAAGGCCTCTCACCAGACAACATCTTCTCTCTCTGAGACCTCTGAGACCTTGCCCAGCTTCATCAAGTGCACCATGTAGACCCTCCCGCTCCCTGGCCCTCCACATCGCCCTCACATGCACCCCTTCACAGATCCATGACCACATGCCAGCTGATAACAAAGCACTGCATTAAAATAAAGCCTGGGGACTGTCCTGGTGGTCCAGTGGCTAAGACTCTTCACTGGCAATGCAGGGAGCCTGGGTTCAATCCCTGGTCAGGAAATGAGATCCCACATACTGCAACTAAAGATCCCAAATGCTGCAAATTAGAACCTGGGATGGCCAAATGAATAAATAAACATTTAAAAATAAAATAAAGCCTGACTGGAGCAGATGAGTCCAACAATAGGCAGGAGAAGACTGTGAAAGTTGCCTTGCACAGACTTTGTCCTCTCTCAATAACTTTCACAAAGATCTCGTATACATTTGGTTATATTTTGAGATGGGCCTGCAAAGGATTAAATTAAGTGTTCTGCTGCTGCTGCTGCTAAGTCGCTTCAGTCGTATCCGACTCTGTGTGACCCCATAGACGGCAGCCCACCAGGCTCCTCCGTCCCTGGGATTCTCCAGGCAAGAACACTGGAGTGGGTTGCCATGTCCTTCTCCAATGCATGAAAGTGAAGAGTGAAAGTGAAGTCGCTCAGTCGTGTCCGACTCCTAGCGACTCCATGGTCTGCAGCCTATCAGGATCTTCCACCCATGGGACCTTCCAGGCAAGAATACTGGAGTGGGTCGCCATTGCCTTCTCCAAAATTAAGTGTTCTAGAAGTTTTAAAGTTGCCTTCCTCCCTTCACTTTATCATTCTGAGCATTCTCCAAATGACATTCTTTGGGGGGAAAAATAGTCTGAAACTTCATGAAATATGCTTTTTAGTTGTTGTGGGCAATAAAAATTGATTCTAATTTCCACAGGAAGATGTGTGTGAGTAGCATTCTAGAAGCCTTTTGCTGTGCCTTTGGTTTCTCTTTGTGTCCCACTTGAGTAATTTCTTCACATCTTTCTGTCCCTGAGCTTAGAAACCTGGTAAATAAGCAAGCCCTGGAGAGAGCCGGAGAGCCAGCAGCTTCCTGGAAATATGAGGCCACGAGGTTAAGCACAGAAACGCTCTCTTTCCAGGAAGGAGTGACTGAATCAGAGCAACGACCTTGGCTTCCAATTAGTTCTCATCCAGGTTTTCCCACTCTTCCTCTCTGCCCCGACCTTCGCACTCCAGGCTGTGTGTGTGTTGGGGGTGGGGGTGGGGGTGGGGGTGGGGGGTGGGGGAGCTGGGATTACCCACCACACCACCCCAGCCCCAGCTCTCTTGCACAAGCCCATCCTGCCCTTGGCATGTGCCTCAGCACTCTCCGTGTCCACAAAGCTAGGTTGAGTCAAGTTTCCTCTCCATCTCCGAGAAGAATGCCATCAGGAAGCTCAATTATTTCGAGAATGTCGAATATAGTATTTTAATGGAGCCATTTTCCATGTCCCTCTAGAAAAAGGATGTAGAGTTTGTTGTTGGTCTATCTGCAAATGAGTCTTTTCACACTACAGCACTTTCCTGATTTCGACACAGCAAACTTTGGGTATTTTTCTCTATCACGAAGAGATTCTGGCTATGGTTCTCTCTCCACAGGTGTAGTCCAGTGAGACTGGCTGTTGAAATGTAGGCGGTGTTCTTAGGAAAGGGGCCTGCCCTTGGAATTAATCCTGCAATTACGGTGCCAAGCCAAGCTATGGCAAAACATCAAGCAGGGTGTTGACATTTATTTCTAGATACCGTGCCTGGTCCTAAAACGAAACCATGATGCTAGCAGCAGGGCGGGAGAAACTAGTGCCTTCTGTGCTATTTGGCTGCAATACAAGTGGATAAAGTTTTCGACAACATTTTATTTTGGGTTGGTGTTCTTCCCATGATAAACACCAAACCAGTCAGCAACAATAATGAGTTCTCGGCAATAGAGATTGTTGCCATGAGAAAAATTCCTCGATTTTCTTTGTCCAGGATGGGCTGTTGGATCCTCTTCTTTGTTGGGGTAGGTTTATATTTATCACAATAAAGATAAATAAAATAAGCAATTAAAATAGCAAAGTTGAGAGCATAATTCATATCCCTTGGCTACTGTGCTCCAAATACCTCACTACTTTGGAATTAAAAAAAAAAATCTTTGTGTAAGTCACTGGCTTTTCCAGATGAAACTGGGCTACACAAACATTCTTTGAGTATGTGTGATTTCACTTAAACCCCACGTCCTGGCTCAGGGACCTATTGCAAAACCTGATGAATTCAGGGAAATGAATAATCCTTACTCTTGGATCACTTTGTGAAAGAGCGTTCAGACTTCTTTGAAGCCGGAGAAGAAATGTTTTTAGACCCAAAGCTTCCTGTGCGGTGCTGAGCCCCTAGTATTACTCCATTGAGGGGAAGTAGAGGCAAGGGAAGGGAATGTTGTGGAGAGAAACCACGTCACTGAACCAAGCATAGGGTTCTTTAAGACGCACCTTCCTATGTCTTGCCCTGGTTCACCACCAACCTTTCCGCCTGCCCTCTCCTTGGTGGGTCAGAGTGTGGGGGAACAGGATGGACCGGGAGAAGGGAGGTGAGAATGTGAACTTGTGTCCTTGCGTCTGGCAGGCGTGTTTGGGTGTAGGTTTTAAACATGAGGAAGAGGTTGTTAACATTTCTTTGACTTTGAAAACGCCTTTGACCCCAGCTGCACAGAAACTCACTTTACTGGCTTGGAAGACAAATAGGACGACATCTGTTTGCAATGTTCCAACTAATCACTTTAGCCACCCCTACAGCCAAGTACGCAGGAAGTCCTGTCCCTCTCAGGACTTCCCACCTGGTGACACCAGGAATCCTCAGCCTGCAGGGCCCTGGAACGGGCTGAAGAGTGGAAAGAAGGACAAATCAACAGGGTTCCGCTTGAGACGACACTGAGGCTCCTCTGTGCTCTCATGCTTTAACCACCACCTAAAAGGTGCGGGATGAGGGCCCTGACTCCGCAGCCAAGTTTCCCCACCCCTTCAGGAGGAGCTTGGGGGGGACAGGATGGATCTACTTGGAGCCCTTTCCTGCCACCTGGCCCCAGAGCCAATCACCTGAGGCCACACTTCTAGTCATGTGGATCCTCAGAAGGATGGAGTCAGGGCTGCTTTGGGGTTTTCCTCCCTGGAGCTTCCTTGACTCTGCAGTTTTAGTAGCGCCTTCCCGAGAAAGGCGGTGGGGTGATAGAAGGACAGGTTTATCCCTGGTTTGGAAAATCTCTTAGTCTGTGAATAATTCTAGGTTTAACCCCTCCCCACCCCCAAGTAAAATTCTATGGCCATGAGAGGAAGGTCTCACAAGGCACAAGGAGACTGTGTCACTTAGTAGAGAGTTGGAGGTTTGTGGCAAGTGCTCAGAAGCCTTAATTTATTCCTAAGGAATCCACTTCCACCTGGGAAATCTGCACCAAGTCAAGGTCACACCGGTCAGCAGTAACGTTAGTTTTAGGGTCTGTCCACTTAGGCACGTGCAACTAACTCAAAGAATATATAACCTGTTTTTCAAACAGTATTTGTAACTCCTCTTTTTAGTGTAGATAACTTACTCTGACTGCTACTTTCCTCCTCCAAAGTCTTATTTTAATATTTTCAATCCTACAGAAAAATTTTCAAATAGACTTATGATCTGAGTACTTTTCTGTAATGCTTCAAGAAAAGAAAATTCAGACTACTGCATTGAACACCCACATATCCTTCAGATAGATTCATCAGCTTTAATGTTGTGTCATCTCTCTGTCTCTCTGCACACACGCACACATACATTTGTATATTAAAATATGTATATATATATATTAGTATGTATACACCTTTAAGGTAGTTTAACCATGTGAGAAGAGTATGTCACAGACACCACGATTCTTCACTCTGTAATGCCATGTGAATAAAAATAGAACATTCTTCTACATAACCACAGCCACTCTAAGGAAACTTAACAAGGATACAAAACTGTGATCAGATATATAGTCCCTATTCAAGTTTTCCCAGTAGCCATGATAACTGGATTTGAAATTTCTAGGATACAATTGGGAATCATACAGTGCCTTTAGTTGCCATGTCTTTTTAGTCTATTTTCAATTGGAATAGTCCCCACAACTGTAAAAAATATCTTTTGTGACACTGATGTTTTTGAGGAGTCTAGGTAAGCTGTTTCACAGACTTGGATGTTTTGAATGTTTCTGATTGTTTCTACATGATTTATGTTAAGCATTTTCAACAGGAACCGTACATAAATGTTGTTTACTTCCATCGTATCTCTTGAGGGGACAGCACAAGGTGCCTGTCCCGTTATAGGGTATGTTACATCTGCTTGTTCAGTTAAGGTCTTGTCAGCCAGATTTCTCCTCTGTGACTACTTACTACACATTTCAGTTGGAAAGAGTATGTTGAGAGAACATTCTAAATAATAATAACTTAAAAAAATGCTTTTAGCTACTGGCTAATATAACAGTCCACTTTATCTCTTCTCTTCCCTTTAGTTTCCTGATGGGATTTCAGAGTCATCCAAAGCACTTCTTGGGCAGAAAGGCACTAGTCCGTTTATGCAGCTGCCCACCATTGATAACCGGCTGGGTGCTTGTCCACAATGGCCCTACGACTCTCACTGGATGAAAGGTCCTCATTCCCCTCACTGGTTCAAAGATGTTCTCTGATTAAGCTGGGCCGGTTGAGCAGCCTTGCGGGAGTCTGTGCTGACTTTCCCTGTGTCTCTCTGGGCAGGAACTGTCAGAGAGAACCTCTTTTTAAGGGTCATACACATACTTGCTTTCTCCTCTTAGACAATACAAATGACTGGATCAAAATACAGCTCGTCTTCCCAATTAACCTCATAAACACGACACAACCTTAAATATAGCTAAAAATATACTAACAAAATAGAGGAATTTCAGAATGAGGGAGATTATAACGTAGGAAAAAACTGGACTGGGAGTTAGGAGAGCTACATTCAAGTCCCAGCTCTTTGATTTCCAAGCTGTGTGATTTTAAGCAACTCCTTCACCTCTCTGAATTTCAGAATGATTAGCTCCAGAAATAAAATCATATATATGTCTGCCTGTTAATGCATCAAGTAAAAGAAACCAGATGAATTTTCACAGAAACTGGATGACTCTTTAGGGGATGCTGTGGGTGGTCCTGAGGGACACCTCAAAGAAATAATTATATCTGTCCCAGTTACATTTTGGTAACAAGTTATTCCCCAATCTCAGAGACTCAACACAACCAAAATTTCTCTTTCTTATATGTCCATTACTGGCTTTCTATGGCTCCAGGTTAGTCACAGCAGTGAAACCCTGACTTAATGATGGCTAGAGGTTAGAGGGGCTTAGAGGGAGTGTGTTAGGCAGAGACGGCAATAGCTGCCACATAGATTTCACAAGCTTCTTGTGGGGACTGAGCATGATGTCCTGTGTAAAAAGACTTCGGGCTAGACAAATGTGAGATCTGATTATGTCACTGCCACTAGACTTGGGGCTCCTTAGGAGTAGGGAATAGATTTATTCACCTTCTTCCCAGGGCTTTACCCATGGTAGCATATAGTAGACTCTGAATAAATATTGATGGAATGAATGATGGAATAAGGACACATAGAAGGAAAATTTAATTAAGATAATTTTTTAAAAAGGTCCAAATCTATATTTGATATTGATGAATAAACTCTTTTTATCCATGAAGTCTGCATGGTCTTAATTGACAAGAGTGATCAAGGAAGAAAAATTACAAACCAATACTTCATATAAAAATGAATGTAATAGCCCCAAGAAAGTGCTCATCTTACAGTAATGGAGTAGCATGTATTGAACCAACCCTCCTGAAGACAACAATGATAAACTCTGAAGAAATAAAAAAACAACTAGCTGAAGGCATTTAAGAGCAGGCAAACTGGAGGGGAATCAACATTTAGCAAAAAGAGATGTCATAGGGTGAGCCCCCTTTTTAAAAATGGCTTTTAACTATGTAATGAAAGAATTTTGGAGAAAAAGTAAATAAAGGTAAAATAAAATATTTAATTCTTCTTATTGTTAATTGATAGAAAAGATAACTATTTTCTTAAGAAGTAGTAACAATGTATTGGGTGAACATAGCTTATTGATACCTAAAATGAATGACAGCAATGTTGGAAGGATGAGAGAGAGGAACTGGAAACCCTGCTACAAGGTACCTACACTACAAGTAATGTGGTCTGCTGCTGCTGCTGCTAAGTTGCTTCAGTCGTGTCCCGACTCTGTGCGACCCCATAGACGGCAGCCCGCCAGGCTCCCCGTCCCTGGGATTCTCCAGGCAAGAACACTGGAGTGGGTTGCCATTTCCTTCTCCAGTGCTGGAAAGTGAAAAGTGAAAGTGAAGTCACTCAGTCGTGTCTGACTCTTCGCAACCCCATGGACTGCAGCCTACCAGGCTCCTCCATCCATGTGATTTTCCAGGCAAGAATTCTGGAGTGGGGTGCCACTGGTATAGTGTTATTTAAAAATATACTTGGGTTAGTTTTAATATATGTGTTCCAAACTCTAGGGCAACCACTAAAATTTTTAATACAGTATATTTGTTATGCTAAGAGAGGAGAAAAGATGAAATCACGTTAAATGTTCACTTACAACCAGAAAAGGCAGAAGAGGAGAGGGAAATCATAAAACAAAGAATAAATGTAATGAACAGAAAAGCATTACAAATATGGTAAGTGTTAATCCAACAATGTCAATAATTGCTTTATATATGAATGGTCTAAATATACCAATTAAAAGACATATTGTCAGACTGAATAAAAGAACACAACTATATACTACTTACAAGAAACCTACTTTAAAATAAAGACTTGGACACATTAAGCATGAGGGGGAGGAGGAAGAAATACCATGCTAAAGCAAATCAGGAAAAAAAACTGAAACAACTATATTAATTTCAAACAAAACTCACTTCAGAATGAAGAAAATTATCAAAGATACAGAAGAACATTACAGAATGATAAAGGGACAAATTTTCCAAGAAGATATAACAATTCTAAATGGATATGCATCTAACAACAAATGTGAAATATGTGAGTCAAAACCAAATACAACTCAAGGAGAAGTAGACAAAATTTACTAGTATAGTTGGAGACTTCAATACACCTCTTTCAGGAATTGATAAATCAAGCAGACAGAAAATCAGTAAGAATATAGTTGAACTGAATGGCATTATCAATCAACTTGATCTTATTGACATTTCTAAAATACTCCATCCCGAAACAGCAGAATACGTATTCTTCTGAAGCTTACAGGAACATTCATGAAGATAGATCATATCCTGGGCCATAAAACACATGTTAATAAATCTAAGGAAATATAAATCATATAAAGCATATTTTCAGACTATAAAAGTATTAAACTAAAAATCAATAATAGAAAGCTGGAAAATCCCCAAATATTTGCAGATTAAGCAAAACACCTCTGAATAACACATGGGTCAAAGAAAAAGTCTCAAGGGAAATATTTTTAGCTAAACAAAAATAAAAATACAACTGATCAAAATTTTCAGGATGCAGTGAAAGCAGCGTTTATAGGAAAATTTATAGCATTGAATGCATATATTAGAAAAGAAGAAAGATTTAAAATCAGTAATCTAAACTTCTACTTTAGGAAACTAGAGAAAGAAAAAGAATTTAAACCTAAAGCAAGAATAGGAAAATAATAAAAATTAGGGCAGAAATCAATAAAATTAAAAGCAGAGGAAAATAGAGAAAAATCAATAAATTCCAGGTCCATTTTTTAAAAAAATGATCAATAAGACCTATAAAACTCTAGGAAGACTAACCAGGAGAAAAAGAGAAAGACACAAATTACCAGCATTAGAAATAAAAGAAGGCCCATCTGCTGATCCTATAGACATTAAAGGATAATAAAGGAATATTATGAACTACTCTGTGTCCACTAATTTAACAACTTAGATGAAATGAACTGATTCCTTGAAAGACGCAGACTACTGAAACTCATACAAGAAGAAATAGATAGTCCGAGTAGGCCTGTATCTATTACAGAAATTGAGTAAAAAACTAATAAACTTCTCCCCCAAAAGCATCAGGGCTGTAAGAGTTTACTAGTGAACTCAACCAAACGTTTAAAGGAGAAATTATACATATTCTCCACCATCTCTTCCAGAAAATATGAATTCAAGTATACAATATTATGGAAGATGTTAATAATAAAAGAAACTGGGTGTGGGGTTTATGAAAACTCTCTACACTGTCTTTATGGCTTTTCTATAAATAAAACATTATTCTAAAATTTAAAAAAGTAAAATGTGGAAAGTAAAAATTATCAACCCAGAATTCTATATCCAGTAAAAAATATCCTTCAAGGATAGAGAAAAAAATAAAGTCATTTTCAGATAAAGGAAAACTAGGATAATTCATTACTAGCAAATCTGCACTCCAAGCAATACTAAAGGACTAAAGGAAAATAGTACCAGATGGAAGATCAGATCTTCAAGAAGATAAAAAGAGTATCAGAAATAGTAATTTTGGGGAATTCCCTGGAAGTCCATTTGTTAGGACTTGGCACTTTGACTGCGGTGACCCAGGTTCAATCCCTGGTTGGGAACCAGGGATTCTGCAGATCTGGGGAACCAGATTCTTCAAATCACATGGTGTACCCACTCCCCCCAAAAAGAAGGGAATAAATGGTAACTGTGTGTGGTAACTTTTAAAGTTATCCTTTTTTCTCTTAATTTCTTTAAAAACTATTTTACAGTTTAGAGCAAAAGTTATAACATTGCATTGTGGGGCTTTTAGAGTAATGTAAAGTGTAATACTTATCAGAAGTAGCATAACATTACAAGTTATAATGCTATAGTTAAAAGATATGCATTAAAAGACAGCATACAAGATATATGTCAAAATGAATATAGAATTAGAAGGTTCTTACATTTTTGCATGAAATGGCTTAATATTAACTCTAAAGAGAATGTTAAAAGCTAAGGATTATCATTGAAATATCCAGATCAACCACTTAAAGACAATGCAAAGACCTGTAACTAAAAATTCAATAGAAAAATTAAAACGCAATTCTAGAGAATATTCAGTTAACCCAAAAAGTGGCAGAAAGAAGAACAAAGATTAGATGACACAAATAAGAGACAAAGAACAGAACGCTGATCTAAATTCAAGCATGTCAATAACGACATTGATAACTGATACCATTCTGTCATTAGCTGAGCGCCGAAGAATTGATGCTTTTGAACTGTGGTGTTGGAGAAGACTCTTGAGAGTCCCTTGGACTGCAAGGAGATCCAACCAGTCCATTCTGAAGGAGATCAACCCTGGGATTTCTTTGGAAGGAATGATGCTAAAGCTGAAACTCCAGTACTTTGGCCACCTCATGCGAAGAGTTGACTCATTGGAAAAGACTCTGATGCTGGGAGGGATTGGGGGCAGGAGGAGAAGGGGACGACAGAGGATGAGATGGCTGGATGGCATCATGGACTCGATGGACGTGAGTCTGAGTGAACTCTGGGAGTTGGTGATGGACAGGGAGGCCTGGCGTGCTGCGATTCATGGGGTTACAAACAGTCCGACACGACTGAGCGACTGAATTGAACTGAACTGAAATGAACTGAACTGAACTGTCATTGATAAGACAGAAATGAACTGAACACCCCAATTAAGAGGCAGAGACTATTGGAATGAATTTTTTAAAGAGACCCAATTACATAATCTCTATAAGAGATGAGCTTTAAATACAATGACACAGATAGATTGAATAAAAAAGGATAAAAAATCATGCAAATAGCATATAATGTTGTATTGGCTATATTAATATCAGATAAAATACATTTTAAGATGAAGAGTATCACAACACATAGAGAAACACTTCAGCATGTGTTTCATGATTTCACAGGAAGAGGAAGTTTTCACAGGAAGATATAACCACTATAAATGTGCTTGCATCCAGTAAGAGGACTTCAAAATGTACTGAGAAAAAAATGGACATAATTAGAAGGAGAACTAGACGATTCTAATGAAAGATGTTACTACTAGGGGAAACAGGGAAATTTTGGTAGTGCCCCCCATAACATAAATCACTTATGTGTTTATTTAACCATATATGTCCAAGACCTTTACAAGGTCTTACATCAAATTAAAAATTGATGAGAGAAATTGAAGACTAAATAAATGGAGAGATGGAGAGATATACCATGTTCAAGAATTAGAAGACTCAGTGTTGTTAAGATGGCTATTCTCCCTGACACAGACTTATCACAATCTCAATCAAAATTCACATTGTTCATGGGGTTCTAAAGGCAAGAATGCTGAAGTGGTTTGCCATTCCCTTCTCCAGTGATCTCCTAAAGGAAATCTATCCTGAATATTCATTGGAAGGACTGATGCTAAACCTGAAGCTTCAGTATTTGGGCTATCTGATGTGAAAAGTCGACCCCTTAGAAAAGACACTGATGCTGGGAAAGATTTAAGGCAGGAGGAGGAGAGGATGACAGAGGAAGAGATGGCTGGATGGGAGCACTGACTCGATGGATGTGAGTTTGAGCAAGCTTGGGAAGATGGTGAAGGACCGGGAAGCCTAGAGTGCTGCACTCCATGGGGTCCCAAGGAGTCAGACATGACTGAGCAACTGAAGAACAGCAACAAACAGAAATTCAAGTGAATTTTTTAAAAACACAAATTGGCAAGCTGATTCTAGAATTTATTTGGGCATACAAAGGACCTAGAAAAACCAAATCAATTTTTTTTTAAGTTAGAGGGCTTTTTATACCATCCAATTGAAAAACTAACCATAAAGCATTATAATAAAGGCAGTGTCAAATGTGTAAAAAGTTATGCATGGAAATCAATGGGAAAAAATAGAGAATTCAGAGAAAACAAAGAGAACTACGTGTATGATTATTTGGTAGTCGACAAAGGAGTAAAGGCAGTTCAATGTGGAAAACAAAAGTCTTTTTAAACAAATAGTGTTCAATCAAATGGATATCTCTATGGAAAACAGTGGATATTAGCCTTTAAAACACCCCATATGGAATAATTAACAAGATATGGATCATATACCAAACTCTGAACATTTTAATGAATTTTGTCTCAAGTGACATTTATCTTCCTTGACCACCTTACATGCCTTTTATTAAATAAGCAGAACTCTATTACTACCTTCCTTCATGCACAACTACAGTAGGTCCTCTTAACCTGTTTTCAATCATAATAATCTCATCCCCCATCACCTTCAATTTTTCTGCCCTTGTTTCATTATTGCTTCTTTTATCATTATCTCTGATCTTGTAAAAATCCCATAAGTGGGACAATTAAATGGAGAGCAGTGGGAAGAGCTGTTAGGGATACAGCTGTGTGGATTTTTCCCTTGAGTAGGTAAGGTCACTGCAAGTCACCACGCCATTATAGAGAAAGGCCCGAGGATGACCATAGCCACAGTCTGTCTAGAATCGGGGTGTCATATGGGAGGAAACATTCCCTGTTCAGTTCAGTTCAGTCACTCAGTCGTGTCCGACTCTTTGCAACCCTATGAACTGCAGCACACCAGGCCTCCCTGTCCATCACCAACTCCCGGAGTTTACCCAAACTCATGTCCATTGAGTCGGTGATGCCATCCAACCATCTCATCCTCTCTCATCCCCTTTTCCTCCTGCCCTCAGTCTTTCCCAGCATCAGGGGCTTTTCACATGAGTCAGTTCTTCCCATCAGGTGGCCAAAGTATTGGAGTTTCAGCTTCAACATCAGCCCTTCCAATGAACAACCAGGACTGATCTCCTTTAGGATGGACTGGTTGGATCTCCTTGCAGTCCAAGGGACTCTCAAGTGTCTTCTCCAACACCACAGTTCAAAGACATCAATTCTTTGGTGCTCAGATTTCTTTATAGTCCAACTCTCACATCCATACATGACTACTGCAAAAACCATAGCCTTGACTAGACGGACCTTTGTTGACAAAGTAATGTCTCTGCTTTTTAATATGCTGTCTAGGTTGGTCATAACTTTCCTTCCAAGGAGTAAGCATCTTTTAATTTCTTGGCCACAATAACCATCTGCAGTGATTTTGGAGCCCCTCAAAATAAAGTCAGCCACTGTTTCCACTGTTTCCCCACCTATTTGCCATGAAGTGATGGGACCAGATGCCATGATCTTCGTTTTCTGGATGTTGAGCTTTAAGCCAACTTTTTCACTCTCCTCTTTCACTTTCATCAGGAGGCTCTTTGGTTCTTCTTCACTTTCTGCCATAAGAGTGGTATCATCTGCATATCTGTGGTTATTGATATTTCTCCTGGCAATCTTGATTCCAGCTTGTGCTTCTTCCAGCCCAGCGTTTCTCATGATGTACTCTGCAGATAAGTTAAATAAGCAGGGTGACAATATACAGCCTTGACGTCCTCCTTTTCCTATTGTATCCTACTTTAAATAATGCTGTGTTCCCCTGACCCAGGAGGTGAAGGAGGTGACCGTGAGTGTCTTTAGGGATAAGGGATTTATTTGGAAGAAGACCAAAGGCCAGGAGAACTTCCTCTGAAAGAATAAGCATTCCCCTCTGAGTAGGAATTACCTGAGGTGGCACAGCTGACAGTGCTAATTCACACTCGAGCAGACGTACTTAGGTTTTGGGAGTCAATAGGATGTGTCTGTGTTTGGGACTTGCCAACCTTTTAAACTGATGCTAAATAATAAATACAGAAGTGTCTGCTCCTGTCCCCCTCCTCCTCTGACCTGACAAACATCGGTGTGATTCTCTGGCAGCTCTAGGAGAGTCTGATGGGGACTTTGGGGATCCTTCCAGTCCTCTTCTGACCCCAAGGAAGCAGCTGGGCTCCCCATGGACTACAGAGAAAGGACCTGTCTGGCTTCCAGTTAGGAAGGGGGACTGCTCCTTTGAATTGCCAATTCAGGCACAGATGGAGAAGGGAAACACAAGAGTGTAAAGTTCACACACCGCAATTATATCCAAGCAGAAAATGAGGCAGCTGGGCAGCTGTTCTAGGAGCCAAAGTCCCAGTGGTTCCCATTTGGAGAGAGAGAGGAAAAGAAACTGTCTTCCTTTCTCATGTGGTCAGCGGCTCTTGGGTCTCAAACACCTGTTGCCTGGGGGACCTCATCTGACCCTCAAATATGGACAGAGCACTGATCTGGAGTCAGGGAAACCTAGTTTGGAGGGCCAGGGGAAGCAAGAGGAGTGCGCTTGATTTGTCTCACTCCTTTAATGGTCTCCACGGTACTCTCTGCCGCCATCTTATTAGGCTGTCCTTCCCTGATACTAGCAGTTTGTTAGCGAAAAGCAGAAGGGTTGAAAGGTTTGCATTATCCCATGCCGCAAATTCAGACCCCAGCCAGAGAGCCAGCCTGGTGTCTGTGAGGCCTGGGTGATGGCTCATGCGCTGCAGGAAACCAGGCACCATTCGCGGTCTTTGGTGAAGGCACGAAACTCAGTGCATATTCGTAGCACACTTGATAGTGACTCCTGGTTTTGTGTGCAATGAATATATACTACAGAATTATCATGGGTAGATTTATTGGAGATGGGAAGTAACCAAGTTTTCTGAAAAAATAATTACCACCATCAATTGATTCAATTACTAGTACTGGTTTGCCAGGGTGGCTACCCAATTTTATTTATAGGGAATTTTTCTGATATGGTTTAAACTACAGTCTGAGAATAATTGGTCTGTTTTAACTGATTAGCAGACTGCCCCTCTGCTGCCCCAGCTGGCCTGGGGAGGAGGCACTGAGGGCACGTGTGGTGGGGTTGCTGCTGTGGCCTCTCTTGATGCCGGGCCTGGCTCTCCTAGGAGGGAGGGCTGGCTGGAGAGCCCTTGCCCTTCTGCCTGGGGAAGGCAGTCGATTGGCATGGTTCCTGTCAGAATCATGCCCTGGCTGCCCTTCTCTTGAATAAATGATTGTATTCTCTGGGATGTAGGCTCTCACGGAGAAATTGACTAGAAAGATTGCAAACGAAAATAAGGACAACAGAAGAGAAAGAAAATAGGTCTTAGAATTACGTAGGACTATGTTTTAATGTTTTAATTCTGGTTCTGCCGCTCACATCCTGGTGACCTTTACTAACAGGGTCGCAGTTTCTGTCTCGGAAATGAAGGGACTCTAACTTGGGGAGTTGTGGAGAGAACTACATGGGATGATGTGAACCAGCCCATTCCAAGTCTGGCACCAGCAGATACACAATTAAATGTTACTAGGAGGTAGAGGATGGGGTTGGGGGAAGTTAACCTCCTTAAGTGGAACTTTACCTCCTTAAGTGGAAGTTAATCTCCTTAAGGGAACCCTGGGGAACAGGGTACCTGAGGTCTCACAGATGCTGTGGGGGAGGAGACTTAGCTCCAGGGGCCACATTCTGTCGTGGCTGACAGGGTTGGTGTGGGTACCTGACCTGAGGGCAGCTGTTCGTGGGTTGAGGAGCTGTTCTATGAGGCAGCTTAGCCCAAAAGGTTAACCCAAACAAGGTAGATGAGTGATTAGCTGAGCCAAATGGGTTTTCTCTGAATGGTCCATGAGGGGCAGAAGCAAGCAGGCATCCAAGGAGAAGCAGAGAGTCAGAAGCCAGCGCAGGTAAGACTGGAGCCCCAGAGCTGCTGCAGTAGACAGTTAACCCACACTGGGCTTCCTGGACTCCGCACATGCCCCCACGTGTGGAGCTCTGTGCCAGGCTCCACAGATCCAGCTACAGCCACGTCTGGGTTCCTCTGTGACTCTCGCCTTCCTCGTTGCTACCACACTCCTGCAACAGCCTTCATCAACTGAGATAACCTGCATGGGTCTCTGTTGCTTGCAATAAAAAGCCAACTGCTGCTGCTGCTGCTGCTACGTTGCTTCAGTCGTGTCCGACTCTGTGCGACCCCATAGATGGCAGCCCACGAGGCTCCCCTGTCCCTGGGATTCTCCAGGCAAGAACACTGGAGTGGGTTACCATTTCCTTCTCCAGTGCATGAAAATGAAAAGTGAAAGTCAAGTCGCTCAGTTGTGTCCGACTCTTCGCAACCCCACAGACTGCAGCCTACAAGGCTCCTCCTCCCATGGGATTTTCCAGGCAAGAGTACCGGAGTGGGGTGCCATTGCCTTCTCCACAACATAGCACTAGAGACAAGCAAAACGATGTCCTACCCCCAAGCCTCACTCACCAGCACGTTGGACGCCTGGACTACTGGACCCCAGAGAAGCCAAGCACCACTTACTGAGCTAGTGGCCTAAATGAGGCTCGAAAGCAAGTCATCTGACTCTTAGTTCATTGAGAAGAAGGGGCCGAGTTTGGGTTCCTCCGAAAGCTGACAAGCATGGTTTTGTCGGGAAGTGGTAAAATGTAGGGTGAGGAGAGGGGTTGCAAAGGCAGTCGTTTCTGTCTCTAGATCCAGTTATCTAAAGTGCCCTCTTTCCTAGACTGTCTTCCCCTCCCTCTCCCTCTCACATACTGTTTGTGGTGACTTCTTTCCTGGTGTTCTTGGTAATGCTGGCCTCCTACTCTATGATAGCTCACACCACGGTCAGGGGGACATTGCATAGCGGTTCAGCAGTTCTGGGTGTGTGTATGAGAGTGTGCATGTGTGTGTGCACGCACACGCTTGCTTGTGAGCTAGTCTATGTCTGCAGAGAAAATCTCTGAGGTCCGGAGCACTGGGAGCCTGCCTTGTCTCCCTTCTCTAGTGAGTGCTGGGGGCTTCAGCTGAGAAAGGCACCCACGAACCCCTTGCTAGGTACCCCCAAGACAATGCTCACCCCCCTCAAGGGCAATTTAAACCTTTACAAAGCTTAGAACCCTCTGCTGCCACTTCTGCCTCTCTCCCAACACATGACCCCTACCTTTACTTCAGTGGAAAACAGAGACCATTCCATGGAAACATCAAAACTTCCTAACCAGAGTTATAGATTTTATTTTCAGAAGTGAAAGGCAAGTTTTACTATTGAATAAGCATTTATCAGCCTTATTGAGGTATAATTGACCAAAAATTGTAGAATATTAAAAATGTATACGATGCTGATTTGATAAACATACAAATTGTAACAGGATTCCCCTCATTTAGTTAATTACCACATTTGTCACCTCACATATTTATCTTGTGTGTGTGTGTGTGTGTGTGTGTGTGAACACAGATTCTACTCTTCTAGCAAATTTCAATTATATAATACAGAGTTATCAACAATAATCCCCATGTTGTGCATTAGAGCTTACTCATCTCCTAGCTGGAAGTTTGTACCCTTTGACCCATCTCTTTCTGTTTCCTCCACCCTACAGCCCCTGGCAACCACTTCTCCACTCTCTGTTCCTATGGATTTGACTTTGGATTCCACATGTAAATTATACGAGGAGGTATTTGTCTTTCTCTGTCTGACTTATTCCGCAGCTAAATATTTATTTGTCTTTGTATCCAGTTCTCTCCTGCTTCCCTCTTCCATGAGAGAAAGATCCCAGTGTTTTGGATCCTAACCATCACTTTCTATTTTTTTCTTTTAACAGTCTTAAAGATGTTAAAGCCTAAGATGCCTTGGGTCCTATTGCTATTTCCAAATTCCTGGAAGACAATCTTTGGAATTGGGAATGAAAAATTGGAATTTCTGGGGCCCCACAGTAATTACCAAAATCATAAGTTATTGTAAAAATACTCTGCAATATTCTCCAAACTCTTTATTCATTATGATGGATATCTAAAAATTCTGTTTAATAAATAAATATTGTTTGGTAGCCTTTGTAAAATACTTGTACTTGATTATATGTATATATGTGGGGTGTATATATATATATATATATCTCACATATACCTTGGTAAAATTTTTAAGAAGTATTGCTTATAGCAAATATTCAAACACTGAGGAACACCAGTGAATATCATTGGGTAGTATTTGAATAGTGCTAGATTTCCTAGCAAGAATAATGGCACCTCACAGAATCTATGTGGAAATTGCCAAATTAAGGAATTATTTTGCTTCCAAAACTAGTTCATATTAATGCTTACTGTACATAGAAACGTTAATATTTCATGTGTTTGGAGCAGCGATTCATCATTAGCAGCAGGTGTGTCCAGAAACACACATTTATAACAAGCAATGCTGACCAGTGAGACTATGATATCTCTTCTACAGGCTCCTGTCTCAGTTCCCAGACATGCCAACCTTAGCCTTCAACTCCACAGGTCAGTGTTTCCTGCTCTTGCCTTTGATTTGATGTCAGTGGATACCTTTGACAAGTAATGTCTCTATTAATCTTTAATTCTCACAGAAGAATTATAATCCTTTTCTTCAATTTCTTGACTGATTTTTCTTGGTATTCAGGATTGGAAATGTAAATTCCAAATTTCTAAAGAAATGCAGGGAAGGGATTCCTGCATGGAAACACTGATATTGAACATATGGTAGGTGCCACAGTTGTGATTAAGGGCTCCGGTTTGAAGATGTAACAGACCTTGATTACAAAGTCTGTTTATACTACTTACTTCCTGTGGTTCATTGCTAAAGAATCTGCCTGCAATGCAGAAGACCAGGATTCAATCCCTTGGTTGGGAAGAACCCCTGGAGAAGGGAATGACTACCCACTCCAATACTCTTGCCTAGAGAATTCCATGGACAGAGGAGACTGATGGGCTACAGTCCATAGGGTCTTAAAGAGTCGAACATGACTGAGCGACTAAGTTTCACATACTACTTACTAGCTGTGTGACCTTGAGCAAATTACTTATCTCTGAGCCTCTTTTTTCCTAATTAGTAAACTTAGCTCATAGAGTTGTTTTGAGGTTAGGTGTTTGTAAAGCCTTTAACAATCTCTGGCATGCAACATGTAGGAATATATACTGTATCTTTTAAGACACAAATCCTGATGAAGGAATGCATGATTTTTTCCCAAGAGAAGTAGAACATGAAACTCAGATGTAAGTTTAAATTTTCTGGTTACCACATTAAAGAAAAAAATCAACAGATGAGATTAATTTTAATAATATATTTAACACAATATATCCAAAATATTATAATTTCAGCATGTACTCAATATAAAATTATTAATGAGATATTTTATATCCTTTTTTAAAAAACAAGTCATGAGTGTGTTTTTTACAGTATGTGTTAATGTAGGCACTAAATTTTCACTGAAAATATTTTATCTGTAATTTACATAAATTTATAGTTGAAAAGTAAATTCACATGCTCAAGTTGTTTCAAACAACTTAAAAGTTTTCCAGTAACTGAACAGAATACTAAAAGGTAATTTTTCTTTGCTATTTATATTCATGTCACCAAAACTGCTTCATCTTTTTTCAGAAGTGTCAATTTAACTTTGAGACACGAAAGCATATTAGTTTCAATACTATTTCTGTTCAAATTCAGTAAATTAACTAACTCTTGAGTCAACTAAGTATCATTAGCATAGAGTTCAAAGACATGGCATAAATTGAAAAGCATTTCTCTACTTGCTGATATCAACAAAGCATTCTTCAAATTTTCTTGTATTTTAGCAGCAAATTTTAAAAATTTATTTTAACTGGAGGCTAAGTACTTTATAATATTGTGGTGGTTTTTGCCATACATTCACATGAATCAGCCATGGGTGTACATGTGTTCCCCATCCTGACCCTCCCTCCCACCTCCCTACCCATCCCATCCCTCAGGGTCATCCCAGTGCACCAGCCCTGAGCACCCTGCCTCACGCAGTGAACCTGGACTGGGATCTATTTCACATATGATAACATACATGTTTCAATGCTATTCTCTCAAATCATCCCACCCTCGCCTTCTCCTACAGAGTCCAAAAGTCTGTTCTTTACATCTGTGTCTCTTTAGCTGTCTCACGTATAGGGTCACCATTACCATCTTTCTAAATTCCATATATATGCATTAATATACTGTATTGGTGTTTTTCTTTCTGACTTACTTTGCTCTGTATCATAGTCTCCAGTTTCATCCACCTCATTAGAACTGATTCAAATGTATTCTTTTTAATAGCTGAATAATACTCCATTGTGTATATGTACCACAGTTTTCTTATCCATTCGTCTGCCGATGGACATCTAGGTTGCTTCCATGTCCTGGCTATCGTAAACAGTGCTGCGATGAACATTGGGGTACACGTGTCTCTTTCAATTCTGGTTTCCTTGGTGTGCATGCCCAGCAGTGGGATTGCTGGGTCATATGGCAGTTCTATTTCCAGTTTTTGGTGGCAGCAGCGGGCTGGTGCACTAAGCGCGGTCGAGAGGAGCTACCCCAGGTCCGAGGTCAGGGGTAGCGGCCTAGAGTGCCAGGCTGCGACAGCGCAGGAACGGCGGAGAGGAGCTACCCTGTGTCCGAGGTCAGGGGCAGTGGCTGAGAGGTGCTACCCTGCATCTGAGGTCAGTGGCGGCCGGGAGGAGCTAGCCCGCGTCCGAGGTCAGGGGAGGCCGGGAGGAGCTAGCCCACGTCCGAGGTCAGGGGTGGCCGAGAGGAGCTACACCGCGCCCGAGGTCAGGGGTGGCCGGGAGAAGCCACCTCATGGCCGAGGCCAGGGGCGGTGACCCTGAGGAGCCACCCCGCGCCCGAGGCCAGGGGCAGCAGCCGGGAGGAGCAACCTGAGGAGCGGTAGCTGCGCAGGCACAGGAGGGCCTAGAGGAGCTATCCCACGTTGAAGGTCAGGAATGGCAGCGGTAAGGAGATACCCCTCATCCAAGGTAAGGAGCAGCGGCTGTGCTTTGCTGGAGCTGCCGTGAAGAGATACCCCACGCCCAAGGTAAGAGAAACCCAACTAAGATGGTAGGTGTTGCAAAAGGGCATCAGAGGGCAGACACACTGAAACCATAATCACAGAAAACTACTCAATCTAATCAGGCTAGGACCACAGCCTTGTCTAACTCAATGAAACCAAGCCATGCCTGCAGGGCAACCCAAGACAGGCAGGTCATGGTGGAGAGGTCTGATAGAATGTGGTCCACTGGAGAAGGGAATGGCAAGCCACTTCAGTATTCTTGCCTTGAGAACCCCATGAACAGTATGAAAAGGCAAAATGATAGGATACCAAAAGAGGAACTCCCCAGGTCAGTACGTGCCCAATATGCTACTAGAGATCAGTGGAGAAATAACTCTAGAAAGAATGAAGGAATGGAGCCAAAGCAAAAACAATACCCAGTTGTGGATATGACTGGTGATAGAAGTAAGATCCGATGCTGTAAAGAGCAATATTGCATAGGAACCTGGAATGTCAGGTCCATGAATCAAGGCAAATTGGAAGTGGTCAAACAAGAGATGGCAAGGATGAACGTCGACATTCTAGGAATCAGCGAACTAAAATGGACTGGAATGGGTGAATTTAACTCAGATGACCATTATATCTACTACTGTGGGGAGGAAACCCTCAGAAGAAATGGAGTAGACATCATGGTCAACAAAAGAGTCCGAAATGCAGTACTTGGATGCAATCTCAAAAATGATAGAATGATCTCTGTTCATCTCCAAGGCAAACGATTCAATATCACAGTTATCCAAATCTATGCCCCAACGAGTAACACTGAAGAAACTGAAGTTGAATGATTTATGAAGACCTACAAGACCTTTTAGAACTAACAACCAAAAAAGATGTCCTTTTCATTATAGAGGACTGGAATGCAAAAGTAGGAAGTCAGGAAACACCTGGAGTAACAGGCAAATTTGGCCTTGGAGTACAGAATGAAGCAGGGCAAAGACTAATAGAGTTTTGCCAAGAAAATGCACTGGTCATAGCAAACACCCTCTTCCAACAACACAAGAGAAGACTCTACACATGGACATCACCAGACGGTCAACACCAAAATCACATTGATTATATTTTGTGCAGCCAAAGATGGAGAAGCTCTATACAGTCAACAAAAACAAGACCAGGAGCTGACTGTGGCTCAGATCACGAACTTCTTATTACCAAATTCAGACTCAAATTGAAGAAAGTAGGGAAAACCACTAGACCATTCAGGTATGACCTAAATCAAATCCCTCATGATTATACAGTGGAAGTGAGAAATAGATTTAAGGGCCTAGATCTGATAGATAGAGTGCCTGATGAACTGTGGAATGAGGTTCATGACATTGTACAGAAGACAGGGATCAAGACCATCCCCAAGGAAAAGAAATGCAAAAAAGCAAAATGGCTGTCTGGGGAGGCCTTACAAATAGCTGTGAAAAGAAGAGAAGCAAAAAGCAAAGGAGAAAAGGAAAGATATAAGCATCTGAATGCAGAGTTCCAAAGAATAGCAAGGAGAGATAAGAAAGCCTTCCTCAGAGATCAATGCAAAGAAATAGAGGAAAAGAACAGAATGGGAAAGACTAGAGCTCTCTTCAAGAAAATTAGAGTTACCAAGGGAACATTTCATGCAACGATGGGCTCGATAAAGGACAGAAATGGTCTGGACCTAACAGAAGCAGAAGATATTAAGAAGAGGTGGCAAGAATACACAGAAGAGCTGTACAAAAAAGATCTTCACAACCCAGATAATCATGATGATGTGATCACTAATCTAGAGCCAGACATCTTGGAATGTGAAGTCAAGTGGGCCTTAGAAAGCATCACTACGAACAAAGCTAGTGGAGGTGATGGAATTCCAGTTGAGCTATTTCAAATCCTGAAAGATGATGCTGTGAAAGTGCTGCACTCAATATGCCAGCAAATTTGGAAAACTCAGCAGTGGCCACAGGACTGGAAAAGGTCAGTTTTCATTCCAATTCCAAAGAAAGGCAATGCTCAAGAATGCTCAAACTACTGCACAATTGCACTCATCTCACATGCTAGTAAAGTAATGCTCAAAATTCTCCAAGCCAGGCTTTAGCAATACGTGAACTGTGAACTCCCTGATGTTCAAGCTGGTTTTAGAAAAGGCAGAGGAACCAGAGTTCAAATTGCCAACATCCTCTGGATCATGGAAAAAGCAAGAGAGTTCCAGAAAAACATCTATTTCTGCTTTATTGACTATGCCAAAGCCTTTGACTGTGTGGATCACAAGAAACTGTAGAAAATAAGAGATGGGAATACCAGACCACCTAACCTACCTGTTGAGAAATCTGTATGCAGGTCAGGAAGCAACAGGTAGAACTGGACATGGAACAACAGACTGGTTCCAAATAGGAAAAGGAGTATATCATGGCTGTATATGGTCACCCTGGTTATTTAACTTCTATGCAGAGTACATCATGAGAAACGCTGGACTGGAAGAAACACAAGCTGAAATCAAGATTGCCAGGAGAAATATCAATAACCTCAGATATGCAAATGATGCCACCCTTATGGCAGAAAGTGAAGAGGAGCTAAAAAGCCTCTTGATGAAAGTAAAAGAGGAGAGCGAAAAAGTTGGCTTAAAGCTCAACATTCAGAAAATGAAGATCATGGCATCCAGTCCCATCACTTCATGGGAAATAGATGGGGAAACAGTAGAAACAGTGTCAGACTTTATTTTTGGGGCTCCAAAATCACTGCAGATGGTGACTGCAGCCATGAAATTAAAAGACGCTTACTCCTTGGAAGAAAAGTTATGACCAACCTAGATAGTATATTCAAAACCAGAGACATTACCTTGTCGACTAAGGTCCGTCTAGTCAAGGCTATGGTTTTTCCTGTGGTCATGCGTGGATGTGAAAGTTGGACTGTGAAGAAGGCTGAGCGCCGAAGAATTGATGCTTTTGAACTGTGGTGTTGGAGAAGACTCTTGAGAGTCCCTTGGACTGCAAGGAGATCCAACCAGTCCATTCTGAAGGAGATCAACCCTGGGATTTCTTTGGAAGGAATGATGCTAAAGCTGAAGCTCCAGTACTTTGGCCACCTCATGCGAAGATCTGACTCATTGGAAAAGACTCTGATGCTGGGAGGGATTGGGGGCAGGAGGAGAAGGGAACGACCGAGGATGAGATGGCTTGATGGCATCACTGACTCGATGGTCGTGAGCCTGAGTGAACTCTGGGAGATGGTGATGGACAGGGAGGCCTGGCGTGCTGCGATTCATGGGGTCGCAAAGAGTCGGACGCAACTGAGCGACTGACCTGAATTGAAGGAATCTCCACGCTGTTCTCCATAGTGGCTGTACTAGTTTGCATTCCCACCAGCAGTGTAAGAGGGTTCCCTTTTCTCCACACCCTCTCCAGCATTTATTACTTGTAGACCTTTGGATAGCAGCCATTCTGACTGACGGGAGATGGTACCTCATTGTGGTTTTTATTTGCATTTCTCTGATAATGAGTGATGTTGAGAATCTTTTCATGTGTTTGTTTGCCATCTGTATGGCTTGTAGCTCAGTTGGTAAAGAATTTGCCTGCAGTGCAGGAGACCCGGGTTCGATCCCTGGGTTGGGAAGATCCCCTGAGAAGGAAATGGCAACCCACTCCAGTATCCTTGCCTGGAAAATCTCATGGACCGAGAAACCTGGTGGATTGCAGTCCATGCTGTCGCAAAGAGTCGGGCATGACTGAGCGACTAACACACACACATGTCTTTTTTGGAGAAATGTCTGTTTAGTTCTTTGGACCATTTTTTGATTGGGTCATTTATTTTTCTGGAATTGAGCTTAGCAGCAAATTTAAAGGGTGCTATTATAATTAAAATCTTCTGCATATCAATTCATGTTAGAAAATGTACAAAACATTATGGTTGATTTTTTATTATAAATAGCTTCAGTTTCATTGTAAACTTTCATACTTATTTAGCTAGGAACTTCAAATTTTGCTCATTCATGTCCAGTATGATAGGGTAGTATTCTGTCTGTGATTATTTAGTATTTAGCAAGCATTACTTTGTCAACAAAGGTCCGTCTAGTCAAGGCTATGGTTTTTCCAGTGGTCATGTATGGATGTGAGAGTTGGACTGTGAAGAAAGCTGAGCACTGAAGAATTGATGCTTTTGAACGGTGGTGTTGGAGAAGACTCTTGAGAGTCCCCTGGACTGCAAGGAGATCCAACCAGTCCATTCTAAAGGAGATCAGCCCTGGGATTTCTTCGGAGGGAATGATGCTGAAGCTGAAATTCCAGTACTTTGGCCACCTCATGTGAAGAGTTGAGTCATTGGAAAAGACTCTAATGCTGGGAGGGATTGGGGGCAGGAGAAGAAGGGGACGACAGAGGATGAGATGGCTGGATGGCCTCACGGCCTTGATGGACGTGAGTCTGAGTGAACTCTGGGAGTGGGTGATGAACAGTGAGGCCTGGTGTGCTGCGATTCATGGGGTCACAAAGAGACGGACATGACTGAGCAACTGGACTGAACTGAACTGAACTGAAGCATTATTCTCATTTCTTGGAGCAGGAAATGGCAATCCACTCCAGTATTCTTGCCTGGAAGATCCCATGGTCAGAGAAGCCTGGTAGGCTTCTCTGGGGTCTCAAAGAGTCAGACGTGAATGAATGACTAACACAGACACACATTCTCATTTCAAGAAATCTTGAATTAGAACAAATCTTTGTAAAAAGAAATTTCCATTGAGCCCACAAGCATTGGTAAAAAAAAAAAAAAAAACAAGATTACTAAACTTATTGCCTTTGTTTTCAGCATTTCTATAAACTGGCAATAATTTATATATATATATACTGAAAGATTAAAACAATTATATCCTTGACCCTTGACATAATTCTTCTTCAAAAGCTGAGAGAAAAATACTTTCTCAGAGGAAAACATCGGCCTCTTACTTTAGAATTCTAATAAAATCTGGATTTTTAATTTTAATGCAGTTGAAGCACTATCCAGCATGTTAGAGACTATTTTCTTATTTCTAATGGAAATTCTTATTTGACAGATATCAATGATCCAAAAATGTCTATGCCAAGAGTTCAGTTTTCATGGCTATAAATGGACATTTCTTCATAAATTTGGACATCTTTTTCTATAAATTATACATAGATAGTAATTGAATAGAATCTTTTATATTATGTGACTCATCCAAAGCTAAAGGAAAGGACTTGCAATTTCAAAATATTGAATCAATTGATTTTTGATGTTATTAAAAGGTCTTGAATTCTATGAACGATGATGTGGCAGCTTTACTGAAGATCTCTCACAATTGGTATCTTTTTTCTTCATAATTTCCATAATTTAAATAGTGAAAAAAAATTACCATTATTCATCTAAAATATTTGTGTGTATGTCTGCAAAAAGTCCAAATCATTTTATAGTTAACCCAAGTTACTGGCTCAGATACTATTAAATATAGTTTAAACTTTCAGCTGAATATTTAATTTTAATTTCAAGGGACTAATTTCATTGATTCTGTTTCTTTGATTACTGACAGGAAACGTTTCAAATTCAGTATACATTTGCTGAAAATGTCTGTTAGTCATGTCTACTTTATTATCTTTAAAAACATTTACGCCACAAACAGCGTTTTTTTGCCCTGCTGCAGCTAACGGTAAATGCTATTCTGTCTCTATCCACATCTCTCATTTCTGCTTATCTCTGGATGTTGATTTATTTCTTTCAAATGACATTATCCCCACTACTTGGGAACCTGGTCCCTAGAAACTCACTTTTTGGGAATTAAGGGACTATCCTCTATCAGTTCCAGTTAGAAAAACTCCAAGGGAGGATTCTGATTGGCTTGCTTGGGGGAATGTAGGATGTTTTGACTGGTCCACTTATGTGCATACATGCTTAAAAGTTCAGTCCTGTCCAACTCTTTGTGATCCCAAGGACTGTAACCAGCCAGGCTCTTCTGTCCACATTGAATTTTCCAGGCAAGAATACTGGAGTGTGTTGTCATTTCCAACTCCAGGGGATCTTCCTAAGCCAGGAATCAAAACTGTGTCTCCTGCATTGACAGGAGGGTTCTTTAACACTGCACCACTGGGGTCCAATGTGTATTACTTCCCTGTTCTCAAGGCCAAACAGGCGGGATCCGTCACCAGAAGAAGGAGTGGAAGGCCAGAAGGGTGGCCCTTCATCCTCCCAGGGTGGAAGTATAGTCAGGGAAGGATTCCTGGAGGAGAGGATCCTTAGCTGAGTCTTATATAATGAATTAAAAGATTAAAATTCAACATTCAAAAAACTAAGATTATGGCATCCAGTCCCATCACTTCACGGCAAATAGATGGGGAAACAATGGAAACAGTAACAAACTTTATTTTCTTGGGCTCCAAAATCACTGCAGATGGTGACTGTAGTCATGAAATTAAAAGATGCTTACTCCTTGGAAGAAAGGCTATGACAAACCTAGACAACATTAAAAAGCAGAGACATTACTCTCCCGACAAAGGTCTGTATAGTCAAAGCTATGGTTTTTCCAGTAGTCATGTGTGGATGTGAGAATTGGACTGTAAAGAAGGCTGAGTGCCAAAGAATTGATCCTTTTGAACTGTGGTGCTGGAGAAGACTCTTGAGGGTCTATTGGATTGCAAGGAGATCAAACCAGTCAATCCTAAAAGAAATCAGTCCTGGGTGTTCATTGGAAGGACTTATGCTGAAGCTGAAGTTCCAATACTTTGGCCACTTGATGTGAGGAGCTGACTCATTAGAAATGACCCTGGTCCTGGGAAAGACAGAAGGCAGGAGGAGAAGGGGACGACAGAGGACAAGATGGTTGAATGACATTACTGACTCAATGGACATGAGTTTGAGCAAGCTCCAGGAGATGGAGAAGGACAGGGAAGCCTGGCACGCTGAAGTCCATGGGGTTGCAAAGAGTCAGACATGACTGAGCGACTGAACCACAGCAACAAACCAGTCTGAATGGAGAGACAATGTACACATCCAGAGAGAGATTAAATACCCATTTTACTGGGCATTTAGTGGGCATTTTTCATTTAGAAATTTCTTTCATTTCTAGGAAAATTTCTTAAACCGTTTATTTGATGGTTTCTTCTCTTCCATTTTCTTTCTGGAACTCCTATTATTTAGATATTGAATCTCCACAATTTTTCCTTAACTTTCTTCTTAAGAATTTCTTCCTTATTTTTCATGCTTTGTTATTTTACTCTACTTTTGGGGATATTTTTTCACCTTAATTTTCTAATCTTTCTATTGAGTTTTTCATTTTTGTTTTCATATTTTTAATTTGCAATGGGTTCTCACAATATCCTGTTTCACAGAATGCAGTGTCTTATCTCTGCAAGGCTATTATGATAGATTCTTCAAAGTTTTATTTTCTTTGCATAGTTTCTGCCATCCAAGTTTCTTTTTCTTTCTGTTTGTTCAGGCCTGTTTTATATTAGAGACTTTCCGCCCATGTCTGGTGATCACTGCTGTTTATAAGTGGGGCCTTAAAAGTGGGGCCTTAGCAGCAGATTGGAAGCTTCATGGGGCAAGGGCCCTGTCCACCATGATTTTCAGTGCACAGTGATCTGGCTAGGGACCCCTAATGTCAATATCTTCTTATCTTTTCTCTTGAGCTAGTCAGTTGCCCCAGTAAATAATACTCTTCTCCTGCCTGGACCATATAATCGAATTTCCAGCTTTCAGGATACTGGATAGGAGAAGAGAGTTAATGATCTCAACAGACTGCATGTGAGCATCCATTTAATAGCTCTGTTTTCTATATGATACCTCTGTCCTTAGTATGGACCTTCAATGCAGACTCTCTCTTTTATCATTTATTGAGAATCAGTCCCAGTTTTATGTACAGGGAAGTCCCTACTAAGTGAAGCAAAGGAATCTAACCGTAAGGGATCTAACCATCCCTTATACAGGTTTTAACCAGCCCTCACATTTTAGCTCTCTGTTACCCCCACTTCCAGTGGTACCAGGAGTCACCAATTCTTGAGCCTTTTGAGAGTTCTTTGATATAAAATCAGAATATTTCTTGGCCTCCCATAGGCTGATTTATAATTCAGCTTCCTAGGGTCTGCTATGCCCAATACCACTTATCAGGTTTCCAGACTCTGAAATACTGTTGTTGATTCCTTTACCACACTCTTTGTCCTTATGAGCTTATGCCTTTGTTTAACTTGTGATTTTTCAAGTGATGTTTGGAGGTAGAGGGGAGCAATCTATACATTCCACCCATCATTTATCCTGGAATTCTGGTCATTTTTCATTCAAAAAAGTTTTACCAAATAGTTCTCAATAGCAAGCTGCTCTGTAGCATTTAAAATAATATTAGGTTAGCAAATTCATGTTTCACAGTTTTCAGGAACCATTATTTTTCCGGAAAGCAAGATGACTCCCTGGGAGAGAGAGACAGTTTATCATCAGTCAGGAGAAAATGCAGACCCACCTTTTTGAAATGTCTGGTTTCTATTCTCTTAAAGATTTTCATTTCCACGGGCTAGTAAAAGTTTGGTTTCTGGGTGGAGACATGGCATTCGTTTTAGTAAAGGAGCTTGGAAAATGACTGCTGTCTCTTTGTGGTGACCGGGGTGGTGGTCCCCGGCAGGACTGGTTTAAGCCAGACATTGCTTTAGGAATAGACATACACTCAAGTAGGGCTTCCCAGGTGGCTCTAGTGGTAAAGAACCCGCCTGCCAGTGCAGGAGAGGAAAGAGACGTGGGCTCGATACCTGGGTTGTGATGCTCCACCCACTGCAGTGTTCTTGCCTGGAGAATCCCATGGACAGAGGAGCCTGGCAGGCTACAGTCCATGTGGTCACAAATAGGCACGACTGAAGCGATTTAGCACACACACATACACACAGGTACAGCAAAAGCATTGGCTGGAAGTCTGCCAGGAGTCTGCTGGGAGAACTTTTCTTGCTTCTGAAAAGAAAACTACAAGGAAGAGATAGCTTCTGTCAATTCTCTCAATATCTGTTTCTGGATGCTATACCTGGGGCTGCCTCAGCCACCGAGCAAGGCAGTCTTGGATCCAACCAAAATTGAGAACTGCGGAGTAGAAGAATATAACAAATTGAATACTTGCTGCTTTATTGAGCTGCTGGTTGATCCAAGCTTGGGCTACCCCTCCCTCTGAACTTCCAGTTAGAGGAAATGATAACTATCCTTATTCCTTAACCAATTTGAGTTGAAGTCTTCTGCTTTTTGTAGCTGAAAACATGCTACCTCCAAATATTGCCATTATACAAGCCACATCCTTTTGCAGAAAAATATTTTTTAAAAATTCTATAGAAATTTTGATTTATAGTTTCTGTTTCAATCGTGAAAATAGGTTCAGGAAGAATGAGTTTAATATCTATACAGATAGGAAAAAACATATTACTTAGCATCCAGGTGCCTAAAGTTTACTTTTTTGAAAAGAGCTTATTTCATCGTTTTCAGTGTCTCCTATCAAACAAAAATTTGGGTTTTTCCCCATGTAGTTGGGTCCTAGTAAAGAATAAGTAGAAAATGAAATGCAGTGAAATGAACCTTCAGAAGTAAGTGGAATATATAACTCCATTCTTTTAAATTGTTTTTATCAGTCCTTTTGAAGTTCTTGTTTGAAGAGGACTTTTTCTGTAGATGACTCTGAAAGTTATTGGAGTTTTAATGCTGTGGATTATCCCCTAAAAGAAAAATTTTATTATTTTTTATAACAAGCAGGTTTGGCAGAGAAGGGCTTCCCTGGTGACTCAGATGGTAAAGAATTCACTTCCAGTACAGGAGACCCGGGTTTGATCTCTGAGTCTGGAAGATCCCCTGGAGAAGGGAATGGCAACCCACTCCATTATTCTTACCTGGAGAATCCCCATGGACAGAGGAGCCTTGTGGGCTACAGTCCATGCGGATGCAAAGAGTGGGACACAACTGAGTGACTATCACTTTCAATTAGCAGAGAATTATCGTGAGAGGCAGAGAAGGCAATGGCAACCCACTCCAGTACTCTTGCCTGGAAAATCCCATGGACAGAGGAGCCTGGTAGGCTGCAGTCCATGGGATCACTAAGAGTCGGACATGACTGAGCACCTTCACTTTGACTTTTCACTTTCATGCATTGGAGAAGGAAATGCAACCCACTCCAATCGTGAGAGGGGGTGGTATAGGGTGAGGCCAAATATGGTCACCAAATGTGTTCTTGCTGTGCTTGGAAGGTCAAGAATCCCTAACACCCTATACAAGAGGCTGCTTTAAGCCCTGGGCCCTTGAGGGCACACATAGGCAAGACACACACACCAATGACCATCCGCTGACCTGGAAAGAAAATAAGGGCCTTGTGAGAGTGCAAGTGTGGTCTTTGGAAGGACAGAGGAAAAAGTGAATTTTTTGAGCTGGTGAATTCCTACTAGAGGATGTGCGTTTGAGCCATGACAAAGGATGGGAGGCTTGGACATGCATCAGGAAAGAGGTGTAGGAAGCGAGGGGGAGAGCGTGAGCAACGCCACATTCCTTTCCGTTCCGGATGATGGCACAGACAATGAATACTGCAGCCAGACCAGGTTAGGTCATTCCTTCACTTATTCACTTCTGGATTCTCTTCCCATGGCATGAAGATGTTTACCTTCTTAATTCAACCTGGAATGCTGTTGTTCATGCCTCTTCCCTTCACTTTAGGTGAATGTTCCTCCTGCATAGATACCCATATTCGGTAGGTGAATCATCAAAAATGTAAGACTTTGGGACTTCCCTGGTGGTCCAGTGGTTAAGAATTCCCCTTCCAGTTCAAGGGATGTGGGTTTGATCCCTGGCTGGGGAACTAAGATCCCACATGCCTTGGGGCGACTGAGCCTGTGCAGCACAGCTGGAGAAGCCCGTGTAGCACAGTGAACGATCCTGCATGCTGCAGCTAAGACCGGATACAGCCAAACAAAAACAAACAAAAGGTAAGGTTTTGACTGAAATTTCAGGAACTGAGAATATCCCTTCCCCCCAAGTTTGTTCCCTGTCTTTTTACTACCTCTTTGGAATGAGGAGGGGACTTCGTCATCTTTGAGGTGCAGCTCAAGGACCACCTACTTTAAGAGGAAAAAAGGGAAATGCTTTTACTGAACAGCCCCTCCACACAGGCATCTGCTGCCCACCTCCCCTGCCCCCCTCCCACTTCCTCATTTAGCTCTCACCATTGTCGTAGCAGGGACTTCACCCAGGCTCTTGTGCTCTATGAACTGAGCATTCTGTGGTGCCAGCACCAAAAGTGGGTCTCGCCTTGATGTCTGGCCCCCAGCTGGTGATAGGAGCAGCCATGTGAGCCTGCAGTTCACAGCCGAGTTCACTGGGTCCCGAGTTCACTGGGTCCCAAGTTCACAGCAGGATCTGGCCATGTCGGGGGTCCATCCAGTTTCTTCCTGAGGATGTGCTGTAGTGACTCATGACCAGCCCTGTGGGAGAATATCAGAATCTACTCGCCAAAATTTAACAATAGCAGCATTTTAATCATCTCCGAGGAGTGACGGACGTCACCGCCTCCACGGGAAGAGGAGGCGTCCCACCCAGCTACATCCTACGCAAGACTTCCCTTCCTCTCAGGTGGGTGGCAGTGTTGGCAGGCTGGGGTGGAGGTGTAGGTGAAAGGCTAAGAGGACTTGAAAGGATGCTGCAGTTTGTGGGATCCTCTAAGCCATGGGCCCTACTGTGTGAAATAAAGGGTTGGACTATATGATTCCTAAGTCTCCTGGTGGGCGCAGGAGGGCTGAGAGGAGCTACTCCATGTTCAAGGTCAGGAGGGGCGGCCATGAGGAGATACCCCTCGTCCAAGGTAAGGAGCAGCAGCTGCGCTTTGCTGGAGCAGCCGTGAAGAGATACCCCACGTCCAAGGTAAGAGAAACACAAGTAAGACAGTAGGTTTTCCAAGAGGGCATCAGAGGGCAGACACACTGAAACCATACTCACAGAAAACTAGCCAGTCTGATCACATGGATCATAGCCCTGTCTAACGCAATAAAACTAAGCCATGCCATGTAGGGCCACCCAGGACAGGCGGGTCATGGTGGAGAGGTCTGACAGAATGTGGTCCACTGGAGAAGAAAATGGCAAATCACTTCAGGATTCTTGCCTTGAGAACCCCATGAACAGTATGAAAAGGCAAAATGATAGGATACCAAAAGAGGAACTCCCCAGGTCAGTACGTGCCCAGTATGCTACTAGAGATCAGTGGAGAAATAACTCCAGAAAGAACAAAGGGATGGAGCCAAAGCAAAAACAATACCCAGTTGTGTGGATGGGACTGGTGATAGAAGCAAGATCTGATGCTGTAAAGAGTAATATTGCATAGGAACCTGGAATATTAGGTCCATGAATCAAGGCAAATTGAAAGTGAACAAACAGGAGATGGCAAGGGTGAACGTCAACATTCTAGGAATCAGTGAACTAAAATGGACTGGAATGGGTGAATTTAACTCAGGTGACCATTATATCTACTACTGTCGGCAGGAATCCCTCAGAAGAAATGGAGTAGCCATCATGGTCAAGAAAAGAGTCCGAAATGCAGTACTTGGATGCAATTTCAAAAACGACAGAATGATCTCTGTTTGTTTCCAAGGCAAACCATTCAATATCACAGTTATCCAAGTCTATGCCCCAACCAGTAATGCTGAAGAAGCTGAAGTTGGAAGGTTCTATGAAGACCTACAAGACCTTTTAGAACTAACACCCAAAAAAGATGTCCTTTTCATTATAGGGGACTGGAATGCAAAAGTAGGAAGTCAAGAAACACCTGGAGTAACAGGCAAATTTGGCCGTGGAGTACAGAATGAAGCAGGGCAAAGGCTAATAGAGTTTTGCCAAGAGAATGCACTGGTCATAGCAAACACCCTCTTCCAACAACACAAGAGAAGACTCTACACATGGACATCACCAGATGGTCAACACCGAAATCAGATTGATTATATTCTTTGCAGCCAAAGAGGGAGAAGCTCTATACAGTCAGCAAAAACAAGACCGGGAGCTGACTATGCCTCAGATCATGAAATCCTTATTGCCAAATTCAGACTTAAATTGAAGAAAGTAGGGAAGACCACTAGACCATTCAGGTATGACCTTAATCAAATCCCTTATGATTATACAGTGGAAGTGAGAAATAGATTTAAGGGCCTAGATCTGATAGATAGAGTGCCTGATGAACTATGGAATGAGGTTCGTGACATTGTACAGGAGACAGGGATCAAGACCATCCCCCCATGGTAAAGAAATGCAAAAAAGCAAAATGGCTGTCTGGGGAGGCCTTACAAATAGCGGTGAAAAGAAGAAAAGCAAAAAGCAAAGGAGAAAAGGAAAGATATAAGCATCTGAATGCAGAGTTCCAAAGAATAGCAAGGAGAGATAAGAAAGCCATCTTCAGTGATCAATGCAAAGAAATAGAGGAAAAGAACAGAATGGGAAAGACTAGAGATCTCTTCAAGAAAATTAGAGATACCAAGAGAATATTTCATGCAAAGATGGGCTCAACAAAGAACAGAAATGGTATGGACCTAACAGAAGCAGAAGATATTAAGAAGAGGTGGCAAGAATACATGAAAGAACTGTACAAAAAAGAGCTTCACGACCAAGATGATCACGATGGTGTGATCACACCTAGAGCCAGACATCCTGGAATGTGAAGTCACGTGGGCCTTAGAAAGCATCACTACGAACAAAGCTAGTGGAGGTGATGGAATTCCAGTTGAGCTGTTTCAAATCCTGAAAGATGATGCTGTGAAAGTGCTGCACTCAATATGCCAGCAAATTTGGAAAACAGCAGTGGCCACAGGACTGGAAAAGGTCAGTTTTCATTCCAATTCCAAAGAAAGGCAATGCCGAAGAATGCTCAAACTACTGCACAATTGCACTCATCTCACATGCTAGTAAAGTAATGCTCAAAATTCTCCAAGCCAGGCTTTAGCAATACATGAACAGTGAACTTCCAGATGTTCAAACTGGATTTAGAAAGGGCAGAGGAACCAGAGATCAAATTGCCAACATCCGCTGGATCATGGAAAAAGCAAGAGAGTTCCAGAAAAACATCTATTTCTGCTTTATTGACTACGCCAAAGCCTTTGACTGTGTGGATCACAAGAAACTGTGGAAAATTCTTCAAGAGATGGGAATACCAGACCACCTGACCTGCCTCTTGAGAAAACTGTATGCAGGTCAGGAAGCAACAGTTAGAACTGGACATGGAACAACAGACTGGTTCCAAATAGGAAAAGGAGTACGTCAAGGCTGTATATTGTCACCCTGCTTATTTAACTTCTATACAGAGTATATCATGAGAAACGCTGGGCTGGAAGAAGCACAAGCTGGAATCAAGATTACCAGGAGAAATATCAATAATCTCAGAAAAGCATATGACACTACCCTTATGGCAGAAAGTGAAGAGGAACTGAAAAGCCTCTTGATGAAAGTAAAAAGAGAGAGTGAAAAAGTTGGCCTAAAGCTCAACATTCAGAAAACAAAGATCATGGCATCTGGTCCCATCACTTCATGGGAAATAGATGGGGAAACAGTGGCTGACTTTATTTTTCTGGGCTCCAAAATTACCACAGATGGCAACTACAGCCATGAAATTAAAAGATGCTTACTCCTTGGAAGGAAAGTTATGACCAACCTAGATAGCATATTAAAAAGTAAAGACATTATTTTGCCAACAAAGGTCCATCTAGTCAAGGCTATGGTTTTTCCAGTAATCCTGTATGGATGTGAGAGTTGGACTGTGAAGAAAGCTGAGCACTGAAGAACTGATGCTTTTGAACTGTGGTGTTGGAGAAGACTCTTGAGAGTCCCTTGGACTGTAAGAACGTCCAACCAGTCCATCCTAAAGGAGATCAGTCCTGGGTGTTCATTGGAAGGACTGATGCTAAAGCTGAAACTCAAATACTTTGTCCACCTCATGAGAAGAGTTGATTCATTGGAAAAGACCCTGATGCTGGGAGGGGTTGGGGGCAGGAGGAGATGGGGACGACAGAGAATGAGATGGCTGGATGGCATCACTGACTTGATGGACATGAGTTTGAGTAAATTCTGGGAGTTGGTGATGGACAGGGAGGCCTGGCGTGCAGCAATTCATGAGGTTGCAAAGAGTCAGACGCAACTGAGAGACTGAACTGAACTGAGCTGAAGTCTCCTGGCACAGGCTTCGGGGTTCTGAAATTCCAGAACTCCTGGGCTATCCTTGAGGTTTTTTCTGCTTGAGTTGAACCTTGAAATTAAGACTTTGGAGCCCTAAAAGAAGGAGCAATTTTTCTACGTTATTTCCCATCAGCTGTCATCGAAGCCGTCCTTACGTTCTGGTCCCAGCCAGATTAGCTTCTTTTATTTGCTAGTCATTTCTCATGTCATGGGATACTCAAGCCAGAAGCTGGGACTGCTGGGAAAAGAGGACTCAGCCAAACCATCAGCTCCTGCAGGACCCCTGCCTTCATGTCCTGGGCTTCTCCGAAGACCTCAGTTATAAAAGATGTGGAATGCAAGGATGGCTGGAGAAGCCACAGTGGTCCAGGGCAAGATGCTATTCCAGCAGCCTGTCATCTCTTTGAAGATAGTTCCCAGATCAGCATCTTCAATGTCACCCTTTGTCCACAGCTCCACCTGATGCCCGTGAGCATCTCATACTCAGTCTGTTCACTGAACTCAATGTCCTGCCCTACAAACCTGCTGTCCCTCCTGCTTTGTCCACTTTAATGCTACCAGAGGGATCATTTGCACTCTCTTTCTCTCCCTCTTTCTCACTGGCTTTCCTATTATCTGATCCCTTATCCTAATTGGAAAAAATTCCAATAAATGTGAGTCTGAAGGGGGCTAGATGTTCCCACACTTGTCCCCTAGTGACTGGGGCATGCTTCCATGACTTAGACATGGTCATTCACACCATCTGCAAGGGATTTTGGTTCCTGAGAGTGAGACAAGGCTAGAGTTTATTCACAGCAGGAGTGGAGGAAGGCACTGCCACAAGTAGCCAGTCATTGAGCTGCTTTGACTTCAACCTGACCAGGCTGCTCTAGTGGTGGGACCAGGCTGCTCTGGTGGTGTGACCAGCCTCTCTTGGTCCCACCTATTTTCTCAGCCTGGTTTTCCAGTACTTTCATTGATTCAGTGAGCTCTAAAAATATATATATTTAATAAAAATTGTTTCTTCTTGCTGCTGCTGCTGCTGCTAAGTCGTTTCAGTCATGTCTGACTCTGTGTATTCCCAGAGACGGCAGCCCACCAGGCTCTTCTGTCCCTGGGATTCTCCAGGCAAGAACACCGGAGTGGGTTGCCATTTCCTTCTCCAATGCATGAGAGTGAAAAGTGAAAGTGAAGTTGCTCAGTCGTGTCCGACTTCGCAATCCCATGGACTGCAGCCCACCAACCTCCTCCATCCATGGGATTTTCCAAGCAAGAATACTGGAGTGAGGTGCCATTGCCTTCTCCATTGTTTCTTCTTAGGGAACCAGAATAAGTTTCTGTTGTTCACAACTAAGTCCTGGCTGGTACCCTTTCCATTCCCCTAGTCTCCAAATCTGGAGCTACTTTTGGTCACACCTCAGAATCCAGGATCAGGCTGTAGCCTCCATCAGAGTTTTTGGCAGAGAAGGAAAAAGAGGAGACTGAAGAAAAGAAAGGTGTCCAGCAACTGTGAGTAAAGAGGGAGAGAGAAGGCAGGCACCACAAAACTGGTGAAACTCGGTGTCCCTGTAATAACTCAGTCTTCCTGAGGTCCTGAGATTGGATGGGTTCTTCCTCTTCCCTGACACTTCTCCCTGTTTTCTAAACTCACATCAATGAAAAGTATTAATTACCCTTTAAGTGGAAATAAATTAACTTAAGAAGATGCAATTTTATACTGCTTTTCTAGTAGCTGGGTTCCCTGAAGATTTACTAATTGATTTTAAATCCAAATCAGCCTAATGCACTTGGACAGTTGGCTGGGTAATGGAAATTAGTGATGACTTCTGTAAAGGAAAGGCTGGAAGCCAATTCCTCTTTTCCACATTTATATCACTGTGGATGAGGTAAGGATAATCATAGGTGAAGAAAGCCCAGCAGCACCAAACTCTTACTTATTCAGTAAATGCTCATTGCGCATCTACGTCACGTCAAGTACTGTGCAAGGCACTGGGCATCCAATGATGAACAAGACAGACTTGGTCCCCCCCTAATGAAACTTATAGCTGAACACATTAAAAAGCCTTCTGGGGGCTTCCTGAAGTGCCTATGCACAGCTCCCCCTGCCTGGGTCTCATTGAAGCTGGCTGTTACAGTAACCTGGGCCCAGGAGGGTCCTGGAGGTGGAACATCAGACAGCCTCTCTGCAAGCACCAGGAGACTTGGGAGTTGTGAACAGCCACAAAACGGTGTCGGCTTGACTGGGCTCATCCTTGCCCCCACCCCACCACTGCTTCCCCAGCCGTTCCTCCCTACGGACACAGGTTAGTGGACAGAACTGGGCCCAGAATTGGGCCTTCTAGAGATGATCTCCAGAAGCTTCTCTCTGGCACCCCCATCTAGAGTTGCCAAATTTAGCAAATAAAAATACAGGACACTGAGTTAAATCTGAATTTCAGATAAACAATGAGCAATTTTTTAGGCATAGGTATCAGGAAAAGGAGGCACCAGACAGAGGATGAGATGGTTGGATGGCATCACCAACTCAATGGATATGAAATGTGAGCAAACTCCAGGAGATGGTGAAAGACAGAGAAGCCTGGAGTGCTGCAGTCCATGGGGTCACAAAGAATCAGACACAACTGAGCAACTGAACAACAACAACAATAATAATAATAGCAACAACATGTCTCATACCATATTTGGGGTATACTTATGTTCAACTTAATTGGGTTTTTCTATTTTGTCTGGCCTACCTCCAGCTCTCCCAAGCCAGAAAGTTGTCCTTTGTCCCTATTAGCTCCGATACCTGCCCAGAAGAAGCTTCTTCCCCAGTGCAGGAATGCAGAATCCACCAGCTCTCTTTCAAAATACACGAGTTATGAGGAGTATCGAAGCTGTATACCTTCAGGTAGCTGCCCTCAGGAAAGAAATACAGTTCAGCCACCTTGACAGCACTGACTTCGAGCAAGGAGCAATATCCAGAGGATACAAAGGGGATACAGTCACTACCTAAGGAACCTAGGGATTAGAGGGGGAAGGGAAGCAAGCTATTCATATATTCATGATACAAGGTGGAAAAGGAAAAATGACTTAGATGCCAAGGGGAGGCAGGGAGGAAGAAACATTTACTCTGGAGGATGGAGGCCAGAAGGCATCATGGAGGAGGTGGCATTTACAGCTTATTAGACCAATGACAAATCCATCAAATCACCTCACAGCTTAGATGTGGTCATTCCAAAACTGGCATCCCAGATGAAGTCTTTTCATCATCTTTGACCTAGAAGTGTACCTAAAGCTACCAATAGGGACCTCCTGGAAAAGGCATGCCAGGTGGAGCAATGAGTATAGACCCAAGTCATGAGAAACAGCCTGTGCATTTGGAAAATTCCGAGAAGTCTCATGTAAACAGAGTCTCAAGCTCTGTGTAGGGTGTGTAGCTGAAGAGTCCGTCTCCAAGTTACGTCAGGGATAGGGGGACGGAAAGTCTAAGATCACAGGGAGCTGGGACTTCTTTTGGAAAGCTGGGGCTGAGGGGTGAGGAGGACCACTGTTTTCCTGGAGGAGGCCTCCCCTCCTCCCCAGGGCCTGCATAGACACCATTCCTATTCCCAACACCCAATGAATGCTGGCTGTGCCGAGTGTGTCAATCACACTCTTGGTAAATATTTAGACCCCTGAGGTTTCAAAGAGATAGTATTTCAGAGCCTGCTTTATTCTTGTGCAGAATCTAATGCAGGAGCAGAAAGGCTTCTCATTCATTGCTTCCTGGTTAATATGAGGGAGTTTTCTCCAGCCAGGCAAACATTTATAGCAGCAGTGACTAAGCCCAGTCCTGATCATGACCTGAAGGTGGCCAGAGAAGAAAGCCAAATACTCTGACTGCCTGTTTGCAGAAAAAGCAGCAAAGAAAATATTCCACCGGGGCTGTGGTCCCTTTCCCACACCTAGATTTGGAGGGATTCTGTGGTCCGTGATGGCTTCATAGGGAGTACTCTCCACACTCAGCACATTGTATACAGACCATCCCAGTTCCAAGGTCTCAGGAGACAGGAGATGGCTGGTTAATGAATCCTCCACCAGCAAGTCAATCTGACAGGCTCCAGCTGCCCCCAACCTGGTCTATTAGCCAGGCTGGGCTCCCTGGGTAGGGTTTAGCATGGGTCTGTCAGGGAGTGTTTTTTAGAAGTTAAAATGACATTGCTAAGTGGGTACACATAACTACCTCCCGTTCCTCCTTCTGCACTGCAGGAATAATGCATGAGAGCGTGTTTGTGTTTCTCCAGAAACTTAATTAAAGCTGCCTGCAGCATGGAGCCAGCCTGCACCCTGGTTCAGGCAGGGTGGGGGCAGGCTCGTGGGCCCCTCCCCTCAGACTCCTCTGGACCCTGAAAGGAAAGCAGATGGGACACTACTGGAGGCACTGAGGCCAGAGATTCAGGGCCCCCATCCCTGCCTGTCCAACCGGTGCCCGAGTCCTCCCAATAGGGTCATCCAGAGCTCACTTGCCCTTTTGTGAGCCTGCCACCCCTCATATCTTGACCTCTTTGTGTGTTTTCACTTTGCCCAGACCTCCATATCTAGGTGTTTGGAGGACTTGGCTATGACCTGACCCTGCTTTCAGCAAGCATGGGGGGCCCTGCTGGAAGGGCCCAGGCTCAGCTTCCCCTGGATGGGGCCCAACACCATCCGCCCTCTCCTCTACCCTTCCCCTTTCCCCTCCCCACTCCTCCCACTCAGCCCTCCTCCCTCCTTCTCTTTCGCCCCCCTCCCTCCACCAGGCGGCTGAGCTGGAAACCACAGGCTGAACTGGAAACCACAGGAAGGGGCTGGGTTGGCTTTGGCCGCAGAGGCTGAAAGCTGGAGGTGGGGAAATCAGGAAACCCAGGCTTGATTCCAAAGTGAATTGGAAATGTCCCCACCAGCCAGGGCATTAGATAAATAAGGCTCCAAAACCTGTGACTGGCAAAGGATTTTTAATTTCCATTAAATTTTAAGATTTTTGTTTTGAAGCACAGTTCTACCAAAGAGGAGTAGTATGTCTTTTTATTAATTCTTACAATACATGGTCATGGGGAGGAATCAAAATAATATAAACAGTATTAAATGAATTGTTAGCGGTTTCTTCGGTCAATTAGGTTTCAAAGAAACAAAATTCAGGATTGAAACTGCAGAACTCGTGTAGAATCTGGGGGATGTGTTTGGAATGCAAAGGAGGTGCATGTGTGTCCATATGTGTGTCTGTGTGTATGTATATGCCTGTGTACGTGTGTGTGTGTTTAAGTACGGGCCACAGCTTCCCAGGTGGCTCAGTAGTAAAGATTCGGCCTGCTAATACAAAAGATGCAGGTTAGATCCCTGGGTCAGAAAGATTCCCTGGAGCAGACAGTGGCAACTCCAGTACTCTGGCCTGGAGAATCCCATGGACAGAGTATCCTGGAGGTCTATAGCTCATGGTGTCGCAAAAGAGTTGGACATGACTGGACCACTAAACAACATGGATCACTAACACGGGCTCTGCTGTCAGTGGCCCTGGTTCAGACTCCAGCCCCTGTGCTCCTAACTGCGCGGCAAGTCTGGTGATGTGCTTCCCTTTTTGGTGCCTGGTTTTAGCATTTGTAATGTCTGAATAATGATAATAGTGCCTCCTATACAGTTGTGGCGGAGAAGGCAATGGCACCCCACTCCAGTACTCTTGCCTGGAAAATCCCATGGATGGAGGAGCCTGGAAGGCTGCAATCCATGGGGTTGCTGAGGGTCGGGCACGACTGAGCGACTTCACTTTCACTTTTCACTTTCATGCTTTGGAGAAGGAAATGGCAACCCACTCCAGTGTTCTTGCCTGGAGAATCCCAGGGACGGGGGAGCCTGGTGGGCTGCCGTCTATCAGGTCACACAGAGTCGGACACGACTGAAGTGACTTAGCGTACAGTTGTGGAGATTCGACTATTTTTCAGCTCACGAAACATTGTGAAACTGTAAACACCCTGCTCATCCGGGCCTCGGTCCCACCTCCTTCTAGAACCCACAGGAATTCCAGTAACACCTGATGCTCATGCACTGGCTATGTAATTTATAGCCCTTGACACAGATGTCCTGGGAGGCAGAAACATGACCCCCAAAGAGGTGAGGAAACCTGGGAGCAGCCACTTGCCTAAGATCCTAGAGCTGTACCTGCCAGAGCTGGGCCCAGACCCCAAACAGAAGGATTTTGTGTGATTTTCCGGGGCTCCCATGGAGACGTTTGTGGCTGTCTGAGCAGTGAGAACAGGAGCATGTGATGCTGGGCAAAGGAGAGGCTCCTGGGTTTCTCTCATTGCCTCCACCCCCATCCCCACCCCAGGAGTCTAAGCTCGGGATTTGGGCGTGACAGCAAGCAGGCCTCTTGTCCAGGGCTCCAGCTGCAGGTCTCAGGGGCGGAAGTGTCTACGGTCAGTGTCTCAGGTTTCCTCCCCTTCCTCTCTTGGAGCTTTTATGGTTTTCATCAACCTAACTGCTTGTTGTTTTGTACTTTAAAAATGTATTGCTTTTCCTTTCTACAAAAGTGATACCTGTGGAGTACGAAAAGTCTAAACAAGCAAACAGAAAGTGAAAATAATAATTCTACAACAGTAGAATTATTTTCTTCTTTCCTGGAGTGTCCCTTCCGGCCCCTGACTTGACCAGCAGCACCCAGAACCTTCAGCCAAGGATGCCTCTCATCCTGTCCCAGTTTCAGCAACAAGCTGATATCATGTGAAACTTCCCAAGATTCACAGGATTGATTACAATGATTTTGAGCTGCAAATGACTAATAAGACAATGGCATGACTTACTGCTTTTAGAGCTGCTCCTTAATTTAAAAATGAAGTTAAGGACTCCACCCCTCGTGTGGAATTTGACAAAGTTCTTGGAAAAACCGATTTGGTATGTGGATCCGAAAGCACCTCACTGCATCGGCTCCAACTTTCTTTGATATACTATCAAGAAAATAAACTCGTAGAATTCAACAAACTGTTTCTGTACGTCATGGAAATCAAAGACAAGTAGGGAGAGAGAGGCACGTAACATGTAGTTACAATGAGGGGCATTGAATGTCGTGATAAAGATGTTTACCAAGGGCTGAGGAACACCAGGATGGGGGGGACTGCCTTTTCCTGTGGAAGAAGGCTCTGGTGAAGAGTACCGAGGAGCTGGACATCGAGTAGGAGCTTGAATGAATTTTAGAAGCTGATTAGGGCTTCCCTGGTGACTAGTTGGTAAAGAATCGGCTTGTAATGCAGAAGACCCAGGTTCAGTCCCTGGGTTGGGAAGATCCCCTGGAGAGGGAATGGTTACCCACTCCAGTATTCTTGCCTGGAGAATCCCAAGGACAGAGGAGCATGGCGGGCTATAGTCCATGGGGTTGCAAAGTGCCAGACGTGACTGAGCAACTAACACACAAAGGCAGAGAAAAGATGGCAAAAAAAGAGGTATGGAAGGTAGATGGGCATGGCCAAGGCATAAGGGGTAGAAGGGGCGGGGTGTGAAACTGAGTGGGAAGGGTCTGCAGGATCCAGAGATGAGGCTGAAGGAGACGATTAGAACTGGGTTAAGAAGTACCTTGTGTGCCGCACTGGAGATTTGGGTGTTCATGGATCCAGGTCTCAGGTCCCCTGCCTTCATCTGTTTGCAGGTAGGATGGAGGTAGAAGGGCTCAGCCTCACAAACCCCAGGGGAAGGTGCTGGGCAGGTCGGCTTGCGCAGGAGACAAGGGCTGGGTCCCTCTCACTTGCACTTTTACCAATCCCCTTCGGGGCTTCCCTGATAGCTCAGTTGGTAAAGAATCCACCTGCAATGCAGGAGACCCTGGTTCGATTCCTGGGTTGGGAAGATCCACTGGAGAAGGGATAGGCTACCCACTCCAATATTCTTGGGCTTCCTTGGTGGCTCAGCTGGTAAAGAATCCCCCCACAATGTGGGAGACCTCAGTTCAATCCCTGGGTTGGGAAGATCCCCTAGAAAAGGGAAAGTCTGCCCATTCCAGTATTCTGGCCTGGAGAATTCCAAGGACGGTATAGTCCATGGGGTCGCAAAGAGTTGGACACAACTGAACAACTTTCACTTTCACTTTTTGGGGTTTCTCTGGAAAGTTCTTGTGTTTCTGTTACCAAGTGTCTGTCTTCAGCCAAGTTGCTTATGAATATTGAGACACACACACACAGCAAAGGGAAACAATTAGTTCACTGAGTTTTTTTCCAAGAGTTTTTTTTTATTACTTATTTATTTTAATTGGAGGATAATTACTTTACAATAGTGTGATGGCCTTTGCCATACATCGGCATCCAAGAGTTTTAATATGGGAACTGAGGACTATAGGAAAATATAATTCAACTCAGGAGACCAGTAAAAATCGATAGAAAGGGAGCAGGTAGCAAACAGGGAAAAGCAAGGAAGCAAAATCGAAGCTCCTTGGAGGCTTATGTTAACTTGTGGCCTTTCAGAAGATTTCCTGCTTCTCTCTGACTTAGGGACGATGAAAGCAGAGAGTAGAAAGCTGGCTCTATCACTAGTTCCTTGCATTTTTCTTGGACGAATTTTGACCATCTGGGTTCTGTCAAGGTGAGAAATGTTTCAGCAGTTGGAAAAGCCCTGAGCCAATAAGTTAGCAGAAAGGAGAGCAGAGCCGGGCCTCCTTCTTCTCAGCACCTTCCCCTAACGGGTGCCCCTCTCCCTCCAGCCACTCACAACCCAGCCAGTCTGGAAGGAGCCGGAAGTCAAGGAAACAGCTGGACCTGATCATCTGCGGTGACCCCAGACCAGCTGGTCCTCACTCTCTGAGCTGTTGAGCCCATTTAGGCTGCAGCGGGTGGAGGTGAGGTGGAGAAGGCTTCACACTGGGACCGGGCTTGGTGGGTGCAGAAACGAGGCAGGGTCCTGCCCACGCCAGCTCCCCTGTCACGGCCACTAGTGTCCATGGCTAGAAACAGAGCTCTGGAGGTGACTCTGTCCTTCAGTCCTGGCTTCCCTGAGGGATGGAGTGTGATGATGGTCTGTGGGAGAGGACAGTGGAAGGGCGTCAGGTGGCTCTCTCAACGGGGGCTGGTCAGAGGGGGTAAGAAGCCAAGGACCAGGACTTGCCTCTGGTTACCGCCAAGCTTTCCTCTGAAATCAGCTTTATTCCTAGAATGTTTAGCAGGAGATAATGTCCAGACAGGAGGAAGATAACAGGTCCTACCCGTGTGACCAGATGTCCCCCATGCCCCAGGCCTTGGGAATGCAAAGATAAGTAGGACCCGTCTCTCCAGGAGTGCTGTGTCCCTTTTGTTGTTGTAGTTTAGCTGCTCAGTCATGTCTGACTCTTTTGAGACCCCATGGACTGCAGCCTGCCAGGCTCCTCTGCCCATGGGATTTCCCAGGCAAGAATACTGGTGTGGGTTGCCATTTCCTTCTCTACGGGATCTTCCGACCCAGGAATTGAGTACATCTCCTGCATTGGCAAGTGAGTTCTTTACCATTGAGCTACCAGGGAAGTGCTGCTGTGTACTTTATCAGCACTTTATCTGTTCCCCTCCCCGGGGCCTCTGGAAGCCGTGGGGAACTACCTCTCTCACTGGCACCAGAGGCTGAGGCTGCCCAAACCCCAGCATCCCGACATTCAGCATATCTCCCTGTGCTCCCTCCTGGACAACCAGAAGCTGAGTATCTTTCACTTCACTAGACCCAGGAACAGGGCTGAAGTGGCAGATCCCATCTCCACCGTGGACCCTTGGTTATCCATGCCTGATGAACCCAGGAGCACACCCTAAACTACAGCTCTACATATACGGGCATTTGAAGATATGGTTCTCAAGAGATCACAAACTAGATGCAGAGTTTTTGAAGTTTAAATTTGGTTTTTAAACCTGTGATTTTATTTACCTGGCTACTGTCCAAAAAATAACCTTCTTGATTGTTCTCTGCTCTTCCTGCTTCTCCTTCTCCCTCCCCACTAGCAGATGATGTCACTTCAAGGTCCCCTTCTTTTATCCTCCACAAAGATCCAATATTTGGCATAGGTTAGTCTCATGAATAGGCAAGGAAGTATCATAAAAATATCCTGCAGCCACTGTTTATTACTGGATGACCTTGGGCAAAGCAATTCAAGCCACTGGTTTCATCATCTGTAAACTAGAGGTAATAATAGTACCTTCCTCTTAGGTGAGCAAGGGGTAAATATGACAATAAAAGTAGAGAGATAGTGCCTGGCACATAGTAAATGCTCAATAAAATATTGACTAAGCTGAGGCTGCTGAGATTTCTCTGACCTCAAATATTTCCAACCCCAATCAGTATCAGCAAAGCTCATTAGAAGATCGCTCCTTGGAGTTACTAAGAAACCAGTATTTATTAAATTAAAACACTCTAGAAATCCTTCTTAGTTTGGTTTATCAACAAAACTAAATGCTGTGTGAGAAGAGCTCAGAAGGACTCAGTTTCCTCACATGTAGAATGGGGTCTCACAGGGCTGTCCCAGGGGCAAAAGAGGAAGTGAATGCAAAAGGTCACAGGCTGAGCAGGTCTGCAGGTGGCTGCTGTTTCCCCGCTTCTGGGAGGGTGAGTGCCTACGCTCTCATCCTTGCCAGCTCCCCCGCTTCACTCCTCATGCAGGACTCCAGCAGAGAAGATGGGAAGATCTGACACTCAGAAGCTATGTCAAGGGTGTGTGGGGACCAGATCTGTTGCTTTTTTTTCTACCGTCTGAGTCGCCATCATTATCAGTCAGGCCCTGAACAGGCCAGCACCCCCACTCAGTGAAGTGGCCCCATTTGGAAGCCCTGACCTCTCAGATTTCCCGATCCTTTCCCTCTCTTTCTGAAATGTCTGCTCACACCTTGTTGCCTTGCTCTTGACTTTCCCCGGCTCCTCATATATCCTTTACTGCACTCTCCTTGCTTCCCTCTGTCAAGCTCAGAATGGTGACACAGATCCTTCCGGATAACAAGAGACCTGTGTTCTCGCCCTGATGCTCATCTCTCCCCATCCTACTTTGCCTCATGGACACCCAGTCTCTGCCTGGCACCTTGGTGGATGCTGGGGACAAATTGTGTCATGGACAGACGTGGTATCTCCTCCCACACAGTTCAATCTCCTTGTACAAGCTATGGGAACTTGGGTGAGTCCTTGGCCTTGCCTCTGTTTCCTTCCTCCCAGGCCTTTCTCTGATACCCAGGCAATCTCCATCCTGTGATTTCTTATGGTTGAGCAGCTGGCTGAAGCCCGAATGCCACAGACTTGAGACTGAAATTTTAGTTGCAGCTCAAGGACAATCAGACTCAGCATCCATCTGTCCTGTAACAATAAAATACCACTCCCCCAAGACAAATTGATTCCTGGAAGCATAACCCAAAGCAAACCCCAAACACTAGTCTAAAAGCCATGCAGTTGTCTTCATTTGCCCAATTGGCCAAATACCCAAACCTCCTCCTCTCTGGAAACCAGCCCTGCAGTGGAGTCCAACCAATCCCTGCCCCACCCAAAGCAGGGTCTCTCGCAGGGCAGTGTCCTCAGCAGGACCCATTGCTTAATTTCATCGTGGAGGAGTGAGGCTGTTTTCTGTAATCTGTGTTCTGAAATCAAGGGCAGCCTTCCTCAACAGAAAGAATCAGAGCTTCCCTTCCATGTGTGCCTCCTATGGATCAGGACAGCCCACAGAAGGGCCTTCAGGAATGGCATAGTTGCAGAAAGGGGGGCTTTTAGACTTATCTGGAACCTGTGCCTGCATAGTAAGCGCTCTGCTTTTATTTGTAAAGGAAAGTTAGCACCAACCTAGATAGCATATTCAAAAGCAGAGACATTATTTTGCCAACAAAGGTCCGTCTAGTCAAGGCTATGGTTTTTCCAGTGGTCGTGTATGGATGTGAGAGTTGAACTGTGAAGAAAGCTGAGCGCCGAAGAATTGATGCTTTTGAACTGTGGTGTTGGAGAATACTCTTGAGAGTCCCTTGGACTGCAAGGAGATCCAACCAGTCCATTCTGAAGGAGATCAGTCCTGGGTGTTCTTTGGAAGGAATGATGCTAAAGCTGAAACTTCAGTACTTTGGCCACCTCATGCGTAGAGTTGACTCATTGGAAAAGACTCTGATGCTGGGAGGGATTGGAGGCAGGAGGAGAAGGGGAAGACAGAGGATAAGATGGCTGGATGGCAGTACCAACTAGATGGACGTGAGTCTGAGTGAACTCCAGGAGACGGTGATGGACAGGGAGGCCTGGCATGCTGCGATTCATGGGGGTCGCAAAGAGTCGGACACGACTGAGTGACTGAACTGAACTGATGTTGTAAATCATTAAAAAATAGCAACATCTTATAAATAATCTTGGAGAAGGCAATGGCTCCCCACTCCAGTACTCTTGCCTGGAAAATCCCATGGACAGAGGAGCCTGGTGGGCTGCAGTCCATGAGGTCGTGAAGAGTCGGACACGACTGAGTGACTTCACCTTCACTTTTCATTTTCATGCATTGGAGAAGGAAATGGCAACCCACTCCAGTGTTCTTGCCTGGAGAATCCCAGGGACGGCAGAGCCTGGTGGGCTGCCATCTATGGGGTCGTACAGAGTCGGTCACGACTGAAGCAACTTAGCAGCAGCAGCAGTATAAATAATCTGTATGGGGCTTCCCTGGTGGCCCAGATGGTAAAGAGTCTGCCTACAATGCAGGAGAACTGGGGTCGATCCCTGGTTGGGAAGATCCCCTGGAGAAGGAAATGGCTACCCACTCGAGTATTCGTGCCTGGAGAATTCCATGGACGCAGGAGCCTGGCGGGCTTCAGTCCATGGGGTCACAGAGAGTTGGACACGACAAAGTGACTAACACACACACATAAAGATGTATGTCCTCATACTTTATATGAGAATGAGGAATCAAGATGCTCATATGAAAAATTATTACCTAACGTTTTGATGGTAACTTGGCAGGGGATACTGGTGATTCTCAAGACCACCATCCCAGATGAGACTCCTGAAGGCAGCACTGGGGAGACCCTGGATGTGCTGGGTCCAAAGGGATGTTCCAAGAGCCAGAGGAGGGAGTGCCGTCTTGTGAAAGTCCATTATCCCTCTGAGCTTCAATTTCCCCATCTGGAAAGCTGAGATCAAAGTTTCCACCCACTCAGGACTGTTGAGAATCAAGCCAAATCAAATAACAGATGCAACAACCTTTTGTGAGAAGCTGAGATCTGTGTAAAAGGAGGACCACATCATTGTGGTTTTAACTGCAATTATATTACCTACAGAGATGTTGGTTGAAGCCCTGGAAACATTGAGAAGCAGGTTCTCCCCAGTTCCCATCTGAAGCTCCTCCTGCTGCACCCTCAGCCCTGCCCGCCTGGCCACTCCTGGGGGTGGACTCAGCACACTTTGCCTTAGTTCATGACCTCAGATGTCCCTTGGAATCTGCAGTACCAAAGCCAGTTTGTTCTGACGCGTCTTTCAACGTGAATGTGAGTTTGCAGGTGTCCATGAATTAGGTGACAAAGGGGCTGGGCAGGACCAGGTTTGTTTATTATAATTCCTAGCTATGACTTACCCAGAGTTCAACTCTCATAAAGGTCAAGCCTGGGAACCCATCACTTCAGAAATCTTCGCCGCTTGCTGTCCCAGGGGCGTCTGCCAGGACAGCCACAGACATGCCCTCACACAAGGCAACGTGAAATGCGTGGGTCTGGACTTCAGTCCCGGTCTCGCTGTACTTAATCAAGAGGGTTCAGGGGCTGGATGCCACCATGCACCCTTTCATTTTACAAATGTGACCCAGACAAGGCCCAGACAGAGAGGTGACTGGACCTACCTCTCTGACTGAGAGGTAGGTTTGTGGCTGTGAGAATCTGACCTGCCAGACTATGCTGGGTTGAATAGTGCCCACCCCCCAAAAATTCATGTCCACCCAGTACCTGTGAATGATCATGACCTTATTTGAAAATTGGTTCTTTGCAGATATTCTTAATTAAGCTGAGGTCATACTGTATTAGACTGGGGCCTAAATCCCATGGTGTCCTTATTAGAAGGCCATGTGGAGACAGACACACAGGCAAGACTGCCAGTGATAGTGGAGATGGTGGGGGGCTGGGTGATGCGGCTGCAAGCCAAGGATGCGCCAAGACTGACACCACCAACCAAGCTGGAAGAAACAGGAAGGAGGCTTCCCTCAAGCTGCAGTCCCCAACCTTTTTGGCACCAGGGAGTGGTTTTGTGAAAGACAATTTTTCCATAGACAGGAGGGGGGATAATTCAGGCAGTAATGTTGGCGATGGGGAGCAATGCAAAGGGCAGATGAAGCTTTGCTTGCTGTCTCATTTGCTGCTCATTTCCTGCTGTGCGACCCAATTCCAAACAGGCTGCAGACCAGGAGTTGGGGACCCCTGCCCTGGAGCCTTCAGGAGAGAAAAGGGATGGGTGGATGGGGGACGGGGTGGAGAGGAGAATACACTCTCTGTTTTAAGCCACCCAGTTTGTGTCACTTTGGCAAATTAGGACACAGAGGAAGCAAACACAGAAGCCGAGGCCCTCTCTGCTGTTTCCTGTAGAAGCACAACCTCAGGGCTAAGGGCTGAGCTGAGCAGTTTCCCGTGCATCATCTCATTCAGTCTTCATCCCAAACACGTCACAAATGCATTGCTGTTCTCACAGCAACTCTATGAAGGGGGGCACTTGTCTTTCTTTTTCATTGTAGTTTTGAGTAGTAATATAGTCACATCATACAAGGTCATAAAGCAACTAAAAGGTATGATCCACAGTGAAAAACCTTCCAGCCCACCCCACTCTAGTTCGCCATTCTGGGAGTAGCCCTTGTTACCAGGTTCTTCCAGAGCTATTACACAGTAAACCTGCAGATCAGCTAAAACATTCTCTCTCCCACACACACCTTTCTAAAACACCAATGATAATACACTATACAGAGGCTTGCATGTCTCACTCTTCACTTATCAGTACAGCTTGATGCTTCCGTCCTCATCTGGGCAATACTGGACCAGATGGGCATCCCACCTTCTTGAAATGGCCCCTCTCTCCCATGGTCTTCCTTAGCAGAACCCTTTGCTGGCCCCTCTTTGTCTTCCTTACTCTAAGTGGCAGTGACCTTCTAGCCATTGTGGAGCCCACTCCTCACCCCTTCCCTCCCCCTCTCCCTGAGCTACCTGTCTCCTAAAGTGTTCTAAGCATAAATGTTACAGACTGAATGTTTGTGTTTCCTCAAATCCCTTTATTGAAATCCTAACCCCCAGTTTGATGGTATGAGATGGTTGGGCCTTTGGGAGGTGCTTAGATCATGGCATCTGGTCCCATCACTTCATGGCAAATAGATGGGGAAACAGTGGAAACAGTGGCTGATTTTATTTTTTTGTGCTCCAAAATCACTGCAGATGGTGACTGCAGCCATGAAATTAAAAGACGCTTACTCCTTGGAAGAAAAGTTATGACCAACCTAGACAGCATATTAAAAAGCAGAGACATTACTTTGCCAACAAATGTCTGTCTAGTCAAGGCTATGATTTTTCCAGTGGTCATGTGTGGATGTGAGAGTTGGACCATAAGGAAAGTTGAGCACCAAAGAATTTATGCTTTTAAACTGTGGTGTTGGAGAAGACTCTTGAAAGTCCCTTGGACTGCAAGGAGATCCAATCAGTCCATCCTAAAGGAGATCAGTCCTGAATATTCATCGGAAGGACTGATGTTGAAACTGAAACTCCAATGCTTTGGCCACCTGATGTGAAGAGCTGACTCATTAGAAAAGACCCTGGTGGTGGGAAAGATTGAAGGCAGGAGGAAAGGGGATGACAGAGGATGAGATGGTTGGATGGCATCACCGACTCAATGGACATGAGAGTTTGAGTAAGCTCCTGGAGCTGGTGATGGACAGGGAGGCCTGGCTTGCTGCAGTCCATAGGGTCGCAAAGAGTCGGACACGACTGAGTGATGTGACTGAACTGAACTGGACTAGGTCATGAGAATGGCGCCTTCGTGAATGAGATTAGTGACCTTATAAAAGGGACCTCAGAGAGACTTCTTGCCCCTTTCACCATGTGAGGACACAGTGAGAAGACGGCCATCTATGATCTAGGAAGCAGGTCCTCACTAGACCCCTACTCCACTGGCACCTTGACCTTGGACTTCCTGGACTCCAGAAGGGTGAAAAATTAAGTGTTGTGCAAGCCACCCAGCCTATGGTAGTCTTATTATAACATCCCAATGATCTAAGGTGGCAAGTAAGCTCACACTTGTTTATAAGTCACTGGCTCCCATACCTGATCTCCAAATGGGATTTGTGCTGAGTCTAGTCTGCCATAGCCATTTCATCTTCATTTGGCTGTCTCACCAATATCTCACAACTTACACAGTCAGAGATCTTGATACTCAAAACTGTTCTCTCCCTCAGTCCTGCCCCACATCAGTGAGTGGCACCCACTTCCACTCGCTGGCTCAGGCAGACCACCCATCATCTTAAAAAAAAATGACATATGTTTACTGTACAGTTGTGTAGGCTGCAAGTGTACAATAACAGTTCAGTTCAGTCACTCAGTCATGTCTGACTCTTTGAGACCCCATGAACCACAGCACGCCAGGCCTCCCTGTCCATGACCAACTCCCAGAGGTTACCTGAACTCAAGTCCATTGAGTCGGTGATGCCATCCAGCCATCTCCTCCTCTGTCGTCCCCTTCTCCTCCTGCCTTCAATCTTTTCCAGCATCAGGGTCTTTTCAGACGAGTCAGCTCTTCGCATCAGGTGGCCAAAATATTGGAGTTTCAGCTTCAACATCAGTCCCTCCAATATAGTGATTCATCATTTTTAAAGGTTATACTTCACTTATGGTTATTATAGAATGTTGACTATAGTTCCCGTGTTGTATGATGTATCCTTGTAGTTTGTTTCGTACCTAGTGGTTCTTAGCTCTTAAGGGGACTACCCCTGTATTGCCCCTCTTCCTTCCCTCTCCCCACTGGTGGCCACTGGTTTGTTTTCTGTGTGAGTCTGCTCCCTTTTTGTTATATTCACTTGTTTCCCAATATTCTCTCTTGTCTTTAGCTGAAGTTGGTATTTAAGGTGAGGGATTCAGCTATTCTGATGTACTACTCAGTTTTTCTTGGTCTCTCCCATGTATCTGGAAGTCACTTCAGTCATTTCTGACTCTGTGCGACCCTATGGACTGTAGCCTGCCAGGCTCCTTTGCCCATGGGATTCTCCAGGCAAGAGTTGCCATGCCCTCCTCCACTCCCCCATGTATACATGTTATTAAATTTTTGTTTGATTTTCTCCTTTTAAAAAAAGACAGTAAATAAATAAATATTCAGCTCCTTCTTTCTGGTTGAAAAAGATTCTGCCTTTGTTAAGCAGTGTGACTATAAAAGGGGGCCACTGATGGTGAGGAGCAGGAACTAGGGAAGCTGGATGGTCCTTGAGCTGCATCCACAGGAAGCGATGAACTAGCAGGGGGCTGATCACATTTCTCTGGGTCCAGCTGACAGGAAGTGCATTGTGTGCTAGGGAAGCGCATGTCCTTCCTTCCTTTTTTCACTGTGCTTATGTGGAGAATTTTCATAAGCACATCCCTTCCCCATTAAGGGCCAAGAGGAGTGAGGGATGTGGACAGGGGAGAACAGCTGTTTCTACATCTTCTTTGTTTCCTTAAAAAAACTATTTTGAAACATGAAATTCATACAGAAAACTGCACCTATGATAAATATGATACATCTCCTGAATGAGATTATTATTCACTAAATAATCACTCCTCTCATTCACTTCCATGAGACAAGCCCATTTCCCCACTGATGCTGGGCTTGGCCACGTGACGTACTTTGGCCAATGGAATGTGGGCAGCAAAGAACACTAGTTCCTAGCCTAGCCCTTAGGAGACCTGTGTATTTTCTTTCACCCCTCTTGGGATACTGCCTTTCACTTTAAAAGAACATGCCTCAGAGAGTGGCCAGTTAACGGAAGAGAGATGTGGGAGAGCCCTGCCCTCATCCCACAGCTTACAGCCAAGGCCGGCCCAGCACAACCCAGAATTCTGCCCACCACCAGCCAATGCGAAGTATATGCTTACTGCCTGCACTGGGCGTGGTGGTGGCTTGGTATGGCATAGCCAGATGATTCGATGAGTGCATACCCCAATACATTTTCACCGCATGAATACACCTTTGCAGCCAGCACATGGATCAGCAGACAGAATGTCACAACACCTGAGAAGTCCAATTTCCCTGGTACTCAGTCCAGTTCCTTCAGCCTTCTCCAGGCAGCCATTAATCTGACTTCTAATAGCATAGAAGAATTCCGTCTCTTTTCTTTCTTTCAATAATGGAAACATACATAATATATCATTTGTGTCTGACTGTTGTCATTCAATACAACATTTGTAGAACTGATCCTTAGATCATTTTATGTGGTAGTAGTTCATTATTCCCATTGTTATGTTATGAATATACTATCACTTATTTTTCCATTCTATTGTTACGAGCATTTGGGTTGTTTTTTGCTTTCAGGCGTTATGAATAGCATTGCTATGAATATTCTCATGTGTGTCTTTTAGTGAACACATATACACATTTGTGTTGGATCTGTACTAGGAGTGAAGTTATATATACAGTGTGTATATATTTATCTGTAGTAAATACTACCAAAATGTTTTCCAATGTTCATGAACCAATTTCACTACTGGCAGCTTATGAGAGTTCTGGTTGTTTCACATCCTGGCTGATACTAGGCATTTCCCATCTTTTAAAATTTGGTCATTCTGTTGGATGTGTTGTTAGCAAGCATATTGGTTTTAATTTGAATTTTCCTGATAACTGACAACTTATGTCATTTTTCATAAGGTTGCTGGTCATTTGGATATTCTTTTTTGTGAAGTGTCTATTCAAGTCTTTTGCTTATTTTCTTCTGGATTTTTTCTCCTTTTCCTATCAATTTGCAAAAGTTCTTTATATATTCTGGATATTACTTCTATATGTATTACAAATATTTTCTTCCATCTTGTGGGCTGCCTTTTTACTTTCTCAGTAGTGTCTTTTCATGAGTAGAAGTTCTTGATTTTAATCTGCAATTGACCCTTAAACAACATAAGTTTGAGCTATACGGGTCCACTTGTACAGAGTTCTTTTCAATACTTACACAGGTAGTACTATGTTTACAATCCACGGTTGATTGAATCCGGGAAAGTGGAATCCGAGGATGTGAAGGGCTGCCTGTGGGACTTCAGCATCTGCAGATTTTGGCATTTATGGCAGGTTCTAGAACCATCCCCCATGGATACTGAGGGATGACAGTTATCCAATCTATCAACTTTATTATTAATGGTTATGATTTTTTGCCCTGTGTAAGGGTCTGTTACCCACTCTGAGGGCCTGAATATGTTCTCCTGGGTTTTCTTCTAAAAGCTTTATTGATCTATAATTCAACTGGGAGTGATCTATGTGTGTGACGAGAGGTAGGGGTTAAAATACCTCTTATATGAAATCTGGTTGACCCAGGCCATTTAACTGGAAGGGCCATTCTTTTCCCACTTCACTGCAGCATTTCTATTTTTTTTTTTAATTGGGGAATTGAAAAAAAAAACATGGTTTACAGAACATGCTTTCAAGCTAGATGAACTAGAGTCATATGTAAACTTTCATGCCCTGGCTGTGGATTTAGGGTGAGTTACTTCCTACCTCTGAGTCTCAGTTTCCTCCCCTGTATTTGAGAATAATGAAACTTTTCATCTCAGAGTCTCCCAAAAAGCATGATGAAGGGAGAATGCATGAAAAGCACTTAGTATAGCATCTGGGAATGAAGGCTCAATAAATATCTGCTAATCACTATATTCTCACCCCACTTTCTTACTCTTCCTCTGACAGCAGTGTATTGTACACACTCTTTGTACACATTCTTTGTAATCTTACTTTGTAAAGTAACATATCTTAGAAACCAACCATAAGATCTCATGAAAAATCACCCTCATTCTTTTCAATAGGCGCCTAGTATTCCAGTGTATGATGCACTGTATTATCCAACACCAACACATGGAAGGATCTTCATAGCGTTTATTATCAACCTTTCCCCCCACCTAAAATAATGCTGAGTAAATTAGCCTCTGTATGGGTTATTTGGGACGGGGTGTGTGGGGGCTTGCCTAGTGGTTCAGTGGTAAAAAATCTGCCTGCGATGCAGGAGATGCAAGGCATTGGGTTCAATCTGTGGGTCAGGAAGATCCCCTGGAGAAGGAAATGATAACCCACTCCACTATTCTTGCCTAGAAAATCCCACGGAAGAGGATCCTGGTGGGCTATAGTTCATGGGGTTGCAAAAGAGTTGGACAGGACCGAGTGACTGAACAACAGCAACAATAATTACTATTACCATGACTACCACCATATTCCTGATGTTAGCACAACTAAGCCAAATGGGATTTTTTTCAGATCTGGGAAACAAATTTGTTGTCTGTGCTCAGTTATTTCCACGTTTCTGTGAGACCCAATAAAGACCAGTCTCCACTCTGGGCTGATTTTGCATTCCTCTATGCTCCCAGCATCAGGCAGCTCCTGCCCCAAGACTCTTACTATTTCCAGCCTTTGCTTTCCTGGGCCCTCTAGGAAATCAACAACCTCCTCACATTATTTACTGCCATTTCCCTCCCCCTATTCACTGCTGCTCTGCCTTTGAAGCTGTAGCCCCAGCTTCCCTAGTGAGCTGGCATCCCTGAACATACTTTTCTGGTTTGTTTGTGACGCTCCACCAGCTGCTGGCCTGTTCAGCAGAACCAAAAGACTTTTTTTAAGGACAACATCCTGTCTTTGTGAAACTGCTTTGTAGAGACACAGCTGTGAAAGAAGACTGCTTGGCCCAGGTCTCTGGCAGCAAAGTTTTAGCTCAACGCAAAGCACAGATAAAATAAACATCAGACATTTCACACATCAACTTGATTCAAGTTATGTGATCTTGCTGATTAAAAATGTCTTCTTGGCACTTCCCATCAGCAAGTAGAGTTAAGGCTCTTGCTGAAGCTGGAGAGACTTGATTGGAAATAAGTTTCCTGGGCCTTGACTTCTGTCTATAGAAATGTCAATGGTTTATTTGTGTTTTAGGAAGCTGTGAGTGTCATCATTTTTGATTTTTGAGACTGGGCTAAATGTTTATCAGGGGAAATGTACTAAAATGGTCTGATCTTCCACAACCTGCGTGGAAGACATTGCTCCATCTGGGGTGAACGCCTCCCTGGTGTATTGTTTGTGTATTTGGTCCACCCACAGATAGAAGCATATTGCACCGGGTCCTCTGCTGGGGGCAGGGGGTAAAAAGATAAATGCTCTCCCTTTCAAAAGCCCCTCACTTAGGCTGTAACACTTAATTCACAATAGTTTATACTATAGGCAGCTGTTTCCAGAACAAAACTTGGCATCGTCTTTAAACGCTTTTAACGTCATGCCTGTGTTTGTGCTCTGACTTACCAAAACATTCGCCTTGGCCGCCTGCCTCTGCGGCAGCCCTCCTCAGGTGACTGTTGTGTACCACATCCCTGCTGAGAAGGGCTTCTCAGCTTGGCTTGATCGCTGCTTTCTACTTTGCTTCCCACCGGGGAGCATCTATTTAGCCTGTACATTTATAAGCTAAATCAAGTATATATAAGTTGGTGCCAAAGTCTGCTTGGTCTGAAAGTGAAAGTGAAAGTGAAGTCATGTCCAACTCTTTGCGACCCGTGGACTGTAGCCCACCAAGCTCCTCCGTCCATGGGATTCTCCAGGCAAGAATACTGGAGTGGGTTGCCATTTCCTTCTCCAAGGGATGTTCCCGACCCAGGGATCGAATCCAGGTCTCCCACATTGCAGGCAAACGCTTTAACCTCTGCACCACAAGGAAGCCTGCTTGGTCTAGTTACCTGAAATCTGAAATAAGATGTGAAGAGCTTTTAGATTAATCTTGGAGATATTTAGAAATCATATCTCTATGGAGCGAGCATTTATTGGGAACTTTTCATTAGATGTCAAGGCCAGTACATTCTGCTCTCTTCATTTCAGAAAAAAAAAAAAATATATATATATATATATATGTATGTATCTATGTATGTATTTCAAATTGTAAAGATTCTCATGTCCTGGTTACATGTCTGTGGCATTAAATCATTGGCTAATTCATGAATGCGTTTTCAAAAAAATTTTTTTTGCCAAATCTGGTTCTTCATGTCACAAACTATCTTTTTGCAATTTCTCTATAGACCAGCAGTTTCCAACTTTTTTGAAAGAGCACCTATCAGTAAAAAGAAAAAAAATTGTCTCTTCCCAACACATTTTGTTTGTTTACCAATTACATACACAAAAAGAGTGTGAAATAAAGACACCTAAGTCTAAAGAAAGCTGCTAAATATGTTCAGCAAAGCTGCTAAATATGTTTGACAGAATTCTTTAACCCCTGCCCCCCACCCCAGCCTAGATAAGTCAGACATTTCAAAGAAGTTCACTGATGTCAGAAAATTCATTAAAGTAGAGAGGTCTTTTACTTTCTCCTCTGCTCCCTGTGAAGGGTAAAGGGAGGCACTTACCTTACCCCAAGCCAAGTAAGGGACTTTAAGAGGACTACTAACAAAATGAGTAGTGTCTCCAAGTAAGGGGATGAGGGAACCCAGCCTCTGGCCTGAGGCCTGCTGTACTCCTGAGGTAACCTTATCACAGGAAGGCACTGTGAGAGAAGTTTCTAGAGAGAAACTAAAGAGCATGCCATGATGCACATACCGACTGGAGCCCACCACTCACCCAGAGACGTGTGAGGACAGGAGGCTGGCTGGAGCCACCTGTGGAACTGGATGAAGAAAGAGACTGCGGTGGAGCAACCTGCGCCGACTTGAGTCCCCATAGCCCACAGGCCAGAGAAATGGGCCAGTATGAGGTATGTGAGGGATATCTTCCCAGAGGGTGACTGTGGAGCTGAGGGGATTCCAGTGCTAAAAAGCTGGAGGTTTACAGAAGGGAGTTTTGTCAGAGGTCATTCAGAGAGCACGTTGCTAGGGGCAGGGACAATGAGTGCAGTGTGTGGGCCTCCGTGTGGAGGGAGGGAGAAGGAAGGACATCTTCAAATGCACCTAAACATGTCCCACCAAACAGACAGGAGTTGGTCGGTGGTCACCTCGACAGAGGGCACCAGCAGCCAGATTGAAATAGCATAAACCATCATGCAAGGCCTTGCCGCTTTTTCTCTGGCTCTCCCTGGCCCCCAACCTGGAGGAGCTGCCAGTAGGAAGGAAACTGTGGAAGAAAACTGAGAGGGTGGATTCATGTCAATGTATGGCAAAACCAATACAGAATTGTAAAGTAAAATAAAGTAAAAATAAAAAATTTTTTTAAAAAGTTAAAAAAAATAAATAAATAAAATAAAAAAAGAAAACTGCGAGAACAGCCCCCTGCTGTTTCCGATTATAGGTTCTCAAACCATGAGTTAAACCTAAGACGGGACAGAAGGATTCTTTTATTGAATGTGAGTTTCAAGTTTTGATTTAGACTGGTCTGAATTTTTTAATACCTGAACATGAGATCGTTCATAAAACTGAAAGTGACCAACAAGCTGAGGTTTCTGTGTGAGATGCTATCAAGGAGGGGAAAGGAGGTCGAAAGGACATGTTTGAAGGCAGCCGTGGGAGAAAAATGAAGCTGTTTCCTGCTGGTCCCCATTGAGATTAGTCTACTCAATAAACTGACATCAGGAAAACTAGAATTTCTTTCTTTTTCTTCAGGTAAAAATAAATGAAGAAAGAAGTCCCAATTTTTGCCTCTTCTGCCCCAGGACATCATCTCCCACAACCCCTGGACTGAACAGCTGTATTAGAGGCCAGGGCCAGAACCCAGTCGGACCCTTTGGAGGGCAACTGTGTACACAGCTCAGAGGGAAGCTCAGGAAATACATTTAGTCCACTTCTAAGCCACTGAGACTGATCACCCATTCATCCATCCCTCCATCCATTCCATTCACCCATTCGCTCATCTGCCTGCTTCCAAGTATCAGGGCTTGGAGATTCATTGGTGAATAAAGCAGACAAGACCTCTGCCCTTGAGAAGTTTACCATCTAATAATAGAAAACACACTATAAACACATAAACATGTATTTACCATATTGTGGTTCATGTTATGGCAGCGGCAATAAACAAACAAATAACAGTGACAACAACAAAATCCAGAGTACGATAATAAAATATTGTGTGTGTCTGTGTGTTGGTGGGGGACAAGCCACTGGCAAATCCCCACTTAACCACTCCAGTAGCTGAAAAGACCCCAAGAAAACCCAGAAATTATTATGCATTAAATTGGGCATTTTCATCTTAGAAGAGTGTGTTCTTGGAAGGGAAGTGAGAGTGAAGAGAATGTGTGTGTGTCTGTGTGTGTGCTTACTTAAAAGATAATTTTGTTCAACAAACATTTGCTGAGAATCTGTTTGAGTAAGGAAATATGGGAGCCACTGCTGCGGACAGAGTTTCATTTGCTAAGTCTGGGCCAGGAGTCTCTGGGTATGTAGGAATGTCTGAGCCATTTCTAGCAGTTGAGCAGTGAACTTACGTTTGGTCATCCAGCCCTGGCATGTCTGGGCTAGGAACAGACTTGGTGAAGGAGGAAGAAATGCCACAAACATGTTACCAGAATAATTTAGATTTCTTCTTGAGACGGACAACCACCTGACATGAAGCTTAGCTTTAGACCCCTCTCTTCTTGGCTCTTTTCCAACTCTTGGTCTAAGGTATGAATAACAATATTGCATCCCTACTATGTGCTGGAAGACTTCCTAGATGATTTTATGCATGATGTCATTGCAGCAAGCTGAGGGTATTAATATCTTCAATACAGGTGAGGAAGCTGGGGCTCAGGCTGTTCAAGCCCCCTGCCCACACTCCATGCAGATCCAGGTTTCTGATGCATATATGTCCCTGTGCAATCACACACTTTCTCCTCCACCCTACCGTGCCTCCAACCAGATCCTAGACTTTGAGCCTCTTGAGGCTGAAACCACAACTCATTCATTCCTATAGCCTCCAAGCCCAGAACTGTGAGGAATGCAAGCACTCACTCACCTATCCACCCCAAACCAGTATTTGTTGAGTGCTAACTCAATACCAGGACCTGTGTCCCATGTTTTTAAATCTTCAAGAAATGAAATGAAAGAGGGAAGAGAGAGGAGAAAAGAGATAAAGTGGATACACACCAGGGCTCAGGAAAGATGGCTGCCGAACCTCAGGCTGTGCAGGAGCAGAGGGTGTCGGGGGGCTGGGTGGAGTCCCCGCTGGGATTCACCCCTCGGCTCTGGCACTGATCCGCTACCTGTCACTACCTCTCTGGGCTTCAGTTTTCGCAGAACTTTCCAGTGCTCCTCAGTGCCTTTTTGACAGGTAATTCTGAAAGCTTTGTAAACTGAGCAGACCATGTGGCCTCTCACTGCTGTGGCCTTTCCATGATTTGATTGAGTTGTTTTCAGGAGGAAGAACTTTTTTCTGAAGAGGGATTCAGATGTACAGCCAGTGTTGAGAACTACCTGTTAACATGTCTTGTTTTGTTTTCCCCATTATCTGTAGAGGCTAGAAGCCAGGTATCCAAAACTTCAAGCTTCCTAGCCAAGCGTCTGACCCATAGGAAATCTGAGAAACGGGTTTTTATTGTTGCTATTGTTTACTGAGGAAATGATTGTGGATGAAAACAAAAAAGCAAATGGGAGTTTAGAAGGAGAAGGTGGAGAAGCAGCAACCCAGGTGGAATGTTTCAACATCGAAGGATTATTGTGTCATCTTCATCTAGTCTCTGTGGACTTCTGTTTCCCAACTGTAAAAGATGGAAAGTGTGTGGACCTCTATTTCTCAACTGTAACAGGTGGAAAGTATATAAATCCTGGTAAACTGTCTCAATAAATAAATAGATAAACAAAAAACCCTAGTTGTAACATTTGCCAATTTCTCTGGTATGCATATTCTCACTGCGGTCAGTTTTCACTTATGAACAATTTAATGATGGCTCAGAAAATTCCAGGATATTTAACAAGCACCCTCCCAAGCCTGTACCAACCAGCTCCAACAGAGCTCAAGCGGGGCATGCACAAGGTAAATATCTACGACGTGCCTGGGATGACCCCTGCCCCATAGAAAGCACTCAGTAAATAGCAGCTATTATCATGATCACCATGGTTATTAATACTGTTATTTTTTCTTTACTCTAATTTTTCTAGTAGAATTTATTATTATTATTATTATTATTATTATTATTATTATTATTATTGCTCTTCCAGGACTCAGATTTGCTGAGGGGTAGTATTTTTTTTTTTTTTCAGTGTTTTAAGTAGAAACCTGGTAGCTCCTAGAACCTGTGCAGCATTCCCAGGTAGTCTGCTTACACTCCAGAAATTTATTTCAACAGAAATAAATGGCATTTTATGAGAGTTCAGTTTCTGAAGCACTTTTGTAACTTTTTCTCCTCTTTTGGTACCCAGAATAACACAATGAGGCAGGGAGGGCTTCCCATTTTGCAAATGAAGAATGGAGGTTCAGAGAGAATGCGACTTACCTAAGTTATACAGCTGTCAGTGATTGAGTCCGCTCTCAAAAAAAAAAAAAAAAAAAGCCCATCCCTTATCATAGCTGCCTCTTCATTTCTAGGAGGCGCTTGTGTAGGATACACGGTTTTCCTGGCCAGAGACCCAACTTGAACTGAGAGAGAGGGAGGGGAGGAAGGAGGAAGGTGGATGATCTCATCTACTCTAAACAGAAGCCCACAACACTCCCAAGAGGCAGGAGCCTAAGACAAAGATGGTTAATTCAGCACAGATACCTTCAAGGGAGCATTTTCGGAGAAGGCCTCTCCAGAGGGAAAGATTACTAATTCATGATGAGGATAAAGTGGACCCATCTCTCGCTTTTAATGTGAGCTTGAGTTACTGAGATAATTAAATTTGGCAGTGAGAGTATTAGCTGTGTAGTGCAAGAAGCCCTGTTATCTGGAAGACACCAAGCACAGTTTAATGGGATGGGTATGCATGAGTGCGTACTAAGGACAGGCTGGGGAGGACTCCTGCGGCATTATGGAGATCGGTGTCTGCTTAGTTGAATAGCTTATAGGGCTCCCCAGAAGCAGCTTCTGGGCTGAAAGCCTCTCCCTACTGAAGAGACAATGGCTGTGTCTCTTAAGGATGGAATATACTCCATTCTGTACTCTGGGACAAGAAGTGGTGGTGAGGAGAAGGAGCGCATGTGTGATGTTTCATTCTGACGCATGCTCAGAGGGGGCTCACCAAGAAAGAGGAGGGGTTGGGGGTGATTCTCCTATGTTTTCTCCCCCAGTCCTTGTGTGACCTGGTGCTTGCAGGAGGACTTGGCAAGAAGTGGGGCCCCTTGTGGCTGTGAACAGAGCAAAGGTTCCACTTGGAGAATGAGTGCTGGGCCTCTCGGTCCTGCCAAAGTGACTTCTGGAGGGCTAGGCCCAGATTTCTGTTTCAAGGTAAAAACCCCCCAAATGCATCAACACACATGAAGTGTGCATGAACAACAATAGGAGAGAGACTGTCCAGTTGGATGCCAATTTTTCATAACTTACAGAGTTTTATTAATGTTATTAAATCAGTAATCACAAATGATTTGCTTCCAGACCTTTGTTATGTTGCCTCAAATTTCCCAGAAAAAAAGTCATGCCACTGTTCAGGGAAAAAGTGTGTTCTGGGAAGCCTTCAGGTCCCAAGAGACTTTGGAAGGAGCTGCTGGATTCCAGAGATGGGATGACCATGTTTCACAGCTCCAGTGCTGTGGGCTCCAGACTGTAGGCCCAACATGTCTAGGTGATGCTCCTAAGTATAAGTTTCCTGATATGCTCCCTTTTAGTGTGAACATGTTTCACTTTGGCAAGTTCCTCCTAGGTCTGGTGCCTAAAGGTGATGAAACTGGCATGGGTTGAGCAGATCCTAAGTGACAGACTCGGTGCTGCTTGTTTCCTCTACATTATCTCATTACATCGCTGGAACCACCAGTATGAGGTGCCCACCATTACCTGCTCTTTCCAGGAGAAGCAGAATGCCCAGGGTGGGTGTCCTGGGAGACAGCAGAAGATGGTAGATGGGACTCTTACCCTGCCTGCCTGGCTCCTCTGAGACCAGTGTTTCAGGCATCAGTGGCTTGGCTTGGACCAGCACAGGACTGGTCCTTCCTTGATCCAGGAAAAATGCTTCCACTAATCCAGCACAAGGGTAAATTAATTTTGGCGTATCATATTTTTGGCCCAGAATGAGAAGCCCATGTCAAAAGCAACATGGTATAATGCAAAGAGCACCAGCTTTAGAAAGAGAAGGTCCTAGATTCAAATCCTACTTGTTGGTTGTACAATTTTGGGCAGCTTAACCTTCCCGAATCTCAGTTTTCTCATCTATAAAATGGACATAATAACAGCACAAACTTTTCTTCATGGAGTTGTGGAAATTAAAGGAGATAACAGATGTGACAGCATAAACATTAGCATCATCACATATTCTTCACACACCTGTGCTGAGTGCCCAGCCTTTTAACAATATGCTCTACAACTTTGTTCAAATGGACATCAGACTTTTTACCAGTAGATTTCAGAGTACATCTTCACCATCTTTTTAAAAATAAGTCTACATTTGCATTTCTGTATGCCAGCTCCTTTCATAATTCCTCCAAAATCATCTCTAGTGCTTCAGTGAGCTTATTCAGTCATTGAGTAATCTAGGGGTACATTCCATTCTCACTCTTGAGAGCTACTAAAGGTTCTGAGAATGGTAGGGAAAGAAATATTTCTCTTATCTTTTGGTCCTGTATTATTTATGTCCTGTATATACCTGCCACGTATCACTTAGCACCTACTAAGTGAGGGACCGTGGAAGATGCAGAGGTGAAAGCCACCATCTCTGCCCCGGTGGAGCACACATTTTAGGGAATAACTGGACACCAAGGCAAAGAGCATTACACACTAGAGAGGCACCTGGCAGAGGAGAGACATCCTCAGTCTTGGACATCACAGAGGAAGACCAATTTGGACAGCTGGCTTAACATTGCTGGAAAGTGAACAACCTTGTTAACCTTTGGACCAGGATTTGAGGAGTGAGTACGATTGAGGAAGCAGTCTGGGAGAGGCAATTAGGGGTTGATGGAGGAAAATAAAGGGCGTAACAAGGAGTCCTATCTGGTTGGAGCAGAGGAAAACAAGAGATAATCCAGCAGGGTGCCAGAGTGTACAAGTCTCAAGCATTAGGCTCTGTTTAACTTCAGTGAGGAGCCACTGGCCCAAGATTTTCAGAGTGACACGATAGCCATCCAGAGATGTTCTGTCAATCAGACGGAGGAACTGGAGACAGAGGGAGGAATGATGATGCAAAAGTCACTGGCCAGGTGAAAGGTGAGAAGGTGAGCCTTTGAATGTGGGTGGTAGGCAGGAGGCAGGAAAGGCTCAGGGAGCTGTCCAGGACAAGCACTTTCGCACAGAGCCCCAAGTTCCCATCTAGTGTCCACTAGTCCCTACGTGTGGGGTCTTGCTTAGCCTCTCGGGTCTTAGTTCCCATAGCTGGGAAGGAAAACCCTGGCAGCAGAAGATGATTTCTACATGTCCTTCCTATCCTGGCCTCCTGGCCCTTTTTCGGACATTTTTGGCACTGCTCTTCAAGCTTTCTGGTGAACAACCGTCAGTGGACAGGGGAGGACTCCTGAGCTGTGCCCCAGTCACTACCGACAGCTGGTGATATTTCTTTTGTCAAGCCTGGCAAAGACTCCCAATGAATTAAGTTAGTTCTGTTGGCTTTGATTTCACAACTCCTCCCAAACCGAAAGATTCTAAAAGCAAAAACAGATCAGTGGAGCAAAATAATATTGTCAAGAATACATAAGAATGTTCTTTTTTGTTACAAAGGTGACATTTCAAGTGAGTAAGAAAGGGTAAGTTCACCCAGCAGACCTGCAGCCAAAGGCAGTTTAGGAAAAAAATAACATTCCACCCTACCTCATTTTTGGACCAATATTACTTCCAAATGGTTTCAAGAGTAAAATAAAACATTACTGGAAGTTAACACTGAAATTGTTAAATCATCTTGAGATAGGGCAAGTTTCTCTTAGCCTGACACCAAGGCAGTTATAATAACAGAAAAGATTAATAGATTTGCCCGTGTAAATCTTTCAAAAACTCTGCATCCCAAAGATACCAAAGCCATTCCATAGCATTGCATCAGCCCTTCTGTGAAGGTAGGAAAGCCATTTCTGATTATCTCATTGTTACCTGGCAGAGCCCATTACTGAAGAAAGTGAAGAAAACTAGCTTCAGGGGAAACTTCAGAAGGGAAAGGAGCAGCACCATAGGCTGGAAGGTGGGCTCTCAGGGAGGGGGCACCAGGATCAGATGCCAAGGGGACACTGGGCTCCCACTCCTAGGCAGGCCCCCCTACCTCACCACCCATCTGCCCTGCTGGTCTCCCCTGCACCCTTCCCCCACCTCCCCAGCGGATGTAAACAAAGCCCCTGACAACACGGCTTTGCCCTTTCTAGGCCTCAGACTTCATGGCTTTCTGTGTGACGGGAATAAAGGTTCATCTCCCTCTAGACAGTAGCCTTGGGACTCCCCTGAGAGTCGCAGGAGCTTGTCTTTCCCGTTCTGTCTCTACCACCTGGGCATCACAAGGGAGGGGTTTGGTGTCGCATTGCCTCCACCACCCATGGCTGCATGCCAGGCCTCGGTGCCCACAAGAAACACGATTCCACCTGCTCTAGGGAACAAATGGGCCACGTGCCTTACAGACGCACTGATAAGTGGCTGGAAGCCTCCAAGGATTGATCGCTGTTGTCAGAGCCAGCAGATCCCTCCTCTGCTCACTCTGCTAGAGCTGGCGGGGGTGGGGGAGATGGGGTGCTGAGAAGGAGCCCTGGCACTCCCTTTCTGGTCCCCTCTCCATCCATGACTGCTGGCCTCCAGTGAGCCACGCCCTGGAAAGGCTTGCCTGGACTGCATGCCCTCAGCAGCAAATTCGTGTGTCATAATGGGTCCCAGCCCAAGACAGAGAATTTTAGAACTGATAGGAGATATGGAGGTTAACATGGCTTCTGGGAAAAGAGTTCACGTTGTATCCACAGGTGCAATTTACAAATGCCTGGGTCTCCTGGCAAACTGGAGAGCAGAGGCCCAAGCTAAGACCAAGGGCAGAGGGAGCTAAGGAGCTCTACAGGAGAGCACTTATCCTAAGGGAAGAACTTTAGTGATCGGCAAAGCCTGAGTGTTGGAGGAAGCCGTCTCTGACTTCACCTGGAAATTTCTTTGTAATCCCCAACCCGCCATGCCGTCCGCGTCACAGCAAGACAGAATGACTCATAATTTCCCAAACATGTTGTGCCCTTTTATGTCCCCAGGTCATTGTTCAGAGGAGTCTTGTCCTTCTGGAACATCCTCTTCACCTCCTTTTTCTCTTGGCTAAGTCCCAGTGGTTTCCCGAGAAGCTTCCTTGAAGCCCCTGGCCCAGGCTAAACAGCCCTCCTTTTTGTTCCGAAACATTGCAAGTGTGGAACTCAGTCACTGTTTGTCACACTGTATTGTGATCCCCTGTTTAGCTGTCTGCACTGGGCTGTCATCTCTTTAACGTGATTTAGTGCCCAATCCACAGCCTAACAGACGTATTGGTGGTTATTAAGGAGTACAATAAAAGGAGTCAAAAGAATTCTCAAAATATGTTCACTTCTGCCCTCCACCTTTCAGCAAAATGGGAAAGTGAAGTAGTTGGTTTGTATGGACACTAAGAAAATAAATCTTTGGCATATGTGGCACTTAACTTGCCTATAGGTTAATAAAATCTGTTTGAAAAGTATTGAGCAATTGCCAAATGGCCAGCACTGTAGGATAAACAAAGAGTAAATCATGGTTCTGTTCAGGCAAATGCCCGTCCCTCTCCTTTGCTTCCACCGCCTTAGTGGTGATGAATCCCTTCTTTCTCCCAGAACTGTTGTCACCTGGGGTTGTACCTCTTATACCACCACACTTATAGCATTTGCAGGGCAAGAATCTTGCTTTGTGATTCCTCTAGGACACACCTTGCCTGAGGCAGGTGTTCAGAAAATGTTGTCAATTCTGAATTGTGATGAACGAAGGATATGGAGACACATTCTGAAATGCTTGCTTTGGGCCCCTAAATTAAAACTTTCACATCTGATGAAGATGCTCTAAATCCTTTCTAGAATAAGGTAATCTAGAAATAAATGAATGCAGAAAAGTCAAAATATACCTAGAAATGAATATGTAAGGAAATGAAAAAAAAAATCTAGTAAAACACACTCTCTCTCACTTGTCCATTTACTTGCCAATCCATCCTTCCATCAAACCAACCAACCATCCTCCATTTAACAAATATAGATGTGCCTGGAGATGTGCCAGGAGCTGGGCTCAGAGTGATAAATAAGACAAAAACTTTACAACTGTGCATGGACTAACAGGCAAGCAGACACTTAATAATTGTAAGTGTCACCAGAAGAATGATAAAGGTGGTGTGGAAGTGTCCCCTTGATGGGGGACATTCATTTGTCTGTTTACTCACTCCCTGGCTCATTCCCAGGTCCAGAGCCTGGACCTCTAGCAGCATCACTGAATGACAGCTGATTGAAAGAATGAGGGCTGCTGCCTGTACGCAATTAACAAAGAAAGGTTTATCTGGAAATTTTACCTGGGAGACCCAAATTAAAATGCTAGAGTCTTTTGAAAGGTTCTGCTTTCTTCAGAAGAAGCACAAGCATCTGTAAAGTTAAAGTTGGGACTAACAGTCTTGTCATCACTACTAAAGAGCACCCTGAGATGAAGGAGCATGTGTTCTATTAACCAGTCCCCAGTGCTTTAGCCAAAGGAATGTCAACTCTGAATGATAAAGAAATGACATTTCCATTACCTGGCCCCTCTCAGGGAGAAACAAGAACAAAAAAAGAAGCAAATCATGGTGCCATAATTTCAACAGCAAATAGGATCAAGCCTGAACTGAAAATGCATCACTTCCCATTTTTCACTGCCTTCTTGCTGTTGTTTAGTCTCTGAGTCGTGTCCAACTCTTTGTGACCCCATGGACTGCATTATGCCAGGCTTCCCTGTCTTTCACCATCTCCCTAAGTTTGCTCAAACTCTTATCCATTGAGTCAATGATGCCATCTGACCATTTCATCCTCTGTCACCCCCTTCAATTAGAAGCCCTGCCCAGGGTAGTTGCCCCTGCCAGTGAAGTCCCAGTGAGTCCAGCCAGAGCTGAGAGCCATGGATATCTGCCTGTTGGCTGTCAAAAGGACTGGGCCTTGCATTTTCTAGCTAAACATGAGATGGGGGAAAACAGCACAAGCAGGCTTGGGGATGTCACTGTGACCTTGTCTGGGGTCCATTCTACTGCCAAGATGAGTCACCTGAAGGGCAGGGTCTCAGTCACTTGTGAGCCGGATGTTACATTACTTGACATAACTTGAATTCTGTAGCAGGTGTGGTGAGCTGTCAATCTCCATTCTACTTGAGTCTGGATCTGTAGAAGCATCAGGTTTCCCAGGTGGCTTAGTGGTGAAGAAACCACCTGCCACAGCAAGAGACTCAAGAGATGAGGGTTTGATCCCTGGGTTGGGTCGAGAAGATCCCCTGGAGAAGGAAATGGCAACACATTCCATATTCTTGCCTGGGAAATCCCATGGATAGAGGCGCCTGATGGATTACAGTCCATGGGGTCGCAAAGAACTGGACACAACTGAGCAACTGAACACACACACACACACTACAGAAGCATCAGTGGGCCCAGAAAGCTGAGTTTGGTTCTATGCACTTCTGCTTTCCAGCTTAAGAACTGAAAGGGGGTCCATGTGCTGAAGAAAGGCTCTAGGACTTGGGTTGGGAGACCTGTTTCTAGTCCCAGATCTGCCACCAAACTCCCTTGTGTGACATTGGACAAGCCACTTCCTCCCTCTGACTACACTTTCCCATCTGTAAAATGAGAGTTGGTCTAGTCCAGAAGCTCTAGTCCAGAAGCTCTAACTTTTGGGTTCCTAATCTACCAGAAGTTCTCTAATATAGTGTATGTCTGTAATTTTGAAAGGCTTTATGGAGATTTACTTTTCCCATAAAAGGGCTGATTTGACTAAAGAATCAAATTCCATTGCTTTTGAATAACATTGTATAGATTACATGTACTTTGATTCCTGTGATGATTAGAGACCCCTAACAGCAGTCACATATTTCTTTAATAAATATTAGGGAAATACATTTATGTTAACACAATATATTTTTTTAGTTTCCTTAATATATAAAATCTTTCTATTTTTATTTAACTCTAACTGATTTGGTCATAGCAAACACCCTCTTCCAACAACACAAGAGAAGACTCTACACTTGGACATCACCAGATGGTCGACACTGAAATCAGATTGATTATATTCTTTGCAGCCAAAGATGGAGAAGCTCTGGACAGTCAGCAAAAATAAGATCAGGAGCTGACTGTGGCTTGGATCATGAACTCCTTATTGCCAAATTCAGACTGAAATTGAAGAAGGTGGAGAAAAACACTAGACCATTTAGGTATGGCCTAAATCAAATCCCTTATGACTATACAGTGGAAGTGAGAAATAGATTTAAGGGACTAGATCTGATAGACAGAGTGCCTGATGAACTATGGACAGAGGTTCGTGACATTGTATAGGAGACAGGAATCAAGACCATCCCCAAGAAAAAGAAATGCAAAGAAGCAAAATGACTGTCTGAGGAGGTTTTACAAATAGCTGTGAAAAGATGAGAGGCAAAAAGCAAAGGAGAAAAGGAAGATATACCCATTTGAATCCAAAGTTCCAAAGAATAGCAAGGAGAGATAAGAAAGCGTTCCTCAGCGATCAATGCAAAGAAATAGAGGAAGACAACAGAACGGGAAAGACTAGAGATCTCTTCAAGAAAATTAGAGATACCAAGGGAACATTTCATGCAAAGATGGGCTCGATAAAGGACAGAAATGGTAGAGACCTAAGAGAAGTAGAAGATATTAAGAAGAGGTGGCAAGAATACATGAAAGAACTGTACAAAAAAGAGCTTCACAACACAGATAATCACGATGGTGTGATCACTCACCTAGGGCCAGACATCCTGGAATGTGAAGTCAAGTGGGCCATAGGAAGCATCACTACGAACAAAGCTAGTGGAGGTGATGGCATTCCAGTTGAGCTATTTCAAATCCTGAAAGATGATGCTGTGAAAGTGCTGCACTCAATATGCCAGCAAATTTGGAAAACTCAGCAGTGGCCACAGGACTGGAAAAGGTCAGTTTTCATTCCAATTCCAAAGAAAGGCAATGCCAAAGAATGCTCAAACTACCGCACAATTGCACTCATCTCACGTGCTAGTAAAGTAATGCTCAAAATTCTCCAAGCCAGGCTTCAGCAATACATGAACCGTGAACTCCCTGATGTTCAAGCTGGATTTAGAAAAGGCAGAGGAACCAGAGATCAAATTGCCAACATCTGCTGGATCATGGAAAAAGCAAGAGAATTCCAGAAAAACATCTATTTCTGATTTATTGACTATGCCAAAGCCTTTGACTATGTGGATCACCACAAACTGTGGAAAATTCTTCAAGAGATGGGCATACCAGACCACCTGACCTGCCTCTTGAGAAACCTGTATGCAGGTCAGAAAGCAACAGGTAGAACTGGACATGAAACAACAGACTGGTTCCATATAGGAAAAGGAGTACATCAAGAGTGTATATTGTCACCCTGTTTATTTAACTTCTATGCAGAGTACATCATGAGAAACGCTGGACTGGAAGAAACACAAGCTGGAATCAAGATTGCCGGGAGAAATATCAATAACCTCAGATATGCAGGTGACACCACCCTTATGGTAGAAAGTGAAGAAGAACCAAAGAGCCTCTTGATGAAAGTGAAAGGGGAGAGTGAAAAAGTTGGCTTAAAGCTCAACATTCAGAAAACTAAGATCATGGCATCTGGTCCCATCACTTCATGCCAGATAGATGGGGAAACAGTGGAAACAGTGGCTGATTTTATTTTTCTGGGCTCCAAAATCACTGCAGATGGTGATTGCAGCAATGAAATTAAAAGACACTTACTCCTTGGAAGGAAAGTTATGACCAACCTAGATAGCATATTGAAAAGCAGAGACATTATTTTACCAACAAAGGTCCATCTAGTCAAGGATATGGTTTTTCCAATGGTCAGGTATGGATGTGAGAGTTGGACTGTGAAGAAAGCTGAGTGCCGAAGAATTGATGCTTTTGAACTGTGGTGTTGGAGAAGACTCTTGAGAGTCCCTTGGACTGCAAGGAGATCCAACCAGTCCATCCTAAAGGATATTGAACCTGAGTGTTCATTGGAAGGACTGATGTTGAAGCTGAAACTCTAATACTTTGGCCACCTGATGCAAAGAGCTGACTCATTGGAAAAGACACTGATGCTGGGAAAGATTGAGGGCAGGAGGAGAAGGGGATGACAAAGGATGAGATGGTTGGGTGGCATCATTGACTTGATGGACATGGGTTTGGGTGGACTCCGGGAGTTGGTGATGGACAGGGAGGCCTGGCGTGCTGAGATTCATGGGGTCACAAAGAGTTGGATACGACTGAGCGACTGAACTAAACTGAACTGATTTATAACATTGTGCTAGTTTTAGGTGTATAACTTCAGATTCTTTCAAATATAGGTTGTGACAAGATATTGAATATAGTTCCCTGTTTTATACAGTAAATCTTTCTTATTTATCTGTGCATTTATTAATGCCATATTGATAGTTACTTTTTATTGGAGTATAGTTGCTTTACACTTCTGTTAGTTTCTATACAGCAAAATGATTCAACCGTACACATACATATATCCCCTCCCTTTTGGTCTTACTTCCCATTCGGGTCACCATAGTGCATTAAGTAGCATTCCCCGTGCTATGCAGTATGTTCTCATTAGTTATCTATTTTATGCATAGTATCAATAGTCTATATGTGTCAATATTACCCCAGACAAGAATGCCATAATACTATTTTATCCCTCCCCTCCTTTTCCCTTTTTGGCAACTATAAGTTTGTTTTTTATGTCTCCAAGTCTGTTTCTGTTTTGTAAATAAGTTGACTTGTATTATTTTTAGATTCTGCATATAAGTGATATCATATAATATTTATCTTTCTCTACCTAACTTTCTTAAGTATGATACTCTCTAGGTCCATCCAGTGCTGATGCAAATGGCAATACTTCATTTTCAATGGCTGAGTAATATTCCATTGGATATATATACTACGTCTTCTTTACCCATTCCTCTGTTGATAGGCCTTTAGATTGCTTCCATGTCTTGGTTATTGTAAATAGCGCCAACATGAACAGAGATGTGCATGTATCTTTTCAAATTAGAGTTTTCGTCTTTTCCAGATATATGCCAAGGAGTGGGATTGCTAGACCGTACTATAGTTCTATTTTTAGTTTTTTTTTAAAGAACCTTCATACTGCTGTCCTTAGTGACTGCACCCAATTTAAATTCCCACTGACAGTGCAGGAGGGTTCCCTTTTCTCTACCCTCTCCAGTGTTTATTATTTATAGACATTTTGATCATGGCCATTCTGACAGTTTTGAGGTAATACCTCACTAGAGTTTACAAAGTTTTTCTAAATATGAAGCAAGAATGAATATCTTTTGAAAGCGTATTTGGTCGTAAAGCACTCAGAGGCTGTGAAGCCCAGAACCTCTCAGCTCTGAGATTCTAAGATGGGCTAAGAATCCCAGCTTCCTCCCACTTCCCCCTACTTCCTCCTCTGCAGTAAACAATGCTATCTGCCTCAAGGATCAGGCTGCCTGGTCACTTCACTCACTTCAGAAAAGAGCAGGGGCTCACCTGCATGCTCAGAAAAAGGCATGCGCAAGATTCTGATCCTTGCTTTCCCAGAGAATCTCTCAAAAAACACCGGAAATTCACTTTTATCATGATTGCCTCCATTTCCTACTCTACAAAACAATGTGCATTTCTATCTATCCCAGAGAAAACTTTTAGCTAGTGGATACAGTATGAGGAGAAGCAGGTTGTTATCGTCCAGTTGCGAAGTCATGTCTGACTTTTTGTAGCAGAGATAGGGCTAGAACCCGGACCTCCTGACTCTAGTCCAGAGTTCTTCCTCTACAAGCTGCTGCCTTCCCAAAAGTACCTTGGGAAATGGTGGGACCTGGGAGGGAGCCCTCTGGGGTGGGCCAGGCCCTAGTTCATGATGAGGACAGAGAAGCAGAGCCCCTGGGCCCTGAGGGAAGCCTGCAAACTTTTTGGTTCCTTTGGGGTGGCTGGGGGCCCTCATTGCTCCAAGGGAAGCAAGTGATTTTCTGGTTGGCTTACTTTTTTGATTGCAGTTGAGTTGAATTTTCAAATTGAGTTTGTCAGAAAAATTGGTGCAGATTAAAGATGAGCCTTCTGCTCTCCGTGGCTGGTTAGAATTGAGAGGCCCAGGGGAATGTGGTGAGGAGGGGTCCCTGCCGGTGAGATCCAGCCCTTGTCCTCTGGCTCCCGAGGCTGTTGCTCTGTAATCTAAGGAGCATCCCTCACCACGGGCATCCTTTGCTTTCCTCAGCAAGTCCTCTCTGTGTATTTTGTCCTCTTGCTTCCTCTCTTGAGCTACCTCCTACCTCCTTTAAATCAGCCTGGCCTTGTCTCAGAAATGTGCTGAAAGCCCCTAGAAGTCTAACTGCAAACACAGAGGCTCTAGCTCTAGAAGGCCAGGACTTCCCCTGACCTCTCAGACACCCCTCTCCCGCAGCCGCTCCCTGCTTCTCCAGCTGTCCACCCACGGCCTGGACAAGCTCCAACCCACAGAGGCCGAGGCCCATGCCCCTCCTCCCCAGCAGGCCAGGTCCCCACCTCTCCACTTTGTATCCGGAACCAGTTCCTTCCCATCACTGCACCTCCCGCCCAGGAAAAGATTCTATCCCTTGGCTTTTAACCAAGTCAGCTACATACATCACGTATCCTTGACTGCAAATGACCTCTTTTCTTTGCTCTTCAAAATTTTGAACAAGACTACCCCAGCTTATCCATGTTGGCTTTTGAGCATGAATTATATGAGCTACTGTCTTAACACTTTTTTTACTGATTAATTCCTCAGGGTCTGGCACAGAGATTGGTCCAAACGTTCATGTTGATTGAGTTGAGGGGAATTACTCCCTGAAGGATAGGGTCAGGCTTTCCAGGAGCTGCGTTCTAAGCAGGGTTCTCTTTGGAAGGGTGGGGCTGGGGGCAAGCCCACCAGCGGAGGCCACCCGGGATACCTGAACTTGAAAGAAAATCTCTCCATCGGTATCTTCAGAGATCTCCTGGGATATCAGTCATGACAAATACTTCATGTTGAACTTTACAGGGTTCAGAAAAGAGGAGGAGGATGGAATGCCCCATGCCTCTCCACCCCTCCAAGTACAGGGGCCAGGGCTGCTGAACAACTGGAGTGATGGCCCTGCTTCTGAGCCCTGCCTCAGGGGGAGGTGAGGTTCTCTCAGGCTGGTGGTCAGGCGAGAGCACCCTGGCTTCCCAGGAAAGAACTTAGGAGGGAGCAAACACATAAGTCTTCCTTGACTCTCCTTCCCCACCTTCTCCTCAGACTCTCAGAGGCTGGGATTTGTACTTTTGACATGTAGTGATTTGTTGGGATGAATCATGCTTACTTCAAGCCTTAAACAAGTAGCAAAATGGCCTTCCTCTTTCAGGTGACGTAAGGGTGTAGGATGAGGCTGAGGAAAGTTCTGGTGCTATGATGTTTTAGGAAGGAGAGAAGATGTTCTGTTTTCTACACTAGAAATTCTTCCAGGTTGGTCTGATCTCAGCACATGTTCTCACTCCAGCATGTCCCCAGGCTTAGAAACAAGCAAAACGGAGCTGTTGTCATCTGTTGGTTGTTACCCTTTCAAAGTTGCCACTGATTGGATTTAAGATGATGTCACGAAGACTCTTAGACCTTAATTTTTTTTTTCTTTTGCTTATTGTTTTCGTTAAAAAGATGATGAAAGGTCTTTATGTGGATGTGTCTCTCTACATGATCTGTCCACATAAAATTCACTTTGAGGAAGGATTTTGTACCAATTTTAAAAAGCAATAGAACAGAGTAGCGGTGAACATATGGAATGAAATTAATGCTGTGATATTTAATTTGATTACAGGTTAGACTTCATTACTACAGGTTCTGCCGTGGCTCAGCCTTTTTATCTCAAGATTTTGAACTCCAAACATTAGCTTACTCATATGAAGCAATGAGTGATTCAGCAGTATAATTAATTAAAAAAAACAACAGGACCAAAAAAGTAGTTGTTATTTCAAATACATTTTGTAATGAGGTGAAGGAAGAAGAAAGGAAGGTGGGAAGGAGGGGAAAAGAAGGAGGAAAGAAGGATTCTAGTGAATTCCTCACAAGTCATTTGTCAAATATCTTGTCTATTACTTGGAGAAGGAAATGGCAACCCACTCCAGTGTTCTTGCCTGGAGAATCCCAGGGACGGGGGACCCTGGTGGGCTGCCGTCTATGGGGGTCGCACAGTCAGACACAACTGAAGCAACTTAGCAGCAGCAACAGCAGCAATGTTCTCTGAAGGAAGGATTCTGGAAAATAAGATTAAGAAGTTCTTTACTACAATAAAGCCTCTTCAAGAATCCTTTGGGAATTTCCCCACCATCCATTTCCCCTTTTTGCCATTGAGATGGTGTTACCTTGTTGAGATGGTCTATTAATTTTGTTGGCAATGTTCTCAAGGAAAGTTCAGTTGAGTTACTGAGTCTTCTTGTTTTGAACTCATCTATATATAAAGACTGCACGACTTCACTTTCATGCATTGGAGAAGGAAATGGCGCCCACTCCAGTGTTCTTGCCTAGAGAATCCCAGGGATGGGGGAGCCTGGTGGGCTGCCATCTATGGGGTCGCACAGAGTCGGACACGACTGAAGCGACTTAGCGGCAGCAGCAGCATATATAAAGAAGGCGTTTCCGTGGTGGCTTAAAGAGTAAAGAATCTGCCTGCAATGCAGGAGACCTGGGTTTGATCCCTGGGTTGGGAAGATCTGCTGGAGAAGGAAATGACAACCCACTCCAGTATTCTTGCCTGGAGAATTCCATGGACAGAGCAGCCTAGCTGGCTACAGTCTATAGGGTTGCAAAGAGTAGGACACTACTGGGACACACACACACACACACACACACACACACACACACACACACACACACATTTATAGGAAAAGAAAAAAAAAAAACTGAACTGGGGGCTGACCTTGTGTTTTTCTGTCAAACCAGAAACCACACACTCTCTTCAAACCCTCGCAATCTCCATGTGTGGGCACTATTTGAGAAAGTGTGTGTATGCACAAATGCAACTCTTGCCAATGATTTCTGCACCACTGGAGAAACGTGAAAGTATTTATTCTTGCTGAGAAGCAGCCTGGGGTCAGTTCAGTATCAACACGACTGCTCATTTCTGGTTCACCTTGAAGAGAATGTTCTTTCAAGAGCACTTAAAAATAATAGCTTTGGGGGGGACAAGTGAAAACAGTGTATGAACTGAGGATGTTTAGTCTGAAGAAAGAAGACTTGGGAGGACCAGAGAGCTGTCCTCAAACCTGGAAGGGCTGTTTTGGGGAAGAGGGAGATTTGCTCTGTGCAGCCCCCAAGGTGGAGTTGGGCTCAGAGGGTGGATGTGAATCTAAGGGAAATGTCCTCCAGGTTGAGCTGTCCAAGGACAGGGTTGTGCTGGCTCCTCATCAGTGGAGTTGTTCCACAGCAGCCTCCCTGACAGGCATATCCCAACAGGGACTGCAGCCGGGATGAGAGCCCTCCTCCAGCTCCACACTTCTGCAATTTACTGCCATCTTGCCCAACTCTATCTTCATAAATACAAGGAGAAGCCTCCTCAAGAGCCATATGGTGAGCTGCAGGACATCGTGGCAGGGCTACGGAGGACAGGAGTCAGCTGCAAGAGGACGGGAGAGTCAGCTGGGTTCTTGCCATCGCAGGAAGGGAAGCTGAGGGTCAGGTAGACACCAGCTTCCCTGGCTCAGAGTTCAGAGAATGGCTTCTTGGAAAGTTAACCCCAATCCAGAGGAGCCAAGTTGCGCTCCTGGCTATGCCTCCTTTTTTCCTATGCTACTCAATTTACCCAGCTTACCTCCTCTTCTTGGCCAGGCCCTGGCTGTGGATGTGGGGCTGGGTGGGCTCACGTGAGGCAGAGATGGATCTATACCCACCCCTGTCCACCAGGACCTGCAGTCTGGTCATGAGTAATGCAGTAGATTGCAAGTGCCAGAGCAGAAGCACAAAGTGGGGGCTTTCAGGACAAAGTGTTCTGACTGGCTGGGGATCAGACATGCTTCATAGGGAGGTGGTGTTTGAAATGTGTGTTGAGTGATGGATAGGATTTTGAGTGGAGAAAAGGGGGGCCGATGCAAGTCTATTTAGTCTATTTACATTTTCTCTCCTGAGTGGGTAGGTAAGTAGGAATATAAGGTAGGTTTTAGTAGGTTTTGTTTCTTCCAGGTATGCAGATACCTACTTTTCACTTTGCAAGATGTGTGTCTGAAACTGTCCCCTTTAAGTCCAGAACCAAACTCATCTGTCAGTGGACTCTGTGAACCAAGATCAGCAGAGGAGGTAACGGAGAGGAGGTGGGTGGGTAGGGCTTCGTGAGGGATCCAGGACTTTAGAGGAAGGATTAACATGAATGAGTTAACATTAATGATGTTATTAACATGACATCTCTTGTACAAGATTGTTTGCAACAGGTGCTGTGTTGGTAACCAGATATCATATGATGTAGAAAAACAACAGGTTGTCTGCCCCTGGGAGCCCTCATGCTGATCACACACTATCTCCAACGTTTTTTAGTAGAAATTCCAGCTTCTTAACCTGCTAACCACAGCTATTGGCTCTGCTATAGACTGAATGTTTGCAGCAGCTCCCCTACTCTGTGGCAAATTCATACATTAAAACTTGTTACCATGATGACGTGAAAGGACAGGTTCTCGGAAGAGTCTAGGCTATCCTGGCATGAACTAGATTCGTCCTTGTAGGCAGAAATTGGTGACTGATTTCAGCTGGTAATTCCAATTCTTATATCCTCAGAGGAGACGTTTGGTATGAGAGAGGCCTCTCTAGCCTCAGACGGCCCTCAGAGAAGCCCAGGTCACAGGGGTTGGCACTCTTGGTGGCAAATAGGAAGATGCTTTCAGCCAGTGCCAGGGTCAGGTGGTGGTTGCTGCGGTCACTGTGGTGTTAGAGCTGCTCACAGGGCTTTGCAGGTGGAAGAGTGCCCATCAAATACAACCCTGTCCACTGATGGCCTCCTGGGCTTCGGAAAAGAGCCTCCACCCTGGGGAGTGCCTGGGACAGCGGTGAGCAGCCAGGAAGTTTGCCAACAGGGAGGCCCAGGGACTGTTCTTGTTCATCCAAAATCAGTGGGAAGGATAGAGTGAGGGCTGTCTGCTTTATTGGAAAGGCAAGGTGCTGGCTGGCCAGGAGGCAGGATGGTCTCGTCATTTGGTAGGCGAAGGCAAAGTGAAAACATAAATACATCCTGCATCTATCGAGTGCTGCCTCTGAGTCAGGTCCTGGGCTGGGTGCCAAGACGAGGAGAGGGGAGAAGGAACAACACGAGTCTTAGAAGGTCATGGTCCAGGGGCATCAAGAAGGTAAAGACACATTTAGTCAAATTCCAGGAGCAGTCTGACCAGGGCCATGGAGCTGTGCAAAGCTCCTGAAAGGGCATGAATTCACATCTGGGTTAGAGTGGAGGTAATTTGTGGGACAATGAGAGGTGGAGATGGCTTCTGAGATGGCCTTGTAGCACGTACAGGGATAGACATATTGATAAGGTGCTTGGTCTCTGAGGGGCATTTTATTCCCAGGGGCATTATTGGGAGTGGTTAGAAGAGCTCCTGGGGAGGGATCCTTGGCTCACTGTTGGCCTGTAGGCAGTAGTGCCATCTGGGAGCCACTTTCTAGCGAAGTGAATGCTCTTTCCCTTCCAGCTCTCCTGGCACTCCAGCCAACAGCAGGAGACATGGTTCTCATCCTAGCATGTTCTGGCATTGAGGGAGGCCATGTCTCCTCTCGGAGGCATGGTTCCCCACTTAGACCCCGGGGAGTTGGGATGGTCAAGGGCACCAGGCCAACAGGGCTGTCTCCATCCCTCCACCCACTTGAGGGGAGAATCCCTGCAACACTAAGCTCATGGATTCTGCCAGGAGAAAGAGTGCCCCATCCCTTAGGTGTGTTCAGGTGTGCATGTGGGTGAGCGTGTGGGTGTGTTAGGAAATTCACTGGAATGGCTCCCCCCCAACAGTTTAGAATTCAGACTAATACTTGCCCCAGTCAATACCTTCTCCTTCCCACACCTTCCACCCCCAACCTAACCATACACGCCAGCTTGCCCACAGTACACAATGTGCTGGTGCCCAGGCTTTCAGGGAACTGGCCGGCTGCCAGGCTCATCTGGGCTCACCCCATGAACAGAACTGCCAGCTGTCCTCCTTCATTAGTGAGCTCCTGCATCCCAAGGTGGAGCATGAGTCTCATGGAGGAATGATTAACGTGCAGTCCTGAAATGCAGATAGACTAAGACACCCCCACCCCCTCCCCCAAGCAAAACTCTGTCTCAGAAATTAACCAGAAGATCAATGTACTGCTGGTTGCAGGGGCTCACACATTTTCTCACTGGCCCATCCCAAGTCTGGACTGTTCTCTTAAAGGAAGTTCTTCCTTGGATGAATCAGGCAATCTCCTTGTGACTTTGACCTCTGGTCCCAGCTGTGTCTTCTGTCATGACTGAAGCTCTGCCCCCTCATTCAGTGTCCCAACTCCTGCTCTTCTGGGTTCTTCTTTGCTGTTTCTTAGAACCTGTTTCTTGGAGGCACTGGATTCCTGGCCAGGTGCTCTCTGAAGGGTGTTTCTTGGCTGTGTTGCACTGTCTGTTTCTGCAAACTTTGAATTGTCTAGCACTGACCTCTCCAGGTCAAGAGGACATCCAGTCTAGGCTGCGTACTGTAGGGCGGACAAAGAATGGGTCACACAAGGACCCAGTGTTCTAATGGCTCACTGTCCAAGAAAGAAGCTCTCATCCACCATTCCAGACAAATAATGCCTGAAAAGAGGCACAGAGAGAGCTCTAGAGATTTTAGGCAGGAATCCAGAGTCACATCCGGCCTGGTGATGATCGTGCCCCTCTTCCTCCCAACAGTTATCATAGGCACCATGTCAGCCACCGTGTGTGTCAGCATGAAAGGTAAGGACGAGGCTTTTCTATTTGACACCTATCTTTTTTTCTTTTTCAAAAGTGGGGTGGGGTGCAGAGAAATGGGGATGAGAATTGGGAATGACATCTGGGAGATGGTGGCTTTGAATTGGGTTAAGAATGATATAGAGGACTTGGTCAGGTAAAGATGGCAGTGATCCAGAGAACAGCAACAGGAAGAAGAAAAAGCCAGGGCAGGTACTTGAAATTGTGAAGATGCCATTTTGGCAGATGTGAAGGATACGGTGAGGGACTAAACAGAGTTGATACTGAAAGATATTAATAAATGGGACCCTGTCTCAAGAGGCCGGAACTCTGAATTAGAAATTTTAGACCTGGGAACTGCATATTCTCAATTTGTCTCTCCAGATCCAGTCTCCACTCCACTGTGGTAGATTAATTACAGAAGCAATCATCAGTTATTCCCCTCCCTGGATCCATGCCCCCTTGCCATGTACCTGTCACTGTTTCCCGCTCTGATTCTGAGCTCAGCCATGTGACTGGCTTGCCCAATGGGATGTTAGAGTTGCACACAGAGGCTTGAAAAGTGGTTGCTCCTTGGGGTTCTTCCTCTCCTGCTACTCTTGGACTCCTACCTCCATGAGGATGGACAGGCAGGAAGACATGGGGTCCCCTGAGGAGCACTGACCGCAGAAGCACAGGTGAGCCCCAGCAGGGATCAGCAGAACTGCCCAGCTGAGCGCAGGCCAAACTGCACCCAGTGGGATCATGAGCTAAATAGACAGGCTTTATAAATATATATATATATTTATATTATTACTTATATTATATATATTATTATATATATATTTATAAAGCCTGTTTATTTAGCTCATGATTCATATATATATACACACATATTATGTATATATAATATAATTTTTTTTAATCTTCATTTTTGGTAATTTTTTAATAAGTATCAAAGTGGTCATTTTCAGAAAAAACAAAATATCTTTGGCCTTTATGATACATTTTGTATGGTTTTGTATTGTTTTTCAGTTTGATTGTTATAACTAGGGCACTAGATACCATTTTTTCAATGCCTGAGGTCTTATAGGGTTTTAATCTGGCTCAGAATTCTCCACTTGTATATCTCCTGGGCACCTTAAAATAAACATATCACAAATAGAAAAAGCTAAAAAAAAAAAATAAACGATGGTTGTTTTCAGCTTCTAAGTGCTGGGGGTGATTTGTTATACAGCAAAAGCCGGCTGCTGCAGTAACAAACCCAGCTTGAGGGATCCAGATTGAGAGGTCCTGGGATGCAGGTGAGCATATTTTGCTCATGGAAGGAATGTAAGTCATTGTGGCTGGAGCGTAGACCACAGCAGGTTGCAAAAAAAATAGCTACTCTTTCTTCCCCTCCCCTCAGGAGGTGGAATCTATTTTTCTGCTCCTTGAATCAGGAGGACTGTGTAACTTGTTTGGGCCAAAAGTGCAGAGGCACTTTGGCAGCCTGAGCAGAGGGCTGCCAAGGGCTTGCACTCCAGGGTTTGCCCACTAGCTCCTCTTTGGCCCTTTGTCTCTTTGTACATGAGCTCAGGCTAGCAACCTGGAGGGTGAGAAATCCAGGCTGACTAAGGGTCCCTGGCTCTTTCTGACTGCCTCAGACAAGATCATGGTAAGCTGCTTGATCATGATCGAGCCACCAACTGAAAGCAGACGCATGCGTGAGTCCGGGTGAGATCAGCCAATCCTGGCACAGATCAGACCAGAAGAACCACCTAACTGAGCCCAGCTTAAATTTCAAATTACTACCCAACAGAATCAAGGGCTAAATTAGTGGTTATTACCTTAAGGCACTAATTTTGGAGTGGTCTGTAGAAGTTCCCTGAACTGTCCCTCCTGCTCTAGGCCAGGAGGCTGACATATCAGTGCTGTATCGATGAGTCCCCAGGCCCCTTACCTTCCAGCAGCAAGAGGAGGTTGAGGCAGGAGTATCTATCCCCTAGGTTCTCACCCTGCTGGGCTATCCGGTTTGTCTGCCACCTCTATCCATGGCCGTGCCCTACAGCCATGGCTCACTTTCAGGCTTCTGGCAATTGCTCCTTCCCATGACCTTCAAGTCAGGGTGGTAACTCCTCCCTGATGCTGCCAACCCTGGGGTCCTTCAACCTTCCTTAGCCCTGCCCATACCTTCGTCTCTGCCCCATTACCCCATTTAAGAGTCTGCCTGTTTCCTGAAAGGACCCTGATGGACACACCTCTTCTGTGAACACGTAGTATCTGCTGAATGTTTTGGTAAACAGACACTTCTAGTTTGGGAAGAGTGGGATGGAACTCTTGCTGTAAGGGTCCCACAAGTGCTACTTTGGGCTTGGACATTTGGAAAGTCATGCTGGTGAAGGAGGCTGCCAGGAAGCAACTTTCCCAGGCTGGCCCTCGGGAGCCATCTGGAGCACTGCTTTCTATAGGGAATAGTCATCACCCCCTTTCCTGCCAACTCCCCAAGTTAAAGAATGAAAAATGAGCCCTTTCAGTGTCCCCTGGTACCTTTCCTCCTCTCAAGAGAATTTTTCTCGAGTATTTTCATCAAGCATTAGGCCACTTGTTAAGCAAATCTGAAAGTCAGTTTCCCAAGGACCTTGGTTAGTGGGAGCACAGCCTTGAGCCATCTTTTCCTAACGATCACCCATGCAGTCAAGACCCTCCAGTGAGATGCCAGTCCTACCAGCTTTGGGCTCTGTGTAAGGCCTTAAGAGTAATCATTGTTGATGATGATAAATGGCAGAGCAAACAGAATCTACATCTGCCACCACCATTGCCATGGCCTCCAACGGAGAAGCATTCGGACCTCAGTTGTCAGGTTCATATAGGAAGCTCTGTAATGTAAGTCAGAGCACGATGGCCATGGCGTTAGCAGAGGTAATATTTGTTTCTCATCAGGAAGGGTGGAGCTTGAAAGGATATTTATCTACTCAGCAGTGAAAAGTTTTATTTTAGATACTCCAAGGAAAAACAAACCATAGCACAAGCTAGCTTGCAAGTCTTACCACCATTTTTCTCTAGCAGCCCAGACACAGGAGCCGAGCTGCCCCTTCCCTCCGGGTCTCAGGGGCGCAACAGTTATTGCTTGGGGACAGAAGGCTCCACACCGGAGGCTATCACATCTGCAAGGCACATAGTGGGGACTTTGGGAGACTGAGGTTTGATTTTTCATGAAGAGACAATGATGACAGAATCCAGATAAGGAAGAAAGGGACTTGGTAACATTTGAGGGGACAGTGAGGGATTCATGCGTGCTCTCATCTCTTAGACAGAATACTTCTTTACTGAGTGGGATTGTCCTGTGTATCATAGAATGATTAGCATCCCTAACCCCTGCCCTATAACTGCCAACAATACCTTTCCAGTCATCGTGATAATCAAAAATGTCCCCTCCCATTCCAACAATTCCTAGGGTGGGGTGAAGGGGCAATACAGCCTCCGGTTGAGAAATACCATAAGAGAGTTAGGGAAGAGAGAACTTTGCGGGCAACTTCCAAAAGCCCAAGGCATATCCACATGGGACACCCTTCCCACTCACCAGAACGCTCCCTCTTCTCTTTGACTCTGTGCGCACATGACGTAGAAACAACACCTTCCCCTCAGACCAGAGAAGGCAGAATGCTGGGGCAGGTGAGGCAGGATTTGTAACAGCAGGTGAGCCTTCAGTCTTCCCTGATCAGTAGGGACCATAAGCATAATCATCCATGGATGATGAGGACCAACTCTCTGAAAGCTGAAGGCATGACTGGAGTGAAAATCAGGTCCATCTCCTCAAGTTCTCCTATCTCAGAAGATGTGCTCTGTGGGGCAGAGGCAAGGAACTGACGATTGGGTTAAGCACAATTAGCTCAGGCTTATCCCTGCTGTTCTCTACTAGGAATGAACTTTCCCCACGTCTCTCATGGCTGGTTCTTCCTTTTAATTCAAGTCTTTTCTAAACTAGATTACCCTCCCTTACCCTAGCACTCTCTATTCCTTATCCTAATTACTTCCTTCAAAGCACTTGTCAGTATCTTATGTCAGATTATTTACTCACTGACTGTATGAGCTTTTAAGGATGTAGGTTCTTTGGAGCAGTAACTTAGTCTCCTATAGCAGTAGCTATATCTCCAGTGCCTGTTACATAAATATTTGTTGACTAAACTAAAAGATTGCTTAGATGTTGTGCTAAGTCATTTTCATTCATTGTCTCATGTAAACCTCAAAGGTTCTCAGAGGTCATTACTCTATCATTCCCATGATCTTCAGAAACCAAGTCTTGGTAAGGTTGAATAACCTGCTTGGAGCAAACCGATGGTCAGATCTTGCAGGCTGGGCTGTGTTGTGATGAATTCTTCCCTGGAGAACCTGAAATCAAATACTTCTCATCACTAAGAGGATAATGTCCTTCCAAGCTCCACCCATCTAGATAAGAAGTACATAGTAACACTACTATACAGTCATATAGCTACTTATTAAGTGGTACAGTAAGGGTTTGATGGATTCCAGTGTCCACAGTCTTATAGGTACATAAATAGATACAAATTGCCATACTTTAGGGGAGCAAATGCTAAGTGCCCCAAGAGAGGTGTGGCTGCATGTAGGACCATGGGATTTTAGTCTTGCAGGCCCTCCCAGTCAAAAGTGGGAATGGATCAGAAGAGAGGGTTACACTAGCTGAGTCTGAAGGATGGGGAGTATCTAGATGTGTGGAAATGGAGGAGAGCAGAGAGATGTCAGCTCGGATGGAAGGGGCATATTCCTTTCCCCAGGGATCTGGTGGCTCTGGAGTAAAGGTCCACACCAGGGGTGGTGGGAGATGGCCCTGGGGCAGGAAGCTGGCAGCCAGTACATGGAGGGCAGTGAACACCAGAGTGAGATTTCAGACCTCATCTTGGGCAATGGGAGGGCCTTGAGGGACAGTGAGGGTGGGCAAGACAACAGGACCCACTCCCACCAAAGGCCAACGGCACTTCCTTTCAGCAGGAAATCTCCAAAGTGAGGCGCCGTGAGAGAGGGGCACTGCCAGAACGTGTGGGAGGGAGTCCCTGAAAGGAAGGCATGCCTGGGAGAGTCAGGGGCTGTTTCTTGGGCATCTATGTCCCTGTTTCACACCACTTCCCTTGGAGTAGACAGGCAGGAGCTGGAGAGCCTTTCTGGGCTGATTTGATCAAAATTACAAATTGGAATTAAGTCTGGCCCTGAACCATGCTTCCTGCACTGCAGCAGGCTGGCTTGCACCCACCACGGCCTCCCTCCCTTGTCTACTTGGTGACCTGGTGACCACCTGCTGCTCTAGGGCTCCTCATCCTGCAGCCTCCCCTCCCAGCTCCGTGCTTCAGCCTGTGGGTAGGTCCCTGAGAGCCCAGCACTGTTTGCCCACCCCTCCCCCAGTGGCTCTGGCACTCCTGGAGGGCATTTCACACACACACATACATACCCTGTGACCAACTCAGCATCTGGTCCTAAGAGGGTCTGGAAGTATCAGTTGAATGAATGAAATTCTTCCCTCTGGAATGCCTTTAAAGTCGCTTTTCTTTCTGTAACCAGGGACAGTGGCTGGAACGGTTGGAATGTGGCCTTCGTTTTCCCTTGGTTTTATTCCTCTGAGTGCTGGCCAGACTCCCTTGTCATTTCTCATCCCAGGGACTGCTCATTTAAAATTCCTTCTGGGATATAATGCTTTCAGGGCTGATGCACTCCCATCTTTCCTCTCCATCCTGACTGATCCCCTGTCCCCTCCTCACCAGAACATTCCAGGACCATCAGGCACCAGTGAGCCAATGATGACTATTCTGATCACTCTCCCAGTAGTCATTTGGCTGAATATGAGACACATGGCAGTTCTTTTATTCCCTGAAGCCCAACTAAACGAGAAGCGTTTTCACCTCCGCACCTTCCTCCTCACAGAAGCTAAAGATCTCAAAACATCACAGTGCCAGGCCAGATTTCCTTGACCTGCTATCTCCCACACATCTCACTGAGATGGGGGCTTTTGAATTATTCAACTAATATATTACAAGGGGAGGGAGTCAGCACTGAGGGGTCTTCACTGAACAGCCTTTTCAACTGGGAAGCTCAATCTGGGAGCACTTAAGCCATCCACAGGGCTTGCCCAGTGCTCCGTGGTAAAGAATCTGCCTGCAATGCGGGAGACTCAGGTTCAATCCCTGGGTTGGGAAGATCCCCCTGGAGAAGGGAATGGCTACCCACTCCAGTATTCTTGACTGGTGAATCCCATGGAGAGAGGAGCCTGGAGGGCTACAGTCCATAGGGTCGCAAAGAACTGGACACGACTGAATTGATTTAGCACACATGCACACAGTCCATCTACAAACCCTTGAATTTTAAATCCATTATTTAGCATGTTCTTACACGCACATAGGCACATTCAAATCCCCGTTGGCTGTCCCTCCATTAGCTGGGAGTGAGGTGACATCACTGCTGGTGAGGCTGAGCCATTTGGCTGTGAGGGTTCCAGGTGTCCCCTTTGGGTCTTACTAAGGGTTCCATCCTAGGCTGGGTGCTGGGAAGATAGAGAGAGACTGAGGGAACCACACAACTCAGATGTGTCCTTGTTCCCTGAGGGCCCTAGCCACTGACATCCACTCTGTCACAGACTTACTTGGGTCCTCCAGAGTGAGGTTTGGGGTTACCTGCCTCAGGTTCTTAGCTGGAGCCCCTTTGGGGAGCCCAGGAGATGGGGACAAGACATATGTGTGGATATTCATCCACCATACTATGATTCAAAACTGTTCACTCCTCATAGAGCTCCCTCCCAGGATCTACTAGCCCTGGAAAATCCTTTCCTGCAGAACACCCCAGACAACTCATTCATATCACATATTAACAAATATATATGGAATCTAGAAAAGTGGTACTGATGGACCTATTTGCAGAGAAGAAAAGAAGATGCAGACATAGAGAATGGACTGTGGACACAGCAGGGGAAGGAGAGGGTGGGATGAATTGAGAAACCAGTGCTGTCATGTGTAAATAAGTAGCAAGTGGGAAGCTGCTATATAACACAGAGAGCCCCTCCTGTGCTCCGGGATGACTCAGACGGATGGGATGGGGGAGGGGTGGGAGGGAGGCTCAAGAGGGAAGGGATATATATATATATATATATAATTATAACTGATCCATGTAGCTGTACAGCAGAAACCAACATTGTAAAGCAATTTTCCTCCAATTAAAAAATAATTAAAAAAAAAAGAAAGAAATCCTGTATTTCCTCCTGCCACACAGAACAAGCAGAAATTTCCTAATATTCCCCAGGCCTTCCACCTCCAGGCCTTTGCTCTGAGTCTGCTCTTTTCTCTGCCAGTTGTTGCTCTACTGGTAATTTATTAACATAGCAGTACTACCACAAACTTAGTGGCTTCACACATTTATTATCTCGTCATTTCTGAGGTTCAGTGGGAGAAGGATCCACTTTCCAGCTTACTTGGATGGTTGCTGGTAGGACTCAGGTCCTTGTGGGTGGTTGGAGCAAGAGCCTCAGTTTCTTGCTGGCCAAAGGCTTTTCCCATTCCTAGTTGGTTGTTGGCCCGAACCTGCCCTCAGCTGTTTGCCACATAGGCTTCCCCTAAAGGGCTGCTTACTTCTCCCTAACCAGCAATCTTCTATTAAGATGAGCAAGGTGGTCTTACAATCTTATCATCATGGAAATGACTTCTGTCCCCTTGGCGTAGTCTGCTGGTGAGTAGCGAGTCCCAAGTCCCACCCACACTCATGGCAAGGTGATTGCATGGACGTGAACATCAGGAGGAGGGTATCATGGGGCCACGTCAGCATCTGTCTGTCATATGTGCCCGTCTCCCAGACTCCCAGGCCACCCTATGGATCTGAGCCAAAGGAGGATTTCATGAAAGCTTCCTTTAGCCATCCCAACCAGAACTCTAACTTTTCTGAGCTCCAACCTGGCCTTGCTTAAATTGTTCTTTAGTATTTCATTCATTCATTCACTCATCCAGGCATTTAACAAATTCATTTGAGCATTGTTAAATGCCTGACCCTATTATAGGTAGTTTGGTATAATGGTTAAGGCTACAAGTTCTTGAATTAGAGACTCTTGATCCAAATTCTTCCCGCTGGGCCTCAGTATGCTCACTTGGAAATAATATTGTGTGTGTGTGTGTGTGTGTGTGTGTGTGTGCGTGCGTGTGCGCTCTCAGTAGTGTCCGACGCTTTGTGACGCCATAGATTGTAGCCTGCCAGGCTCCTCTGCCATGGAATCTCTGCAAGAATACTGGAGCAGGTTGCCATTTCCTTCTCCAGGAGATCTTCCCAACCAAGGGATAGAACCTGAGTCTCTTTCATCTCCTGCATTGGCAGGTAGACTCTTTATACTGCGCCACCTGGATTTTACTTGTGAATAATATTGACTGATGATAAAGTTTTGAGTAAAGTTTAAATGAAATCACCATGTGAGAAGTTTAATATTGGTCTGGGCTCATAGTAAGAAACGAGAAATGATTAAATCTGGTGCTTTAGTGATTCCACAGGATGTTGTCCTGCCTCACCAGAGTCCACACAGCCTGACTTTGTCATGAGTGATTCTGTGTTCGCCTTCCCTCCCAGCAGGCTGTCTGTGACTTCCCTGAGGACAGGTCCCAGCCTTAGTGCTCTTGGTCACCTCACTGGCACTTAGCACAGGGTCTGGAACGTTCAAGGCTTCAGTGACTGGCTGTGGGTGTAGATGGTCCCTAACCAATGCCCGTCGGCAGCATAGCATTATCAGCACAGCCAATCTGAGCCAGTCCTCACTTCCCCACAGCGCACCTGCAACTCCATTCTGCCATCTTCCCCTTTTGACATGTATGGTGGGTTCAGATGCAAAATCATGAAACTGATGAGAAATTACAGTAGTTGGAGTGTTCAGCCTCCCTCCTCCCCTGCCTGCTGTTTGGCAAATGCAGGTGGCTGGTGTGCCCCATAAATCAAGGTCTCAGCAGAAGAACAGGGAGCAGGGTCTGGGAGTGTGTGGGCTGAGGGCCACGGGCAGTGGCCAGGAGGCTAGTAGAGCCAAGCCTCTGAAACCACGCGATGGACATCAGCTGTTCATGTTTTGCTTGCCCAGAATCTAACCTCTCCTTTCCCGTTTTGGAAGCGTCCTCATTCTGTGGGTCTTGGGTCAGGGGGTGGGGGGTGGGAGGCCAGGACTCTGTCTCACGCAGAGATGTCAAAGGCCTGAGCATGCCCTTTCCACAGCCTGGCCTTCAGGGCTGGACACTACACAGACTTCAGCTTCCGGCTGCTGGTTAGGCTTAGTTGAGGATAACCCTGGTTATATCAGATTATCTCAGGAGTCCCACACAGATAACAGCAACCCACCAAGCACATCTCTACCGCATTTCAGCCTCTGAAATATCTGTCCCTCCTGGGGCCGTGAAGAACCTGGTTCAGAGGAGAACTGAAGAGGGCGTGTCCCCTGCAGCCCACATCTCCTCAGATGATACTTTGCTTCTCAGTTGCCTCTTATTTATACATTGTGCTTTTTCTTTTTGTTTTTTTGCAGGGAAGTTGAGAGAGAGACTAAAACTGCAATTAGCTGCCTGCATTTACTGTCTGGGCCCACACCCAGCTCATCAGAACTGTGCTCACAGCATTCCCATGCCAAATGTGTCACCAGAGCCTAATTGTAGCCTCCGAGACAGAGAGTGGGCGAGGAAAACTAGGTCATAAGAAAGTCAGGGGAGAAAAGCAGCTTTCGAAAAAGAAGTGGCTACTTAAAAATTAGGATTCTCAAGCTGGAAAGAAGCCTGGAAATAGAATCAAAGAGTTGGCAGTCACCTCAGGAGCTGTCTGCTCAGGAATCCCTGCTACGGCAGCCTGTGGACTGCACCCACCCTATGACTCCCCCTTCTTCCTGGTTGATAGCACCCCAATTTTGTCCACATACTGAGTGCCCGTGTATTTCATGGACTCTCCCCTGGCACACTGATCAGTTTAAGCTAATTAAGCTAATTCTTTTTGCCAAGGACTGGAGGAGGCACACAATGTGACCCCACCCTCACCAATAAGGTGTTAAAGGGAAGCCGGTGAGGGCTTCCGGGAATATTTTCTCCATTCCAAAAAGAAACTCAGTACTGACTCCTTCCTATATTTGGGTGTATTTGTATGAGAAAGTGTTACACCCAACTGTGCTGCCATCTTAGACCTTGAGGGGAAACCCAAGAAAAGCCCAGAGACGCTGCCCCAGGTGCCTGACTCCCTTGATAGGCTGTATCGTCTACCCTATTATGTTAGATAACAGAGCCTCTTACCAGGCTAGATGGCAAATTCTTTATTGTTCAAATGACCTTTAATCTGTGATTCTGTTAGTTGCAGGCTTAAGCCTCCTAACTGACAGGCTAGCCCACGCTCCCTTCACAGGCCTCTACTAGAGCACCTCCAGGAACGGAGCCCTCACTACCTTCCTACCTCAAGCAGAGACTATTATTAGAATGTCTTCTCTGATACCAAATTGAAATTGGATCCCGGCAACTAACCCCATGATGGAGACTGATTTCTGCCTTCTGGAATCAGAAGCAGTAAGTCATCGGCCTCTTTCCCAAGACTTCTCGGTAGCCCTTAGCGGGCAGCTTCCACGTCCATCTTGCACCTCGGCTTTTGCAATCTTTTCAGGTCACCAAGAGCCTCTACATCCAAGGCTGCTTCAAATACTAAGTCCATCATCCTATAGGTGAGAAAACCGAGACTGAGAGAGGGGACAGGCCCTGCTCAAAGCCACCCAGCCATCCAGAGGCAGAGCCTCTTAATAATGGTAGGCAGATGGTGATAATACCATGGAAATAGTACCGGCAATGAATTATTGATCCCTTTTAGCTGGGGAGAGATCAAGCAGCTTCATGAAGGGAGAGAACATTTGAGCCTGATCTTAAACTATAAGCAGTACTTTTTTTAAAAAAGAAAAGACAGAGAGAGGAGAAGCCATAAGTAAATCTAAGAACGGCCTCTGCAGCAGTGTCAGCATTCCCTATCTGAGTGATCTTCTGGCCTAGAACTGGGCACCCTGTGAGATAGCACATCCTTCCTAATTCTTAGAAAGTTATTTTTTAAGCTGTACTGAGGTCTGCTTCTGTATCTCTCATCCTTTGGTCCTAATTCTGCCTTCCAGGCCCCTAGAGAACAGGACAACTGCCTCATCCCCACGTTAAACCTTTGTTGTGGGGCTGGTCCTAAACTCCATTTCTCCAGGCTGAGTACCCCAGTTCTTCTGGTCATTTTCCAAAGGACATTGCTTCACTGTCCTGGTCATTGACTTTGGGACAGGCCCCAACTTGTTAATGTCCCTTCAAGTTGGTTGCCTAGAACTGAGCAAGACCAGGATGGTCTTCCTAGTGAGAATGGAAACCATCAATACCCAAACAGATGATCGTCTGTGTTATTCATTCTGCTATCTTCATCGGCACAACGTTATGCATCATTTTAGAAAACTCTCCATTAACTATTCTAGAAAACTCTTTCTCAAGATAAAAGTTGCAAATAACTTTATTGTTCATTCCAAGAATTTCCTGAAAGACTTATCCACCCATTAATAGAAAGCATCAAATGATTGTTTACACATTTTTGAACCCCTTGCCTCAAAATCCTTGCTTTGCTGTGACCACCAGTCCTAAATTATTATGTCATGAGCCTTACTCAATCCTAATTCAGCACTGCCTTGCACTCCCACCCCCACCCAGCTCAAAGACCACTCAACTTAAACCATATTTCAAAATCCCAGTAAGTATCTTGACCTTGTCCAGCTTCCTCCTGGACCCTCCTGAGACTTTGTTGAACCAGAACTCTTCCCTACTGCAGTAAGAATAACCTCAGTGTTTTCTTATTAGCACATTGCTTTTGGTGTTTCTACAGCAGCAAGAAATAGGTAAAGAAGGACCCTCATCTTCCTGATAGATGGAGGGTCATATGGGACCTCCTAGCTCATATGGGACCATCACCTTTCAGTCCTCTGACCTCCCAAGTCCTCTCATCATGGACTGTGAGGACGCTTCCCCAAGATTCCCAAAGGGCTTCCAGGGCCATCCCTCTCCAGCTTTTCCCATCTTCTTGCAACTCAGGTTTCCCCCTCCCCAGTCCCGTGGAGCTTGAGAAAGGAGCCACTGAATTGCCTGACCTGCTCCACCATCACCCAAAACCCTGCCTCCCCAAGCTCTTTTCACTCAGTTGGTTTCTCTCTCTCCTAGTATACAGATAAAGGACTACAGAAATATCAGTAGACATGTAGATAGGAAAAGAGTGTTTTCGGTCCCAGGGGCTTCTTTTACCATGTTCTCTTAGTATTTTTTCACTCAGTTCTGAGCTTTAACAAGCCCAACCCCCAGAATTGTCACACTAAGTTTTTTAGCACAATGTTAATTTTCCTTTTTCTTCTTGAAGAAATTTCAGGCCACTTTCTCTGCAGCAGTCCATTTTCCATTGGATTATCTGTGGAATAATTGCTTTTTAAAATGACTGTGTGTGGGAAATGGATTCCAAAGGCCCTTGCCTGATGTATGACCTTGAGCTGGGTGACCTTGGGCAAGTGCCTCCCCTTTGTCAAGCCTGTTGCCTCCTCTGTCAAGGAGGGGACTGGGCTAGATGATCTCCAAGGGCCCTAGAGCCCCTTGAAATCCTGCTGTTGTAATTCCATGCCTGAAGAGAAGGCATTTGGAGGAAAACATGTTTTTTGTTTTCAATTATAAAAACAAACATTCTTGTAAAACAAAGTGTACAAAATCTAAACTGTCGGTGTTCCTTCTCCCATTAATCCCCCCGAGAGGGTCTTTTGAGGGCAGTGTTTGCCAAGGACACTTAATGCATGCTTTTTGAGGAAGTTGACTCCAGTAACTCCCAATTTACTGGGATAACTAAGGACTGTTCTGAGAAGAATCTGTTCTTATAGTTTCTCTTTTCCCTGGAGGAAAATTGCAGAATTTTTGTATTGTTTAAGAGGCTTTGCTGCTAGGGACCTCACCTGTGTTTTTGTCAGAAAATAGGACACAGCCATTTGCAGCATGGATGGACCTAGAGATTATTATATTAAGTGCAGTAAGTCAGACAAAGACAGACAAACACCATAAGATATCATCTATATGTGGAATCTAAAAAATCATATAAATGAATTTATTTACAAAACAGAAATAGACTCACAGGCATAAAATACAAAAGTAGGCGATGGCACCCCACTCCAGTACCCTTGCCTGGAAAAATCCCATGGACAGAGGAGCCTGGTGGGCTGCAGTCCTTGGGGTCACCAAGAGTCGTACACGACTGAGCGACTTCAATTTCACTTTTCGCTTTCATGAATTGGAGAGGGAACTGGCAACCCACTCCAGTGTTCTTGCCTGGAGAATCCAAGGGACGGGGGAGCCTGGTGGGCTGCCGTCTATGGGGTCACACAGAGTCGGACACGACTGAAGTGACTTAGCAGCAGCAGCAGCATGGTTACCAGAGGGGATAGTGGAGTAGTGGGGAGGGGAGGAGATAATAAAGAGTTTGAGATTAACATATACATGCTACTGTATATAAAAGAGATAAACAACAAGCACCTACTTATAGTACAGGGATCTGTATCTAACGCCTTGTAACAATCTATAATGGAAAAGAATCTGAAAAAGATCCTTTATATGCGTGTGTGTGTGTGTGTAACTGAATCACTTTGCTGTACAATTGAAGCTAATACAACATTGTAAATTAACTATACGTCAATTTTTTTAACGGTTATTGGCTGGAGGAAGAAAATAGGACACAGAATCTTGGTCTTAATCCAAGACTTGGATTTGCAGGGACCAAGAATCCAGGAGACGGGACTTCCCTGCTGGTCCAGTGACTGGGGCTCCAAGCTCCCAACACAGGGGGCCTGGGTTTCATCCTTGGTCAGTGAACTAGATCCCACGTGCCACAACTAAGATCAAAGGTCGCTCATACCACAATTAAGACCTGAAACAGCCAAATATAGCAGGAATAAATATTTTCTAAAAAGACCCCAGGAGAGTCAGTGATCAGAGTGCTGACTATCCCTCAGCAGCCGTGGCTGGAGAGCCAAGCCCAGAAACTAGGGCCTAGGAAGGTCATATTGACCTCAGCCTTTGGCTCTTTCCCATAAAACAGGAAACCATCCATGACAGACTTTATTTTCTTGGGCTCCAAAATCACTGCACATGATGGCTGCAGCCATTAAATTAAAAGAAAAGCTCCTTGGAAGAAAAGCTGTGACCAACCTAGACAGTATATTAAAAGCAGAGACATTACTTTGCCATCAAAGGTCCATCTAGTCAAAGTTATGGTTTTTCCAGTAGTCATGTATGGATGTGAGAGTTGGACTATATAGAAAGCTGAGCACCAAAGAATTGATGCTTTTGAACTGTGGTGTTGGAGAAGACTCTTGAGTCCCTTGGATTGCAAGGAGATCCAACCAGTCCACTCTAAAGGAAATCAGTCCTGAATATTCATTGGAAGGACTGATGCTAAAGCTGAAACTCCAATACTTTGGCCACCTGATGTGAAGAACTGACTCATTGGAAAAGACCCTGATGCTGGAAAAGATTGAAGGCAGGAGGAGAAGAGGACAGCAGAGGATGAGGTGGTTGGATGGCATCACCGACTCAATGGACAAGAGTTTGAGTAAGCTCCAGGAGTTGGTGATGGACAGGGAAGCCTGGAGTGCAGCAATTCATGGGCTTGCAAAGAGTCGGACACTACTGAATGACTGAACTGAACTGATAAAACAGAAACATTACCTTCCGTGTGTGTTTCCAGATTTAAACACTGGAGTTGGACTCCGCAGCAGAGCACTGAGATGATATAAAAGTGCTAGAGGCTAACAGAGATGCATTTTTGTTACCCTCCATCCGTCTGGGAAGCAGCCCATCATGGAGAGAAGGATTGGTGGCACTGATGTTGGGAGCTCTCAGCCACAAGTTTATCTCCTCAGCTCATTCTGATCTCAAAGAAGGTCAGATCTGAGAGAGAAGGAGCGATTAGAGCCTAGTGTGCCCCCAGGAGGGGGATCTGGACAAGGCCGTGCAGACATGGGTATGAGATGTGGCTCAGAGGTGAGAAAGGGCAGGTGCTGGGAGAGGTGTACAAGCAAGGGGGCAAACTGGACTGTTCGCAAGGCAGAGTGGGTGGGGAGGAGTGCTAAGCCACAAGACACTGCAGGAGCTTGAATAGTGAAACAGACTGAGAGTCAGTTGGCTGAACTTGGCCCATGACAGAGAGCAAGCCACACCACACACCAGTCCTGGACCTCACTCCCCTAGGGACCCAGGCAAGCTAGGGACATCGGCGAGCTCATTGTGGTTTCAGAAGCAGAAGGCAAAAAACCCAGGACATTAAGATACTTGCCAAGACACTGTTCACTCATTCAGACATCCATTCCCTCAACAAATGTGTACTGAGCCTTTTCTATGTACCAGGCACTGTGTAAGGAGACATCTTGGTAAGTAAGAGAGATATGGCTCCTGTTCTTACGAGGGCTTCAGTTCAGTGAAGAAGGCAGACGCTGAATTAATTTTGAGGTGAATGGTCAGGCAGAAGGGTCAGAGTAGAGGGGGTGGAGTTTGGGTGTGGACAAGTTTTGAGAGTGACCAGCATTGCAAGCTAGAGGGCAGAGGGAGCAGGTGCTTGCAAAGAACAAGACTGTGTGGAGTGAGAGTCAAGTTGTTGGCATGATCTTGAGGTGACATGATGGTCCCAGGGTGGGGCTGTGGCTTCTAGGAGAGTCTTGCAGGTACACTTAGCCGGGTCGGTACTGGACTTGACGTGTGGGGAATGGATAAGGTGAGTCATGAATGACCCTGGGTTTATGGCTTGGGGGACGGAGCGAGGCTGGGGTAGGAGCGAGAAGCAGGGGAGATAAGCTCACACAGTCTCTTCATCTCCAGGTCACACAGTCACGTGGCTTCTGATTCAGCGATGGAGATCCGAGGCTGTTTGGGATGAAAGTGGTTCTTCTCTACAGAGCTATAATACCAGGAAGAGGCTGGCAATCTCTTTACTCTTCTTGAGGATCAATTCCTTCTCAATGTTTCCTTCTCAACAATGAGCTGAGATGACCCAAGTTAGGAATTGGAATTTGGGAGGGGAGACTCAGGAGCACATTCTTAAAAAGAAGATGAATGAAGTGGATGGAAAGTCAGTGTCACCCCAGGAGTGACAGGGAGTGGGACAGTGCAAAGCATCTCCACACCCTGTGGACAAATCTATTCCCTCTGTGATTTCACCTGGCAGTGGATATTCCATGGGTTTAGTTTCCTAGTCTGTCGAAAGGAGGCACATACCTCACAGAATTGCAGACAGAAGTAAATTAGACAAAGCATGCTAGACCCCCACACGCTGCCCTGAAGTGCAGCAGGTTCTTGGTTAATGTTAGCTTCTGTCCTACCCCCTTGCCCTCAACCAGCCCCTGCAGACTGGAGGATAGATATTATGTACCGCCCTGGCTTACAATGCACAGTGAGGTAAGTACGTTGAAGTCCTGGACGACCTGCACAGTATTATAAAAACAGAGGTGTAATTACCATCAAGATCATGGTGACTCATGGTAATAATTATACTGAAATGTGACATGGAGGGTCAGTAGCCTTGTAAACAGCAGGGATAGCTGGAGTCCCTTTGCAAGAGCTATGGGTAGGAAAGGTATGGCTGGCTGGGAGAGCTGGGGACGTGGTCAGGAGGGCTTGAGATTGAATCTTGACTCTGGTCATGATAAGGTCACACTTTTAGCTGTGTGACCTTATGAAACTGCTTAACCTCTCTGGGTCTTATGATATGGATAATGCTATCCAGCTCATAGGGTTGGTCCCAGTTAGCAAGCTAACATGTAGAGCTTCCCAGTACCCACCAGGAAGAAGAACACAATGTTAAGGCCAGGTAAAGGAGTAATTTAACTTCATGGTGCTTTTGGTTTCTCTTCTGTGAAATATGGATGTTAATAGTACCTGCTTCCTAGGGTTTGATGACTAAAGTCTATGATGTGAGGAAAATACATACAATGCCTGATCTAGTCAATCTTAATTATTACCAAATTAAGTGTTCTGGACAGATGTCTCTGCCCCCACTCCAGGCCTTCTGGGACTTTACCTTTGGTTCTTGGCTCTGGGCAGAAGGCTTCTGTAGAGCAGGAAGGTCCTGGATTCCAGAGAGAGTTTTGTACCATCTCATGGTCCCTGTAGGGAGCAGTCTAGAAGTCATTTGGGAAGGATGGTGCATTCAGAATCTTTTGATAACCTTAGCAGAATCTGTGATGCTTTTACAATTTTAAGATCTACCCTTCTCCTCTATGGAATAGAGATAGCTCCTGTATTAGTCAGGGTTTTCCAGAGAATCAGAATTAATAGTGTGTATATATATACACTATTAATTAATTAATATTACTTAATTAATTGATTAATATTAATTATTGATTATTATTGATTATTAATTAATATATATTAATTAATAGTATATATATATTTGGACTTCCTCAGTGGCTCAGTGGTAAAGAATCCACCTGCCAAGTAGGAGACCCAAATTTGATCCCTGGGTCAGGAAGATCCCCTGGAGAATGAAATGGCAACCCACTCCAGTATTCTTGCCTGGGAAATCCCATGGACTGGTGAGGCTAGTGGGCTATAGTCCATAGGGTCGCAAAGGGTCAGACACAATTTAGTGATTAAACCACCGCCACCATATACATATTCATTTATTTACTTACTTTAAGGAATCCCCCCTTCCTGATTTTACAGGCTTAGTAAATCTGCAGATACCTGCAGTTTGAGTCCAAAGGCATTCCACTGGTATAATTCCTTTTGCTCAGAGGAGGTCAGTCTTTGTTTTTCTCAGGCCTTCAACTAACTGGATGAGACCCACCCATATTATAGAGGGCCATGTGCTTTACTCAAAGTCCACCAATTTAAATGTTCATCTCATCCAAAAACACCTTCACAGGAAACATCCAGAATACTGTCTGACTGAAGATCTGGGCACCATGGCCCAGCCAAGTTGACAGACACATAAAATTAACCACTGCAGCTCTTTTCTTCCACATTTTTTCTTTTGTAAATTTTCTGGGTTCAAACTAAGGCTTTAGAAGAAGCAGGAACATCCTTAACTTCCTACAGGCCCAGAACAGACCCTAGGACCCTGTAAGGTTCACCCACTTCCCTTGAGATGACTCAGTATCAGCCTGCTGCTGCTGCTGCTGCTAAGTCGCTTCAGTCATGTCCGACTCTGTGCAACCCCATAGATGGCAGCCCACCAGGCTCCCCTGTCCCTGGGATTCTCCTAGAGATCAGCAAAAGTATCTGGTGATGGAGAAGTAGAGCAGAGACAGGGAGTAACTGACTCCAGGTCACAGCAGAGCCAGACCTCTAGTCTATGACTCCCTACCAGCTCCATGTTCTCAGAGTGGGTGTTAATTCCACTCTCCTAACACTCAAATGCCAAGGAGTGGAGCTCTTTTTTGTCTACAGAGGCCTCTGACTGCTCCCTGCCCTGTCTGAAAGATCAGCTGTTCCTGTAGGGTATCTTCCAGTCTTTTCTTTCCAAAACACTCTTTCCTGCCCACCCTCCCCCCCCTCCACCCTGCTCCCAACAAATGTATTGCCTTCTGCTGACCTGGACTGGATTGAGATCAATGACATTAATTTGCACTTAGGAGAAGTTAGTGATTTTCCTTCTTTAGATATCAGGAGGCTTCCTGAAGCTTGTGGTCAGATGAGCTATTTTAAATCCTCTGCAGAAAGTTCCTCAGGCAAATCACAGAATCTTGGAGTAGGAAGGAGTTTCTGGAAAAGTTAAATTTATCCAATTCCTTTATTTGCAGATGAAAGCATAAAAGACCCAGGGTAGGAAAGTAATATGCTATGAACACCAGGATGCACAGCTAAACAGAGGTCTTGTAGTATTCTATTCCTTTATCAGAATTTAGTCCCAGGAAGAAGGAGCCTGGTGCTGGCTAGTGCAGAGAGGTGGACAGGAAGGGTCCAGTAGGAAGCTCTCCTATAGTCCAGGTGAGATGTGATAGGGGCTGGGCTCTGCAGTTGCAGGGTAGTGGGGAGGATGAAGGCTAAACATTTCATCCAAAGAGAGTTCTGAAAGAGAACTGATGGGCATAGTGACTGGTTAGATATGAATTGGGAGAAAGATGGGGTTCATGGTTCCTGTCTTGGTTGTTGAATAGAGGCTACCACCCAGGTCTATGGAGCATTTTAGAGGATGGGTCATGAGCTTTGGACAGGTTAGGGGAGGTATGTCCAGAGGAGACTGGTAGGTAGTGGAACGTATGGGACTGAAACTCAAAACATGGGATTGAGCATGAGATATAGGATCCACCAGCATGTTCTGGAGACTGAACCCATGAGAGGGAGGATCTGACAAGACAGCTCATGGCCAAGCAAAAGTAGAACCAAAGCAACTTCTGGGTCAGAGCTTGTTCCACAAAGCCATCCCAGAGAAAGCCATCCCAGAGGAGGATGGCCAGTGCTCACTGACTCCTCCTTAAAGAGGGCCTCTGTCCCATCTCTCAGTGACCTCTTCCTTTGACAAACATCCCACAGACTTGTAGATAGAACACCACTCCTCCTTGTCCAAGAAGTAAATGCCCCCCATATTCTCAGGGACAGCAGGTCTGCTGCTGCTTTCTGTCTTGGTAAATACGAGTTTCTTTGGAATGGGGAGAGCTTGGACGGGGAGGGTATGGGTGCTACTGACTTCTCAGTTTCCCCACCATCCAAGATGCCTGAGGTCAAGAAAAGCATCTGCTGAGTTATCTGACGTCTCGTGCTACCAGGCTGGTCCAGAGCCTCACAAAAGGGATGGAACAGCCCCTGAGAGGTTAAGTGGCTTTCTCAGATGCTGCCCTGAGTGCAGCATTAAGAACCACTGTCAGTCATTTGTCACCTTGAGCTCTTTCCAGCTGCTCGGTAATTCATGTTAAATCCCCAACGAGTATGGGTGCTGCTTCCTGGCAGCTTTCAAAAAATAGAAGTCAAGAGAAAATGAAAGCATTTCTGAGATCTCTTAGATCAGGTGGCTTAAACACTTTTTTTCTTAAATTTAAAAATAACTCACTCTAGACTTAGCAGAAAATTCATTCAGAAGGCCTTTGGCATAGCAGCATGAGTTGACAACTCTTTTTCTGAATTATACATTATTTATTCAGTGTCAGCTATGAACCTGGCAGGTAATGAGCTAAACTAAACTTCCTGGTGTGTATGTGGATGCACACACGCGCGCACACAGCTAGAAATCAGGGGGTGATTGTACTCTCACTGCGGGACGGCCCCTACAAAGAGGAGCACTAAGAGTGTTGCTGGTGAGGATCTCTTCCTGCTCTAAATGGGGAAGGAAACTTGGTTGCATCTCCGTGTGTGAAGCACAGCGCTAGGAGCTGACCATGTGTAATGACATTTGTTCTCCATTACAACCCAGGAGGTGTATATCATTTCCTCCCTTTTGCAGATAAGCAAATGGGGACTTTGAAGGTAGTAGTAACCTACCTAAAGCCTTGAACTCACGTCTCCAATTCAAAAATCCAGAGCTCTAGAGAGTAGCAGAAACATATATACTACCATATGTAAAATAGATCAGTTCAGTTCAGTTCAGTTCAGTCGCTCAGTTGTGTCCGACTCTTTGCGACCCCATGAATTGCAGCACGCCAGGCCTCCCTGTCCATCACCAACTCCCAGAGTTCACTCAAACTCACATCCGTCGAGTCGGTGATACCATCCAGCCATCTCATCCTCTGTCGTCCCCTTTTCCTCCTGCCCCCAATCCCTCACAGAATCAGAGTCTTTTCCAATGAGTCAACTCTTCTCATGAGGTGGCCAAAGTACTGGAGTTTCAGCTTTAGCATCATTCCTTCCTAAGAACACCCAGGACTGATCTACTTTAGAATGAACTGGTTGGATCTCCTTGCAGTCCAAGGGACTCTCAAGAGTCTTCTCCAACACCACAGTTCAATGGGAATTCGCTCTATGACTTAGGGAACTCAAACTGGGGCTCTGTAACAACCTGGAGGGGTGGGAAACAGAGGGAGCAGGGGTCAAGAAGAGGGGACATATATACACCTGTGGCTAATTCATGTTGATGTGTGGCAGAAATCAAACCAATATTGTAAAGCAATTATTCTTTAATTAAAAATAAATTAATTAAAAAACAAAATCCAGAGCTCTTTTTAATACTGCATTAGAAGAAACTGATGGTTTCTTGGTAGTTAGTCTCCAAGACGGCCCCAGTGAACCACTCTCAGTGGTTGGCCCACGCTGAATCCAGGCTGGCCCATGTAACCAAACGAATGTGGCAGAAATGATGCTGCGTGACTTCTGAAGCTGGGTCATAAGAAGTCTTCCAGCTTCTTGATCTCTAGAATGTTTGTTCTGGAAGAAGTCAGCTGCTATGTAAGAAGTCCGACTTCTCTGAGATTTCCATGCTGTGAGGAAGCCCAACCTAAAACCATAAAGAGGCTACATGAGGAGAGAGAGATGCCCAGCTAACTCCCACCTGTTCAAGCCATCTCAGCTGAGGAAAAAGCATGCAAGCAAAGAAGCTATTTTGAATGTTCTTAGTCAAGTCGTCAGATGATTTTAGTCCCTCAGCTGCCACCTGACTGCAACTGCATGAAGAATCTCAGATAAGATCAAACAGGTGAGACCAGGCAACGTTTAGAATCATGAGAAAGAATTATTTTTGTTTTAAATAATTGCTTTTGAGTTGCACATTGATAACTGAAACAACTGGGCTTCAGGACTATTCCATCTATTATGGTTATTATGACCAATTTTTATTAACCACTTACTATATGTCAGGCACTGCACTAAGCATTCTACGTTTATTATTCCAACTGATTTTCACAAGAACTCTATGAGACAGTGCTTATTATTATTCACTTGACCAGATTTACATATGAGAAAGGTTCAGAGATGTTAAGTAACCAAACCCAAGGTCACACAGCTAGTGGGTAAAAAGGCCAAGATTCAGACTCCAGCAATCCACCTGTAGATGTCACGCCGTCACATACTGTGCTGCTCTGTGACTAGACGCAGGTGACTCCAGGGGCTGACCCCTAACCAATGGGCTCAGATCTGGGGAGTTTGCCTTGGAAAGTATCCCTTTGCCTAGGAAGCTTGTTCTGGAAGGTTTGGAGCATCTGGGTTCATGCTGAGTCTTCCAGGGACAAGCATCCAGGGCTTTCTGAATTCATTCACACAGAGAAACAAATGGTTCTGACCTTTTCTTTTTAAAATGTTTTTCAGGGGAAGTCGGTGCTGCCAGCAGGGTCTAGATTGATGGCTTTGGATGCTGAGAAGGAGAGCCTACACCCTGAGTTGCTTCACTCGGTACCATGGGTCAGAGCAGCCAGAGACACAGCAGGGCTTGGAAATGTCATGTCGGTTGCCTATTCAGAACAGTCTCCTTCCCTTTTCTCTCCAGCTTTATCGCTTTTCTCATCTGTGGGATGTTGAGGGCTGCCCTAGATTTCCTGTCCTCAGAGCAAGAGATGGGAAGAGTAATACTCCAGCCACATGCAAAGAGAGGGCAAAGATGAAGACAGGAAGTAGAGTAGGGGCGGAGGACCATGGCTCTGAGCGAAGGTGTGTGCATCAACACCATTGGTTCCCCTAGGCTGGGTCCCAGGAAGGCACCAGACCAGAGCCACACAGGCCACGCTCCCCAAAGACACGGCCCTCCGTGGGTAGCTGGGAGACAGAACGCTGGGCCCCAGAGACTGTGGCCCTTATGTGCAGTGACGGCTCTGATTCCAGGCCGAAGTATTGAAAAGTGCTGATCTTCTGGGTGTGCCACTTGTTCTCTCTTTTCCCCTAGCCAGGCTCCTCCGTGGTCCATGTCCCCACCCACCTCTACAACCCCCCCTCCCTCAGCGACCTAGTGCTGTCCTCAGAGTGCATCCTGACACAGGCAGAGGGGTGAGGGATGTGGATCCAGAATGGCATTGGGGCACGATGAGAGGCACGCAATTTCTTCTACACTTGGTAAGACATGTTAGGCTGGTGGGGAAGTCCTCCACATTCCAGCCTCCTGAGAGCAAAGCATCCAGCCTGCCCTGCTGCCCCTCCATCCCCATCCAGGCTCTGCCCTGCTCGCCCAGAGCCCTCTGGCTGAGCAGCTTTCATCACGGTGGGGAAATCTCTTCTCTCCACCCCCGCTGCCATCACATTTCCCAAACATCAGTCCTTTAAGTACATTTTTACCATTTTTTCCATAGCCTTATACCGCTTGCACTTTTATTTACTTACTAGTTTTCTTTAAAGTGGCTTTTCCTTTATATTTAAATTAGTTGATTTTAAAAGTAAAAATATATGATGGAAAACCATTATCACTTACTGTAAATGGAAGATGCCTGTACAAATGAATACAGAAAACCTCAAAAGAATGTCATTAAATTTGAGCTAAATATTGTTGTCTGCCAAGATCTAGGCTTGAGACTTGGCCTGTGTTTGTTCAAAGGAATGTCACAATCTGTGAAAAATGCATCAGTGGAAACTTTCTTTAATGTAAATTTAAAAAATCAAAGAGAATGAAAAAGGGCAAAATCTTTTTGTTCTGTGATTTAGCACTATTCAGTGTGGTGCATGGATCTCCCTAAAATCATTTCTCCTCCCACCCATAGCCTGTATTTTATACTCTGATAGTTATTGTCCTGCTTAATCCTGCTGTGCCTTTAAAGACCAGCTCAAAGGCCTTTCTTATCACTCTTGCATATATCTTTCTCCTCTTTCTCTAAATAGTAACAGATATCATTTGATAATGAACAGGTACAATTTATTATGACACTAATTGTAACCTGTCATCTAATTGTTCTATTTTTACACAGTGTCATCCTCCTAGAAGGCAATAACTGTGAACTCTTTTTTGGGTGTGTGTGTGTATATTTGTATGAAGAGGGAGTAATGGCAATTTCACACAATATCTGTCATGTTGTTAAGCACAAAGGGGATGCTTGATTTATCCTGCTGAGTTAAATATAACTCCCTGCTACTACTAATTGTGATGCTCAAGTTGATTTTTTTACCATCATATCAAATAATATGTATAAAAAATAACAAACAAATTTCCCAGCTCAGCATATTTATTTCACATGATGTACCAAACAACACAGTTCTGGCATAACAAAAATTTGTGAAATCACCTCTGAGTTGTCTGCAATTGGAATTATATAAGTTAGAAAGAGACAGCATCGGAGATTTATTAACTGACTAACTGTATCTTTTATCCTTTACCCTCTTCCTTATCCATTCAGCAAAAGTTGATAGAGCACTGACCACATAACAAACACTAGGGGAATAAAAGTGAAGCATAAATTGTGTTTCTGATTCAGAGAAGCTCATCACTTATAAAGAGAGATGACATGAAGACCAATCACTACAAGCCAACACAAATGCAGTATTGCAGGTATCCACCATGGGCTATGGGAACCAGGAGCAAGGTTGTGATTCTGACTAGGAGAGCTGGAAAAGGTAGCACAAAAGAGATGACCTTTGAATTAAGATTTGAAAATGAGACAGACTTGTCAGAGAGAGAGCATTCCAGGCCAACAAGTGAGCAGAAGCAAGGGTCTGATGGCTTGCAACTGGGTGTTCCTGAAGTGGCCGTGACTAGAGGTGGTGAGAGAATGAAGCGCCTGGATAAAGGGGTAAGAGATAGAAGTAGAATGAGAGGTAGGGGTCAAACTGTAAAGGTCTTTACATGCCTGGCAGTGAGGAGTTATAGAAGGTCTTTAAGTAGGAATGTATTGGGTTGGCCAAAATTTTCGTTTGAATTTTTCAATAGCATCTTACAGAAAATCCCGAAAGAAATTTTGGCCAATTCATTATAATAGAGATGGCTGCTGCTGCTGCTGCTGCTGCTGCTGGTGCTGGTGCTGGTGCTGCTGCTGCTGCTGCTAAGTCGCTTCAGTCGTGTCCGACTCTGTGCAACCCCATAGACGGCAGCCCGCCAGGCTCCCCCGTCCCTGGGATTCTCCAGGCAAGAATACTGGAGTGGGTTGCCATTTCCTTCTCCAGTGCATGCAAGTGAAAAGTGAAAGTGAAGTCGCTCAGTCGTGTCTGACTCTTAGCGACCCCATGGACTGCAGCCCACCAGGCTCCTCCATCCATGGGATTTTCCAGGCAAGAGTACTGGAGTGGGTTGCCATTGCCTTCTCCGAGAGATGGCTAGTTACCCAGTATTCTTGCCTAGAGAATCCCATGGATGGAGGAGCCTGGTGGGCTACAGTCCACGGCGTCGCAAAGGGTAGGACACGACTGAGCGACTTCACTTTCACTTTCAGTTACCCAGTTACAGTGTTTATTCTCATCTTCCTTCTTTTTTACTGAACTCGGTTGTTTAGCTGGGCCTATTCATTTCCAAACCAAAACACCAAATTCCTCAGTTTCCCACAAAGTGGGAGGCAGTCATACGAATAAGTTTTGACAAAGAGACATAAGCAGAGTGTTGTACGGAACTTCTAGGAAAGCTGCTGAAAGGGAGAAGAGTTAGCCAGATGAGACCCCATTTTCCCTTCTGCATTTTGTCTTCTTTTGGTTTGCAACTTGGATGTGAATAGTTGGAGTTCCAGCAATCCTTTTGGACTACAAAGTCACTTTGATGATGAAAACCCTAACTGAAAATGATGGAGTAGAAAGAGCTGCTAACCCTGTGGGTCACCTTGTCTTTTGGGTCAGAAATAAAGAAATTTTCATGTTGTTAAAATTATTGCTACTTGAGGGTTTTGTAATATTCAGCCAAACCTAATCTTAACAAATACAGGGAGTCATGGTCTCTCTGACTTAAAGACCATGTCTGATGACTCCAGTATCTGGGTATGCTTTGGATCTGTTTATGCATATTTTTTTCTCTTGGTTTTCATCATTTGATCTTACCTCCTGGTATCCCTGGAAATTTTTGATTGGAAAAAAAACCATTGTATAGGACAGGCAGGGAGGGAGGAGATAGATTTGAGGAAAGTGGGCAATTTAGGAAAGTGGAGTGAGCTGAAATCGGTCTAGGATTAGCTGTGGGCATGAGAGAGAGGAAGAATTCAAAAATGGCTTTCAGGTTATGGCCCTCAGATGTCTTGTCCTTAGATGATCTCAAGGAGTCAGCAAGAATTCCTGCTAGTGACTTTGGAGGTGGTCACATCAAGCGCCCTGTGTGCAATGCCCCGTGCCGCCCATTATGTCTGGAGGTGAAGAGTAGGGCAGCAGTGCCTTCCCCAGGCTCGTTCAGTAGCATGACTTTAGTGTGAGTCTGGCTGCTTCCCTTCTTCTGCTCACCCTTCCCATCTGCCTTCTCCCCCCGACCCCCACCTCCTCAGCCTCCTCTCCATCCTTTCACCTCCCTCCCCTTCTCCTTTATGTCTTGCTTCTCAAGCCTTTGGGGCAATTCTGATACCATTAGAATGAACTTATTTTCTATTTCTGGAGTCCATTTCTGTGCCTTGCAACTCAGAACTCTGATGGATAAAGATTTGTGCACTCATAATGTTCAATTCGTGTATGACAAAGGGTTTTCTCACCATGGATTAAATTTCTTAATATAACTTAAAAGCACACTTGCTCTGTTTTTCATATATTCTCAAAAATGATGGGGAAAGGCCAGAACATAGAGATGAAGGGTGGAACAGAATGACTATTTCAAGCAGTATTGCATAATAAATATCTATTGCTCAGTCGAAACCATGAACATGGTTAATATGTCTCAGACATTATGTAGAGAAAGAAAGACAGCTTATAATTTTTAGTCTATCCCCTTCATCGATCAAGGTGAGATGCTCCATTCTGGGGATGCTGAGCTAATTTCAGGGATTCAGGATATATGACTTCCTCTTAGCGTGCTGCCCAGCTGCTCAAGCAGAGGCCAGCCCAGCACTGGCCCTTCAGCTGGGAAGCAACAGGCTCTCTGCTGGGCCTGGGCAGGACTGGCCTGCCCTGAGTGCCAGCACTCTGCTCCTTCAGGGCCTGGAGGCTGTACAGTGGACCATTTAGTATCCCTGGGGCAGGTGGTCTAAAGTGGGACCTCAGGGGAAGGTGCAGGTTGACTTGTGACAGTCTCAGCCTACCCTAGCGGTGCTATCAGCTAGAAATGCTGGGGGACACTCACCTGGTCCCAGGCCCTCCTTTTGGAACCAACATTGTGGCTGGACTGGCCCCAGTGGTTCTTATTATGATTGTAAGATGCCATTAGACACGTGCATCAGGAAAATTTGAAGCAGACAAGGGTTATTACTCACAGGTTCTGGAGGGTACTTGGCATGCGCTGGGCCACCCAGTGAGGCTGCAAGATAGGAGGAGATGGGGTAGGGAGAGAGAGACAGATAAATAGAAAGAAGAACATGCTGGTCCAGGATTCTTCTTCTATTGGGGCAGAGGTGGGGGTGGGGAGAGTCTAGGGGTTCACAAGGTCACTATTGGTGAATTTAAAACATAAGATCAGGAATTAAAAGCATGGGGAGAAAAGCAGGGAAAAAAGTGATCCAATGGTCACTTAACTAAATCAACCAAAGATTTTTTAAACAGAGGAACTCCAAGGGGTGCGGCCTGGCTCTTTATCCATTGAGGATTACACCTCTGCAATGGATGCCTTGGCAATCAAAGAGTAAGTCAAGCACTGGCCTTACAAAAGAGAAAACCATCTGTCAGGGTTCATGCCACACAGGGCATCACTAAGTCAGCGTGGTCCTAGAAGCCCAGCGGGCCACAGGAGACCACACCTGGACTCCTGCTGTTTGGAGATGAGCATGGGTCCAATCCTGCGGCATTCTGCTGGCCACAGCCAGGCACTGGGGCTCCACTCGGGGTCACTGGGGGCTAGAAAGTTCAGAGATATAATTTGCACTTTCCAAAACTGACTCCAACTGGAAATAGATTGGAGGGAAGAAACTGTATGTTACCAAATTAGTTAGGATCTGCTGGCTAGTTTCCACATGAAAGAGGATACAGATTCACACAGGTGAAACTGTGTGAATCATCACCCAGAATGACATGTATGCAGGTTTGTCTCACCTGTCAAACTTTGAAGGCCCTTTTCATCTTTCTATGGTGTGGTACCTAGTCTAGGGCCTGGCAAAGAGGAATCTAATTACTATTTGTTAAATGTATGCATGAATAAAATAATTACATAAACGGACTAGAAATAACCTCAGCCTGGTCAACAGCAGACCTGAGTCCAGTCTCTTGGTCCCTGAATTACCTTGGGTAGGTCACTGTCTCCTCTTCAGCATCGTCATCTGTGAAATGAAGGCGGTAGAACCTGGGGTTGTTAGGGGGCGTTAGTTCTGTAACCTAAGAACCAACCTTACCCAACTGCTTGCAGTCTGAAAATAAGGGATCTCAAAGACACAAAGCTCTAATTAGAACTCAAAGGCCTGAAGACCTTAAAAGTCTTGCTAAGTCAAAACCCACTGGAGCCAGGAGAAGCTTCAGGGAAGAGGGGCTGGGAGCAGCGAAGTGGGGAGGGAGGCATCACAGGTGCAGGAAGCAAAGGCGCAGAACGGGAACACACTTGGTGTGTACCGAGGAGCTGGGAGGGCCTGGCTTTGCGGGAGCCAGGCAGTCCCCCCATCCTCCCATCAGGCACCGGAGTCACTGTCATGTTCTGTGTAGCCTCTCAGACGGCAGGAGAGGGGGATCTGTATGGATAAATGACCGAGTCCCCTCATCTCTCAGCTGGAGAAACAGAGGATAACGGTGCTGGCCCAGGGCCTTGTGGAAGGTCTCCCGACCCTGAGTCTGGGACTTGCTCTGTCTCCCGGGCTCATCTGTGAGTCTTCAAAGGATTGACACCTCTGCCTTCCACATCTCCCAGGTGCCGCAAGCAGGATTCTGTACCCAGAAGGTGCTTCATGAGTGCTCTGCGGGAACGAACAACTAGCCGAAGAACCCTGCAGGGTTCTGCTCAGTGTGCTGAGCAATAGCAACCATTTCGGGGGAGACTTGGGGAATTTTCCAGAGCTTTAGAGGCCTGGCACGGCTTGTCCTGAACCTACAGGAGTAAATCGCTTGCCTCTGTGAAATGAATTATCTCTCCCCGGGCACCTAGTGGTGAGAGAAAGGAGTCGTTCGCTAAATGGCCCCTTCCCGCTGCATGAGAGAACAGATGTGCTTCACGTGGGCATGGAAATCACTTCTCTCAGGAACGTTTCTGAAGAGAGTCGTTTCAGCAGGGCAGCTGGCGGCGTGACTGGAGCCAGCACTGTGATGCCGCAGCTAGCCAGCCCTCGAGAGAGGCAGCTCCCTTTTATTTTCATTAGAGGGACCTCAGGCCAGGGTGGAGAGAGACTACACCAGTGACAATCAAATATTTTCCTTCCCCATCCAGCCATTCTCAAGACTGAGGCCCACGGAACAGAGGGGCCCCCAGGAGCCATTCCGGGCTGGAGATGAGACAAAAGGACCCTGACCCAGGGCAGGCTCTGCGCTCGGCTGACCTCTCAGAGCCCCGGCCCATCCTCTCTGCAGGTCATTGCGTTAGTCACTGCACACCACCCCCACACACCCCTTTATTACCCCTTATTTTTTTCTTAACACTTTATTTTTGTTTTTTTTATTGAAATATAGTTGATTTACAATGTTGTGTTGGTTTCTGGTGTACAGCAAAGTGATTCAGTTTTTTAAATATATACCTTTCAGATTCTTTTCTGTTATAGGTTATTACAATATATTGAATATAGTTCCCTTTGCTATACAGTAGGTTCTTGTTCTTTATCACTCTAATGCATAATAGTGTGTATCTGCTAATTCCAGACTAATTTATCCCTCCCCACCTCTTTTACCCTTTGGTAACCATAAGTTTGTATTCTATGTCAGCGAGTCTATTTCTGCCTTGTAAATGAGATCGTGTATATCACTTTTAACATGAAACACTTACTTGTAAGTGAGAACAGATGACGCTCGTCTTCATTGCCCCTCGCTTTTCATCACAGGTGCTTCTTCTGGGCCCGCAGGACCCAGGCGGTGGACTTGGAAGCGTAAGGAGCTTTCCCTGCCCCTCCACAGGTGGAGCAAGTCTGCCCCTCCACTTCTGAGCCATCAGAGTGCATCTTTTGTTGAAAATACTTCAAACTTATCATTCTTTGGGAATGAGAATTTTGAAAAAGGAAACAAGAGAAATGTCTATTTAGTTCTTTGGCCCATTTTTTGATTGGGTCGTTTATTTTTCTGGAATTGAGCTGCATAAGTTGCTTGTATATTTTTGAGATTAGTTGTTTGTCAGTTGCTTCATTTGCTATTATTTTCTCCCATTCCGAAGGCTGTCTTTTCACCTTGCGTATATTTTCCTTTGTTGTGCAGAAGCTTTTAATTTTTTTTTCTTTTTTTTTTTTTCCTTTTTTTTTTATTAAATTTTAAAATCTTTAATTCTTACATGTGTTCCCAAACATGAAACCCCCTCCCACCTCCCTCCCCATAACATCTCTGTGGGTGATCCCCATGCACCAGCCCCAAGCATGCTGTATCCTGCGTCAGACATAGACTGGCGATTCAATTCTTACATGATAGTATACATGATAGAATGCCATTCTCCCAAATCATCCCGCCCTCTCCCTCTCTCTCTGAGTCCAAAAGTCCGTTATACACAGCTGTGTCTTTTTTCCTGTCTTGCATACAGGGTCGTCATTGCCATCTTTCTAAATTCCATATATATGTGTTAGTATACTGTATTGGTGTTTTTCTTTCTGGCTTACTTCACTCTGTATAATCGGCTCCAGTTTCATCCATCTCATCAGAACTGATTCAAATGAATTCTTTTTAACGGCTGAGTAATACTCCATCGTGTATATGTACCAAAGCCTCCTTATCCATTCATCTGCTGATGGACATCTAGGTTGTTTCCATGTCCTGGCTATTATAAACAGTGCTGCGATGAACATTGGGGTACATGTGTCTCTTTCAATTCTGGTTTCCTCGGTGTGTATACCCAGCAGTGGGATTGCTGGGTCATAAGGTAGTTCTATTTGCAATTTTTTAAGGAATCTCCACACTGTTCTCCATAGTGGCTGTACTAGTTTGCATTCCCACCAACAGTGTAGGAGGGTTCCCTTTTCTCCACACCCTCTCCAGCATTTATTGCTTGCAGATTTTTGGATCGCAGCCATTCTGACTGGTGTGAAGTGGTACCTCATTGTGGTTTTGATTTGCATTTCTCTGATAATGAGTGATGTTGAGCATCTTTTCATGTGTTTGTTAGCCATCCATATGTCTTCTTTGGAGAAATGTCTATTTAGTTCTTTGGTCCATTTTTTGATTGGGTCGTTTATTTTTCTGGAATTGAGCTGCATAAGTTGCTTGTATATTTTTGAGATTAGTTGTTTGTCAGTTGCTTCATTTGCTATTATTTTCTCCCATTCCCATTTGTTTATTTTTGCTTTTATTTCCAGAATTCTGGGAGGTGGATCATAGAGGATCCTGCTGTGATTTATGTCTGAGAGTGTTTTGCCTATATTCTCCTCTAGGAGTTTTATAGTTTCTGGTCTTACATTTAGATCTTTAATCCATTTTGAGTTTATTTTTGTGTGCAGTGTTAGAAAGTGATCTAGTTTCATTCTTTTACAAGTGGTTGACCAGTTTTCCCAGCACCACTTGTTAAAGAGATTGTCTTTACTCCATTGTATATTCTTGCCTCCTTTGTCAAAGATAAGGTGTCCATATGTGTGTGGATTTATCTCTGGGCTTTCTATTTTGTTCCATTGATCTATATGTCTGTCTTTGTGCCAGTACCATACTGTTTTGATGACTGTGGCTTTGTAGTAGAGCCTGAAGTCAGGCAAGTTGATTCCTCCAGTTCCATTCTTCTTTCTCAAGATTGCTTTGGCTATTCGAGGTTTTTTGTATTTCCATACAAATCTTGAAATTATTTGTTCTAGTTCTGTGAAAAATATGGCTGGTAGCTTGATAGGGATTGCGTTGAATTTGTAAATTGCTTTGGGTAGTATACTCATTTTCACTATATTGATTCTTCCAACATTTCTCCAAAGAAGACATACTGATGGCTAACAAACACATGAAAAGATGCTCAACATCACTCATTATCAGAGAAATGCAAATCAAAACCACAATGAGGTACCACTTCACACCAGTCAGAATGGCTGCGATCCAAAAATCTGCAAGCAATAAATGCTGGAGAGGGTGTGGAGAAAAGGGAACCCTCCTACACTGTTGGTGGGAATGCAAACTAGTACAGCCACTATGGAGAACAGTGTGGAGATTCCTTAAAAAATTGCAAATAGAACTACCTTATGACCCAGCAATCCCACTGCTGGGTATACACACCGAGGAAACCAGAATTGAAAGAGACACATGTACCCCAATGTTCATCGCAGCACTGTTTATAATAGCCAGGACATGGAAACAACCTAGATGTCCATCAGCAGATGAATGGATAAGAAAGCTTTGGTACATGTACACGATGGAGTATTACTCAGCCGTTAAAAAGAATTCATTTGAATCAGTTCTGATGAGATGGATGAAACTGGAGCCGATTATACAGAGTGAAGTAAGCCAGAAAGAAAAACACCAATACAGTATACTAACACATATATATGGAATTTAGAAAGATGGCAATGACGACCCTGTATGCAAGACAGGAAAAAAGACACAGCTGTGTATAATGGACTTTTGGACTCAGAGAGAGAGGGAGAGGGCGGGATGATTTGGGAGAATGGCATTCTATCATGTATACTATCATGTAAGAATTGAATCGCCAGTCTATGTCTGACGCAGGATACAGCATGCTTGGGGCTGGTGCATGGGGATCACCCACAGAGATGTTATGGGGAGGGAGGTGGGAGGGGGTTTCATGTTTGGGAACACATGTAAGAATTAAAGATTTTAAAATTTAATAAAAAAAAAAGGAAAAAAAAGAAAAAGGAAACAAGAACATGAGGCAGTAGAAAAGAGACCAGTGTGTGTCCTGAGTGGGACCCCTTCATTCAAGCTGCCTCATTTTATACATATAGTATTTATTTCACAATCACCCTGCTGAGGTGGACATTTAAAATATCAATTTAAAGATGAGGAATATGAGATTTAGAAATGTTTTTTAAATTGCCCATGTTCATCATCTACCAGGTAAGACCTCACATTAGAAAATCCTAGAACCTCATAGCTGGAACTCTCCTTAAACTCAATCCATCTGGTTTAATTCCTCCCCATCCTCTCATGTTTCCTTTTTGTTTCCATTTCAATCTTTTGGTCAGTTTTCTGCTATCAGCAATAATTATGCTTTGCTCCAACCTCTTGAGCTACAAATCACCACTCTAGGGAAGCTGTGGAGAAGGAAATGGCACCCCACTCCAGTACTCTTGCTAGGGAATCCTGTGGACGGAGGAGCCTGGTGGGCTGCTGTCCATAGGGTCACACAGAGTCAAACACGACTGAAGCGACTTAGCGTGCATGCTTGCATTGGAGAATAAAATGGCAACCCACTCCAATATTCTTGCCTGGAGAATCCCAGGGACAGAGAAGCCTGGTGGGCTGCCGTCTATGGGGTCACACAGAGTCGGACATGAATAAACCAACTTAGCAGCAGCAGCAGCAGGGAAGCCGAGTTCTGACACTCTCAAGAGTGCTTATTCTCCAGCAGAAGACTCTTGAGGGTCTATATGGGAGAGCATACTTGCTCGCATCACATTCTCTAATAAAAGACTTATCCATGATGCAGATGATACTTTGGTCTCCATTGGCCTTATTCCCTTGTCTTATTCTGTACTGGTTCAGAGTATGGGTGAAGAGAACAGTATTATTTGGATACTCAACGTGAGCTGAGTCCATAGGATTCTCTCTCCTGGGATTTTGAATCTTGAGACACATAGGGATCAAATTTGGTTGGAGTAGGGCTGTCTATAGGCTGTGCCCTGGAGAGAAAGACGGTGAACTTGGCTACCGAGGCACCAGGACCTATGGTTCCATCCTTCCAAGCCTGGTCACTCAGCTCTTTGTTTCTGAGAGGTACTGCATTAGCTCCAGCCTTCTGGTTGGATCTTGAAGAAGAGACAAGATTTTTAGACAGTGATGGAAAGAAAGCAGGGCTGGGGTGGAGTTTCCAGGTAGAGAGGATGAGCAAAGGTAATGGGTAGAAAAGCCCACGGAAGGTTTAGAGGAGTCAAGTGTAATTGGCTGGAACATACTGCATGCGTAGGTGAGTAGGAGATACAGTCGGCTAGGGCCAGCTCTTGATGGACATTGAATGCACAATAGGGAATTTGGAGTTTGTAATGCAGGAATTCATAGACACTGAACAAAATGAAGCACAGGGTGACATGTGTAAGGATAGACTGAAGTCAGATCAGAAAGGACCAGAATTACAGTCCCAGCTCTGCCACCTCATTAGCCTGTCTCCCCTATTCCAAACCCACTCTCCTAAGGTAATCAACATTGACAGCCAATGTGTATTTTTCACACCTTTCCTTTTGCTTACACAAATACAAACAATTATAGCACCCATCCCCTCCTGCAGAGAAGCTAACATGGTATCATATACATTACTCTATAACTTGCTTTGTTTACTTAAATTCTGCAAACATTTTCCAAGTCATTGCACACATATCTAACTCAGTTTTGTTTTTAATGGTTGCATTTTAATCCATGTATGAGTTTCCCATAATTAAGCCAACCAATTAACTATGGATGGAGATTGAGATTGTTTCAAGCTTTTGCTAATACAAAAGATAGTGTAAATTTACTCTTATACACTTATTTTTACAACTTTTAAAAGAAAACATGCTCAAAAGTAGTACTCCTATGTTAAAAAGAAAGTCCATTTAAAATTTCAGTAAGTGTTTCCACATTAATTTTTCCAAAATGTTGTAGCAGTTAATTCCCACTACTGAGTACACTCATTTGATGGCAAAATTAAGAAGTTTATGAAACCAAGTGTGGGCAGATTTGTGCATTAACTCTTATACTCTCCTGGTAGAAATAGAAATTGGTGCTATGTTTTAACAGGAGTTTAGTATTATAAAGTTATGTATTCATATACCCTGTAACCCAAATGACTATGTATATACAAAAGGAAAACACTTTCACACCTATTCCAAGAAACTCATACAGCAATTATGACACAATAAGCAGAAACAAGAAATACCCTTTGGCAGGATATTGAATATATAAATTGTGGCACTGTCATACAATTGGTAGTGAAAATGAATGAACTATGACTACATGCTATAATATAGTGTACACATATTATGTACTAAACAGACATGTATAAAATACTGAGTGAAAAATTAAGACCCAGAAGAATATTGTTTACTGTTGTAAGAAAAAAACTACACTTGTAATAAATATAAACAAAATTGTATATATAATAAAACTTTCAAAAATCAAGGTAATAATAGACAAGTGGTCACCTTAGGTAGAGGGAGGAAGAGGGGGTGGAGGAGAAACACATAGGCAGAATATATTACTGTTGATGGTCTGATTCTTTGACGTGGTTCGTCAGTATTAACTATGTCATAAATAGAGGGTAGTTGACTGATTAATTTAAAAAGGGGGCCATTCATGAGAATGTGTCAGGAACCAAGGCTATAATAAGAAAAAGAAGACAGAGAAAAGTGAAACCAACAAGGAATAAGAGATGAGACCTCACTTGAGGGGACCAGGGTTCTGTGTGATGACAACGCGGGGTTCTTGACTCCTGGGTTTGGATCAGGACATTTGTGGGGGGTATTGACATATTCAATACAGATTTCTCACAAGAAACCTCAGTTGCTTTGTAAAAACAAACTCCTTGGATTCCTTCCCCTTGTGCACAATGTCTTCAGGGTCTGTCATCGTGATGGTCTGGGAATGATTGGTTTCTTCCTATCTCATGTATTTCACCCTTTGGAGAAAAATATTGTCTGGAAATTTTTATCTTGCCTTGCAGTTGAGGTGATTCAGCAGTCACACGCTTTTTGTCTGTGATGCAGCATGAGGCTGTCCAGAGCAGGGTGAACTGTCCCAGAGAAAAGCTCTGTTCTCTTGCTGTACAAAAGGCATTCTCACCTCCACATCCCCTATCTGCTGTCCCAGCCAGCTGGCAATACCTCCAGGCCCAGGAAGGGCACAGATGAAAGGGTGGAGCAGACTGGATTGGGGAAGACTGCCATCTGGATGTGTTTTCAGGAACCTCTCCCAGGTGGGGTCATCTTGGCCTCCTGAAGTGTTCCTGCGCTAAAATAATCCCCTTCCCTCCTAAACTGGAGTGATTGGCAACCAGCAAGTAAGAAAGGGACTCAGCTGCTACTTGTTGGCCAGGTCCAGGCTAGATGGGTCAGGATGGGAGCACAAATTTTCCATCTACCTCTGTATCCTGGGGCTTGGAATGGAGTTGTCTGGGGAGCAGCTATAATTGTGTAATGATGGATGAAACACTCGGTCTCTCCAGCAGGATGAGAAGATGGTGAGCTCTTATTGTTATTATTTTTGATTTACAAAAAGAGCAAGTCATAAAGCCCCAGGGCCACTTAGCTAATAGACACATAATTCACCAGGAGCTCTTAAAAGCGTCATGTTATGGGCATGATAGCCTTTTCTCTGCTTTCCCCCTAGCCTTGGTCTGACTGAACAGATGGGGGCCAAAACCAACACAATCAGGACTGCCCCCCAACAGTCCAGATGTTTGCACCTGGCATCAACCCCCCTTCAGACCTGTGCTGCACCCCTGGGCCCTCAGAACTTGTTGCACCAGTGAATCTGGATTCGTCAGTTCAAGAAGATGAAACTCTGCTGCTAGTCATCCCCCTGACCTGTAGTCATGGCAGGGACTGCACATACAGGGACCAGTCATCCCCCCGCCAATTCTTCTCCCTCTCAATAAGTAAGACCCAGCTACATGGGTTACTTGGTCTCCGTTCTTGTTTAGTCACTAAGTCGAGTATGACTCTTTGCAACCCCATGGACTGTAGCCCACCAGGCTCCTCTCTCCATAGGATTGCCCAGGCAAGAATACTGGAGTGGGTTGCCATTTCCTTTTCCAGGGGATCTTCCAGACCCAGGGATGAAACCCAGGTCTCCTGCTTCATAGTCAGAGTCTTTACCACTGAGCCACCAGGGAAGCCTTACTTGGACTCTAAAATCCTTATATTTTGGCAAAATACTCTGTCCACAATGGCCAGATTCTCTTCCCAATTTACCATCTTTGAATTCTACTCCTTCTTTAAGCACCAAGTCAACTGCTGCCTCCCAGCTGGCATTGTCTTCTTTCTTCTGGTTGGAATTAAACTCTTCTCCTTCTGCGCTGGCTCTTCTTGTGGCATCTAAACTGTAATCTGGGTGTGGTGGTCTCTGCAGTTTACCTTTTCTGTTTGCTGACAAGTCGCTTGCAGGCGAGGAATGAGGTCCCGAGAGGTAAGACAGGCAGAGCATTAAGCAGAGTATGAGTGCGGCAGGTGCTAACAGGAGCTCCTGTCTCTCTGCACAGCGCCTTGGAGCGGAGCAGACCTTCAGAGTTAGCTGAATGTGCATGGAACTGAGAGAAAGGACAAATGACAAATAAGCTAAAGTAACAAGAACTAGGATCAAAGTCCGGGGGATTTCTGAATTATTTGTTTTGAGTGGGAAAATATAGGGAATAAGTCCAACTTTGTTACAGTTTGGAGGGGGCTGTTTCAGATTGGGTTGTACCAAGTATAAGAAGTGAATCAGACAGTGTGATTTGAGTTTCTCTGTTTTGAATATTTGAGATGGATTTTGCCTGTTATCCTCATCCACCCTGTGCAGGATCTGAAAGACAGGTACTGTCACAAGGGCAGGAAAAGGTGGCTGAATCCTTTATCAATACTTACCCCATATGTGTGGGCTTCCTCTTTGTTTTATAAAGTGAGTGAGGGAGTCAGCATTTAGATTTGAAATATTTTGTTCTACCAAATTTTAATTATCATGTTTGTAATGATGGGATATGGCCTCCAAATCTAGCAGAGCTATTAGAAGGTTTTACTTCAAGACAATCTGTTGCAATTATATTTGTTCAGTTCTTCAAATTGTCTCAATCTTATTGTTTATCTTCAGATGGAACAATGTAAGGGGAAATGAGTTTGAATCAGCTGGGGAAGATTAATAATAGTTACTGCCAACTCCACTACCTCTCCCTACATCAGCACCATTTAATGACCACCGACCCATTGTCACTGTCTCTATGCCATACACAAACCCTGCAAAAACAAGTAATGTTTCCTTTATTTTAAGATAAGGAAGCTGAAGCCCCCAAAGTGTAAATGATTTCAGCTCAAGGCTGAAGCTAGGATTCAAAATCAGACACATTAGCCTTTAACACTTGTTTCATTCCCAGCACATCCCAGCCCAGACCTCCTTCTTTCATGAAGCCAGGCTGACTTTTGCCGAGGAGCATGGGCAGTGGGGAGCGGGCACCACTTGCATTAAATGCATCTGGATCATTTTGCTCCAGCGTTTATGAAGGGCTGGGGCTCCTCTTATTTGAAACTCTTCTGATCTTTTGATATTAGAAAGAGTTCCCTCCCCCCACCCTACCCCAAACTTCAGGACTAGATGGCACATCAGGGCAACAAGCTCCCTTATAGTTTTAGCCCTGGTTTCCTCCTGAGCCAAGGCATTGCCCTGAGAGGTAGTAGAGAGCTCACACTGGCTGTGGACACAAAACTGTTTACTTTGAGCAAGTCACTTAGTGTCTCTGAGCTTCAGTGTCCTTAAAATGAGACTAATAAAATCCCCTTGAGGGAGGGGATACAATGATAAAACAATTTATTGAGTGGTAATGCCTAGAAAAGTCCGTCTAGGCAAGGCTATGGTTTTTCCAGTGGTCATGTATGGATGTGAGAGTTGGACTATAAAGAAAGCTGAGCACCGAAGAATTGAGCTTTTGAACTGTGGTGTTGGAGAAGACTCTTGAGAATCCCTTGGACTGCAAGGAGATCCAACCAGTCCATCCTAAAGGAGATTGGTCCTGGGTGTTCATTGGAAGGACTGATGCTGAAGCTGAAACTCCAATACTTTGGCCACCTCATGCGAAGAGTTGACTCATTGGAAAAGACTGTGATGCTGGGAGGGATTGGGGGCAGGAGGAGAAGGGGACGACAGAGGATGAGATTGCATCATGGACTCAATGGACATGAGTTTGGGTAAACTCCGGGAGTTGATGATGGACAGGGAGGCCTGGCATGATGTGATTCATGGGGTCGCAAAGAGTCAGACACGACTGAGCGACTGAACAGAACTGAACTGAACTGAACTGAAATGAGGATGTTAATTAACTGAGTAAATAAGCATAACGATAGTCCCCTCTGAGGCTGATATAAAAATTGAGACATACAGTGAAAGCCAAAGGGCTCTGTCAGTGAAACGCCCCGGACACACATATGGGATGATTACAGGTGATCGCATGGATGTGGATGCCAAGACCCTGAGCAAGGAAGTAAATTTGTTCAGGGTTCCTCTTGCAGTGAGGAGATGTGTTACCCTTCCCCTGAACTGCGCAGCCTGCTCCTCAACGCCCTTGCAGGGGCAGGAGGGGCCTGACAGCCGGGAGGTGGGGAGGCTGTCCTGAGCCCAGTACCTCCCAGGACAGAGGAGATGAGACAAAGAGAGCGCAACCTTTCACTGGAGTGGTAGACGCCTAGCACTTTCGTAACTTTAAAGGACTGAGAAGGCAAGAGGCCCAGGCTTATTTAAATAATCCACATCTTGTAAAGTGAGAGACAAAAAAGTAGTTAAAACTCAGCTAACATTTGTCAACCCCAGGAGCAGCCCCGGCTTTCACTCGGGCGACTAGGAAGACGGTGTGCTGTGGGAGCGGTGACTGATGAGTGTAATATGCTCCAGCAGCTCCAGGCTGAGCAGTTATTGCATTAGCTCCCACGGCCTGAAGCGTGATGCATGGATTCAATCCACCCCACGTGGCGGCGGACACGAGGGCGCCTCTCTCCAGACACCTCTGAGGGCCGGGGGCGGGGCCAGTGAGGAAGTGCTCAGGGTGGTGGGGGGAGGGCAGGGGGCGTGGGCTGGACGGCCGCCACCCATGCTCACCCGGTGTACCCCGGGCTGGAGGACCACCAAGCAAACGGACTTTTCTGTAAAAAACAGAGCATCCCTCCATGAAAAGAGTGCAGTGGTCATTGTGATAATGAAATAAGATTGCAGGTATTTTCACTGTATTTTTCAGACAAATAATGCTCTTATTGTCTCTATAATTTAATAAATGAAAAGCATGAAAATGATTCTTTTCTCTTAGTATATAATTTCCCGATGGATGAAGCACCCTCTGAACTCTGCAATGGTGATATTGATGGAGAAAAGTCAGCCTTTGGATGATTCAGAGTACTCTTGGCAATTGTGAACATGCCCACAATCTTCAGAGATACAAGTTGATTTTTATTTTAATTTCATAAAATAAATGTTGAGCCAGAACCATTAAAAAAAAAAAAAAGCATTCCTTCACCTAGTTGGCCCCATTTGTTCCATTTAAGATGCAATGGGTGAGACAATCAGGGGGTAAGTAATACCATAAATTTCTGGAAACTGCTCATTTTTATTTAAAACTTTTTTTTTCATGCTTCTGGCTTCTTTTTCTTTGGAGTTTTGAAGTTACTAAAATCTGCTTATTTAGTACTGTCAAAACCTTTGGCTCAGTCAGACAAAAGGAGCTTGGACTAGTGGAGAGAACATTTGATTAGGAACTCAGAGACTAAACTAGCTCTGTGATTTGGGCAATTTCACTCTTTCAACAAATATTTAAAGCCCTCATTATATACAGGCGGTCCTGCCAGATGCTACAGAAGATGCCAAGATGTACAAAAACAGTCCCTGCCCCCAGGTGCGTACAACCCTCTTCTGTGTCTCCCCTTCTTTATCTGAAAATGGAGACTCACAGGCTATGTCCAATTTCCCCCATCAGGTTGTGGTTAGGACCAGGTACGAAAGCACTGAGCCCAGGGCCTGGTCCACAGAAGGCTCTCAGCATATCCAGCAATGACACTGAAAGTGACTTCGCTTCTTTCCTCTCCTTATGTATGCAGTGTCTCGTTAACCAACATGGCATCAAGATGTGACTGTTCACTTTCCATTTAAAATAAAACACACAAGACATTATTTATAACACTGTTTGCTTATCCAAGGATACAGACTTTAGGAACCAAGCTTTAAGCCTGAGGAAGTTGGCAACAGGGACAGAAAGGGGCGGACCACTCCCTTGTTCTGCAGGTGCAGAGGCCTGCCTGCCAGCATTACTCTGCTTTCATGCCATTAAAAATATATAATGTCCAGAAAGTGAAGAAGAAATGCAGTCTCAAATTATCCTAAGGAAAAAAGAAATCTGGGTCAGAGAAGGACCCCTGAGAAAATCACTACTGCCTGCCGACCTCTTTTCATCATCTGGGAAGGAAGGGAGAGGTCAGAGGAGGCTGCCCAGGGACTGCTGCAGTGGGTGGGCTGTGGCTCTCTGCATTTCTCCCTGATGCATCGGGGTGCAGGAGCAGATGGCAAGTCCTCAGAGCCCCAGATCAAGGCACCGAGGAGTCTGAGCACAGCCAGAAAGCTGGGCCCACGCTCAGGGATCAGGGTGAAAATGGCTCTCACAGAAACGGTTTCTCAGCCAGCATTGATTGTCCACAGGGTGTGAGTGAGAATCTCAGCAGGCTCCTCAGAGAAAGAAGGGGAGTGCACTGGATTCGGAGGCTCGGCTTGGTTGGCATCAGAGTAAAGGATAAAGCTCAGGAAATGGCTGCTTAGCCTATAAGTCACTGTTACTTTTTCATGTGCTGAGTACTTCAGGATCACTCTGCCTGACCTTTCCTGCTCAAACACCACAGGTCAGCTCAGGGGGAGCCTGAGGGTCACCCAGGCACAGCCACCCAAGAGGGAAGCTTCGATCTGTCCTCACAAGAAAGACAGCCCATGTGTCGGAGTGGGGGTGGGGGGCCGGTGGCAGTCAGTGCCTCAAGAAGTCAGGAGAAGGAAGCTGTGTTCTCTGACACTTCTTTGCCTCTCCAGCCTCTCAGACAGAGCCCTTAAGGCCTTGCACAACCAGCAGAGGCTGAAGACTGAGCAATGGGTTGTTGGTCACATAGGATAAGGCCAGAGGTGAGTTGGAGCATGTCCCCACCCCATCCCCCATTCAGATACAAACTGTTGCTTGGCTTACACTCGAGGTCGCAGGAACAATGGCATCAGAACCTATGTCTCCCTTGCAAGAGTCTTCCTTTGCCGAAGCTATGCTGAATCCTGGGATGCAGCCTGCCTGGGCCAGCAGCACCTCTGACCATGGGGACACTTTAAAGATAGCCCCCACGGGGCCAATTAGCACAGAGGTGCTAATTGCTCTAAGGTGACAGAGTGGGAGGGTCTGCTTGTGCAATTCCCTTCACACTCAGAATAGTGGCAGGCACAGCTGTGGCATGAGCAGAATGACAATAAAATTTATCATCCAAATGGGTACACCTTTGAAAGGGAAAAGCACATTACTAACAATTATTCTGGGACAACAGGTATAAACTGAGTCGTTTGGGTCTGTAGTGGATGCTGTGGTATACCATCCAAATTCCTCCCATCTGGACCAAGACATTCATCTTCCCATTGCAGATGACTCCAGCATTGCCCTCAGCTGGAAGAAGGTTACACCATCTTCTCAAGGATAACACCCACTGAAGGCTGGATGACATAGGTACACGAAGGCCTAGCCTCTTTGCCTCAATTTGGAACAAATCTGAATGGCTGCTCTAGCCCCAGAGCTCACCATGGGATTGGCTGAGGCCTTTGTTGTGACTCATTGCCCTTCAATGTCTCCTCCTGCCTAATCAGCTTCCTTCATCCCTCGTGGTGTTCTTGCTGCAAGAACTCTCCATTAACCTACTCACAGCTCTTCATGTCAGAGTGTATTTCCTGGGGAACCCAACCTAAAACAGTTGGTACCACAAGTTGCCTGAGGAAGTTGACTCTAAAATGAGAATGTGGGGCCAGATCCCCTACCTGCTGGCTGACATGTGGACTTTGGGGAGCCCCTGGCATGCTGTGACAGTTCAGTTGCTAAGACTCACTGGTGGTGAAACGGGATAGAGGACTGATGGAAGGGATGTGCTAGCAGGTATGGTCTCCCTGGTGTTTAAGGGGCTAAGGAAGTCAGCCCCTTAATTATGAGGACTGGGATCAAAGGGCTGTCCCAAAGAGCCATGCCTGCATTGGAGAAATATAAGGAAAGACTGAGAATGACTAATTACCAATTTAAGGCAAAGTATGAGAGCGAGAGGGCTTCTTGGCAGCATGTAAAGAATTTTCATCTCCTGCATCTGCAGGGCAGAAATAGCTTATGAGCAGGCTCAGAGCTTAATCTTAAGGGCAGCTGAGCTTCAGAGAAGGTGGAATTCTTGACCTCAACAATACTACAATGTCATAGTTGTCATGGTTGGAAAGGCATGAGACCTTGACACAGGACAGGGACCTCTGGGCCAACATACCTGAGAATCATGAACTTGAACTTCCTGCACCTGCTGAAGCAATCACTCCTCCCTACTTGAAGGCTACTACCCTCCTTTGCTTAAAAATATAGGAACCTCTGCTTTGCAAGATAACAAGTCCCTGGTTCTCTTCCTTCTACCCCAGGATCTAGTCCCACTTCCCGTCCAGGTCACCAGACCAATAATGAGGGTTAATTCACACGCCCAAACACACAAACCCTGGGGGCGGGGGCGAAGCGTGGGGCCTATTAAGGAGAGAATAGGACTGTATAACAAAGGAAGCACACAGCCTCACCTACATGTCCCAACAGAAGCCTAGAGAACCTACCCTGGGACTGGAGTCCAGATCAACAGGGACAGAACGTGAAGTTGGTGAAGAAAGAATTTATTGCAATGGCAGCACTCTGCAGTGCCACCAGACTTAACACCCTGGCAAGGACCCCAGGAGGTGGTGCTAATATGTTGCGTGCTTTGTCTTAGAGACCCAGGAAAAAAGTGAAGTGGAAATTCTAAAGCTACATGGAGGAAAGGTTGCAAGGGCTCAGCCATGCTAGAGAGGCCATACGATATGAGACCAGAAAGCCCGCCAGTTGACTGTTCTGTAAGAGAGTCTGCCAGACCCTCCACTTGCCAAGGTGATAGGAGTGGTGATGAGCATCAACGTCACTGAGAAGCCCAGTGGTCCTCTTAGGCCAGGGCTGCTGGTATAGGAATGGGCTCCCTGGTAGAAGCGTGGGAACAATAGAATCTTAATGTAACAGAGACCAGCTGATGGCATGTTAGACCATCAGCAGCAAGGGAAGTGTAATTTTCTTAATGAGTGACAAAGATGGAGTGACAGTTAAGAGGCTTACCCCACAGAGCTATGGAGCTATCATTAGTTGAAAACGGCTGTTTTAATGGGATTATATAAGCAGCAAACAAGGGTATTAATTGATCTGCACAATAACAAGAAATCCAAGATGAATGTTCAGGAGGCTGAGGGCAGCTGCCCCAGTGAAAAAGACCATGATCCTAAGTTGGAGCCACATTAGACTGAATGTGGAAAATGTTTCACAGTTATAGGCCAGAAGGCTACTGTGATCAACCTTGAGAATTCAGAAACAAAACGACAGCTGATATGGGATGACTGATGGAAGGGATAGAAAGAGAGGGGATGTTGCAGTAACCTTACCAGCCACAGTAAGAGAATCAATACAGATTCAAACACATTCATTAAACTTACCAGTAGAGGACTGTATCTAATGCTTCGGGTATGTTGCAGGGGACCAGTGGGGTGGCAGAGGAAGTCAGTGAGCAAATCTCCACCTGTTGAGGTATAAACAATGTTTAAAGTTAATAATTGAAGAATTACTGATATAAGCTTTTCACTGAGAGGCATGGAGGTAACTACTAGGAAACTAATTAAAAATAATACCCACCTTCCCAGACCTCAGGGGGCATACATGATTGTCTTTGGGTTGAGGAAATAAGTGGAGAGAAGTGGAAAAAAGGCTTTGCCTATTGTTTTTCTTTTATAAGCTCATATATACTCTTATTTTTCATCAAGTACATGTATCATTGGGGAGCATTTTTAACTAATAGTGAAAAAGATAAGAAATGGACAATCCTCTTATTGTCAAGACACGGATGCTCAGTTCTGCAGCAACAACAAAAAAATGGAATGATCACATGGAATTTGTTACATTGTCTTCGTAAGAGTGAATTTGTTAATAAAGGCTGAAGAGAGAACTATGAAGAATGTAGCATCAAATTAAAAGGGAAAGGGTGGTTTAGAACTGAAATATCAGTGCCAGCTGAATGACCGTGTGTCGGTAAGCACTGCTTCACGTCCGTTCTTGGGATGTAAAGATCAGGTAGCAGTTGTTGGGCTGGAACTGGCCCTACAGCGAATGATCCAGTGCCGGGGTCCAGCCCCGGGGGATCCAGGGAATTCGAAGGGTGGACGGAGTCGGTGAGGAAAACTTATTTGTTTATTAACATAAGATTAGATTAGGAAGAAATAGTGTAGTAGGAAGATTAAGTGGAGATAAGAGACTTATTAACTTGGGTTACATGGAAAACCAATAAAGTTCCAGACAAGGAGCTTGCACCATCTATGTTAGGCCGCCGGCGCCCCTTTGAATATCGGAGAGTGCCCCGCTTTGGGCTCTCTCTCTTAAGGATCTTAAAAGCCGGGACAAGTAAGTATACACGGTGAGCCTCCACGTCCCAGATGGGAATTCAGCCTGAAATTAGAGTAAAGAGACACAGGGGAAACCAGTCCAGCGACTGGCTCTCCTTCTATTGTCCTTCAAGGCCTTTTATACTTTTAATTATACATAGAGATCAATGGGTAATACAAAATTATGTAGCATTAGCAGCCCAGACTCTTTCTGTATATCTTTTTGTATACAAAAGGTCTCAGGTGATTTACATTATCTTCTGGCCAAGAGGCTTGTTAACACTTTTTGGCTCTCTTCCTTAATGAATGTTAATTTCGTTTCCCCTAAGTGTTTTTCTTTAATCTGCATCTCCTTAAAGCGCTAAAGTTACATCTCTATAGAACAAAGGTGCAGTGGGTTATAACAAAGAAGGTACTTAACTCAAAGATCTAATGTTGCTAATACCAGGTCTACTACTTGTTTTCCTATATACCAACTATATCTAAACATAAAGGATATGAAAATTTGGCAGCAAGTATTGGCTCAACAAATGAAACCTTTAATCAGTCCTATTCTAATGATTTTGACTCTTCGGAAGCCCCTACATTCCTAGGATGTTTTAAGCTTCCTGTGCCTCCTGCGGTGAGGAGGCCTCAAACAATCACATGCGCAGCTGTACGAGTCCTGCAGGCAGGCTAGAAAGCCATCAGAGGGGTTTTTGGATTGAAACGCTCTTTCAAATGCAGAAGACTAAAGCCCTGAATTGACTTTTTTCCAGAGAATGTCAGAAGAGTGGAAAAGCAGGCAGATTCTTATTTTTGGAGGGTGGATGCTCAGGAAATTCCAGGGGGAAAACCTGAGGTCTGATTAGCCTTGCCATCAGAGCTCTGCCGCATGACCTTGTCACGGGTGGAATTCCTCACGCTGGCTCCCGGCAGTCCAGTCCGTAGTGGGTTCAAGGTGAATGCTTTGGGGCCCAGAGAGAACTCCCTTTATGTGATAGGGGACTGGGAGCTGTTAAGGTTGTAAGATCTCTTGCCTCCAACTTCAGGGAGTACCTCGGTGATGGAACAGGAGGCACAAAGTCAGGTGGCCTCCGCTGGATGAGAATCCTTCTTTCTGCCCCTCGCAGTTTGTGTGACTCCTAGCTACACAACGAGCCTCAGTTTCTCCATCTGTAAAACAAAGTTAACAAAACCTCCTCCCAGAGTAGCTCAGAGAATAAGAAGAACTGCGTGATGCACAGCATCACACATGCTAAGTGTGAGGAGTGGGTGGGAGGGTGAAGAGGGCAGGCGTCTCCCATCAGCTTCAAGAGGGCCCTGGAATGGAGAACACCACCAAATCTGTGAGGAAGAAAGACTCTGCATGGGGATGACCCACAGAGATGTTATGGGGAGGGAGGTGGGAGGGGGGTTCATGTTTGGGAACACATGTAAGAATTAAAGATTTTAAAATTAAAAAAAAAAAGAAAGAAAGAAAGACTCTGAGCAGCTGGGAGAGGGCAGCAGCAGGACCAAAAGGGCAAAGTGAAAAAGAGGCCATCCAACGGTGTCTCTGAATCCAGACAGCATCCTGTCAGTTGCCTGGCTGGGATGCCTCACAACTTCATATATTATCAAAGGGCACCGAATCATAGAGAATCACAGAGAATGGCTCTTTGTATTAATTTTATTTCCCAGGAAAGCCCAGCTTGACTCTCCATCTGTGTTCAGCATGACCCTGATTTCTACTTAATTTCTCAGTTGGACGCTAGAGGCAGAGAGAGGTTAAGGCATTTGCCCATAAGACCTTGGCGTGGTTGCTTTTTACAGGGGTGATGTCTTGGTGGCTGCTTCAGGGCCTCCTCCACAGTAATCCTTCAGCGAGGTTCAGGAGAAACTGTGAGGCTTGGGGCCAGACCAACCGGGGTATTGCAGTCCACTCTGAACAGAAAGCCCAGCTTTTCATGCTCTCCAAGTCACAGTATCTCCAAGTCACTAGGGCTTAAGTGACACCTAGCTCACCAGACAACTGAAAGGCCATAGCAGGTGTGTAACTGTCCTCAGTAATGCCTGGAATATAGAAAAGGAACTCAGCATGTGGTGCGTTATTTTTGTCATCACCATACAGACCCTTACAATTATCAGATTCTTTCAAATTCCTTATCTTTGTGGTTTCTTTATACACTTGACCAGTGCATTTTCTTGGCAAAACTCTATTAGTCTTTGCCCTGCTTCATTCCGCATTCCAAGGCCAAATTTGCCTGTTACTCCAGGTGTTTCTTGACTTCCTACTTTTGCATTCCAGTCCCCTATAATGAAAAGGACATCTTTTGGGGGTGTTAGTTATAAAAGGTCTTGTAGGTCTTCATAAAACCGTTCAATTTCAGCTTCTTCAGCATTACTGGTTGGGCATAGACTTGGATTACCGTGATATTGAATGGTTTGCCTTGGAAACGAACAGAGATCATTCTGTTGTTTTTGAAATTGCATCCAAGTACTGCATTTTGGACTCTTTTGTTGACCATGATGGCTACTCCATTTCTTCTGAGGGATTCCTGCCCACAGTAGTAGATATAAGGTCATCTGAGTTAAATTCACCCATTCCAGTCCATTTTAGTTTGCTGATTCCTAGAATGTCAACGTTCACCCTTGCCATCTCTTATTTGACCACTTCCAATTTGCCTTGATTCATGGACCTGACATTCCAGGTTCCTATGCAATATTGCTCTTTACAGCATCGGATCTTGCTTCTATCACCAGTTACATCCACAACTGGGTATTGTTTTTGCTTTGGCTCCATCCCTTCATCTTTCTGGAGTTATTTCTCCACTGATCTCCAGTAGCATATTGAGCACCTAATGACCTGGGGAGTTCCTCTTTCGGTATCCTGTCATTTTGCTTTTTCATACTGTTCATGGGGTTCTCAAGGCAAGAATACTGAAGTGGCTTGCCATTCCCTTCTCCAAATGCACTGGTCATAGCAAACACCCTCTTCCAACAACACAAGAGAAGACTCTACACATGGACATCACCAGATGGTCAACACCGAAATCAGATTGATTATATTCTTCGCAGCCAAAGATGGAGAAGCTCTATACAGTCAGCAAAAACAAGACCAGATCATGTGGCTCAGATCATGAACTCCTTATTGCCAAATTCAGACTGAAATTGAAGAAAGTAGGGAAAGCCACTAGACCATTCAGGTATGACCTAAATCAAATCCCTATGATTATACAGCGGAAGTGAGAAATAGATTTAAGGGCCTAGATCTGATAGATAGAGTGCCTGATGAACTATGGAATGAGGTTCGTGACATTGTACAGGAGACAGGGATCAAGACCATCCCCAAGGAAAAGAAATGCAAAAAAGCAAAATGGCTGTCTGGGGAGGCCTTACAAATAGCTGTGAAAAGAAGAGAGGTGTAAAGCAAAGGAGAGAAGGAAAGATATAAGCATCTGAATGCAGAGTTCCAAGGAATAGCAAGAAGAGATAAGAAAGCCTTCTTCAGGGATCAATGCAAAGAAGTAGCGGAAAAGAACAGAATGGGAAAGACTAGAGATCTCTTCAAGAAAATTAGAGATACCAAGGGAACATTTCATGCAAAGATGGGCTCAATAAAGGACAGAAATGGTCTGGACCTAACAGAAGCAGAAGATATTAAGAAGAGGTGGCAAGAATACACGGAAGAACTGTACGAAAAAGATCTTCACAACCCAGATAATCATGATGATGTGATCACTAATCTAGAGCCAGACATCTTGGAATGTGAAGTCAAGTGGGCCTTAGAAAGCATCACTATGAACAAAGCTAGTGGAGGTGATGGAATTTCAGTTGAGCTATTTCAAATCCTGAAAGATGATGCTGTGAAAGTGCTGCACTCAATATGCCAGCAAATTTGGAAAACTCAGCAGTGGCCAGAGGACTGGAAAAGGTCAGTTTTCATTCCAATTCCAAAGAAAGGCAATGCTCAAGAATGCTCAAACTACTGCACAATTGCACTCATCTCACATGCTAGTAAAGTAATGCTCAAAATTCTCCAAGCCAGGCTTCAGCAATACATGAACCATGAACTCCCTGATGTTCAAGCTGGTTTTAGAAAAGGCAGAGGAACCAGAGATCAAATTGCCAACATCTGCTGGATCATGGAAAAAGCTAGAGAGTTCCAGAAAAACATCTATTTCTGCTTTATTGACTATGCCAAAGCCTTTGACTATGTGGATCACAAGAAACTGTGGAAAATTCTTCAAGAGATGGGAATACCAGACCACCTAACCTGCCTCTTGAGAAACCTGTTTGCAAGTCAGGAAGCAACAGTTAGAACTGGGCATGGAACAACAGACTGGTTCCATATAGGAAAAGGAGTACATCAAGGCTGTATATTGTCACCCTGCTTATTTAACTTATATGCAGAGTACATCATGAGAAATGCTGGACTGGAAGAAACACAAGCTGGAATCAAGATTGCCAGGAGAAATCTCAATAACCTCAGATATGCAGATGACACCACCCTTATGGCAGAAAGTGAAGAGGAACTAAAGAGCCTCTTGATGAAAGTGAAAGAGGAGAGTGAAAAAGTTGACTTAAAGCTCAACATTCAGAAAACAAAGATCATGGCATCTGGTCCCATCACTTCATGGCAAATAGGTGGGGAAACAGTGGAAACAGTGGCTGACTTTAATTTTTGGGCTCCAAAATCACTGCAGATGGTGACTGCAGCCATGAAATTAAAAGACGCTTACTCATTGGAAGGTAAGTTATGACCAACCTAGATAGCATATTCAAAAGCAGAGACATTACTTTGCCGACTAAGGTCCGTCTATTCAAGGCTATGGTTTTTCCAGTGGTCATGTATGGATGTGAGAGTTGGACTGTGAAGAAGGCTGAGTGCCGAAGAATTGATGCTTTTGAACTGTGGTGTTGGAGAAGACTCTTGAGAGTCCCTTGGACTGCAAGGAGATCCAACCAGTCCATACTGAAGGAGATCAACCCTGGGATTTCTTTGGAAGGAATGATGCTAAAGCTGAAGCTCCAGTACTTTGGCCACCTCATGCGAAGATCTGACTCATTGGAAAAGACTCTGATGCTGGAAGGGATTGGGGGCAGGAGGAGAAGGGGATGACTGAGGATGAGATGGCTGGATGGCATCACGGGAGGAATGTTGCTAAAGCTGAAGCTCCAGTACTTTGGCCACCTCATGCGAAGATTTGACTCATTGGAAAAGACTCTGATGCTGGGAGGGATTGAGGGCAGGAGGAGAAGGGGACGACCGAGGATGAGATGGCTGGATGGCATCACAGACTCGATGGACTTGAGTCTGAGTGAACTCCAGGAGATGGTGATGGACAGGGAGGCCTGGCATGCTGCAATTCACGGAGTCGCAAAGAGTCAGACATGACTCAGCGACTGTACTGAACTGAACTATAGACTTGATTTCACAGACCAGTAAGATTTTCACAAAGAAGGAACCAATATAGAGTCGACAACGTTTATTTTGCTGAGTAAGGTCATTAAAGGCAAACTACTAATCATTAGCAGCACACTTTCAACACATATACACACGAACAGAAATAGCATAATATTAGAATAAAGGATAATATTTTAAAATAGGGAGTGAATTAATTAAGAATAAAGGATAGTCTTTTAAAGTTGGGAATGAAACTTTCCCCGTTATTATTTTTCTTATTTCTTCTCAGGTTGGTAAAAACTTTGTCGTAAACTGACTCTATCCGTCTACACCTGGGAACCACGGCCTCAGTTTCCTTTGAACTCAAAACAACAAACAAGGTAGGTGAGGAAATGATTGCAGCATTGTTTCCATTTTACAGGTGAGAAAACTGAGTCAAGGAGAGGGGAACTAACTTCTGATGCTTCTTGGAGCTCTAAGTATCTGTTTTGGTATTATCATTTTCATCATCATCAGAACGCTTAATGGAGTGTTTCCTAAGTGCCAAACCTGCCTTAAGCCCCTCATGAGCATCATCCTCACCACTGCCTTGTGACTGCGGGTGCTGTTATCCCCACTTGGATAATGAGTACAGTGAGATTAGAAAGGTGAAGTAGCCTGTCCAAGGTCACGCAACTTGTACGTGGAAGAGCCAGGAGTCAAGCCTAAGTTTAGACAACTCCAGAGGTGCTGGGTTTTACAACTTATCTATTCCAAGGTCACCCCTGGGAAGAGGGAAATTTGGCTCTGGGTCCCAAGCTTTCTGACTCCTGGCCCACTGCTCTTCCCCAGTGAAAGATCCTAGGAACCTGCAGAGAGCAGAAGTCTCTGCCTCTCCCTGCAGCTCCCATCTGTCCTGAGACACTGTCACTTGATGCCATTGCCTTTGATCAGTGGGAACCTGGGACTGGGAGTCAGAAGCCAAGCAAGGAATCCAGAGTAATCTTCCCTGACGTTGGCTGTCAAGTTTCGTTATCAGCAGTGAAGCCAGGGCTCTCGCCTCTTCTTTCCAGGAAGCATTCAGCCAGGCAAGGCAAAGAAGCTGTTAGCTTACTACAACTCTTCACGCATGGACTCTAGCAGATTTGGGGGGGAGGGGCAGTCGGGGGTGAGACAGATGGGGTGGAGCTCTCCAACGCTACTTGATGGAATCTCTGGATGGATGGGCAGATCCGGTTCAAGAGGTAAAGAATGACACACAGAATGTGAGTTGTTTGTAACAGAGAGTTAGTTAGGGGCAGCATCTCCCTGACAGCAGGCACTGCAAGTCTCTTCCCTTCAAGCTGCCCTAGATGCCCCCGTGCAGGTTTCCCAACAGTCCCAGGATAAGGGTCCACAGCCCGAGGAGTGCCCAGCAGGAGCCCACAGGCCCCTTTCTTGACCATTCTCTGGGTGCATTGGACCACAGAGTTTCTGTGCACACAGCCTGGAACCAACTCTGGGACCTGAAACGGCCTTTACCCAACTTGAAGAGGTCAGAGCGTGGCTTAAACATGAAAAGAGGAGTGTCATTTTGGGGTTTTTGTGTTTTTTTACCTTTTTATTTTGTGCTGGGTTACAGCTGATTAACAATGTTATGACAGTTTCAGGTGCACAGAGAAGGGGCATAGACATGTACCCATTCTCCCTCAAACTACCCTCCCATCAAGCCTGCCACATGATGTTGAGCAGAGTTCCATGTGCTAGACAGTGGTTATCCATCTTAAATACAACAGTGTGTACGTGTTGATCCCACACTCCCTAACTCTCCCTCCCCCCCATCCTTCCCCCAGGTGATCATAAGATCCCAGGCAATCATAAGATTGTTCTCTAAGTCTGTGAGTCTCCTTCTGTTTTGCAAGTAAGTTCGTTCATATCATTTCTTTTTAGATTTCACATGTAAGGGATATCATACAATGTGTCTTCTTCCGTGTGATTTACTCCATTCAGAATAATATCTCTAGGTCCATCCATGTTCCTACAAATGGCATTATTTCATTCTCTTTAATGACTGAGCAACGTTCCATTGTCTATATGTGCCACTTTCTCTACCATATGGCCCTGGAATCCTATTCCTGGGCATATATCTGGAGAAAAAATGATCTGAAAGGATACATGTACCCCAGTGTTCATTGTAACACCGTTTACAATAGCCAAGACATGGAAGCAACCCAAATGTCCAATGACAGAGGAATGGAAACTAAGAAGGTCATTTTAAAGTCACAGCGCTGTTTATAATAGCCAGGACATGGAAGCAGCCTAGATGTCCGTCAGCAGACGAATGAATAAGAAAGCTGTGGTACATATACACAATGGAGTATTACTCAGCCATTAAAAAGAATACGTTTGAATCAGTTCTAATGAGGTAGATGAAACCGGAGCCGATTATACACAGTAAACTAAGCCAGAAAGAAAAACGCCAATACAGTATACTAACACATATATATGGAATTTAGAAAGATGGTAATGATAACCCTGTATGAGAGACAGCAAAAGAGACACAGATGTATCAAACAGTCTTTTGGACTCTGGGAGAGGGTGAGGGTGGGATGATTTGAGAGAATAGCATTGAAACATGTATATTATCATATGTGAAACAGATCACCAGTCCAGGTTCGATGCATGAGACAGTATGCTCAGGGCTGGTGCACTGGGATGACCCAGAGGGATGGTACGGGGAGGGACGTGGGAGGGGGGTTCAGGAAGGGAAACACATGTACACCTGTGGCGGATTCATGTCGATGTATGGCAAAACCAACACAATATTGTAAAATAATTTGCCTCCAATTAAAATAAATAAATTTATATTAAAAATAATAAAATAATAAAAATAATAAAATAAAGTCTGTCTGCAGGTTGAACATTATGTTCCTTACCACCCCCACTCACACAGCCCTGTTCCACCGCATAGTCAGGGGCTCACACCCTCCCACTCCCAGCCCTTCTGTACCAGTGCCAGCAGGAGAATAGATGTTTAAATACACTTAAATCTCTAAATAAATTTAGCCTAATGGATTTTGACCTTCAGGTCCCTAGGTTCAGTGGAGGATAGTGGGGGTGACATATGACCTGAAAGCAAGAAGATTCAGTGAAATATATGCTCCCAACCATGTGCCATCCAGAAAGGAGCTAGATTCTGCCTCTCCAGAGAAGCTGAACAGATGCCAGGAACAGACCTCGAGAAACTGGCATCTGGGAGTCTTTCAATGAAGGGGCTCTGATCATCCACATTATAGCAACATTCTCCTGGCAATAAACTAGTCTCACTGGTTATTTCTCCATTCATTATGGCCACTGATACTCCAAAATTGAGGTCCATTTTGTTATGTTGTTGTCTGGTTTTGATTGTTTTAACCATAACCCCACCTTCAGCAGGGGCTGTTGTCTGGGAACATTCCACATACCTTGGTTTATGAAGAAGTCTCCAGGGTGGTTCTGTATTCACCTCTACTAGGGCCTTTGGGTTTCACTGGCTCTGAGCTGGGGTGTTTTTTGGGGGGAGGGGTGGCAGAGGGGGTTGGCCATGCCTTTCAGCATGTAGGATCTTAGTTCTTCAGCCAGGAATCAAATGCTTTCTGCATTGAAATCACTGGACTGCAGAGAAGTCTTGAGCTGTTTTTGATGTTAATTTCTTGGTCTTGGGTTTCTGCATGCCCTGGACACAGGTGTATTATGACCCAAGCTTGGTTTTCCAGTTTCTTTCACTTCACTTTCCCAGCAGAACATCAGCTTCTTCACTCTTAACCCAGGATGGTGAGTGCATTTTCTCCAGTCTGTTTCAGGCACAGAGTTCTCTTCATTTACTTTATCCTCAATTCACATACCAGTAGAGTCCAGGAGAGATGCTTGTTCCTTTAAGATTTGACAGTAACAGGAGTGACACTTAAGAGCTCGGATCACGTGCTGAAAAATTCTGAATTACACTGATCAGTTTTTCCAGAAAAAGAGTGGAAGAGTAAACCCTAATATACAGATGCTACACTAAATGTATTTTTAATTAAGCTAAGTTTATGATTTAAAAATGAATTACTTTCTGATTACCATCTTTCTTCCTCCCTCTCCTTCTGTTCTTGCCCACTTTTCTTCCTCCCTTATTTTCCTTCCTTCTATTTTTCCTTCTCTTGTCTTCTTTCTCTGCCTTTTCTCTTCCTCAGGCTTAATAGTAAGATCTTCATTGATATCATCTTTCTCTCTGCTTTTCTAAAAACTTGAGGGCATATTTATAACTATATAGATCAGTTTCTCTAGTCCCCCCAGTCATTTAATTTTTTTCCTACATTTCTTTCCTCTCTTCTTTTTATAATGCAGAACAACCCAAAAAACAAATAAACAGCAAGCCAAATAATCTATTTATTTATTTATTTATTCTGAGATGGGAAAGAAAGCACGGACTATGACACCTCTCTGTGTCCTTCCTCACACACCTCGTTAGCCAGGGTGGGGAAGGAACCTTTTTCTCCTGGGTTTCCAGCACCGTACATACTTTGGCTGCATTTTAAGGGCCTCAAGAGATGGAAATGCCCTGCATTTTCTTAAGGGTGAATTTCCCATAAAATAACCCGTTTGGGAATGAAACATCTCTTCCCCTCAGGGCCCGTGTTTTAGACCACCTTAAGCTATCCTCCTCCATTGGGGATCAAAGCACATTAAATTGCTGGGAACATAGCTACACCCCCAACTCCATGTCCTGCTTGAACAAGATTCCATTTTCTCCAACCACATGCCACCCCCATCTAATTTTCTTTCTCTTCAGGAAACAATCCCTGCCTGCCTCTTGGATCAGTGTGTCATGGTTTTTCCCTCAAGGATGAAGTGGACAGAGTCCTGATACTAGGAGGCAAGGGACAGAGAATTCTTGACTTTTTGAAAGCCTTTTCTGAAAGCTTATGTGGAGCCAGGATCTTCCTTGGAGAGCTGGGTTATTATGAAAAACAATGGTGGGAATTTCCCACTGAGCAGGTGTCAGCCTCCCTCGGACACATCCCTAGGTGCGTGGGAAGTGGAAACTGCCACCTCCCAAGTCACACGCAGAGCACTACTATATTTAAACCAAAGATTATGGCTATGACCTGCACGCCCAACTATCCTTCTTCTGGTTTTATCCTTGGGAGCGCTGACTCAGCACCACAACCTCTCCTGACACCTCAGTTCAGTTCAGTTTGGTTCAGTCGCTCAGTCGTGTCCGACTCTTTGTGGCCCCATGAATCGCAGCACGCCAGGCCTCCCTGTCCATCACCAACTCCTGGAGTTCACCCAAACTCATGTGCATCGAGTCGGTGATGCCATCCAGCCATCTCATCCTCGGTCGTCCCCTTCTCCTCCTGCCCCCAATCCCTCCCAGCATCAGGGTCTTTTCCAATGAGTCAACTCTTCTCATGAGGTGGCCAAAGTATTGGAGTTTCAGCTTTAGCATCATTCCTTCCAAAGAACACCCAGGACTGATCTCCTTTCGCTCCTGTCTAATTTGCATTACTCCCAGATTCCTGACCCCCAACACCCAGAACATCGTGTTGTTCTTCCGTATCTCATAGAATGTGTGGAAACAAAATGCATTTTAATTTGTTTGGCTTGCACGTGCACGTGCACGTCTTCATTTCCTCCAGAAAGTCATTTTAGGAAGAGGTGGGAGGATGGATTACAAAATCAAACAAGCAATTATCAGGTATTACAGCTCCTCAGAGTTTGGTAATCCTGCATTGACGTGTCCTGTGATGAAAGAGAAGAATGTAGGAAACCAAAAATGCTGTGGGCGGGGACTAGGGATCAAATCATGTTGCACTAAACATCATTTTGAGGAATGTATTTTTTAAAAAAACTTGGTTTACAAATAGATTAAATTAAGTGAAGCAGTTAATTATATTACCCGTCTGACCTAAGAATGTCTTTAAAAATTTGACATGGCCAGACATCCACTTACTAGCAAGTTACATAACCTCTGTTAGCCCCACATTCCTCATGAGTAAAATAAAGCTATTTATCTTTCTCATATGGTCAAAGTCAGGACATTGGGCTGTGACTCAGCCATGGTGAGGGTCCTGGTCACTTTGGGTGAGCTAAGGTCACCAGCCAGACAGAGACAGGCTCCCTCATCAGAGGAGGACAGCCAAGACTGTGCAGCCTTCTGAGGCTTGGGCAGTCTTGAGTGATTCCTGTCCAGACAACACAAAGGAGCCCCAGCAAGGAGATAGGAGGTTGCACCAAGCTTCCACTCTTCCTCTGCAGGAATGATCACAAAGGGCAGATTGACAAGGATCACTCCGGGACACTCCTGAAAAATTTTGTCTCTGCTTGAATCTCCCAGCACAAGGAACTCACCACCTCCCAAAGCAGCCCACACCATGATCCTTGCTTTCAGTGACTTGAAACATGCTACCTTCTCCCCTGCAGGGCTCTGAAGGAGTAAGCCTGCCCCTCGTCCACGCATAAGATCCCCATTCAGATACTTGAAGGCAGTTCCCGTGCCTCCCCTTCATCTTCTCTGCTTCCGGATCTGTCTTCCTCCAGCTGCTCCTGATGGAACCTCATTTCAAGTATGAACAAAATACGAGCTGGGTATTCCCCCACCAGGCATATGTTAGGAATCTGATGAAACTGCCATTATTAATAAGCACCCATCTCGAGTGAGTGGTGGTGACATCATCTTCATGAAGAATGGGCCCCTGGTGACGCTCTGTCTACAGGTCCTGCGTCCCCAGGCAAGGGCTACAGCCATAGCATATAGTGAGTGTCAGGAGGGCCTGTGTTCTGATAGATCATCCCCAGCACATCCCAGACAGGAAGTCAGGTAGGAACTAGAAGGATCCTGTGTGTCTACCCCTTCTTCCTTCTTTTCTTCCTTCTTCCCTCCCTCCCTCCACTGTAGTTACTCTGAACTCCCCAGCTCCATTCTGAGGCCTGGCCAGGCTCCCTGTCTTTGTGTCCTCAGACAAGCCCTGGGCTTTCATCTTGTTTTCCTCTCCTCTTGATGACTGCCAAGCCACTGTCCCCCTGGGATTCTGTCCTCCTTCTGTCAGCCTGGCTCCTGTCCCCACCATTTTTATCCACCCATCTTCATGCAAACACACAGTCTCTGAGTCCTAAAGGACGTTATTGCTCAGCACACCAGGAAACCATTGACATGGGAAAAGTATAGTCAACAATTATGTACTATCTTCATATGGTGACAGGTCATAACTAGATTTAGTGTGGTGATCATTTTGAGATCCTTTTATAGGAGATAAAACCAGTCAATCTTAGGGGAAATCAACTCTGAATATTTGTTGGAAGGACTGAGGCTGAAGCTGAAACTCCAGTATTTTGGTCATCTGATGTGAAGAGCTGATTCATTGGAAAAGTCCCTGATGCTGGGAAAGATTGAAGGCAGAAGGATAAGAGGGCATCAGAGGATGAGATGGCTGGATGGCATCACCGATGCAATGGACATGAATTTGGGCGAACTTCGGGAGATGGTGAAGGCCAGGGAAGCATGGCGTGCCACAGTCCACGGGGTCGTAAAGAGTCAGACATGACTGGGCAACTGATTAAACTGTTGGCATGACTTAACAACAATATTTTGAGGTGTACAGAAATATCGAATCACTATGTTGTAAAAAAGAAAAAGAAAGAAAAAAGCCAGGAAGATCTCACAGTGCTAGGAACATCTGTTCCCAGAGGTCCTTCAGAGACAGAAAATGTTAACTGCATCAGGCTTCCATCCTCTTATTCCAAGGGGAAGAATCCTCCCTGATAACTCAGACAGTCAGGGTTACAGGAAGGAAAATGGCCACCTGGGGATCTGGGAACAAATGTTATTGCAAGGCAGCTGGCCAGTGACAGGTCATGAAAACAAGGGGCCAGGATGGAGTGGGGGACTCAAATGACCTCAGTAGCGCCAATGAATCCTGAGCCAGTGACCTGGCTAAGAAATTCAGCCTCACACTGATCTGGCTCAAGTTTACATATTTTACATGCCATTGTACAGTGTGAGTGCTGTGTGTGTGGCAGGTGGGGAGGGGGGAGAGGGTGGGGTGTGTGTGTGTGTGTGTGTGTGTGTGTGTGTGTGTGTGTGTGTGGTTATCACAGATGTGGCTCCTTCTCACTGTCCCTCACAGACAAGAGGAACAGTATCTCTTTTCTCCACCAAAGTCCTCATACAAGGTTAAAAAAAAATCCATTATCTCCCAATAGCATATCATCCGTGTGCTTACTATTTTTGCCTAAGAAGCTTTCTAGCTTAAAGAGAGCAGTTTGTATATTAAAAAAAAAAAAACTTTGAATAAATTTTTAAAAATACATTGAATTTGGATTAAAAAAATTTTTTTGCAATATGCCCTAACATTTGTTAGCTTAAACAAAAATTAGTGTTGGAAGCTTGAAAAATATATTAGAGTGCCTGCTTTGCTGGGCATTCTTCCACAGCTCTTATAAACTAGGAAATAAAACCGCAAATTGCAGTCAAGTCACTGTTCCTCCCATATGCTTCTTGAGCAAACTGCGAATGTGGATGAGCACTGGGAAAACGCCTCTTCCTGTTATCTTCCCAGAAGCCATTTTCTATTGAAAGAAAGAGTAAGCGTCATGGAGCATAAAGTCCATAATGTGACAGCAAAGTTCCTTCCCTTTAACCATTTGTTGGAAGCACTCACATTCCAGAATTCAAAAATGACCTGCAATGTTTCCTAAACAGCAGATGTACCCAGGAAATGTGAACAGGCCAGGCTCCGTGTCCACAGAGAGCTTCTTTCCAGGACCAGGGGACTGTGTCAGAGAGAGAGGCCAAGCAGAGTCCTGTGGGGAGATCATGGAGAATATGTGTGCCCAGTGTGGGCCAATGTGCCTGCCCGCGGTGAGCAGGCATGATTAGGCATACGTGTGTAACATACAGGTATATGTAATGAGGTCAGTGCTTTCTACGTATTTATGCATGTGTGCGTGCATGCATTTATACAACAGAAGCGCATTAAGGACCTACCATATGTTATTACCAAACATTTGAGGCAAACGTTGAGTCCCGGCTTTCAAGGCATTCCCGATCTACTCCATAGTTGATAATAAACATTCCGGGATCAAGGAGTGGTCTGAAGAGGCTGGGACTCATCTGCATCAAGGCAGCGGGAGAAGACACAAAGAGGAACATGAGCCAGCGAGCCTAGAGGTGGGCGGTGAGGAGGAGGGAAGCCGCAGCATCTGCCCCTCTGTCAATCAATGCACTTTGTGGGGCTAGGACGGGGGCGGGGCTGGGCTCTATGGAGGCGGGTGAGACGCCACACGGGCGCATCCCTCCTCCTGGGGTCCCTCCACTGGGCCCTCAGCTTCCTCAGGGACCCTCCATTCACTCTCCCCTCTCACTCAGGGCGCTGTGAACTGCCCCCCTGGCCTCTTTCCCCCTGGGACAGAAGGCCTCAGATCGTTTTGATTGTGCTTCCTCCCTGTTTCCTTTCAGCTCTTCCCTCTGCTTCCCAGGTGGCGCTCGTGGTAAAGAATCTGCCTGCCAATGCAGGGGATGCAAGAGATGCGGGTAAGAGCCCTGGTAGGAAAGATCCCCAGGAGCAGGACCTGGCACCCGACTCCCGTGTTCTTGCCTGGAAAATCCCATGGGCAGAGGAGCCTGGAGGGCTACAGGCATGGGGCTCAAAGGGTCGGACATGACTGAGCACATGGTCTTTCCTTTCCGCTTCCTTTCAGAGACGCGTTTCTTACCCGAACCGCCCACCTCTGGCGGTCTCCACTGCCTGCCTCCTCTCCCCCTGAGTCTGGTCCGATCTGGCTCTCACCTCGCTTTGCAAGTCTGCTCTGGCCCAGCTCAGCCTCTCCACGCCCTCCAGCCCTCACGCTGCCTGGCGCTCTGGAGCGTAGGATGGCTGCTCCCGGGGCCTCCTCCCTGGTACTCGCCCTCCTTGGGCAGGTGAGACAGTGCTCTCTCCTGAGGTCTCCTCCCTGGAGGCCAGGCTGACTCTGGGCTCTCTGTCTCCACTGGCCCCACGTGTACACCATGCACCACCAGCCAGGCCATCTGCCATGCGTCCAGGCCATCTCTGCTCCACCACCACACCTCCACAGCCATGGTTCCCAAGCCTGGCTATTCATCACAAGGGGCACCAGGGACCTTTTAAAATACACTGATGCTAGGGCCCATTCTGAAGTGTCCCCCACTCCCTGAAAGGCACCAACTTGCCCCCAGTCACCCAAGCCTGACCCTTTTCTCCTGTCCCCATACATCCAATGGGTCACTAAGCCCTATGACTAATTTTTAGCCTACCTTTTAATTACTGTCAAGTACTTCCAGAATTAGATCCTGCTTTTCATCTTTTCTGACTCTACCTACCTCTGCCCAGGCCCCTATCCTGCCACAACTGTTCTATTTTAACAACCTTCATCTGTCCTTCTCCTCAGCCTCACTGCCCTCCAGTCCTCCACACACAGCCAGCACTGGGATGCTTCTGAAACCCACATGTGATTAGGCCTTCCTCTGCTGAAAACCTCCAGTGACTCCTGATGCCCTCCTGGCAGCCCCTGTGCCTCCTCTCGGCCCCTGCCTCCTGCCTGCACCCACCCTGACCTGCCTTCCCTTCCCACGCACTCCCTGCTCCCCAGCGCCGCCTGCCTGGCCCTGGCTCCTCCTCCTGTCTAGATCACTCTCTATTTCCTACTCAGCCTTCAGATGCCCACAGGAACAACCTCCTTCCTGAAGCTTCTCTTGGCATCTCCCACCGCCCTGTGCCCACCGTGGACTGTGTCCTGTCCCCATCACCTCCCCAAGGCAGGGATGACATCACTTATCTCTGAGCCTAGCAAAGGGAGGTTCTGGCCTGAGTGCTCAGAAATGTTTACCAAACGAATGAATGCATGAATGCGGGAGAGAACGGTGAGCAGTCTGAATCAGGGGCGGTGGGTGTGGCCACTGTGGAGACAGAAGGACAGACGGGGATCCTCACCACTCTGCCCACGAGGAGGGAGACAGAAGGAAACGCTGAGTGCCTGTCCTGATTTCTGAGGCCATCCCACCTCCAGATACCCGAGGATTTGTTTTGCATGCCATAGCCTAACAGGGATATTACAAGGGCACAGATTTTTATTCATTTTCCTAGTCCACGAAATGGGAATGATAATACCCATTTAGCAGGAGTGCCATGAGGTAATGGATGATGACAAGGTAATGGATGTGAACATGCTTTGAAAATTATAAATGACTGTTCAAAACCTGAGGGATGAGCTATCCGGTGTCCTCGCTTGGCAGAAGCCTGTGTGCCAGTGGTTCCAAGAACACCCAGCATGGAAAGGTTGCACACAACTGATGTCACAGTAGCCCTGTCTGCCTGGCAGCTTCCCGGGAGAGGGGCAGGGCTGTACTTGCAGTGTGGGATTGCACGGCGAGCCATCCCGTGGTCAGAGAGGAAGATGTAGGATTTTGAGCCCAGCTTCTTAACAGACCCCAGGGCCCACCTGGCTGTAATCTTGGTACTCTGCATTCATGTGAGGAGTTCTCTCTCCACCTGTGGTTAGCAGCCTGCAGGGCCTTAAAAATAGCTCTGGGAAGATATTTTTAGTACATCATCCTGAGGCGTGGCTGGAGCCCATGGCCTCCTGTGACGCATGAAAATTGTTTTGGCTCTGTTTGCAAGTGATTCAGACAGCTGGTTTTGGACTTCGGGGTGTAAAAATAAAAACAAGGTGGGGGAAGCTAGGTTCCAGCCACAGGGATGCCCCACCCCCACATCTGAATAATTACTCATGAGAAAGTTTAATCTGAGCCTTGGTTCTCTGGAGATTACACAAATCACAGTTCTGCCTGGAGGGTTTCGGGCTGGCTGGTAGGACAAAGGGCAGGATGAGCCCATTGTACAGATCAGAAGCTGAGGTTGTGAGAAGCTGCTTTACTTACCCAAAGTCTCCCTATCAATGAGTAGCAGAACCACCTTCAGATCCACGTCACATTGTGCACCTTCATATTTCAACCATCTTTCCAGATCCTTAAAGATTACATCTCAATCCAAAGGCCCAAAAATACAAACTGTAAATCACTTAACAAAGACTGACCTGTTTTGCATTCCCCCTATTATAATTCTAGGGGCTTCCTTGGTGGCTCAGACAGTAAGGAGTCCATCTGCAGTGGAGGAGACCTGGGTTTGATCCCTGGGTCAGAAAGATCCCCTGGAGAAGGGAATGGCAACCCACTCCAGTATTCTTGCCTGAAGAATTCCATGGACAGAGGAGCCTGGCAGGCTACAATCAATGGGGTTGCAAAGAGTCTGACACAAATGAGCAATTAGGGCATACACACCGAGGAAACCAGAATTGAAAGAGACACGTGTACCCCAATGTTCATCGCAGCACTGTTTATAATAGCCAGGACATGGAAGCAACCTAGATGTCCATCAGCAGACGAATGGATAAGAAAGCTGTGCTACCTATACACAATGGAGTATTACTCAGCCATTAAAAAGAATGCCTTTGAATCCGTTCTAATGAAGTGGATGAAACTGGAGCCTATTATACAGAGTGAAGTAAGCCAGAAAGAAAAACACCAATACAGTATACTAACACATATATATGGAATTTAGAAAGATGGTAACGATAACCCTGTATGAGAGACAGCAAAAGAGACACAGATGTATAGAACAGTCTTTTGGACTCTGGGAGAGGGTGAGGTTGGGATGATTTGGCAGAATGGCATTGAAACATGTATATTATCATGTGTGAAATGAATCGCCAGTCCAGGTTCGATGCATGATACAGGATGCTTGTAACTGGTGCACTGGGATGACCCAGAGGGGTGGTATGGGCAGGGAGGTGGGAGGGGGGTTCAGGATGGGAAACGCGTATACACCCGTGGCTGATTCATGTCGATGTATGGCAAAACCAATACAATATTGTAAAGTAATTAGCCTCCAATTAAAATAAATACATTTTAAAAAATGAGTAACTAACACTTTCGCTTTCTATTGTATTTCTGTTTAATGGTAGAAGAAAGGGAAATAGTAGAGACGCAGAAGGAACACCTCTAGCCTGTAATTTCTCAGGCAGCTTCCCCAGCTCCTTCATCTTCTCACAAGAGCTCTTTATCACAAAAACTCTGAACTGTCGTTGTGATTCTTACATGGTACCTAAACCGACTTGACAAAACGGTAGTCTTATTTTAGGGCCTTATCTTCCCTAGATGCCACACATCTGAGCCACTCCAGCGACCAGAGGAACAGAGGGGAGACAGTCTTCTCTGAAAATTGCTGCAATCCCCCAACACAAGCTAAAGACCCAGTTTCCTCACTCATTGTTTTCAGCTCACTGCAGGCGGCCTTTTCTACCCTGAGTTCACTTCCCTCACAAGGTCATTTTTTAGAGCCAAATGCAGTGTGAAAGCAATTCAATTTTTAAGTTGCAAAAATCTTTATGAAACACATAAATATTATTTCATTCATTATTCTGATTAGCCAGCCAGTGGTTCCTAACCTTTTCAAACAAAGGTCTGGTTTTTTTTTAAGTTAAAAAAAAGAAAAGATTCCCTGAATCTTGACCATTAAGCATCTAATACGCTTGGCCTTGAGCAAGGTGCTAGGAGTACAGCCACAAAACAGACTGGGATTCGCCTTTCCTGGAGCTGGCGTTCCTGTAACTGGGAGTCTTGTATATTTATTGTAGAAGCCATTGAGTGAGGAAAGCATGAAACATCTGGCATGAATTTAGAGCTACCTTTTAAAGGAACTTTTATTTTGCTAGTCACGATGGCAGTTCTGTTGTACATTTGAAAAACTATGTATGCTTGCAAGACATAGTACTTACTTAGTCACAGACAATGCTTAATTCATAAAGGGATTGTGGACCCCTTGCAATAATTTTGAGCCTTCCACCCACGGCCCTCCACTCCAGCACAGGATTCTGTGGCTCCAAGGTCCTGAGCTCTGAAGGGTTCCACCAACTTTCTAGATACTTTATGCCCGTTCTTGGAATCTCACACCTCTTCCAGTGCTTCACAAGCCCTGATTGTGAGCCAAACACTCACTCCCAATCTCTGGTATTCAGCAAATAGTCCAGCTCTGCAGGGAAAAGACAGTGGAGTCTTCAGAGAGAAGCCTCAGGATGCCATTTAGGAGGTAATAAAGGCCAGGGCACTTCAGTCTCAGAGAGAAGCCAGCAAGAAGTTTTGACAATTGGGCTTCAAGGACTAAGTCCTGTTGTGGCCAAAGCAGCCCTTGCTTCTAAGTTTGTCCTTAATGCTATTCATGGGTTTTTAGGAGGGTCCTTATGGACATGATGGACTTCTGACATCCCTGATGGGCAGCACAGAGATAAGTCAGAGTAATTCTTCAAGGAAATGGGTAGGAACCAGCACTGTGGGCCACGAAAGGTTGACAAGGATCTCTGAGATTTGGATTCCAGGAGATTCCTTATATGGAGGAAAGGTGAAGTTCTGTGCTGAAAGAAGTGACTTGCCTGAGTTTACAAGGTATTCAAGACCCATGACTTCCTGCCTAGAATTTTTCTTACTGCATCACCTTCTTTATCAAGATCATTCCTGACATCAAGAAGTAGGATTTATCGATCCCAGAGAATCTATTTATGAATAAATTAACTGAACAAACACTTACTGAGTTCTTGCTATATGCTGGGAACTCCTGGGCTGGCCATGGGGGATGCAGTAATGAATAGCAGACAGTCCAGGCCTTGGGTTCTTACACTCTGGTAAGAGGAGCAGACAACCAAGCAGGCAGGCATCGTGTCTATAGTAAACCTCTGGGAACAACAGCAGGGCCTTCTAGTCCAGTTGCTGGGAAACAGGTAGTGGTGTTGGAAGGAACTGAGTGTTCTGCTCTGGTACCTTTAGGTGGTAGCTGAACAGGGTCTTCAAGAATAACTAGGAAATAAGGAGGGGAGGGTTGGGAGCTCCACGCAGTAGCGCAGCATGTTGAAAGACCAGATGCAGCATAAGCATAGGATCTGAGAAGTTGGAGTATTATACAAGGGAACAAGTGTTAAGGAATAAGGATGTAACTAGATGTCAACAGGTGTCAAAGTGGGAGGATTCTACAGGCCAGGTTAAAGTGGCTTGGATTTAATCTAGAGGTCTAGGGAAGCCATAAAGGGAAAATGGTTAACTCAGTCTGATCTGTGGTTTTAAAATGGTTCTGTGCACTGTATGGAGAATGAATCAAAGCAGAACCAGAGGGGAGTCAAGAAGGTTGGCTGGGGAGCCATACAGTATCTGGACAGCAGGTGACAGTGGTAGAGGGTGGAGAGAAGTAGATATAACTAAGATATATTTAGAAGGAAGAGTCAAAATGCCATGATGAGTTATTTAAAATCTGTGTTCACAAGAGAAGCCCCATAATTCCTTGCCAGTGACATTTAAAACCCATCAATTAGTAAGACAGGTTTATAGGTTCTCTTAGAAGTCTAACACAGAAAAACAGGGAAGCCATCTCATGGTGAGTTCTGGCCACAGACCTGGTCTCACTTCCTTCAGGCCTTGGACCCTGGGAGCTCTGCTGCTGTGTGCTATGCCTATCACTCCGTGGTGTGTCTGACTCTTTGCAACCCCATGGACTATAGCCCTCCAGGCTCCTCTGTCCATGGGGATTCTCCAGGCAAGAATACTGGCATGGATTGCCATCCCCTCCTCCAGGGGATCTTCCCAACCCAGGGATCAAACCCAGGTCTCCTGCATTGCAGGCAGATTCTTTACCATCTGAGCCACCAGGGAAGCCTGGGGGCTCTGCATGCCTGAAAATCTACATGATTAATTTCAGTTCAGGTTTCGATTAGGTTAACCTCAGCTCTGTCAAGTTCTAATTTCAGTTCAGGTTTCAGTTTCATGATTAATCCCCAACGCCTGGAGCCTACTCAAACTCATGTCCATTGAGTCAGTGATGCCATCCAACAATCTCATCCTCTGTCATCCCCTTTTCTTCCCACTTTCAATCTTTCCCAGCATCAGGGTCTTTTCAAATGAGTCAGTTCTTCGCATCAGGTGGCCAAAATATTGAAGTTTCAGCTTCAGCATGAGTCCTCCCAAGGAATATTCACAACTGATTTCCTTTAGGATGGACTGGTTGGATCTCCTTGCTGTCCAAAGGACTCTCAAGAGTCTTCTCCAACACCACGGTTCAAAAGCATCAATTCTTCGGCACTTGGCTTTTTTTATAGTCCAACTCTCACATGCATACACGACTACTGGAAAAACCATAACTTTGACTAGATGGACCTTTGTTGGCAAAGTAATATCTCTGCTTTTTAATATGCTGTCTAGGTTGGTCATAACTTTCCTTCCAAGGAGCAAGCATCTTTTAATTTCACACTGCAGTCACCATCTGCAGTGATTTTGGAGTCCCCAAAAATGAAGTCTGTCACTGTTTCCATTGTTTCCCTGTCTATTTGCCATGAAGCATTGTTTCCCCATCTATTTGCCATAGTTAATTTCACTCCCAGACTAATCGTCAGGAAGTCTTCTATGGAGATAACAAGTAATGAGATTGCAATGAAATGGGGAGAACTCTCAGATATACATAGAATCATTGTTGTTTGGTCACTGAGTCATGTCCAACTCTTTTGTGACTCTCTGGACTGTATATACATAATATATATATTTTTTTTGGTGGGGGGGGCTCCAAAATCACTGCAGATGGTGACTGCAGCCATGAAATTAAAAGATGCTTACTCCTTGGAAGAAAAGTTATGACCAACCTAGATAGCATATTCAAAAGCAGAGACATTACTTTGCTGACTAAGGTCCGTCTAGTCAAGGCTATGGTTTTTCCAGTGGTCATGTATGGATGTGAGAGTTGGACTGTGAAGAAAGCTGAGTGCTGAAGAATTGATGCTTTTGAACTGTGGTGTTAGAGAAGACTCTTGAGAGTCCCTTGGACTGCAAGGAGATCCAACCAGTCCATTCTAAAGGATATCAGCCCTGGGATTTCTTTGGAAGGAATGATGCTAAAGCTGAAACTCCAGTACTTTGGCCACCTCATGCGAAGTGTTGACTCATTGGAAAAGACTTTGATGCTGGGAGAGATTGGGGGCAGGAGGAGAAGGGGACGACAGAGAATGAGATGGCTGGATGGCATCACTGACTCGATGGGCATGAATCTGAGTGAACTCTGGGAGTTGGTGATGGACAGGGAGGCCTGGCATGCTGCAATTCATGGGGTCACAAAGAGTGGGACACGACTGAGCGACTGAACTGAACTGAACTGAATGTATTTATGCATATAAATTTTCCCTTAGGAATTTATATATATATGACCCCTTTCAAGGGAAAACTCTTAAGAATTAGTTTTAACAGTGCTCTGTTTCCCATCCTCAAAAACTTCTGTAGTGGACAAAGGAAAAGCCTGAGGCTAAACCCACATTTCAACCCTTCATCAGAAGAGGGGTGGAGATGAAGGAGAAGGGACCTGGCAGGCAGTTCCAGTTGAGTCAGAAAAAACAAATAATGTAACAAGATATCTATAAATCAGGACAGGGTGTTTTTGAGAGAGGTGAACATATTGTAAACAGATGATAAGAACTTGACAGAGTTGAGGTTAAGTATCCCTAAGGGCACCGACCTGATAGGCTATTTAACGAAGAAAGGGCTGTTCTTAGAAATAGGAAATTCCTGGGCGGCACAGCACTAGCGAAGTACTCTGAGGGTGGAGACGGGAGGACACTATGCCCCTGACATCTGTACTCCCACCATATTGCCTGCTGGCACACAGGTCACACTAAATGTGAATGAATGAATAAAGGATAATAATCTAATAGAGAAAATACTTCATATGTGCAGGTTTGATAAGGTCAAATACTGACTTTGACCTAATGACACTTGTAGAAAAAGGGTCCTTGGAGGGGCAAGTCTGAACTCTCTTGACAAGGCAGCACAGTCCCTCAGTGCTGAAGGGATTCATCTTTGAGCTAATGAGATGTCTTCTAAGCTTCTGGAGGTCCAGGCTTCTGGACAAGCAACCCAAGAGGAGCTGAAGGAATCCTAAGTTTCCTGCATTTCTGGATCTTAAAAGGAAGACTTCCTGAAATGGACCCCTTTGGGCATCCAGTGCTCCTAGCAGGACACCAAGGAAAGTGCAGTGCTTGCCCCTCACTGGAGGAGACTCACTGTGCCTGATGGTGGCTGTGAGTGAGTGAGATAGAGGAAGCAGGTGTGTGTGTGTACGCATGCACGCGCGCATGACAGACTGATTTATGAATGTATCAAAGGAAGAATTATATGTTTATTTGAGTTTTGACTTAAATTCCCTCTCTTGGGATCATCTGTAGGAAAAGCTAGCCGTAATTTACTGGTGTTCAGCAGTACCATTTCCTACCAACAAAAGAGATCCATCTGATTAGTCCTAGGTTTGAAGAACAGATCTTTGTGCCTATTAGAAGTGTGGGAAGATATTAAAATATATCCCAATGTGAGGTTTCTTGCAGAGGATGTCTTGCTTCTTTCTGGCATCTCTGCTCTGTGAGAAATAGATTGGAGGAAGCAGGAGTGGAGAGAGCAAGAACTGAGTGACTACTGCAGCGGTCCAGAAGGAAGGAGATGGAGGGAGTGGAACAGGATGCAAGGAGACTATACAGGTACTTTGCTGGTTTTCTAACTTTTATTTTTAAATTAAGTTTAATGTATTAAACTATAGTTGGTTTACAATATTGTATTAATTTCAGGTATAAGGCTTCACACTATTTTCCATTATAGGTTGTCACAAGATACTGAATACAGCTCCCCGTGCAATATAGTAAATCCTTCTGGTTTGTTTTATATATAGTAGTGTGTGTCTATTAATCCCACAATCCTAATTTATGCCTCCCCATCCCCTTTGGTAACCCCTTTGGTAACCATGAGTTTTTTTCCTACGTCTGTGAGTCTGTTTCTGTTTTGGAAATAAGTTGCTTTGTATTATTTTTAAAAATATTTTTGTATATATTGTATTATTTAACTGGAAGTGACATTACATATTTGTTTTTCTCTGCCTGACTTACTTTACTTAGTATGATCATCCCTAGGTCCATCCACGTTGCTGCAAATGACATGATTTCATTCTTTTCATGGCTGAGTAATATTCCATTATGTATATATGACACATCTTCTTTATTTATTCATGTCAATGGACATCTAGGTTACGTCCTTGCCTTGGCTATTGTGAATAGTACTGCTATAAACATTGGAGTAGATGCATCTTTTCAAAGTAGAGTTTTCATTGTTTTGCTCTATTATATGATAGCTCTATTTTTAGGCTTTTTAAAAAATCTCCATACTGTTTTCCATACTGGTTACAATCATTTACATTCCCACCAATCATATAGGAGGGTTCTTTTTTCTCCATACCCTCTCCAGCATTTATTATTTATAGGCTTTTTAATGATAGCTATTCTGACTGGTGTGAGGTGACACCTTTATTGTAGTTGAAACAGGTATTTTGAAGATAGAATGGACAGGAATGGGGTTGGTTAGACAGGAGCATTAGAAAGAGGGAAAGATAAAAAAAATGATTCCTGTACTTCTTTGGGGCAACAGTTTATTTGCTTAAATCAGGAAGAAAAGTGACATGACAAAAAACTGGGGTACGATGAGGAATAGGATGATTTCAAGAAGTATTAACTGAGTAATGCTTACCCTGTACCAAACACTGCAGCAGATAAGAAAAACGTCTCCCCGGGCTTGAGTTTTTCCTATCCATTCCAGGTTGCTGTGATTTCTGCACTGCCTTTCTGGTTATTGGACTGATAGAGTAAATAAAGCTGAGCAAATGCTCATACCTCAGGAAAATAAATCATGTCCTAAACAGATAATGGTTAAATTAAAAATATGATGGGTTGTTTCTTAAAGCAGGATTTTCCTGCCTATCAGAAATCTTGGGGAAATGATTGCCACATGATGCATTTTAGATGCTCAAGTAATGGAAGAAAATACAATTAGCCAGGTGAAGAACATTAATTTCCACAATGGGAGTCTCAGGCAAACTCTGCAGAAAATGTAACAGGAGAGGAAAGTAGAACAAAGATCTCAAAGACAAAAGCAGCCCCAAGAATTGAATATGTGAAAGGAAGAGACCCATCAGCAGGAGAACCTGGGCTAAGGAAAACCTCATCAGCTTAATCCAGAAAGAAAAGAGAAATCAGGTGACAGACCATTGTCGCAGGGTAACAGAAAAGAGAATGAAAGGACGGCAGGCACAGTGACAGAAGGAGTCCAAGGTGACCACAAGTTCACAAGTGATCTTGCTGCCTTGCTCTGCCCCAAGGGAGGGAGCCCCTTAGTCACTATGGTCCCTAAAGAAGCTGAAGAGCTCCTGTGCCACCTGTACGGCCCAGCCCCCCCTCATCCTTTCTCTCCTTCTGCCCTATGGAGCCAGCCCCCAGCCAGAGGGTGTGACTACAGGCAAACTACTCTTCCTCTCAGGACTTCAGTGTCTGCAACTGTGAGGTGGACTGTCCAAGGCCCCTTCCAGCTCTTGCATATGCTAATCCTGAGAATGCGGGAAAGGATTATGCAGAGGCCTATGTCACCATATGTGACAGGCACTCTCCTAACTGCTTTTAATACACATTTAAATTCATTTATTCTTCATGACAGTGCTATGGTGTGACAGTTTGAGTTCCCCACCCCACACCTAGAATTTATATGCTGAAATCCTAACCTCCAAGGTAATGGTATTAGGAGCTGGGGCATTTGGGAGGTGATTAGGCCAGGAGGGTGGAGCCCTCACGATTGGGATTAGTGCCCTTATAAGACAGAGAGCTCTCTGGCCCCTCTACCATCTGAAGACACAGAAGAAGACAGCTATCTATGTATCAGGAAGTGGGTTTTCACCAGACGCTGATTCTGCCAGCACTGTGATCTTGGATTTCCCAGCCTCTAGAAACTGAGAAATAAACTCCTGCTGTTTACAAGCTACCAAGTTTATGGAATTTGGTTATAACGGCTCAAGCTAAGACAGTACAATTATCACCCCATTATGAAGAAGAGAAAAGGAGGCACAGAGTGGTAAGCAGGCAGGATTCCAACCCAGGCGGTCTGGCTTCTGAGCTCAGGTCATACACGCAGGCCCTCCATGTGACACAGCACAGTGCTGCCTGGAGAAGTCAGGCTTCTGGCCTAGAAGCTGCCAGAAGACCTCTTCACATGTGCTTGAGAACCATGCTTGAGGGCCAGCACCTGCGTGTTTCTCTTTACAGTGGAAAACAGGCAGGACAGTGCATGTGGTGCTGCTGGAACAGCTGTGGGGCCTCACATTGTGAGGTGGTGCGAGCCTACAGACCAGCAGCTGTAGGGTCTTGCACCCAGTCACACTGGAAATGTCACACCCATCCCACCGAAGCTGTTGAAATGAGCTGATCCAGCATGAAGCAGGGTCCACTCGCCATCTGTTACAAGGCCTGCTTTCAGCCACGGGAATTCCTAGAACTTTAGTTACAGCAACGCCTCTCTGGAGGGTCCTACTACCCTGATGGATAAAAGAATGGTCCTGTTTGACAAGTCATTGGTCCCCAGTCCTAGAGCATCTCCCAGTGTGTCAATATGCTTTGTTGTGTTTGTGAGGAAACCATGCCAGACTGGCCAAGGAAGCTGAGAAAGGTATGGGATGTGTGTTGCTAAGATACAATGCATCTCCTTTAGGACTGACCAGACTGTCTGCACTTCCATGAGTACCACAATCTGAGGAACACTGCTCAGGGGAAGAAGCACAGGCTCTTGGATAGAGCCTGGGGCTTTGACCTTGGAACCTTGAGTTCAATCTTGCTCTCCACTTACTAATGTGATCTAGACAGGTCAGGTATCTACCCTGGGACTCATCTGTAAAATGGAGGGAAAACTCTAGGGCTCACCTGTCTCACAGGGTTGTCTTGGGAATCAGTTGAAATAATGTACAATAGTGTATTTGTCTACAGAAGAAGGTGGATGTCTGGGAGAGGTCACAGCCCAGCCACTCAGGATCTTTACCAAACCCAGGTCATTTGCTGGTTCTAGAATAATAACTGAAAATTCTTGGACCCCTCCCAGCTGCTAAGGCTACCCACGAGTTCACCTGAATAATAGACTATGACTTACAGTCTTTCTGCCAACCTCACTCAAAACATTATCAATAGACCAAAGATCCATTGAGTAACTGGCTTCCTTTGGGGGGAGGCTGTCCCACTAAGGGACATTAAAAGATGTGGAAAGGGATATGTAGCCACTTTTATTAGATTGCCTATGGACTCACATGTAGAAGTAGCTCTGCTGGAACCCTGAGTAATCTTTCCACTACTTCCAACTCAACTTATCTAGTTGACTTCAAACTTCACTTCTACCCCTAAAAGTCTCTGAATCCATGAAGCTGATTCACTCCACTACTGTTGCCAATTCAATTTACCTCTGTAAATGCCGTTTCCCATCTGCAAAAACCAAATTGCTTTTCCTTCCTGCCAGCTGCAGGGTGCTGCTGTGCAGTTTAATTAGACAGTTGCTCTAAACCCAATGATCTCCTTGGAGGACGCCTGCCTCACTCAATCACTCAGTTGTAATGAGATCATTGTTGGAACTAGCAGCTTACACAGCCTTGGAATTCAAGCAAAACACACCAGACTTGACACAAAAACTTCTTAAGGCTCAGGTGCCCCAGGGGCACCTGCTGTCCAGCCGATGTCAACTTTCCCACCAGCAACCTCCCCTGAATGTATCACTCACAGATAGGCTTGCCAGCATCTCATGAAGTTCTCCCCCACAGAGAGTTCTCATGGGCTCTCTGCTGCTCTTCCTTAAAAGTCAAATCTTTATGGATAGAGCCTGGAGAAGAAAAGAAGGAAGATTGCAGTTCATGCCACTCCTGGTCTAGCCAGTCTTTAGCCTATAGAAAAGGGGAATCATTGAGAGTTGATGAGTTAGTATTGCAATTCTCAAAGTCTCTTCTAGGGGTCTCTGGTGTTTCCAATACCCTTTGAGGGGTTCCATGAGGTCAGAACTATTTTCACTGTGGTACAAAGAAGTCATTTGCCTTTCTTTCCCGTGCTGATATTTGCAGAGATGGCACAGAAGCAACAGTGAGTAAAACTACTACTCGCTTAGCACAATCATGATAGAAACACTCTACCATGTGGAGAATCACTGTATCCTTCATATCTTACACTCATGGTAAAATAAATAAATAGATGTTTTGAAAGCCAGTTTCACTTATGATGGTCCTTGATGAAACAGCAAAATTACTAAATGTATTAAGTCTCAACCCCTGAGTAACATGTTGTTTTAACATTCTGTGTGATGAACTGTTAAGTGCATATATAAACACTTCTACCTTACACGGAAGTACAATGCTTATCTCCAGGAAAATCACTTAGTGACTGAATAGTGAGCTGTACTAGTTACTTCTTCAGAAAACATGTTTTAACTTGAAAGGAACAGCTGACAGACAAACTATGGTTATTCAGACTTGAGTTTTGGTAGATATTTTCTCAAAAATGAATCTGGTGAGTCTGTTACTGCAAAGAAAATAACCAACAGTATTCGTTGCCAATGACAAAATCTGAGCTTTCAAGTGAGAATTCGAATTTTGAAAACACTGCGTCTGTCTGCCACTGCAAGTAGGATAACGTCCCAATATATCATGACTTTTCCAATGATATTCTAATAGTGATATTAATGAATGTGATTTTTAAACAGTGGATAATGAAATGTGTCAATATTTAGAAAATGTATGTAACTCAGTAAGCCAATGGGCTTCCCTGGTGGCTCAGAGGTTAAAGCATCTGCCTTCAATGAGGGAGACCTGAGTTCGATCCCTGGGTCGGGAAGATCCCCTGGAGGAGGAAATGGTAACCCACTCCAGTATTATTGCCTGGAGAATCCCATGGACGGAGAAGCCTAGTAGGCTACAGTCTATGGGGTTGCAAAGAGTCAGACAACACTGAACGATTTCACTTTCACTTTCTTTCAGTGAGCCAATATGTTTCAAATGGCCAATGCCTGGTGTTAGTAAAAGACACATCCAAAAAACAAAGGAATGGGATTTAATGTAAGAGTGCAAAATGTTCATGATAATAGTTTCAGATTTCACATTGCAAAGACATTAAACTACCACTTCTTGAGTTTAAAAAAAGAATACCCGTCATTATCTAACAAGGCCATGAAAATACTCCTCCCTTTTCTACAACATATACGCATAAGGCCAGATTTTCCTCGTTTACTTCATAGCAAAACATAGCACAAAACAGCATAGCGTAACAGACTCTAGCTTAAACTATTAAGCCAAATATTAAAGCAACTTGCAAAAGTATAACAATGTCATTAGTCTCAGTAAATTTGGTTATTGTTTGAAGAAATACTATTACTCTGTTGTTGTTCAGTCACTCAGTCACGTCCAACTCTTTTCAACTCATGGACTGCAGAATATCAGGCTTCCCTGTCCTTCACTATCTCCCGGAGCTTGCTCAAACTCGTGTCCATTGACCATCCAACCATCTTGTCCTCTGTTGTCCCCTTCTCATCCTGCCTTCAGTCTTTGCAAGCATGAGGCTCTTTTCTAATATGATTACTTTATATTTTTAAATGTTATTTGACATGTTTATTATTGCTATTTTTTTCTTTCTTTCTTTCTTTTTAGTTTACTTTACAATACTGTATTGGTTTTGCCATACATTGACGTGAATCTACCACAGGTGTACATGAGCTCCCAATCCTGAACCCCCCTCCCACCTCCCTCCCCATACCATCTCTCTGGGCCATTCCACTGCACCAGCCCCAAGCATCCTGTATCCTGCATCGAACCTAGACTGGCAATTCATTTCTTACACGATAGTATACATGTTTCAATGCCATTCTCCCAAACCATTCCACCCTCTCCCTCTCCCACAGAGTCCAAAAGTCTGTTCTATACATCTGTGTCTCTTTTGCTGTCTCTCATACAGGGTTCTCATTACCATCTTTCTACATTCCATATATATGCGTTAGTATACTGTATTGGTGTTTTTCTTTCTGGCTTACTTCACTCTGTATAATAGGCTCCAGTTTCATCCACCTCATGAGAACTGATTCAAATGTACTCTTTTTAATGGCTGAGTAATACTCCATTGTGTATATGTACCACAGTTTTCTTATCCATTCGTCTGCTGATGGACATCTAGGTTGCTTCCATGTCCTGGCTATTATAAACAGTGCTGCAATGAACATTGAGGTACACGTGTCTCTTTCAATTCTGGTTTCCTCAGCGTGTATGCCCAGCAGTGGGACTGCTGGGTCATAAGGCAGTTCTATTTCCAGTTTTTTAAGGAATCGCCACACTGTTCTCCATAGTGGCTGTACTAGTTTGCATTCCCACCAACAGTGTAAGAGGGTTCCTCTATGATCCACCTCCCAGAATACTGGAAATAAAAGCAAAAATAAACAAATGGGATCTAATTAAAATTAAAAGCTTCTGCACAACAAAGGAAACTATAAGCAAGGTGAAAAGACAGCCTTTGGAATGGGAGAAAATAATAGCAAATGAAGCAACTGACAAACAACTAATCTCAAAAATATACAAGCAACTCCTGCAGCTCAATTCCAGAAAAATAAACGACCCAATCGAAAAATGGGCCAAAGAACTAAACAGACATTTCTCCAAAGAAGACATACAGATGGCTAACAAACACATGAAAAGATGCTCAACATCACTCATTATCAGAGAAATGCAAATCAAGACCACAGTGAGATACCATTTCACACCATTCAGAATGGCTGCAATCCAAAAGTCTATTATTGCTCTTTTAAAATAAGTTGTTGTTGTTTAGTTGCTAAGTCATGTCTCTTTTGCAACCCCATGGACTGTAGCCTGTCAGGCTCCTCTGTCCATGGGATTTCCCAGGCAAGAATTCTGGAATGGATTGCCACTTTCTTTTCCAGGGGATCTTCCCAGCCCAGGGATCAAACCAGTATCTCCTGCTTTGGCAGGCAGATTCTTTACCACTGAGCCACCAGGGAATTAGTAAACAAATATTTTTAAACTCCATTTTAATTTCCAACATAGTAAATACTGATAGCTATAACTCACATAAACAAAATATCTTTGGGGTCTTTAGTAATTTTTAACAATGTAAAAGAGCCCCGAGATCCAATAGTTTGAGAACCCATAGATTATGATATTCTGTACTTTAGGATTGTGGACCTGCAACAGTGGGGAAGACTGTGGTCAAAAATTCAATGGAAGCCTTCTCCATACTGGCAAGAGCTGATGAGGGCCAGAACTAAGGCACTGGGGCTGGCCAGAGGGGTGATGTATATTCCTTCTGAATATCAAGGTCACCGTATCTTATTTTGGTTTGGTGGCAGTGCTGAAGTCTATGAGACCGTAGCCCTGAGAAGACCTGGCCCCCTCTGAAGGGAGTGGCTATTTCCAACACCAGTCATCTGAGAAAGAGATGAGTGCTCCAACAAGAAGCAGAAATGGAGCACATACCTAGGAGGAGAACCTTCCTCTGGCTGCCTGAGTAGAGACTTGAAGAGTCAAGGGAAATGGGTACATTCTCTGCTTGGCTAGGGCTGAGATAACGCCCACCATAGGGACACAGAAGAGGAGCCAGGATGAGGCAGGGTCTACAGGCTTCCGGGAGAAATTCCACCTTGAATACCAGGGTGTCTTGTGTTATACTGTGCCCTGTGTTTACTTCCTTCTTGATACTGCTGAGTCTTAGGTGAAACCAATCTTGTCAAAGAGTCCAGTTCTGTCTCTGCTGGAGCAAAGGAAAGGAAGAAGCATGTGTTCACGCAGAGAGAATAGCAAGCCCTTACCCAGATCACTGTGGTTGGAGGAATGGTTAGGAATTCTCAAGGGGAATCTTGTGAATCAGAGAGATGGCTTCTCTATCCAGCGACAGTTAGACTTTGTTTACAAAAGGCAGGATTTTCCATATGGGAGGTGATAGACCTGAGATATATTTTGGAAGAAAGAAAGAAAGGAACGAGCTGAAGGCAGCTGCTGAGTGACTCTCACAATTCTTCCACTTCTTCCAGGTTGAAATGCCCATCAGACATACCAGATGCAGACACCCCAGAAGGCAGAAGGTGGCAAAGTGTCAACCTGAGAATCATCCACCTATATAGTCAGTGGTTCTCAGACTTTGGAGTGATTCAGAGTCACCTACAGTGAAACTGAAAGTGTTAGTTGCTCAGTCATGTCCAACTCTTTGTGGGCTCATGGATGTAGCCCACCAGGTTTCTCTGTCCATGGGATTCTCCAGGCAAGAATACTGAAGTGGGTAGCCATTCCCCCCTCCAGGGGATCTTCCCAACCCAGGGATTGAACCCAGGTCTCCTGCATTTCAGGGAGATTCTTTACAATCTGAGCCACCAGGGAAGCACCAGAGTCACTTATGGAGGATTTCAAAAAGGAAAATGCCTGGCCTCAGTTCAGTTCAGTCGCTCAGTCATGTCTGACTCTTTGCGACCTCATGGACTGCAGCATGCCAGGCCACCCTGTCCATCACTAACCCCCAGAGTTTACTCAAACTCATGTCCATTGAGTCGATGATGCCATCCAACCATCTCATCCTCTGTCATCCCCTTCTCCTCCCACCTTCAATCTTTCCCAGCATCAGGGTCTTTCCAAATGAGTCAGCTCTTTGCATCAGGTGGCCAAACTATTGGAGTTTCAGCTTCAAGATCAGTCCTTCCAATGAATATTCAGGACTGATTTCCTTTAAGATGGACTGGTTGGATCTCCTTACAGATGCCTGGCTTAGATGAACTCAATCAGAATCTCTAGGGGTGATTCTGATGCCCACCATGGGAAGCTCATGAAAGGAAGAAGATATTGAGATCTCCAAGGGAGAAGAGAAAGAGTGCCTTTATAATGTACCCCAAACCCAAAAGAACCTTGGTACTGAGCACCAGAAGTCTGCACTTTCTTCCAATAAAAAATGTGCTTAATCATGCATGCTTGCACTGGAGGAGGAAATGGCAACCCACTCCAGTATTCTTGCCTGGAGAATCCCAGGGACTGAGGAGCCTGATGGGCTACTGTCTGTGAGATTGCACAGAGTCGGATACCACCGAAGCAACTTAGCTGCAGCAGTAAACTCTAATGAGCTTTTGACCCCTGGTCCACTCCAGCAGGTGGAATACATGAATCACTCATCCTTAGGCAGTACAAGAGTCCTCTACTAATGTTTGAGCCTTAAATGTAGCTACTTAAGTTTCCCATATATCAGGTAAAATTAGGGATCCTGGAAGATACACATGAGCCTGGCCCACGTGAACAGGAGAAAAGCTGGAGGGCAGCAGGGGACAACCCTCAGCCCTCCCTAGATGCAGCTATGGGAAGTGGACACTTTCTCCTACAAGCAATCCATTTTTCCTGCAGCCCTGGGCTGAATGAAATTAACATCCCTGAAACATGTCCAAGGAACAGATTCTTCTCTGGGAGGCTACAGTTGTCACTTGTAGCAAAAGAGGGGAAAAGGTGAGTAAAACCTTTTACATTTTTAAAACAACCTTCTCTTGGTAACATACAAGGAGCTAGATATCCAGAGCAAGGTTTCAAACCTCTTCTTTTAAATGTCACTATTTCATTTCTGCCCCTCCTCCAGCTTTTTTTGGTTTGTTTTGTTTTTGCTTAGTTGCTCAGTCGTGTCCCACTCTTTGCTACCCATTTGTAGCCCACCAGGCTCCTTTTGTCCTTGGGGATTCTCGAGGCAAGAATGCTGGAGTGGGTTGCCATGCCCTCCTCCAAGGGATCTTCCCAACCCGGAGATCGAACCCAGGTCTCCCGCATTGCGGGAGGATTCCTTACTGTCTGAGCCACTAGGGAAGCCCATGAATACTGGAGTGGGAAGCCTATCCCTTCTCCAGCAGATCTTCCCAACCCAGCAATCAAACCAAGGTCTCCTGCACTGCAGGTGGCTTCTTTACCAGCTGAGCTTCCCTTACAGAGCATGTGTTCTGAACAATATTGACCGCTTGAGTGCATTAATTAGTAGTTCATTTGCCCATATACTAATGAATGAAATGTAAACATGTAAATTTCTTGTCAGCCCAGTCTAACACAATAAATGTTTACTGCAATGCATTCAACCCAATGTCACCATACTAAGTGGATCTATTTCCACCAGAAGCAAAGAAAATGGATATTTTCATTAATTCCACAGCCTTCTTACAATTAAGAGTTTTTGGAAAGGGTTAAGGGATATTTGTAGTATCATGGAGCACTGGGGTCCCAGGTGATCCATAGCAGGATGGACTTATATATAGTTTGGCTCCCCCAAATTGAGCATCGTTAAGACATGAACTCCTTTCCATGAGGACTGCAGAAATGCTTGACAGGACTTCTCAATTGTACCTGAGAGAGAGGGGGGAATACCTTAGTGCCGGCAGTAGAGATGCCTCAGTTGAATTTTTGGACCAGAGATAAGATGGCAGTGGTCCAAGGATATATTCTGGACCCTGTGTAGTTATATTTGGCTATAGCCAAGTCAAATTAATCTGTCAGCTGAATGATCCACAAGTATGGTCCATGCACTACATGCATCAGAATCACTTGGGGGAAATTGTTAAAGTGCTTACTCCTAGGCATCACCCCAGACTTGAAGCAGACTCTCAGAGAAGGGCTCTGCAACTTGCATTTTAAACAAGTTCTCAGGTGATTCTGTTGCATCTTCCACTTGAGAGCCACTGGCAAGTACTATGCACTGCCAGGCATCCAGGAGCAGGTGGTTTGAAAGTAAAGGTGGTCACGTCTCAGCAAACAGCTGAGTCAGCCCCAAAGCCCCCCTCTTGTATGATGCCCTGCCGTAGTGTTCACCACATGCCCTTAGCCAGAATCTTATTCTGCCCTCGTAAGCTCAGGGAGGCAGCAGAGGGTGATAGTGCCAGGCAGGGTCTCAGACCTTCCATCACCTGACCTTCCTCCCTTTTAGGAATTCCTCCTCACAACTTGCCCTCCTCCCCTACACTCCAGCCAAATGGACTGCATGAAAAGGTTTTACCCTGTGTCTTCCCCACTCTTGCCAGGGAATACCTTCCCACCCTCACCAATGGCATCAACAGCCACCACTCATGTATTGGAGGGGCTCTGATAGGGGATCCAGAGAAGGCAAACCTTATCCAAAGATAGTAAGACAGATGGGGCTACTGCAAAATTGTGCTCCCTGGATAGGGTGCATTGTCGAGACACTACTCAAGCGAGCATTCAAAATCCCAAACTCTGTCCTCTTCCCCGGTTCTGGAGGGAGAGGCACACCCTTTCCCGACACCGGACCCTGAGCTCTGGCTGCAGGTGAGCCCATGAGCCCAGGTCACCTGCCTTCCCCCTCCCGCCAGCCTCTGTGAGAGCTTCAGAGACAACATCTGATCTGCCTGAGCTCTCCTAACTCAGGGCCACCAGGTCTGCATCCTCTCCGGGGAAGCTGCTGAGGTTCCAAGGAAAGACACAATGCATGGGAAGCAGGCGTTAAGGCAGATGGAAACACCAAGGACCTTTGGTGGACTTTCTGCCCCTTGCCGACACAACTGCCCCTGGCTGGCACCACTGCCCCTGGCAAAGCCACCCCTGATGGCTCAGACAAGCAGGCTGCTATTACCTTCTAGATTGAGGCTGTGTAATGGTGCCAGCGTGGAGTATTCTGTCTGACTCCTGTCACCCATGACCCTCTCCGCACCCTCCTAATCCCCCCAGCTGATGCCACTCACTTCCCATCTATGAGCTCAAAGACACAGCCCCAGGACAAGTCATCCAGATCCCAGGCAGCCTCTCTGTGGGGATCGCCGCATCTCCCCTTCCTCTGATTTAGCTGGGGAAAAGGGGGGTCACGAACCTCAGGTTCCCCTTTGGCTGTCTCAAGCGGGAAGCCATCTGCCCTACTCAGATACCTCAAAAAGTGCCTAACAATTACCCTGCATCTCTCCTTGATCAGTTTTGCACTGTGGCTCCGAGGGGCAGGGCACAGTGACAATGGGGGCTCTGTCACCCAAGCCAGGAGCTCGGCTCCCTTGCTGGTTCCCAGTCACTGGTAGGAAGAGTCCCTTCACCACCCTGCCCAGCATCCTTGTTTGTAAAGAGTCATTCTTAACTCTGGGGGTTGCTGTGAGATCTGATAATAGACGTTGAAGAAAATTCTTAGAAGATAGATCAGGTTAGGTGTTTAAATGTTTTTCTTTCATTATTGATGCTTAATGATATAAGAATTTTTTCCCTGCTTATAAAAGTCATACATATCTATTGCAAAAAATTTTTGGAAAGTATAGAAAAGAATAAGGAAAAAATTATTTATGTGCCCACCCTCTGAGCAACCCATCACTTTTGGTTTATTTCTTCTTTAAAAAAAAAAATTTACACTCAGCAGCACGGGCGGCTGTGAGAGCCGGCTCACTAAGCCCTGTCAAGAGGAGCTACCCACGTCGGAGGTCAGGGGCGGCGGCCGGGAGGAGACACCCCGCCTCCGAGGTCAGGGGCGGCGGCCGGGAGGAGACACCCCGCCTCCGAGGTCAGGGTCAGGGGCGGCCGGGAGGAGACACCCCGCGCTCAAGGCCAGGGGCGGCGACCCTGAGGAGCCACCCCAAGCCCGAGGCCAGGGGCAGAAGCTGGGACGAGCCACCCACGACCGAGGCCAGGGTCTGCAGCCGGGATGAGCAACCTGAGGAGCGGTAGCTGCGCAGGCGCAGGAGGGCCTAGGGGAGCTATCCCACGTTGAAGGTCAGGAATGGTGGCGGTAAGGAGATACCCCTCATCCAAGGTAAGGAGCAGCGGCTGTGCTTTGCTGGAGCTGCCGTGAAGAGATACCCCACGCCCCAGGTAAGAGAACCCAAGTAAGATGGTAGGTGTTGCAAGAGGGCATCAGAGGGCAGACAAACTGAAACCATACTCACAGAAAACTACTCAATCTAATCAGGCTAGGACCACAGCCTTGTCTAACTCAATGAAACCAAGCCATGCCTGCGGGGCAACCCAAGACGAGCGGGTCATGGTAGAGAGGTCTGACAGAACGTGGTCCACTGGAGAAGGGAATGGCAAGCCACTTCAGTATTCTTGCCTTGAGAACCCCAGGAACAGTATGAAAAGGCAACATGATAGGATACTGAAAGAGGAACTCCCCAGGTCATTAGGTGCCCAATATGCTACTGGAGATCAGAGGAGAAATAACTACAGAAAGAACGAAAGATGGAGCCAAAGCAAAAACAATACCCAGTTGTGGATATGACTGGTGATAGAAGCAAGATCCAATGCTGTAAAGAGCAATATTGCATAGGAACCTGGAATGTCAGGTCTATGAATCAAGGCAAATTGGAAGTGGTCAAACAAGAGATGGCAAGGGTGAACGTCGACATTCTAGGAATCAGCGAACTAAAATGGACTGGAATGGGTGAATTTAACTCAGATGACCTTATATGTACTACTGCCAGCAGGAATCCCTTAGAAGAAATGGCGTAGCCATCATGGTCAACAAGAGTCTGAAATGCAGTACTTGGATGCAATCTCAAAAATGACAGAATGATCTCTGTTCGTCTCCAAGGCAAACCATTCAATATCACAGTTATCCAAGTCTATGCCCCAACCAGTAATGCCGAAGAACCTGAAGTTGAACAGTTTTATGAAGACCTACAAGACCTTTTATAACTAACACCCCAAAAAGATGTCCTTGTCATTATAGGGGACTGGAATGCAAAAGTAGGAAGTCAAGAAACACCTGGAGTAACAGGCAAATTTGGCCGTGGAATGCGGAACGAAGCAGAGCAAAGATTAATAGAGTTTTGCCAAGAAAATGCACTGGTCATAGCAAACACCCTCTTCCAACAACACAAGAGCAGACTCTACACATGGACATCACCAGATGGTCAACACCGAAATCAGATTGATTATATTCTTTGCAGCCAAAGATGGAGAAGCTCCATACAGCCAGCAAAAACAAGATGAGGATCATGAACTCCTTATTACCAAATTCAGACTTAAATTGAAGAAAGTAGGGAAAACTGCTAGACCATTCAGGTATGACCTAAATCAAATCCCTTATGATTATACAGTGGAAGTGAGAAATAGATTTAAGGGCCTAGATCTGATAGATAGAGTGCCTGATTAACTATGGAATGAGGTTCGTGACATTGTACAGGAGACAGGGATCAAGACCATCCCCATTGAAAAGAAATGCAAAAAAGCAAAATGGCTGTCTGGGGAGGCCTTACAAATAGCTGTGAAAAGAAGAGAGGCAAAAAGCAAAGGAGAAAAGGAAAGATATAAGCATCTGAATGCAGAGTTCCAAAGAATAGCAAGAAGAGATAAGAAAGCCTTCTTCAATGATCAGTGAAAAGAAATAGAGGAAAAGAACAGAATGGGAAAGACTAGAGATCTCTTCAAGAAAATTAGAGATACCAAGGGAATATTTCATGCAAAGATGGGCTCGATAAAGGACAGAAATGGTCTGGACCTAGCAGAGGCAGAAGATATTAAGAAGAGGTGGCAAGAATACACGGAAGAACTGTACAAAAAAGATCTTCACGACCCAGATAATCATGATGATGTTATCACTAATCTAGAACCAGACATCTTGGAATGTGAAGTCAAGTGTGCCTTAGAAAGCATCGCTACAAACAAAGCTAGTGGAGATAATGGAATTCCAATTGAGCTGTTTCAAATCCTGAAAGATGATGCTGTGAAAGTGCTGCACTCAATATGCCAGCAAATTTGGAAAACTCAGCAGTGGCCACCGGACTGGAAAAGATCAGTTTTCATTCCAGTTCCAAAAAAAGGCAATGACAAAGAATGCTCAAACTACTGCACAATTGCACTCATCTCACATGCTAGTACAGTAATGCTCAAAATTCTCCAAGCCAGGCTTCAGCAATACATGAACCGTGAACTCCCTGATGTTCAAACTGGTTTTAGAAAAGGCAGAGGAACCAGAGATCAAATTGCCAACATCTGCTGGATCATGGAAAAAGCAAGAGAGTTCCAGAAAAACATCTATTTCTGCTTGATTGACTATGCCAAAGCCTTTGACTGTGTGGATCACAAGAAACTGTGGAAAATTCTTCAAGAGATAGGAATACCAGACCACCTGACCTGCCTCTTGAGAAATCTGTATGCAGGTCAGGAAGCAACAGTAGAACTGGACATGGAACAACAGACTGGTTCCAAATAGGAAATGGAGTGCGTCAAGGCTGTATATTGTCACCCTGCTTATTTACCTTATATGCAGAGTACATCATGAGAAACGCTGGACTAGAAGAAACACAAGCTGGAATCAAGATTGCCTGGAGAAATATCAATAACCTCAGATATGCAGATGATACCACCCTTATGGCAGAAAGTGAAGAGGAGCTAAAAAGCCTCTTGATGAAAGTGAAAGAGGAGAGTGAAAAAGTTGGCCTAAAGCTCAACATTCAGAAAACAAAGATCATGGCATCGGTCCCATCACTTCATGGGAAATAGATGGGGAAACAGTGAAAACGGTGTCAGACTTTTTTTTTTTGGGCTCCAGAATCACTGCAGATGGTGACTGCAGCCATGAAATTAAAAGATGCTTACTCCTTGGAAGAAAAGTTATGACCAACCGAGACAGCATATTCAAAAGCAGAGACATTACTTTGCTGACTAAGGTCCGTCTAGTCAAGGCTATGGTTTTTCCAGTGGTCATGTATGGATGTGAGAGTTGGACTGTGAAGAAAGCTGAGCGCCGAAGAATTGATGCTTTTGAACTGTGGTGTTGGAGAAGACTCTTGAGAGTCCCTTGGACTGCAAGGAGATCCAACCAGTCCATTCTGAAGGAGATCAACCCTGGGATTTCTTTGGAAGGAATGATGCTAAAGCTGAAACTCCAGTACTTTGGCCACCTCATGTGAAGAGTTGACTCATTGGAAAAAACTCTGATGCTGGGAGGGATTGTGGGCAGGAGGAGAAGGGGACGACCAAGGATGAGATGGCTGGATGGCATCATGGACTCAATGGATGTGAGTCTGAGTGAACTCCGGGAGATGGTGGTGAACAGGGAGGCCTAGCGTGCTGTGATTCATGGGGTCACAAAGCGTCGGACACGACTGAGCGACTGAACTGAACTGAACTAGCATAAACATTTACCCATGCTATCAAAAAAGGTCTGCGTAGGCATAATATGTGATGGCAACGGACATTTTTGAGCATAAAGCTTCTTTTAATACACTTTCAGTTGCTTTTACAGGTTAAGTGCCTAGAATCAGATCACTGGGTTAAAGAGTATAAATATTTTAAGACTCTTGATGCAAATGTTATAGCTATTGTTATCCCTTTTTCCTGGGGTTAGAAACTGAAGCTCAGAAATTGAAATCACATGTCCTAATTCATACAGCTCATCCCAGGCAAGGCCAGGACAAAAGCACAGGGCAGGATGGTCCGTGCTCTATGACCTGTGCTCAACCGGTCAGCACAGGAGAGAAGGCTGCCGCTCTCCTGCAAAATATCCGGTCACCACACTGATGAGGACACACACCCCGGGAGTGATCAAATACAGAGCAGAGGCCAGTGTATGGAAAGATCAGTCCAGGGGTGGGACACCTGGGTTCTACTGGGGGCTCTTGTCCTAATTCTATCACCCTGAGCAAGTCCCTGTGGCCTCAGCTTCCGCCCTGCAAGAGGAAAAGGAGCTTGGGCGGCATCTAACACACTGCCCTTCTGCCCAAATGCATTGCTTCAAACACAAACTCAGAAACATTGTGGTTTTGTTTTTGCATAAAAAGACCAAGGATAATCCATTTGCTCCAGCTCAGTGTGACTGTTTGCTCTGTTGATCATAAAACCTATCCAGCTGGATGCCAAAGCTAGCAGTTTGGGGTTAATAAGACAGACAGATCCAGGAAACACGCCCCAAGCCGGAATCTACCAGCAAGTGGCCGGAAAATGCAGTCCTTTCAAGATCAAGTCAGATGGTTGGAAACACAGCTCAGCACCGGGTCTTAGCATCAGGCTCTGCTGTGAAGAGACTGCATCAGCTCCAACCCTTAGGGCAGAGGACATCAGCACCTGCAGTCCAGGACACCAGGCTACTGCCTGTCTCTGTGTGTGTGCAAGTGAGCTGATCAGCAGACCCCCAGGGTGCTCAGGGCATGCAGAATGGTGCTCTGGGGCTATTGTGAGATCTGATAATAGATGTAGTGACCAGGAATTTGGGACGTCATATCAGCAATTGTGAAACCAGGGCCAGCGGGACAAGGTGGGCAGGGCAGCAGTTTGTCAGATGCTAACACACAGACCACAGCCTCCTAGGACTCTGAATCCAGTGTCTCTGTCCTGGGTGGAGGTCGAGTCCAGCGATACGTGGCAAACAGGGCACTCCTCCACCCGTCTCTCAGTTGGACTCCCAGTACAGGGCTAATGGATGGGAGGACAGGTACATACCCAACAACATTTCTGGGCCTGGAGGCTGACCTGTCTCATCTCTCTCGGAAAGGGGAATAGTGAGTTCAGGAAAGAAACCCACGAATAGGCTGGTTGGCCTGTGTGAAAATGCAAGTGTGGAGTGTCAGGAAGACAAGTTGCTGATACTGAACAAGCCATGTTAACATGTGACTTACACAAGTGAAAGCACATCTTTGCAAAAGAATACACCTTTTGCCAGAACATATTCAAGTAGAAAGATAAACATAAGCGTGTTAAAATGGTGGACTCAAAACACAAACAATTTTTTAAAAAAGAAAACAAAACAAACCGTAAATAAAATAAAACAAAAATGGTGCTCTCTGGGTAAAGGGAATGGAGAGGAGCCCAAAGATAATTTCCTTTCCTCCAAATATGAACACACCAGGAACTGAGAAATAGCATTAACTCAGCCCTCTGGACTTCAGGTGCAAAATTTAAAAAAAAAAAGAAAAGGAATAAAAAGAGACCGAAGTAAGCCAAACCCAGGAGATGCCAGGAAGAGTGGTTTTGGAAGGGCCACGAGTTTGTTTCTAGGAAAGGAAGAGGTCATTTGAATCCACATGGGACTGAGTTCCGGCCACCTTTAGTTCTTAGCCCTGAATGCACCTTTGAGCGACCAGAGGAGCTTTTAGAAGACACTGGACATCTGCCTTGGTTGGCTTGGGGTGAGCCCAAGCTTAATATGGAAAAAGGTCCGGATGGAGCAGCCAGTGAGGATGGCACTAAAGTGCCCTACCCCTAAAGTGCCTTTGGGCTCTGGTATTCAGGATGCACAGGAAGGAAAGACTTGCCGAGAGTCAGAGGAAGAAGCATTTGGGGAGGCGAAGGGTCAGCTGTGGCCTGAGAAGAGGGGTGACTCAAGGTGAAGCTCTGTTTTGGAAGAGGAGTAGAGGAGACAGCAGAGTGGGGAGGGGTGTCCATGGGAGCCTGGGGGCTGGGGAGGGAAGGTGGCACGCTCAGAGGCAGGGGGAGGGAGCAGGGCCAGGCTGACCCCTGTGGCTGGCCCCCTCATGCTACGGAGAGCAAAGACTGCGACAAGAAAGCGAGTTATCCTAAGATGCGGCCCCCACACAGGTTCCCCCTTCTCTGCTCTTCCCAGAGCTCTTTCCACTGTCCCTGAAGCCACTGGCTGCTGTGGTCAAGTCCCTTGTCCCCGTCCCCTGGGCTGACCATTGGCCATCACAGAAGCTGGGAAGAAGTGCCGTGCCCTAGAGTGAGCTGGCAAGTGACTTGAGCTTCTTGAGAAAAAAAAAAAAAAGAGTTTAGTAAGGCATCTGACTAGTTGTTAACAGTTTTCCTTCATCACCCTCTGAATTCAGGCCCTTTCTTCTGAATTCAGACCCTTTCTTCTTAATTCCTTCATTCTGGAAGCTCACTTGTTTTTAGTGCTTTTAATGTTGCCAGCCAGGCTTGGCGAATGTCCTAACAATTCTTGATTTCCCAAAGATCTGCTGTTTGGCCGTCCTCCTGAGAAAGGGAGATATGTGGAATGAGGATCTGAGGGGGAGGGGTGAGAACATTTGGTTTCAGCCAGAATACATAGCATGCCACATGCCCACCAGCCAAAATGTTTTCACATTTGCTCAGTGTTTACAGATTAAAAAAAATAAGCCAAAGAGAAGTTACAAAAATTTCCAAGTTACTGAGACTTCTATAGCAGTCCAGTGGTTAAGATTCTGCCTGCCAATGCAGGGGGCATGGGTTTGATCCCTGGTCAGGGAAGATTCCACATGCCACAGGGTAACTAAGCCCCTGTGCCAAACTACTGACGCCCTCGCACCCAGAGCCCGTGCTTGGCAAGAAAAGCCACTGTGACGTGCACCACAGCAAAAAGCGACCCCCGACCTCTGCAGCTAGAGAAGCTTGCGCACAGCAGCAAAGACCCAGCACAACCAAAAACCAATTTTAAAAATGTTTCCATGTTATATGTAAGCTCCTGTAGGGAGACTCGTTCTTACTCCTTTGTGCCCTGCTGCTACCTGGCAGCAAACGGTAGTAGGTAGATGCTCATGAAATGTTCACTGAAGCGAGAGGTCTGGCTGAGATTTGCCGTAGGCCTTCTGGCTTGTATGCAGATCAGCATTGGAACCCCAAGCAGAGACCCACCCGACCTCTGCTTGGCCCTGGCCAGGTCTGTTGAGTATAGCCCTGACTTAGCCCTGTGCTAGGCACACAACTTTCTGTCAGGATGCATTGACAGAGAGCCTGCTATTGGGTAGATCAAGTGAAACATTCCAGAAGAATTCGGGACTAAGAAGTCATCTAGTTTGAACGCCCACTTCCCTCCGTCTCTCTTCACCTCCAAACCTACTCCCCTGCCCTGCTCCTCTCCCCTCAGACATACTTACATTCTCCCACTGGGTGGCTGAAATTGCAGATGTGTTTCCTGTTCATAAATATTTATTTGTTATTGCTAATGAGGAGAGATGACATGTAAAGACCATGTGTAAGTGTTCTAGCAAGAGGCCAATTAAACACCCAGTGGACAGCACTAATCTCTGGACAAGTCAGCAAAGATACTGCCATGTAATATATAGTAGGTCCCCTAGAAACAAACTTTTAAGCTGTGAACTTTCAAAGATACAAGCGAGCATTCTATCAACGTCAGGCATCAGTGAAATTGCAGCTTGCCCTCTGTCTCCTCTTGCTGACAATCCTTCAGCTCAACCATCTCCCCCTGACTCTCCTCCAGTCAGGTGTAGCTCTTCTCGCCTGTTCACTCAATGCCAGCTCCTGGATGCCAGCTGTTATACTATACTACTGTACTTTTCAAGGTACTGTACTGATGATTAGAAATGTTTATTTTTTGTGTTTGTTATGTATTATTTGTTTGTAAAGTATTATAAACCTATTACAGTACCATACTATATACTGACCGTATTAGGCTAACTTGGTTGGACTTAGGAACAAATTGGACTTGTGAACATGCTCTTGGAATGGAACTCTTTCATATGTAGGGAATGTACTCCATTAGATACAGGAACAAAGCGCTATTGGAGCTCAAGAGGTGGGTGATGAGCTACTCATGGTGGGGACGTCAGGGAAGGCTTTATTGAGGGGGTGGCAGGTGGGATGGGCCTTCAAGAATGGATAGACTCTGGTCTTCCCCACGGATATAATGAGGAGTTAGTCTAGACAAACTATGACATGGTCCCCGTCACGGTGGACCTAAGACACCAGGCTAACTGTAGTCAACAGAGAAGTTCATGTCCCTGGAAATCTTGGGTGCCCAGCAGGATGAATCCTGAGTCACTGGGTGTTGTTCTCGAGCTCCAGGGACTTTGAACAAGGCATCAGGACTCTGGCCAGCTTCCTCATCTACCGGGGAGGGCAGGAGACAGAGATACCTGCTGTATCCTGCGGTGACTGCAACAGGAGGGCTTAGATGCTGCTTTGCTGGGTGCGGGGCCTACTGGCTTGATCTGCCACTTACTCATTGCAGAGCTTCGAGGTGGCAAGTCTCTGAGTCTCGGTTTCCTTACGTGTAAAGAGAGATGGCAATCTCGGTAGCACCTGTCTTATCCATGAAAACAGAGATGACCTCAGTGATGATTCCTGGGATTCCTGAGCATGTCTCTCTATTTCATCCCTTAATGGCTTCCCACTGAAGTGTGGGTTTGTTCCAATGACTCTTCTGTACAACAGACCACCCCCTGGGACCATCTGGGGGATGGCATGAAATAACCATTATATTATATAGAGTGAGAGTTAGGAATCTCAGGGCTTCCCTGGTGGCTCAGTGGTAAAGAATCCGCCTTCAATGCAGGAGTTGCAGAAGATGCAGGTTCAATCCCTGGGTTGGGCAGATCCCCTGGAAGAGGACACGGCTACCCACTCCAGTATTCTTGCCTGGAGAATCCCATGGACAAATGAGCCCGGCAAGCTGTAGTCCATAGGGTCACAAAGAGTCAGACACTACCGAAGCAACTTAGCACACCCACACTCATGTAGGAATTTCGACAAGGATTGGCCAGAGTAGTTTATCTCGGCTCCAGAGTATCTGAGGCCTTGTCTGAGAAGACGTGAAGATGGGGGTGGGAGGTGTTACTCAGCAGTTGGAAGTATCCAGAGTCATCTTCATCAATATGGCTAGTGATGGGTGCTGGCCATCAGTGAGCCCTTCAGCTGGGTGGTTGCCAGAACACCTGTGCATGGCTTCTCCACGTCAGTTTGGGCCTCTGCAGAGCATACTGATGGGATTCTGAGAGAAAATGCCCCAAGAGAGAAAATTGGAGGTGCTTGGAATTTTTGTGACATAGCCTTGGCATCCACATGACATCCCTTCTGCCACACTCTTGGGGTTAAGGCAGGCTTTTCCAGGCTCAAGAGGAGAAGGTACACGGGGTCAAGGTCACATTTCCTGACGAGCATGCAGGCTGGACAAGTGGCAGCAATCTTTGAAAAATACAAAGTACCACAACATTCCTCAAGTTGGCACTCACTGCCCCTGCCATATCCTCCCAACAGTATCTCCCATTTCCTCTCAGGAGGCCAACCTCCTTGCAGTACCCAGAAAATGCCATACTCATCTCAGCCTGAGGCTCGAGCCTGGCCTGCTCACACCTCACTCTCCTCCTTATGATTCTTCTGGTCCTGTCTCCCCAAGGATTCAGGATCCTGGTGTATTACAACAACAGTTAAAATGAAGAAAGAAGACTCTTAGCAAACATAGTTCCTGGAGTCTTTTCTACTGCTCTAGAGTGAAGCTACTTCCTTCCTAGAATTAGTAAAAATTCTACCATTCTGAGAATGACTGGTTCTGAAAAACACCCACCAAGTATAGGCACGGGTCCTCTTCAGCTGTGATCATGTGCACATACCTTCAAAATGCAGATTCTGTATCTCTCTGTCAGACAGAAATAATGACTCTAATAAAATCAGCTTGTTTTAAACCAACAAATGGTGTATATGACAATAGAAGTGTAAATATGGCTATTGTTAATGGATTTTATTCAGGCTTGTTCCACTTCAGCTCATTAGACTTATGACTAATAGAGTTGGCCAGCATTGCTCACTGTCTCCAATTAAATCAGAGATCAGGCCCCACCTCCTGTGCAGACCCCAGTCACTGGGAGTTCTGGGCATCTAATGGTGCCCAGGAAACTCCCCCTGGCTGCTCAATATAAAAACAGAAACACACAAGGCAGCCAAACCATGCAGCTCCTCTACATCCCAGCTGGAGATGTGTGTCCCCACTGAGCACCTCTGCAACCTCTACCAGTGGGTGGGCTTTACACCAGTAGAAGCTCTTGCATCCTCCCCTCACAGTCTGGTGAGGCACACAGTGAATGCATTGTCATCTCCAATTTTCTGATGAGGAAGCTACCACTCACAGAGGGGAAGGGGCTTTTGCAGAATCAATGGCTCCGGTGAAAAGGGCAAGGATTTCCCGCTAAGTGTTTCCTTTCCCTGGTCCTGATTCTTTTCCACTGCACTGCCTCCCGTTCAGCTGGCTTATTCATTCATTCACATCCATTCATTGACTGATTTGTCAAATGCTAATTTAGCTAGCACATACTGTACATGAAGCGTGGCATCAGCCCTGGGGAAACAGTGGCAGGCCAGGTAACATCCCTGCTTTCACCGAGTGTGTGGTCCAGAGGGAGAGGTGGCAATAAGTGCTAAAAATGATTATATAAATAAGAGAACTTGACAGAATGGCAAGTGCTATCAAGAAAACACAACAGAGTAAGGGGATAGAGAATGGCCAGGTCAGGGAGGTAAAGAGCCGGCTCTTTAGCTGGGATTGTCAGGGAAGGCATCCCTGAAAAGCTGATGGTAGAGCCGGGACCATGATGATGACAAGGAGCCAGGCATTTAGAGATCTGAGGGGTAAAGAGTCCCAGGAAGCAGTTACAGCAGGTGCCAAGGTCCTGAGTCAGGACTGCAACAGTCTGGTTACGTTAGAGTTCCAGAAATGCCAACTGGGCTGGAGCATCTTGAGCAATGAGAAAAATGGAAATTACCCAAACGTACAGGGTCTTATGGGCCAAAATAAGGTCTGTGCTGGGGACTATACTAGATGTTGTGGTGCAGTGGTGAAAAAATGGGAAGAACCCTCCTAGGAACAGCAAGCCCATGGCTCCATGAATCTCTAATGCTTGATATCAATATGCCTCTGCCCTCTGCATCAGAACAACTGTGGAACCACTCTAATCCTTTCACTGACAGAGTCATCTGAGCAATGTGTCTTGCGTGGAAAGAATTAGTCAAAGTAAATTGGGGATTCCAAGGAATTCTGATGTGTTCAATCTAGCCTTCACTCTTCGATCCTAGAACTGGAGGAGGAAATGCCTGGAATCCCATGACTGCTCCCCATGATTCCCCCACCCTCTCTTACCATATCTAGCCTGTAGGCAGGGCCACCCTGGCCAACCTGAAAGAAGGATTTGAGAAGCAAAACAGAACCTCAGGTTGCCCAAGTCCCTGTGCAGCATCAGAACAGAGATACTGATGCAGCATAAATAAACCCTCTGGACTGTACATGCATGTAGTTATTTCCCCAAATCAAAACCAACTTCTCCTGAAACACAGGAAGCACAGACAGGAGCCAACCCTGTTAAAGGAAGAACAACAGCTTACTCTGCAAGCTCTTCCATTAGCAGAGCTTTACTCGGAAACCAGCCCCAGGTTATCTCTAAGTCACGGTGAGGATGGCTAGGTAAGAGGGAAGGAAGATAGTCTTCCCTAACTATGCCCTTTCCCTCTTCCACCCTCTTCTCTGGCCCAGTCACCCTCTCTCTCATACACACACACAGACATACTTTTCCAATTTCATTCCCCTCCCCCAATCCTGTCCCCATATCAAATCAAAGGCTGTGTTTACTCACAGGCAACTTTCAGGAAAACAGACATCCTGGATTTGCTTCCTAAACTTCCTCTTATGCATAAAGAACACATTGTCTTTGCAAAGCCAGGAGAGACCTAATATTTGTCCCGTGTGTCGCCACATTACATGGTGACTGTGAACGTGGATAGCCAGCAACAGCCTTGCGGGTCCCTCAGGAACTGAAGTCACAGCCACTTCCGCTCTGGCTGGACACAGCCCACTGAGCTCACAGGTTTCTTGTTGACTGATGAGCTTGTGGTAACCCTGTGAAGACACGAGCATGCCCAACCACATCTCTCATCCACCCCTGGGGGACAGAGGAGCAGAATGTAGTGGGTGGGCTTCATGCAGTGCTATGTCCAGAGGCACACGTGGAGGGATGGATGGATCCCAGAAGCGGAGTGAGACAGGGAAAATCCAACTCATTTACATAGGTTAGAATAATGGGTTTTTTACGCAACTCAACAACAGTGCACCTTATATAAGAACATGTACAAACAGAACAAAAGATATCAAGCATATTAGAGCAAATGGCTTATGGATGGGAAAACGGAACTAAATCACTGAAACAGAGAGGGAATTTGTCAGGACCAGTGATGACCATGTGCCATGAACTAGAGAGCATGATTAACTCAGTCTCTCCCCTCAAAGTCAGAAAACATCAAAAGGAAGGACACAGAAATACCTGATGGCCCAGGCTGAGATTCCCAACCGCAGCCGCCACTTCCCACTCAAGTCAGAGGGGAGGACCAGTGCACGCACAGCACTGGGGCCTCCTCGCCTTGATGACGCTGCCCTCCCCGCAGCCAGCTCCACCCTGCCCTTCCAGGTGCAGCCCCTGCCACCTCCTCTGGAGATTCCCACCTCTGAGAGCCACGCCCTTCCTCTTCACCACAGCGCAGCCGCAGCCGTGATCAGTGTGCCTGGGAGCTGGTTCTTATTAGTAGGCAGACGTGGTCCTAGTGGAGCCCCAAAGATTGCTCTTTTCAGGGGGGCACTGCAACAGTGGCATGCTGTGCCTTTGGCACTTGGGCACCTATATTGTAAAGCCATGCTTTCAAAGGACTTCCTGAAAAGGACTGATGCAGGAGGAGCCTCTTCTCTCCACAGAGATGCAATACTTTCCTATGGAGTTCATCACAAAGAGGAGGCATGCTCATGTTTGGTGAATGGCTAAATGACAAGATTGCTTCCACCAGCCCTTTTACCTCTCAGCCTTAGGCCCTCTTCCCATGTCCAAAGGGCTCTCTGAGGTCTCCTTTCCTTCCTTGCCGTAAGCCCAAGGCTTGGCCAGCTTCCCCCTCCCCTTTGAAGCTACCTCCTTTCCTTTATCCTCTGGGCAACCTCTAAACTCAAGCCTGACTGGGGAAGCTGTTACCCTGTTATTCTTGATGCTCCACTCCCACCCCAGATACCAGGCTCTTAAAATCAGAACCCACCAGGAGTCCTACAAACATAAAAATGCTGGAGTTGGAAATGTTAGGGAGTAGTGAAACCTCCTTCCTTGGCTTTGGCATGGAGGTAGCAATAAACAAATACTTTTAAGTACCTGTTATCTGCTCAGTACTGGTTTTAGCCCTGAGGATTGACAAAGATTGTCTCCGTAACTTCCTTGTTTGTCTCTGCATTGTCTAATTTTAGCAAGGATCCTGCTAAGTCAGTTTAGCTAGAGTCCCTCGTCCTTCACTGGTGCCTCAGACAGTAAAGGATCTGCCTGCAACTCAGGAGACCCGGGTTCAATCCCTGGGCTGGGAAGATCCCCTGGAGAAGGGAATGGCTACCAACACCAGTATTCTTGCCTGGAGAATTCCATGGACAGAGGAACCTGGAGGGCTACAGTCCATGTGGTCACAAAGAGCCAGACATGACTGAGTGACTAACATTTTCACTCATCCTTCATGTCTGATCATTCTAGATGTCTAATCAGATGTCTAATGTCTATCATTGTGATATTATGACTTACAATTAGAAATATATATTTGGTCTTGCTCACCGTTTCTGTCACAGAGCACATAAAACCCTTGGAACTTCCAAAATGATGAGATATAAGGGTATCGTAATATTCATAACAAACCCCTTTCAACCATACCTGAGTTGATGTTAGTGTGTTGACTTTTTGAACCACCTAAGGATGGGGGCTGATTGCTAGGGGTACAGATCATGTAACTGAAGGGTGAGAACCAGGGGAGAAGGGCTGGGCATTGAATCAATCACCAGTGACCACTGGTGAAATCAATCATGCCTATGAAGACTCCCTAAAACTCCCAGAGGCTGGGGTTCAGAGAGCTTCCTGGTTGGTGCTGGGTGGTGGGGGGTGGGTGCCTGGAGAGAATGTGGAAGCTCTGCTCCCCTTCCCCACACCCTGCTTATGCACCTCTGCCATTTGGCTCTCCCTGAATTACATCCTTTCATAATAAACCAGTAATTGAGTAATATGTTTCTCTGAGTTCTGTGAGCCACTCTAGCGAAGGAGGGATGGCTGAACCTCTGATTTACAGCCAGCCAGTCACAAGCCCAGGTGATTGACATCTGAAGTCAAGGGCAGTCTTGTGGGACTGAGCCCTTAACCTGTGGGATCTGATGCTCTCTCCAGGGAGATGGTGTCTGCTGCTGCTGCTGCTGAGTCGCTTCAGTCGTGTCCGACTCTGTGCGACCCCATAGACGGCAGCCCACCTGGCTCCCCCGTCCCTGGGATTCTCCAGGGAGATGGTGTCAGAACTGAGTTGAATTGTAGGACACCCAGCTGCTGTCAGAGAATTGCTTGGGGTGGAGGCAGGGAGGACACCACCCATTAGAACTGGTGATCAGAATTGTACTTATTCTCCACTACCTCCCAGCTGATATCTGATGAGCCTGGTCTGCCTTTAGCAAGAATCCTGATGAGGCAGTTTGGCCAGAACCCCACTTATCCCCAGTACTTCCTCTGAATAATTCTGTATATTGATCCCCACCCCATTCATCAGTTATAAACTCCCTCACCCATGCCGTATTTAGAATTGAGGCCAATCTCTCCCCTCTATTGCAAAACTATTCTTTTGAATAGTACCTTTGCCTATCATGTCGGTCTCCCTGAGGAAAGCCTGCCTGATTATTCTCTAACAGATATCACTGAATCATTTTCTCTTTAACAGGATACAATGATGGGCAAAAGCAGGCGAGGCCTGCCCTCATGGGGCTGATGGGTAATTTATTACTTCCCATATGTGGGGGCCACTCCTACTCATTCTCAAAAGGCGAGGTGTGAATTTTGCCAAATCCCAGTTCCATTCTCCTGGGGCCCACGCAACGCTGGCAGTGGGAGGGAGCTACTGGCTGGAGACCAGCTGCCTAGCGAGGCCCTGCCAGGACTGGTACAGAAGGGCCAGAGTCCCCATTCCCAGAGCCTGGCTCCCAACCAGAACGACAGCTGCTCAGAGTTCAGAGCCCAGCACACTCTTCATTGTCCTGTGGCCTTGTGGCACTTTCAACCTCTCAACTGAATCTTGAAAAGCTACTCCTGTGCTTATTGGTTTTCTGCCCTGAATTGGAGTCACTAGAATTTTCCTTAAGGAAAGGAGGGCTCGTAGAACCAGATCTGGATGTGTCTACCATGCCAGGACCTGAGTGAGAGAGGCTGGTGACATATTGAAGGAAAGCTGATCAGATGCCAACCACTACCACTCACCACCCCACTGCTTTTCTGAACAACACCAGCCCCTTCTCAGACCTTGGACAAGATGCTGGGGCCCTCATCCCAGTTAGATGTCACTACCTTGCTATGTGACCATGGCCAAATCCTTTCTCTCTCTGGGCTGATATCCTCTCTACATGTTTCTTAAACAAGTGAAATCCTGGATACAAAAGGACTTTTTAAGTTTTGTTAAAATATAAGGCCCGGTCTGTAAGAACTCTTTGTACTTCCCACTCAATTTTGCTATGAACCTTAAACTTACCTGGCCTTCCCTGATGGCTAAGTGGTAAAGAGTCTCCCTGCAATGCAGAAGACTCAGGAGACAGGGGGCTCAATCCTGGGTCAGGAAGGGCATGGCAACCCATTCCAATATTCTTGCCTGGAAGATCCCGTGGACAGAGGAGCCTGGAGGGCTACAGTACATGGGGTCACAAAGAGTCGGACACAACTGAGAACAAGCAGGTTAAACTCATCTAAAAAGTAAAGTCTATTTTAAAATAAAGAAGCAGGGGCTTCCCTGGTGGCTCAGTGGTAAAGCGTCTGCCTGTCAAAGCTGGAGACACAGGTTCCATCCCCGATCGGGAAAGATCCTATAGAGCCACAGAGCAACTAAGCCCGTGTGCCACAGCTGCCGAGCCTGTGCTTTAGGGCCTGGGGGCCACAACTCCTGAGCCCATGTGCACGACTACTGAAACCCACATTCCCTAAAGCCCACGCTCTGAAACAAGAGAAGCCACTGCAATAAGAAGCTAATACACCGCAACTAGAGAAGCCTCCTCAACAACAAAGACTCGCAGAGCCAAAAATAATAATTTTTAAAAAATAAAACAAACAAGCAAGCAAAAATATTAGACCCTACAGTAAACCCTGGTGGAGAGTGGAGCCTTAAGTTCTTATCAAAGCCCTGTGACTCTCTATGTGGCTTGGGGAAGTATGGAAACTTTCTGAGCCTTAGTTCCCTTGTTCTACTCATTCTGAGAACTATGAGCATCAAACAAAGTAATGAGTTTTTAAATATTGAGTTAATTATAGAGCATCCGGTACCATCACTTCATGGCAAATAGATGGGGAAACAGTGGCTGACTTTATTTTTCTGGGCTCCAGAATCACTGCAGATGGTGATTGCAGCCATGAAATTAAAAGATGCTTACTCCTTGGAAGGAAACTTATGACCAACCTAGAGAGCATATTGAAAAGCAGACATTACTTTATCAACAAAGGTTCATCTAGTCAAGGCTATGGTTTTTCTAGTAGTCATGTATGGATGTGAAAGTTGGACAATAAAGAAAGGTGAGTGCAGAAGAATTGAGGCTTTTGAACTGTGGTGTTGGAGAAGACTCTTGAAAGTCCCTTGGACTGCAAGGAGATCCAAACAGTCCACCCTAAAGGAGATCAGTCCTGGGTGTTCATTGGAAGGACTGATGTTGAAACTGAAACTCCAATATTTTGGCCACCTGATGTGAAGACCTGACTCATTTGAAAAGACCCTGATGCTGGGAAAGATTGAAGACAGGAGGAGAAGGGGATGACAGAGGATGAGGTGGTTAGATGGCATCACCCACTCAATGGACATGAGTTTGGGTGCACTCTGGAAGTTGGTGATGGACAGGGAGGCCCGGCGTGCTGTGGTTCACGGGGTTGCAAAGAGTCGGACGTGACTGAGCGACTGAACTGAACTGAACTGAGTTATAGAGCACTGTCTCTTTGTGAGAACTTCTTGTTAATATTTGTCACTTACTAAAGAGACTGTGGGGCTTCCCCAGTGGTCCAACTGTAAAGAATCTGCCTGCAGTGCAGGAGACACAGGAGACAAGGGTTCAATCCCTGGGTTGGGAAGACCCCCTGGAGGAGGGCATGGCAACCCACTTCAGTATTCTTGTCTGGAGAATCTCATGGACAGAGGAGCCTGGGGGGCTACAGTCCATAGGGTCGCAAAGAGTCGGACACGACTGAAGCGACTTAGCACGCACGCACAAAGAGACGGTACTGGAGGCTGACTAGCCAGTTCCAAGTCTGCAAGAAATTTGGAGCTCTTAGAGAGCACTGGGAAACTCTAAAGAAAGAATGTCTCATAGGCACCATACGCTCGGCACATTCAAAACTGACCAGGAGGGGAATATGTAAGGGAAGAAGGAGTTAGAGGAGGAGGAGGCACAGGAGGAAGGGACGGAATGAAGGAAGTGGAGGAGGACCTGCAGGAGTGGGGAGAGGGAGGAAGAGAAGGAGCAGGACGGAAGGAAGAGCGGGAAAAGATAAGCAGGAAACGCAGAAGCCGCAGCAGAAGAGAAGGAGGAAGAGAAGGAGAAACAGCAGCAGAACAGGAAGCAGCAGCCATTGCAGGAAAAAGCAGAAGTGGCAGCTAATGCAGAAGTAGAAGAAATAGGGGCAGATGCTTAAGAAGCAGAAGTGAAAGAAGCAGAGAAAGAGGCAGAAGATGAGCGAGGGAGGAGGCGAGAGAAGGAGGAGAAGTCTCCAGAGCAGAAGCAGCAGGAGGAGAAGGAACCGAAGTGGGAAGAGCCTAAGCCCCCAAAGTAGAAGCTCAAGCCAAAGCCACAGCCGCTGGAAAAGTTGTCAGAGGAGAAAGAAGGGAAAGCGAAAGTGGAAGGAAAGCGTAAGAAGCAGGAGCCGCCCAAGCAGGAAAAGAGCAGAAGCAGAAGTGAGAGAAACAGGAAGAGGAAGAAAAGGAAGGAGGAGGAGATGGAGAAGGAGAGGAGGAGGAAGGAGGGCTGGTAGAAGGAAGACAGCGGCGTAGCGGCAGAAGCAGGAAAAGCAGAGAGCAAAGCAGAGCAGAAACGCAGCGAGAGCCGCAGGACCAGAAGCCAGAGCAGAAAGAAGGCAGAGGGGCAGCAGAGCCCGGGGCATCCACGCAGGGGCAAGGACAGGAGGAGGCAGAGCTGCCTGGGCACCGGCTGCTCCACGAAGCCCAGTTTCCTGCCAGAGCCAAAGAGGCAGGTGAACCGCTGAGAGGCTCTTGCAACTCTAATTGTTTGGCCCCTAAAAAAGCAGAAAATGTTCCTCAAACAAAAACAAGAATGAAGAAATTCGATTAAGCGCCTTCTGAGAGCTGAGCAGAGACCAAGGACACAGCTCCTACTTCCCGTGAGCTCCAAGTCCAGGGCAGGACAGTACTAGTGGTCAGTGGAGGGATAGCAATCTTCCAGATCTCTAGATCCCAGAATTGGGGAAACGAGGCTTTAGAAAGAGGTGGGATTTGAGTTTTGAGTCAACAGGTGAAGGAGGAATTTAATACACGGAATTGGGGTGAGGAAGAAGGGCTCCCTTCCCAAGAAAGGAGTGTATCCAAAGCTTACACCTTCAGCCAGGCTGGTGGCCTGGATCAAATACCAGTCTTTCACGCCCAGAGCTGAGCACAGCAAGCATCATAGTGGGGGATCCTGACAAGCCTCTGCCCAGGAAACAATTCCTCTCCCACTCAAGAGGTCTTTGACATGGAGGTCAGGCCTGTAAAGAGACAGTCTTCCTGCTTAGGAAGACATGCCACTGGACTCATCCCACCTCACTGACCAGAAGTGCCTGGGAGGGGTCCAGAGGGACCTCGGTGCTGAAGTGCAGACACCTCCAGACCCTGGAGGATGAGCTTAAGGGGAGAGAGAGAGAGCAGGGCTGGTCAGTAACCCTCCAGGGTCCCCTGTCCTCTGCAGGGTCACTCCTTCCAGGAAGCCCATCAGGCCTACCTCCAGATCTAGTGAGGAGATCCAACCTGTCCCCAGAGCAGACCCCTGCCAAATTCCTCTTAAGAGCCAGAATCCGCAGAGCCACCCCAGGCTTCAAACAAGGAATGACCCAGACTAAGCGAGAGGCAGGGCCTGAGCAGAGAGTCGCAGGCTCTGGGAAGGTCCAGCAGAGGGTGGGGTCTTGTCAAGCCTCCCTCATTCACCCCAAGGACGCCAGCATTCATTTCCTGAGTCCTGCCCCAACCAGAGCCTATGGAGATGTCCCCGCCTGAAAATCCATGGCCACATAACAGTGAAGCCAACATTCTGGGGCCATCACCTGGGGAGACAGCATCTGTGTGGAATCTACACACCCTTCTCCCTTCCCTCAGGACCCCCACAACTTGGTCACTAGGGTGACACAGAGGAGGGATCTCTGCCGTGTGTAGGTGGAGGAAGGAGGGAGCAGGGAAAGAGGTAGGGTCAGAAGGGGAAAGCTGGGATCTGTGGCAAGGCGGAATTCCAAGTAACAGCAAGAGCTGGGGTAAAATCGGAAAACCAGAGGGAATAAGGAAAGGACAGAAAGGAAACTCTTCAGCCTCATCATTGCAAGGAAGCTTCCTAGGTTGGGTGAATATTACTTTGAAAATACCTGGTGATGCCTTTCTCTCCATAGCATCCAATGAAGTGCCGAGGACTGTAGTGCTTGGAACCTTGGCTAAGTAACCAGCCTGCCTCTCTGAGCTTCAGTTTCCCTGTCAGTAAGAGGGTACCTCCCTCCGCTCAGAGTTACTGCATGTAAATGGCTTAGAGCAGTACATGGCAGAGAATAAATGCTCAATTACTCTTAGTTACTACATTATTAGAGGAAGCATATAATAAATGACTAGGGCTTCCCTGGTCACACTAGTGGTAAAGAACCCACCTGCCAATGGAGATGGAGAAGGCGACGGCACCCCACTCCAGCACTCTCGCCTGGAAAACCTAATGGATGGAGGAGCCTGGTGGGCTGCAGTCCATGGGGTCGCTAGAGTCAGACACGACTGATCGACTTCACTTTCACTTTTCCTTTCATGCAATGGAGAAGGAAATGGCAACCCACTCCAGTGTTCTTGCCTGGAGAATCCCACATAGTCACAAAGAGTCAGACACGACTGAGGCAATTTAGCACAGCATGTGCTAAGTGTACTAAGTTGCTTTATTTGTGTCCGACTCTTACAGACTGTAGCCCACCAGGCTCCTCTGTTCACGGGATTCTCCAGGCAAGAATGCAGGAGTGGGTTGTCATGCTCTCCTCCAGGAAACCTTTCCCACCCAGGGATCGAACCAACGTCTCTTAAGTCGCAGACAGGTTCTTTACCACTAGCACCATTTGAGAAGCCCTTAATGCATCTAGCTCAGTGCAGACCACTCCTGTTTTTTGGAGGAAAGGAGAGGAATGTAAATCAGCAGAATAGATTGTGTTTGTATTCAGGGCATCTCAGCGTGGCCTCCTCTGCATTTGACTTTGAAGTGCTTAACCATGAGGAACAGTGCAGGGCCATAAGCCTTAGACACAAGCCAGACACTTCTTGCTCAGACTGCACTACCACAAGATGGGTTCTGACAGCTGGGACACACAGAAGTGTTCTTTGGGATTCCTCAGTTCTAGGACTCAGGGCTGGGCTCACAAAGATGGAGTGTGGCTAGGCTGGGAGGCAGCTGACTCGGGGCACATCCGCATCTCAGCCGGGAGCCTGCACAGATGCGGGGGAAGCTGGAGGAGCTTCCACAGACCTTCTTGGTCGCTTCTGTCCACCTCGTGCTTTCCAGAGGAGACAAACCTTGGAAGAACTCGGTGGGGTTGTAGTTCAGAATCTATTCCTAGAACACATTTGTTATACTTGGCAGATGGCAGCCACTGTCTTTCCCTGGGATGTGCCCAGATTCGGTCTTGATGGGTCCTTTGGTCAGGAGAACAATTTAGGGAAAAGTGAACTGTCCAGTCAAGGCTTAGATGTATCAAACAGCATCAAATTTAGTAAATTGTGTCACCTGCCCTGGAGTGACTATAATTAATTACAATTATTTTGGATTACACTTACCATCTGGAGGACCTTTTCTCATGATGGGCTGGCATCCACCACATGGCAGCCAGGGTTCTCCATCCACTGGTAGCACACTTCTACCTTTTGACAAAATATGCTGTTCTCCTCCAGCTCGGCCTCCTCTCTGGCCCTCTCTATGCCTGGGCCCTCAATCCTCTGCATCCTCTCCTTGGGGCTCACAGTGAGCAGCAGGACCAGGTCAGGTTTGAGCAGGTCCCTGGGTCACTGGTATAAAGAGTGATGGAGGGGGCAGGTATTGGAGGCCCCCACTCACCTCGGTGGCTATGGCATAGGTGGCTGTGCTGTGCCAATACCTGTCTACAGTCACAGGTGATTTGGCAGATTCTTTAGCTGTTTCAGAAGCCACAACATAATTGCCCAAAGAATAAAAAACTCTTCTAATGATAGTTGGTTCATCATCAAATATTTTCCTCCAGTGACTGATGCAAGAAGATGGTGACTTCAAGAGAAAAGCTTTGAGTGGATCTGAAATTGACCAGGTCACAGTGGTTTTACCTGTGGTGTCTAGGTCTTTAATGACAATAATGGGGAACTTCCCTTTCAACTTCTGCTTTATTGACTACGCCAAAACCTTTGACTGTGTGGATCACAACAAACTGTGGAAAATTCTTCAAGAGATGGGAATACCAGGCCACCTGACCTGTCTCTTGAGAAACCTGTATGCAGGTCAAGAAACAACAGTTAGAAATGGACATGACTGGTTCCAAGTCGGGAAAGGAGTATGTCAAGGCTGTATATTGTCACCCTGCTCATTTAACTTATATGCAGAGTACATCATGAGAAATGCTGTGCTGGAGAAAGCACAGGCTGGAATCAAGATTTCCGGGAGAAATATCAATAACTTTAGACATGCAGATGACACCACCCTTATGGCTGAAAGCAAAGAACTAAAGAGCCTCTTGATGAAAGTGAAAGAGGAGAGTTAAAAAGTTGGCTTAAAACTCAATATTCAAGGGAGAGGGCAATGGCACCCCACTCCAGTACTCTAGCCTGGAAAATCCCACGGATGGAGGAGCCTGGTGGGCTGCAGTCCATGGGGTCGCTAAGAGTCGGACACGACTGAGTGATTTCACTTTCCACTTTCATGCATTGGAGAAGGAAATGGCAACCCACTCCAGTGTTCTTGCCTGGAGAATCCCAGGGACAGGGGAGCCTGGTGGGCTGCCGTCTGTGGGGTCGCACAGAGTCGGACACACTGAAGTGACGCAGCAGCAGCAGCAGCAGCAGCAGAAAACTAAGATCATGGCATCTGGTCTCATCACTTCATGGCAAATAGATTGGGAAACAGTGGAAACAGCGACAGACTTTATTTTGGGGGCTCCAAAATCACTGCACATGATGGCTGCAGCCATGAAATTAAAAGATGCTTGGTCCTTGGAAGAAAAGTTATGACCAAACTAGACAGCATATTACAAAGCAGAGACATTACTTTGCCAACAAACGTCCGTCTAGTCAAAGCTGTGGTTTTTACAGTAGTCATGTATGGATGTGAGAGTTGGACTATAAAGAAAGCTGAGTGCAGAAGAATTGATGCTTTTGAACTGTGGTGTTGGAGAAGACTCTTGAGAGTCCCTTGGACTGCAAGGAGATCCAACAAGTCCATCTTAAAGGAAATCAGTCCTGAATATTCATTGGAAGGACTGATGCTGAAGCTGAAACTCCAGTACTTTGGCCACCTGATGTGAAGAACTGACTCATTTGAAAAGACCCTGATGCTGGGAAAGATTGAAGGCGGGAGGAGAGGGAGATGACAGAGGATGAGACGGTTGGATGGCATCACTGAGTCAATGGACATGAGTTTGAGTAAATTGCGGGAGTTGGGGATGGACAGAGAGGCCTGGCATGCTGCAGTCCATGGGGTTGCAAAGAGTCGGACACGACTGAGCTACTGAACTCCCTTTCTAGACCTTCTCCAGGCTCTGGTCAACCAGGTCAAGCATAGCTCAGGCTTCAGGAATGAAGGATGTACACTGGACTTTCCTGGCAGGCCCTGCAGACCCGGTGGCAGCTCTGGACCCAGCGCTGTGCTCTGACCTCCTTCCCCACCTGTGCCCCAGCCCAGACAGCATGATAAGTGCCTAATAATTGATTAGAAAAATTATATTAAAACCTGAGTGGGCAGCAAAATTTCTCAGCCTGAGCAGATCAAAGTTGGAAGTATTTCAGGAACAAGGGGGCTATTGTCCTTTAACATGTTGGCAATAAGAAGGATTAGGACCATCTTCTCAAACCAGTGTTTTCTTTGAATCCTCTTCACTTTGGGTGAAACTACCCCCACCAGTAACCTTATATCTACCTGGGTTGCCGCCAAGTTTGCAATTACAGTAAAATCAGTGACGTTTCAAGACACTTAATAGCAGGCCAAGCTGTCTGTCCCACCCTGTCCATGATGGAGCATGTTTGCAAAATGCTTTAAGAGCCACAGACAAAAGAAATGGTTATGGTGTGGGAGGAACAAGGTTCTGGGGCTTTCCTGAGTAAAGAAGGAAGGAGGCCTCTGTGCATTGTGCAGCCGTGGTTCACTAGATCCCTCAACTCACCTTCCCAGGCCAGTTTTCCAATTCAACGGTTTCTTCATACGTTGAAACATCAATTGACCATGAAGGTCGGCAAAGGGGACATCCTCTTTCAAACCTGTCCATTCCTCTCCATGTCCACCCGTATCACTCTGGCTGAAGCTACTCTTACGGCTCTTCTAGAGCCCAGTGTCCTTGATGGTCTCAGATCTGCAGCCACCGGACACATCTTATTTTTTTGTTTGTTTTATCCAGGTATAGTTAATTTACAGCATTACATTAGTTTCAAGTGCACAACATAATGATTCAATATTTTTCTAAGTTATACTCCATTTAAAGTTATTATAAAATATTGGCTAAGTCCCCTTGCTATACAGTATATCCTTGTAGCTTATTTTCCTATGCATGCACACTAAGTCCCTTCAGTCGTGTTTGACTCTTTGCAAACTTATGGGCTGTCCATGGGATTCTCCAAGCAAAAATACTGGAGTGGGTAGTCATGCCCTCCTCCAGGGGATCTTCCCAACCGGATGGAACCCACGTCTCTTTTCTCTCCTGCATTGGTAGGTGGGTTTTTTAACACTAGCACCACCTGGAAGTATTTTTCTATACATGCAGTTTTTCTTAATCCTTGATCACTGTATTGCCCTTCTCCCCTTTCCCCACTGGTAACTACTAGCTTGATCTCTCAATCTGTGAGTCTGTTTCTGTTTTGTTTTTTAGATTAACATATATGTGATGACGCACAGTGTTTATCTTTATCTGACTTCACCACGCATAGGTCCATTCATGTTGTTGCCAATGGCAGAATTCCATTCTTTTTTATGGCTAGTAGTATTCCGTGGTGTGTGTGTGCATCACATCTTCCTTATCCACTCATTTGTTGATAAAGATTGAAATTGAAATTACCTCCATATCTCAACTATTGTAAATAATGCTGCTCTGAATATTGGGGTGCATGTATCTTTTCAAATTAACGTTTCTGTTTTCTTTGAACATATGGCATAGTCACTATGGAAAGGGATTCCCTGGTTGCTCGGTAGGAAAAGAATCCATCTGTCAATGCAGATGACATAAGAGATGTAGTTTCAATCCCTGGGTTGGGAAGATCCGCTGGAGAAGGACATGGCAACCCATTCCAGTATTTCTACCTGGGAATTCTCATGGATGGAGAAGCCTGGTGAGCTATAGTCCATGGGGTCACAAAGAATCAGACACAACTTAGTGACTAAACACCACTGCCACCACCACTATGGAAAAACAGTACGAGGTGCCTCAAAAAACTAAAAATAGAACTAGAATATGATTCAGCAATTCCACTCCTGGGTATATCCAGAGAGAGATTTTTTTAATGCAAATATGATGGTATTTTAACCCTTTCCCTACCAATCAATCCTATGAGCTTAGGCAAATTCTTTCCCGTCTTGGGACTCAGAATCCTCAGAATGATACTGATGAGTTCGGGCTGTTTGGTTCCCAGGGTCCGCTGGACTCGGTCTGTGTTTTTTGTTGAGTGTAACTGATTTCAGACCCCGCTGGCCCCAGACAGACTTTGGAACTAACAGTGACATGGTAGACGGGGAGGTGAGACTAATCTCCCCAAAGAAACAAAATCTCCTGCTCCCTCTGTGGTCGGAACATCTGTGCTTGAAAGTGGCCTTAACAACCAGAGCCAAGGGAATATTTTGTCATCCGCAGTTTAGTTCTGGGTTCCGTTAGTTAAACCAGTGACGTAAACTTTCCATTTCCTCTCGAGACGGACAGGAAGTGGGCGTGAAGCACCACAGCATGTCCAAAAGGCATGATGTGCAGTCTATAGGTTAGCCATTTATCACAGGCAAGTCTTTAAAATAGATCATGTACAATTACTGATGTTCTATTAAAGAATAAATAAGGATATCTTGGGCACCTTAGTTTTGGGGATTCCTTTTCTGCCCTAGGATTTTTTCTTCTCTATTTTCATTCCTTCTAATTTCCATCCTTTAGATCTCTAGAACTAGAAAATCTATGTAACTTTCTTTCACTCAGAACACAAGGTAATCATTATTCCCTCTCTGTTTCCACAGCAGCAGCCTGTGTCTCATATTTGCTCAGTCTATTCCCAAACATCATTTAAATGCAGCAGAGAGAAAATCCAATAATTCAAAAGGATCAGATAGGAACCTGATTCCAGTCACTCCCTGAACAAGACATTTTTCCCCAACAATTCAGAGGCTCTTGAAATTTGTTCTTCCCATATAACACATTTCAGGCACCGTGAAACAGTTTCTTTGTAGGGAATTCATCACATGGGCATTCACTCTTGCTGAATTTACCTTCCAAGCAGTCTGCCAGACTGCCAGGGACCCCAGCCTCTGGGGCTGACACTTGGGGTCAAGGACTTCCTGGTGACTCAGAGCCTGAGAACTTGAAGTTCACAGCTGTGTCCCTGCTTGGAAGTTCTCTTTGCTGTGGGCACTACATGAGAAGCCATTGCAAGTTCCCTGTGGATGATGGCTCTTCTGGTGAAGTCACCCCCCTGTCACTGCAAGGGCACTTTTTTTGCATTGCATGCTGTGTGCTCAGTCATGTCCAATTCTTTGTGACCTCCCATGGGCTGTAGCCCATCAGGCTCCTCTGTCCATGGAATTTCCCAGGAAAGAATACAAGAGTGTGTTGCTGTTCCCTACTCCAGGAGATCTTCCTGACCCAGGGATAGAATCTGCATCTCCTGCACTGGCAGGCGGATAATTTACCACTGCTCTGCCTGGCATTAGTGCACATCAAATAAGCTTAAGAGTAAGATTGTAGCCTCTTGGCCAGGTCCTAGATTGTCAGCATCCTGTAGGGCATGAATTGAATACAGCACCTGCCCTATAATAATCCACACTTCAGAGGATCAGTGTCCTATCTAAATACTCCCCAGACATTTTAAGGTGAGTTCCATCTTATTTGGCTCAAAAAGCTTTTCTAAATTAATGTGTTCTAAGCAACTTGTATAAAAACCCTGAACACAAAGGAAAATTAAAATAGCCCCAAAGTGGTGGAGTTCTCCATATTGTGAAAGTGATAGCCATTTAGATTTTAATCAGAGGAGTAAGTGAATCTCTTAACATCTGCACTGCACACTACGGAAAACTAAGAACAGCTTCTCATCCCAATAGGTTGGAAATCTCTGCTGCAAAATTTCACCATGGGGATGGCAGCAGGTCTATGATAGCGCCACACCCAGTCTCCTCCCAACGCACACCATACACTGCCTGTCTCCATCTCTCAAGTCTGAATCGTTCCTGACAGCCTACAATAGCTTTGCCAAATGTGGAGTCTTGTACAGGTCATGCAGTTCACTCATCTGCTGGCTTTTAGCTGCCATCTGAAATGACTCCATCACCAACTGGATTCATGTCCCCAGTGGTAAAATGAGATTTTTAGAGGGAAAAGAAGCACAGGGCAATTTATTTTTTTACAAAGAAAGAAAAATGTTCAAGTGTTTGTTCCCAGGGTTATCTCTTAGAATGTGGCTTTGGGAAATGGTTTAGTCAGCATTTTTCCCCCCACTTCTACCATTTTAGGTATTGGCAGAATGGGAGGCAGTTTTAACAGACTGAAAGTTCTTGGCTCTGTGTTACAGCCCGCCTTGGGACAGAAGCCCCAGAATATGCAGTCTCTCCTGCCCCTTCCCTTCCCCCCTCCTCTCCTTCCATTTCCTCTTGCTCCCCTCTCCTTCCCCCTCCTGCCCTTCCCTCCGCTTCCCTCTGCTTCCTCTTCCTCCCTTTCCCCTGTTCCTCCCTCTTCTTCTTCCCCCCTTTCCCCTGTTCCTCCCTCTTCTTCTTCCCTTTCTTCGCTTTCTAGCACTCTCCCTGCTCCACCTACACACTCACTCCAGATCATTCAGTCAGGTGGAGGGAGTCTGGGAGAAGCCAGATAAGCCAGCAGACCTTAGGTGCCTTCTACACTCCTCTTCCAGTGAACTTAAGTAAAATAGCCCTCTTCCTGGGCATGTGGCCCAGAGAGCCACCTGCTAATTCTGCAGATCTGCTGCTGCTGCTGCTAAGTCGCTTGTCGTGTCCGACTCTGTGCGACCCCATAGACGGCAGCCCACCAGGCTCCCCCATCCCTGGGATTCTCTAGGAAAGAATACTGGAGTGGGTTGCCATTTCCTTCTCCAATGCATGAAAGTGAAAAGTGAAAGTGAAGTCGGTCAGTCGGGTCCAACTCTTTGTGACTCCATGGACTGCAGCCCACCAGGCTCCTCCATCCATGGGCTTTTCCAGGCAAGAGTACTGGAGTGGGCTGCCATTGCCTTCTCCAAATTCTGCAAACCTAGTAGGGCTTTTTAGTCAATGCAAAGTGCAGAGAGGCTAGAATGAGCAGGAAATCTGTGTCCCCACAAAGATGGGTCACTTGCTGATACACTGAGTTTCCGTCTGTAAAACAGAGGAGGTGAATACTGAAAACCTGGAGTGTTCTTTTCATAAAATTTGTTCTATTTATAAAATAATAACAAAACAAAAAATTAAGACCTATGCCCTAACAGCACCAGTTAATTTCAAAACCGTGCCAATCCTCTTAATGTTTTTCAAAAATCGTAAAAATAATAGCCCACAAACACACTCACCCCACCCATCTGCTACCATGAAACCCTATTAATAGAGGAGAACATGCTGAAGGAGGGTCAGTCAAAGAAGAGACAGGGACCGGTTAGAAGCTAAACCAAACTCCGTGGCTACATAGTACCACCCACACTGCCATCTCCAATCTCCTCAACACCTAGATGCCCCCAGAACTGCTCTCCCTGCCCTCTCCCATCTCTTTCTTAACTAAGTAGATTATTTAAGCTGATTTCAGCAAGAAAAAAAATCCTCTCCCTTTCCAAGGTGGAGGGTAGGGGAGAATTGTTCTCGCAAACACAGGATTCACTTTGTCAGCTTGTGGTGGTTGTGATAAGACTATGGACATTCCCAGATAAATGACTGAAAAAAAAACCAAGAAATAATAACAAAAATCTTAATGAAAGGGAGCTCCCAATTAATAAACAAACATTTTTTGTGTGTGCCTGTGCATCAACTCACCCAACAGGAGCAGAGCAGCACTGCTGTGTAGGCCCGCAGTGAAGCCCCAGCTCGTTCATTTAATGTATGCTCTTAGGTATCTGCCTGACAATGCAGGAGTCAAGCGTTCAATCCCTGGGTGGGGAAGTTCCCCTGGAGAAAGAAATGGTGACCCACTCCAGTAATCTTGCCTGAGAAATCCCATGGACAGAGAAGCCTGGCGGGCTACAGTCCATGGTGTTGCAAAAGAGTTGGATACGACTTCAGTTCAGTTCAGTTCAATTCAGTCGCTGATTCGTGTCCGACTCTTTGCGACCCCATGAATCACAGCACGCCAGGCCTCCCTGTCCATCACCAACTCCCGGAGTTCACTCAAACTTACATCCATCGAGTTGGTGATGCCATCCAGCCATCTCATCCTTGGTCGTCCCCTTCTCCTCCTGTCCCCAATCCCTCCCAGCATCAGAGTCTTTTCCAATGAGTCAACTCTTCGCATGAGGTGGCCAAAGTACCGGAGTTTCAGCTTTAGCATCATTCTTTCCAAAGAACACCCAGGGCTGATCTCCTTTAGAATGGACTGGTTGGATCTCCTTGCAGTCCAAGGGACTCTCAAAAGTCTTCTCCAACACCACAGTTCAAAAGCATCAATTCTTCGGCGCTCAGCCTTCTTCACAGTTCAACTCTCACATCCATACATGACCACTGGAAAAACCATAGCCTTGACTAGACGGACCTTTATTGGCAAAATAATGTCTCTGCTTTTCAGAATGACTTAGTGACTGCATAACAACCACCACCACTTAGGTAAGTTACTTCATCTTTCTAAGCATCTACCTCCTCATCTGTAAACTGGGGATAATAAAGCTCTTATCTCCAAGTGTCGTTGGGAGGACTAAATGAAATCATTCATGGAAGAGCAATCAGTCAGTAATGTAATGCACAATTAAGTACCTAATTCATGTTAAAGATTATCATTTATCTTTTTATTATCCTTTTTGCAATATCCTATTGGATATAGGACAGGAACAGGGAGTGGATACCTATGAAGATTCTTGGAATAATGAGGCCCGTGTTCTAGCTCCTCTGAACTGGATTCAGTTAGCCTCGGAACATCATGCTTCCCTCTTCTAGAGGCTCCTGGGAGCAGGCGGAGCAAGGGCTCCTTCTGTGTAAATTTTGAATGGAGATGTTTATCCTCACTGCTGACTGGCTGTCAGCAGTCCCTGACGGGGAAAGCTGAGCATACATTAAGTGCATGCCTGGTGAGTTACCGTCTGTGAGCCTCACGATCTGTGATAGAAAACTAGACTCTCTATACTCAAGAAGAGCCTTATTCCTGAAGGAAATAAAGTGTGTCCCTGTCCCCAAGCAGCAATATATTCATTAGAAGGCATTCGCTCCTCTCCCAAGGAGTTATAAGCAGAGCTCAGACCCCTCCTTGCCATGTCCCATAGAAACCTGAGTGAGTTGTCCATCCCCTCTAAGCTCGGCTTCCCTGGTGGCTCAGAGGTTAAAGCGTCTGCCTCCAGTGCTAGAGACCCGGGTTCCATCCCTGGGTCGGGAAGATCCCCTGGAGAAGGAAATGGTAGCCCATTCCAGTGTTCTTGCCTGGAGAATCCCATGGATGGAGAAGCCTGGTGGGCTACAGTCCACGGGGTCACAGAGAGTTGGACATGACTGAGCGACTTCACCTTCACCTTCTAAGCTCATCTTGAAGGACTGTTGTAAGGATTAGAGATCACATATAATATAAACACTTGGCACACATACACATGACACAATGTGCCCAGCACTTGACAGATATTTAATGAGCAAGAGTTTTGTTAGACATATTGCAATAGTGTGTGATCATTCCTGGGTCAGAGAGGAGCATTCCTTCATGTGCATACTAAGAGGTAATTGACCAACCTGAGTCATGATTCATACTGGCTGGGAAATAAGGAGACCGGGACAGGTCACATTTATAGCCTTAGTCTCAGGCTTCTTGTGTGAAAAAGGAGCTGGACCAACCATCTCAGAGGCCAGAAGACTGCGGAGACAGGACTGTGTGGTTCCAAGGTCTAGAACTCTGCTTCCGGGCTTGTTGAACATATATTTCAAATATAGCAATTGAATATGTGACCCAGTCATCCCATTCTCAGATGTATATCCCACAGGAAAGTGTACACATGTTCAACAATGTGTGCAAAAACATTATTTGCAGGGCTACTTGTAAAATTCAGAAATACCCCAAATGTCCAGCATCAGGAGACTAGGAAATGGGTCAATAATTGTGGTATATTCACACAATATAACGCTACATAGCCATGACAATGGACAGCTACTGCTATATACACACAGTGTATTGTCCACAGAAATAAACTGTTGAGTAAAAGAAGTCAGAAGCACAATAGTACATGAGATTTGATTCCATATGTATGAAATTCAAAAGCAGGCAAAACAAATCCATGATACAATGTTAGAAGTCAAGATAGTGGTTATCTTTGCATAAAGAGAATGTGTGAAGGAAGCTTCTGGAGTGCTGGTAAGACTCTGTTTATTGATGAAGATAGGTCTGCTTTGAAAATACATAGAGCTAAACAATTATCATTTGTGTGTATGTGTATGTATATTTATGTATGTGTTATAGTTCAATGAAAAGTTTACATTAAAAGTATGCATAGAACCCTTTTCAGTCTTCAGGATCTCCAATTGCTATTTCCTCCTCTGTGCCAGGCATGCCCTAGGGGAGAGATGGGTAGAGGGGACTTTGTACAGAGACAAATAAGAAGAAAAAGTATTCACCATCAAGATCATGGCTTTGAGAGGAGAAAGATGAGTGAACACAAAACTACAGTGTAATAAAGAACTATGATACAGATTTGAGCTGATAAATATGGGAACCCAGAGGGACAGAGGAGGTGATGTTTTAACTGGGTCTTGAAAAGCAGTCCAAGCAGAGACAACTACCATGTGTCATTGCAGACTGGAGAGGGGGATTAAAAAGGTCCAAGAGTGGCTGAGAAGGGTGATACAACCTGCATCCCAGGCAGAGCTTAATGGACTCTGCGATGTCAGGCACAATCAGATCTTTAAGCCACTGAGACCTTGCAAAAGTACCTTCCATCACATCAACCTTTCTCTTCCTGTCTTGCGTATAAACTGTCCTCTCCAGGCAAAGATCAGCTTCTCCACACTTACGCATAACCCCTTCCCTTCGCACCTACTCGAGAACATTGCTCCAGCCTTACCCCGTCTCTCTACTGCATCACCAACCTGTTCTCTCTATTGGGCCTTCGACACTAGCATGTAAACTGCAGTCATTTCTCCCATCCCCCTAAAAATGATGCTCTTGACCTTTATTTCCCTCTCCAGCAAACACTTCACTTCCTCCTCTTTTTGGCACAACTCCTAAAAACATTGTTAATGCTTGCAGCTTCCACTTCCTATCCTTTCAGAACTCCATCACAACAGTGTATCCAACAGTCAGTTCTCCAGTCTTTGCCTTAATGGCTTATCAGTAGCATGTGACCTAGTTATTGACTCCTCCTGCCTGAAGCGCTTCCTTCCCTTGGCTGCCAGGGCACTTTGCCGGCTTTACATCCCACTGTTTCTCAGCCTGTCAGTTCCTCCTCATCTCTGGACCTCTTTATCTTGACGTTACCCCAAAGCTCAGTCTTTTCAACCACCTTCCCTCTCTGAACTCATTACCCTGGTGATCTCCTTCAGCTCCAAGTTCTTAAATTTCACTCCCAAATCGGTATCTGTGGCCCATATTTCCCCCTCTGGATTTCCAGACACTTCTATCCAACTGCTCACTTGGATATTTAATAGGCATATCAATTTCACATATCCAAAACTGAACTCATGGTCTGTTTCCGAAAAACCTGTTCGATGCATGAAGCAGGGCACTCAAAGCTAGTGCTCTGGGACAACTCAGAGGGATGGGGTGGAGAGGGAGATGGGAGGGGGCTTCAGGACAGGGGGACATATGCGCACCCATGACTGATTCGTGCCGATGTGTGGCAGGGACCACCACAGTGTTGTGAAGTGATTGTCCTCCAATTAAAATAAATAAATTAACAAACAAAACCAAACCTGATCCTCCCACAGTCATCCTTATCTCAGGAATGGCAGCTTCATCCTTTCAGTTTCTCAGATCAGAATAGTCATCCTGACTCTTCTCTCGTACAACGCATCCAAACTGTCAGCACGGTGAGGCTGAATGATGGGAAATAACAGGAGAAAGAGCAGAAATGCCATGTGCAGCTCTCTAAAAGACTGCTGAGTACAAGCCTGCACATCAAGATTGGACATTGAGCATTGTTCTTTGAAACAGAGTGTGGCCTCTTGCACTATGTTCATTCTTAAACACCTCACAAACAGCAAAGTTCTTTATCATGAATGAATAAAAATAGAATAATTGTTAGTAGAGAGCTAGTATACAGCCTTAAATGGAAAGGATTGTACAGATCTTAGTTGGCCTCATACTAAATGCTTCACCTTATTAGGGAACTTCTCAACTAGGATTCTTTGCCAAAAGTCACACAGCTTTATACCACACATTGAATTTCCAACATGGACATATAGTTGCTTAGAAAATAAGAAGAAATTTCTGTGACAAGTATAAGGCCTATTGACTCTTGTCTTTCAAAAAAGTGTCTAAGATGATCGCAGGAAATGCTTGGCACTCATGCACCTGTTCCCTCCTCTTGAGCGCACCAAGACTTTGCTAGTCTAGCTTGGTACTCTTTCCCTCTGAATGTGGGTTTGGGTTCAGAACTGTTTTAACCCAGTAACCCAAGCAGTCACTACCAATGGATCTATCTGTTTTGGCAAATAAGTTTATTGATCTCCCTTGCTAAGTATAATGTTTGCTAAGGATAATATTATAATAAGTATAATACTTGTATATTTACATCGTAGCAGTAGTAGTGTTAGTCTCTCAGTCGTGTCCGATTCTTTGTAACCTCATGTAACCCACCAGAATCCTCTGTTTATGGGATTCTGCAGGCAAGAATACTGGAGTGGGTTACCATATACATGCTCAAAACCAAAAGGAGATGATGGCAGTGATGCTATGTCATGAAAGTTAGACTCAAACCCATCCACCTCCAGGGAGTTAAGTAATTTTTATTTTATTTTATTTGTTTCTTTTTGGCTGTGCTGGGTCTTCGTTGCTGTACAGGCTTTCCTCTCGTTGTGGCAAGTGAGGGCTAGTCTCTAGCTGCAATGCGCAGGCTTCTCACTGTGCTGGCATCTCTTGCTGCAGAGCATCGGCTCTAGAGCACAGTCTCAGTACTGTGGTGCACGGGCTTAGTTGCTCCACAAGTGGGATCTTCCCGGACCACGGATCCAACCTGTGTCTCCTGCAGTGACTGGTGGAGCCTCCACCACCAAGCAACCAGGGAAGCCCCAGAGAGTTGAATATTTCCACCCCACAATCATCCCCTCCTTAAGCTGTCTGCTTAGCACCTGCTAGTTTATGGGATGATGGGCAATTCCCAATCTTTTACCAAGGTATATTTCTGAAAGTCGTACTATTAGCGGATTATGGGACTTGCCTGGTGGTCCAATGGTTAAGACTCTGTGCTTCCACCATGAGGGGCACATGTTTGATCCTTGGTTGGGGAACTAAGATCCCACATACAGCAGGGCCAAAAATAATAATAAGTGGATTATATTTTGTTATAAATACAGAATAATTGGAGGTTGTGTTTATAATTAAGATCTTGGCAGCAGATAAATCACAAAGATGATCAACAACATGTCATACAGAGTTATCCAGCAATAATCTCCTATGATTAATTCAAGTGTGAAGCTTTAAAGTCCTTTAAAATGGTCCTAAGTATGTAGATGGATTAGTCAGTGTTCATAAAGTGCGCATATACCACGTAAGAATACCGAACTCTCCTGAATCATCAGTTCAACCCATCTAACATGAATATAGGAACTTCAATAAATGGTAATTAACTTTTTAATTAAAAGAACTGGGTTTGCCTTCTTGGGAATTAAGAAGGCTTTGGGGAATAATTTGGATAATCCAGATTTCTTTGGAGAAGGAAAGAAGCTGCCAAGGGAAATCTGAAGCATGGCTTTCTCTTGTTCTTAAAGAGATGACATCGGCCAATGTTTCTTGAAGCCTGCTCTGTGCCAGGCATTGTGCTGAGAGTTCCAACAAACAAAATGATTCAAACTCAGCCCACTGACCTCAGAGCTGCACTTGCGGGATCATTCTTTACAAAGTAGCTGTTGTGTTGCTTAAATGTATGAGGACCTAACTAAAGAGTCTGATTTCATCCTAGATGTTGCCTTTTTGTTTATCTTATTCTCTCTATTTAATATATAGATTAATGTTTTTACTAATTTTCTTTAATTTACTGTAATCATTGGGCAGTGTCACCTCAATGACTGGAATCCACAGTTACTTCTGTTGGTACTTCTCCGCCCTAACTGCACTTCAGAATCACCCAGCAGAGTTTTTAAAAATCCTAATGCCCAACACTACCCCAGACTGGTTATATCAGAATCTCTGGAGGGAGACCCAGGCATCAAGATATTTTTAAGTTTCTGGGTGCTTCCAGTGTGCCCAGGTCAAACACCCATGGCAGACTCTCTTCTCTAAATGGGTGTTCAGAGGTATCCCTCCTTGCCACTCAATAAATCCGTGCCCATGCCTGAAGCAGACCTCCCAATACTATTGGCTTTCGTCAGCTGTTTTATAGGAAGAACATGTGCTCTGTAAAATGAAAGTGGATTCTGGTCTCCAGTTATCGGTTGATATGGTGTGTGCTAAAGTCACTTCAGTCATATGATTCTTGCAACCCTATGGACTATAGCCCACCAGGCTCCTCTGTCCATAGGATTCTCCAGGCAAGAATACTGGAGTGGGTTCCACGTGCTCCTCCAGGGGATCTTCCCGACCCAGGGATCCACCCACGTTTCAGGTTTTTTACCTCTAGCGCCACCAAGGTGCCCCAATCAGTTGATATGGGAATCAGGTATTGATAGCTAGAGAAAAGCCTTCCTAAATGTTGCCTCTTGCCTGTTCTTGACTTCCAGAAACTGTCATACACTGGGTTCCTTCTTCTCACCACCTGATGAAATGGGAGACCATCTGGAGAACACTTTACCCACATCAAGGCCTTAATCTAAGGGTATCTAAGCTAGAAAGCTTAGAATGAATGTCAGTCCAAATTCCACTTCAAATTCCCTTATTTATTACTTCTGTAGGGCTGCTCTAAGTACCATAAACTAGATATCGTAAACCAATAGAAGTATATTCTCTCACAGTTGTGGAGGTTAGAAATACAAAACCAAGGGATCAGCAGGGACAGGCTTTCCCTAAGGCACTAGGGGAGAACCCTTCCTTGCCTCTTCCCGGCTTCTGGGTGCTGGCAGTCCTTGGGTCACCTCTGCATCTCCTCATTCTCTGCCTCTCATCACATGACCTTCCTCCCTGCGTCTCTGTGTGTCTCTCACCTTCTAAGAACACCAGTCATGGGATGTAAGGCCCACCCTCATCTGGTGTGACCAGAATTTAACTTGATTACATCTGCAAAGGCCCTATTTCCAAGAAAGATCACATTCACAGGTTCTAGAAGAACACGAATAGGGGACATTACTGAACCCAGCACAGCTCGCATACTATTGGTGGCTGTTCTTGTTCTTCATTTCTCGGATGCAGGTGGAACAAATATATCGCAGTCTTCCTGTAAGTCTAGCTATGGACGTACTCCTTCCCTTGAGCAGGAGAAAGAAGACCATCAGCCCATAGTTAAAGAAACACAGTTTGGCTGTTTAGGTTGGCCTTTAAGTGTTTTCAACACAGAGAGATGAAAAAAGCAGGAATTATGCTTGTGGGGTTTTTTTCAGATTTCATTCCACGTTTTTAGCTATTTTGCTGGTTCCATACCTGTTCAGAAATAAGAAATATATGTCACATTTAAAGTGTAATCAACTCATTTTATTCCTAATGAACCTTGACAGACTGTATAACAAATGAACATACAAACAGGAACTGAACTGTGAACTCCTTTTATTGTTCCAATTTAACGTGGTAACTATTCATTTAGATGGCCCCAGGAAGCTCAAAGGGGAACTCAGGCTGATCAGTTCAGTTCAGTCACTTAGTTGTGTCCTATTCTTTGCAACCACATGGACTGCAGCACAGCAGGCCTCCCTGTCCATCACCAACTCCCGGAGTTTACTTAAACTTATGTCCATTGAGTTGGTGAAGTCATCCAACCATCTCATACCCTGTTGTCCCCTTCTCCTCCTGCCTTCAATCTTTCCCAGCATCAGGGTCTTTTCAAATGAGTCAGTTCTTCACATCAGGTGGTCAAAGTATTGGAGTTTCAGCTTCAGCATCAGTCCTTCCAATGAATATTCAGGACTGATTTCCCTTAGGATGGACTGGTTGGATCTCTTTGCAGTCCAAAGGGCTCTCAAGAATCTTCTCCAACACCACATTCAAAAGCATCAATCTTTGGTGCTGAGCTTCCTTTATAAGCCAACTCTCACATCCATACATGACTATTGAAAAAACCACAGCTTTGACTAGACGGACCTTTGTTGGCAAAGTAATGTCTCTGCTTTTTAATATGCTGTCTAGGTTGGTCATAACTTTTCTTCCAAGGAGTGTCTTTTAATTTCACGGCTCTAATTGCCATTAGCAGTGATTTTGGAGCCCCCCAAAATAAAGTCTCTCACTGTTTTGATTGTTTCTCCATCTATTTGCCATGAAGTGATGGGACTAGATGCCATGATCTTAGTTTTCTGAATATTGACTTTTAAGCCAACTTTTTTACTCTCCTCTTTCACTTTCACCTAGAGGCTCTTTAGTTCTTCTTTGCTTTCTGCCATAAGGGTGGTATCATCTGCATATCTGAGGTTATTGATATTTCTCCCGCCAATCTTGATTTCAGCTTGTGCTTCATTCAGCCCAGCATTTCTCATGATGTACTCTGCATATAAGCTAAATAAGAAGGATGACAATATACAGCCTTGACATACTCCTTTCCTGATTTGGAACCAGTCTGTTGTTCCATGTCCAGTTCTAAACGTTGTTTCTTGACCTGCATACAGATTTCTCAGGAGACAGGTCAGGTGGTCTGGTATTTCCATCTCTTTAAGAATTTTCCAGTTTGTTGTGACTCACACAGTTAAAGGCTTTTGCATAGTCAATAAAGCAGGAGTAGATGTTTTTCTGGAACTCTCTTGCTTTTTTGATGATCCAACGGATATTGGCAATTTGATCTCTGGTTCCTCTGCCTTTTCTAAATCCAGCTTGAACATCCGGAAGTTCTCAGTTCACATACTGCTGAAGCCTGGCTTGGAGAATTTTGAGCTTTACTTTGCTAGCATGTGAGATGAGTGTAATTGTGCAGTAGTTTGAGCATTCTTTGGCATTGCTTTTCTTTGGGGTTGAAATGAAAACTGACCTCTACCAGTCCTGTAGCCACAGCTGAGTTTTCCAAATTTAAGTGTAGCACTTTCACAGCATCATCTTGTAGGATTTGAAATAGCTCAACTGGAATTCCATCACCTCCGCCAGCTTTGTTTGTAGTGATGCTTCCTAAGGCCCACTTGACTTCACATTCAGGATGTCTGGCTCTAGGTGAGTGGTTACACCATCGTGATTATCTGTGTCATGAAAATCTTTTTTGTATAGTTCTTCTGTGTATTCCTGCCACCTCTTCTTAATATCTTCTGCTTCTGTTAGGTCCATATCATTTCTGTCCTTTATTGAGCCCATCTTTGCATGAAATGTTCCCTTGGTATCTCTAATTTTCTTGAAGAGATCTCTAGTCTTTCCCATTCTATTGTTTCCCTCTATTTCTTTGCATTGATCACTGAGGAAGGATTTCTTATCTCTCCTTGTTATTGTTTGGAACTCTGCATTCAAATCAGTATGTCTTTCCTTTTCTCCTTTGCCTTTAGCTTCTCTTCTTTTCACAGCTATTTGTAAGGCCTCCTCAGACAACAATTTTGCCTTTTTGTATTTCTTTTTCCTGGGGATGGTGTTGATCACTGCCTTCTATACAATGTCACAAACCTCTGTCCATAGTTCTTCAGGCACTCTGTCTATCAGATCTAATCCCTTGAATCTATGTCACTTCCACTGTATAATTGTAAGGGATTTGATTTAGGTCATACCTGAATGGTCTAGTGGTTTTCCCTACTTTCTTCAATTTCAGTCTGAATTTGGCAATAAGGAATTCATGATCTGAGCCACAGTCCTGTTTTTGCTGACTGTATAGAGTGTCTCCATCTTCAGCTGCAGCGAATATAATCAATCTGATTTCAGTATTGACCATCTGGTGATGTCCGTATGTAGAGTCTTCTCTTGTGCTGTTGGAAGAGGCTGTTTGCTATGACCACTGCGTTCTCTTGGCAAAACTCTATTAGCCTTTGCCCTGCTTCATTCTGTACTCCAAGGCCAATTTTGCTTGTTGCTTGAGGTATTTCTTGACTTGCTACTTTTGCATTCCAGAAGCCCAGGCTGATAGTGAGACTTTATAGGAATTCCTATGAAATAATCATTTAACCCTGCTATCACTAGTAGTAAAGAACCCACCTCCCAATGCAGGAGACTCAGCTTCAGTCCCTGAGTCATGAAGATCCTCTGGAGGAAGGCATGGCAACCCACTCCAGTATTCTTGCCTGGAGAATCCTATGGACAGAGGAGCCAGGTGGGATACAGTTCATAGGGTCTCAAAGAGTCAGACACGACTGAAGCAACTTAGCACACAGCACAGCACTTAATACCAGTTGCTTCTACTTCATCAGTAACTTATTTTATAAAACCCAAGCAAGTTTCAGCCAGATCTATTGTTTGTACTGCTTTTTAACCCCGTGCCCCAGATGTATTCGAAAAATTAAACTGTGTTAGGCTTTGAGAATGAGAAAAGGCATTTAGAAAACCCCCAAAGTCCTCGAGGTTCCTGGGCTGACCTAGATATCCGGGTTTGGGGATTCACTCTTCCTTTTCCCATTTCTTCCTGTTATTTGAGCTGTCACCTTTGAGATGTCACAGCTGACATGTGCTTCCTTCTGTGAAATGAGGCTTGTGATCATTGGCTATGAAACCTCAGGGGAGCTGGCAGAGCGGTCAGCAGATGCTAACTTATTCTCACCTACAAGTTGTCACCAGCTCTTTACCCAGAAAAGCAGTTTGGGGTTGGAAAACAGGTAATAGTAAAAAGAACAAGGATGCAAGCTCTGGAATTGGACTGGCTAGGTTCAAATCTTAGAAAAATTGGAGAGGGGGTAGCAAAACACTTAACTTCAAGCAAGCCTGCTTGCTCATCTGTAAAAAGAAGATAATGACACCTCCTGCTTCCTGGAATTGTACAGAAGTAATATGATAGTGTATGGAGCTTTGTGCCCATTACATAGTAAGTGCTTAGCAAATTCTAGCTCTTATTAACTTGAGTACCAATTCTCCTGAATGTTCATGGATGCCTGGATCAGAGTCCTGAGAGGTCATGATCAGACTTAATGGGAAGGAACGACTGATAGATTAGTCATGCCTGTCCTGGATATAGAAAGGAGAGTGAGCCTACTGGAGCCTCCCATCTGCCATTCCTGTAGAAACCTATTGAATTCATCTCTGTTTTCCCATGAACCCTTTCCAGGACACACCACATGAAAGGTACTCAGTGAATGTGCAGAGAAATAATTACTTGGCTGCTTCTTGCCATAGTGGTGTAAGGCTAGAGGGGTGGGCCTGGAAACTAAAGTGGGTTCAGAACCTGAGATAAAACCTCTCTCCCCAACATAGTTTTTGATACCTCCAGGTTGTGAGCCAGGAGATCACCTGGATAAAATAGAGTCTTACCAGCAGGTAAATCCTTGCTTTGAAATGGACTGGGTTGGGATGCAATAGTGAATTAGAGACCTAGAAAACTGATGGGCTAATGGTGAAAAATCAGAGAAAGAATACGTGGGAAAAGGAGCCATAGCCAGTCCTAGCTCCTCTGACAACCTAGCCCACACACAGGCCCTCTTTGGTCCTCAGACTACAAGGATGGTGATCTCAACCAGGGGTGTTGTGAGGCTGAAATGGCATAAGCCATGTTCTACAAAAAGTTGCTTTACAGGCATAGGTCAGCAAAGTATGAGATTCCACCTACCCATTGAGAGATTGACCAAATATTAAAAAATATATAGTTAGTTATATTCAACCCATAGGTATTGTCCTCAAATTTCAGTCAATCCTCCTTGGTACTCCTCTTTCTCTCTGTTTATCCCCATCCTGATATGAGTGTTTAAGTGAGCCTCCTCCTCACCTCCCACATCAAGTTCTAAGCCAAGGCCTGTGGAACCTCCCAGGGCATCACCATCTCATTTTGTTGGAAGATAGACTTTAGCCATGCTGCTCATTCAAAGCTAATGCTGCTGTTATAAGTTTGTGGTTCCAGATGCAATGCCCCAGCACTAGCCTCTGGACATGTGGAAGCAAAGCCAATAATTCCAAGCCCTGGCCCAACAACCACACCGTTTTCAATTGCTGTGGCCACAGCCATGACCTTGGTTAAGTCACTTCCACTCTCCAGGCTTTGGATCCTCCTTTAGCCTGAGGTCTGGGCTTACAGTTAGAAAAGTAGGCTCAGAGAGAACGAAACCGCCCAATCTTACTATGTCATACACATCTGGGAAGTCCAGTGAGCTAGGAGGACCCATACAGGGAAGGTGGAATATTCCAGAAGGACCCTCAAATCCACAATGTCTGAAAGGGCCAAGAACACAGGGCTGCTCAAACGTACCAGCCATAGTGGAGCATCAGTGTCTTAGGAGTAGAGGAACCAAAAATAAATAGGAAATGTCACCTGAGTTCAGAGTCTTCACAGTGGGCTCGAATAAGCTGGGCTCCCTGTTAGCTGTTTATTCCAGATGTCTGTGGCAAAGGAAATGTGAGCTCCATGCACAAACTGGTAGCTGGGTCACAAGGCAAGCAGAACCTATTAGCTCTAGGAGGAAAACCCAGTTCAACCTTCAGGGCAGTCTGAGGGTTATTTCTGCTCGGTCTACCATACAAGCTATTCAAGGTCAAAGTTAAGAGAAAACTTCAGAAAGAACCTGCAAATTATTGAATGTTTAAAAGAAAGTTTGGGAAATGGAAAAAGTGAGGACATAGTAGATTTCCCCATTGTTATGGTAATAGGGGAGCATCCCAAGGATGGAGGGGGCCCGAGAGGAAGTTGTAGTGCTTGCAGGCATCAGATTCCTCAAGTGCACCTTAGAATCACCTGCCCAGTGGGGGTGGAGGTGGGGAGGGGAAGAAAATACAATGCCTGTCCCCTGTCCTAGCCCCAGGCCAAGTAAATCATATTCTTCAGGTGGTGGGGCTGGGGATTGAATGGGAGATTGTTACTGTACTGTTTTGGTGTTTGGGGCTTTTAGCTCCTTAAGGGTTCTAAGGTTCTGCAAGGTTGAGAATCACTGTTGGAAAATCTTATCCAGAGCTGGAGGCTGGGGTTCAGGCTGTGCTGTAGGAGCCTGGGCACCAAGAGGTAACCTGGGGAAAGGGAGTTGGGTGAAGAGATGGCAGAGGAAGGAAGAGGGGGAAAGTAGTTTGGTGGGAAGAAAGAAATGATCAGAACCTGAAAGGCATGCCAACATTAATTGCTAGATTTGACCTTAGGAAAAGTTAAATGAATGTGCTGTGTCTTGTGCAGATGCTATGCTTGGAGCCTTGACAAAGTGAGACATTATGCAATCATGACATCATGCCAACCTGGTGAGGCAAGCATCCATGCTCCATTTCCCCGAGGAAGAAAGGGAGGTTCAGAGAGATGACATGCTTTGCCTAAAGTCATCCAGCTGCTTGCTGGCAGAGCTGGGATTCCAGAGCAGGTAGGTCTCCATATTCCAAGACCAGATGAGGAGGTCCAAACTGGATTTTCCTGGAATGTTGGCACTGACCTGGACTGAACCCAGTTTTATGAAGAATAAAAAAGATGAGACAGACAGATTAATAAGTGCCTGAAACCAGGAAGCTGGAGACCCATGCACTGTCTGAGCACCTGGGAAAGCCTGCAGGAAATCAAACAACCAGAATCCCAGGCCTCCAAGATTCCCCTGTCGCTTAGCAGGAGGTGGGTGTGAACTTATGCTGTTCTTACACAAGCCCCAGAAGAATAAGGGCTGGAGCCACCCAAGGGGGTGCATGCAGGCAGGCAGTCCATCAGCACAAAGGCAGCCAGGGGCTGGACCCAAGTGCTGAGACGCGTAATTCCCAGCAGATAGTAGATCAGAGAGGCTCCGCCTGAGCAGACATGGAAACGCGAAGGGGAAGAGGCACCACATGTGTTGGTGGGCAGAGCTGAGACGGCACCACGCAGGGCGGCATCCGTGGCCCTCCCCTCCCAGCCTGGTGTTACCACGTCTTGACTTGCATCCTGAGCGCAGACCCTCTCTCCTTGGTTGCTTCCACCTGTCTAACCCTCAGAACCTCTTGGGATGGTGCCCTTTCTATTTGTTACTTTCTTTTCTTTTTTATGAAATAGTTCCAAAAGGCAAAAGAGAATAGACAAAGATATAACTGGAGCACTTCATCAGGCTTTGTCAGATCCTAACAGTCCTCTCCAGACTTGCTTCAGATTTACATTTTTAAAGGTAAAACCATATGTAAACGGATATAAACCGGTATCTCTGAAGCCTCCATATGCCACTCCCTGATTTCTTTTTCCTTTTTTTATCCCCAGGGGAAACCACTCTCTGGAAATTGATGTTTATTATTCTCATGCCAGACTTTACTCTCACTACATGTGAACATCCATAAATAATGGTATTTTCACATGTTTTAACTTAACGGGATGATAAATGTAAATAATATAATTAATATAGTGTTAATAAATGATAATGTTTTGTATAATAAATAATATATGAAATGTAATATCAATATAGATGGAATCAAACTGCTCCATGCTTTGTTTTTTTGCTGACATTCTTGATCAGGTTTTCATCTATGTTAATGCTAATTCATTTACTTTGACGCTGAATAATAAAGTATTCATTATATGAAAATATTATAATTTATAAACCATTCTTCTTTGGATGGAAAGCAATTTTTCCACTTTATCCCCAATGTTCCAATTTTTTAGTATTACAAACAATGGCATAATAAGTTTTTGTGCAAATGCCTAGGTTTGTCCAGGCCATGTACCCAGGAGCAGTGTTGTTGGGGTGGGGAATGCAGAGCCTTCCTCTCATGACTCAATCTCTTTTGAGCCTCTTTGCACATACCTTGCTATCATGAGTATTTCCCCAGAAAGAGGCACTCCTGGCACTGATGACAAGATCAGGAGATGCTACTCATGGGAAAATGCACTGCTGGGCATCAGCTCTCAGTTCAGATGTGAGTGCCTATCCTGAGCTGGGCTGTCTATGCTTGTCAGGGCCTCTGGTCTGGGTGTTCCCTGCTGCTGCTGCTGCTAAGCTGCTTCAGTCGTGTCCGACTCTGTGCAACCCCATGGATGGCAGCCCACCAGGCTCAACGGTAGCCCACCAGGCTCCCCCATCCCCGGGATTCTCCAGGCAAGAACACTAGAGTGGGTTGCCATTTCCTTCTCCAATGCATCAAAGTGAAAAGTGAAAGTGAAGTCGCTCAGTTGTGTCTGACTCTTAGCAACCCCATGGACTGCAGCCTACCAGTCTCCTCCGTCCATGGGATTTTCCAGGCAAGAGTACTGGAGCGGGGTACCATTGCCTTCTCCGCCAGGCGTTCTCTAAGAACCAAGAAAATCAAACTGTTTGACTGAGACCTGAAGCCTCCAGTGACCCCACGAGCAGTGTTTCAGGGCCCAACCTCAAACATACAGCTACCTTCTCTTTTTCCTTTTTAAGTAGTTAACTTCATTTTTTCCCAGACTATCAAAGTAATATGTAACCTTAATGTAATTGTTTTTAATTTTAGAAAAATACGTTTTATGCTAATTACTCAAAATATCACTCCTCAGAGACAGTCACTATTCACATTTTAGCCTATTTCTCTTCAGTCTTTTTTCTTAGCATTTTCCCCTTACATATATAGTCTAGTGGTGGCTCAGTTGGTAAAGAATCTGCCTGCAATGCAGAAGACCACCTGCAAACTATGACCAGGTTCGATCCGTAGGCTGGGAAGATCCCCTGGAGAAGGGAATGATTACCCACTGCAGTATTTTTGCCTAGGAAATGTTATGGAGCCTGGCGGCTTACAGTCCATGGGGTCTCAAAGAGTCAGACATGACTGAGCTACTAAACCACAGTTATTATTTTTAACGAAATATATATATAATTTTCCATACTGTAAGAAACTCTATATACAATTTTAATGACTTCAGATTATTTTTTCACTAGTTTTCTATTATATACTTGATTAGATCCTCGGTTATCTACTTAGTCCCCCTTGGTATCTGAGAGAGATTTATTCCAGGAGTCCCCAAATGTAATAAAATCCTGGGATGCCCAAGTCCCTTATATGAAACGGTGGATGGCAATGAGTGCATATGGCCCTCCATACCTACAGATGTAAAGCCCACAAATAAGGAATATCCAACTGCATATTTATTGGGAAAAAAAATCTGGTATAAGTGGGCCCTGAGTTCAAACCTGTTTTGTTCAAGGGTCAACTATATATTGGATATTCTGGTTATTCTTAATCTCTTTGTTTACAGTCAAAACATAGTGGCCATTTTGGGCATAAGCCTTTAATGACCTTTCAGATCCTTAAGAGAGGATCTTAGAAATGTAATTCTCAGAAAGGCAAAGGGCATTTTTAAAGCTTTATATATTACAAAACTGTTCTAGAAAGACACCCATGTTACAAGCCCACTGAAAAAGTATTCAGAATGCTCAGCTGGCCTGCCTTCACCCATGGTAATTGTGAGAGTTTGTTCCACTGGGGCTCAGAAGTGGAAGGAAAGAGTCTTTAAGTGCTAGTGTGCCCAGCCACAGACTGTCAGGTTGGTGGAGCAGAATGTTTGGCGTCCTTCCAAGCAGTATGTGCTAAGCTGCTTTCTTTCTATGAGAACTAACAAGACAGCAAAATGGATGAATCATACCATGGGAAAGTCAAACTCCAGAACCAGGTCTCATATAGAGTAGACACTTGAAGTAGGCCACTGGGACAGGACAAGATGTATTATTTAAATTTCCATAGGTTGAAAGCAACAACAATAAAAAGACTCTGGCTAATTTAAGTAAAACAGAAAAGGAATTTGTTGGAAGCATACTGGGATCAAAGGGCTGTGTCAACTGCTGGGCTTGTTGTGCAATGTATAACTCAGGCAGAGTGGAATCATTCACATTGCCATCTATACAAAAGGTCCTTCCTAGAGTTGTGCAGTGTACTACCTACACAACTGTATGTAGCAGTCCTGCTGGAATACCTTATAGGACAGAGTTTCCCAAACCATCTGAGCTGAAGAGTCAGGTTTTTTACAATTGCTATTAAAATCCATTATAGATCAGCCCTTTAGTAACTAAGGAAATACAATGCCACTTGCTATCTCAGCAATGTCAATTACTATAAAAGTTACTAAACACTCAGTTTCTGAATTTACCTCGCCATGGACTGGTAATGCACGGTTTAGGAACCAGCACTGGTCCACAACCACACCTGAGTACACCTTGAGTGGAACTGACAGATGATCCAAACCACACACAAGTGGGAATGGAATGAGCAGTTCAGAACCAGAACCAAGGAATCAAATGCATCTGGACTCTCCATCTCCCATGCTTTTCCCTCTTCCTTTAGTACGATTAAACCCCACCTAAATGTAGAATAGCTTTCTACATTTCTATAATTGAAAACACAACTAATAGCTCTTTACAGTTTATGTCTTATAGCCTCAGTCACCTGGGAAAGGATTACTGGTCCCAAATCCAAAGATTTCAGAAAAGGGGATGAGTGGCCCAGCCCAGGTCTAATGCTCACTCCTACGGCTAGATGTGTTGCTTCTGGCCAAGAAAACACCCATCCCCGGGGACCATGCAAATGGGACTGCGAGCAGTTCTTAAGAGAGGGGCATGATGTTACCAGAAACAATCCAGTGCGGATGTACCGCACACAAAACAGTAGTAGGCTTGCAATTGTTAGGTCTATGTTTTCCTGTATCTATACTCCACTCAATACTTTTTCTGAAATATATCCCCCCCAAAATGGTTTATGATCAAATAAATATGGGGAAACCTTATGATTGTATCACTCTCATAAAGCCTCATAAGGCATCTTAGTTATTAATGGCTCTGAGAAGAACTGTAAAAAGGTCTATCATGTATACTATCATGTAAGAATTGAATCGCCAGTCTATGTCTGACGCAGGATACAGCATGCTTGGGGCTGGTGCATGGGGATCACCCACAGAGATGTTATGGGGAGGGAGGTGGGAGGGGGTTTCATGTTTGGGAACACATGTAAGAATTAAAGATCTTAAAAAAAAAAAAAAAAAAGGAAACATTCAACTATGTTTACTGACCTCATCTTATCATTGTAACCTTTCCTAATGTAACATCCAGTAACACCCCATGGGATTACTGTTCCAAGAACATATTTTGGGAAAACCTTCCAGGTGATAGATGTTCTCCAAAAAGATCCTCAAATCCTTTAAAAAAGAAAATGAACAAAAAAAATATTTTAAACAAACCAAACAGCTGGGTATTTACAGAAACTGGTAAATTATTTGCAGTCATTTTATAACATAAGCTTTATCACCATCAAAACTACCAGTTTCTAGGCTCAGAATTTTGTAAGTTCAATCGTGTTAAGATGGGATACATCTCTGGAACTCTAAACTTGCCCGCTGTAGACCATTCCTTCCCCAGGAGACATTCACAGGTTGTCTGGAATCCCTTTTCATTTGATGTCCGGTACCCTGCCCTCTTTGAAGTAAGGTGTATCTTTACACCATTTTGTGGTGGCCCACTGCAGTTTGCAAAACCAGCTTAATAGCACAGGGTATCTTGCTCTGTCCTGTGTTCATAGAAGGATGAGGCCCACTAGGGTGAGCAACACACTGGAGAGCAGTGTTAACAGAGCCCCACATCTGGGGAAGCTTAGAGGTGGGGCCGACATTAATAAGCATAATGATAGCCTTCTCCCCTCTAATGAGAGATTAGAATCTTAAACCAGATCTGCCAACTGGATCACAGGCACAACTAAAGGACAGAGTATACTGCCTGGACAATCAGGATTAGAGGGCATAATACAGGTTGGCCACTAAGTCGGGCAACACAGGCACATATATAATAAATGGTTTATGGATATCACATTATAATGCATGATAAAATAATAGCTACGTTGCCAGACTTTGTGGCTACGCTGGAGCTAAAGCTAGGTTTACATCAAGCAGTCACTAAATTGTCAGGGGGCATTGTTCTAAATGTTTCACCTGAATTAGCTAATTTAACTACCACAATGTTCCTTTGAAGCAGGTACTGTCATCATTTCCACAGAAATAGTTATGGAGGCTGTGGCACAAAGGAATTGAGTCTCTGGCTCCTGGTCACACTGTTGGTGAGAGGAGGAGTTGAGCTGTGAGCCCAGGAAGCCTCACCCCGTCCTTGTACCCACCACACTGCAGCTCCCTCCCCTGGAGGCCTGAACCCCTCGGCTTTGTTGAAGAGCCAGCATGGATGCCAGCAAGGACTGATCCATAGCAAGGATGTAAGGTTCTCTTCCCTTACTTTTTGTTTTTAAACAAACATGGTTTAGGAATAATCACCAGAACTAACATCTGTACTGTTCTTTGCAGCTTGGTCCTCATCACAGCCCATTAAAGCAAGCAAAGAAGGACCAATAGTCCCCCTTTTTAGATAAAGGAGGTTGAGTCTTTAATGGGATCCCTACCTTTCAGATGGCGGAACCGTGTCCTCTGACTTTGAGAGACTCCTGGCTTTAACTCATTTCCTGTGTTGGCTTCTCTGGTAACCAACATCCAAGCTGGTCCCTGATGAGTCCTGCCTCTTGTGTCAGCCCCTCCCACGCTGAAGAAGACTCACTTATGAGGATACTATGGGCATAATGACGATGACTTCTGAAGCTAAGTCATAAAAGACGTTGGAGTTTCTGCCTCTATCTCCCTGGATTACTCACTCGGGAGGAATCAGCTCCTGTGTTGCGTGGATGCCCTAGCTGACCCACAGAGAGGCCCGAGTGAGGAACTGCAGCTTCCTGCCCACACCAGCATGAAAGGGCCCGCTGTGTGAACTGCCATGCCAGCAGACCCTCCAGCCCCATCAGCAGTGGTAGCCCCAGCCGACATCTCTAGGGTAATTTAATGAGAGACTCCCATGAGGCTTACAGCTTCCCAGGTGTTAAAGACTCCACCTGGCAATGCAGGAGACGCAGGAGACGTGGGTTCGATCCCTGGGTAGGGATGATCCCCTGGAGAAGGAAATGGCAACCCACTCCAGTATGCTTGCCTGGGAAAGCCCATGGACAGAGGAGCCTGGTGGACTGCAGTCCATGGGGCTGCAAAAGTCAGACATGACAGAACACACATGCACGCCCATACTGGTTAATTTCCTGTGGCAATTTGACGGGCCATGGGGCATCCAGATGAAACACGGTTTCTGGGTGTGTCTGTGTAGGCATTTCTGGATGAGATTAGCATCTGGATCTGTAGACTCGGTATGGGTGATGGCTGTCCCCAGTGTGGGTGGGCATCATCCAGTCCCCTGAGGGCCTGAATAGAATGAATGTAGAGAAGGGGGAATTCATTCCTCTTCTTCCTGCCTCTCTGCTTGAGCTGTAATATCTTATCTCAGATTCTCCTGTTCTCAAACTTGGATTCACACCATTGGCTCCCCTGACTCTCAGGCCTTTGAACTCAGACTGAATTACATCACCAGCTTTCCTAGACACCAGGCTGTAGACAGATCTTGGGGCTTAGCACCTTTAGCATGTGAGCTAATTTCTGATAATAAAATTATACATAAGAACATATTTTATGTATATGTTATATATATACTTATATAGTTTATATATATTACACTAGTTTATATAATGTATATTATATAAGCTATAACATATATACTATACATTAATATAGTATGCAATATATAAATTATATAATATATATGATATATACTATATAATATATATATAATGTATATAAAATTATCCTTTCTATTTCTCAGAAAGACCTTGACTAACACAGACTCCAAGCCAAATCCCCACAGCGAAATCACTCTTGAATTCCTGACTCAAAAAAACTCTGCAATAATAAATATTTATTGTTGTTTTGAGCCAGTTTTTTAACTGCTTTTTTAAAAGATGGGAGTGCTCTGCATCTATAGGTAACTAACACAACTTCCGTGTCTAAAGGGCTGATCCTGGTGAAGGTCATTAACTAGCTATGATCCTGAGAAAGTCTTTAGAACACTCTCTAGGGTTCCCCTGATAAAAATAATGCAGGAAAATTTCTGGGCCATTCTTAAGGTAATTCAAGAACCATTACCGCAGGATTTAGGGAGTGCTCTGTGTGTAGAGAAACTCCTGGCATAGATAGGCCAGTTCATGGAAAGCGTGCATCATGGACATGTTAGTATTTAAGAAACATTTTAGTGGTGCCTCTTCTCTACCATTTCATAAAAATCTCCTTGAAGACTCTGCTAGCAGTAGCCCGCAGAAGGCCACCAAGCATTTCTTAAGCTCCCAGCTCTGTGCCGAGACACTCCAGAGGAAGAGCGGGAGGGGCTTTGTTCACACTGATTGTTCACAGAAAGTATCTTCCCTCACACCCTACCGACCAGAAAAATCCCCTGCCCAAGGCTTATCTCAAATGCCCCTGAAACCTCCCGAGGCCACTTCTCTGACCCCGCCCTCCATATCACCCACAGCAGGAGAAACTCTTCAGCGGTGCAAATGTTCCTAAACATCTGGCTCTCTGAGGAGAAAGGTCTTGGTTCACAGACTTTTTTGATTTCTGTGGCCTTAATGCTTCTCTGGCCGTTGACTTAAATCTCCCAATAGGATGTTCCTGAGGTAGAGTTGGGAAAGGATGTACACAGCTGGTCCCCTGAGCCAGTGCCAGTGCCAGTGCCAGGCAGCTCCCCTGCACCTCACTCTCCCTCATTCTTATCCTCCTGATTATTTTGAAATGTTCCTGCAACCTGTTCCCCTCCCCCACACTCAGCATCTCCCCCTCAGCCCAGGTCTTCATCATCTCCTGCCAGGACTATTCTGAGAGCTTCTTCCTTGTTCCTGATGTGAAGAGCCAACTCACTGGAAAAAAAAAAAAAAAAAACACCCTGATGCTGGGAAAGATTGAGGGCAGGAGGAGAAGGGGATGACAGAGGATGAGATGGTTGGATAGCATCACCAACTCAGTGGATATGAATCTGAGCAAACTCCAGGAGATAATGAAGGACAGGGAAGCCTAGTGTGCTGCAGTCCATGGGGGTCACAAAGAGCTGGACACAACTTAGCAACTAAACAACTTCCTTATCCCCTCCCTCCTCACGCCTGCCCCTCCTCCCTCCCACCTCCTACACATCTTCTCTCAGCACCATGCTTCCCATCCTTCCCATCCTTCACACTCACAGTCTTCCATGGAAAGGTCAGAGTTGCTGGCTGTACAGGCTGTCTATGACCAGTGATCCATCTTCTCACACACACACACACACACACACACACTGAATCCCAAGGCACTTCTCTGATGAACAACCATACTCTTCATGTCTCCCCTTGATATTCTTACACCCTAAAACGCCCTGCTCTCAGTCACAGACCCACTCCTCCTTCTGGGCACATCAGCATTGTCCTCTTCTCCAGCTGCCCCCCTTGTATCCACATGGTATTTTAGGGAGAGCTCAGTGGGGGAACTTTGGGGAGTCATGGCTAGTTCTGTGTACCTCTGCTTTTCCTCCCCTCCCCAAATCCGCAAGCTCCTTGAGGGCAGGATCCTAGAGTGCGTCTCCTTGTCTTCAGCGCCCGGCGCTGTGTCCTGTGTGATGGGAGAGTCTGGGTCTGGAGGGGGGAAGATGGTGCTGGGAGGTCAGCGGGGTGAGGCAGTGGGAACGTGCTGAGCTGAGGATTTCTCTGACCCCAGAGCTTAGCAAGGCTCCTGGCATACAGGGGTACAGGTTGCTTAGGGAGGTGGGGGATGTAGAGGGAGGGGAGTGAGGACCAAGAGCCCTTCCAGAACTTTCTATAGTGGCTGAAGCTCCCAAGACTCTGCCTCCATCTGTTTTCTCTATCCTTCTTCAAGGACAAAATAGGCCACTTGCATACTTAAAACCCCGTCTCTTAGGTTCTGTGTCTGTTATGTTGTTTTAAATTGAACAGTTATAGGCTCAAAACAACTAGTGGGCCACACGTTAGTGGCTCTGGTCCAGGCCCTGGCCCCAAGGCTGGAGGGCAGCCATTCCCCTTTCCCCAGTCACATTCAAGCTTAAGCCCCAAATCAATGGACAATGACTTGGATTTCAGGTAGTTTTCTTAAAATAATTGTAAGAAAACTACTTTGGCAAATTAGCTCTGCTTCAGTTACTAAGAGATTCAGCAAGTCTCTTCCCTCCAGCTGGCTTTTCCATCTGAGAAAAGAAAATCAGTGACCAGCTGATCACTAATATGTCTGACACTATGATTCTAAGCCAGTTCCCTCTCTGTGTACTTTAATCTCCTCCTGTGTGTGTGTGTGTGTGTGTATACACGCTCCGTTGTATCCAACTCTTTGTGACCCCATGGACTGTAGCTGCCATGCTCCTCTGTCCATGGAATTTTCCAGGCAAGAATACTGGAGTGAGTTGCCTACTCCAGGGCATCTTCCCAACCCAGGGGTCGAACCCACGTCTCCTGCATTGACAGGTGGATTCTTTACCACTGAGCCACCTGGGAAGACCCCATCTATAGAAAGGTCATAATATCTACCCATCTCAGAGGCCTAGTGAAGATCAAATGAGATAATGGATATAAAAATATTTCTGTATGCTATAACTATAAAATATTAGTTATTATTTGTGAAATTTAATGTGTGCCAAATGTCTTTTATAAACATTACTGAATGACTTAAATAAAAGTTTAACATGATGGTAGTCATCCTGTGACTGTGAATTTAGTAGGAACAGGGAGAGTACATTCAAGGCAAGATCTCCTAAATGGAGACTCAGCACGTAGTCGGGCAAACTCATAAGTCAGACATCCCCTGGGTGAGCTATGGACAGTCAGAGGCCAGGCCTGTAGTCATCATTTTCATTATGGCTTTTTTATTCTGCAAGATCTACACAAAGGACTGGCCATTACAATCTGGGCAAGCTTGCTTATTCTAAGGCTTGCCCTGAATGTTCAATCAGTCTTTTAACAGATGTGCTGAAGAGAATTAAAGTAACTCATGCCTGTTTGCCTTTCCCAGATGGAACATAACTAGGTCACTAAAGTATTTCAAAACATCTTCCATCTTTTCTTATTATCATTATTATTATTATTCAGCCCTTGAAAACCAAGGTCAAGTTTCAGAAGTAAGCCATGTCTTACTTTGATCTTCCAGATCATGGGCATACTCTGCCTAGCAGCCTACATCCCTATGTCTCTAAGCACAGTAAAAGTCTAATTAGGAAATCTTTGTGGTGTCCTTTAGAATTGGGACTCCTGGAGGGATTAAAGCCAGGGACGGCAAAAGGGGTCCATGCTGTTCCACAGTTTTTGCCTGAAAATGATGGCTGACCACTTTTCTGAGCCACCAACCAAAGAATGTTCCTCTTCTTTTGCTCGATAGATTAGCCAAGAAGTGATTGTTGATAAACACCTGTGGGTGTGAATAGCGACTAACCCAGCTTTCCTGCTGTCTTCCTGCTTGTGTCTCCCTCTCCTCCTGGCCCTTTGTCTGTAACCCCCACCTCACATGTGATATTGGGAGTGCAGTTCCTGTTCAGTGGTTCCAAATGATGCTCAGAAAAAAAGGTTGACTCTAAGCAACTCACTTTTTCATCAATAAGCAGTTACCTGGTCTACAAAGATGGATAGACACAAGTGGCCCATCCACAGATGACTGTCTGTCTTGCAACAATGTTAAAACTCTGTTGATGGAAGACACTGAGGAAGAAAGAAAAACTTGCTCTCCCCAATATCCAAAAAGCAAGTGTTATCAAGGTTCCCTGTCCACTGACCAGCCAAACATAAACATCCTCTTGGTATCTGGAAAGCAGCCCATTAGAAAACAGGCATGAAAGCAAAGTCCAGGGACTTTGCTGGTGGTCTAGTGGCCGGGACTCTGTGCTCCTGGTGTGGGGGGTCCAGGTTCACTAGAACAGCTAGATCCCACGTGCCACAGCTGGGAGACCCCAAACGCCCCAGCAAGGATCAAAGATCCCACATGCCTCAACTGAGACCCGGCACAGCCAATAAATAAACAAATACAATGATTTTTTTAAAAAAAGAAAGAAAGCAAAGTCCAATGGTGTTATTGTGAAAGGATTAAATATTATTATTTGTAGTAAAATATTCTTATTACAAAATCTTTGATACTTGTTAATTTATAGATTTAAAAAAGTGCATAGGTGCTCGGTCACTAACTCATGTCTAACTCTTTGCAACCCCATGGACTGTAGCCCACCAGGCTCCTCTGTCCATGGGATTCTCTAGGCAAGAATACAGGGTGGATAGCCATTCCCTTCTCCAGGGGCTCTTCCTGACCCAGGGACAGAACCCACATCTCCTGCCCTGGCAGGCAGATTCTTCACCACTGCACTACCTGATAAAAAAAGTACGTTTCTCATAATTGATATTCTGCTGGCTACAGACATATGAGCAGTAAAACACTGAATTATTTCTCTTTAAGTAGAAAACCATTGACCCAAGCCTCTTTGTAGTAGTACTTCTCGAGTCACCCTGACCCTGGGCCCTTTCTCTGAACCCGCTCCCCCTCCACACACAGAAACCTGCCCAAGACCCAGCTCTCAAAGAGTTAGCACCTGGCCAAACAGAAACCTCTAAGACCCACACCAGGCCAATGCTACAGCCAGTGTCTGTTCAGAAGGGTGGATGAACACGGTGAGCCAGTTGTTGGCTATTTTAATAACCTCTCTGCCTATCTGCACTGAGGACTTCAGGCTGGAACAGCCTGAAGTTTCCACCACTCTGCACCCCATGCTCTGCTCTCTGGCTCTGTGGCAGCCCCATTGTGGGAACACAAGTCAGGTGACTTCAGAAAGCCACAGGGCAAATGCCGTATGCCTGGGCAGGCCCTTCCTGAACTGTGAGGGAGGAGCGGGAAACATCCTCAGTGACTAGTACGTAAATGTGGCTTCTTCCCTTCGGCTGCACCCCAGAACCCCAGGTTGAGTGCCTCTTAAAAACCAGAAATAATAACATAACAGCCACATGGGCAAGTCCCCAACCTGCCATCTGCATCAATTTCCCTCTGTTCAATCCAATGGAGAGAGATAATAACCTATCTTAGGCTTAATTAACATCTGGGCCCTGCTGCTGGGAGAGTCCCAAACCCCTGTCTCCTTGTAATTGCAAACCTTTATTTATTGGGCACTTTGATGACAGCCACATAATGGAAACTATGGCCCAGACCCCACCCATAGCTTCATGCTCGCCAGTTGCCAACCTCCCCTCTTTACCCGCTCTGGCCCCTCCCTATTACTCTCCCGCCTGTCTACCCAGCCAGCCTCCAGTATCCTTTGCTCATAATCCCCCTGCCCCACGTCAATCTGTGCACGTAGAGTACTTAGAATCTGGAGACCTGGACCATAGTCTCAGATCTACCTGTTACTCCACTACGATGAGAGGCACGCACTTGGTTTGCCCAGTCCTTTGCCTTGCATACAGTAGGTGCTAATCACTTGTGGTGGCCTTCCTTTCTGCTCCATTCCACTCTTTAGTCCCTCCCTAGGTCTCTGAGCGACTAAGCACACAGCTATTACATGTTTTAGTTTCTTCCACTGGATTACAATCTCCATGGGAGCAGGGATACCTTCTTGTCTCCCTAGGTCCACCCCAATCCCCTCCTCAGACTCACCCACCTCACGCCCACAACCAGAAGAGTGCTTGGCACACAGTAGGTGCATTATATAAATTTTTTTTCAGTGAAGGAGAGAATGGGAATGAATGGATGAAGACACGCACAGGTTAAGGTCAAAATTATCTAGGTAATAGGTAGGGAAACGTATAATTTATCATCCAAACTAGGTCACTTTTGAAAGTGAAAGATGGCTCTACTGTAATTACATGAAGACACTGGTGTAAATGGGAACTGTCTGAAGTGAACCAGTTCTCATGCCACAGTGACGATCCCGCCAGCCGCAGCTAAGCCGTCCCAGTAGAGGCCTCCGTGGATCATGGGCACCCAAGACGCAGAGGCTTCCTCAAGGAAACCGGTGATTCCTCTTCACTTAAGGACCCTTTAAGATTAAAAGCAAACAAAAAAGAAGACTCAGAGTACAACGGAAAGGAAAGGGGGATGCGACTTGAAGTTTTTCTTGGCCAAACTCTGGGAGGATCAGTATAGCTCTCGCATTGTGCTATGAGTTTTCACTGATCATTTCCCATGACGCCAAGCACAACTGTTTGAGTTTACAGTACAGCTCGGCTGTGCCCTAGAGCATGGTCCCAGGCATACCCACAGGAACATGCATGCACACACACACACACACATCCCAGTTGCATTAGGACAAGAGACCCTAAGCACTCCTGTGTATACTCTATTTACATAGCATGTCTCCCAAGAAACAACCTAGAGCTTCCACATTTCTAGCAAAGAGGACTCTGTCCATTTCAGGGCCATCTATTAGAGAGGTCACTGACTGCAAATATTTTGGGGCGGTAGTGTGTATGCCTGTTGATCTGAGTACAGAACAGTAATCACATGAGAAATACTGATCTGGGCCGATCACCACATGTGACAAAACGACTCTGTTTACAGAGAACAAACAAAAATCCAGCCCGAGAACACAGGCAGTTGCCATCTCTTCTGCCATAGCTGGTGGAAGAGTTTGGGCTGGAGATGGAGCCACTTGCTTAGGTGGATATCTAGAACTTCAGATGGAAAATTAGCCCATAATATTTCCACAGAAAGCATGCCATTCAACCCCCACCTACTGTTTCCTCTTCCTAACAGATTACTTTCTCATTTGCCTGTTTTCCCTCCTTGGGTTCTGGAACACGTTTCATGGAAAATGTCCCTGCCCAGGTACACATTTGTTCTTTGGGGGAGCCCCATGAAGGCTCACTCATCCCAACTGCGTTATTTCAATCCAAATACTCCAGCAGCCACCACTCCTTTCCTGCACTGCTCTTTATCAAGAGCACCAACTTGTTCAACATTTAGATTTGGAGCCTCAAAGCAACCTGAGAGATGGTTTGGTTAGCTGTCACTATCTTCATTGCACAAAAAGAACTGGCCCCCCAAAGGAAATTGCCCAAGGTCAAAGAGCTGATGTATGGGAAAATCAAGGCTAGAACCAAGTCTCAAGTCCACTTCTCTTTCAGCTATACCCACAGTCTCACACACAGGAATACTGTGGCCACTCCATCTTAGTCCCCCAATCTCACACTTGTCAGTTAACACTGGACATCTTCTAAGACCTGGGTCAAGGAAGGAAGTAGCAGAGATACGTCCTACAAAAAACTAAAGTCTCTTGGGACTTCATCAACGTGAACACCTCCAAAAGGGTCTGACCAGCCATGGGCTCTGCAAACTTCCTTCATCAGCATTACTGATGTGAGAAGAGCCCCACACACCTTGGTGTGGCTCCATATCTCATTCGAACAAGCAGCATAAATAGGAGCACCTGATCGCATAGCGCTCCTTTAAAGAGATGAGATCCTCTATTGGAAGCCAGGCAGTGTGAGCATTTTCCCTGGGAATCAAGGACGCGGAGGATGAAATGTATTGGTCTGCAAGAACTAAGACAGGTTTACCTGCCAAGGAAACCTTGGGAGAGGACAGACAGCAGCTGTGGACGAGGAACTGCAGTTCTCGGTCTTGTAGATCTTTAAATGGTGCCTGGGAATCATTTTGCCAGCCCTGATTGAGCACACAGAACTGAGAGTAGGACCCAGGGGCCCTACTCACCCTCCCTCCTTGAACTCAGGTGATCTTGGAAACCTCGCTTTCTCTGTGTATGAGTTCAGCTGCAAAAGTGCAACCTTTAGGAACATGGCTTATAACCGCAGAACATCTGTGATGTTAGGAGAGTGCATCTGTGATGCACTAAAATATTTCTTCCTGCTCACTGTGGCCTCCTCCAGCACAGTGCCTGAAATTCTATTATTCAGCCTTTTACAACTCAAAAGCTTTAAAATCCAAGAGACCCCTATTAAAATGTCAGTTTCCTGAAAAAGCGACTTAGGAAAGAATTTGGGACTCACTGTTGGCTTTAGGAACAATAGCTTGAAAAGGTGAAGCATGAATGTGGGCACTTCTGGAAGGGAGGCGGGCCCTGCACTTCACACACACATATTCAGCCCACGTCACTGAGGCAGAGAGGCCCCCTGGGTTCCTGTTGAGGACTTCTAAGAGGCAGTAGTGTGGCATCTTGGAAAGAGATTGAGAGACATTAGAAGCCTGAGTTCTAATCATGGCTCTGCAATAAGCTACCCACGTCACTTGAACAAGTCCTTACCCCTCTCTGAGCTCAGTGTTCTCATCCATAAAAGGAAGGAACTGACTAGCTCGGTCTGGCCCTCAGACTCTCAGAAAAAGTAGATGATCTTGGGAGTGAGCTGGTGACCTCCTGAACCATTCATTGGTGGCTAATCCTGGGACAGAAGGGACGGGGAATCCCCGACAGGCAGCCAAGAACAAATTCTCCTAGGACAGGGATCTGTGATTGGGATGGGTCCTGGAGCAGGGAAGAGCAAGGTGGTGAGGAAGATGCCCCAGGATGCCAACTCCCTCCTACTCCCAGACTTCTTCCAGTGCTTCGAGGTTCCCTCATGATCAGAGGTCGAGGCTCTTTCCTCGAAGAGTAGCTGGATTGCTTGCAAACTAACTTATCCCAATACAAAAAGATACAGGGGTATAGGGAGGGAGGTGGGAGGGGGGTTCAGGATTGGGAACTTATGTACATCTGTGGCGGATTCATGTTGATGTATGGCAAAACCAATACAGTATTGTAAAGTATAATAAAATTTAAAAAAAAAGATACAGGGGACGAGAGTGTAGGACTTTAAGTCAGGAGATCTGACTTCTGGCCCAGCTTGTTGAGTGATCTTGGACATATTATTTTATGTCCCCTAACCTGGCTAGGTGGAGCAGTGGTAAAGAATTTGCTTGCCAATGCAGGAGACACAAGAGACACGGGTTCAATCCCTGGGTTGGGAAGATCCCTTGGAGAAGGAAATGGGAAATCTCTCCAGTATTCTTGCCAGGAAAATTCCATGGACAGAGAAGCCTGGCAGATTACAGTCCTTCGGGGTCCCAAAGAGTCAGATAAAACTTAGCAACCAAGCACGCACAACCTGGCCCTTAGGTAGAATATCAGTCTGCATTTTAGGACACAGCATGGCCTCCAAGTTTGGAGGTAATGAAAGGGATGTCTGTCAGGCAACTCCTGCTCTGCCTTGGCCAAGAGGAACATCACTTCCAAATTAAACTGTGGTGATGGCCGAGGCCACAGTGAGACCTAAAGATGTTTCCAAAGCTCCAGACAGTTTCTAGCCCACAGGCAGATGTTTCTTCTATTCTTACCTACTAGGAGATAGAGGAAAGCAGAAACACATTTAACTTTAACCTTTGCTCCTTTTTAACTCAGAACATTAGTTTTGCAATTATCAAACTGCAAGATCAAATCAGTCAATCCTAAAGGAAATCAACCCTGAATATTCACTGGAAGGACTGATGCTGAAGCTGAAGTTCTAATACTTTGGCCACCTGATGCAAAGAGTTAGCTCATTGGAAAAGACCCTGATACTGGGAAAGCTCGAAGGAAAAAGAAGGGGCAGCAGAGGATGAGAGGTTAGAAAGCATCACAGACTCAATGGACATGAATTTGAGCAAACTCCAGCAGAGAGTGAAAGACAGAGGAGCCTGACATGCTGCAGTCCATGGGGTCACAAAGAGTTAGACATGACGTCGTGACTGAACAGCAGTGACACCCATCTATTTTATCTACAAGGATCCTGAGACTAGAGAGAGAAAATGACTTGACTGGCTCAGTGCAGCCAGAGTCCAGATCACTTCAAGGCCTGGATTCAAGACTCTCCCTGCAGACGTCTGCCATACCACATTATGTGAACCTTTACTTGGCTCAAGTTACAGGGAAAGATTTGGTCCATGATTCCATTCAAAGACAATTACAAGTAAACCACCCTTCTTTAACCAGAACCATCCTTCCCTTAGAAGATTAGGGAAGTTTCAAGGAAAAAGTTGAGAACTGAATCTACCTTATATAGAGTGGAGAAGTCAACTGAATCCCAATCCTCCTTTCCTTAAAATATATATAAAATATAAATATAAAATATATAAATCCATATATCCTTAAAATCTTGACTCCTCCATCTGGGTGATGACCTTGAACTTTATCAGCCCTATTCTCCTATCCTGAAGTGGAATCACCCCTTTATTTCTTCCTTAGCATTTCCTGAGCACCTACTAAGTGTTGGGCTCTATGCTAAATCTGGTGGATCAGACAGGCCTAAAGTTACACGCCTGTCCTTGGAGAACTCAGCCAACCAGGAATGATACAGATGATCAATAAACATGGTACCATCGAAAGAGCTCCCCCACCCTCAGACTACACCTGCTCTTCTAGGGCAAGACCTTGCCAGAACAGATCTCAAAGGTGAAGCAAGTGGAGACCAGGTTCCTCTGGGGGCTGTCACTCTACCCCTGCAGCAGGGTCCTTGCCAGGAAGAGACACCTGGCCCCTCTCCCTCCAGCATCATGTGGCCAGTAGACACGCATGCACACTTGGGGGGGAGAGTGGCCTGTTGATGAAGGGCACATATGTTTATTATCCAGCATCTACCATGTGTAAAATGTAGGGACACATTAGAGAGAAACAGCCAGTTGCTGGATCCCAAAGCCAAAAACCTAGTTATGAGCCATTAAAACTGGAGGAACGTGAAAAGAGGAGTTTAGGAGTTTGAACCCCACGGTCATGGTGTTTTCTTGTATGACCCTGGGCAGGACATCACCCTTGTGTGCCTCATTTCTTCATTTCTAAGTGGGGGCAGGGCCAGAGCATGCCCTGGGATTGCAGGATTGGTGCTGATGAATGACTGCTTGGCTTATTTTTCTTTTAAAGTTTGGGCTTTCCTTTCATTTATGTGACTCAAGTCTGAACTAGGTTTGTGGAAAGGAAGAGAAATGAAGCCAGGGTCAGGTAGAAAGCTGGGTAATAGGTGACGCCTGAGGGGAATGATGTGTTACAGGAGGAACTGGGATTGGAGAGATGAAGAGAAACCAGAAAGGAGGCAGTCACAAGGGTTCCTCTCCTTGGGGGTAGGAAACAGGGGCCTTTGCTGGTGTCACTGAACAGTCCTAGAAAAGTGATGGAATTAGTGCTAAGCTCCAGGGCCACCTAACCATTCAAACCACCAAAATGATGATGACTTAAGGCTGTTCAAATTAGGTCACTCCAGAGCTGGGGGCATGGGTGGCATATTGGGGTGGTCCCAGGCATTTTGTGAACATGGATGAGCCAACAGAAGCAGGAAAGGCTCCAGCTAACCATAAAGCCAGATCCAGATGTGCTGAGCACATGGAACATTCTCCCAAATAGATTGTGTGCTGCGTCACAAAGCCAGCCTTGGTAGATTTAAGAAAACTGAAATCACATCACGTGTCTTTTTTGACCACAACGTTATGAGACTAGATATCAACTATAAGGGGAAAAAAAAGCTGCAAAAAACACAAACATGCGGAGGCTAAACAATATGGTACTAAACCACCAATGGAAGAAATCAAAGAGGAAATCAAAAACTACCTCGAGACAGATGTGGCCAAGTATAGAGAAACTTGGTGCAGAGAATACAGAGTACCATGGCCCCAGGGGCCTGCCTGCATGCCTGAAGCCCTGAATAGTTTCCCACGTGTCAGACGGGGCTCCTAGCCCCAGCTGTCCGTGCACATTTCTAGCTCTGTTGTGCATCACTGACCAGCAAATATTCAGGCTACTGATGCATACTACACAGAGCAAAGTTCTGCTTATTCCATTACTAAATCCTGGTAGAAATGAGGGCAATGAGCTCGTAACAGAATTATGTTTCTCATGGTCCTTGGCAACTCCCATGAGGTTTTCTAATCTCCAGTGTGGTGCCAGGGGTGGATTCTATCAGCCAGATCTTTCTCCTTTCACAAGCTGAACTCTTAAAAGGAGCTCTGTCCCTGGGAGGGCATCACACTTGCTTAGTATAACAGGGCCTTTCTAATTTGTTTAAAATCTACTCTTCTGCTGACTATGGGGCAGTGTGAGAGAAGGTTTTCTTTAGTGGGGAGCATGTGTGTGTGTAGAGTGGGTGTTTTGTCTGAGACTGTCATAGTTGAAAGGGTACATAATACTATCGTTTCTTTTACACCATACTGCTCCTCCCTCCTTCTGCCTCAACACACACAACGAACTGTGCAAATATGGGATGCTTGTGCTGAGGGAGGTGGAGGGACACCTGCTCTGTGGATGTACACGGCCACCCCTGCAGCCATCTCTCTTGCCACCAGAAGTCACTCCTTATCTCATGCAGTCAATGCCTCCTTGTGGGACATGGAGGATTACTCACGCTGGCAAAGAATGCGGCAAGTGTCTCACTGCATTTAAAGTACCATCAGCTTGTAAAGGAGAAAGAGGAGCCTCACCTTGCAAGACAAAAAAGCTGTTTGACAAATAAACCAGACCTCAGGTGCGTTCCATAACGTGTAACTTGTATCTCCTCTGCCTCACTGTACTTATGCCACACCACTCTTTTCCCTCTGAGTGTTATGAGTAAATTGGTTTTCGGGTTTTTGTTTTTTTCATTCAAAACATCTCTCCTTACGCTAGTGATATCATCCCTGGAAGACTGAGATGTAGGAAGAGGTGAATCATGTATCACCTTCCTATCGCATCTAGAATTACAACAGCCAGAGCCCTGGGGTGCAGTGGGGATAAAAGCCAAAAAGTAGAGGGGAGGAAAGAGGGAAGGGGAGGGCACAGTGGGGTGGGTAGAGGAAGCTGATTCTTCTGCAGTCTGCTTATGTTCTTCTTCCTCCTTCCTCACCCTCTAAACACCCCTTCCCTATTTATAAATCAGAGAATAGGAAAAATCAGACTTTAAAGACATAATTGCCTTATATTTATTGATGGTATTGGTGTTGAATGTCATTCGTCTGAATCTTCTGACCCATCATTGTAACCCCATTAATCACAGACAAAAGCCACCATGGCATTCTCTCTGGACTCAATTGGATTAAGAAGGATGACATGTAGACTCTGCCCCACCTCCAAGTATTTGTCAAATGATCTTCACCCTGATTAAGGCTCTCATCCGTTTCAAACAGCAGAGGAACCTGGCCGTGTGTGGCAATAATTTGAAATGTGAGATTAAGCATGCAAACTAGTGATGGACCACATAGCTGACTTTCCTGACCTCTCTCTACCTGGGGGTTTGAAAACATCATTCAATAATATGTATCTGAGGTATTCAGGAAAAAGGATAGGGACTCTCAACCAAGTCAAAATATAATAAAAGAGAAAGATAAAGATGGACCTTGTTCTAAGGCCCTCAAGAAGTGACTCTGAATATTTTTCAAATTCCCACCCACCCACACTTGCTTTTCTAATAAGGATCACCTATTAACTTCTGTTAATTAGGAAAAAAAATCTCTTCTCCCCACCCCCCCCCCCACCTCTCCTTCCTCTATGGTTTCAGTGAATTCTAGACTCCTTAAGGATCACTGGGCGTATCTGCTCAGAACACATTTACAAAGAAAACAAAACCAAGGGCCTCAGGACAGCAGGGAAGGCCAAGAGAGCAATCAATTTCTACAACAGAGGAAAAAAGGGCCCACAGGGGCAAAGGGAAAAAAACAAGTTGCAGAAGGCACAGTTTTGGCAGCATCTTATTACAGCTTCCAGCTGATCGGGTGCAGCCAAACTCGAGACATCTGTTTGGAGTTTACAACAGAAACAAACACAGAGCAAGCATGAAAACGCTAAGACACACACACAGACCAAGCTCTAGCAGTCCTTCTCCGCCTTGACCTCCAAACCACTCTCCCACTGGGTCAGGCTGGCTTGTAGAAGGAAAGAAAATGGGCTTTTCCACCTGCTCTCCACCCCACTCCACCTGCACTGTGACTCATTCAAGCCATGACTAGAACTTAACTTTCCTTTCTCCTTGGTTTTCCTTTCAGGAAAAACAGAGATGCTCCCACTCCTTAGGAGAACCTCATAGGGACTTCCATCCATTCTCACTCCTTAAGAGAACCTCATAGGGACTTCCATCCGTTCTCTAATTCTCATCTTTACAGCTCCTTGAGCTGTTTGGGAAGGAAAAGGTGAACCACAGGAGGTGGTAAAACCCTAGAAGACCTTGAAAGTTACCCCTCCCTAAATCATCTCACAGGTCTGGCAGTGAGGACCTGGCATCTCCAAGAATTGCCTCAAAGAGGTCAAAACAGCTGATGCTTATAGAACTGAATAAGCGAAGAATCCGGACCTAGCTGCGGCACCCAGAGTTTCAGAGGACAAGAAAGGCCCCAGACTACGCAAAAAGCAGGTTCCCCCTTCTCAATCACCTCCAAGCCCTTCGAAGGACAAAGACGAGCCTCCCAACCCTATCCTAGTCATAGTCACACCCTCTCCCGCCCACTCCCATGGCTAAGCATGTTCTGAAGCAGCTTTGGATGCTCACCTGTTCTGTCCAATTTTCCTCTTTATTCTCTTCCCCACTGGTGTGCAAACAGAACCAGAGCACGGCTACTCTTAAAAAATAACAAAATGTTTTATACACATTTCTGTATATACAACTGAACAACATTTTACATGTCCCTTTTGCACAGCAAAAGATATAAACATTGGACTCTGAGAACACAGTTATGTACAAGGAAACCAAAAAGATGTCAAAAATACTTCACAACAGTGCAAAAATATTTTACACAGTATCACGGAGATCTTTTGAGCAGGAGCCAGGTGTGTGTGTTTCTTAAGGAAAACTTTTTCTAGGTATTAGATGTCAATAACTGTAAACAAAATGCGACTTTCTTTCACCCCTCTCCCTTCCCCGCTAGTTATTTGAGGAATTTGGCAGAATTTCAAGGGTCTGAGTCTGAGGTAAACAACCCAAGCTCTCGCACCAAAAAGACTGGGTCCAAGGAGGTGGCATTAAAGCCTCAAACACTGTGAAAGCAATTTAAAAAAAAAAAACAAAAACTGCCATGTCAATGACAACGCTAGGCCCTCCCAGATGGCCGGTGGGGGAGGAAGTTAACCCCTCCTCCTCAGGCCCCAGCCGCCCCACAAACAGGAAACTTGCTAACACCAGCGGCCTTTCCCTTCCCCAGACCCCAGATGGCGACCTCTTTCCCCTTCCTTGTAGGGTTCCCCTCCCCCGTATCTCCACTTGCAATCTGAGCCTCGCTTCAAACACAGCCATTTGTATGGGTGTAGAGAGGGAGGGTCTGGGCCTCAAGTGTCCCATTTCCCCTTTCCTGGGCCAGGTCGGGAGGTAAGGAAGTGGTGGAGAGACGCGTCGGGGTCACGATCGGGCGCCAGGGGCGCGCACAGGACATTGCTGGGAGCTCAGCCCGAGTGGGGCTCGTCTGGGCTGGCGCAGTCCGCAGGGCCGGATGGGTCCCCGGCGGTGGCAGTGTTGGCATCCGGGCCCCCTCCTTCAATGGAGCTCTCGCTACCCGTGCTCTCGCCCGACAGCAGGCGCGTCACCCGCAAGTCCGCCTGCAGGCTGCGCACGTCGTTGCCAAAGCTGAGCTCGCCCAGGTCGTTAATAAGCTGCGAAAGCTCGGCCCTCATGTCGGAGGTGCTGCCCAGCAGCAGAGGCGACCCAGCCTCAAGGCCCGGCGAGACCCCGCCGCCCCCTAGCGCCTCCTCGTGGCCACTCTCCAGCGTGTCCAGCAAGTCCCCGCATTCGAAGTGCATGGCCACCACCAGCGCCCGCTTCGCTTCGGCCTCTGGCTCTGCCGGCTCTCCCTCCCCAGCTCGCTCCTCCTCCTCCTCGGGGCAACCCTCCGCGTGCTCCTCTTCCTCTTCCTCCTGCAGCTCCTGCTCCTGCTGTTCGCCGAGCAGGTCCTCGGTGATGGGGCCGAGCTTGGGCGCACTTCGGCTGCGCTCCACCGGCGGTTTGTAGCAGCAGGGTCCGTGCAGGAGCAGCTTGCGCAGCGGCACTAGCGGGATAGTGTGAGCGCCAACCAGCTCCTGTTGCTGGTGACGCGCATCGTCCCGCCGCTTGAGCCGTTTAAATTCCGCCAGAGCGTTGGCCGACGTCTGGTAGAGCAGCAGGGCCATGGCCTGCGCCTTCTCGGGCTTCGACACGAGTACCGCGTGACAGCGCAGCATGACCGCCTTGTGCTTGAGCTCGTGCCGGTACACCCAGGCGAAGACCTTGGGCAGTCGCGCGTCCGCCACACAGTAGGTAACGCGGTGCAGCAGGTACAGGTGGCCAGGGCGCCGCAGCGCGCGCTCCTCGGCGTGCACCATGCGGATACCCTGCGCACTCACAGTCAGCTTCATCTTGGTGCCCTGACGGCCCGCCTCGCTCTTGCTCCAGATCTTGCCCACCGCTAGGTCGGTGCAGCCGTCGCCGCGCGCCTGGATGGTGGTGGCATTGCCCAGGTAGAGCACAGTGTAAGTGGGGTCCTCGCTGGTGATGTGCAGTTTCTTGCGCTTGGAGCGGAACATGCTGCCCACCCGGCTGAGCGCGCCTTCGGGGCACGCCCTCGCTAGCGAGCTGAGCGCCGAGTAGTGCAGGCTCACCGCGTAGCCCTTGGGCTTGGACGCCTGCCGTGGCGGCGCCTCGGCCAGCAGCTCGAACTTGTGCTTCTTCCACGGCAGCATCTCCGGAGGGTGCCCCCGCGCAGCTGGGCGGCGGCGGCGGAGCGCCGGTTGAGAGCCCGGCTGAGCCACCCGCCCCGGCCGGGCTCGGCCCGGGCAAGAACGAAAAATAAAACTGCTGGGAGTGGCCCAATCAGGAGTGGGGGCGGGGGAATGGGGGTGTATAAGGCTCAAGAACCCAGCAAAAGAGGTAGGGGTCGAATTTCTTTCTTTCTTTTTTTTTTTAAGATTTAACTGCAAGGGGGAGGAGGGAAGGAGCACACAGATTTACCCCAGCCTGAGCAGGATCAGGGCAGAGTCTTAAGCAGGCAAAATGAGAGAAAGACAGCACAAGAGTGGGGCGGAAAACGTCTTTAGAAAAAAAGAGATGTGCGCGTGCAAATAAATGAGAAAGCCCCCAGAAAAAGCAGCCGGGGTGGTGCGAGAATACGCAGGAACTCCTCGGCGAAGGTGAATAAGGGCCCCCCTCTCACACACTCACACAGTCGCTAGGGCCAGAAACCGCGGAAACTCAACCGCGAGTGTACCCAGGCGTCGCTACTCCCCACCTCCAAGGGGTGCTGGAGGCAGAGACCCCCTTGGTTGAGCGGGTCCCAGAAGCAGTTGCTTGCCCCAAGTGCGCTCCGATGGTGGGTCCGGATGGCCCCGGCGGGCCCCGCGCAGCAATCCCCCCGTGGCTCACTGCATCTTCCCACAGGCAGGACGCCGAGGACTTGGGCTCCGCGGCTCACTGTTAGGGCTGGCTCGGCGCGGGCAGCGCGGGGCTCCGAGGGCCAGGCGTGCGCATGGTCGGCTCCCGGGACGGTCGCTACCTCATTTCTTTTCTCCGGAGGGTGTCTGACTCGGCTCCCGGGATACCCTGGCTCGGCTGCCAGCCTTTGCAGCGCGCCCTCTCCGGTGCTACGAGCGGTAGCTGCCTCGCCAGCCTCACATCCTTGCAGTCCGAGAGGAAGATCTCGGGTAAATATAGGCCGGCACAAACCATTCGCCGCGCGGGGACAGGGGAGGAGCAGAGACAAGGATCTGTTTCAGGCTTGGACGCCTCGCGGTTTGCCAATCTCTTAAAGGGATCTGGTTGCAGCCATTGGTTGGGGGAAAGGGGAGACCGCTCCAGTCTGGCAATTTCATCCCAAATTTACTAATATCCCCTATATCTACAGAAATCTCCAAGACCTGGGGTTACCTCGCAGGAAAAGCAACTTGAATTCTGACACTCCACCCCCAGGCTGAATTGCAACTCACTAAATAAATGTATGTCTCCATCGAAACTTCTGGGGGAGGCGGTGGAAGGTGGGATTTAGACTCTAATATGCAAAAAGGTTGGGGAAATAGTAATTCTTTCTGTGTGTGAGAGCTTTCTGAGAATGACTGGGTGCTATTTTTTTCCACAGAATTTTATTCTTTCAAAGAAAATAAAGAAGGGCAAAGAAAACATCTTTCACTCTCTTGGAGCCCTTTCTCCACAGGTGAAGAGCAGATAGTGAAAAGAGAGATGAGTGGTAATAAGTGGTTGGAGTGAACACTAAAGTATGTATTTGATAAATAAGCTCCTAACTCCCAGCAGTGGCCCTGCCTTCTGTCAGGGCCTAAGCGGGAGAGCACTTTTCTGAGATATACACAGTTTCTAAATAAACCTGGTGTGGGGTGAAGAACTCAGTTTACTTTGGCTTGCCAGGCATTTAGTTTTATTACATCACTATCACATTATGGATGAAAATTCCTAGTAAAAATTCAAATGACTTTTATTTGTTTCAAATAATGCCCACCCACCCTCCATGAGAATAATTAACATTAATCATTCTCTTCTCTTGTGCCAGCTTGACACTGTCGCTTTAATCATCTGGCCGGCTTGACTCTTGGTTAGTAACTCATTTCTGGGCCCTTGAAACAACCAGCTTTCCTCTATGGTCTACTCACTCAAAGCAAAACCACTTGGCTTGACTCTTGGTTAGTAACTCATTTCTGGGCCCTTGAAACAACCAGCTTTCCTCTATGGTCTACTCACTCAAAGCAAAACCACTTGTAGCGGGAATGTGTAATGATTGTCCTGATAACCCTGCATGGAACACCCAAACTCATCCCACAGGAGAACAATAGACCCTCCCACTCTCCAGCCCCAGGCTTCTGGGGATCTGGATGTTTCTGGCTTCCGTGCCAGGTCCTGATCTCAGTACAACCATAATCCCTCTTGGGGATTCTCTGGCCCTCTCTTTTTGCTAACTTTTAACCTTTCTTTGAAAGTAAGTGAAATTCACTCAGTTGTATCCAACTCTTTGCAACCTCATGCACTGTATGTCCATGGAATTCTCCAGGCCAGAATACTGGAGTCGGTAGCCTTTTCCTTCTCCAGGGATCTTCCCAACCCAGGGATCGAACCCAGGTCTCCCGCATTGCAGGCAGATTCTTTACCAGCTGAGCCACGACTCAATTTGCTAGAGTCATTGGTACTGAATTTCAGTTTAACTAACTTTCCTGAGTACCTTTTGGTACCAGGCCCTGAACTGGGATCTGACAGACCTAATTCCTGTCTTCAAGAAACTCCCAGTCCAGTGAAGGATATAAACTTCACCCAACTCTGGGCTTCTGCTGGAACGTAAATTCTATGAGAGCACCCTGTCTGCCCCAGTGCCTGGCACCACTTAATTGTTGAATGAATGAATGAAACATGCATGTAAACAAGAAGACGGAGTGGATCAAATGCCCTGCGAAGACCCCAGAGTACTCTGAGAAGCTGGAGAAGAGAAGGACTAGGAAAATCAAAGAAGGTTCCACAGAGGTGGTTATGTTTAGAATGAACGAGACATCCCCAAGCCGGAAAGAGTTAAAGGGCTTTCCAGATATAGCAAACATAGAACATAAAAATGCGCATGTGCAGTTGAGGCTGGCATTTAATAACAATGAAACAGGAGAACTCTCCTGGTGGTTCAGTGGTTAAGAGTCCACCTGCCAATGCAGGGGACGTGGGTTCCATCCCTTGTCTAGGCAGATTCTACACGCCATGGGACAACTAAGCCCATGTGCCACAACTAACGAGGCCCACGTGCCCTTCAGCCTGTGCTCTGCAACAAGAGAAGCCCCAGCAACGAGAAGATCACACTGCAACCACAGAACAGCCCCTGCTCTCCGCAACTAGAGAAAGCCTGCATCCAGCAGCAAAGACCCAGGGCAGCCAAAACAAAATAAATTAAATAGTTTCTTTAAGTGAAAGAGGAAAATTTCCTGATCAAACAAGGAATTCTCCTGATCATGCTTTCTGGGCTCTCCTAGTCTCTGAGAGAAGGAATGGCCTTTTCATGGCTGGCTGGGCCCAGAATGTCATTAGACCAGAGCTATAATGACTTACCCCTCAACTGCACTGATAGGTTAATGGAGGCAAGGTGTTGGAAGGAGCTGGTTAGGACTGTAATAAGCCACTTAAACCAAGGTTAATTCCTCTTCTGCTTGCATTTCAGGAATATCTTATAGTGGCAATGAAGTAGAGAGAGTAAGTGGTCCAAACAAAAAAAATCCTATGAAAAACACACCAAATTAACTTGTGCTTCCCTGGTGGCTCAGAGGTTAAAGTGTCTGCCTCTAACGGGAGACCTGGGTTCGATCCCTGGGTCGGGAAGATCCACTGGAGAAGGAAATGGCAACCCACTCCAGTATTCTTGCCTGGAGAATCCCATGGACAAAGGAGCCTGGTGGGCTACAGTCCATGGGGTCACAAAGAGTCAGACATGACTGAGCGACTTAAGTGACCTTTAGCTAGTCCATATCTCAAAGTCTAGACTCTACAAAAGCAAACATCATGTCCAAGCAGTTAACATTTCCAAATTACTCAGAGGTCCAAGGATTATGACAAGGCTGTATATTGTCACCCCGCTTATTTAACTTCTATGCAGAGTACATCATGAGAAACGTTGGGCTGGAAGAAGCACAAGCTGGAATCAAGATTGCCAGGAGAAATATCATCTTCAGATATGCAGATGATACCACATTGATGGCAGAAAGCAGAGAGGAACTAAAGAGCCTCTTGACGAGGGCGAAAGAGGAGAGTGGAAAAACTGCCTTAAAACTCAACATTTGAAAACTAAGATCATGGCATCCAGTCCCATCACTTTATGGCAAATAGAACGGGAAAAAGTGGAAGCAGTAACAGATTTTATTTTCTTGGGCTCCAAAATCACTGTGGACGGTGACTGCAATCATGAAAATTAAAAGACACTTGCTCATTGGAAGGAAAGCTATGGCAAACCTAGACAGCACATTAAAAAGCAGAGACGTCACTTTGCCGACAAAGGTCCATATAGTCAAAGCTATGGCTTTTCCAGTAGTCATGTACTGATGTGAGAATTGGACCATAAAGAAAGCTGAGTGCTGAAGAATTGATGCTTTCACATTGTGGTGCTGGAGAAGACTCTTGAAAGTCCCTTGGATTGCAAGGAGATCAAACCAGTCAATCCTAAAGGAAATCAACCCTGAATACTCTAATGAAGGATTGATGCTGAAGCTGATAGGCTCCAATACTTTGGCCACCTGATGCGAAAAGCCAACTCATTGGAAAACACCCTGATGCTGGGAAAGATGGAAGGCAAAAGGAGAAGGGGGCGGCAAGAGGATGAGATGATTAGATAGCATCACCGACCGACTGAATGGACGTGAATTTGAGCAAACTCTGGGAGACAGTGAAGGACAGAGGAGCCTGGTATGCTATAGTCCGTGGAGTTGCAGAGTTGGACACGACTTCATGACTGAAATGAACAACAACCAAGGATCAGAAGGGTTTAGGGAGGAAGTGGAGGCGCTGGTGATGGGAGCTAGGGCTTGTCTCAGCCTCCACGAGAGGCACCTCCTGGGCTTCCTGCAGTGACAGAGAAACCAGTGGTGCACAGCAGCAGGGAGGACTCCACTGGCGGGCCAGGCTTTCCAGCAGACCCAATGTCCCAGACGCACAGGGTCACAGAGCTGCTCCTGGGCTATCTTCTTAGTAAGCTTATTTTCAACCTGGGAGGACAGAGAAGGTTTAGGCAAATATGAGCACTCCGATGTGTAAGACACACAGCGTGTAGACCTGAGATGTGGAACAGTTCCAGAATAGGCCTCAGCAAAGTCAGCTGGCAAGGGCTGACCGAAGCTGCATGGACCATAGGCTGCTTTTTATGACACTGCCCCATCTACTGGTGCCAGGCAAAAGTGACACTTGGTGAAACATTTTCTCACAGAACCAGATAAGACAGCAGTTGAATCAACACACAGCCAAGTCACAGCTGGAAAGAAACCCAGCCTCTAACATAACATCTAAGAGTAAGCCTTTTAGCTTGCACGAAGCTTTGGGGATGGCTTTCTCCCACCTTATTTCTCAAATAATGCTCTTCCTGCTTGGTCCCCCTCCCCCTGTATCCCACTGAATGAACATTGGCTTCAGCCATGACAAATGACATACTTGGGATCTTCAAAGTCATTCAACAAATATTTGTTGAGAGTCCACAGTGGATGTGATGTCATTGCTGGGGATACTGCACCAAAGCAGACAGACAGGCCTTTGCCCTCATGGGATTTATATCCTGTGGCGAGGCAGATAACAAGCAAACGAACAACTGAGAAAATATCAGGTAGTGAAGAGTCTCTGAAGAAAAGAAAGCAATGTTAGGAGTAGGAAGTAGCTGGTTTAGACTGCATAGCCAGGGAAGGCCTCTCTGGGCAGAGACCTGGATGGGATGAAGTCAGCCAGACAAAGAAATGGAGAGAGAACATTCCAACCTGTGATGGCCAAAATGGTAGTAGTCATGGGCCAAATGCTGCTAATAAGCACCTGAAAAGTACTGGGTCCAAATTGAAATGTGATGCAAACATGAAATACACTCAATATTTTAAAGACCAGATGTATAGAACAGTCTTTTGGACTCTGTGGGAGAGGGAGAGGGTGGGATGATTTGGGAGAATGGCATTGAAACATGTATAATATCATATAAGAAACGAATCGCCAGTCTAGGTTTGATGCAGGATACAGGATGCTTGGGGCTGGTGCACTGGGATGACCCAGAGAGATAGTACGGGGAGGGAGGTGGGAAGGGGGTTCAGGATGGAGAACACGTGTACACCCGTGGCGGATTCATGTTGATGTATGGCAAAACCAATACAGTATTGTAAAATAAAGTAAAATTTTAAAAAAATAATAGAGACCTAGATAGGAATGTAAAATATTCAATAATTTTATAGTAATTATATATTAAATGATAATATTTTGGCTTGTAGAGTTAGTAGAATATGCTATTAAAATTAATTTTTCCCATTTCCCTTTACTTCTTTAATGTGGCTGCTGGAACATTTAAAACCATGCATTTGGACAGCTCTGTGCTAAGCAGAGGGCACAGCCAGTGTGAAGAGCCCAAGGTGGGAATGACTGCAGTGGGTCCAAGGACTCTCCAACTTCAAAATCTTACTGTGAGATTACAGCCTCTTACCCTTCCAGCCCTCTTCATTCCTGACTCCTATCACATCAGCATTCTTCACAGAGCAGACTCACCCCCTGGCTGTATCAGAATTCCGTGGAAAAATTCCTGGATCCCACCCATAAACCAGAATATCTGGAGTTAGAGGTTGGGAATATGTGTGCTTCAACTTCTCATGATTGAACAGATACTAAAGTGCAGGGAGCTCTGCTTTAGCCCACTTCATTTTTCCCACTATCAACCTATTCCTAACCCTCTTGTCCTTGCCCTCCTCCTCAACCAGGACCTTCTGGATGAGCATCAGGTTCACAATTTCTGTGCACTGTATCCACTCCTTCCCTGGATTACTACCACCGTCTCTGTGCCCTGCTCCTGGAGTCAGAACAGTGAGTAGAATCCTCCAGTTGTTCAGACAGGGCCTTGACACATTCTGACCATCCTAACTAGGCAGAGTGATCACCACCACCACCAACATAAAGAAGGCTGAGCACAAAGAATTGATGCTTTTCAACTGTGGTATTGGAGAAGACTCTTGAGAGTCCCTTGGACTGCAAAGAGATCAAACAAGTCAGTCCTAAAGGAAATCAGTCTTGACTATTCATTGGAAGGACTGATGCTGAAGCTCCAATACTTTGGCCACCTGATTTTCAAAGAGTGAGCTCATTAGAAAAGACCCTGATGCTGGAAAAGATTGAAGGCAGGAGGAGAAGGGGACGAAAGAGGATGAGATGGCTGGATGGCATCACTGACTCCATGGACATGAGTTTGAACAAGTTCTAGGAGATGGCAAAGGACACCAGGGAAGCCTGGTGTGCTGCAGTCCATGGGGTTGCAAAGAGTCAGACACGACTGAGCGACTGAACATCAACCACAACCACCAACAGCAACCTCACCCCCACCACAGATGCCTATGTCCTAACCCCCAGAATCCGTGAATAAGTTACAGTACATGGCAAAGGGAAAGGAAGATTGTAAATGGAATTAAGGTTGCCAACCAACTGGAAATAACCGGGGAAAATAGCTTGAGTTATCCAGATGGGCTCATTCTAATCACCATGGTCCGTGAAAGTGGATATCTACAAGAACATTGTGCTAAAGTGAAACCCTAATGACAGAACACAGGCTGGGGATTGCCAGGGGCTGGAGGGATGGAGGAACGGGGAGCAAGTTCTTAATGTATGCAGGCTTTCCTTTGGGGTGATGAAAATGTTATGAAGCTTGACAGAGGTGGTGGTTGCATAACATTTTGAATATACTAAATACCACTTAATTATTCCCTTTAACAGGGATAATTTTATGTTACATCAATTTTTAAAAATGAAAGCAGGATGTAAGAGAGTTAGAGTGGTGTCATATTTTAGATTCCACCTATAAGGGATATCATATGGTATTTGTCCTTTTCTGACTTCAGTATGATAATCTATAGGTCCATCCATGTTGCTAGAAATGACTTTATTTCATTCTTTTTAAGGCTGAGTAGTATTCCATTGGATATGTGTACCACGTCTTCTTTATCCATTCACCTATTAATGGTTTCCATGTCTTGGCTACTACGAATAGTGCTGCAAGGAACATAGAATTGCATGTATCTTTTTGAATTATAGTTTTGTCTGGACATAAGTGGAACTGCAGATCATATGCCAATTCTATTTTTAGTTTTTTGGAGGAAACTCCATACTGTTTTCCATAGTGGCTGCACCAATTTACATTCCCACCAACAATGTAGGAGTGTTCTTTTTTCTCCACACCATTTATTATTTGTAGGCTTCTTTGATGATGGCCATTCTAATCAATGTGAGGTGGTATCTCATGGTAGTTTTGATCTGCATTTCTCTAATAATTGACAATGTTGAGCATCTTCTCATGTGCCTGTTGGCCATCTGTATGTCTTCTTTGGAGAAATGTCTACTTAGATCTTCTTCCCATTTTTTCAATTGGATTTTGTTATTGTTGTCACTGAGTTGTATGAGCTGTTTGTATGAGCTATTTTGGAAATGAAGCCCTTGTAGGTCACATCATTTGCAAATATTTTTTCCCGGGCTATGCTCTTTGCATTGAGTCAGGTCAGGGACTGAGTCTGGAGGACCTTGAATAGCAGGTAGAGGCATCTTGCAAGCAGGGTGAGTCACTGGAGGCCTTTGAGTAGGGATATGCTGTGATCAGAGTCAGAGCTCAGACACCCATGTCCCAGCTCTGACTCACTGAGGGTCCCAGAGCAAGATGCTGCCTCTTCCTGGGCCCTCTCCTTCCTGCTTGTGAGCTGAGCAAATTCCCCTCTGGTTCTAAGATCATAAGAAGCTATGTTGGCTTTCGAAGGCTGCCATAACAAATTACCATAAACAGAACGGCTGAAAATAATAGAGTTTTTTTTCTCTCATAGCTCCTGAGGCTAGTAGAAGATAGCATCCTTCCTTGCCTCTTCCTAGCTTCTGCAATCCCTGGCATTCCTTGGCTTGTAGACACATCACCCCCGTCTCTGCCTTCCTCCTCTGATGATGTTCTCCCCTGATTTTGTATCTTTTCTGTGTGTGCCCAAATTTGTGTTTTCTTATAGAGACATCTGTCATTGCAGTAGGCCCCACTCTAGTCACATGTAACCCTGTCTTCACTTTAGTACATCTGCAAAGATACTATTTTCAAATAATATCTTATCAGGTTAAGACTGGAATCTCTATTTTTGAAGGACAGCATTCAACTCAAAGCAAAGGGCGTAGTAGGAAACTGCAAGGGTAAGAGAAGAAAATAGACAGACTAGATGTCTATAAACTCTGGAGGTCATCCTGTGTCCTAAGGCCCCAAAAATGTTCTCACATTTTTTTGACTTTGCTTGCCTTGAAGCCCCGCGTTTCATGCACTGCTTGCTTGGAATGTTTACCACCTGGAGAAGGGCCTGGCAGAAATGCAAAGACATAAGAAGGCAGTCAAGAGAAGTGAAACTATGAGCATTGCAAGTGAGCCTTTCTCATCAGCACCACCAGACGCAAGGAATGAATGCCAAGTTTGTTCCCTCGAAAGGCAGAGAGAGGACAGAGAAACTGCTAGGCCGGCATGGTTATCTTTAAAACTGGAGCCTTCAATCTTCACATTTTCATTTGTGCTAGTCAGTTCAGTTCAGTCGCTCAGTCATGTCTGACTCTTTGCAATCCCACGGACTGCAGCATGCCAGGCCTCCCTATCACCAACTCCCAGAGCTTGCTCAAACTCATGTCCATTGAGTTGGTGATACCATCCAACCATTTTCCTTCTGTCGCCCCCTTCTCCTCCCGCCTGCAATCTTTCCCAGCACCAGGGTCTTTTCTAATGAGTCAGCTCTTTGCATCAGGTGGCCAAAATATTGGAGCTTCGGCTTCATCATCAGTCCTTCCAATGAATAAGTGCTGGCAGTACTTGTGAATAATAATGACCGCATTTGCTAGATCGTTGGCTCATGATGCCCTTGACCCTTACATGACGAAGAGGGCAGGATGTACTCTTCTTCCTGGGTTATATAGTGAAGGTACCATGCTGATATTGCCAGCCTAGGCACCTTCTCTGAGATCATCATTGTGCCACTAGTATTTCAGATATTGGAGTGAAACAAAGGGTGGCATAAGCAGGAAGGGCAAGGAGTCTATTAGCTAAGAACCTTACCTAATCGAGCACCTTAGTGATTATCTATTCCAACACCCACTTTGAAGCATGAGCCTACTTGAGAACATCCTGATGCTTGATTATTTAGCATTTGCTTAAACACCTCCAGCGACAGAGAGCTCACTCCCTTTCAAAGCTGTCATTCCATCTTTGAACCACTTCAATTGTAAGAAGGCTTACACAGGTTGAAATGGCAACTCTGTAGTCTCTCCCTATTTGTTCTAGTTCCACTTGCCTTGTCAGAACAATCCTCTCCTGTCCCTATGACAGTCCTTCAGATAAACAGAAACAGCCCTATGTATTTTCTCCTGACTCTATTCACACTTCCTCCAACTTTTTCTCATTTCCCTGCCATCCAAGTGTACCTGCTAACATTATCGATGTATCTATTAACATGATTTAGGGGAGGGGCCACAGTTAGAGACAAACAGTGAAATCTCAGTGGTCAGAAGCCCCTCCCAGTGGATTAGGGTCTTACTTATAGTTCATCACTCCACCACTGACTTGAGCTATTTAACCTTGGATGAGTCCCTCTGTTGGACTGATGACCACTAAAATATAAGCTCATGGGAGCAGGGAATTCGTCCATTGCTGAACCCCAAAGACTAGTAATGAATGAATGAATGAACAAATGAAAGAAACCTGGCACTTTCCATCTGAAGATTTTAGAGTTGCTGATTATTCATTCTACTAGGAGCCTTCTTTATTTTGTATTACTTCACTGAACTTTACTGGATCTCAGCTTCTACTGCCAAAAGTTCAGAAAACTGACAGTGCCCTTTCTTACTTGCTGTTGTGAGGGAAAAAATAATATTCATCTGTGAATTTAAAAAAAAAAAACAGAAATTCCACATATAACTCCAAGAGTTGGGAAAAATTCATGGGTTCAAATACAGTACACATAGGTTCTTGTAGCCTGCCCATCAAAACGAGAGGTTTTTCACATGTTCCATTGAACACACAGTGACTCGCACAAGCGGGAAAGCAATGTTTGAAGTGACTCAAACTTTCCATTTATAGTCACTGCTGAACTACTGAAACTTGTTTATGTGTAGGAATCCACCCATTTTCGACAGGGATAAATTGAGAATCGTAGATAATCGAAGGGCGTTTCCTACTGATTCAGTGACACTGTAGAGACTGCCAGACTTCTATTTTCACAACTCTCAGGCTTATGCAAACTGCTTTAATGTCCTTGTGGAAGAAGTTGGTGTAGAGAATGGGAAAGAGGGAGGGCAAGGTTGCAAGCTTGCCTTGGGATCATTTTTCTGCCACTGACACATTGTTGGCCAAGGGGTGAAAACCAAAACAGAAACCCACCCACTCATCCCACTCCATCCCCAGAGAGAGGTGGAGCTCAAAAGCACAAGAGTGTGAAGCTGGAGAGCAGAAAGCTGCTCCAAGGTTTATTCCTGCATGTAGGTTTGGGGGACTTGGAATTGCATTTGTTGAATCACAGTAAATCAAGAATGAGGAACACCCCATATTGCTATTTGGAAACTGAACAGGAGGCTCCAAATCTCCAAATCAATGCACCATTCCCCAAGAGTCAGCTATTTAGGGAATCTTGGCCTCAACAGGTCTCAGCTATATGGGGTATTAGAAAGATCTGACTAGTCTTCCAGACACAAACATTTCCACTGTCGTGACAAAGTGATGAAGGGAGTTTGGCTGGGTTGTGTTGTTCCCTGAAGTGTGTGGGTGGAATGGCTTTTGTAGTTAGAGGGTAGGGACTGGGCTGATTCATCTTTGCAACTTCCTCACTCAGGAGCAGCAACCAACACCTTCTCCACCCTTGACCATCACCATCATCACTCCCTGTGTCCCCATTTCACTTTGTTCCTCTGAATCTAGATCCCACAATCGTGTCTCATCAGCATCCTCAATTCCCCTTCCTCCTTGCCCTCTCACTGAACTAGCCTCATAATCCTTCAGTATGAACCAATTATACATCTGGAATCTCACTGGCATTGTCCAGTTGTTGGTGAAAAAAATTGTTCAGTTGTGAAAATGAACACAAAATACTAGGCAATGATCTTGCAGCATTATCTCATTTACTACTTCTGCAGGACAGGAATTATTATTATCTTCATTAACCAGATGAGAAAGCTGAGATTTAGTTCTTTGTCAGTGGTAGATTTGAGGAGTATCTCAGGGGGGAGTAGACTTTTTTTAATGCCTTACTTGTTTGTCAGCTAAGAGTAGTTGTTGACATTTTACGATGCCAGTGTCTTTTTGATGCCCTGTCTTGATTAAATTATCACTTTATTTGATCCAGATTTTTTGAAGCCTAGGAGAAGAATGACAATAGAAACCAAAAGTGTTTGTTTTCCTTAAATTGCTGAAGGTGACAAAATCTGGAAGAGGAAATGAAGGTGAAGTCCCAAGTTTCTAACTGAGCTCTAGGTGGCAGGTTTGTTTACATCCTCTCATTATTATTGTCACTAGAATATAAAGTTCATTGAATCTTGCTTTATGAGTTAGTTTTGTCCACTGAGCCCTGGTGGCTCAGGGTAAAGCCCCTGCCTGAAACGCAGTAAACCTGGGTTCGATCCCTGGGTCAGAAAGATCCCCTGGAGAAGGAAGCGGCAGCCCATCCCAGTACTCTTGCCCGGAAAATCCCATGGACGGCGGGGCCTGGTAGGCTACAGTCCATGGGATCGCAAAGAGTCGGACATGACTGAGCAAATTCATTTTCTTTCTTTCTTTCTTTCTTTATCCACTCAGCTCTAAGAGAATGCCAGAAACTCTCTCTTCCATCTTAGTTCTGGAGATGATGTTCAGGTTTTGGGGTTTTTTGTTTGTTTGTTTTAGTTATCCAATTTTATTGTATGTTATTGTGGCCATGCCTCAATGCATGTACGATCTTAGTTCCTGACCAGGGATCCAACCCATGCCCCCTGCAGTGGAAGGGTGGAGTCTTAATCAGTAGACTGCCACAGAAATTCCTCAGGTTTTTTTTAAAGATATGCTGTCTCTAAGTTGAGAGATGGGAGAAAGCACATTCTAATGCTTTCCTTCACTGATCTGTGAGCACCACCTTCCCAAAGCCATGCCGACTGCTACATGGTTTGTCAGCAATCCTTTGCGTGTTTCCCAAAGTGAAGTGAAGTCGCTCAGTCATGTCCGACTCTTTGCGACCCCATGGACTGTAGCCTACCAGGCTTTTCAGTCCATGAGATTTTCCAGGCAAGAATACTGGAGTGGGTTACCATTACCAAAGTGAAGTGAAGTTGCTCAGTCGTGTCCGACTCTTTGCGACCCCATGGACTGTAGCCCACCAAACTCCTCTGTCTATGGAATTCTCCAGGCAAGAATACTGAAGTGGGTTGCCATTTCCTTCTCCAGGAGATCTTCCCGACCCAAGAATCGAACCCAGGTCTCCTGCTTTGTAGGCAGATTCTTTACCAACTGAGCTATCTGGTGAAAGTGCACTCCAATTCAGTTAGAGTCAGCAGTGAGATACAGCCCACAACAGGGCTTAGCAGGGAATGCAGACATGGGTGAGGGATATGGTTCCAGCTCTTCCTGACCCAAACTTGCTGTGACTGACTTCTAGCCAGTGCTCTTCAGGGTCTTCATCTGCACCAGCAGGAAATGGACTTCTCTTGCTCTTCAGAGTGGCCTGTGGGCCAGACCAACATCATCATCATCTCCTGGAAGGACCCAGTGCCGCCAGACCCTAGACCTTATCAGTCAGAATCAGCACGTTAGTAAGATTTCTAGAGGGTTCACATGCACATCAAAGTTGGGGAAGAACTAGGTTCTAAAATACACAATAACAAAAACACCAATACAGTATACTAACACATATATATGGAATTTAGAAAGATGGCAATGACGACCCTGTATGCAGGACAGCAAAGGAGACACAGATGTGTATAACGGACTTTTGGACTCAGAGGGAGAGGGAGAGGGTGGGATGATTTGGGAGAATGGCATTGTAACAGGTATACTATCATTTAAGAATCGAACCGCCAGTCTATGTCCGACGCAGGATACAGCATGCTTGGGGCTGGTGCAAGGTGATGACCCAGAGAGATGTTATGGGGAGGGAGGTGGGAGGGGGGTTCAAGTTTGGGAACGCATGTACACCCGTGGTGGATTCATGTCAATGTATGGCAAAACCAATACAGTATTGTAAAGTAAAATAAAGTAAAAATAAAAATTAAAAAATAAATAAATAAATAAATAAATAATAAAATACACAATAACAACCGTCATTCTCCCCTCTTATCCGCCCCAGGAACGGATAAAATATTGAGGAGACTTGGGTTTGATGCCTGACCGAATATATTTCAGCTATGATTTGGGCACGCTGCTTGCTCTCAGAGCATCACAACAATGAGGTGTTCTCCTGATTAATGAGAATAGAGTTAAAACCCCCAACACCCTCATAACTCTAATCCAACTTCTCTAAAGATAAAGTGAGGAGCAAAAGGCCACAAAGAGTGGAGCGGGGTCACTGCTTTCACTTTATTTTAATTTATCGGAAAATTTAAATACAATTCTAGCTAGGAGTTTTAAATGCTTTTTAAAAAGCTATTTGGAAAAATAACCAAAAACGTTTAAGTCAGATTCCTTTGGCTTTCCTTGCAACCTTGTCAAGCTCTTTCCATTCCAAACTGCCATCCACGCAGGAACTCTTCTCACCAATTCACAGCTTAGGAAGACCAAGTAAACACAAAGCTGTTTAGTTGCCAGGCGTGACCGCGATGAAGCCACACCTTAAAATACTAGGCCGAAAATTAGCGCCAGGAAGCAACGCCACCTAGCGCTGCAGGAACACCCTTCACGGAGGTCTCCACCTCCTCCTGACGAAATTAACCGGAGGCGTGGCTGCTACCGCAAATATGCCCGGCCACTTTTTCCCGAGTCTCCTAGTTGTACCCCGAACACTAAAAATCGACGCACAAATTTAGAAGGTACCATTCGTTTAATCTAATCGCCTTATCCAACTTTGAGATATTCTTAGGAATATATATTGAAAATTAAGCTCTGAAACCACCTTTTGCATTTACTTTCTATCGTAGTGGCAAATGTGAGATATATAAGTGGCGATTTGAGGCAAATTATTCTGTTTCCCTGCGACTTCGGGCCTTAAACACTTGGGCTCGCCTATACGTCACTTCCGGAGATCGCGCTCCTGAATACCCAGAAAGCTGGTGTGACTTGCTTGCCGCTTTTCGTTCGTCTTCTGGACAAGCATGGGTCGGAGGAGAGCGCCAGAGGGTGGAACCCTTGGCCGGGCTCTTATCCGCCAGCAAATTCAACGGAGCCGTAGCCACCGCCACACTGACTCCTGGGTAAAAACCTTGTCTTTCTGCCTAGTTGTGAGTCTGAACGCTGCGAAATTTACGGTCAGAGTTCTCAGGAAAATATTCCAAAGGAAATGATGCCAAAGTAGGGTTTCTGGGGATGAATACAGTTGTCCCCCGGTAACGGCCCACCCCCAGACCCTCTCGGATACTGAAATGCGCAAATGCTCAAGACCGTTAGAATCGACCAGGCGGATAAACAGGCCCTCCTAGCAAGACACGGCCCAGAGGTGGAGGCTAATGTGATGAGGTCGGAGTGAGATCTTGAAAACCAGGGCAAAAGTTTGATATTTATCCTGTAGGCCGTGGAAGCATTTGGAAGTTTCTGCACAGGAATGACGCAAAAACGACTTCTTGTATTCATTTATCTGAAGAATTGATCCTCCAAGAGCCGCTGGTTGGAAGCAAAAGTACAAAATAACTCAGATTCGTGCTTCACTTTTTTTATTCCCTAGTGGTGTTACTCAGAACTGGACAGCATTTCTCCAAAGTTTGGCGGGCCTAGTAGCTTCCTGGGCCTGGAAACGGCCATAGTTTTAGGATCTTTGAAGAGGGGATGAAGTGGTTTGATTGATTTGTAATTGTCATTTTGACATTTATTCCTCGAAGTGTTTGAGAATTCACGAAGTTCTCAGTAAAGAACTAGATTCTAATCCTTACCCTGATTTTTGCTGATTCTGTGGCCTTTGGGCAAACCACCTAGCCTTTTAACCTTCAATTTTTTTCATTTATTTGTACCTGTACAGAGCATGTAGCTTAGGATGGTGTTTATCTTATGAAACTGAGGTGTGTCTGGAATCAGATCAGTAAGTGGCAACTAGCCAAGCTTTTCACCCCACAGAATAAAACTCAAGAAAATACCACATTGTGTGTAATGTAATAAAGGTAACTTTCAGGATTCTTTTGTTTTCACTTTACTGAATGGTACACAGCATCTCACAGTATCTCACAGCGTTTAAGTCACTATGTGAAGTGTATTTCTTACTGTGGGTGTCTGTCTAAAAAAGTTGATCAACAGTGGCTGCCAGAACCAGAGTATATGGTTTATGGGTTTAGATTCAAATACCTCTGCCACTTATTAGCTTATGACTGTAGGCAATTTATTCTATCCAGTTTAATCCTGATCGAGATATGAAGTTTATTTCAAAAGATTTTGAAAATTAAATAAGAAAGTAAAAGGAAAATAATTATCACGAGGTAAGAAAGTGCTCATTTAAATGTTAACTGTTACTAGTGTTGACTAAAAAAGCTAACACCACCCTCAAGGCCATAGAATGGTTTTTTGGGAATCCCAGGGACAGGGGAGCCTGGTGGGCTGCCGTCTGTGGGGTCACACAGAGTCGGACACGACTGAAGTGACTTAGCAGCAGCAGCAGTGTTTATTGGGATGTGAAGAGCAGAAGAAAGCAGCTCTCTTACCCTCCTATGTTTTACTCACAGCTGCACACAAGTGAGCTCAACGATGGGTATGACTGGGGTCGACTTAATCTTCAGTCCGTGACAGAACAGAGTTCCCTGGATGACTTCCTTGCCACTGCGGAACTTGCAGGAACAGAGTTTGTAGCTGGTGAGTTGTTGCTGAGTGCCTCCAGCACATTTCTGTCTTTGCTGACTAGATACAAGTAAGTCTACTGGGGGGTGTTTTGCCAATCTTCCTAAACTCATAAGGGAGCTGTTTTTAACCCAAAGGCAGATATCTCAGGAGCAGTGCGGAAGGTTCAGTTGACTTCAACGGGGAAGTACAAAATGTGCCACAGTTTCAAAATTCAGCTCTAAAAAGCATCTGTGGTTATCTGTCATTTCAAATTTGAGAAACTCAGTCTCTCATCAGGGAAGAGACAAATTAACATTATGGTGAACAGTAACCAGCTTTTACCAGAAAATGTTTCCTGCTACCATTGTTAGAAGCAAAATCCTGAATTAAATTTAAGTACTTGTCACACACTGTAGTGCATTTTTCCACGCATGTAATTTTATTTTAGTCACTGCTTGCCCTTTTTTGTTGTTTTTGATTTGTTTGTGGTTTTTTGTATGTGTGTGTTTATGTGTGTTTTCTAAGCACTTAGCAAACTACCTGGCACAGAGATACCCTTACAAACTACTGTTTCTATTGCTCTTCTGTTACTATAACTGTTGTTTAGCAGATTTGTTCAAAATGCGTTTATTGAACCCCAGTTACTTTCAGGTATTGTGTGCCTACTAAAAGTATAGTATTGAGTAAGAGAAATTTTTATTTCTACAGAATTTTATCTTAGGTGCTATAAAAGAAGTCTGTAGCAGAGTAATAAGAGATGGATAAAAGGTGTCCGTTTCTATCTGAAGGAAAACTGGGGCTGGTCAGGGAACTCTTTACCCAGGGTCTGAGCCTTAAAAGATGAGTTGATGTTAGCGGGACAGGTGAGATGATGCAGGAGGTTACATCATCATACATCATAATGGAGGAGCTAAGATCTGAGTAGCAGCCTGCTTTGTTCAGAAAATGGTTAGAAAAAATTTCATGGTGCTTAAAGTACATGGGTACAAGAGGCGATGAACAAACACTTTAGGGAGGAAGGAAAGGCCAGGTCCAGGAATGAGGTCTTTAAAGGTGTCGGTTGTAAGCAAGTATATTTTTTGAAAGATCACCGATGGCTTTTGAACAAGAAAGACCAGTTAGGAGACTGTTGCTTTAGTCCAGCAAGCGAATCAGGCCAGGGCTGAAAGAGTAGTAAAGAGAAGAATGGAGAAAAGAACAGAAACAAAACTGTTCGTGGTTAGACTAAACCAGCCTTTGTAGAGGGGCTGGAGTAAGTGAAGAAGAGTGTCTTTTTTGCATGTTAACGAGTACTCCTAAATAGTTTCTGTATACGGGTTGGTCTTCTGAGCAATGTAAGCGTAATTAGAAGGTTGGAATTTTCAGTCCCACTCAGGAGAAGGAGGGCAGGGGGGTGCTTCCCTGGGGGCTCAGTGGTAAAGAATTCACCTGCAGTGCAGATGTGGGTTCGATCACTGGCTTGGGAAGATCCCCTGGAGGAGGGCATGGCAACCCACTCCAGTATTCTTGCATAGAGAATCCCATGGACAAAGGAGCCTGGACAGAGACTGCAGTCCATGGCGTCCCAAAGAGCTGGACACAACGGAAGACGCTGAGCATGAGCATGAGGGAAAGAAGAATTGGAGACTAAGTAAATCACTAATGACCAATGGCATACCTCCATAACGAGATTTCCATAAGCCTTTCAAAAAATCCATAAAAAATCCCTCCGGGAAATTAATTCCCTTTCGCTTAGTAATAGAGAATTATTTAATGATAGGATTTTCCTCAATTCTCTGTGTCTTTCAGACAGCACTTGTCTTCTGGACACAAGGGGACAGGGATTCTTAACCTGGAGACTACAAGTTTCAGCTGTCCATGAACCCCTGAGATTGCAGGCAGAATCGTACATGTGTGTGTCGTGTGTGTGTATACATGTACATAGTGCACTTTTGAATAGGGTGATGGTCCATGGTTTCTAAACTGGTTCTCATGGATCCCTGACCTTAACAAAGGAGTGCAGAACAATGGAAAATGCTAAGTGTTCACTGGGAACTCTTCACTTTTAAAAGATGGCAAAGGCCGCACTCAGCAAATAAGCAGAAGGTATGATATTGTGACATAAAAAGAAGTACATTTATATTTGGTCTTCATTTCTGGTTCCTTGATACAAGCGTTTCTAAAACCCTGGTGATTTCTTGAGTGGTAGGGGCGAGAGGAGTGTCTTTTTTTATTCATAATAAGCCCCTTTCAACCTTACTAGGTTGGACTTCCCTGATACCTCAGTTGGTAAAGAATCCACCTGCAATGCAGGAGACCCTGGTTAGATTTCTGATCGGGAAGATCTGCTGGAGAAGGGTTAAGGCTACCCACTCGAGTATTCTTGGACTTCCCTTGTGGCTCAGCTGGTAAAGAATCCACCTGCAATGTGGGAGACCTGGGTTCAATTCTTAGGTTGGGAAGATCCCCTGGAGAAGGGAAAGGCTACCCACTCCAATATTCTGGCCTGGAGAATTCCATGGGATCGCAAAGAGTTGGACACAACTGAGCGACAAGAGTTTATGCTAATGAGGTGACCTGAGGTTGCTGTGAGAAGGATGAACAGTGCTTCTGCCTGGGAGCTGATTGCCACAGGAACCTACCTTGTGATTTGAGGGTTGGGACTTTTCGAAACTCCTCCCTGAACCCCTGGGGATAGGAGATGTCCTGGAGATTGAGTTAGTCACCGGTGCCCAACTATGTAACAGTGGCGCCCGGGTAATGAGGCCTCCATAAAAATCCATTTGCAGATTAGGCATCTGAAGTGGGGGCAGTCTCTTGATAGTGTCAGAACAGAATTGTAGGACACCCAGTTGGTGTCTGGAAAGTTGGGAAACTGGTTGTTGGCATGAGAAAACCCACACATTTGGTGTCAGAAGTGTTGGTAGTGAAAGCAGTTGAGAGACAGGTGGCTGCATCATCCATCGTGTGCTTCCTGCTTATGGCTGCTGAGATGAGAATAGGAATGGGTAGCTGACTCTCCCTAAGATTTGAGATTTGGGAGCAGCTGCAGTACACTAAGGAATTTGATGTTCAGTCAGAGTGTGGAATGGGTATACTCTTCGGTTTCAGCTAAATAGGGAAAGAAGTGAAGCTATAAGCTGGATGGCGGACTGGGAGAAGAGGAAAGAATCAAGGGGCTAGAGGGATTTACAGAGCTTGGACCAAGCAAAGTGGGAACATTGGAAGGAGAAATTAATGTCAGAAAATGATCAGGTATGGGATTGGAGGGGTGTGTGTTCTGACTGGTGGTTGAGGATGACATGATGAGAATGGTGACTGAATTGGCTGTTTGTACACTGGGTGACTGGACCGTTCAGTATTGGTGGTCACGTGAGGATAGTGGATTGCCGTCTTTGCCTAAAGATCAAGAGAACCATTGCTGAAGATGACCTGTTACCCTTGAATAGGACCTCCTCTTGGCATTTTGGTAAGAAGCGTAGCTGGCTCCCAAGTGCTTATCTCACTGGAGTCACCTGCCCCGGAGACTAGGTGGCTGTGTGGAGAGGTGCAGTGGAGAGGCCTGGAGCAGCCTGGGGGGGATAGAGCCTAGAGCAGAGGCCTCTGGTTATACATACTCTGGGTGCTTTTTTATTCCTTTATATTCTTGTACAGCTTAATTGTGAGTGTTTATAAATGTTCTATGTAAATTCTAGCTGTGTAGTAGCTCACCAGTTCTGACTGGAGTGCGTCTCCTTGCTGAACTTTGCTTTTCCCCTCAGTCCCTTTGGCTTAAAATTATTCTCCGTGGGTAAAATGAGGAGATTGGTTGTAATGAATATTCACAATCACTTCCCACTCCTATTGTTTCTGGTTCCAAGAAATGCATTTAGCATATGGAGTTCTAGAAAAATCAGCACTTGAAAAAAGTGGTTGACCTTTTGAAACATTTAGTAAAGATCTTTTCCTTTTTTTTAGGTTAGGGGAATCTATGTAAATCAAGAAAGCTTAAATTCTGTTTTAGGTGCTCATATTTTTAATATTCTAAGTAATGAATTCATTCTCTATACTGCCTCTTAAATAGCAGTACTTTTTTTTTCCCCTATGGACAGAGAAGCTTAATATTAAATTTGTGCCTCCTGAGGCTAGAACTGGACTGCTATCTTTTGAGGAGAACCAGAGAATTAAGAAACTCCATGAAGAAAACAAACAGTTCCTGTGTATACCAAGGAGGTGAGTTGAGTAAAAATGTAGGATATTAAAAGGCATAATGAAACCACTGAATGTAAAATTTTTTATTTGGTGTTCACTTTTTTCTGCTTTCTTTTCTCAACTGCCATTATTAAATCCAGTTATCCTATTCTATTTTGGTAACTCATGTGGGTTGTTTTTTTTTTTAATGATTGTTTCAGACCAAAGTGGGACCAAAAAACTAGTCCAGAAGAACTCAAACAGGCAGAGAAAGATAACTTTCTAGAATGGAGACGTCAGCTTGTCCGGTGAGTGTTCACCTCCATGAAGAATTTTCTTGAAATTTTGAGTTAGGCATGTTGGTGTGCTTGCATTGCTGTTTGTATTTTTAAGGCTTTGTTCTTTTAAAGAGAAATGGTAGATTTCATCTTAAAAGTGCAAATAGGTGTGTGTGCAAGCCACATTGCTTTGTGCATGTGTTTCCTTGCACAAAGGTTGTGAGTTCATTGCTGCATTCCTCGCCTTTTCTCCTTTTCATGTCCTTCTCCCGCCGTTTGTCACTCTGGAGTTGATCACTGCTCCCTGGAGTCTTCTTCCAACGTGATGCATAAACCTCTAGGACTTAAAAACTTAAGTAGAAAATTTAAATTATATAAACTCAACAGAAAGGATATAAAAATCATTTGACAATATTTGTGTGCTTATTTTTTAATGCAATGAATTTGAGTATTTATATTACTTGAAACCTAACTATCAAAATCTAGCAGAAATATAAACTTCTCATTCTAAAACCAGGTTGGAAGAGGAACAAAACCTGATATTGACACCATTTGAAAGAAATTTGGACTTTTGGCGCCAACTCTGGAGGGTGATTGAGAGAAGGTAGATTACCATTTTCTTCTGGTGTAAGGAGGATGTGGTGGTGGTGGTGGTACATTAGATTTGCATGTTATATATGTTTGTGAGCCCAGGGAGGGGTTAAGGAAATAGGATCAAGCTATACAAAGGGCTACTGAGAATTATTATAAAAATTGGAACTGTGATACTACATTTCTTTTAAAATATAAGGGGGGTTTGTTATTAATAAACACATTGATAAACTTAAAATAATGGTTATTGTTTTCTGTAAGATGAGTTGTGAAGCACCTGTAGTTATTTCAGCAAATGTATACGAATTCATACTAGTAACATGGAAAATATAGGTGTGAGAAAGGATTGGTGTCTGCTTGCAGAGAGCAAATGTGTTTTGGGGAGAGGTCAAACAGCAGGGACACACAGATAGATGAAATGCAATCGTTGCACTAAGTTGACGAAATACTAGTAAAATACAAGGTGGAGTGTGAGTCCTGCTGTGTTACAGATGGAAGGATCACGGGCCAAGTCAGAGCAGAAGGAACAGTTAGTAGTATTGGGGGAATTTAGGAGTGATTTGTTTCAGCTGGGATTTGAAAAGAAGAGAATGACTTTGATAAGTTGAGAATGGGAGATTTTCGATCACTGCCATGTCCTGATTGTTAGAAACTGATGAATCAACTTTCTTCAATCTCATTCTTTGTTATTGCTAAAGGGTTTTTATTTTTGTCAAAAGAGTGTATGAATTATTTATAAGGACCCCTTAAATTAACCTTATATTTGAAATGATGCTTTTAACAATAAGCCTTCAGGGGGCAGGGGTGTGTGTGTTTAATCTATAAAATACACTCAGTAAGAATGTTAGGAAACAGGATGCTTTCACTGGGATTCTTGGGAAAGAATATTAGCACATTTAGCATTACTACCAAGAAAAAGGACTTGTATTAAATTTGTAAAAGTCACTTACATTTCTTTTTAGGGTGATGAAAATGCTCTGGAATTAGTGGTGATAGTTATACAACTTTGTGGCTTATTAAAAACCACTAAATTGTATACTTTTAAAAGGATGAATTTTATGATAAAGTGAATTATCTCTTTTTCTTTAAAGTCACTTACATGCCTCCAACCCGTCTTGCTCCCTTGGGTAGAGAGGGTCATTGGACTGGGATGTGAGGAGGTGAGAATATTATGGCAAATCTCTAAGCCTGAAGGAAGGGGAAGGTTGCTGCTAATTGCCAGGCTCCATGCAGACCTCTTAGATTGACCTAGGTTTGAATGGGGCTTAGGAAGACCCATTATGGTTCTTTTGGGGACTGGCGTGGACTGATCTCTCCTTCATGCAGTTAGGATGTATATTGCTGAAAATGCCCTTATTTCCAAAGAGAATTGGTAACAATGTGGAATATTGAAACTTCTACCTTGAAGGAATGCCCCTATCTGCACACTCTTAGTTTATTTTTTAATTCTAGATTTTCTCCTATTTCCTATTTTGTCTGTCTTTTTCCACATTTCTTTTTTTCCCTATTTATTCTGGTTTCTGACTTTTGTGTAAGAGGCTCTCCACAGGTATCAAGTGATGTTTGCCATCTGTTGGTATTTAAGAAAACAAAGTGTTACAAAGCTGACTGACAGGACTTCTGTTTGGGTGATTTTGCCACCAGGTGAACTTCTCTGTATGGTGACTGAGCAGAGATCAATTTTATTTTGTTGGGATACCCTAAGATGTTAGTATCTGTGGGTGTTTTCCCTAGGATCAGTCAGTTTCTTAAAGAGAAGCACGATCGTCTGCCAGGAACGGGGTAAAGGTGATAATATACTACACGGCGGCTGGGCCTTTCCACCATTTGGGGTATATGTAGACTTATGTTAATCCTCCTCTCTTCAGTGTGGCATCTCTTTCCCACCTTCTCCTATGCTTGAGGTCTTAGCTCTGGAGCCTCTCAGGTTCATCTTCTCCACAATAAAGCCTGGCTTCTGCCATTGGGATAGGGGGCTGAGGGGCTGTGGGGTGAGGTGTGGCTGCCTGGCTGAATGGAAGAAGGGAATGGACCTAATCACTCCCTGTTCAGAGTGGTTTTAGCCCCACACCTTGCCCTTGTCTCAAAAGCTGCGTCTGATGCTTCTGATCCTGAGCTTTCTCGGAACTCTGGAGTGTGAACAGGCCTGCTTCTCATTGACTAACTTTCTGAGTTGCTCTTTTTGTCCTAATGAGTTCCAGCCTTTACTTTCATTTTTGTAGGTTTTAAGAGGGAACAAAGGTAACCATATGAATTCTTGCGTGTTTAACAGGAAGGCCCTTATTTTTTATGCCCCTAAATAAGCTGTTTGTTTCCCCAGAGTAAGCCTGGACCTGTTGAAACTTGTAGCTTCAACTGGATTACAGCATCACTTGTTCTGTTGCTGTATCACATGGAAGTGGATCTGAATTACATAAAAATACTAATAAAGTGACTCCTGCCATGTCTCTTTAACAGGAAACATTTATTGATATGTTTTGTAAAACAGCAGATGTCTCCTGTTTGATAACAGGCTAGCTATGTCATCTGCCTCTTTAAGTTCAAGAATAGTTATCAGAAAGGATTTGGTGTATGACATTTCATTGAAATGCAGGAAACTGCTGAGGCACGGAGGGAAGCAGAATGCTGCTTCCAGTCAGACAGGGCGTTTCCATTGCGTTGCATCAACCCTTCCCAGCACATAACCGGCACTTTGCCCTGCATCTTAATTCAGTACACGAAGCAAGCCATCTTACACTTTGTCTTCTTACTGGTGTGTCTAAGCTGGTTATTCTTTCTGCCTGTTTGGCAGGTAGACATAATGTTTATGGACTTTGGTTCATTAGACTTTGTCCGTTTTTTGCAGTCATTTTTGCATTTACTGTTAAATCCTTACAGTTGGAAAGCAGTGGATATCACCTTAAAGAAGGAAATACTAGGACCCACTTAACTAGAGAACTTTTTAAGCATCTTGTCAGAAATTAGCAAGTCTATGAGTTCCTTTACTCACAAGATTATGCTGGAAATTTATTCTGAAGGAAAATGCAAACCCAGATTTGTCAAAAGCTCTGCCCTGATTGGTAGCCTTGATTTAACACATTTCCTTGGTGTTCAGCATAGTTTCATAGGAGTTACTTGAGGAAGAGCGAACCAGACATGGATTGGGACGACTACTAGAAGGTGCTGGCACATGGCAGCTTGTTCCCTCCCAGCGGTGGTCACAGTGTCCTAGCCGCAGAGGCTGAGGGCAGGGAGGATCCTACCGGAGAAGTGCAGTATTTATTCATACAGTGCTGGCCTGCTGGTCCCCGCTACCTTTGTGAGGAATTCGAGGGACTTGCTGTCTGTGCAGAAAGTTTTTCCATTGCTCCATCATCTTCTGTGTGATGAAGGGGGTTGGATTCATCATTTCCTGCTTCACTGTGGCAACTAAAGTTGATACTTCGCTGTTTTGAATTTTTGGGTTTAAGCACATTCTTGAAACTGGTGGGTGATGATTTGCTAGACATCAGAAGGATTTCAGTGAGGTTTATAGTGGCAGCTGTGATCAGGTGATGTATTAGGGCTTTTTGAGGCCTTGCTTAACACAAGTGTAGACTGGGTGCTGAGTATACAGTAGACCTCACCTTGGGTTGAAGTCTTTGGAATAACTCTAAACTTTCCAGGAGAGATGACTAGAAGGTATAGTTAAAAATTATAGCATTTTGAGAGCAGGAAAATGTTACTATTACAGCATGATCTCTGGTCCAGAGTGCTTGAGTTCCCCTTCAAGCTCCATCACTTAGTACCTTGTGACTTTGAATGGACCACTTAGCTGTTCCAAGCTTGTTTCTTCACATAGAAACTGGGGATAATTGTGCCCATTGAAAGTTAACTATATCAGTGCCTAACATATGGAGAATGTTTGCTCTCAATACTATTTCCTTTCACGTCACAATGATTGGCGTGTCTCACATTTGTTTTTCAGTGATATCGTGGTCCAGATAGTAGATGCTCGAAATCCGCTCCTGTTTAGGTGTGAGGATTTGGTAAGTAAAACGTGACAAGATTCAAACTTAAGAGGCCTTGGAGCAGCAGTGAGAGGACAGTGTCACTGACAGCAGTGACTCTGGGCCAGCCTTTGCACCCTGTCAGGTCCCCCACTCCTTCCAAGGCCAGGAGCTTGCATAGTGGTACCCTTTAGACAGATGTTTTCTTCAGACAATTGTTTCCATCTGCAGGAACACACAAACACTCGAACTTCCTAGATTTTAGTTTAGAAGCCGCTTTGGTCAGAGGATTTGCCAATGTTTCTCATTTTTGAAGAGACAGTAAAAGAAGTAGCATTTTGCTGATTTTGGCATATGCCTAGTCCCTTCACCCCACTAAGCTTTCTCTTCTCACACCATAGTTACTACCTTCTGTGGTATTCAGCAAATGATCTAAGTCTGTAAAATACTGCAGGGGTCATCATTAAGGTGTGAGGATCACTAGAAATGAGGTGATACAGGCTTTGAATTAATAAGACTGAACACACGTGAAGTATTCCTGCTTCTGTTTGAGGACCATAGTAGAACCATTATTTTAAAATTTACTGGTGAATAGCAAAATTCAAAATAGGGAAACTCTTACTAATTCAGCTTTCAATATTTTTGGGGTATTTCCTAATGGAAAGCTATGCTTGGGAGTTAATCACTGAGTCTTATTTTCCTTTTAGACTTCAAAAATATTTTTTGTAATAAACGGTAAGATTATTATTGGCTGTCATCATTTGGCTTGAAAATAGTTCTTGCTGACTGACAAATCAGCAGTTCTTTATTTTTGCTTAAAAGAAACTGTATAAAGAAATGAGAAACCCTTTAGTTTCTTATCTGAAGAGTTTGTAAGTATATGTGACCTAACTTCTTTTCAAAGCCTGCTGAAAGGATCCATAGAGTGTACCATGATTAAAAATCTTTTATATTAGGACTGTTTTAAAACTGGGACAGTAAGACCTTTTAGTAATAGCTACTGGGGGAAGGCGGTCTTCAGTATAATTAGCCAAATTTTTCCCCATTTGGAGAAATATCTGAGTATCTTTGTCTTGCCCAGGAATGTTATGTGAAAACCATTGATGACAACAAGGAGAATGTTATTCTAATAAATAAGGCAGACTTGTTGACTGCCGAGCAGCGGAGTGCCTGGGCTGAATTCTTCGAAAAAGAAAATGTGAAGGTCGTTTTCTGGTCAGCTTTGGCTGAAGCCATTCAACTGATGGGTAACTCTAAGGTAACTGGGGACTTCTTCAGGTTGGGCTTCAGGGAGGAAGATTGCGGTTTATTAAGTGCGCTTTGTTTGTTTTTTCTTATTGTTGATTTGTGGGGCTTTATTTATAGTAGGGTAGTCGGACACGACTGAGCGACTTCACTTTCACTTTCCCTTTACTGCATTGGAGAAGGAAATGGCAGCCCACTCCAGTGTTCTTGCCTGGAGAATCCCAGGGATGGAGAGGCCTGGTGGGCTGCCGTCTATGGGGTTGCACAGAGTCGGACACGACTGAAGCGACTTAGCAGCAGCGGTAGGGTAGTATGATGACTTACAGACAAGTGAGTTGCAAAGTTGCTTTCTCTGAAGACACATAATTTTTTTAAATGTTAGGCAGAAAGTTGTATAGGACGTTTCCTAATGACTTTACAGTTGCTTTTAAGAGAAGTCAAAATCAAAATTCAGGTACAACTGAATGTAATAACTTCTCTGGACTCAACTAGAATCTCTTTTGACTTTGTTTGAAAACAAAGAAATGAGGTAATACTAAATTAAGATATACCATGTGTTTTAACCCAGTTTTGATAGAAACAGTTTAAGAGTTACTTTCTAATAAAAATTAATGATAACCAGCTATGGAAAGAACTTAGCAATAGCATCTTAGAGCTGAAAGAGACTTAAAGTCATATCTTTTCCTGTCCACCTCCTTTTGTCTCACCTCTCTTTATCAGCCATTGCTGACTAGTTAGTGGTCTGAGCTGGGTGCTCTGAATACAACCCCTTCTTGTTGGTGAGCTCACAAGTTAGTGAGCTCTATCTCTGTGAAGGACTTCTTCCTCTACCTCCCTGGCAGACAGTCACATACTCTCTGGGGCCATACATACCAGATGTCTCGTTCTTTTTCTCTCCAGGGTGAAAGTTCTTCATTCAGTCCAATGAGGCTCAGCTCTCCTAACTTTGATCTAAGGCCTCTTACTTTCTCCCTGTGTTCTGTCTTCTGCAGAAGATACATTTTTCTGCTCTGCTGCTCCTTATAGACCTGTCCTCCAGTGCACTCCTCACCCTAGGGCCTTTCTGCCTGAGTCAGGAGAGCACCTAAAATGGGTGGCCACTGATCCAGTATGGTCTTTCAGGTGTGGTTTGCCCAGGACATGTGTTCTTATTTCTTGTGGTCAGGATACTCCCAGGAATTCAGAGTTTTTGTTAATTCATCTCCTTTGAAAGGAGCTTATGCTTTTGGCTCATTAAACCTATGTACAACCATATCCCTCAAATATTGGATTGGCCAAAAAGTTTGTTCTGATTTTCCTGTACTACCTTAAGGGAAAAACCCATATGAACTTTTTGGCCAACTCAGTATTTAAAAGATAAGATTTTACCAAGCAGAGCTCATCTATCTTTACATGTGGGGAAAGTTTCTCACTTTATTTTTAGCTCAGCTTAGGACATGTTCCTCTTAAATATTAGTGGTTTGCGGACAAGGTAGAATTTATTTCGAATGTGTCATTTGCTTTTCTCTTCTTCCAGCGTTGAATCATCTGCAGATTTTGTGTTGGCCCTTCTGTGTATTCTTAATGTTCATTGATAACGCTGTTGAGTAGTCTGGGGCCGAGGACAGAGTTCGGCAACCTTTCGTGGACTTAATAAGCACAGGTGTACCAAGCATTTAAGATGTATTTGAAAGGCTATAAAAGTAGTTATTGTGCTATTACTGTTGTTAATAAAAGCTAATCCACAGAAAACCTGTTCTTAGCAGGCGCTGCTATTCTGAGTGCTTGCTGTGTTTATTTCATCTTCTCCAGAAAGAGTGTAACTGCTTGTAATCCTTGGGCAATGTGGCTTCATAGTCTGTCCTCTTCACCATGGCTTCTCTTGTTTCAAATCCTTCCTGGAAGTTAGTGTCTAGTTGTGGTGCTGAATAATTGTTTATCAATATATCACTCAGCCCTGATGCACCAACCCAGTGGCCCTGTTGAAAATGGGAAAAGGATCAGTTTTTACATCTGTGGTATTCCCTGAAATGACAACCAAGGAGTAGATTCCCAAGGGAAATGGGATTTGTTTGCAGGATCTGTTCTCAGGTAATCTTTGCTGCCTCCTGTTGCTGACTGTCAGCTAACTTGGGGAATTGTTTCCCTGTCAGACTGGATTACCAGTGCTTGGTTTATGGAAGATATTCTTTTTTCCTTTTTAAAAGTTGAACCGTATTTATTTGGGCTCCAAAATCACTGCAGATGGTGACTGCAGCCATGAAATTAAAAGATGCTTACTCCTTGGAAGAAAAGTTATGACCAACCTAGATAGTATATTCAAAAGCAGAGACATTACTTTGCCGACTAAGGTCCGTCTAGTCAAGGCTATGGTTTTTCCTGTGGTCATGTATGGATGTGAGAGTTGGACTGTGAAGAAGGCTGAGTGCCGAAGAATTGATGCTTTTGAACTGTGGTGTTGGAGAAGACTCTTGAGAGTCCCTTGGACTGCAAGGAGATCCAACCAGTCCATTCTAAAGGAGATCAACCCTGGGATTTCTTTGGAAGGATTGATGCTAAAGCTGAAGCTCTAGTACTTTGGCCACCTCATGCGAAGAGTTGACTCATTGGAAAAGACTAATGCTGGGAGGGATTGGGGGCTGGAGGAGAAGGGGACGACCCAGGATGGGATGGCTGGACGGCATCACTGACTCGATGGACGTGAGTCTGAGTGAACTCTGGGAGTTGGTGATGGACAGGGAGGCCTGGTGTGCTGCGATTCATGGGGTCGCAAAGAGTGGGACACGACTGAGCGACTGAACTGAACTGAAGTCTTCTGAAATCTCTGTTCATGATCTTCCACGTTGTTACCAGCTGCTGTTGTGATATCGTATCTAATCACATCTGTCATTTGAATATCAAGCATGAACTTATTAAAAATAGATATTCACTATTTTTTCACCTATCTGAAGTTTAGTTCTTTCTCCATGGTTGTTTGGAGAAGGAAATGGCAACCCACTCCAGTATTCTTGCCTGGAGAATCCCAGGGACAGAGGAGCCTGGTGGGCTGCCGTCTATGGGGTCGCACAGAGTCAGACACTACTAAAGCGACTTAGCAGCAGCAGCAGCCACATGGTTGTTTAACCATTCTTCTTTTTTTTTTTAATGGGACTTTTTTTTAAGTTGAGTACTTTTGTTTTCTCTCGGCCATTTGTTAAATTGCACTGTGTTCCCCAAAAGATGGACTTTTCCCTTCTTTCTTTCCTTTTTTTTTTTTTTGGTGTGTGTGTAGCAGAGTTTTATTAAAGTGAAAAAGGGACAGATAAAGCTTCTGACATAGACATCAGAAGGGGGTGGAGAGTGCCTCGCTCTCTAGTCTTAGCAAGGGAGCTATATATACCTTTTCAGTTGGTCCCTTCTTTCTTTTAATTTTTGATGTAACTACTGCAAAGTCCTTTTCTTGCCTGTATCATTTTTCCTGAACCTGAACTGCTTCAAGCCTTAATTTTCCTAGTACATACCCACGTTCAGTTCACATTCTTATGTTCTGCCTCTTTCATACTCTTTAAGTGATTCAGAATAGCACACAGTGACTTCTTGAGATTCATTATAGAAATTGCTTCCAACTCCAAGTTTCTTTTTGAGTCGCCTGAAATGACAGTGAAATCATGCCTCTTCTCGCTGACTGTTTCTCTTCCCTAAAATGGAGGGTACCTGTTTAACTGAGTCCATTGTGCCCTCTCCTGCAGATTATTTGGAAATGACAGGTTTGTATCATTTCTAAATCTAAATCAATTCACCCTTATTGATAAGAATTAGTAATACTGTAAATTGTTGTATTTCTGCTTTAGTATCCATAAGAATTCAGAATGATTGTTGTTAAGTTGCTAAGTCACGTCCAATTCTTTGTGGTCCCATGGACTGCAGCACGCCAGCCTTCTGTGTCCTTTAATATCTCCCGGACTTTGCTCAAATTCATGTCCATTGAGTCGATAATGCCATCTAACCGTCAAATCCTTTGTCGTCCCCTTCTCCTGCCTTCTATCTTTCTCAGCATCAAGGTCTTTTCCACTGTGTCAGTTCTTCATATCAGGTGGCCAAGGAGAGTTTCAGCTTCAGCATCAGTCCTTCCAATGAATATTTAGGACTGATTTCCTTGAGGATTGACTGGTTTGATCTTGCTGTCCAGGGGACTCTCAAGAGTCTTCTCCAACACCACAATTCAAAAGCATCAGTTCTTTGATGCTCAGCCTTCTTTATGGTTTAACTCTCACATCCATACATGACTATTGGAAAAAAAACATAGCTTTGACTGTACAGACTTTTGTCGGCAAAGTAATGTCTCTGCTTTTTAGTATGCTGTCTAGGTTGGTCATAGCTTTTCTCTCAAGGAGCAGGTATCTTTGAATTTTATAGCTGCAGTCACCGTCCACAGTTATTTTGGAACCCAGGAAAATAAAGTCTGTCGCTGTTTACATTTTTCCCTATCTATTTGCCATGAAGTGATGGGATCAGATCACATGATCTTAGTTTTTGAATGTTGAGTTTTAAGCCAGTTTTTTCACTCTTCTCTTTTACCCCCATCAAGAAGCTCTTCAGTTCCTCTTCACTTTCTGTGATTGAAGTGGTATCATGTGCATATTTGAGGTTGTTACTTCTCTTGGCAATCTTGATTCCAACTTGTAATTCATCCAGAAGGAGTAATATACCCATGAATTGTAAATGATTTTTACCATTCTCTTTCCAAAAAAAAAAAAAAAATCATTGTTCGGTGAATATTTTTCATGCACAGTGTTGTTTTGTTGCTCTCATATTTCACACACAGGGACCTGTGCTTCATGGTGCTCTGAGTTATTAAAGGCAGTTATAAAAGAATAGTTTCCTTAACTATGAGAATCACTGTCTTTGAAAATGCAAATATTTATTAATTATAAATTATACCCATCTTGCTTTGTGCGGAGAAGAGAATGTTAACTGTTTTACTGTTAATGAGAATGTTTTTATTTTATTCTACAGCCCATTGCAAAAGTACTGCCAAGGAATTCAGCTTGACACAGGCTTTTCTAAATTCTTACTCTTTTTTTAATAGATAAAAGAGTTATCTATTAGACAAGATCAAGGTGTTCAGGGTAGTATGGCCTTAGACAAGAGTTATCTGTTAGAAAAAGAATTTGTTCAAAGTTCACGTAATATAAAAATGTGTGATGTGAAGGTCCACCTCTAGAGGGCACCACTGTTGATAGTTCAGTTATAGTCTCATGTTATCTCATCTCCTCCATCTATCACCTTTTCTCTTCTTCATGTTTTTTGTCCTCTGTTCATCTTAGATAACCAACTCTGAGTGTTTTCACCAGAGTGAAAAGTGCAGTTGTTACACACTTCTGAACTTATGTGGTTTCTGTTATTTCATCAGGAAGAAGTAAACGGAGACCCTGGAGAAGCTATCACAGCCGAGTTTGAAAACTCCAGTTGTGATGAAGCTGAAATTCTACCCAAAGAGACTGAACATCTTTCACTTGGTGAAGTTGCCAGTAGTGAAGAAGATGAGAGTGAGTATGAGGACTGTCAGGAGGAGGAGGAGGACTGGCAGACGTGTTTGGAAGACAGCAGCGGCCCTGATGAGGAAGCCTGTGGCCAGGACTGCAAGGAGGGCCATACCGTGGATTCTGAGGCTCAAGGAAGGAACGCCCCACAAAAGAGGCAAATACACAATTTTAGTCACTTGGTATCAAAGCAGGAATTGCTCAAGGTCTTTAAGCAGCTGCACTCTGGAAAGAAGGTGAAGGATGGACAGCTTACTGTTGGACTGGTAAGATGAGATATGTCATAAAACTGATTCATGGGGGTCTGTATTCCCATGCACTGGAATCCCAGAGACCAGTCAGGCCCTGGTGTCACAGGGAACACTGAAGACTTCTCGTTGCCCATGGGCGTCGTGGGAGCAGGCCATGTGTGACAGGCAAAGCCCAACTCAAAGAATGAACTTTCTCAAGGCTTAAACTGCTTACACCCCTGTTCGTATTAGTTACCTTCTGCGGTCTCCCAGTTAATCCCTCCATGTTTCGTGACTTACAAGAGATACCAGAATGCAAACTTTTAAGGTTGTCTCCTGCCCTCCGGTACAGTGTTCTTTCCTTTAGATAGGGTAGGCTTTTGGCATCCTGTGATGCAGGCTTTTTAGATAGGGTAGGCTTTTGGCATCCTGTGATGATTGCCAACCTTAACTGTAGACATTCCGTCTGACTCCCTCCTAGGTGGGCTATCCAAACGTTGGTAAGAGTTCAACAATCAACACCATCCTGGGCAACAAGAAGGTATCTGTGTCTGCTACACCTGGTCACACCAAGCATTTTCAGGTATTTCCACAGCATCAGCCTCGCATTTACTCCTCAGACAGTTCCTCCCTCTGAGTGTTTTCTGAAGTTCTCTGCCACTCGTGCGCTGCTCTTCTCCCCTTCCTGTGCCATGTGCCCAGCCTAACCCCCTTACTTGTCCTTCAGACTCTCTATGTAGAACCTGGCCTCTGCTTGTGTGACTGCCCAGGCCTGGTGATGCCGTCCTTTGTCTCTACCAAAGCCGAGATGATTTGCAGTGGAATCCTCCCGATTGACCAGATGAGAGATCATGTCCCACCTGTATCACTAATATCCTTGGTGCTATGCCAAAATTGTGGTGGTTCTGTGTATATTGGAGCTTCAAAAAAATCTGGGTAATTAAACAGGGAAGGAAAAAATAATCCCTCCTTACATAATTGTAAGGATTAGAAACAAAGATTGTGTGATTTATCTCTGAATTAGGATTTTTTCACAAATCTGTAGTGTATTTAGGTAAAAATTTGTCATCTTGAAGTCTGTTTCAGAGATAATATTTTTAAAGGGCACATTTGGAGGTAATCATTGGTGCATAAGGCTTTTTTTAAAAGAGGGACTGAAAGTCTTTTAAAATTAAGAATAATCATACTACTTTGGAGAGGTGGAAAATTTTTTGTCCCCATGGTACTGAAATACAGTGTTCTTAGAAGATGCCATGGGGAGGAGGAGGAGGGTCAGTTCAGAGGCGATTCCTTGACAAGCTTATGTTTGCCAGAATATTCCAAGACATGTTTTAGAAGCTACATACGGCATTGACATCATAAAGCCTAGAGAGGATGAAGATCCCCAGCGACCTCCAACATCAGAAGAACTGCTGACGGCTTATGGATGTGAGTGGTGATTTATTTTAAAATGTGAACAAAAAATAACAATATAATTACTGACAGAAACAAATTCAGAATTTTCCCTTAGCATTTGTTGTCTTTCAGGATTGATATTTTTGTGATCCTTTTGGTCTTTCCTGCAGAATAGCCTCCAGGTAGCTGACTTGGTAGTGGTTTTGGGGTCCAGCAGTAAAGGAGGGGGAGCCGGCTGCTGCCTGAGTGGTATTTTACTTCATGTTAGGTGCTTTTTAGAGTTAGAGAAGGAGATGTGCTATGTTCCTTGCCTCTTCCCAGGTTTTCATCGTAGAAATCAGTGCCTGGGAGACGTGTCTTCCCAGGCCTTTGTGGTCTCAGGCTTTTTCCTGTAGGAGGCCTTGGACCCAAGTGTAGACGTAGGGGTTCTGATCTGAGGCTCTGTTGGCTTTTCTTCATGGGAGTTCCATGTAGGAACTTTCCAGGTGGTGGTGGTGGTAAAGAACCTGCCTGCCAGTGCAAGAGACATGAGAGACGAGGATTCAGTCCCTGGGTTGGGAAGATCCCCTGGAGGAGGGCATGGCAACCCACTCCAGTATTCTTGCCTAGAGAATCCCATGGGCAGAGGAGCCCAGCAGGTTGTAGTCCATAGGGTTGCACAGACATGACTGAAGCAACTTAGCATACACACACATGAGAATTATCTTTGTCATTTCTCCAATTGACTGTGATTTACTTATCTTAAACACAAACTTTAATCTGGAGAGACCTGTATCTACCTTAAGAAATATCAGTGTTGAAAAATTTCCATGTATATGTATCTTGCCTTTCAAGAAATTGCCCTCAGCTAAGAAAGAGTTCAGGTTATTTGAGTGCTTACTGGCAGAGAAAGGTGATTTGATATAAACCACAGTTAAATCAGACATTGAATTTTTGCCTTAGTTGAGATATTTTAAAGAGGATGGATATTAAGCACTTGTGGTAAGACTAGTATAGTCACAAAATCATAGGACAAGAAGGGCTCTTAAAGATGCCCCCATCCCCCATCTCCCTTTCCTTACAACAAGTAATCTGAGCTCCGAGCATGAAATGACTTGCCCAAGGTGGTGTCTGGTCCGTGGCATAGCCTCATTGAGAACCTAGGTTTCTTTCCTAATCCATCTCTCCCTTGTGCTGGCCTGAAAGACTGGGAAAAGTAGACTTTGCTTCAGACTTTCCATCTGGTTTGATATCCAGAGAAAACTGAAAGTAATATGAGGCTTTTCAAATTTTTCATCTAATTCTCTCTGGTAAATCAAAAAGTGAGGACAAAGCCAGTTTGTAAAAACACATGCCTAAACATTCTTAAAATACTAGTACAGTTCATCATCTGTCCGTGTATTTGTTAACCATTTATCTTCTAAGAATCACTTTTTTCTCTGTATCATTTGTGCCTTAATGATTTGTAGCAGTTCTTTGCCACCTATGTTTCAAATGTGTTTCCTGATGTATATTTTCTTCAGCTCTCTAGAAGTCAGTTTTGTTCGGTTTTTAATTTTGTTGGGTTTGGTGTTTTACTTGGGAAAAGCTGTTGTCCTATAATTATTTTTTTTTAATTTTTAGATTTTCATCCTCCCAAAGGTATTTTTGTGTATATTTATAACTACTTTCTTCTAAACTAAAGGACCCAACATAGGGCTAGTACGAGGAGCTGGGTTTTGAACCTGTCAGCTAAAGCCTGTGTTATTATCAGCTGTGCTCTGTGGCTCCCTTCTAATTGGATTAGTATTAAAGGGATCTTTGTTGTATGTTTGGAAAACTGAAAAAGGTGTAGGTATATCATTAAATAAGAAAACTTGATCTGTTGCTTTTGGTTTTGCTGATAATGACAACATAGCATTCTACAAGTAGCCTCCTTGAATCAGTGTTTAAAATCAAAGAGATCAAAGAAAAAACTAGAGTAGAGAGAGACTGAACGTGTCTATCACAACATGTTGCTAGGTGTTTGTCAAAAGATCAAATGTACCAGTATAGTCGGTCCTGGATTATCGGATATATTTGTAATGCTAACCAAAATATTTCCTGTGTTGTTAATTGATTTTTTTTTAAGGTAGCAAAAGAATGCAGTGTAGTAACAGAAAAGGCTAGATTTCCATTAACTTCAAGTTTCTTTGTTACAGTGCCTTCTAACTGAGGCTTTACGGAATTCATTTCTCCTCATAGGTATGCGAGGATTCATGACAGCACATGGACAGCCAGACCAGCCTCGATCTGCGCGCTACGTCCTGAAGGATTACGTCAGTGTAAGTGAGCCCTGCCTCTTGTTCCTCTCGAATAAGTAAGGACGTCTTTCTCCATTACATGTGTTTAGGGTAATGGCAACCAGCTGGGTTATAAAGGAGATATTTTCTTTTTGATACTGTTTTATAACTGGAATTATACTCTTGACCCAGGGGAGTCAGCGTCATATAAAACGTAGAAAGGACTGACATGATACGAGATAGATGAACATCCCTGAATATCTGTTATCAGTAAAGGTGATAAAGTATGTAAGCCTGTGAGCTATTATTTCCCTGTTACAGTGAAGACATGGTAAGTTTTGGGTTTTTCTCATCGGCAAAATAGGAGTTCATAGTACCTATCTCATGAGATTATTGTGGGAAATAAATGAGAATGGTGTATATGAGTTGGAGACAGACACCCCCATGTACACAAACACCACTTAGCTCAGTGCCTAGTGTAAAATTAGCCCCGGTAGTTTTTATTATTAGCAGTAATAAGCTGCTGCTTTCCACAAAAGGTATTCTGGGAGGCTTGTAATAATTGGCTGTGAGGATGTTACTTTATTCCCTCCTCGTCTTAGTATGTCATCACTGGGGCTTTGAGGGCACAGAAATAAAAGAGGACAGCCGTGTTCTTTTTTTTTAGTTTAGGAAGAAAATAGTTAATAGAGCACTTGTACGGATGAATTACTTATTAATTATTCTTTGCCATTTGTCAATCTGTGAAGGATGGGGGGTGGTGATTGTTGTTCAGTCGCTCAGTCGTGTCCGACTCTCTGCAACACCATGGACTGCAGCACGCCAGGTTTCCCTTCCTTCACCATCTCCTGGAGCTTGCTCAAACTCATGTCCGTTGAGTCTCTGATGGTATCTAACCATCTCATCCTCTTTCACCCCCTTTCCCAGCATCAGGGTCTTTTCCAATGAGTCAGTTCTTTGCATCAAGTGACCAAAGTATTGGGGCTTCAACTCCAGCAACAGTTCTTCCAATGAATATTCAGGGTTGGTTTCCTTAAGGATTGACTGATTTGATCTCCCTGCTGTTCAAGGGACTCTTCAAGAGTCTTCTCTAGCACCACAGTTTGAATCTATCAGTTCTTCAGAGCTCAGCCTTCTTTATGATCCAGCTCTCACATCCATACATGACTACTGAAAAAACGATAGCTTTGACTAGACGGACCTTTGTCGGCAAAGTGATGTCTCTGGTTTTTAATACGCTGTCTAGGTGGAGGATGGAGAAAATGAGTTTAAAAACAAGCACAGTCTTTAGAGTACACATGGGAGGAAGAGGAACCTTGGCACCCAGTGAGCAATGGCATCAGGCCCAGTGTCCCCACTAGTGCAGCCACACTGTCCATCTGCAGCCTGGCTTCTCTTGTGGAGAATACATTAAGCACAGGGCTTCCCTGGTGAGACTCAGTCAGTGAAGAGCCCACCTACAGTGCAGGAGCCTGCCTGCAGTGCAGGAGGCCGGTTCAATCCCTGGGCCAGAAGATGCCCTGGAGAAGGAAATGGCAACCCACTCCAGTGTTCTTGCCTAGGAAATCCCCTGGACAGAGGATTCTAGTGGGCTGCAGTCCCTGGGGATGCAAAGAGTTGTTCACGACTGAGTGACTAAACCCCCAACTACCACATTAAGTTTTGGATTGGCCAAAAAGTTTGTTCAGGTTTTTATATAAGATGTTACAGTAAAACCCCAAACAGCTTTTTGGCCAATCCAATATAATCACGTACTTCTACTGAGGAGTACATTAAACAAGATAAAGAGGGGCACAGAGTAGAAAGACTACATTCTAACTTAGGACTATGGAAGGAGTGAGGCCTCTAGAACGCTAAGGATAGTCGTCTGGGTGTTAGGACTGTCTGGTCGCAGTGACCAGAACTCATCTCGGCTGTGAAAAGAACGAAAGTTCCATCAGTGTGCCCTGGCAAGAGGTCACCGCTGTGAACTTCACATAGATGCTCTGAGGATGTGCTGTTACCACATGTGTTATCCCTGCAGGGTAAACTCCTGTACTGTCATCCTCCTCCTGGCAGAGATCCTGTGACCTTTCAGTACCAACACCAGCGACTCCTGCAGAAAAAAGTGAATGGTGGGGAAATAAAACTGCAGGTGGTTAGAAATAAAAAGGCATATCAGATTGAAAATGTAGTGGACAAAGCTTTTTTCCATCAGGTGAGTTTTTTTAAGTTTTTTTTTTTAACTTCTGATCCAATACACTTTATTGAATAGCTTTATTGAAACAGCTTTATTTAGTAACAGCTTTATTGAAACGTCATTCGCATATCATTGAATTCACCCTTTTAAACTATATGATTTAATAGTTTATGGTATATTCACAGAGTTGTGTTAACCATCACCACCATCTAATTTTAGAACATTTTATCACTCCAGAAGGAAACCTTGTACCCATTAGCATTCACTCCCCATTCCCCACTTCCCCTAGCCACTTCCAACCAGCCATCTACTTTCTCTATAAATAGATTGTTCTGGACATTTCATATAAATGGGATCATATACTATATGATCCTTTGTGGCTGGCTTCTTTAGCTAAACCTAATAGCTTCAGGGTTCATTCAAGTATCCATACTTCTTTTGCTTTCTATTGCCAAATAATATTTCATTAAATGGAATATACCACATTTTGTTTATTCATTTATCAGTTGATGGATATTTGGGTTGTTTACACTTTTTGTATATTATAAATACAGCTGCTGTGTACATTCACATGAAGGTTTTTCTGTTTACATGTATTTCATTTCTCTTGGGGGCATACTTTGGAGTAAGATTGCTGGGTCATTGGAATTGCTGTATATTTAACCTTCTGAGTAGCTCCCAGACAGACATATTTTCCAAAGTGGCTACACCATTATACATTCCCACCAGCAATGTATGAGGGTTCTAATATCTCCACATCCTTGCCAAACTACAGAAAGGTAGAGATATTTAAGCTAGGGTTTGAGAAACAAATAAAAATGTGTCAGTGGGAAGAAGTGATGAAATTTCCAGGCAGAAGGAGTAGATGAACAGAGGCAAAAAGATATGGGAGTGTGGACTTTATCAGCACCAAACCCATGTTGCAGGTGACCCTGTGTGCTGTTGGAAGGAATATGGACTTGATTCCCAGTCTGTAAGGGCCCTTCAGAGATCTGTGAGGACAGGACTTAGATACAGATTAGAGAACTTTGATGGAAGTGTGGACTCCGGACTCAAGGAGTCTTGCAGTGGTCCAGTAAAAGCCAGTGAACACCTGGGTTAAAGCAGTGGGGATGGATAAGAGGGGAGGATGTACAAAGTTCTAGAGACTGGAGTCCACAGAACTCAGTGCCTAACTGTTGTGACAGATAAGATGGAGTGTGTCATCTTGGGGGCTGAGCAGGTTTTTATACCACTGGCCAAAATAAAGAATGTAGAGTCAGCTTCTAACTAACTGAGTTGCACAAGTAGAATTTTGATATCAAGAGAGATTTCCAGAAAATAGCTGGTATTATGAGTATTGATACAGATGGTGTTTGAAGCCATGGGACTAAACAAAAGTTGAAGGCAGAATGAATTGAAGACAAAACTCTGAGAAACTTATTTCGAGAATGGGGAAAGAAAGAAGAGCAGTGAGAGACGGAAGTCCACTATCCTGGAGTTCTCCACAAACAGTTCTGTGCGTATCCTCTGAAGGAGACTGCTGACACCGCCGTTAATATCTTCCCTTATTTCCTAGGAAAATGTGAGAGCTCTGACCAAAGGAGTCCAGGCTGTGATGGGCTACAAGCCTGGGAGTGGCTTGATGACAGCAGCTGCTGTGAGCTCTGAGAGGGGGGCTGGGAAGCCCTGGAAAAAACACGGCAACAGAAACAAAAAAGAGAAAAGCCGCAGACTCTATAAGCACCTGGATACGTGAACTTGGACGCAGCAGAACAGGCACCTTTGCTGTGCATCTGTGGTGCTATGGGTGGGCCCTTGTGATGCACACACAGCAGCCGGTGTTAAGACCAAGGGGCTCCTTAGAGCACCAGCTCAGACTAGCAGTTGTCTCAGGTTCCCAGGACCCTGCTCCTGTGGAAGGCCGAGTTTAAGATGAGGGAATTTATGATGTATATTTGTGTAAATATATACACAAGTGCAGAGTAATTTATAAATTGGGAATTTGGGGGAAAGATATTAAAGTTCAGCTGCTACTTGTGGGTTTTTTATTGGCTCCTATAGATTTATTGCTATTTGGACATTTCACATTCTTTAAATGATTTTAACTTGCTAAAACATGGCTGGATTTTTTAGTACATGATTAAATTTATGATACTCAACCTCACACACATACCCAACTTACGCCCCTGATATGGCAGAAGGCATATCAGATTTTGGAACGGGGATTGGCGTGGGTGAGTTTTAAAGCCTTGAGTGTCCACCTCAGAGCGGGGATTACGTGTTTTTTTTGTGTCATAGATGGTTTTGGAAATTTAATGAAAGTTATGGACACTTTCTCCAGAAAAATGTGCATTACCACCTACGCAGATATGCAAAATGTATCCAGAGAGTCATAGATCCCAAAGTTCATGAATTCACAGTTAAGAAGACTTGCCTTTAACGGACCGTAATATATTTGCTATATTTGAAAATGTGTTCTATCTGGGGAATTTAAAATTTTTTATTCACCAATTTAACAAATACTCATTGACCAACTTTTCTATTTTGATGAAGTCTAAAATTTATCTTTTTTCTTTGGTTGCTTGTGCTTTGGTGTTAGAATCAAAGTATTGCCAAATGCGAGATTACTAAGATATACTCATATTTTTTTTCTGAAGAGTTTTAGGGTTTTAGCTCTTAAATTCAGGTCTCTGGACCAGAGTTCACTTTTGTACATAGTGGAGTTAGGAAATGGATCAGCTTAATTTGTTAACATGCGCATATCCAGTAGACCCAGCACCATTTATTGAAAAGGCTCGTCTTCTCCCATTTAGTTGTTTGGGCACCTTTGTGGAAAATCAAGCATAAATGTGAGGGCATTTCTAGAGATGTACCTTTGACAAGTCAAACGTTCATGAGTGGATAACCACTGTCAGTAGTATCGGACTCAGTTTTCTAGCAAGTATAACTTGTAAGAGATGGATGTCTCTGCAGATGCCCCCCCACACACATACACACTCCACATCCCTCAGTGTGAATTGGCATCCGCCTGCCTGCAGCCCAGTTCCCGTACAGGCTGACCGCTTGCCGCAAGCCCTGTGTTCCCTGCTTTCCCACCTGAGGACTTTCCCTGCACCCCAGGAGCTTGCTCAGCCTACACAAAGGGCAGCTTGGAAGGGCAGGAGGTTGAACCCCCGCAGAGTAACCCCCAACCAGTAAGAAGTGGGGGCCGGCTGGTAAGTACCCCAGCTTCCTGTCACACAGCACGTACATTCTAGTTTCTCACAAGATCCTTAGTGGAACTGAGCCCTGTTTGCCCACGGTTAAACTGTCTTGTTAACTCAACCTTTCCTTGCTCTTCTCCCTACCCTGTCTCTGTTTCGCTGCTTCCTCATTTGTGCTTCATGGAGTTGCCTCCCAAATAAACTAACTGAACGTTTGCTTAGAGTCTGAGGAATACAAACTAGGACATCCTGAAAGAATTTCTGTTTTCACTTTTGCTTCTGCCTGGAATATGTCTTGTTAAGCAAACTTGAAGTTTGTAAATAGTATGCCCACCGTTGTAGAGGTTAGTATTTGGAGATTTTTGAAGGCCAGTCATTATCACTTTATTGTCTTGAAGTTTTTTCCCGTGTTTTATTACAGGGGGCATCCCATCCTTTTAAAGCTGAACGTGCTATTCATGTGTTGTCTGTTTACTTTGAGGAAATTAGAAGGAAGTAGAGTTTTGTCAAGAAACCAGTAGCAATGTTTTCTTCATGGATAAACAGGAAAAATTGGTAGCAGGCCAGAAATCCAAGTGCTCCCTTGTTTTGTTAGCCCTTTCCCCTCTTCAGTCTTTGTGGAGAAGTGAGGAAAATTTTTTAAGCTTCCACCATTTACAGCCGTTTATTGTCTGTTGTGTTCAATGTACTGTATACTAGTTGAGGGTGAGAGGCCATACAGAAAGGAAAGATAGTGCTTTCAAAAGGCTCGTTACTAAAAGGTAACAACCACCATTTTGAGCAATTTAGAAACGACTTGCCTGGTCCTGTGGTTAAGGCTCCGATTCCACTGCAGGGGCCGCAAGTTCAGTCCTTTGTACGGCAGCATCTCACGTGATGCATGGCATGCCAAGACAACAAAATGATTTCTTTTTCCTTTCACGATGTACAGTGTGTTGATGCAAAGTTCTAAATAGAACTCAGGACCCTAACAATCCTATCACTTCAGTCTCAACTCCAGTTTGTCCACAATGGGACTGCTTAAGATTTGCAACAGCCAGTATTTCAAAATGCATTCTTTAGGGACTTCCTGAGACTCCACACTCCCAATGCTGGATCAGGGAACTAGATCCCACATGCGTCAACTAAAGACCCTGCATGCTGCCACAAAGATCAAAGATCTTGTGTGCTGCAACTAAGACCTGGGGTAGCCAAGTAGGTAGATAAACATGCATTTTTTAAAAATGTATTATCTTAGAATTAATTTCTCTCTACATAGCAGGTGAATTAAATGGATGAACTTTTTTTGCTGCTGCTAAGTCGCTTCAGTCATGTCTGACTCTGCGACCCCATAGATGGCAGAGGAGTAGCCACGAGCCCTTTCTCTTTATAATGTGTTTTATAAGGACATTGACAGGAGACAGTGTCCTCAGAAGAGGAAAGCTGTTGAGCTGCTCACCTGCCCACAGCCACCTCCCACCCTCTCACCCCAACCCCGCCCTTCTTCACAGGCAGCTGGGATTGGTCCAATTGGCTGCCCCCTCCGGCAGGGCTAGTCAGCCTGCTGCAGCCCTTCCTTGAGGACAATGCCAGCGGCTGCAGTGCCTCTGCCAACAGGATGTGCTTACGAGCCGTGTGAGGAGGACGTGTGTTATGGTTCCCTTGTTAAGTTTTCCTTTTTGTCAAACTCTGGACCATGGCCAGAAGACATTCACTCCTGGGCCTTGGAGGAGCCTGGTGAAGGAACTGAGTCACTTCCTGAGGGTGGATCAAGTGGAGAGCCCAATGGAAGGTACTGGAAGAATTTGGGAGGGAGGGAGGGAGTTGGTTAGAATTCATCATCCTAAGTGTCCCCTACAGGACAGAGTCCTGGCTCCCCTGGGACTGGACCGACCACCCCTCTCACCTGGCTCTACCTGCTGCAGCACCTCTGCTGCTGCCTGTGCCCACAGGCCAGCCCCCTCTGCCAGCACGAGCACCTGATATCCAAAGCTCAGCTAATGCATTTCTTGAAAGCCTTCCCTAGCGTACTCACACAATACTAGGTATTGTTAGAGCATTTCCAGTATGTTCTTAAGTACATATCTTTCTCTGACCTGTTTAAAAATCAATATTTTCATTCCATATGTATTTTCCTTACCATGTGCCAAGCACTGAGTTGCGGAGACAGACAGGAACAAAACCATGGCAAGGTGCTCACAGCCTGGTAGAAAGACAACACTTAGCATGCTTGAAAGTCCCTAACAGAGGAGTAGCGCAGGCAATGGACCCCTCAGGACCAAGATGCCTGATCACCTGTAAGGGAAGACCACCTGGGTGGAGCAGCTTTGGAAAGGAAAATCATCCCGTTTCATTGTAGATGTGCTCAGTTAAGATATGCAAGACATGTCACAGAGGCAGTTGCTATGTGAGACTGAAGTGTGGGAGTTCTGAGCTGTGGATAATTCACTCCAGAGACCCAGGAGCAGAAGACAGATGCTCCTGGCACGTGGTAGAAAAGAGAACGAAGAACTAAGCTGTGTCTCCACTAGTTGATGTTCCTTTTCACATTTTCATTGAACCACATTTATATATAATATATATATGTGCATGTAAAAGGTCTTGTAGGTCTTCATAAAACCGTTCAATTTCAGCTTGTTCAGCGTTACTGGTTGGGGCATAGACTTGGATAACTGTGATATTGTATGGTTTGCCTTGGAGACGAACAGAGATCATTCTGTCGTTTTTGAGAATGCATCCAAGTACTGCATTTCAGACTCTTGTTGACCATGATGGCTACTCCATTTCTTCTGAGGGATTCCTGCCCGCAGTAGTAGATATAATGGTCATCTGAGTTAAATTCACCCATTCCAGTCCATTTTAGTTCGCTGATTCCTAGAATGTTGATGCTCACTCTTGCCATCTCTTGTTTGACCACTTCCAATTTGCCTTGACTCATGGACCTGACATTCCAGATTCCTATGCAATATTGCTCTTTACAGCATCAGACCTTGCTTCTATCACCAGTCACATCCACAGCTGGGTATTGTTTTTGCTTTGGCTCCATCCTTTCATTCCTTCTGGAGTTATTTCTCCACTGATCTCCAGTAGCATATTGGGTACCTAATGACCTGGGGAGTTCCTCTTTTGGTATCCTATCATTTTGCCTTTTTATACTGTTCATGGGGTTCGCAAGGCAAGAATACTGAAGTGGTTTGCCATTCCCTTCTCCAGTGGACCACATTCTGTCAGAACTCCACCATGAGCTGCCCGTCTTGGGTTGCCCTGCAGGCATGGCTTGGTTTCTTTGAGTTAGACAAGGCTGTGGTCCTAGTGCAAAAGTAGGAAATCAAGAAACACCTGGAGTAACAGGCAAATTTGGCCGTGGAATGCGGAATGAAGCAGGGCAAAGACTAACAGAGTTTTGCCAAGAAAATGCACTGGTCATAGCAAACACCCTCTTCCAACAACACAAGAGAAGACTCTACACATGGATATCACCAGATGGTCAACACCGAAATCAGATTGATTATATTCTTTGCAGCCAAAGATGGAGAAGCTCTATACAGTCAACAAAAATAAGACCAGGAGCTGACTATGGCTCAGATCATGAACTCCTTATTGCTAAATTCAGACTGAAATTGAAGAAAGTAGGGAAAAGTGCTAGACCATTCAGGTATGACCTAAATCAAATCCCTTATGATTATACAGTGGAAGTGAGAAATAGATTTAAGGGCCTAGATCTGATAGATAGAGTGCCTGATTAACTATGGAATGAGGTTCGTGACATTGTACAGGAGACAGGGATGAAGACCATCCCCATTGAAAAGAAATGCAAAAAAGCAAAATGGCTGTCTGGGGAGGCCTTACAAATAGCTGTGAAAAGAAGAGAGGCGAAAAGCAAAGGAGAAAAGGAAAGATATAAGCATCTGAATGCAGAGTTCCAAAGAATAGCAAGAAGAGATAAGAAAGCCTTCTTCAGCGATCAATGCAAAGAAATAGAGGAAAAGAACAGAATGGGAAAGACTAGAGATCTCTTCAGGAAAATTACAGATAGCAAGGGAACATTTCATGCAAAGATGGGCTCGATAAAGGACAGAAATGGTATGGACCTAACAGAAGCAGATGATATTAAGAAGAGGTGGCAAGAATACACGGAAGAACTGGACAAAAAAGATCTTCACGACCCAGATAATCATGATGATGTGATCACTCATCTAGAGCCAGACATCTTGGAACGTGAAGTCAAGTGGGCCTTAGAAAGCATCACTACGAACAAAGCTAGTGGAGGTGATGGAATTCCAATTGAGCTGTTTCAAATCCTAAAAGATGATGCTGTGAAAGTGCTGCACTCAATATGCCAGCAAATTTGGAAAACTCAGCAGTGGCCAGGACTGGAAAAGGTCAGTTTTCATTCCAATTCCAAAGAAAGGCAATGCCAAAGAATGCTCAAACTACCGCACAATTGCACTCATCTCACATGCTAGTAAAGTAATGCTCAAAATTTTCCAAGCCAGGCTTCAGCAATATGTGAACCATGAACTCCCTGATGTTCAAGCTGGTTTCAGAAAAGGCAGAGGAAGCAGAGATCAAATTGCCAACATCTGCTGGATCATGGAAAAAGCAAGAGAGTTCCAGAAAAACATCTATTTCTGCTTTATTGACTATGCCAAAGCCTTTGACTGTGTGGATCACAAGAAACTGTGGAAAATTCTTCAAGAGATGGGAATACCAGACCACCTGACCTGCCTCTTGAGAAATCTGTATGCAGGTCAGGAAGCAACAGTTAGAACTGGACATGGAACAACAGAGTGGTTCCGAATAGGAAACGGAGTACGTCAAGGCTGTATATTGTCACCCTGCTTATTTAACTTCTATGCAGAGTACATCATGAGAAATGCTGGACTGGAAGAAACACAAGCTGGAATCAAGATTGCCGGGAGAAATATCAATAACCTCAGATATGCAGATGATACCACCCTTATGGCAGAAAGTGAAGAGGAACTAAAAAGCCTCTTGATGAAAGTGAAAGAGGAGAGTGAAAAAGTTGGCTTAAAGCTCAACATTCAGAAAACGAAGATCATGGCATCTGGCCCCATCACTTCATGGGAAATAGATGGGGAAACAGTAGAAACAGTGTCAGACTTTATTTTTGGGGGCTCCAAAATCACTGGAGATGGTGACTGCAGCCATGAAATTAAAAGACGCTTACTCCTTGGTAGAAAAGTTATGACCAACCTAGATAGTATATTCAAAAGCAGAGACATTACTTTGCTGACTAAGGTCCGTCTAGTCAAGGCTATGGTTTTTCCTGTGGTCATGTATGGATGTGAGAGTTGGACTGTGAAGAAGACTGAGCGCCGAAGAATTGATGCTTTTGAACTGTGGTGTTGGAGAAGACTCTTGAGAGTCCCTTGGACTGCAAGGAGATCCAACCAGTCCATTCTCAAGGAGATCAACCGTGGGATTTCTTTGGAAGGAATGATGCTAAAGCTGAAACTCCAGTACTTTGGCCACCTCATGTGAAGAGTTGACTCATTGGAAAAGACTCTGATGCTGGGAGGGATTGGGGGCAGGAGGAGAAGGGGACGACAGAGGATGAGATGGCTGGATGGCATCATGGACTCGATGGATGTGAGTCTGAGTGAACTCCGGGAGATGGTGATGGACAGGGAGGCCTGGCGTGCTGCGATTCATGGGGTTGCAAAGAGTCGGACACGACTGAGCGACTGAACTGAACTGAACTGATATGTATGTATGTATGTATGTATTTAGCTGCATTGGGTCTTATTTGTGGTGCAATGAATCTTTAATTGCAGCATGTGGGACCTAGTTCCCAGACCAGAGCATAGAGCTCCAGCCACTGGACCACCAGGGAAGTCCTTGAACCACATTTGTTTTTAAGTAGATCTGAAGCTCTTCCTGGGAAAGACAGTAACAATTGCCACAACTGGCATGTGCCAGATGCTTTATCTGCAGGATTTCTAATAATCATAGTAACTCTATGATAGGTACTCTTGTTATCAGTTTACAGGTAAGAATACTCCCGTGCAGAAAGGATCAGCGGTTTACCCAGTCATAGCTGCAAGGAGGCAGCATGTGAATTCCAGTAGATTATCATAAACCCACACTTTCCTAATCCATTGTCCAGTGTCCCCAGATATCCAGTGACTGGAAACAGCTCCCCACATTTTCTCCACCCCAAGCGAGGGCCATCTCATAACCCTGTTTCTCATAAGCATCTCCAAGGAAGCTTGCATAAAACAGTGCAGTTAGTTGGCTGGATAATGGCCCCCAAAGATATCAAGTCCTGATCCTTGGAGCCTGTAAATGTTACCTTGTAGGAAGAAAGGGTCTTTGCAGGTGTGGTTTAGTTAAGGATCTTGAGACAGGGAGATTATTGTGGATTATTTGAGGAGGCCACAAACACAATGTCTTTATAAAAGAGAGACAGAGGGAGATTAAACATAGAAGAGGAAAAGGCAATATAGACCTGGAGACAGGAGGCAGAGACTGATCAGAGTGATGCAGCTGCAAGGCAGGGAATATTCACAGCCACCAGACGCTGGAAGAGAGGGGACAAGAAGGAGCTTCTCCCTTAAAGTGCCAGGGAGTAGGGCAGGCACCAGATACCAGATACCACCAAGGGATAGAGCAGGCAGCCCAGGATTTTAGTCCTTGACACTGATTGCAGACTTTGGGCCTCCAGGACTGTGAGGGAATGCATTTTTGTTGCTTTAAACCACGAAATTTGTGATTTGTTTCAGCAGATCCAGGACACTAATCATGTGGATTCCAAGGACACGCGCCCAGGGAGTTAGATTTAGTAGGTCTGCTTTTTGAAGGGCAACCAGAGCGATTCTGATACTGACAATCTGTGGGCCACACAGCCTCAACTGCTCAGGGAGGGCAACTGTAGGACTTAAACCCTTAAGTGCTGACCGCTGGACCGCCAGGGAATTCCCTGAAACAACTAAATTAGGTCCATCTCCCCAGGATTAATGCTGAGGCTGAGGGAGAAGGAAACAAAAATAAAGACTGAATCAAGTTAAACAGTGGCAATTTCAGGTCTAAACAAAACTGATAGTATAAGGTGATCTTGGGCCTTGTGAACGGGTGACACCAAACTGGACAGTCCTCACTTTAGCAAGACAGCTAGTGGGATAGATAGATGATTTTGGAATAGACCTGCCTCTGGGAGCTGTAGGCACCAGAGGAACCCAGGATCTAGATGGCCACCAGTCAGCACTCATGGGTAATTAGATCAAGGCAGAGACGACCAGTTGTAAGCACAGAGGAAAACACCAGAAGAACCCACAAAAACCCAGAAGACAAAAACAAAAGAAAAAAAAAAAGAACCAAAAGGCAGAAATTAGACTAAGAGTATATATTGTTTATGCTGCTGCTGCTGCTAAGTCACTTCAGTCATGTCCGACTCTGTGCGACCCCATAGACGGCAGCCCACCAGGCTCCCCTGTCCCTGGGATTCTCCAGGCAAGAACACTGGAGTGGGTTGCCATTTCCTTCTCCAATGCATGAAAGTGAAAAGTGAAAGTGAAGTTGCTCAGTCGTCTCGGACTCTTCGCGACCCCATGGACTTCAGCCTACCAGGCTCCTCTGTCCATGGGATTTTCCAGGCAAGAGTACTGGAGTGGGGTGCCATCGCCTTCTCCGATTTATTGTTTATAGACTATGAGAAACTTGGGTTACATATATTTTCCCTTTTAATTTACCCATCTAATCTTGTCTTGCATGTATGCGTGCTCAGTTGTATTCAACTTTGCAACCTCACGGACAGTAGCCTGCCATGTTCCTCTGTCCATGGGATTCTCCAGGCAAGAATACTGGAGTGGGTTATCATTTCCTCCTCCAGGCAATCTTCCTGACCCAGGGATCAAACCTGCATCTCCTTCATTCACAGATGAATTTTTTTACCACTGAACCAACTGTCTTAGTTGGCATTAATTTTATATCACTTCATCTTAATCATTTTACTATTTGAATTTTGGCCCATTTTGTTTAATAATATATTTTAATTCAATCTCTATTTGCTCAATTGCCTGTTTAATATCTTTTTCTTCTACTGAACTGTAAAGGTAGGTGGAAACTATGTCTGTTTTTCTCAGCAGTGTGTCCCGAGCCCTTAGCACAAAGACTGACAGTGGTCGTCTCTCCCGTGAGTGCTCGTAGCTTTTAAAGATGAATGAACCTGTGAAATGGCACAGCCACTTTGGTAAAAAGTCCAGTAGTTCCTCACACCCAGGTATATGCCCAAGAGACTGAAAACCTATATCCACACAAAAACTTGTACACAAATGTTCATAATAGCATCATTCATAATGTCCCCAACGTGGAAGCAACCCAACTGTCCATCAAATGATGAAAAGATAAATAAAATGTGGCACATCCATACAGTGGATTATTTTTTAGTCCTGAAAAGAAATGGGGACTTCTCTGGTGGTCCAGGCCCTACGACTCCAAACTCCCAATGTAGGGGACCCCACTTCAATCCCTGTCAGAGAACTAAATCCCTGCGTGCCTCAATGAAGATGGAAGTTCCTGAGTACCGCAACCACCGGTGCATTCAAATAGATAGATAACAAAGAAATGACACCCTGATACATGCCACGGTATATGGATGAACCTTAAAAACATGCCAAGTGAAAGAAGTCAGTCACGAAAACGTTACCTATTGGATGATCCCATTTATAAGGAATGTCCCGCATAGACAAATCCATAGAGACAGAAGCTGCCTAGGGCTGGGAGTGCTTGAGGGGGATGGAGAGTAACTACGTGCTAGTGGGTACTAGGTTTTTTGCCAGGTAATGAAAATGTTCTAAAATTCAGTAATGATGGTGGCTGCAGCAACTCGGTGGATATGTTAAAAACCACTGACTTGTACACTTTATTTTTTTTATTTTTATTTTTATTTTTTTAATTAAATTTTAAAATCTTTAATTCTTACATGTGTTCCCAAACATGAAACCCCCTCCCACCTCCCTCCCCATAACATCTCTGTGGGTGATCCCCATGCACCAGCCCCAAGCATGCTGTATCCTGCGTCAGACATAGACTGGCGATTCAATTCTTACATGATAGTATACATGATAGAATGCCATTCTCCCAAATCATCCCACCCTCTCCCTCTCTCTCTGAGTCCAAAAGTCCGTTATACACAGCTGTGTCTTTTTTCCTGTCTTGCATACAGGGTCGTCATTGCCATCTTTCTAAATTCCATATATATGTGTTAGTATACTGTATTGGTGTTTTTCTTTCTGGCTTACTTCACTCTGTATAATCGGCTCCAGTTTCATCCATCTCATCAGAACTGATTCAAATGAATTCTTTTTAACGGCTGAGTAATACTCCATTGTGTACATGTACCAAAGCTTTCTTATCCATTCATCTGCTGATGGACATCTAGGTTGTTTCCATGTCCTGGCTATTATAAACAGTGCTGCGATGAACATTGGGGTACATGTGTCTCTTTCAATTCTGGTTTCCTCGGTGTGTATACCCAGCAGTGGGATTGCTGGGTCATAAGGTAGTTCTATTTGCAATTTTTTAAGGAATCTCCACACTGTTCTCCATAGTGGCTGTACTAGTTTGCATTCCCACCAACAGTGTAGGAGGGTTCCCTTTTCTCCACACCCTCTCCAGCATTTATTGCTTGCAGATTTTTGGATCGCAGCCATTCTGACTGGTGTGAAGTGGTACCTCATTGTGGTTTTGATTTGCATTTCTCTGATAATGAGTGATGTTGAGCATCTTTTCATGTGTTTGTTAGCCATCCGTATGTCTTCTTTGGAGAAATGTCTATTTAGTTCTTTGGCCCATTTTTTGATTGGGTCGTTTATTTTTCTGGAATTGAGCTGCATAAGTTGCTTGTATATTTTTGAGATTAGTTGTTTGTCAGTTGCTTCATTTGCTATTATTGACTTGTACACTTTAAAAGGGTGAATCTTCTATGGTATATGAATGGGATCTCCATAGAGCTATCTTTAAAAATAAAAAAAGAAATGATACAGACAACTCCTTTAAGTTATTAAAAATCAACAAGAAAAAATTTAAATTATCATAGTTTATTTTCAAGAAAAATAGTCCTATGTACTTGAGTGGCCGTGTCTGAATGGGAGGGGGCAGACTGCAAAAATCACGGGGCTCCCTGGCTGCGGGGGTCGCCGCCTAGGAGGACTTCACTTCTAGAGCCCCGCTTGGGCAAATGGTGGGAACGCAAGGTGCAGCTACAGCCTCAGAAAAGAGGGTGAGAGAGGATGCCGGAGAGCGCGGGCGATTTCTCTTTCCTGGCCTACCACCGCACCCTTTGTATCGTGCCTTTTTAATGATCTCACACCTCTCGGGATCACCAGAGCCCAGGCGGCTCGCCGGGAGCGAAGTGTGTATTGTTTGGCTCAGGAAATGTGGGGTAATGAAGGTGCCTCCCACTGGGCTGGCAGGTCACTGTATTCCGCTCTGGCCTCCGGTTTGGGGGATGGGTGACAGCGAAGGGGTCCGCGGAGCCGCGCCGCCGCTGTCTGGGGGGCAGGAACGCAGCCTTTGTGCCGAGGCTGCTCCCGGCTCCGGACGCTGGGGGGCGGCCTCCCGCCCGCAGACCCCCGACAATAGCCGGAGAGGTGGGGAAGCCGCACGGTTCCGGAAACTTTTCCCTGGAGTCCTGACCGCCGCCGCCCGCCCCCGGCCGACAGTGTGCTCGGGCTGGCCCGCTGCGGCGGAACCGCACAGAAGGGGGCGTGCGGGGCGGCAGCGCCGGGGCCGCGGGCAGCAAGGGAGGCTGCACGCGGGTCCCTGGCCACGCGAAGGCGCGGGCACCGGACCGGGCGGAATGGAGCCTGCCATGGGGGAGGCTCCCAGCCGCGCACCGGCGCCCGCGCTCTGGGACTGGGACTACCTGGACCGCTGCTTCGCCCGCCACCGTGTCTGCATCTCCTTCGCCCTGTGGATCTGCGCCTCCTCCTGCTGGATCGCCGTCCACGCGCTGTAATGGGGGCCGGGGCGGCCGCGGGGGGAACGGGGCGCTGGCCCTGCTGACTCGCTCTCGGGCACCTAGAAGGGTGAGGGCAGAAAGGGAGGATCCAAGAGGCAGGACAGTTCCAGGGTCGAGAGGAACATTTTGCTGTAGGCTGAAATCAGAGCCTTCTTTCCGGATTCCACGAACGAGGAGGCTGGGCTGGGAGCCCACAGAAGGCTGGGTGGTATGGTGGGCGGGACCGTGGACTGGAAGCCGCCAGTCCTGGGTGTCTTGTCAGCCTTTCCCCACTGACTGGCCCTGTGAGCTGCGCGAGGTGTAAAGTCCCTGGGGCTCACTTTTCCTCGCATAAATGGGGATGTTAGCGCATAGGACCGGCTGGGAGGAGCCAATGACTTAGTGCTGGTAGAGCTCTTCCTAATGCTCATTAAGCAGCGTTATTATTGCTCCTGCACTGCCATCCACCCTTGGCAGAGAACATGAGCCTGTCTCTCCATGTTCTGGCCTCAGTTTACCCAAGGCCCTGCTAGCTGAGAAGGGGAGAGGGAATTATATAACTCTGGCTACAAACTTGGCCCTGGTCTGTCCAATACCGGAAGTGATCTGGCCGAGTGATCACCGTAACCTGGATTCTAAGGGTGATGTCTGGCTAAAGATGGTCTCTAGGTCTTCTGGCACCCTGTCCCAAGCTCTGGAGGATGGTGCCCGCATGTATTCCCTAGGTGGAGGGGGAGGGAGAGAAGGACAACCCGCAGGGAGGCTGGCACCTGCTCACCCTCAGCACTCAATCCTGTTTACTTCAGGCCTGATGTTGTTGGAGAGAGTCTGCAGGCCATGAATAAGAAAACACTTGGAACATTTGCTGAGGGCCTAGTCCTGCCATCGTTAAGTCACCAATCCCTGCCACCACCCCGTGAGTCAGGGACTGTCACTGACTCCGTTTAGATGAGGAAGCCTGAGGTTCTGACAAGTTAACTGACTTGCCTGAGTGAATGGGGAGAACTGAAACCCCAGGACCTACTGGAAGGGGCAGGCTTGGGAGGTGACTACCCAGATCAGAGGATGGGAACTAAGGGGGCAGTTTACCTGCATGGTCTCACATGCACATCACCACCACCCTCTGAGATGGGTGTCATCAGACAGCTTACCCTCCATGAACTAAACTTGGAGAGGTTACGAGCGTCCGTGAGAATGCCCACTGGCTGGGCTGAGAGCAGAGCCTCTGCTGTTCCTCCTTGCCTCAGCTGTGTAGGGGCTGGATCGGGGCCAACCCAGGGTCCCTGACCCCTGAGAGCTGGAGACGTGGCTGAAGAGCACCAGGGCACAGGCAAGGCCTCCACAGGTAAAGTGGAAGGCCTGCATTAACTCACCTTTCACCATAGACCTCAGTGTTCTCCTCTCTCAAATGGGAGGGTTGAAATAAATTATTTCTAACTTGGGTCCAACTCGGGGAGTCTCTAGTGTAGAGTCTTCACTCTCGGGCCTTCAGTTTCAGGATTCAAAATTAACAGTTGACATTCCCACTGGGAGCTTTGGGCTTTGTCTGGCCAGTCAGAAATGTTTGGGAGCCCAGTCGTCTTCTGTCCGCATCAATTTGTCCCAAGGGCTGATGCTCAGAACTGGCCAAATGGTCCTAATGATGTGGAATAAGTCCTACCCTGTGGTTAAAGGAAATGAAACCAGAGCTGCAATTGTGCATCAGTTTAGAAATGTTGGCAGGGAAACATCTCAGACAAAGTATTTCCAAGATCCGACTGATGATGCTGACAGAGACGTCTGCCCCTTCCAGCTTGTCCTGCCTTCCTGCACTTATTCCTGGGCGAATGTGGGGGTAGAAAGTGAGCAGTAAGGGAGAGAAGCCAGCAGTGGCAACCCAAAGTGCCACGGCATCTTTGAGGCGTCTTCCCCGGTGTGTAAAGAACGTGCACCCAAAATGAAAGCAACTCAGATGCAGCTGGCAGAAACCGAGCCATCTCACTGCACAGATGGATTAGAAGGATTTCATGTTAATTGCAAAGAAACAAGTTGCCTTTTTAATTTAGGCAATTAACTCTGCTCTACAGTAAAACTGCAATGATTGGATTACTTTTATAACTCTCCTGTTTCCTTTCTAAAAAAGAAAAGCTGACAGCTCGTTTGTCAGCACTGAGAGGTGGGTCGTGAATTTGAGGCAGTCAGATTGATAGGGGGAAAGAAACTCCTCCTTTCATGGGCCTGGCTCTTGCTTTGGGCTTGTTGGTCAGAGGCTCAGAGTCCTTTCCATCCTTTACTTTTTGCATCTGTAAACTAAGGTCAAAAACACCTGCTGAATATATGGGGAAGAAAGTGATTCGTAAGGACACCAAGTCACAACTGCCTTTTTCAGACACCAGCTCTGGGAGCCCAACCTTACATCTTTGTATTCTGTCTGCACTCCCGTCTGTCCCCACAGGCTTCTGTATCTGAGATGCGGGAGGAAATCTGGACGGGACCAGTCAGCGTTATGGGCTGCGTGCTGCCTCCTGATCAGTCTGTGTGACACCATTGGGGCAATTCTGGCCAAACAGCTCACCATTCAGGTGGGTTGGGACCACAGGTGACAGTGGCTTCTGTTTTGTTCCTTCCCCATGCAAAGCAGCTTTGCCCTAGTGTCTGTGCCCCTGCTGGCCTTTCTGCTCCTCCAATAACCACGTGAGTCAATGCTCACCTCCTTCAAGTCTTTGCTCAAAAATCTCCTCTCAATAAGACCTCCTGACCATCTGTTTAAAATTGTGCCCTGCGTCTCCCACAGCTGCTCCAGACCCCTCATCCTGCTCATTTCCCCCTCAATGTACCATCTGCTTCACTTTATTCATTACGTCTATTCTTTATTACATGTTAACCCTTACTAGCATGTCAGCTTCATAAGGGCAACAACTTTAATTCAGTGCCGTCTCCCCAGCACTTAAAACAGGAGCTGGCACATAGTAGATGTCCAATTAAAAAAAAAAAAAAGATGGGTGCTGTTACTGTTTTTTAGAGCCCAGGCACTGCCCCCACTCATGCAGGGGTATCTGAATCCTTTCCCAGGTGGTGATGTGGGCTTTGGAGCAAATGAGAAACATTTCATGTTTTTCCAAAGTCTGGGACCTTAAACAAATCTGTGTAGAAAGGGGCCTATCTCAAAACACATATCCCAAGGAAGAAGGACCTGTGGGCCCCACTTTAGGGGGCTGGTCCTGGCCTTTTGCCACCCAGGGAGATGTGAAGGAGGGCAGCCTGGCGGTTGGACACAGATTTGAAGAGTTCTAGACCCTGCTGTGTGCAGCATTCTATCAGAAAAACAAATCACCTTTCATTTTGGAGGCAATTCTCACTAGCTGATAAAAGATAATGAAGTTCAGCTCAAGTCCAATAATAACTGATATTTATTAAATAGCAAGGGCTTTTCATATATTAATTCACTTAATCCTTAAATTATGGGTGCTCGCATCATCCCTGTTTTACACATGAGGTGTAAAAGAGGTGTGGAGAGGTGTAGCGAGATTACATAACCCTGCTACAGGCACTCTCTTGTAAGTAGCAGTGTCAGGATTCAAACCCTAGAACACATGCTGTTAAGCACTAAATGCAGTGGACCCTTGAACAACACGGGTTTGAACTGTGTGCAATCACTTATACGTGGATTTTTTTCAAATAACACACACTATGACACCCCACGATCCACGGGTGGTTGAATCTATGGATGCAGAACAGAGGATACAGAGGACCTGCTGTAAAGTGACACTCAGAATTTCCGCTGCAAGGAAGTGAGCTGTTCAGGCGTCCACTATAGTGGCAGTAGCGAGTGCAAGTTTCGGCAGGCGCATCTTACTTTCCTCCGATCACCAGCCTAAGCAACTTTCCATGTGTCGGCTCATATCATCGGCTTCACACTGAGAGAAGTGCTGTTATTATCTCTGCTTCACAGATGAGGAAACAGAGGCCCTGGGAAGATCAGTGGCTGGGCCAGAGTTGCACAAGACTACGCCGTACAATGGAAAGTGTGGCGGGCTGGGATCTTGTCCCATCTCTATGATGCACGTTTTCATAATGGCTTTGGTCACTTGAGCAAAACCCCATTTCCCCAAATGGAGGTGATAACCAACCTCTGTGGGGTGGGAGGTATCCCTGGAAACCCTATTTCAGTGGAACATACGTGGTGGAGGAGATCCAGAACGAGAGGTACTACAGCTGTGGAAAGAGGTTTGAACACCAAGACCTTTCCTTTGCTCGCAGGTCTTCACTGGTGCCTACCTAGCAGCTGTCGACCTGGTGAACTTTGTGTCCATTCTTTTCCCAGTCTGTGGCTCCAAATTCAAGTCTAATTCAGGTGAGTGTGCTGCCACCTGTTCCTGACTTCATCATCCACTCATTTCATTCATCAGCACCTCTCCCTGTCATGCCTGAGCTGGGCCCCTGCCAGGTACAGATGAATGAGCGAGCTCCCCGGCCTCAGCCAGAGCAAGAGATCCGGGCCCTAAAAGGTAGTTAGCGCTGCTAGTGAGGGGTGTGCACACAGTGAGCAGCAGAGGAGGGGAGGGTCTGCAGGTGTCGGGAGAAGGTGACGTTGGAACTGGGACCACAGGAAAGGGCTTTCCAGATGAAAGAGCAGCCTGGGAAGAGGTCAGGAAGAAGGAGGGGGCAGGGCTTAGGGGACAGACAGTGATACTCAGTGTGCAAGTCCAGGGGCTCCAGGTGAAGCCCCACCACTGCTGGAAATGGAGTCCAGGAAAGGACCTGCACAGCCTCAGGCAGAGCAGAGACTGGAGGTGGCTGAGATGGGATGAGTAGGCTGGGAGTATGTGGGACCAGATGTCCCTGACAAGGGGCAGCAACACGCTCAGACCGTCATCTTAAAAGGAAGTGCTTGCACCAGGGCGTAATGTAAGATATCCTTGGGCTCAGTGCTGCCCAGAGGAGGAATGCTCTTTTTGGAGTTGTTCAGCGGAGGATCTGCCTTCTATTTCGAGGGGTCTTTCAAAGATGATGCTTCTTCTGCTCACAGTTTTGATGCCTTGGCACCACTCTGCCCACTCATAGGGCATTCACCAAGCTTGTGCGGGCTCCGCTCAGTGCCAGGCTCTGTGCAGATTCTAGAGCTGCCTAGGCACAGTGCCTGCCCTTAGGGGGCTCCTGTCTAGGATGAACAGCACTGTGTGCACACAGATGTATGTGATAAAGGATAATGCTGACCTGCCTTGAAACATAAAATGACGTGAAAGGCTGAGGAAGGGGAAGAGCACCAGGCATGGGGGGTGGGGGGAATGGGAGGGCATTACCACAGGCCCTTCAAGAGTGGGCAAGGTCTGGCCTGTGGGACAACGTGGGAGCACGTCCTGGCCTCGTGGCCGGGGTCAACACCAGTTCTTCCCACGCAGCTGTCTGTTGGGTTCCAGATCCTGGCAGCTGAGCAGGATCTTGGTGTCTGTTGCAGGACGGGGCTCCCGGGAGAGGAAGAGGAGGCGGCGGCTCCAGGCCAGCGTGTTTGCCCTGGTCCTGCCACTGAGCCTGGGCCCGGGCTGGGCTCTGTGGGCCGCCATCCCATGGGCTTCAGGCCATGACCGAGGGCTGCAGAGGAGGCTGCTGGGCATCCTGGTGCAGGTGAGGCCAGGCCTGCTCGGGCTGGGGGAGAGGGGTATGATGTCGAGGAATACGGGTCCCTCCCCTCCACACAGTCCCAATCAGTGTCCTGGGGGTGGGAGCCAGGCCTAGGCCTTGCTGGGAATAACCACCTAAAAGCAGAAAAGGGTGGTCCCAGTGTGCCTGGGAGTCTCCCCCGGGTGCTGAGTGTATCACTGTTCCCACAGGACAATACAGAAATCCTCGGCTTCCTGCTGGGTGGCATCGCGGCCTTGGGCTCCTGGGTTTCCCGGATCCCCCCACTCTCCAGAATCGTGAGCCTGGGGCTGGGACTGTGGGGTCACCCCTGCAGGTCTTAGGGCATTTGGGACCATCCTCCCAGCTCCAGGTCACTGGGGTGGAGAGATGGTGTCCCCGTGTGCACAGCCGTGTGTGTATGTATGGGGGGGTGTGTTTGTGTATATGTATGTGCGGGACAGAGGGCAGCTGGGCCCAGGCTCCAGGGATCCTGAGGCTCACAGCGGGAGGGCTCTGTGTCCACTCTATTTCTTGTAGCAAATGAGAAACAGGTTCTCAGGAAGGAGCCCCTGGGTTTGGATGAACAAGCATCCTATTAAGGAATGAAAAGGTTTGAGGTTTTAGAAGATAGGATTGTTCAGCTCCTGGGCTCTTTATATTCGAGAGTGTCTTGTTGGCAGATATTTTCCCGGTGTCTGGGGTAAAGGAAGCCCTATGTTGGCCACTCCCCTGGGGTAAACAGACATGACTTGAGATGCCCTGCTTGCCCTTGGCGAGCTCAGTCTCAAGAAGACAGAGAAATGGAAAACAAGGTGTTTGAATGCTCTAAGAAAGAGAATCAAATGTTTGGGGATTTGGAAAAGAGAGAGAGAAACCTCTGCGTTGTGCAAATGAATGAGGGTGGAAACTGTTGACACTGCTGGGTGCTGGGGGTGCCCAGGTTGGCAGGAAGACAGGGTGGGGCCTGAGGAAGCAGAGGCGAGGGGAGGCAACAGGGGCAGAGGAGAGCGCAGGAAAGGCCACCAAGGCAAGAGGGCACCTGCAAGAGAACCACATATTACATGACCCCAGAAATGTGCCAGCCCATCATTTAGTCTTAGAACAGTCACTTGCCCAAGAGTACTGTGTTTTCTTTACATTAATTTATTTATTCGGCTGGGCCGGGTCTTAACTGCAGCACTCAGGATGTTTGATCTTTGTTGCGGCTCATGGGATCTTTAGTTGTGGGATCTAGTTCCCTGACCAGGGATCGAACTGGGGCCCGCTGCACTGGGAGTGCAGAGTCTTAGCCACTGGACCACCAGGGAAGCCCCAGCGCTGTGATTTAATAGCAGTTCCAGGAGAACAGGATTTGGGGATGGCGGGGTCTTAGTTGAGCACTCTGAGAGCTGCAGCCTGAAACCTCCCAGGGCACCGGGCCTCCTCAGCAAAGGTGCGATCTCCAGATCAACGGAGGTGAGTGTGGGGAGCACTGTGCTCAGTTCAGCCCCCCTGGGATGGGTCTTCAGGGTGGTGTGGGGCTGGGAAGCTGTGTCACATGACAGCCTTTGAAGGAATTGCTGCAGGGCCCTGGCCACCTGTATTGTAAAAGTTTCTCTCACCTGCAGTAACAAAGTGTCACAGACTTGGAACAGCAGAAATGTATTGTCTTTAAGTCTCAGCGGCCAGAGGCCCAACCCCAAAGTGTCAGGGCCATGCTCCCTCTGAAGGCCCTAGAGAGGGGTCTGTTTCAGGCTGTTCTCTGAGCTTCTGCTAGTTCCCTGACTGGTGGCAGTACAACTCCAGGATTTGTGTGGTGTTCTCCGAGTGTGTGTGTGTGCACATCCACCAATGCATGTAGTCTTCCCGTGGCCTTTCCTCCATACATTCCTGTACCTGACTTTCCCCTTTTCATAAGGAATAGTCATCTTGGATCAGGGCTCATCCTAACCTCAGCTTAGCTTGGTCATCTACATAGACCCTACTTCTAAATAAGGCTACATTTACTAGCTCTGGGAGTTGGACTCCAGTGTCTTTTTAGGGAAACTCAATCCAACCCATAACACCAGCTCCCCTAAAATACCCCAGGCCAGCCCCACCCCTGGGTTCCTCCCTCTGCTTCATTTTCTTGATCACACTTATCACAGCCTGAAATTAGCTCCTTTAGTTATTTGCCAAGTGGCTGCCTGGTTCCCCAGCAGAGAGTTGGCACCGTGAGAGCAGTCACCCTTTCTGTTTTACTTCTCGCTGTGTGCCAGACATTTGGGGTCTGCCCAGGGTAGTGCCAGGAGACATTTCTTACTGAGCGACTATATCTGGCCTAGAAAATAGGGAGTTCATGGATACAGGAAATGGAGAGCTGTCTTGGGGCAGAAAGAGTAGCCTTGTTCTCTGCAGTCTTAGTGATCAGAACCAAGACCGGAACCAATAACCAGGAGGTTACTGGAAGGGCCACATCCCATTCAGTGAAAGAAAAGACTCCATGGGTTAGACACTTTGCCCAGTGGCTGGCATGTTGAGAGCAATCGGTATTGTTATTTATTCCTGCTTTAGTAGGTAGTGAGCTCCTCATCACTAGAGGCATTCAAGCCAGATGACTCCCCTTGGCAGGAAGATAGAGGGAGATTACATTGGGACTGAGCTGGGTAATCTAGGAGAGACTGCCAGCCCTGAGTGTGTCTGGTCTAGTGAACAAAAGCCCAGAACTAGGGTTCCCTCATTAGGAAGAAAGCCAGCAAGACTGGGGTGCAATGGAAGCTGAGCCAGCATGGCCTCAGACCCTGGATCCCCCAGAAGCTGCTTCTAACTTACCCTTGGTGGGGGCACTGAGCAGTCTGGCTGGGTAGCTTTGGTGGGAGAAGATGCCATTTTTCCAGGGGCAAGTCCTTGAATGGGACAAGGAGTGTGAACGTGCTCTGATCGGTAGAGCCCTGTGCTGACAACATGGGGAATCACTGCTGCTGCAGGAGCAGCTGAGGCATGGCCCACTTCTGACCCCCAGCACAGATTTGCCAGGCAACCACCAGATGGGTTGTCCCCTCAACCATCAGTCCTGAACTGTTAGGCAGGCCCGAGTGTGCTGGAGAAGCTCCCGCCACATCTTGAGTCACCAAGCCAGTTCCAGTCTTCAAGCAGCGATGCTTGAGGCACCTGCTGTGTGCCCAGCGCCACAGGCAAACAGCCCTCTAGCCCTCCAGAGCCCTAGTACCAACACTGACAAGAGCTTGAGTGTTGAGTCAGATGGTACTGGGCATGAGTTGGCACCAGAGTGAGAGCAGAGGGCTCCCCCCGCTGAGCCCCTCTCTGCATGTCACTGCCCCTCTAGCCATCAGTGTCCCCTGTAAAATGGGGTGGGTGGGCTGGAGGACCCCAAGGGTTTCTTGGTATAGTGGTGCTGCCTGCATTGTGTGAGGTAAGAAGAGCCAAGGGAAGGGGTGTCACTCTACCTACAGCCTCTGGGGCTAGTGGTTCGGGAGTCACCCTCCCCAGCTGGGTGCTGTCTGTTTAGGGGTGTTGTGGTGGTTTAGTTGTTAAGTCCTGTCTGACTCTGTAACCCCGTAGACTGTAGCCCTCCAGGCTCCTCTGTCCATGAGATTTCCCAGGCAAGAATACTGGAATGAGTTGCCATTTCCATCTCCAGGGTATTTTCCCAACCCAGGGATCGAACCCACATCTGCATCTCCTGCGCTGGCAGTGGATTTTTTACACTAAGCCACCAGCAGGTAGTGGTGGTGGAAGGAAGGAATTACTTGCTCCCCTTAGGGTGGAGGTGGTAAGGGATGGTTTCCCAGAGTTGAAACAGGGAAGCCTGGGAACAAAGTTGGAAGAGACCCAGAGGGAGACCTAACACTCCTGAGGAATCTTTTTTTTGTTTCCTTTTCCTTGGCTGCTCTGCATGGCTTGTGAGATCCTAATTCCCTGATCAGGGATTGAACCCAGGCCCTTGGCAGTGAAAGTGCAGAGTTCCAACCACTGGGAATTCAGTCCTTTTGAGGATTAAAATTAAAATGGGGAAAATTGACCAAAACATGCTTTTTCTCTTGAATTTTGTCCATTCCTTAGGCAAGGCCTGCATGTCTCCAAATACAGTCATCTAATGAGCAGACTAAGTTTATGTATATATATATGTAAATACACGTGTATATATATATATGTATGTATGTAAACACACATGTGTATATATATATGTAAACACATGTGTGTATATATATACACACACATATACATGTGTATGTATTCTGTGTTAATTTAAATACCTATGTAATTGTATGAATTGGAAATACATATGTGTTTATATACTTAATGTGTATAGAAAGTGACTTTATACCTGTAAATGGTACTTACATATAGATATTGCATATGTTTTCTTTTAAAAAGACCAATATTCATGACTCATTCTCCAAAAATATCCCCTTGGCTTCAAAAATTACCAGAATGTTATCTCTAATTTCCCTGACTTTCCCATCTGGGCTGGTTCGGAGTTGGTGGTCCCAGGAAGAGAAGGGTCAGGGCTTGGCTCTCCATGATTCTATCTCCCTTATGCTCTCTCCACTGAAATTCACGGGCTCCTGCCCAGTGCTGGGTTCCAGGGCACCGAGATGGCGGGGCCCTCAGCCCTGCTCTGAGGAGCTCTCTGTCTACTGAGAAGACAGATGTGTAAAGAGCTAAGTCATGACCAGCGTGAAAGGCACTCTGGTAGAGGGGTATGTCAGGTGTGAGGGACACAGAAGAAGGACTTACTTGCTCCCCTTAGGGTGGAGGCAGTAAGAGATGGTTTCCCAGAGTTGATTTTAAGCCAGGTTCTGAGGAATGAATAGGAGTTCACCAGACAAAGGGGACAACTTTTTTTTTTTTTTGGCCTTGGCTCATGGCTTGTGGGATCCTAGGTTCCTGACCAGGGATCGAACCTGTGTCCCCTGCCGTGAAAGCGTGCAGTCCACCAGACTGCCAGAGAATTCCTGGAAGCAGCTGGGAGCCCAATGGAAACAACTCCTCTGGGGGCCGGCCTTGGTCAGAGGGCTTGCCCTCCAACCTCTCACATCAAGGGGCCTGGGTCTTAGAATCAACCGAAGGGAGCTGGGCGAGGCGGCAGTCCTCCTCCCAGCGCAGCCCCTTCCTCTCTCTGCCCAGTGCCGGGGTAGGACATTTCCTTCCATCCACCTGTGGACCCGGCTCCTGTCAGCCCTGGCTGGTCTCCTCTACGCCTCGGCCATCGTGGCCCATGACCGGCGGCCTGAGTACCTGCTGCGGGCCACGCCCTGGTTCCTGACCTCGCTCGGCCGTGCAGCGCTGGACCTGTCTGTATCCACCCCAGGTCCCGGGGCTGGACTGCCTGTGTCTCGTCTCCCCTCTGCCCCACCACGCCCTCCTACCCGCTTGGTAGAAAGAATTCTTTCTCAGTGGCCAGGGTGGTGGTTTGAAGCCTAGGGCAGGCAGACACAATTGCAGTGTGAAATTCTGTGTTTTGTTCCTTTTTTTTTTTTTTTTAAATAAGCAGAAGGATCTCTTGACTGGAGCTCTATGAAACGGCAGAGGGAATGTGAACTTCTTGGCCCTGGGCTCAGAGAAGAGCCAGCTCCTGTCTCCATGCTGCTTCCCGCTGCGTCGGCCCCACCCTCCATGAATCTGTTTTCCCACCTTTGTCTTGTCTTTCTCTTGGGCCGGAAAGGGCTCTGCGAGCTGACTTGGCCTGCACAGCTGATCCTGCGCTTCCTGTCCTATTTGGTGCTGGAGCCTGGGGTGGGGAAGCAGGGAGAAAAGCTGTCCCCCTTTCTTGTCCCCAAGGGGATGTTGCCCGATGTGCTGACACCCCAGTGACCTTGGTGTGAGGGCCTCAAGGGCAGGCTAAGCTCAGACAGTGGCGGGTGGAGATGCTGACAGTGGATAAGCCTCTGCTGGGGAGGGAGTGTGTGAAAAAACCCTGGGGATTTAGCATAAACAGTTCCGAAAAAGATTTTCTCACTTACTGTTTGAGTCTCCCAAGGTTGCCATAACACATTGCCACAAACTCGATGGTTTAAGCCAAAGGAATTTATTCTCTCAGCTTTGGAGACCAGAAGCCCCAAGTCCAGACAGGGCCACACTCCCTCCAAAGGTTCCAGGAGAGAGTCTTGCCCTGCCTTTTCCGGCTTCAGGTGGGCTCCTGGGGTGCCTTGGTTCCTGGCCGCATAACTCCCATTTCCGCCTCTATCGTCACGTGGCCCTTTTCCTTTTGTGTATCTCTGCCTATCTTCCCTTCCTCTGAAGTTCCTGTTGTGGGACTTACCTTATCCACCCTAGTCCACTGCCAACCTCATCTTAACTAATTCTTGATATCAGCAAAGACCCTGTTTCCAAATAAAGTCGCATTCTGAGGTTATGGGTGGATATGAATCTGGAGAGACGCTGTTCAACCCACTACATGTACCGTCCCTCCTAAGCCAAGGAAGATGGTTTTCACAATCCTTTGGTTTAACAAGTATTCACCAAGTGCTTGTTAGAGCACCTGGCTGGGTAGTGGGCCCCAGGGGGACAGAGAGAATTGGACCTGGCTCTGTCCTTAGATTGTCTTGTGTCTGCTCTGGGGCCTCCCCTGGCAGGATGATTCTGGGGAGTGAGGGCGTCACTCCAGGGTGGAGCCCTCGGGTGCCAAGGTGAAGGCAGCGTCAGGCGACTGAAGTTCTCTGCTTCCTTGAACCTTAACTTCCACTTCTCAGATCATTTTCCTTTCCTGCGTGATGAAGAGCAAGATGAGGCAGGTCTTGGGATTTGCCTCTGAAGCGGGAGAGAACCCCGACACCCAAGCCCTTCTGACCTCTGCAGAGAAGGAGGAAGAAAACCAGGAGGCAATGACTGAGGCAAGGTCTCCCAGCTGGATGGGGCTAACCGGTGTCTGTGCCCAGCGTGGGCAGAGGTGGAGAGCCTCGCCAGGGCCCCAGCCTGGGAATCTTGGGGTCCCTCCAGTGTGGGTTATGCCCAATGCTGAGTGCCCTGAGAAAAGAGGATCCTCTGTTTTTCCAAATACAAAATATTTTTAAAGTTTTTTTTTTTTTGATCACTGCATAAACTTGAACATTTTTTAGCAATGTCGATAAAACAGTCAAATGTCCACTTATGCTATTTGGTAATTTATACATATATTGAAGTTCACTTACTATATAAATTAATACTTGAGTTTAGAAGTAATGTGCTTTTTGCCCACGTTTGGTAAAAACTTATGTTCCTACTTTTGCATACATTTGACATCCACAGCATCACCACCAATAACACAATTTTTTTTAAAGCTGATATTGCTAAAAAGCTAATTTTTAAAGTGTTGTTTACAATAAGATCCACCCTTGGCAATTATGTCATATCTGTAAATGTGTCTGTCTCTGTCTTTACTGATTTAATCAGGTGACCCCTGTAAGTAAGGAGAACTGTGCTAACTGAGGGAGTTTGTCTTTGTCAGAAGTCCTTGGCTGCAAATAATTGAACAAGTGCCTCATGATAATAAGAGAGCTTGTAAAGACTTGAACAGAAAGCAGCTCCCTCTTTTCTAAGATAATTTTTTCAGGAAAAAAAAATCTAGTCTCCTATGAAGACTCTTCACTATTCTCATTTCTTTCAGAGTGGAAATGAGACTCCCTGTGAGTGAGCCAGGTCCACTCCTCCAAATGTTCTAGCTTTAACAGCATAATCTGACTGAGTTAATGAAATAGGAGATGGAGTGTAGGTATGGCCAAGCTAAAAGGGGCGATACAGGTTCTTGGACCAAAGATCCAAGTTCCGAGGAAGGCTCTAATCGGATGTTATTTTCATTCCATTCTAGAATCTGTTATGAAATTATATTCCAAAAAGGAGCTAAAATATTTCAAGAGAGCCTCATGTGTTTAGTGTTCTGAAGAGAGTAAGTAGAGCCTTCAGCATCTCTTCAGCAATCTTTACAGCTCTGGTTCTCAAAGTGTGGTCCTTGGACTAGCATCGCCCAAGAACTTGTTAGAAATGTAAATTCTAGGGTCCACCAAGCTCTACCAAAACACAGCTCAATTGTTTTAATAAGTCCTCTTGGTGCTTCTGATGCACAGTAAAGTTCGAGAACCATTTCTTCTAAAAGCATTTGTTTAGCACCCACCTAAGTAGTCTCCCAGCTTTGTCAAACTTTACAATTATCTGGGGAGCTTTTAAACTCTCCAGGTCACTTCCACACTGGTTAAATCAGAATGTCTGGGGTTAAAAGCTAAACATTAGCTGTTTTTTAAGAAGCCCAGGTAGTTCCACTGTGCAGCAAAGTTTTGGACCCACCCACCTTCTGTGACATCAAAGAGACAGAGAAGATACGTCTTATAGGAAGTAGAAAGTGAGATATGCCATAAAAGAACAGGAAAAATACTGTAGGGATTCTGTTGAAGAAAATGGAATCCTGTTTTTAGAAAGTGTCTCCTTCTTCCCTTTTGTCTTCCTGTCTCCTTTGAAAGAACTCGGATTGGGTGCCGCTCACCACACTCCCACACTGCAAGCCGCTCAGGAGGATGGCAGCCATCAGTCGCTACATGGAGCTGACCATTGAACCGGTGCAGCAGGTAAACGGCCGTGAGCCGCAGCTGGGTGCCCGGAAGGGTGGGGGGTGGTCACGGGAGGCTTCTTGGAGGTGACACTTTAGCTGTAGGAGGCGCAGAATGAGTCAGGAAAGCACGCAAACAAGAGCTTTTGAAGGCCTTGGTAGGGAGGAGGTGGTCAGATGAAGTGGAGCTGGAAAGATGAAAAGGTGGCGAAGAGGCAAGGTCACAGTGTGGAAGCCGACCGTCATCCTGAGGACGATGGGCGTCCAGGAGACTTCCGGACGAGAGACTCGGGGTCAGCCACGCCTTCCAGGGCCATCGCTCAGCCTGTGTCGGGGGCAGATTAGAGAGAGGAGCCTGGAGATAAGGGGGTCAGTGAGGCACGGCTGCGAGTCCAGCAAAGAGGTGGTGTGGCCTGAACCAAGGCCAGAGCTGATGCGGACGCAGAGCTTCAGTGGAGTCAGCGGGTAGAGCAGTGGGAGCTGTGAGGGTATGGGGTGACTCCCGGGGCTCCGGCCTGTCCGAGGGGTCCTCAGCAGGAGGAGGGTTGGAGAAAAGCCTGGAAAAGGTGGTGAGACATCCACTTCACGTCCCATACCCCACTAGGATGTTCCTGTCGAGGCTACAGTGACCTCCCTACCGCTAAATCCTGGGGTAATTTCTGTCCTAGTTGAGATTCAACTCATTCAGCCACCCGCTTCTTCCAGTTTCTGGGGCCCTCCTTGGCCTGGTTTTTCTGACTCCCTCCCTCCTGGCGGCTTCTCCCTGTGAGCCTGACTTCAAGGTTGCAGTACCCGAACTCCGCCTCAGGAGGGCTCCCTTCTCTGATCCCATAGCCCCACCTGCCAGCCCTTGAGATCTCCCCTGCCTGTGTCTCCATCCTTTCTAGTTTGGGCTGCTCCGCTTCCTCTTCATTATCAGCACATGGCATCTCACACATGCCGTGTCCAATACGGAATTCTGGATTCCCATGCCCAGACGGCTCCTGCTCCTCTCCCTATCTTCCTCATGTCGGTGCAGGGAGGCAAACCCAGATCCCCCTCTTCTCATACGCGCTTGTGCCCATCTCACCCGTGGGCGAGTCTTGTAAATACTTCATTTAAAGTAGATCCAGGAACTTCCCTGGTGGTCCAGCGGTTAAGACTCTGCGCTTCCAATGCAGGGAACATGGGTGTTGATCCCTGTTTGGGGAACTGAGATCCCACATGGCAGGGGCACAGCCAAAAAATGAATAAATAAAAATAAAGTAGCTCTAACCTGGAGATTACCATATAAGTGAAGTAAGGAAGACAAGTGCTATATGATGTCACTTTATGTGGAATCTAAAAAATACTACAAATGAACTTATTTACAAAACGGAAATAGACCCACAGATACAGAAAACACACTTACGGCTACCAAAGTGGAAGGGTAGGGGAAGGGATAAGTTGGGAGCACACAACTATGTATAAAGTAGATAAATGACAAGATTTTGCTACATAGTACAGGGAACTATATTCAATATCTTGTAATAAACTATAGGGCTTCCCTGGTGGCTCAGATGGTAAAGAATCCACCTGCAATGTGGGAGACCTGGGTTCGATCCCTGGGTCGGGAAGATCCTATGGAGAAGGAAATGGCAACCCACTCCAGTATTCTTGCCTGGGAAATCCCATGGACAGAGGAGTCCGGCAGGTATAATGAGAAAGAATTGAAAAAAAAGAATATAGGCATATACAGGTAAATATGTATAACTGAATCACTTTGCTGTACCCCTAAAGCTAACATAACATTGTAAATCAACTTTACTTCAATTTAAAAAGTGGGAAACAAGTAGATCCAGGAGCCTTGTTACTGGTTTGCTATTTTTGTACTATCCCCTCCATTTACACGGAGAAGGCAATGGCGGCCCACTCCAGTACTCTTGCCTGGAAAATCCTATGGACGGAGGAGCCTGCTGGGCTGCAGTCCATGGGGTCGCTAGGAGTTGGACACGACTGAGCAACTTCACTTTCACTTTTCACTTTTCATGCATTGGAGAAGGAAATGGCAACCCACTCCAGTGTTCTTGCCTGGAGAATCCCAGGGACAGGGGAGCCTGGTGGGCTGCCGTCTATGGGGTCACACAGAGTTGGACACGACTGAAGCGACTTAGCAGCAGTAGCCGCTCCATTTACAACCAGTAACCCGAAGAGTCTGCTTAAAATGTAAATTATATCTTGCTACTCTTTGTTTTAAAGCACTCCTCTGGCTTCCCTTGTGGCTCGGCTAGTAAAGAATCCTCCTGCAGTGCAGGAGACCTGGGTTCAATCCCCGGGTTGGGAAGATCCCCTGGAGAAGGGAAAGGCTACCCACTCCAGTATTCTGGCCTAGAGAACTCCATGGACTGCATAGTCCATGGAGTTGCAAAGAGTCGAACACGACTGAGCGAATTTCATTTCACTTCACTTCTGGCTTCCCGTTTTACACAGAATAAAATCTAATCTCCTAACACAGACCTGTTAGACCCTCCAAGACCCGTGCTTGCCCATCCCTGACTGCCTCCTCTTCTACCCCGCTTCACTCCTCTCTGGCTACACAGAATATCTCTGCCTACATGCTCTTCCTCCTGACTTTTTTACATGTCTGCTTTTTTTCTTGTCTTTCTGTTCAGTAAAAACGTCACTTTCTCCGAAGGCCTTCTTCCCCCACCACCCAGTCAAGTGGGCGTATTGCCTCTTCTGCTGTATTACTTTCAGTTCAGCTCAGTCGCTCAGTCGTGTCTGACTCTTTGCGACCCCATGAATCGCAGCACACCAGGCCTCCCTGTCCATCACCAACTCCCAGAGTCTATCCAAACTCATACCCATTGAGTTGGTGATGCCATCCAACCATCTCATCCTCTGTCGTCCCCTTCTCCTCCTGCCTTCAATCTTTCCCAGCATCAGGGTCTTTTCAAATGAGTCAGGTCTTCGCACGAGGTGGCCAAAGTATTGGAGTTTCAGCTTTAGCATCAGTCCTTCCAATGAACATTCAGGACTGATCTCCTTTAGGATGGACTGGTTGGATCTCCTTGCAGTCCAAGGGACTCTCAAGAGTCTTCTCCAACACTACAGTTCAAAAGCATCAATTCTTTGGTGCTCAGGTTTCTTCACAGTCCAACTCTCACATCCATACATGAGCACTAGAAAAACCATAGGTTTGACTAGATGGACCTTTGTTGGCAAAGTAACGTGTCTGCTTTTTAATATGCTGTCTAGGTTGGTCATAACTTCCCTTCCAAGGAGTAGGCGTCTTTTAATTTCATGGCTGCAGTCGCCATCTGTATTACTTTATTACCTTTTAAAATGCTCTGCAAAGCACATTTCATGATCTTTTACTTTTGTTTGTTTTCTGTTTCTTGCTGGGATATAAACTTTGTCTGCTTCTGTCTCATCTGCCTCAACCCTGGTGCATCGAGTCACAGGTTCTTGGCACAGGTGTGTTGGAACGAAGAGTTCAGTAGTAGGGGCCCCACTGAGCTGACCTTGGGACATGCTGACGCTCAGAGTTTGGTCCTGATAGAGAGGTTTTACTTATTGTTGTTCCTTGGGAAGTGGGTGCAAATAGACTGTATGTGATGTAAGTGAAGTTCAGGGAGGTTCGGAGCACATTTTCGCAATTAAGAGCCTATTTTGGCCATTAAGCTCTTTTTCCATCGGGAGACTGGGTGGGTAGGTGGGTGATCGGAAGCTCTGGGGAAAGCACGGGGAACCCTGGCATCTGGCCAACGCTTTACATTAGAAATTTTGAAATCATGGAATTTCTGAAAAATAATAATGCAAAATAAAAAGAATGGTGCAAAATAAAAAACAATGATTCAAAAGTTGTGTTCACTTAAACGCAAGACTCTCTGTACCTGAGTCTTGAGAGGATGCCTGCTGGGAAACAGGCTCTTTGGGACAAGACTGTGTTCTCTTGTTCTCTTCCTTCTGTGTCCACCAGAGGGCGAGCGTTGTCTTCATGACAGCTCCCAGCTGGGAGCCTGGAGCCCTGCCTCTAGCCTGGGCAGAACAGTCATCCTTCCTGCGGTGGTCTGTTTATTAGGGCTAACTACCTGTCAGGCTCTGAGTAATCGATACCAACCAACCCTTCTGGTGATAACTGTACTGGTCATAGTGCTTAGAGCGCTGGTTATAGTGCTTAGAGTACTAGTCTAAGTGCTTTACATAGATTACATAATTTAACCCAAACACCCAACCCTTGAGGTTACCATGCTCATTTTACAGAGAAGGAAAAGGGGCCGGTTGAGGTTAAGCAGCTTGCTCAAGGTCACACGATCTGTTGGTGTTAGAACCAGGATTTGTACCTGTCTCTACCCAGATCTGTGCCTTTCCTTACAGAGTTAGGCCGCTTCTTACTTGGCAAAATGGCTGACACCCAGTAAATGCTTGATAAATGTTTTTTAAAATTATCATCAACACAAATTCTTATAACAACTTGAAGTAGATACAAATGTTATTTCTATTGTTATAGAAATTGTATAATTATTATTATGCTAAATTATTATATTTAATACTTTTATTATTATTTTCAAATGAGGCACAGAGAGGGTTAACTCACTTGCCCAAGATCCCATAGTTAGAAAAATCTCAAAAATAGGTTTCAGACTAAGCATGTCTGATTCCGGGCCCTGAGCTTTTATGGAAAAGACATGATTTTTATGCCGCCATTTCATGCCTGCTATGTTAGCAGATTTTTTTTTTTTTTTTTTTTAATGAGAATGTCCTGATGGGCATGTTGTGGTTTGGTACCGTGATGCCTCGTGCTTTAATACACATCCTGTTTGGACTACCCTGTGAAATGGGCAAACAAGCCAGTGAGATGCCCACTCTTCCGAACATCCCCTCCTGAACACTGGTCTAATGAGAGATTTCCCAAGAGGCGCAGCTGGGGCCAGGCTGGGCCCTGAGGGGCTGAGGGCGTGGGGTCCTAGGAGTACACAACTCACAGAATTTGGAACTCCGTTTTATCTGTTGACTCAGGTGTGGTCAGGCCTGGGGAATTTATAGATTCTTTCATTGCTGTGGCTGGGAGGCCTCTGCTCCCCACCCCCCATGTCTCTGCCTGTGTCTCCTTGGTGGATTTTCCTCCCTTCCAGCCGACTCTCACAGGAATCTGTGCCTTGGACCTGTCTAGGGTTGCAGCCCTGCGTGATTTGGGGACCCGTATGAGCAGCTGTTCTTCTCATGTGTCCAGGGCATTTACTAAATCTTATCCTCGTGACACCACTTAAGAGGAGGGCAGGCAGGGGATACCAGCCCTGTCTATAGATTAGGAAAGTGGTGCTCAGGAGGACGAGGTTTTTTGCCAAGGTAAGGCAGTTAGCTGGTGGACTCTTGGTCTGGAAGGCAGGTTGCTGCCCCTGTGCTGTGTCAGTGTGATGACTGCCTGGCTCTGAAACCCCAGCCCACAGCCTCGAGGATCTTGCGGAAATCTGTGTGCCCTGTGGAGGGAAGCTCTCTTCTGAGATGTACAGAGAGATAAATGATAGATAGATTGATGATGACAGGTAGATATGCATGCTCTGAAACCTCAGCCCACAGCCTCGAGGATCTCTGTGGAAACCCATGTGCCCTGTGAGGGGAAGATGTCTTCTGAGATGGACAGAGAGACCAGTTCAGTTCAGTTCAGTTGTTCAGTCATGTCTGACTCTTTCCACCTCCATGGACTGCAGCACGCCAGGCCTCCCTGTCCATCACAAAATCCTGGAGTTTACTCAAACTCACGTCCATTGAGTCGGTGATGCCATCTGACCATCTCATCCTCTGTTGTCCCCTTCTCCTCCTGCCTTCAATCTTTCCTAGCATCTGAGTCTTTTCCAGTGAGTCAGTTCTTTGCATCAGATGGCCAAAGTAGTGGAGTTTCAGCTTCAACATCAGTCCTTCCAATGAATATTCCGGACTGATTTCCTTTAGAATGGACTGGTTGGATCTCCTTGCAGTCCAAGAGACTCTCAAGAGTCTTCTCCAACACCACAGTTCAAAAGCATCAATTCTTCGGTGCTCAGCTTTCTTTATAATCCAATTCTCACATCCATACATGACTACTGGAAAAACCATAGCCTTAACTAGACGGACCTTTGTTGGTAAAGTAATGTGTCTGCCTTTTAATATGCTGTCTAGGTTGGTCATAACTTTCCTTCCAAGGAGCAAGTGTCTTTTAATTTCATGGCTGCAGTCACCATTTACAGTGAATTTTGGAGCCCCCCAAAAAAAAGTCTCTCACTGTTTCCTTATCTATTTGCCATGAAGTGATGGGACCGGATGCCATGATCTTAGTTTTCTGAATGTTGAGTTTTAAGCCAACTTTTTCACTCTCCTCTTTCACTTTCATCAAGAGGCTGTTTAGTTCTTCTTTGTTTTCTGCCATAAAGGTGGTGTCATCTGCATATCTGAGGTTATTGATGTTTCTCCCGGCAGTCTTGATTCCAGCTTGAGCTTCATCCAGCCTGGCATTTTACATGATGTACTCTGCATATAAGTTAAATAAGCAGGGTGACAATATACAGCCTTGATGTACTCCTTTTCCTATTTGGAACCAGTCTGTTGTTCCATGTCCAGTTCTAAATGTTGCTTCCTGACATGCATACAGATTTCTCAAGAGGCAGGTCAGGTGGCCTGGTCTCCCATCTCTTAAAGAATTTTCCACAGTTTGTTGTGACCCACACAGTCAAAGGCTTTGACATAGTCAATAAAACAGAAGCAGATATTTTCTGGAACTCTCTTGCTTTTTTGATGATCCAACAGATGTTGGCAATTTGATCTCTGGTTCCTCTGCCATTTTTAAATCCAGCTTGAACATGTGGAAGTTCACGGTTCATGTACTGTTGAAGCCTGGCTTGGAGAATTTTGGGCATTACTTTGCTAGCGTGTGAGCTGAGTGCAATTGTTCGGTAGTTTGAGCATGCTTTGGCATTGCCTTTCTTTGGGATTGGAATGAAAACTGACCTTTTCCAGTCCTGTGGCCACTGCTGAGTCTTCCAAATTTGCTGGCATATTGAGTGCAGCACTTTCACAGCATCGTCTTTTAGGATTTGAAATAGCAAGATGGTAGGAGGGGCGGAATTGTGTTTAGAATCAAACCCCATAGAGGGCTCACACAAACCTTGTGCGCACCAGGACCCAGAGACCCCACAGAGACTGAGACAGAAGTGTGTCTGGGTGTCCCTTGTGGAGGTACCAGTCAGCAGTGGAGTGCCACAGGGGCAGGGGCTCTGGGTGCAGCAGGCCTGGGTGTGGCATAGCCTTCTTGGAGGAGGTCGCCATTAACCCCAGCACAGAGCCGCCAGAACTTACACAGGACTGGGGAAACAGACTATTGGAAGGCACAAACAGCACCTTGTGAGCACCAGGACCCAGGAGAAAGGAGCAGGGACCCCACAAGAGACTGACCCAGACTTGCCTGTGAGTGTCCAGGAGTCTCGGGCACAGGTGTGGGTCGGCGGGGGCAGTGAGTATAGCAGTGAGTGCATGGGACATTTTGAAGGAGGTTGCCATTGTCTTCATTACCTCCACCGTAGTTTGAAAGAGAAGGTTGCTCAGTCGTGTCCGACTCTTTACGACCCCATGGACTGCAGCACACCAGGCCTCCCTGTCCATCACCAACTCCCAGAGTTTACTCAAACTCATGTCCATCGAGTCAGTGATGCCATCCAACCATCTCATCCTCTGTCATCCCCTTCTCCTCCCACCTTCAATCTTTCCCAGCATCAGGGTCTTTTCAAATGAGTCAGTTCTAGTTTGGCCCCAGGTAGCTCAGTGGGTAAATCATCTGCCTGCAATGCAGGAGACCCAGGTTCGATTCCTGGGTCAGGAAGATCCCCTGGAGAAGGAAATGGCAGCCCATTCCAGAATTCTTGCCTGTAGAATCCCATGGACAAAGGAGCCTGGCAAGCTACAGTCCACAGCATCTCGAGAGTCGGACACGACTTACTGACTAAACCAACCAAATAACAGGAAGGGAACACAGCTCCACCCATCTTCAGAAAATTGGATTAAAGATTTACTGAGCATGTCCCTGCCCATCAGAACAAGACCCAGTTTTCCCCTCAGTCAGTCTCTCAGGAAGCTTCCATAAGCCTCTTATCCTTCTCCATCAGAGGGCAGACAGACTGAAAACCACAGTCACAGAAAACTACCCAATCTGATCACATGGACCACAGCCTTGTCTAACTCAGTGAAACTATGAGCCATGCCATGTAGGACCACCCAAGATATATGGGTCATGGTGGAGAGTTCTGACAGAATGTGGTCCACTGGAAAAGCGAGTGGCAAACCACTTCTGTATTCTTGCCTTGAGAACCCCATGAAGAGTATGAAAAGGCAAAATGATAGGACACTGAAAGATGAACTCCCCAAGTTGGTAGGTGCCCAATATGCTACTGGAAATCAGTGGAGAAGTAACTCCAGAAAGAATGAAAGGATGGAGCCAAAGCAACAACAACATTCAGTTGTGGATGTGACTGGTGATGGAAGTAAAGTCCGATGCTGTAAAAAGCAATATTGTATGGGAACCTGGAATGTTAGGTCCATGAATCAAGGCAAATTGAAAGTGGTCAAACAAGAGATGGCATCAACATTTTAGGAATCAGTGAACTAAAATGGACTGGAATGTGTGAATTTAACTCAGATGACCATTATATCTACTACTGTGGGCAAGAATCCCTTAGAAGAAATGGAGTAGCCATCATAGTCAACAAAAGAGTCTGAAATGCAGTACTTGGCTGCAATCTCAAAAATGACGGAATGATACCTGTTCATTTCCAAAGCAAACCGCTCCGTATCACAGTAATCCAAGTCTATGCCCCAACCAGTAATGCTGAAGAAGTTGAAGTTGAACGGTTCTATGAAGACCTATAAGACCTTCTAGAACTAACACCCAAAAACGATGTCCTTTTCATCATAGGGACTAGAATGCAAAAGTAGGAAGTCAAGAGATACCTGGAGTAACAGACAAATTTGGCGTTGGACTATAGAATGAAGCAAGGCAAAGGCTAATAGAGTTTTGCCAAGAGAACGCACAGGTCATAGCAAACACCCTTTTCCAACAACACAAGAGAAGACTCTACGTATGGACATCACCAGATGGTCAACACCGAAATCAGATTGATTATATTCTTTGCAGCCAAAGAGGGAGACCCTCTATACAGTCAGCAAAAACAAGCCCGGGAGCTGACTGTGACTCAGATCATGAACTCCTTATTGCCAAATTCAGACTTAAATTGAAGAAAGTAGGGAAAACCATTAGGCCATTCAGGTATGACCTAAATCAAATCCCTTATGATTATACAGTGGAAGTGAGAAATAGATTTAAGGGACTAGATCTGATAGATAGAGTGCCTGATGAACTATGGACCGAGGTTCATGACATTGTACAGGAGATAGTGATCAAGACCATCCCCAAGAAAAAGAAATGCAAAAAGGCAAAACGGTTGTCTGAGGAGGACTTACAAATAGCTGTGAAAACAAGAGAAGCAAAAAGCAAAGGAGAAAAGGAAAAACATACCAATTTGAATGCAGAGTTCCAAAGAATAGCAAGGAGAGATAAGAAAGCCTTCCTCAGTGATCAATGCAAAGAAACAGAGGAAAACAATAGAATGGAAAAGACTAGAGATCTCTTTAAGAAAATTAGAGATGCCAAGGAAACATTTCATGCAAAGATGGGCTCAATAAAGGACAGAAATGGTATGGACCTAACAGAAGCAGAAGATATTAAGAAGAGGTGGCAGGAATACACAGAAGACCTATACAAAAAAGATCTTAACAACCCAAATAATCACGATGGTGTCACCACTCACCTAGAGCCAGACATCTGGAATGTGAAGTCAAGTGGATCTTAGGAAGCATCACTACAAACAAAGCTGGTGGAGGTGATAGAACTCCAGTTGAGCTATTTCAAATCCTAAAAGATGATGCTATGAAAGTGCTACACTCAGTATGCCAGCAAATTTGGAAAACTCAGCAGTGGCCACAGGACTGGAAAAGGTCTATTTTCATTCCAATCCCAGAGAAAGGCAATGCCAAAGAATGCTCAAACTACCACATAGTTGCACTCACCTCACACTCTAGCAAAGTAATGCTCAAAATTCTCCAAGCCAGGCTTCAACAGTACATGAACCGTGAACTTCCACATGTTCAAGCTGGATTTAGAAAAGGCAGAGGAACCAGAGATCAAATTGCTAACATCTGTTAGATCATTGAAAAAGCAAGAGAGTTCCAGAAAAAAATCTACTTCTGTTTTATTGACTATGTCAAAGCCTTTGACTGTGTGGGTCACAACAAACTGTGGAAAATTCTTCAAGAGAAGGGAGACCAGACCACCTGACCTGCCTCCTGAGAAATCTGTATGCAGGTCAGGAAGCAACAGTTAGAACTGGACATGGAACAACAGACTCGTTCCAAATAGGAAAAGAAGTACATCAAGGCTGTATATTGTCACCCTGCTTATTTAACTTATATGCAGAGTACATCATGAGAAACGCTGGGCTGGATGAAGCTCAAGCTGGAATCAAGATTGCCGGGAGAAATATCAATAATCTCAGATATGCAGATGACACCACCCTTATGGCAGAAAGCAAAGAAGAACTAAACAGCCTCTTGATGAAGGAGAGTGAAAAAGTTGGCTTAAAACTCAACATTCAGAAAACTATGGGACCTTGGCATCTGGTCCCATCACTTCATGGGAAATAGATGGGGAAGCAAGGGAAACAGTGACAGACTTTATTTTTTTGGGCTCCAAAATCACTGTAAATGGTGACTTCAGCCATGAAATTAAAAGACATTTGCTCCTTGGGAGAAAAGTTATGACCAACCTAGACAGTATATTAAAAAGCAGAGATATTACTTTGCCAACAAAGGTCCATCAAAGCTATGGTTTTTCCAGCAGTCATGTATAGATGTGAGAATTGGACTGCAAAGAAAGCTGAGCACCAAAGAATTGATGCTTTTAAACTGTGGTGTTGTAAAAGACTCTTGAGAGGGGGACTGCAAGGAGATCCAACCATTTCCATCCTGAAGGAAATCAGTCCTGAATATTCACTGGAAGAACTGATGCTGAAGCTGAAACTCCAATACTTTGGCCACCTGATGTGAAGAACTGACTCATTTGAAGAGACCCTAATGCCAGGAAAGATTGAAGGCAGGAGGAGAAGGGGACGACAGAGGATGAGATGGTTGGATGGCATCACTGACTCGATGGACATGAGTTTGAGTAAACTCCAGGAGTTGGTGATGGACAGGGAAGCCTGGTGCTACACTCAGTATGCCAGCTCAGTATGCCTGGTGCTACAGTCCATGGGGTTGCAAACAGTCGGACACAACTGAGTGACTAAACTGAACTGAAACCCCCGCCCATACCCTCGAGGATCCCTGTGGGAAACTTGTGTGCCCTGTGGGAGGAAGATCTCCTCTGAGGTGGACAGAGAGATAGGTGATGGGTAGATAGATATGGGTGCTTGCTAAGTCGCTTCAGTCGTGTCCAACTCTTTGAGAATCTATGGACTGTAGCCTGCCAGGCTTCTCTGTCCATGGGATTCTTCAGGACAGAATACTGGAGTAGGTTGCTGTTTCCTCCTCCTGGGGATCTTCCCCAACCAGGGATCGAGCCTGTGTCTTATGTCTCCTGCATTGGCGGGGCCACCTGGGAAGTCTAGATAGATAGATATAGATAGATGGTAGTTAGCTAGATAATCTCATAAGTTTCTTCCTCCCTTAACCCTTCCCAAGGCACTCTCACAGGCTGCTGGCAGGTGTGCTGGTTAAGCCTCTATGGAGTGCACTTTTGCCAAGTGGAAGTAAGAATGAAAGTCGCTCAGTCATTTCCAACTCTGCAACCGCATCGACTATACAGTCCATGGAATTCCCCAGGCCAGAATACTGGAGTGGGTAGCCATTCCCTTCTCCAGGGGATCTTCCCAATGCATGGATCAAACCCAGGTCTCACATATTGCAGAAGGATTCTTTACCATTGAGCCACAAGGGAAGCCCTACTTTTGCCAAGAGCTATCCAAATGACAAGTGTGCATACCGTCTGACTGGGCAATTCCACTTCTAAGAATTTATCCTGTATATCCTGAAACTGTGAATGTAAGATATAATTTACCACAGTCAGTAATGATTGTAAAAGCAAGAGGTTGGGAATACCCTAAACCATCCATCAGCAGGGGATTGGTTAAACAGATTGTGAACACCCATACAATGCTACAAACACAGAGCTGCTGCAGTTCTATTTCTAAAGCATGTTGTTAAGTGGAAAAGGAAGGAGGATGCATAGGAGGCTACAGAGTGTACTACTGTTAGTGGAAATGGGGGGGAATATGTCCCTGCATTTGCTCGTGTGTGCACAGGAAGTTTGGAAGGACACACCAACGAGGGCTGGCTGCCGCTAGGGGGAGCTCGGTGGCTTCGGGAGGATGGTGGAGGCCGCCGCATGCTACATCCCTTCCTACCTTTGGAACCCTGAAGGACACGAACGCCGTGACAGTGCAAAAAATAAAGATGCCAAGTCTCTGCCTGCCCTTCCCCACACACCTTGCAGGTGAGCTGCAGTGCCAGCAGGCTGCCTGGCGACGGACAGAGAGACACAGGAGCCGCGTCCCTGCAGGAGCCCCCCTCCTACCCTCCGGTTCAGGTCATCCAGGCCCGCGTGTCCTCCAGCAGCTCCTCCCAGGTCTCTTCCATCAACTCGGACCTCGAGGTACGTGCTGGGTCTGCTGGTGGGTGTGCGCGTCCTCCTTCACCTGGGCTTGCCCGTGCCTCCCTGGTACCTGCATCTCTCCGCTCCTCCACACCAACCTCGTGCCTGCTGAATAGTGAATAAGCATCTTCCGAGGACTTTCCTGCACAGTCCGTGCTGGGGAGGACTTTCTGTGGTCAGATGAGTCGGGGAAGCACTGCACACTGAGTCAATGGAAACAGTCACGTTTTAGAGAAATAAATGCTGAATGACAAACTTTTTAAAGAGGCTCCGTGGTTCCCAAACCCATTTGACCAGGGAAGCCTTTCTTCCCCCAAAGGAGCACCAGCTGCTCCCTGTGGTGCTGTCGTGGTGATACACGGAGGCCCTTGGTGGGCATCCTGCCTGGCACTTTCATAAGCTTTGCTTCATTGTGAATTTTTGGATCTGCGAACAAGACACATCACATTCTGTGATACAGAAATGGGTATAACTCTCAGGTCTGTGGTCCTGTCCCTCTCAGCCCCACAAGCTGTGGCTCCCAGCCCTGGTCAGAAGGAAGTTTCCCTTTGCAGCCAGTGAGAACAAGGAGAGCATCGTGGACAGGTGGTGTCAGCAGGGGGCACCTTCGTTCTGGGTTGGTTGGGTTCTCCCACTCCTTTGATGTTTAAATACCTTTTTATGATTTGATGATAATAGGAAGTGGTTAGTTGGTGCTGAGGTTTTGGTTTTGGTCGTAGTGGCCTTACTTGGCAAAGTAATGAGCTGGAGGTCCTGAGTCAGTCCCCCATACTTGTTGAACTCACAGTGAACCTTGAAATCTGAAAGACTTAGAGCCTGTGATTTTCAGGGGTTGAGTCCTGATCTTGTGGCGTGGGCTCCAGGCCGTGCACACCTGCCCAGGCCTTGTGCCCTTCCTTGCCCTGACCTACATGTCCTCCCTGGCCATGGACTGCTACCTCGTCCCCAGGGTTCTGGGCCTTTCTTCCTGGGTCTTCTCTGGCCCAGTTTCCACATGTCAGAATCATACCCAGATGCCACCTACTCACAACCCCCCCCCCCCCCCAGGGATTAGAGCCTCCCTCTCTGGGGTGCCCACAGCCCATACATCTCTTACACCCCTTCTGTTGTGTGCCGTGTGGCCTGGGGGGCTGCAGGGACCTGCCTCCCCTGCTAGGCTGTGCACAAGCTTTTAGGTCTGGAGGCCAGGGCTGCCCTCATCTTTATCTCTCAGTCCTGGAACAAACACAGCTGGTCCCTGAGAGCCTGAGTTTTGAGGGAGAGATTCTATTTCAGACCAGGGACCATTCAGGGTCCGTGTATCCCGAAGTCCTGCATTCGATGCTGTTTGTTTCTTGGGTTTGATCTCAGAATGGGCAAGACACCCAAGGTGCATGGCTTGGCGGCTGGAAGCCAGCAGTCCAGGCTGAGTCCAAGGCTCCAAGGGGAGAGGAAGCCTGAGTACAGAGTGTGTTCAGTGAGGGGTTGGTGAGACGGGGAGGTGGAGGAGGGAGGGAGAGGGTAGGAAGTTACACTCACTCTCACTCTGTGGAAACCCTAACTGAGGTCAGGATTGGACCGTGACCTTGAAAAGTTTGGAAATTTGTCTCTGTGACTGTTTTGTGCCATTTCTGTGTTTTCCAGCCCTTTTCCTTCCTCTCCTCTATTCTCTCTCTTTTTAGACTTTTATTTGCTTAACTACGTAAATCCCAAGAGGATGGGATCACACTCATAAGTGAGGCAAGTGGAAATGAGTACGTTTGCCTTGTTAAATAAGAAATGTAGTTTTAGAAGCTCAGCTGCCCCACCCTCCCAAACCCCTGCCTTCCCCCAGCACAGTCCTCCTACTTCATTACCTGAAATGCACGTACACGACACATGGCAAAGCCCTGAGTGCTGAATAGCTGGGAAGATCACTAGACATAGACACTGCGGGTCAGATGGGATTATGAATCTCCCAGGACAGGCTGTTGAATATGCGAGCAGGGGACAGGGTAGCTTGTCAGACGTGTGACCCTTCGGGTCTTCCGGTAATCTGTATGCTCTCTTCTTAAAAGTAAGATGTGTTTATTGTAGAAATTTTGGAAGATGTTCAATTCAGTTCAGGGTCTTCTGGTAATCTATATACTCTCTTCTTAAAAGTAAGATGTGTTTATTGTAGAAATTTTGGAAGATGTTCAGTTCAGTTTGGGCATTCACTCGTGTCCGATTCTTTGCGACCCCATGGACTGCAGCACTGTAGGCCTCCCTGTCCATCACCAACTCCCGGAGTTTACTCAAACTCATGTCCATTGAGTCAGTGATGCCATCCAACCATCTCATCCTCTGTCGTCCCCTTCTCCTCCTGCCTTCAATCTTTCCTGGCATAAGGGTCTCTTCAAATGAGTCAGTTCTTCGCATAAGGTGGCCAAAGTATTGGAGTTGCAGCTTCCATATCAGTCCTTGAACACCCAGGACTGATCTCCTTTAGGATGGACTGGTTGGATCTCCTTGCAGTCCAAGAGACTCTCTAGAGTCTTCTCCAATACCACAGTTCAAAAGCATCAATTCTTCAGCACTCAGCTTTCTTTATAGTCCAACTCTCACATCCATACATGACTACTGGAAAAACCATAGGTTTGACTAGATGGACCTTTGTTGACAAAGTAATGTTTCTACTTTTTAATATTTCTGCTTTTTAATATGCTATCTAAGTTGGTCATAGCTTTTCTTCCAAGGGGCAAGTGTCTTTTAATTTCATGGCTGCAGTCACCATTTACAGTGATTTTGGAGCCCCCCCCAAATTAAAGTCTGCCACTGTTTCCACTGTTTCCCCATCTATTGGCCATAAAGTGATGGGACCGGATGCCATGATCTTAGTTTTCTGAATGTTGAGTTTTAAGCCAACTTTTTCACTCTCCTCTGTCACTTTCATCAAGAGGCTCTTTAGTTCTTCTTTGCTTTCTGCCATAAAGGTGGTGTCATCTGCATATCTGAGGTTATTGATATTTCTCCTGACAGTCTTGATTCCAGCCTGTGCCTCATCTAGCCCAGCGTTTCTCATGATGTACTCTGCAAATACGTTAAATAAGCAGGGTAACAAACAATACACAGCCTTGATGTGCTCCTTTTCCTATTTGGAACCAGTCTATTGTTCCATGTCCAGTTCTAAATGTTGCTTCCTGACATGCATACAGATTTCTCAGGAGACAGGTCAGGTGGTCTGGTCTCCCATCTCTTGAAGAATTTTCCGGTTTGTTGTGACCCACACAGTCAAAGGCTTTGGCATAGTCAGTAAAACAGAAGTAGATGTTTTTCTGGAACTCTCTTGCTTTTTTGATGATCCAACAGATGTTGGCAATTTGATCTCTGGTTTCTCTGCCTTTTCTAAATCCAGCTTGAACATGTGGAAGTTCACGGTTCATGTACTGTTGAAGCCTGGCTTGGAGAATTTTGAGCATTACTTTGCTAGCGTGTGAGATGAGTGCAATTGTTCAGTAGTTCGTGCATTCTTTTGCATTACCTTTCTTTGGGATTGGAATGAAAACAGACCTTTTCCAGTCCTGTGGCCACCGCTGAGTTTTCCAAATTTGGAAGGTGTAATGATGAAAATTAAGCTGTAAGCCTTTCAATCAAACAGCAGCAGCTCAGCGTGGTGGGACAGGGTGGTCTCCTTGGCTTTTCAGAGCAGTATTTCTTAAAGATCCTGGATCCTTGATGGTGAAGGGGAGCAAGAGGGTGTTTTACTTGATGAGTGTGATGCCGCATTCACCCACCTGTTCCGTCACTCACTCGTTCAGCAAGCATGTTCTGAGGGGGGCGGGATTTGAAAGCAAACCTTCTGAGGACAGGTGAGCCGGCCTGCCCCACCTCACCGGGTGGGGGCCCTTGGTAGATTGGCCACAGCCTGACTGTGACCTTGCTCCTCCAGACCACACACCAAAGGGACTGAGGCCTGCGGTCAGATGCTGGGCCCCAGGTCACCACTTCCTCTGGTTTGCAGCCTCTCTTGCTCCCGGCATTGCACAGTTCAAATGTTTTGTAATGCTGGGCTGCAGCACCCGGGGCATCTGTCTCTACTCTCTGGCCACAGTGGGCATCCGTGGCCTTGACCTCTTATTGTCTTTGTCTATTGCCAACCAGCTGGGCTTCTGCCTCCAGTACAGAAAGGAGCATTTGCGCACTCCCAGCTAAGGTGATGTGTTTACCTCCTGTGTGGGCTTTGGCCTTTATAGTTTTGTGACTTAACTCTCAGAGGGTGGCTTTGTGGCTTTAGGGCACATACTAAGGGATTTGAAGACCCACTTCCTGCCATACTGGGGGAGGTGGAGAGAAGAATGGCCCCTCAATACAACATACACTGTATCCACATCACTCAGCTCACGAAGCATTTTAAGACCATTGCTCACAGTGACTGAGGTTGTGTCAATGAGCCACACATGGTATGTTCTCTACTTCACAAACACTGTTTGGTATAATCCTTCTAACAGCCCGAGGCAAAGACCTTTAAATATTTGTTTCCCAGAAGAGAAAACTGAGATTAAGTGAGTTTAAGTAACATGCCCAAGAAAACATCATCACCATCATCACAGTTATAATTCGCAGACCTGGGGATCTGAACCTGGCTCAGAAGTCTGGCTCAGAAACCCTGTGTTACCCACTACACCCCGCTGCCTCAGCAGGAGCTCCCCTGGGAGGGAGGCAGGACTCTCCACAGGACTCCTCCGCTCACCTGTGCTCTGCCTTTGTTCTCAGGCAAGGCCCTGTCTAGCAGACAGGATAAAACATTGGGGTTTACAAGGAATTTCAGTGATGCAGAACACACAAGAGAAGGGGGGGATCAGTCAGATAAGATGTGGAAACTTGCCTGAAGGGAGAACTGGGTTCACTGATCCTCAAAGTGTGCACCAGCTGGGCTGGTCAAAGTGTGCACCAGCTGGGCTGGTCAGGGCACTGGATGAGTGTGACTTGTGACTCTGTGGAGAGGTCATTTGTGGGGGCTGCCTGGATTTCTGCATGTCTCCACAAGAGAGGGCACATTCCACAGGGACGGTGCCCACTCATTCCCTCGGCCATTAAACACGAGGTAGCCCTACCCCTAGCACAGCTGTCCGAGGGCATCCTGCGCACCTGTGGAGGAGGGGTCAGCAGCCGCAGTGGGTGGGGGGCTGGGCCCACAGGGAGCAGGACTTTCCAGCCAGCCTCCTCACTTGCCAGGACAGTGGCCAGCCCCTGCTTCATGAGTGCAGGGTCACCCTCGTGTTGAGACTCCGCTTGTGCCTTTAAAGGCTTTCCCCCACTAGCCTCTGGGATGCAAGAAAGGACTGAGTCCCTCTTGGTGAGGAAGGAGCACTTAGTCATTTTTTTCCCTTCTGTGCTTCCGAGCGATGCTGTCGACCTGGTGTAAGAAGCTTTGTAGGAATTCTGCAGCGGAATTCTGTAGGAATTCTGTTTCTGTCAATGAAAGAAAGTCTGCATGTTGAGAATGACTGGCTGGAGCCGGCACAGAGAGTGTGTGTGTGTGTGTGTGTGTGTGTCTGTGTCTGTGTCTGTGTCTGTGTGTCTATGTGTCTGTGTGTGTGTGTGTGTCTGTGTGTGTGTGTGTGTGTGTGTGTGTCTGTGTGTCTGTGTGTGTCTGTGTGTGTGTACAGAGCCAACACCAGATATCAGATTGCTGTCTGAAGAGGCTCCAGTCCCAGCCCCTGTGTCTTGCTAATTCTGTGCCTGAGGCTCTTGACAACCTTGACAACAAGCACTGCTTGTTCCAGACCCTGCTTCCAGCACCCGCAGGTCAGGACAGAGGCCTCTGATGTTTGTCCTTCTTAAAGCCACATCATTCTTTTAAGGAAAAAACAATTAGTTAAAAAAAAGAATACACACACATCATCCCTGGTGGCTCAGACGGTAAAGAATCTGGCTGCAATGTGGGAGACCTGGGTTCGACCCCCAGGTTGGGAAGATCCTCTGGAGAAGGGCATGACAACCCCCTGCAGTATTCTTGCCTGGAGAATCCCAGGGATAGAGGAGCCTGGCAGGCTACAGTCCATGGGCTCACAAAGAGTCAGATACAACTGAGAGACTAACACGCCCACATACACTGACTCTAAAAGTCCTAGTTTTAAAAGAAAATACATATAAGTATGAAGAAAGAGGCCAGAACATTCCAATAGGCCCCAAAGGCTAGAAATCAAGTTTCGGGGTGTGGTATCTGCCCTGCCCAGATCTGTGTGCTCCTATGTGCCCTGTGGCCAAGAGAGATGGTATGTCTGGAAGTGTGTGGAGAGTCAGCCAGTTCCCCTGGGGATGAGGAGAGACTCTCCACTGGGCCCCGAGGGCAGCAGGGCTGAGCAGAAGAGAGGGCGCTGAGCAGGGACGGGGCTTGTTAGGCTCTCACCTGCCTGGTGGCCATACTTTTCTGCACTGGACTCCTTGGGTTTGAGTTTCTCCCTTTGTAAACAGGAATCAGGAGACCTGCCCTGCCTACATGACAGAGATTGTGAGGATCAAATGGGGGTGCTGCTGGGGCTCTGCAAACCTGTCGATGGTTCTAGATGCGGTGCGGTGGACAGCAGGCTGCAGGTGGGCTGGACACCCACGCTGGCCCTGGGTCCCTGCGCCAGGCAGTGCCGTTCATTTTTCTGAACTTGCTCTGTAAGTGAAGATAATGAGCTCAGGGAGCTGGTGAGGCTGACAAAGCACCGTTCCCACAGATACTCAGCTGTGGACCAGGTTATCTTTCAGGCCCCATTTAGCAAGTGACTCTAGGTGTGAAGGTGTATGGCTGGGGGAGGCAGGCGGAGGTTAGTCACACTGAGTCAGTCCTTTGGTTCTGAGCAGCACATGAATAGCAAAATTTCTTCCAAAAACCCCACAAATATACAATGTTATATGTCAGTTATATCTCATATTTTAAAGGGTAAAAAAATTTTTTTAAAGAATCAGGAATAGGAACCAAGGTTGCCAGGGCCAAGGTTGCCTGGTGGTCCTAGAGTTTGGCTTAAATACAGTATTTGTAAATCCCTGTGACTGGAATAGAAAGGGCCCTTTTCCCAACCCCTGCTGCCCACCGTTGTGATACATATGGCTTCTCCATCTCGACCCTTTATGCCAACCTTGGCATGTCCCTGCATTGAAACTGTCATCTTTATTAAGGAAACCAGCCCTCCGTGGGTCAGAACTCCTCCTTCACCGGTCCAGGTCACCAGGGGCCTTGCACATAGCACTCCATGGCTTGTGACCCATTTTGCTATCTCACATCCCATTTTACTCACTACAGACCATGAAGGAAGAGCCGAGTAAAAAGTTTGAGCTGGTCAGTTCAGTCGCTCAGTCGTGTCTGACTCTTTGCAATGCCAGGCTTCCCTGTCCATCACCAACTCCCAGAGCTTGCTCAAACTCATGTCCATTGAGTCGGTGATGCCATCCAACCATCTCATCCTCTGTTGTCCCCTTCTCCTCCTGCCTTCAATCTTTCCCAGTATCAGTCTTTTCCAGTGAGTCAGTTCTTCTCATGAGGTGGCCAAAATATTAGAGTTTCAGCTTCACTATCAGTCCTTCCAATGAATATTCAGGACTGATTTCCTTTAGGATGGATGGACTGGTTGGATCTTCTTGCAATCCAAGGGACTCTCAAGAGTCTTCTCCAACACCAACAGTTTAAAAGCATCAATTCTTCGGCGCTCAGCTTTCTTTATAGTCCAACTCTCACATCCATGCATGACCACTGGAAAAACCATAGCTTTGACTAGACAGATCTTTGTTGACAAAGTAATGTGCCTGCTTTTTAATATGCTGTCTAGGTTGGTCATAGCTTTTCTTCCAAGGAGCAAGTGTCTTAATTTCATGGCTGAAGTCACCATTTACAGTGATTTTGGAGCCCCCCAGAATAAAGTCTGTCACTGTTTCCACTGTTTCCCCATCTATTTTCCATGAAGTGATGGGACCAGATGCCATGATCTTAGTTTTCTGAATGTTGAGTTTTAAGCCAACTTTTTCACTTTCCTTCATCAAGAGGCTGTTTAGTTCTTCTTTGCTTTCTGCCATAAGGTGGTGTCATCTGTATATCTGAGGTTATTGCTATTTCTCCCGGCAATCTTGATTCCAGCTTGAGCTTCATCCAGCCTGACATTTTGCACGATGTACTCTGCATATAAGTTACATAAGCAGGGTGACAATACACAGCCTTGACATACTCCTTCCCTAATTTGGAACCCATTTGTTGTTCCATGACCAGTTCTAAATGTTGCTTCCTGACCTGCATACAGATTTCTCAGGAGGCAGGTCAGGTGGTCTGATCTTCCCATCTCTTGAAGAATTTTCTACAGTTTGTTGTGATCCATGCAGTCAAAGGCTTTGACATAGTCAGTAAAACAGAAGTAGATGTTTTTCTGGAACTCTCTTGCTTTTTTGATGATCCAACAGATGTTGGCAATTTGATCTCTGGTTTCTCTGCCTTTTCTAAATCCAGCTTGAACATGTGGAAGTTCATGGTTCACGTACTGTTGAAGCCTGACTTGGAGAAATTTGAGCATTACTTTGCTAGTGCGTGAGATGAGTGCAATTGTGCAGTAGTTTGAGCATTCTTTGACACTGCCTTTCTTTGGGATTGAAATGAAAATTGACCTTTTCCAGTCCTGTGGCCACTGCTGAGTTTTCCCAGTCTGCTGGCATATTAAGTGCAGCACTTTCACAGCATCATCTTTTAGAATTTGAAATAGCTCAACTGGAATTCCATCACCTCACCAGCTTTGTTCATAGTGATGCTTCCTAAGACCCACTTGACATTGCATTCCAGGATGTCTGACTCTAGGTGAGTGATCACACCACCATGATTATCTGGGTCATGAAGATCTTTTTTGTACAGTTCTTCTGTGTATTCTTGCCACCTCTTCTTAATATCTTCTGCTTCTGTTAGGTCCGTACCATATCTGTCCTTTATTGTGCCCATTATTACATGAAATGTTCCCTTGGCATCTCTAATTTTCTTGAAGAGATCTCTAATTTTTCCCATTCTATTGTTTTCCTCTATTTTTTTGCATTGATCACCGAGGAAGGCTTTCTTATCTCTCCTTGCTATTCTTTGGAACTCTGCATTCAAATGGGTATAATTTTCCTTTTCTCCTTTACCTTTAGTTTCTCTTCTTTTCTCAGGTATTTGTAAGGGCTCCTCAGACAGCCATTTTAGCCTTTTTGCATTTCTGTTTCTTGGAGGTGGTCTTGATCACTCCACAGTGTCACGAACCTCCATCCATAGTTCTTCAGACACTCTATCTATCAGAGCTAATCCCTTGAGTCTGTTTGTCACTTCCGCTGTATAACCATAAGGTAGAGAGGTAGAGAGCTGGTAGAGATAGGGAAAGAATGTATGAGAGCTGAAACCATGTTTGATCCCAAGTTAAGTGCTACAGAACTGCTTAATTAACTAAAAAAATAGGAAGGATGAGATACTGAAGTGCACGGTGGAAGGTTTAAATGCCTGAGAGGTGCAAGAAAAATAAAAAAGGAAATCTACTTAATGAAATCTAAGACTGAACTGTAGCTGGTGTGTATCTGGCCAGTCTCAAAACTTTATGTTCATAAAAACAAAAAAAAACCTTTATAACGGGTCCTGAGACCAGCAGCATTTCACCACCCGAGTCCTGGGGAAGTCTCTTCTCCCTAAATATAAGGAGGGAGTTGTACAGATGGCCTCTGGGAGCCCATTCAGCTGCCAGTCTGGAAAGTGACTCTCCTCAGTGGCAGAGATACGCCTCAGAGTCTTCAGGAACAAAGAAGTTAGCGCATGACCTGGGGCAGGTTTCAGAACACAAAAATGTGTACTTTTAGCAATGAGGTGAATTGAAATACTGTGTGCTGTGGTTCATGAAAGTGATGGAATTGTGGTCCTAAAGGCAATTTAAGGGTGTATAGAAATGCTTATTCTGTGTTAAGAGAGAAAAGCAATTTGCATAATTTGATTTTTGTGTGTGTGTTTCAGAGGGCTGTTCCTTCATTAAATCATAAAGGCTCTCTTTCAGAGATAGAATTACATGCAGTCTTCAGTTTGGTTTTTTTAAAAGTTTCTATACAAAAATGAACAAATGTTGCCCCTGAAACAGGGAAAAAACTACAAAAATGTTAGTTATGTTCACTTGTTTTCCTAAGGGGTGGAGAGAGACCTCAGTTACAAAGATTTGGATTAATCATACTTCTTAGGGACAGTCTCATCTACTACTTCCACTAGAGGGCACTCTTCTGAAATTTTAGGTTGCTGAAGATTTTGGAAAGGAGGTTCCAGGGTTTCATTTCAAACCTAGTTGGAGGACTCCAGCTTCTTTATTTGTTTGCTTACTTGTTTGCTTGTCTTTAAATACACTTTTTCTTTGGGAATAATTTTAGATTTACAGAAAAGTTACAAAGGTAGTGCAGAGAGTTCTTGTTTACCTTCACTCAGTTCCTCCTAAGATTAACACATTGCAGCACCATGCTGCATGTGTCAGAACTGAGAAATTAACATTATTACGGTAGTACATTACTGTTACCTTGTACAGACTTTATTTGAATTACACCAGTTTTTCCATTAAAATGCTTATTCTGTTCCAGAATATAATCCAGTATGTCACACTGAATTTAGTAATTTTTTTAAAAACAAACTACAAAACTCACTGTGGCAATCGCACATCACCAATGATACTTTACATGAACATGTGTATTTTCTAAAGAAAGATGAAGGTTACCATTCTTTCTTTCACCTCTCATTTCATTTCCATTACGTTTGCAGAAGTTATGTAACTTTTTGAATCCCTATGTTGTCATCAACATTTCCGTCCTTTGCACTGTATGAGGAACCATCATTTTTAGTAATTTCGTATCTTCTCCAATTAATCTTTTTTTTTTTTTCAGTTTATGTTCCCTCCAGCAGGATGTCATTAAAAAATCAATGCTGTGGAATTATAACAACTTTGTTAGGTGTAATAATGGCATTGTGCTTAGGATTTTTTTAAAGTTCTTATCTATAAGATAATACTGAAGTATTTACAGACGACATTATTTACTTTAAAATACTTAAGCCAATGAAAGCTTGGGGGAGCTAGAACAAATGAAGGAGGGTGTGTCCCTGGGTGTTATTCTTTTACTTTTGTGTATGATTGAAAATCTTATAATTAAAGAGTTGTTCAAAAGAAAAAGGCGTGGCACAGCTGAAGTCAGCGGTGACTCAAGTTTTTGAAGTACATTCTGTCCTCCTGCAAAAAACGGGAAGGGCTTCATGGGGGAGGATGGGAAGGCAGGAGAAGAGGGAGGAACTGGGGAGAAGACTGTCAGGCTTCCTTTTGCCTCACCCACCCCATATTCTGCCCTCTCTCCTGCTGGGGCCACCACATCCTGCCCAGGGAGGGACAGGGAGCTTGTGTGGGGGCACGGACCAAGAACCCAGCTTTGGTGCCGCTTCTCTGCCCTCCTCAGAGTCAAGATGGGGTCTCTGCCCTTTGCCCCGGGCCTACCAGGTGCCCTGGGTGTGAGCTTGCAGCAGAGCTCTGCCAGCACAGCCTGGGACACCTCGCTGCCTGCTCCGCCCCTTCCTCCACCTCTGGCCCAGAGTGGAACTCCACCCGCAACCCCCCACCCCCACACACACATAGCTGAGCCCCATCTCTGGGCTAGCAGTTATCAGCAGACAAATAGAGGGGTTCAATAAAGTTTTTATAATCTTCATTCAGATAACACAGCTACACACACACACACACACACAAACACACATGTCCCGGGCACTGCAGGAGGTGCCGGAGGAATGAGAGCAGATGGCAATGTTACCCTTTAAGAACCTGAATCAGATATATTTGAGGTTTGGGGTGGAACCAACTGTACAGTAAAGGCTGATTAAAAATGAATCTCGGGTGGTAGCAAATACCCTGGAGTTTCAAAGTGAAGATTTTATTTGCATCTCTTTTTCTTAGTTTTATGGTTTCGAGTTGACTCATCTCAGCCATGTGGTTAATAAATGGAATCTTCATTGTTATGCCTAATAATAATAAATCCTAATAATAGTAATTTAAAATCTGTATAGATGATAATCTTTTTCAAGCCCTTCATAATTATCACAATTATCCTAGTGACCATTTAACTAAATTGGAGCCGCTAGTAGCTGCTGCCTTCTTGCTTGCTGAAGTCAGCTGTTCCTTTGCCTCCAGCCCAATGGAGGGCCAGGCTTCTGGCTCAAGGAGCTGATGTGCTGGCGCTGATCTCTGCTCTGCTCCATGATGGTGGCAAACTCTATTCAACACTTTTTTTCTTTATCTCTTTTTATTCTGCAGCAGAAGTATTGGGAAGCCCTAATCTCGGAGCAGGTATGGACAATCGTGCTCTCTCTTTACTCCAGAAGGGACTTCCTGTGGCTTGATTTCAGTTCCTGTTTTTGTGAGCCCCTCTTAGATGGCTGGGCCCCTGCCAAATTCCTCTAGGGGAAAAAAATCTGAAAATAAGAGGAGAGTCTGAAAGTTGAGGTTCTTTCCAGGCTCTTTCAGTTCAGAGTTCTTTCTGCTTTGTCCAACCCATCTAGTGGGGATTCAGAGAAGATGCATTACCCAAGGAAGAAATGTGCTTGGAACAAAAGTCTCTGAACGGGAGGAAGCCCAGCAGCTCCCTAGTGGCAATGGTGCTGGGAGTGACTGAGAGAGCATAGATCAACATTCCCCCCTGTTGTCACTTGGAGACCTTGGCCAGCTGACTCCTGTCTCCCTGCCATCCTCAACTCCAAGTGACAAATGAGCACATGATTCATGACAGCCACCTGTGCCTGTCACCTCCCAGGATTTTTTTTGTTTTTATGATCAGAGAGTAGATTATCTTCTGCTCAAATTCTCTGCATGCCTGGATTCCAGCGATGTTTTTATTACTTAAAATGACATTTAAAAACACATTATTTTGGGAATTCAGAAGGAAGAGATTTAAAACATTTTTGAAGGTTTTAACCCAGTTTAAAGAGTGCCTCATCAGAGTTTCTGTTTCCTGGCAGCTGAACTGGTCAGGAGTAGCAAGGATAACTCTTAAGAAGACATTTTAGGAGCTGGAGCAGTGGTTCTGATACATCAGGGTGGCTAAGAATCACCCTAGGAGCTCGTTCAAATGCCAAGCCTTAGATCCCAAGCTACAGATGGGGTCAAGGGAGCCTTTTTGATAAGCACCCTGGGCCCTCCTGGTGAGGCTGGTCCAAAACCAGACCTAGCACTTGGGTCTCCACTTGAAAATAGAATTCACCCAGAAACACACTGTCCATTCTCAGAGAACGGACCAGGCCCCTGCTTCCACTGCTAGGCAACTGGGTCTTGGAGGCTGAGGGGCCAGGGAACTCTTTTACTTGGCATTTCTGATAATGTCTGGAAGAGATTTGCTTAGAGGTATACCCCCCAAGTCTGCAACCACAGGTAGATGAGAAACCGGCACCAGAAGGGCCTGACACAGCCCCAGACATGGACGAGGGGCTGAGCTGCCCCAAGCAGATCAGCTCGGGCACTCACCAGCAGGGTGACTGGGAGATGAGGTGGTCATTTTAACGCAATGCTATTTCTCATGACCAAGTAGTAGAATCAATTCAGTTATTATCAGTAAAGCACGAATTAAATTGGACTCTTTCTGTTCAGAGCTACAATTTGTGTTTTATAACTGGCAGGCTGCAGGCATTGTCTGTCAAGTGACTCAGGGAGCCTTGAGGACCTTGTCCTGACCTTCTAAGGACTGGATTGTTTGATTCATGTTTGAGCAGCTGGAGGAGCATTTTTCTTGAGTGCACATCTATGCCTAGCTCTATTTTCTTGCCCAAATAGATTGTCTAGCCTGGGCTGACACATCCTACATGGCGTTTGCTTGTTGTTTCCTGGGTCTTTTGATACCCTCAAATGCAGCCTTGTGACTCAGAATCACCAGTCATAGAAACTCAGAAATGAGAGCTCATGTTATCTAGTTCCTGATTCAGACTCCCAGTTCACACAAGGAGAAATTAAGACCCACAGAAGAGAATTGAGCCTGACCCCCACATACCTCTGTGGCTGGAATCAGTAAGGATTCCCTTGCTTTTGGCCCGCATACGGAGCCTTCTCTCTTATCCATCCTATTAGAACAATAGGAAGACTTTGGTACCGCATCATCAGTACCTGTGTGCTCACCTTTTTTTTTTTAACCTTTTACCCCTACTCCTGCAAATTTCGGTTTCCCATACTTGTCTGAGTCAGTGATGAAATATTCACTGGCACTGACCACCACTCTGGATTAGGTTTTAAGTGTTTGTTTTTGATGAGTTAGCTGACCTCAAGTTCAGAAGAAGCACCATATGGGGGGCGGGGGGCAAGGGTAGACTAGTGCCCTACTCTTAAGGGGCTCTGTTATCTACCTGAGGACAAGGTAGACACTCAGGCAAGGGGCAGGACCTCCCATGATCAGCCGCAAACCAGTGATACAAGCAGTACAGAGAAGAGGGTAAGAGCTCAGTGGGTGTCGTGGTAGGCTTCTAGGAGGAGGAGAAACTTACCCAGGCCATAAAGAATAGGTTGAGTTTTCCTGCTCTTTTCTGGGAATGAGTCTCGCATAGAGATAGAAATTCTCTGGATAAAGGGAACATGCCTCAGGCTCACTGGAGAAGGACTTGGTGAAGACAGGGGGAACAGAGAACGGGAGGGGAAGTAGGACTGATCTATTCAGGGTAGCTGTCCATTAATTCCTTGATTTAGAGTTACACTTGCCCTGTTAGGTCCTCGAATCACAGGCCTGGTTAACCTCTCCTTATCTGTTTGTTCTTGTCTGTGCCTGGGCCTTGAGAACCAGGACTGGAGCTGTTGTTGGGGGAACTGTAAGAAATAGGATGGGTCTCGTCCACCAAGGTACCTCTTGTGTCTTCTTTCCACAGTGGGATCCTGAAGATGTAAACCTTGGAGGGAACAAAGACAGCATGGAGACACTCAGATCACAGGCACACAGGTGGTCTGTGAAGCCAGTGGACTTGCCCTCTGATGAGTAACACTTTCTGGAGCCAACTCAGCAGCTCAGAGCCCAAGGTCAAGCATTTGTCAGGAACTGAGCAGGGATCAACCTGCAGGGACAGCCTTGGTAGGAATTAAGCTTCTGCTGAGGCTGCCCATGAAAGTGAGGAACCAGAAGCTGTCATGGAGCTTGGCTGGTCTGCACCACAGCTCAGAATGGAGCTAAGACTTTGGGCCCAGTGGACAGACTTGAACAGGCCCAAAGTTTGTTCTAAAGATCTGCAGTTTGTCACAAACCACTCGTGCTTTGACATAAAATCTAAAGGACTTTGGGCCCTCTTTTCCTTTTCCCTTTGGAGTCAACCATACTCTGAATATCTGCTGTGAATGAGTTCATCTAACAAGCAGCTAATATGTTTGGATCTCAACAAAGCCCCATTATGCAAGACCTGGCTAAGCCTAGCGAGCGGTGGGCCCACATTCTGGGTGTCTAGGACACAATGACAAGTTCTGATGGGACCTGGCTACTGCCTTCCAGTAACCCAGTAGAGTTTTCTGCTGAAAGTTGAGAGAGGACTGTTTGATCAACCAAGTGTTTACAAGATCACTGGTATTGCAAAGGCAAGCAAAGCAAATTGCTCTAGGTACGAGGACTTGCTCCAGTCTGGCAAAGTGTGTGCTGGAGCAAGGTCTGCAGGTGAAGGGGACTGTCTGCTTTAGAAGGTAGCTGAAAGCACGCAAAGATAAGAGGCATGGCTGGAGGTGTTAAATTCAAGCACCGAGATCCCCTTGCAGGTTTATTTTGGAGCTAAGGTGGGAGGAACACTAGAATGAATAAATCCTTACTGAGAGAACTGCAGTATTTCACCATGGAGCTCAGGGATACATCTGAATCCCAGCACAGCCTCCAAAGTCAGCCACGAGGGGATCTGGGAGAAATGCCAAGAAACGCAGCTCTGCTCTTGGCTGGCCCCTGGCAGCCTGTGTGATTCAGCTGCAGCTGCCCAGCTGCTCCTAAAGGGTAGTGCAAGTCCCACCAGCATGAAAGAGGGGGTGCCTCTGGGAAGCAGTTCGGTTCCACAGGTCTCTGCAGAGATTCTAATCAATTCCCTATGTGACCTGTGAACTAGAAGTGAACCTAAAGCCACCCTATTTATCCAGTTGCTTTGGACCCTGGTTGTCTTATAACGGAGTTTGCTAAAGTTGGTTTTACTTTGTGATCTTAATCACTGATGCTGTACTTTGACAGAAGATGAAACTTTGAGTTGGGGGCCAAGGTGGGGGGTTAGGAGAACATTCCAGAAGATGAAACCACACAGAGAATTGGAAGCAGAGAAGGGGAGAATCTAGCCAAGGAAAGACGACTCTGATGTAGCCAGAATGGAAGTAGAGAGAGGGTGAAGAGGCTGGAGAGGAACTGGGAGTTGGTACTTAATTCTATAGCTGACTGGTAGCTACTGGAAGATAGAATAGGAAGCTGACTGGCATGCCTCAGATCAAGCACAGCTGATTGGTCAGTTTTACATCCCTATAGCCACAACTTTTCAGGAAGCAGAAATGTACAGTCATGGATAGAGTACCAACTTGGGGAGTGTATTTAATCTGATTGGTGACAGCAGGGAAGAAAAAGCGTTTATCTTTGGAAAGGTAAAAGGCATGGGAATAGGATGACATCCTTGGAGTTTGCCCTCCCTCCAAGGGGAGACTGGCTTGGACCCAGAAATTGGTTGGATCCTGATTGGAATGTCCATTCATTCAAGAACATCAAGTGATCTTGCTGGCTTTGACCAGCACAAATTGCTTCAGCTGTAGATGTTGACCATCTCTTTAGATCCCATTGTCCCAGCCTCTTTCTTCACAAACCATTTCTTATTATCATTGTCCGAGCTTGTCTCAAAACAGACTCCCAAGGCTCTTCATCCAGAATGAACCATTAAACTGAGAATTTTGGAAGCAAAGCTTGGCCTCACTGTTTAATGAGAACCTGCCTGTTATTCGAAGCTCTGTAACTCTGGAGCCTTTGTGAAGAAGTGCCAGCCAAAATGCCTTCCTCCTAGTAAGAGGATTCTTGCCCTGGGCCTCTGTTGCAACTCCATCCCTAACTGTCAGTCAGACCAGGATGATAATGGGAGTTAATTGCCCTGAAGAGTTACACATAGCAGAGCAAGGAGGTTACCTACACTAGGGAGCAGCTGGGAGCCAATTGTGGAATCCTCCTCTCCTGCCCATTCATCTGAACATAAGAGATGGTGTAATAGTAGTTCTGCTGCCTATTATCTGCATGGCTTGGAGCCTGTTACTTAAACTTGGTGAACTCTTGCGGTAGACTGAGAATAATAGCTATCTAGAAAGCATGTTGTGGACGAGTAAGTAATATATATGGAATGCATAACACTATTAACACTAGGTGACTCAAAGCAGACATTGAAGAAGGATTAGTTTCCTTCCTCCCTATAATTCCTGGCCACATATGTCCGGAAAGCCAGCTGGTAACCAAAGAATCACACCGTCAGATGGAAGAAACTTCAGAGGCGTGAAGAGCCTGACAACAACTCCAATAAGTGATTAAGTGGTGGTTATCCGGCCCCTGCTTAAGCTACTAAAAAAAAAAAAAATTCACCCATTTTAACCTCCCAAAGAAAGAAATCTGTGATTTAGGGAGAACTGTATCAGTAAAATTTTCTTAAAATCTGTGTAGACCCTGAAGAACCAATCCCCTTATCTCCCCCAGTACTTCAGTATGATGAAGAGATGTTTGAACACCTGATGCCACACTCACATGTTATTGTTACAATGGGGTATGAGCTCCCCCAGAGCCAGGAGAGGCAAGAAGCATGGCTGGGCTCCAGTTCTTAGGTCTGCTTCAGTGAGATCCTTGTCAAGGCATTTCCCTTTCTGGTTACAGTCTCCTCGTCTGTAAAATGAAAGGGCAAATCTCTGTGCCTTTTTCCCTTTGATGAACGTGCCAGTGATTCTTTCCTACAGAAGACTAACATGTTCATAAACTCTCAAGAAAGAGGCACTATCAAGAGAAATTTTAGATACCCTTTAAAAATAGGGTTCATTATATAATGTGCACTTCTCTCTGTTTGGATTTTACTATCCGTTTAAGATAAAATCCCCCTTATGAAGAGTCCAAGTTTTGCTGTAATAAGAGATCACAGCATATGACATTAAAAATGTCTGCAGTTTCCTTCCAATACTGAAAAGTCTTAAGTATGAGATATGAATAATATTTTCCACAGTGACAGAAAAAGAACTCTGTATCAATCATTAAGAAAAAGAAAAGCTTTTCTTATGTGACTGCAGCAGGGCTAAGTCCCTATCCTGGGTCAGGGGCGCTCGCCCCCTTCTCACCCTCCACACTGCCTTAGTGGGGCAGCAAGTGGCCTCCACAAGTTGTGACGGACAGGGAGGCCCCTAGGGGCACCATAAGAAGTGAATCCCAGCTGCTACTTGTTACCTTTCCCTCTGGGATTCTGCCAAACCGCGGCAGCCTGCGATCCATTCAAACCACCGCCCGCCGACTTCCGGGAAGAGAGGGCCTATGCGGTTCGGCGCGTGCGCACTGTGCACCCACCGCCTCACGCGAGTCGGGAATCCTGCACGTGCCGGCCCCTCAGTCCCCGCTGCGTGCGCTTTCCTACCTCACCGCCACCGCGCCTGGGCCTCGGGGGAACTGCAGAGGACGGCTCCTGGGATGCATTTCACACTGCTCGTTTTGTAACGGGATAATCACGAGATTACCCTTCTCAAAGTATTTGAGATCGTTCAGCATCCTTTAGGGTGTACTGCAGAGCAGACTCTGTTTTTAAATATATTTAAAATACGTTTTAGGTTGTTTTTTTTTTTTTTTAATAGCGCAGGTACACGGTTTTAAAAAAGAGAATCAGATTGTAACAAAAAGCTTGTAAAGGAAAACATCAGTGCGCTGTTCCTCCCCTCTGCCTGCAGTGGTCCACCCACCCACTCTTTTTTTTTTTTTAAGACTGCTTTGTTTGTTCTAGCAGTTTTCTCCTTTAGGTTTGATTTCAAACGTGCTTTCCAGCCGTAGGTTTCTAAGATTATACTGTTTTTGTTTTGTTTTTCTTGGCTAGATTCTCTCCAACTTCCAGTAAGTACAAGCTAATGAGACACCACAGTGTGTTGAGAACTGTTTGTCAAAACTGTCTTTACATCCTGCTTGTTGCTGTGGAATCCTTCGTGCCAGGGCCCTTTCCTCTTGCTGTTTTTCCTGATCTAGCTTCCAGCTTCTAAGTCCTGCCCACAACAGGTCGTATCTGCTCTCAGAGCAGCCTAGCTAGGTCTGTCTCTGCTCTGGACTTGACCTTGACCATCCTTTTATCTCTGCTGCAGGTGTCCTAGTACTTGGAGCATCACCAGTGCAAGTCTCAGAGATTTTCTAAACCCACAACCGGAAAAAGGGCTCTCCTACACTGCAGCTGCCACTGTCTTACCCAAGGACAGCCTGACCATGTGTGAGAAGAGCTATGCCATAGGCCTTTCCTTCTGACCAGCAAGTGCACTATGGAATATGTATGTCCTAAAGCTCTGGTGTGTGTGGTATCTGTTCAAATAATAGGCTCTTAGGCTCCACCCTAGTGATGTCCTAGGTCTGGACAGGGCCTGGGAATCTTTGGGGGCTTGTTTTTTGTTCATTTGTTTTTGTTTGTTTACAGCACTGAGGTATGCAGGATCTTAGTTCTACCAGACATGGAGCCCCCTGCATGGAGGTGCAGAGTCTTAACCACTGGACCACCAGGGAAGTCCCAGGGTCTGGGAATCTTTAACAAGCTCTTCAAGTGATCCTTTGAGAACATTGCCCTAAGGAAATTACTTTTAAAGCCTTTCTATTTGTGTGAGATGTTTTCATAAATGTATTTAGAACAGGTGCAAAAGTGATAAAGCCTCAAAACCCCACTTGTTTGGAAAGATTAAACATTATACTTTCATGAACAAATGCTATTTGGGTATTAGACCTAGAAGACCACAGAGGAACAGATCTGAATTACTGAAGAAAGTTATGAATACCTATATGCTCCCCCAAATAACATTCATGTAAACATTAGAAGAGGGGAAGCTTATAAGTAACTATGTATTGTGCATGTATTTTCATTTTGCTCTCTGTGTGGATGTAGAAATTATATTTTCATTATACTTTTCAGTATTTTGTACCTTTTTCATAATGAGCATTTTTTGGGGGGTTAAAACAAAGTGATCCATCATAATAATATTTGACAGACAAGGACCTCAATAATTGCTAAGAATTCGTGAGAAGATATTCACAGGGTCACAAAGTACCTCTTGTGTATGAAAATTCAGTTAACAATCAACCTAAGAAAAAAAAAGGGAATTGTATTTGAACCAAACTGAAGATTATAACCCAGGAAACAGATTCTCAGAAAGCTCTGAGAGCTACTCTGTTAGAAGTCATTCTTAAGACAAAGGACAGTAAATACATCAAAATGACATACTAATGTTTTACATAAAGTTCACCAAGGTTATGTAGTCCAGGTAAACGTGTGCAAAGTGGGCTTAAAGTCAGCACGACCCACTACAGAATTGGGAAAAAGTGCTAATCTGCAAGGAATTTACATGACTAGTGTTGGAAACAAGGGTAAAAGTGAACTTTACAGTTAAGAGGCACTCCTATCACTGAGAACTTCTGGTGTATGTGTATTGCAGATACTCACTGCACATTAAGGAGAGGGAGGAGTTGCAACTGGATGCAGAGAGAGGATTTTATGTTTAAGTTTTCTTGTCCTGTCTTAAAAGATAGATTTTATTTCATCACACCCTGCTAATTACTTTATTAATTACAAATGGAAATAAATTCCTGTACAATGATGAAATCTGCATATTACTGTGGGGGTGATGTGAGGATATCACCTTAACCAGGATATGAAGTTCACATTACCAAGATCGAGGACGTTGGAGCATGTGCTGCATATTAGCTAACATTATCATTTCATTTTCTTGGGAGTGATAATAGTATTATGGTTGTGTAGGAGAACCCCCTATTCTTCAGATAGACATGCCAGCTATTTAGGAGAGAAGCATCATAATTTGGCCACTTTGAAATGGTCAGACAAAAAGAAGTATGTAGTGTTCAGCTATATATGAAAGCTAAAACAAACGTGATGAAGTGGGGTCAACTGATGAATCCAGGTGAATAGTATAAGCATGTGCATCATATCATTCTTGCAACTTTTCTGTAGGTTGGAAGTTTTTCAGAGTAAAATTTGAGTGCGGAAGTACAGGAGTGAAGACTCTCACAGTCAGCTTCACCAAGAGGTGGCTCTCCATCACCCTTGCCTGTAGAGGACCCTGAAATTCTAGGGCTTTGTGAAGGAAACTGCTGGATTACTAGGGACTGCTGTTCAAGCAGCTTCCCTGTGCAGCTGGCTTCTGAGCTAGCTGATTGTGGGATGATATCAGGCCATAAAGGGGGAACAGATTCCAGTTTATCTGGTACTGAGAGAAAAATAGGCCCTGTATCTTAGACAGCCCTGATAAGGCACCTCCATGGATATGAGTAATTGTCAGACCCAGGGGATGAACCAGGGCTGAGAAAGCTGAACAATGGAAAGCCGGGAGCACGGTGACAAGGAAATTCTTCCCCTGAATTGCCTTTTCCTATTGAGATAAGATAGTATGCAATAAAGCGCCAGACTCAGAAGTGCTGCCACCAGTCCCAGTGGGAGTGGCTGGCACTGAGCCTGAGCGGCAGCACGTGTGAGCCTGGTGCTTTCAGCACCTGGGTGGTCCCTCAAGGGCTTGCTCTGGCCTGCTGCAAGAGGGGCGAAGTCAGTGACCTCAGACCCAGAAGGCCTGGGGGCAAGTCCTGATTCCACCACTCGCCAGCTCAGGGACTGATTCTCTTATTCTTGTTTGCACACACAGACACAGAAATATTTCCTTTTCTCCCGCCTGCCTTACTGATAGGTTGCAAAACCCAAGAACAAACCATGAAAGGGTTTTTCAACTCCCAAAGTCCATCAAACTGTCAGTCATTATCATGACTCCTAAGCATGAAGCAGTTAGTTTTGTAGGTTTCCCTCCTCTTCAGGCCAAACTCACCTGGATGTCTTGTTGTGCTGGTTTCCGCTGTCCAACAATGTGAATCAGCCGTATTCATATATTCCCCTCCCTCCTGAGCCTCCCTCCCACCCTTGAGTACATTTTTATTATGAGATTGTATGAGTAAAACCTTTCAAACTTCTGAGGAGGCAGGATGGAGATGCTTTGAGATGCTCTAACTTCTCCTGAACAGGCAGAGTGGCTGAGGATGTTGCCCCTTTGATATACCGTAACTGGGAAATAAATCCCCATGGGCAAGCTGTGACTCATCCACATTGTTCCGGCTGAGTCGCTGTTCCAGCTGAGCGAGCATGGGTGGCCCTTTGTCAGAGTGCCACACAGGAGGGCCTCCACTCAGTCCTGGATGTCAGCCTTGGCATCTCAGGGGCAGCAGAGCAGTGGACAGAGTGGAAAGGGAACCGTGCCTTTGGCTGATCTTCAGGAGGAGAGGATTGAGCTGGTGCAAGGAAGAACTTGCCTTTGGTTCTGTCCCAACTGCAGTGGAGGCCAGGAGTTCCCTGGTACTAAAGTTATCCCACACAGCTCCATCACCCCTTCTCTGAAGTGTTTTTGGGGAAGGGGCATTACTGACTAGAGATTGATCAGATGATATTCCAGGGCTCTTCCAACTTTAAGAATCTAAGCTACTTTTGACTAGCAAGGAATTTGGATTATCCCATCCTCTGCTTATTGGTCATGTGACCTTGAACATATTAATTAACTTTCTTTTCCTTTTTTTGTTGTTGCGCCATGTGGCATGCAGGATCTCAGTTCTCCAACCAGGGATTGAACTCTGGTCCCTTGCATTGAAAGTGCAAAATCCTAACCAGTGGACCTTCAGGGAAATTCCTGTTTTTTAGTTTCCTGATCCTTCATTGCCTCAGATGTAAAATTAGGTTATTAAGATCTACCCTAGTTATCTCCTAGGGTTAGTAGAAGCATCCACACAAGTAAGTCATGCTTCTTGGTGCAATCATAAAATTTTTCCCAGCTCTCTTGGCTCTCTGCCCACAGTTCCTGGGTGGCCAGGAGACAGCCTGGACTGGCATATTCCATGGGTCCAAACAGAGGTCACAAATGCTCAAGGGGTCAGCACTAAATGCAGTTTCACTGGCCAGTCTCCGTCCTTGCTCAGCACCTGGCCCCTTCTGGCTTCCCCATCCTTCTGTTGTCACCCTTCCCTTCCTCCTTTCTCTTCTGCTCAGTCAGCTAGCACTTCTGAGAGAGGACTATGTCTCAGACAACCTGCTGGGCCAGGGAGCATGTGAAAATTACCCAGTCCTGCCAGCATGTCTTGCCTGGTGTGGGGGGAACTCAGAAGGAGGGTTGTGCTGGGGCTCCCAGGGTGCAAGCCTTTGTGGGAGCAAGGCTGGGAGGGCCAGCTGGACAGGAGAAGTGTTCACCAAGAATAAGACATTTGAGACTGTCTTTCAACAGACTGGTTTCCAAGTACAGAAGGACAGCAGAGGGCATGAGTGCAGAGCACGTGGTTGTGAGTGTTGGACCTCCTTGGCTTGGCTTCTCTGCTCCCAGTCTTTAGCCAGCTCCTTCCCTCTAGTCAGCTCCCACCTGCAGCTTCCTTCTAAGCAAGAGGATTTGGAAACTAGAAGCAGTACCTGGAAACACTGCTGCTGGGTCATTGAGGGTGTAAAATACTGCTGTGAAATAAAGGCAGTAATTCTCAGCCCTGACTGCACGCCAGCATCACCTGTGGTTTGTTTTTGGTTTTGTTTTCAATTCACATTTCCTGGCTCCACCCTTTACCTACTCTCATTCAGTAAATCTGGGGCAGGATTCCTGAAATACCTCCTCCTGCTTGGAGGTAGAAATATTGTCTCACTTTTGTTTTTCCAGTTCCCCTCTAAAGACTCCACTTGTTTTATTGCAGGAGGCCTAGGATCCCCTAATGAAGAGTCTCACTTAACTACAGTTTTCTAAGAATCCTAAAGGCTCAGAAGTTCCAAAAAACAGAGGAACCATGGTGAGATTAGGTGGGATTAGTCTGGCCTTCATTCCCAGAGTGGGAGAGAATAATGATGAGCAGTCCACTAATAAATCTTCTGTGAAAGGGGAATAAAACCAGCTCCTACCTCATAAGATAGTGGTGAGCACAGAGAACATAATAGCATGTAGTAGGCACTTGGGAAACAGTGGCTGCTGTTACGGAGGCAGCGAGGCCTGTCTGGCAGTTAAGGATGTGGGCTCTGGAGCCAGACTGCCTGGTTCACAGCCTGCTGGGTACACTCATATAACCTCCGTGCCTCAATTTCCTTTTCTTTACAAAAGGGTGATAATAACTCCCTCACAGAGTTGTTATTAAAGGAATGAATAAGGGCTTGGCACTTAGATCGGTGCTGGTCTAACCAACCAAAGGAATATTAGCGTATATCACGACTTGTGCTGTGACTGCTAGCGGCCTCATGGTGTCACTATTGGACACTGGTCCTGCCGCCTCTTCAGCTGGTGCCTGCAATGCTCTCTGCAGCTTTGCAGGCCCAGCCCTAGCCCTTGGAGAAGGAACCACTGCCCACCACCCACCGCCCCACCCACCACCCCCCACCCCCCACTAACTGTGCTCTCCTAATACAGCAGTTGGCCTCCACAGCCTCCTCGCAGGACACCTGCTGGCTCCACAATGCTGAGTCAGACCTGGTTCCAAATTGCCCTATCTCCTTCCCTGCAACGATCTATCCGAGGGTTCGAGGCTTCTTTGACCGTCTTGGAACCTAAAGCATCTGAGCACATCCCTTTCCCTAAGAGGGCTAGTCTTAAGTCATCTGGGCAAGTCATGGGGTTCCCATGCCCCTCTTTGCTCAGAAGGCTGTCTGTCCTCTGTGGCTCCAAATGACTGGTCCTCATTAGGGAGATTCCCGAACAGATTAGCAGGTACTAACACATAACCTTCTGATGAAACCACTGCCGGGGTTTCTAAAGCCCTTTTCTTGTTTTTTAGAGAAGAGAGGAGAATCTCCCCCCAACATACACACATCTACCTTCTGCTTAGAAATCATATGTAATTGTTTCAAAACTCTACACATGATTCTGATATGCCATCAGGGTTAAGAATCACTAAAGTAAGAAGACAGAGACCTAATGATTGTTAGAACTCACCTGTGCCAGTGGGAGGCTGGGGGCTTACTCCCTGAAGCCTGCCACCCCACAGAACATTTCAATCCGAGAATGCCAGAGCTAAATCTGTCCCTGAGGTCAGCTGGCTGAATGATTCCCAAACTCAGTGCAGCAGAATCACCAGGGTATGCCCATCACACAGATCCTCAAGTTTTAAAATTCAGGAGATCTGGGGGTGGGAGGGGGGAAGGAGTCTCAAATCCTCGTGAGATGCCCAGGAAGGGATCTATGGGGAGGGTGTGAGCAAAGAGGGTAGAAGGCTGCCCACACAGTGGTGCCTAGGCAGGGGCTTATGTGAGGCAAGGGGGCTTCTCAGGAAGGATGAGACAGGAAGGAGTTGTCATCTGTGCACTTCTCAGCGTTAAAACTCAAATCTCTTGCCAAATAATATAGCCCCTATCTGGCTATCGGGGCACATTTTTCAGATGAAAGAAAATATATGTCCAAAGCAGGAATACCAGTATCAGAACCCTCCGTGGGAGCGGAGGTGAACCCCTGGGAACGCAAGCTGGGAAGACAATTGCTGCCACTGGTCAGTGAGGAAAGCCTCGAACTCCGATGACCTCATGGCTCTTTTCTGTCGCCGGTGACTGGACACACCCTTCCCCTCTGCCCACCTCCACCCACAAGCATATCAGACAGATGACCGCATGAGCCCAGGGGAAAAGTGTTCCCGTCGATAACACGACATTCTCATGTGCTGCTGCCGGACTGGCCTCATCTCCCAAATGTCCCATAATGTCAAGCTGAGCAAGCCTGGCTGAGGTCAACAGGAGCGCTCTCTCTCCCCGGAGACGCAGGAATTTTTGAAAAGTTGTCTAAGGGCAAATGCCTGGTTGTGCCTTGATTTTTTTCCTGCAAAAACTTTAGCTCTGACAATTCGAGTCACTTTTGCCCCCTGGCTCACTGTGCCTGGTTTTGTTTTTCTGAGCAGTGCTCATTGTGAGAAGTAAAATTGCTTCAGAGGCGTCAGGGAGGCAGCCTGTCCAGCCGTGAGGTAAGTGATTGCCCAATCAAATGAGGCTCACATGCTCATGGCCTCTGGATTCCACCCCTCCCAAGGAATCTTTCCCTCTCTCTCCGAATTCTGTAAGTGATCCCAAGGTGTCACCTTAACCCCAAAGAACTCAGTTAGTGATAAAGAAGTCAGGGGGCCAGAGCCTCCTGGGTATCACTATTTCCATCAAAATACCAGAGGATCTCCCAAAAAAAGTCCTTTCCCCACATTATCACGCTCTGAAACCTCTCTGGGGGCTCCCCAGCCCTCCCCAGCCTCCTACTTGGCTAAATATTTGGGAGCTGAAACAATAGCCTCACTGAAGCTGTGGTGGGCAATTACTGGAACGTCATGTGATTGCCCGAATTCAACCAATTTGTCAAAGACCATTTTCCTTTCACTCATCACCTCCCCCACGATAAGATAGGGTCCCCAGAGCACAATAATCCTTTCCTGAGATACAATGTAGAGGCTCCTGAGAAAAGAAACAAAAGTGAGACTAATTTTGGCTTTTCTGGGACTAAAGAAAAGCAGGCAGACAGGCAAGCAGGCCTGGTTCAGCTCGAGGAAGTTGCTCCTTGTTGCCTGCTCCAGGGTGTCTGCTTAGGTCACCAGGGAATTTGGAGAACAATGCAGGGGCGGGGGGTGGGGGGGGGATGGTGGTGGTGGTGGTGGTGGTGGTGGTGGTGGTGGGATGGAAACTGAGGCCTGGCCCTGGCCACCAGGACAGAAGCCTCGTCCAGGCTCTGAAGAGGTCTGTAGAATGGCAGCCCATGGCTGCAGGCTTGGATATTTTTTTAAATTATAAACTCCTTGCTACTCTTCCTCTACTAAATTATTCATGAATTAAGACTTGGGGATTCCTTACAGACCCAGCCAGTGGTCTTTAGGCTCTGCAGGGCTGTGTGAAAGCCCTAAAGTTGCAGTTGGTCATCATGGGCCCTTTTTTCTGGGACGAGGACCCTTGGCTTTCCTCTGATTCTCAGAGGGATCTGCTGTCCCAAAATGGCGTATCTTTCTTGGCAGGGTGTTCCCCTTTCTCCCACTCCACCCACAGGCAGAACTCCAGTTCTTTGTGGCAGGGGTGGTCAAATTTCCATGGGCATTAAAATGACCTGGGTATCAAGTTAACATGTAAATTCAAATTCCGTAGGTCTGGGTGGGACTCAAGAGTCTGCATTGTTGACAAGCTCTAGGTGATGCGGAGGCTACTGGTCCTGGCACCACACTTTCTAGTCAGCAGAGCCTGGGGGCAAGCCGTCTTTCTTCTTCCAAGACTGGGTCATGGTTGCGGCCTCCTAACTGATCTCCTGTCTACCTTCCCGCCGGCCACAGGAGTGACCCTGATGCACGTTTCTTTCTTTCTTTCTTTTTTTTTTTTTAACTTTTATTGAAGTGTAGTTGCTTAACAATGTTGTGTGTGTTTCAGGTGTACAGCAAAGTGATTCAGTTCTACAAATACATATGTCCTCTCTTTCAAAGCACATTTCTAGTCATCTTCCTCCCCTTCCTGAAAGCCTATGTGCCCTCCATCTCTGTTAAATAAAATGCCTCAGAATCCATAAACAAGATGTTGATGATTGATCTTCATTCTATCCTTTCTCCCACTGTATCATCCTCAGTTCACTTCAGTTCAGTCGCTCAGTCGTCTCCGACTCTTTGCAACCCCATGAATCGCAGCACGCCAGCTAATTCCATCCATGCTGGAATCCCTAAGAACAAAGACTTGGGAGATGGGGGTGTCATTATTCCTGCCATTTTGTGACCATCTGGTCTCCAGTTTCTTCATGTGTAGAATGGGAATAAAAATACCTACCTCAGGAACTTACTGGTGGCCCAGTGTCTAAGACCCCATGCTCCCAATGTAGGGAGCCTGGGTTTGATCCCTGCTCAGGAAACTAGATTCCACATTCTGAAACTAATAGTTCACATGCTAAGATTCCACATGCTGCAACAAAAATCAAAGATCTAGAGTGCCGCAACTAACACCCGGTGAGTGTGTGTGTGTGTGTGTGTGTGTGTGTGTGTGTGTGTGTGTGTGTGTGTGTGCTTAGTCACTTCAGTAGTGTCTGACTCTTTGCAACCCCATGGACTAGTCCTCCAGGCTCCTCTGTCTATGGGATTTTCCAGGTAAGCATACTGGAGTGGGTTGCTATGTCCTCTTCCAGGGGATCTTTCCCATGCAGGAATCAAACTCATGTCTCTTGGATCTCCTGCACTGGCAGGCAAATTCTTTACCACTGAGCCACTTGGGAAGTCCCCTGAAGCCAAATAAGTAAATATTTTAAAAATACCCACTTCATAGAGTTACTATGAGGAACAAATAAGATAGTGTATATAAAACAGTTTGCACAGTGCCTACATAGCAAACACAGTGACTGTTGTGAGTTAATCATAATATGTCCAGAGTTTCATTTATCACGTGATTCCCTGCTTGGATTACCCCCCCAGTTCCCCTTTTTGGCCCACATCAAATGCCACCTCTTCCTTAAATCCTTCCTGACACTTCCCCCTCATCACCATTCAATCCTTCATCCAGTTATAACTATGAGTGATTTCTTTCTGCCTACTGCAACACCCAGCCTGGTTTGGGGCCCATATTAATAACAGTCATTTTTAAAAACAGTAAAGTTTTATGAAATTGAATTGTGCTCTTATTTCTTTTTGTTGTCTATGTATAATACATACCTGTAATACTTATTCCTTAGCTACAGTAGATAGTCTGTATTATCTTATAACTGGAGAGATCTATTTGGTTATTTCTTCCCCACCCCCTGCAATTAATTTGATCTTCAGTAGTATCCATCACTTCTGTCCTGAAAAGCTGCAGATCTTAAAAGAGTATAGGATTAGCATGGGTCATTACCTTCTGTTGGAATCAATTCACTTAACCAACATTTACTGGCATCTGCCAGTAAATAAATTCTTGTCATGAAGCTGATTGCAACAACAGAAGTGCCTGTAGCCTTCCTTACAGAGGTGTTGGCTCTGGGACAGCTTCTGCCACTCAGGAGAGGACAGGGTCTATGCTGAGACCTCCCTCTGTAAGGGGGAGGACACCCACTGTATGCCTTCAGGGAGCCCATAAATGCAGAGACGCTCCGCAATAGACCCCTTAGGTAAGGACCCCTTGAAGCTCTTTCCCAACTCCAAAATGGGCTAATTCACTGAAAAATCTATCCTTTTGAGTATTTGTATGCCCATCCAAGTCTCAATTCCCTAATTATAAAGGTCCTCATTCACACAGTCTTTACAGTTTACAAAGGTCTTTCACATAACAGTAATGAGATTGATCTCTGTCACAACTCTGAGAGGTAAGCAAGGTTTGTTTCTAGATTCCCGTTCTGAAGCTGAGGGACCGGAAAGCTCAGAGGAATCAATGGATCAACCCAAGGTCTTGTGGCAAGTACTTGAAACTCTCAATACCCATATCCAGACTGATGACTAGAGGCCCAGAAATTCCTTTTATTGTGACGGGATCCCAGGTCTCATAGCTAGGGAAAGATGGAGCAGGGGAGCAAGGCTTACTCAGTGCATTTCTTGGAAGAGAGGAGGGGGCCAGGTGAAGTCTCAAGGCCATGGGAGTGTGGGAGACTTCCGGCTAGAGGGAGGGTAGCCCTTCTAGGTGTCAATTACCAGGAGAGAAGACAGCCCTTCGACTGTCCCCCAGACTTTCTCCCTTGCTCTGAACTTTACAGACCACTATTGGACCTGATGGAACCTTCTGGTCTGCTGGGAAAGAGAACGGCCTCAGCCACATGGGCCCAGGCAAGGAGACAACCAACAGGCATCCCTCTTGAAACCAAGCAGAGCCCTTCAGGGCTCCTCTAGGTACAAAAGCCCCTCCAGTTCCCCTGTTTCTTGTCTGTGGCAAAAGGCTTCAGTCTCCTAGGCTTTCCCTGAATTCAAAAGAGCAGACACAAGCAGTTAGTAATTAGGGTAGCGGAATGCGGAAACAAAGGAGAAGGAGTCAAACGAGAAAAGTAAAGACAATTGTTGCTCCATAAAACAGAGTCTGAGCTTTTCCTCAAGGGATATGCAGAACAATCTGACGTGCATCTTTGAGCTGTTCTACAGGCTCCAACGGCCCCCACCCTGTCAGACAAAGGATGATGGACTACAAACTGAGCATATAGACCCCAGACTGGGTGGAACCAGAAGATTGATGAGTAAGATTCCCCAAGCCACACTGTCACCACCAACCAACCAGAACAAGTCATGGCCCCTGTATCCCTCAGCCCAAATGCTGTTGTTAAAAACCCTCCCCAGACTTCCCTGCTGGTCCAGTGGATAAGACCCCTTACTTCCTCTGCAGGGAGCATGGGTTCAATCCCTGGTTGGGATATTCTAGATGCTGCATGGTGTGGCAAAAAAAAAAAAAGCAAGGAGTAAAATACAGTTCCATAAAATAAAGATTTTGGGTCTTTTGAGCCTGAGCCACCCATGCTGCTTGCTTGGGGCCCTGTAAATAAATGCTGTATGTTCCTTCGCCACAACCCCATGTCAATAAATTGGGTTTGCTGCATGGTAGGCAAGTGGACCCAAGTTTGGTTTGGTAAAACTTTCAGAAGATATGTGAGTGAGAGTGGGAACAAAGTTTCTTGGTACATGTGACTTTCTATGGCTACTTCCCATCAGTTGTCCCTCAGCATTTTAGCAAAGCTGGATCTAGTTGGGAGTGAGGGGTCCTCTCTCCAGCTTGGTAGCAGCACCTGTGATCAGTGAGTCCATCCAGGGGAAGGTAACTGTTGGCCACTCTAAGTGCAGGGCCCAACTGCCCTCCCACGTGGATAGGGATGCGCCTCCATGGATATTTTTAGAATTGGGGGTGATTTTTATTGAGGAAACCCAAGACTTTCTATACATGGGGAAGGGAGCAATTTTTGTAAATCACTTCTAGGTACTTTTCAAGGATTAGGGGTTCCAAGCTTTGTGGTCCAGTCCTGACTCTGCTGCCAACTAACAGGGTGTCTGGGTCACCACTGGACCTGAGCTTCTCTCCTCTAAGAGCTCTAAATCACGAAAGGTTAAATGCTTCGGCCTTCAAAACACATTGGAATCACCTATGGAGTTTTTAAAAAAAACAAAAAAAGCTAAACAGGGCCTCATCCTCAGATTCTTATTCATTTGGTTTGGTGACACAGGGAAGTGGTATATATATATATATATTTTTTTTTTTACAAGTTCCCTCAGGTGACCTACTGCATAGTGACAGTAAAGAAATAGAATGTGTTAATTTCTGAGCTGCTGGGAAGAGCTGGGCAAGAACCTGAGTTCTTGTATCCATCTGGTCGACTTTCCACCGTGTATTGCACCAGGTGGCGTTCCAACTTTAGACTCAAGGCTATGAAAGACCAGAGTAGGCAGTACTATACAGAGACCCCCTGGGGAGCATGTGTTCCAGGTGCACAGCAAGGCAGAGTGCACAAGTGTGTGAACACACAGGTGTTCAAGCATCCAGCCTCCAAGTCAGTGGCCCTGTATTACTGCCACACACCGCTGGTAGAAGCCAGGGGGATTATTGGAGAGAAAGCAAAGTTCTCCCTGTCCCCGTAAGGCTTTCACCTAAGGGTGTTTTGGAGTTCAGTGAGTATTTCCTCATTCCTCCTGCACTTGATAAACAAAGTGGTTCAAGCCCCAGAGAAGCAGTTTGTTACTACCCACAGATGACAAAACTACAGGTGGAAAAGTCGAGACTTGCCCTGGTCACACAGCACAGTAACAGCAGGGGCTGCATCCTGGAAACAGAAGCTGTTGTTGTCCTGGAGGAAAATCTCTTCCTTTTCATCATGACCTGGCTGTTGAGAAACAGCAGGTCTTAGCTGGGCAGCTCCATGGAGAACAGAAACACTCCTGCCTGAGGGACTCCCACCCTCTCAAGTCCCAACAAGAAGAGAAAGCATGCCCCAGTCTTCGCTGGGGCTTCAGCTTCAGCGGAGCTGGCAGCTCAGCTCTGCGGCTGTGTTTTGGCACCTCGATATCTCTCACATGTTTATCAAGCCCTTTCACATCTTGTCCACTGGTTTTTCCCGCCCTTGTGTTCAGGCACAAACTCTCTCAGCTGTCCCCAGAGGTTCCCTCTGCATCATTCCATCCGGAAAGACAAAATGACAGGAAAGCACCCATCGGGGGTGGCGAGGTGATGAGAAGGAAAAACATTAAACTTTCAATTTTCCTGTGGTCAGTAGAACAACCGCTGAGGTGCTCCGGTGTGAAACCGTGCTGTGCTGAAGTGGAAACTCTGCTGGCCCCTGCAGAGTGCTGCCCGCCCGTCACCACACGTACAGATATGGCGTTCTGTTGACCAAGAGTGAGAAGACCGTTGTAATCCAAATCCAGTATGCCACGAGATTTCTTTTTAGCTTTGCTCAGTGGAGAATCATTTTCGAAGCCCTGCTGTTGTTTCCCTACCCCCTCCCATTTGGCTCTAAATCCATTAGCAGCCGAAGACAACGCGCATCAGGAAACTGGGCAACACAGACATGTAGCCAACAAAGAGTCTGCAGCAAAGCGGCTTTGTGTGCCTCGGCTTTGATGTTCCCAGCTGATGCTTCCCTTTCGGGAAACTTTAAACTCTTTACCTTTGGGAGGTTATTTGGGCTGATGGAAATCGGACAGACCAAGAACACCACCCACAAAGCCCTGGGCTACAGTGGCCAACACAGTGACGCATCTCTCTCAGTTACCTGCCCTTTAGCTTTCTGTCTGCACTGTTCCTATCTGGCTTTACCTGACCTCACCAAGCCCGGTGTGGTAGCCACCCTCCCAGATGACCCCTAATACCTTCATCTCTTAGTATTCACAACTGTGTAGTCCCCTCACATAATGAAGAGGGCTGATCTATGAGACCAATAAGATTGCAGACCTGATGGGGTGGGGCTTCCCAAAGTGAAGTGTTAGTCATTCAGTTGTATCCAATTCTTTGTGATCCCATGGACTGTAGCCCACCTGGATCCTCTGTCCATGGGATTCTCCAGGCAAGAATACTGGAGTGGGTAGCCATTCCCTTCTCCAGGGGATCTTCCTGACCCAGGGACTGAATGTGGGTCTCCGGCATTGCAGGTGGATTCTTTACCGTCTGAGCCCTGGGGCTTCCCAAACAAGACTATTAATAAACATTTCAGCTTCCAATTTGGGCCCTTGACTTGCTCACTTGGAGAAGCCAATTGCCACATCATTAAGGACCTTCAAGCAACACCATGGAAAGACCAAGCTGGGATGAACAAACCTCCAGCAAGAACTTGCCAGGCACTTGAATGAACAATGCCTGGAAGCAGATTCTTTATTTCCCTTAAGCCTTCAGATTCTAGCTTCTCAGCATTTGAGTCTTCAGCAAAGACCCCAGGCAACAGAGATAAGTTGTCTCTGCTGTGTCCTGTCTGAATTCCGGGTCCACAAAAATAATGGAATAATAAGTCATCACTATTGTTTTCTGACAGGAAGGTATGGGGGTGATTTGTAAAATCCCTCTCAGCAAAGATTCTGAACTCTGTGTTTTAGGTTGAGGGGAGCCTCAGATCCTTGAAGAGCTCTGTGGGCACTTTTCTCTCTAGGTCAAACACTGCAGTAGGAGCTACAGCCACCACACTGGTGGCCCTAATGCAATGGGGATGATAGGATGCCCAGGGTGGCAGATACCAAGTGACAGTTTCATCACAGAAGATGGGTGTGCTTACCACAATGGACAACTGAGCCGAGGCAGTATTCGCAGCAGTCTGAGTCACAGAGAACTACGACATTTGGCTAACAAATCATGGTCTCTTTTGGAGAAGAATGAGAGAAAGATTAGCTGTGTAAAACTTTGGCAGTGCACCAGAGCCCTTCTCAAGGGACCTGGCCTCCACTTCATTCAAGAGTTCCTTGGCCTGTAAACTGGCTCAAGTCTGGGAATTGAGTGAAGGTTCATCATGACTCTGTTTTGGTGGTCTAAGATAAACTACTATTCACTCAATGTAGAATTCCTATGCTTATCCATAGGCAAGGGTCTATGTGGATCCACAGGGTGTGAGCAGTGGTTGGGCTGAATGGGCAAGAACCTGAGAGGTAGGGACAAGGAGGTCCCAGCAAGAAGTCAGTGTATAGCCATCTCTGAATGGGCAAAAGCTGTGAAGATATTTGTAATCCATGTGAACGCTCACCAAAGGGTAACCTCCGCAGAGGTGAGAGTTGGATGGAAGCCCCAGGGCTCAGACAGTAAAGAATCCAGTGGATGGGGTAACACATTCTGTGGCTGCCAGTCAAATTCTTTCTTCAGTCAGTCCTGTCATTGCCTATCAGGCTCATAAACAAAGTGGGAATGGTGGCAGGGATGGAGATTATGCGTGGGCTCAGCTTCTCCTCGCCAATACTGACCTGGCTATGACCATTGCTGAGTGCCCAAATTGTCAGCAGCAGAGACCAGTACTGAGATCCTGTTATGATTCTGGAGAGATCAGAGAGCTACTTGGTGACAAACTGATTACACTGGACTGTTTCCATCATGGAAATGCCAGCACTTTGTTCTTATTCAATAGCCACTTAATCTAGACATGGATTTGCCTTCCTGACACACAATGCTTCTGCCCAAATGACCATATGGGGATGTACAGAATAATTTACTCCCCATCTCATTACCCCACACCACACTGCTTCTTATCAGGACGTTTACTTTATAGCTCATGAAGTATAGCAATGGGCCTCTGCTCATGGAATTCATTAGCCTTACTGTGCTCCCCATCATTCTGCATCCGCTGGCTTGATAGAATGTGGGCTGATCTTCTGAAGACTTATCCATAGCACCAGCCAGGTGGCAGTATCTCACGAGGTTGGCGCAGTGTCCTCCAGCAGGCTGTGTATTCTCTAAATCAGTATCCAATATATGATACTGTTTCTCCCAGAGCCAGGATTTCTGGGTTCAGGAGTCAGGGGGTGGAAACAGGAGTGGCTCCAGTTTCTGACTCCTAATGATCCACTAGCAAAATGTCTGTTGTCTTCCCTTGTGACCTTAGGCTCTACTGGTCTAGGGGGTCTTAGTCCCAAAGGAAGGAAACACAGCAAAGATTTGAGCATATTTCACTTTTTCTTGGAACTTCCAAGATTCCAAGATAGGTATTTGAGAGACAAGATGGTCTTCATTATGTATCAACTTGTCTAATTATAGTCCCCAATTATTCAGTCAAGCATTGATCTAGATGTTGCTGTGAAGGTATTTTACAGATATGTTTAAAGGCCGTAATCAGTTGACTTTAAGTAAGGGAGATAAGGGTTTCCCTGGTGGCTCAGATGGTAAAGAGTCTACCTGAAATGCAGGAGACCCAGGTTCAGTTCCTGGGTTGGGAAGGTCCCCTGGAGAAGGAAATGGCTACGCACTCCAGTAATCTTGCCTGGACAATCCCATGGACAGAGGGGCCTGGTGAGCTACAGTCCATGGGGTCACAAAGAGTCAGACGCAACTGAACAAGTAATCCTTAAGGGAGTTTAACCTAGGTAATCAGTTGGTTTGATCAGTTGAAAGGTCATAAGAACTTCTTCCTTAGAGAATCTGCCCGAGAGTTCAGCCTACCTTCCCAGATTGTCTGCAATACGGATTTCAGCTTTGCCCAGCCAGCCCCCACAATTGCATAAGCCAATTCCTTGCAATGAATCTCTTAATATATTAATATATGTCACCTACTTGTTCTTCTCTACTCGAATCCTGGTAGAGACATTAGAAAGCCCTCTCTCCAAAGCCCCTGCCATTCCCCACTTCCCATTCACAGGAGAAACCTAAGAATTAGAATAGTGTGGGCTCATTTTCTCTTAATGGAAAGGATATTAAAATGAAAATTATAATGAAAATGTAAACCCAAGAAGGCAAAGGGACCTTTGTTCCTCTAGAAAGTGAAAGATTAAAATCATGTTGACCAAAGGAATGTAATATAGACATTGAAGCTGAACTGATCATCTAGAAAGTGAAAGCAATGGCAACCCACTCCAGTACTCTTGCCTGGAAAATCCCATGGATGGAGGAGCCTGGTGGCCTGCAGTCCATGGAGTCGTGAAAAGTCGGACACGACTGAGTGACTTCACTTTCACTTTTCACTTTCCACTTTCATGCTTTGGAAAAGGAAATGGCAACCCACTCCAGTGTTCTTGTCTGGAGAATCCCAGGGACGACAAAGCCTGGTGGGCTGCCGTCTGTGGGGTTGCACAGAGTCGGACGTGACTGAAGCGACTTAGCAGCAGCAGCAGAAAGTGAAAGATTAAAATCACGTTGACCAAAGGAATCTAATGTAGACCGATTGAAGCTTAACTGATCCTTTTGTTTCTGGGTTTTTTTCTTTTTTAATTGAGATACAATTGACACATAACATTGTGTAAGTTTGAGTTGTACAGGTGTTGATTTGATGCATTGATGTGTTGCAGTATGACTACCACCTTGGTATCAGTTAACACCTCCATCAAGTCACATAATTACTTTTTTTTTTTTTGGAGCGAGAACAATGAAGATCTGGTCTCTTAGCAACTTTGAAGTTGATAACACAGCATTGTTGACTATAATTACTATGTTGTGCATTATATCTCCAGGAGAAGGCAATGGCACCCACTCCAGTACTCTTGCCTGGAAAATCCCATGGACGGAGGAGCCTGGTGGGCTGCAGTCCATGGGGTCGCAAAGAGTCGGACACGACTGAGCAACTTTACTTTCACTTTTTACTTTCATGCATTGGAGAAGGACATGGCAACCCACTCCAGTGTTCTTGCCTGGAGAATCCCAGGGACGGGGGAGCCTGGTGGGCTGTCGTCTATGGGGTCGCACAGAGTTGGACACGACTGAAGTGACTTAGCAGCAGCAGCAGCATTAGATCTCCAGGTCATATTTATCTACTAGTTGCAAATTTGTAATCCTTGAGGTCCAAGACGCCTCTGATTTTTTCGTTTGTTTGTTTTCCTAACCTATTTGGAGGAAAGCAAACTGCACTCTGAAATGGGAATCCTCTTTGTTCTAGATATCCTTCATTTCCATCGCTGGAGCCACCTCTTCTCCATACCCAGAGGCAGAAAGTGGAGAGAAGACAGAGACATGCTGGAGCTATACAGTTTAGACAGAAGAGAGGACTTGAACACAGATATTTGACTGAATGGTGGTAATTCAAGAAAATGAGGTTGGGAGATGCAGGGCCTCCGGGGCTTTAAAAAGGAAAGAGGGAATATGAGAAGGGAGAGAAGGCTGATGTTAGGAGAGGAAGGGTCATCCACATGGTTGTATGACAAGGCAGTGAGGCTCCAGACTTCTATCTGGGGCAAAAGGACATTTGAGAAAAGAGATTCAGTGCCAGACTTTCCAAACTTTACATCCATCAGTGGAACTTTGAGTAAAGGACTGCAGAACTGCTCACCCTTGTTGAGATTCTGGTGTCTCAAACAGGAAGTGAGAGAACCACCCTCACCCCCACCTCCAAGATCAGTATCAGAAATTAGAAACACCTGCACTGAGGCTCCCGAAGGGGCAGTGACGGGGACAAAGCATAGTGCCTTTCACATTGCCCTTTGCAGAACCCTGGGTGGAAGGCACAGGGCAGCACAATTCAGTTCTGCCAAAAAATACCTTTTAAGTGCTCTTTCTGACTAAAGGGAAATGGTCTGCCTTGGAAGGAAGGGAGCTTCTTGCTTCTAAAAGTATTAGTAGATACAGATGACCACCTAATATGGGTGGTGTGGAAGAGAACTCTGCTGGATTATATTTAACAGTATAATTCTACCGTTATTGAATGATGCAGATAATGAGATATAAGAATATTTGGGACCAGGACAAGGAGATTTTTTTTTAATAATCCCAGAGTTAAAACTCATCACAGAGTATCAGAGATGGACAGGATCTTTAAAATCATCTTATCCAACTCTTCATCTAAATGGAAAAAAGTAAGGCCCAGAGACAAGTGACAAGCTCAGGGTCACATAGCTAAAAAGTAGATGATCTGGACTAGAACTTTCAGCGTGTTTCATCTCTCAGCATTTTTGCTGGTCTCATTATCAAATCTGCCCAGCAATATCTGGAAACTTGCCAGGAAAAAAAAATTGGAAACAATTAAACCTTGACAAATGACAGCTTCTTCAGATGTCATTTAAACACAAAGAAATATAAGGAACCCAACTGCTGAAACTCCTTGATAACATCAAGGAAAAGGAGTCATTTCACATAAATCTCAGAGATGATGTCATCCAAACACACTAGCAGTTAGCGGAAGTTCCAACTCATTATGAAGGAAATGATTCTTATAAATAGTTTTGATCTGGAGATACTGTTTGGCGTCTTCAAATCATAGACTCTCGAAATAGGAAGACCTACGAAGAGGTCATCTAATCCAGGGCACACTGGTCCTACAAATAATGGGCAGGTTTCAGGCTGCTCTCAGCTTTGTGTCTCGTGGTACCTTGTACCAGCAACTACTCTAGCATTTTGCTGGAGTACACAAAACTGAATAAAAGTTTTTTCTTCCAAATTGAAAATAGTGTTTTTCCCCTAATAAAATAAACATACTTTTTGTAAAATTTCAAATAATACAGAGACATATAAAACAAAGTAAGAAGAAAAAAAGCTTTCCAGAAATCTCACCACTCAGAGATAACCATGGTTAGCATTTAGATATCATTTAATTATTTCTCCACAAATATATGTTTCCACTTGCACACCTATATTTTTGTAAAGTTGGGACTGATTTTAAGTGACAGTTTTGTCTCATTCTTCTCTCTGTATAATCTGCATCTTCATTTTAATGGCTGTATGATACACCTTAATGTGGTGAGTCAGATGCTGACTGATGGATTAGTTGTTCTCAATTTTCTTACTAACATGGGGGATTATTTCCTGCTTCAGGAAAAGAGGTCATCTCAGTCACCCTTGGAAGGGTGTATCATCTCTGCAAACTGAAAGAAACTGGCTGCTACAAAGTGGTGATGAGGGTGATTGCAGGGCTAAGGCTCCCTGGAATGTGAGTGGGTGGAAGGAGGGCTCTATATTCTCCACTGGGAAAGGGAGTTTAAAGAAGCCTCTGGTTTGCTGGAGAAGCTACCATACTCCAGAGGAAAGACTCCAGGAGTAGCCAGTGACTGGAAACCATCTGACCTTGGCTGACTTCCCAATCAGCTTGCAAAACTGCTTCTGCCCTGTCCACAGCAGCAGCCAGAATTGAGGACTCAACAAACCTCTGGTCCAGAACTCAAATCACTCAGGTCAGTCACTGCTCTGTGACAAGGACTGCACTCCTGGAGCTTGAGACACAGCTGCCTAATTCCCTGGTCCCTAGATGCGGCCAAAAGTTCATTCACTTCCCAGCTTTGGGTATAGATTACTTAACCAACTCTGCTGTCACGAACACTTCCCCTCACAATCATAATAAATGACACAACCATCAATTAATTCCCAGGGGTGCTATAGGAAGTGGGGAATAGAGGAGTCTAGGACCCATCCACATTCGGGGAACAACGTAGGATACAAAAGTACCCCCCCGCCACTTCCAGCTGAGGAAGAGAGAAGATGACGATGCACTTTTCTACATCTCTACATATTTATCCAGATATCTCTTTAATATGGGTTTTCCTGGTGGCTCAAACAGGAAAGAATCTGCCTTCAATTCAGGAGACTCGAATTCAGTCCCTAGGTTCGGAAGACCCCCCTGGAGAAGGGCATTGCTACCCACTCCAATATTCTTGCCTGGATAATCCTATGGACAGAGGAGCTTGGTGAGCTACGGTCCATGGGGTCAGAAGAGTCATTTCTCTAAGTGGAGTTGCTGGGTTTGTGGGAAAGTGCTAAACAAATCCTTCAGTGATGTCACATGGTGCCTGGGAAGGACCAGTTGGCCACCTGCTATGAACCTTCACAGAGCAGCAACATATTATAGAAGCAGCCACTGTTCAGGGTCTGGCTTTGAAGGTTCAGAAACTTGACTCCGTTGGGTACCAAAGTTAATCAGTCTCAGAAAGCTGAGTGACTCAGAGGAGACTGAAGGGGATAAAGCAGAATGCCAAGTGATTAATTTATAATGAGACATGTACATGCCAGCTGAAGCGGGCATTCGGGTCAGCCTGAGCAGCCTGTTCTTTCTCGTTGTGGCAGTCAGTGTGGGCAGTCCAATCACAGTCAAAAGCTAGTGGTGTCCCTAGAACAGAGGAAGGAGAGTTAGTGTGGTGGGATCTGAATGGTGGCCTGATGTATACACTTCTCCACTGGGGCGAGGGTAATATACACTCACCACGTGACAGTGGCTGCAAAGGAGAGTCCAGTGAGTTGTAAGAACAGAAATTGCTCTGGGGCTAAGGTGGGCAGCAAGCCATTCTCTCTGCAGACTCCTTTCTTCCATCCAGCAGTCTTTAGGGTCTCAGAGACTCACAGCTTTTCTTGTTGATAGAGAGGGTACAGAAGGGTTGAATGATGCCATAGGGACTCCTTTTTTTTTTTTAAAACAGTGTAACCACTTTTCACTTTTCTATTCATCTCTTTCTTTGCACATTCAACAAATGATGGTTGGACATCGGTCAGGTCCTGGGAAGATAGCAGTGGGTAAAATAGACCAAATGTTTGCTCTTGTGGAGCTCACATGCCAGAGGAGGAGAAAGACAATAGACAGATAACTGAATCAATAGACAATAATTTTAAAAAACCACTTAATAAATAAGACAATTGTTAACTGCAAAAATCTTTATGCAATATGTTAGATGTCAAGATTTGCTATGAATGAAAATTAAGCAGAGTAAGCGATTAAAGAGTGATAGATGAAAATGGGGAATATTTTTAGAGGGTGATCAGAGAAGTTCTTTCTGATAAGGTTACATTTGAACAAAGACCAAACTACAGCAGGAGGCGGGTGGGACAGTATTCCAAGTGGAGGGAACAGCACATTCAAAGGCTTTGGGGCAAGAGTACGGATGGAACAGCAAAGAGATCCGGCTGGAATATATATAAGCAAGGGGAAGAAGAGGTAGAGGAAGGTGCCATAGAAGTGATGAATCGGAATCAGATCATGTGGGGCTTTGTAGTTCCGCATTGAGAAAAGTGGATATTATTCTGAATGATATGAGAAACCACCAAAGGGTCAAACTCACCTTTTATAGGGAGTCTGGCTACTGAGTGGTGAATAAACTGATTATTCTAATTTGTTAAGAATTGAGCCATTGAATATTAGCAAAGGGAACTTGGAGACCAAGACTCTTGCTATACAAAGTGTGGCTATGGACCAGAAGAATGACCCACTCACTCCAGTATTCTTGCCTGGAGAATCCTGTGGACAGAGGAGCCTGGGTCACACAGAGTCAGACACGACTGAAGTGACTTAGCATGCATGCATGCACTGGAGAAGGAAATGGCAACCCACTCCAGTATTCTTGCCTGGAGAATCTCAGGGACAGAGGAGCCTGGTGGGCTGCCGTCTATGGGGTCACACAGAGTCGAACACGACTGAAGTGACTTAGCAGCAGCAGCAGTAGCAGAAGCTTATTAAACATGAAGAATCTTACAACATCACCCCAGACCTCCTAAATCAGAGTTTGCATTTAACAAGATCCCCTGATGAGATGGAGGTATGAGAAGCACTGGTCTAGTCCAAGGCCCTCATTTTACCAGCGATGAAACCAAGTATCAGTGTGCGGAAGTGACTTGCTTACAATCACGTGGTTAGGTTCATAACTGGGTCAAGGCTAGGGCCCGGGTCTCCTGACTGTGGCAAGCCCACTTTCCATGGCTCTCAGGTCATGAGATTATAAATTCATTCATTTAGTCACTCACTTACTCACTCATCACTAAGGCCATTCCATAATCAGACACGATCATCTCACTAAAGATTTTTACCTTTTAAGAATGCAAGATCTAGTCAAGAGAAACTGATAACAGACTAATGTAACTCAATCGACCACCTACCCTGATTTTTAAAAAAACAAAACAAAACTGACCATGAGTGCTATCAGCCTTAGTTTCAGTATTTCTCCCAAACTATCTCATCCTCTGCTGAGATTTGCTGGAAATGCCCAGGATGTTTAGGTGTGATGTCCCCTGAAACATTTTTTCCTTTTTTTGTGGGAAAAAGCACAGATTTCATTGTCTTCTCAGCAGAAAAATCCCCTCTGGCCTAAAGAAATTAAAAAAAAAAAATCTGTATGTGGGTACCACCCCAGAATCTTTGAGATTAAACATAGAAACCCAGGTCATGTCCCAAAAGGGAAGAGTCAAGATAGGAAGGACTCTATTTTAAGAGATGGCTAGGGTGAATGGCTGGAAGCTTGTACAATGGGAAAAAAAGGCGGGTTATCATCTCTGTCATTGCTATTATTGTAGTTATTATCAAAAACTTGTAAATAGTGCTCTTAATTTATTGTCCCTTTGAAACAATAAAGGAGATAATGGAGACTTCTGCATGCATTTGCTATTCATCAGCAGCTTTGCTGTCAGAAAAGTGGCCCAGTAACGACTGTGGGGATCCAGGCAATTGCAGGAGCAGAACTGGAGAGAATCAGCTGGCCCTTCAAGAAGTGGTTCTGGCAGACTGTGAAGGGCACTTCCAATGGAAGAAGACCCACTCTCTAGGTGGGTCTGTTTAAGCTGATCAGGAGATAAGTGGCAGGAGAGAGGGAAAAGAAAGGCAGGGCGGGGAAGATGGGATACACTGCAGAGACACCTGGGCAGAAAGGGGGGCTCCCAGATGTCTTTGAAAGATCAAGCCTGAAGGATTTGGGGGATTGGTGGGTCACCTGTAAATTTCCTCAATTTCTCTGTTAAACAGGGTAGTTACCTCTAGCTGCTAATCATCTTCCTCTACCCTTCCTATGTGAGGACAAAGGCTTATTTATGTATTTATTAAATACTTATTTTTTGTTATTTATTTATTTGACTGTCCTGGGTTTTGGTTGAAGCATGCAAACTCTTAATTGTATGTAGCACGTGGGATCTGGTTCCCTGACCAGGTATAGACCTTGGCCTGACTGCATTGGGGGCATGGACTCTCAGCCACAGGACCACCAGGGAAGTCCCAACAAAGGTTTGTTTATGTCTCATTCCTATAGTCTGCTGTGGGGGTCTTCCAGGGACACAGGCATCCTGGTTGAGCCCATCTGGTAACTGCACCATCTTAGAATCCTTCATGTCCAGCCAGATGGGCAGAAGAGAAAGTAAAGCTTTTTCTTCACTGCCATGAATGGGAGTTGACCCATAGCTTTCACTTTCTTCTGTTGGTGAGGATTAGTCATGGGGCCCCACCTCACCTCCAGGGAGCAGGAAACCTAGTCCAGCCGTGGGCCCAGGAAGTGAGCCTGGCTGGGGAGCACAGCCAACCCTCTACTGCAGGCCTGACCCACAAAGGGGAGGCCATGCCACCCACACTTGGGTGGCTCTCAGGAGGTTGGCCACGGGCCAGTGTCAGGAGTGGGGAGATATTGTGACCCTGGCAGAAGGGGGCCTCCTCACTCCAAGTCACACCCTGCTGCCCCGTCTGGACTATTCCTGGTTCAGATGAGGCCTGGAGGTCACCAAACCCCTCCCTATAAATGGCAAGGCCCTATACTCTGTCTTTCACTGTGACTGTACCTTTAATGCTCCTTCCAATACTGGGATCCGATGAATATTCAGAAGTTTTGGATTCTCACCCTGCCTCTCTGGTACCTTACCCTCTTACCTTTCCAGCAGTTAGGGCCTTAGTTTCCCTAACTGCAAAGGGAGTGAATTGGCCAAGATGGTCTTTCACGTTCTTTCCAGGCTTCAGTCTACTTTGCCTGAGGACTAGCTTTACCCAGTCCACTTCTAGTGTTCCTGCGCCCTTGGAAAGGAATGAGGCCTGAAAATCCTGGAGTTATTGCTGCGACCTGTGGCCCTATCTGATCCTGCCCCACACTGCCTAACAAACTCAGTGACAACTTCAGCTGAGCAACTGCTGGCATTCAGCTGCTGGCAACTGTCTCCAAAAGAGGAGGGTAGAGGGACAGACCCAAGGGCATGTGCGAGGGCCAGAGGTCAGATTTCAAGGCAGCAAAGCATTCAGCCTGCGGGGACCTCTGTGAGATCCTGGGTGTGAGCGAAGCCTAGAGCATCCATAGGCGTGCGTCCAAGTACATGAGTCAGGGTCCCAGCAGGCAACAGCGCACACTCGGGTGTTTAGTGCGGTGGGGAGCGGGGAGAGAAAGAGCTTAACGAAGGGACTGCTTACAAAAGGTGTGGCCAGAGTTATCGGACCAGCAGAGTGGGGGGCACCCTGGGACTAGGAATGAGCCTGAAGGGTAAGGCAAGGAGACGCTGTGGCAGGACTCCATGTGAGCAAGAGTCCTGCCTCCACTTAGGAGCCAGAGCCACAGATGAACAGGATCACTGCCAAAAGAGCAGCAAAGCAGGAAGGAAGGTGGTATTAAGGAGTAGGGACTAAATTTGTCAGCGTGGAACAAGAAGCCAGAGGAATAGAGGCTTGGTGATGTGGTTACAGAGCCCAGAGGGCCCAGAGCAGGGCCAGGAACGTGTGGCAGACGCACTTGGAAAATAACCAGGATGTGAGTCTCAGGTCTCACTTGGTCTTCCTCCCATCCTCAGAGACACGTCAAAAGGTCTAAACCTGGTGGTCCACTCTTCGCAGTATCCCCAGCCACGGGGGTGACAACAGCCACAATAACGAAGATCGTGGAATCATCTTGTTTATAAACTCTATGCTCCTGCTATAATATCTGATTGCCTGGAGCAACTTTTGCAGCATTTGAAGGAGCCAGGTTGAATTTTTGGCCTCTTTCCTCTGCAACTGCTTGTAGATACAGATTCAGACATTGTTCTGCCTTTTTCTTGAGTGGTAACACTAGCTGCTCTGTCAGTCCTGTGAGAGTTGGAAGACTGGGATAAATTTAGACCAGAGAGTTATTGTGCCAGAGCCAGTATTTTACATACTTGATTTTTAATATGACCTTGACCTCTGTGCTTTGCATAACCATTTATTTCTTGTCCTGAGCTTGACCAGCTTTTCAGTCTCTCGCCCCCATGCTTGTATGTATCTCCCCACCCCCGGAAGTTCCAAGGAGTCGGTGTGTACAATGAGACTGGTGTGGGGCTGTGCTTGGTTCCCCCTGCATCAGATACCATGATTGTCAAAACAAAGTTAGCTATGTGAAAACCCTCACCATTCCCCCTGCCTCCTTTTGGAATGCACTGTTCTGACTGCAAGTACAAAGAAGCAATTTATAAGCATGACTTGGTACAGAAAACCAAGAAAATGAATATGATATGGCATAGCATGAAACCCAAAGCTGTAAACTTGGAGACAGGAATGGAATCAGGAACAAGGGGATATTTCAAAATTAATATACTGAGACAGGAGAGCCTAGAAACCAGATCTCAGGTATTTCTTTGGTTGCTTTGTGTAGTCACACTCACTATGGAATGACTATCAATACCTGATTTTCTTCTGGTACTTTTAAAACTCTTGAAATAAATGTGGCCATACTTGTAGCACTATTAAAAAAGGAAAAAGAGATAGAAAAAATACATGTGTTTTTTACCCTGTAGTATGCTGCTGCTAAGTCACTTCAGTCGTGTCCGACTCTGTGTGACCCCATAGATGGCACCCAACAGGCTCCACTGTCCTCAGGATTCTCCAGGCAAGAACACTAGAGTGAGTTGCTATTTCCTTCTCCAATACATGAAAGTGAAGTCGCTCAGTCATGTCCGACTCTTAGCGACCCCATGGACTGCAGCCTACCATGCTCCTCCATCCAAGGGATTCTCCAGACAAGAGTACTGGAGTGGGTTGCCATTGCCTTCTCCTACCCTATAGAATAGTGTACAGTTTTCTTAAATGGTAGGTCACAATCCTTTAATAAGTCATGAAATTAATTTAATAATCTGATCAGCAGCTTTCAAAAAAAAAAGAAATAGAGTGAGAATCATCATAAGCATCAGAGTATATCACACAGAGCAAAGTGAACGTTGGATGATACACGCAGACACACGTGTGCTGGGTGTGATCGTAGGCTGCGCTCTTCAATGCGGCCGAGGTAAGTAGAACTGGCTGGGGGTCAAGGCACTTGGGCACTTGTTCCAGCAGAGCTGTTAATCTTCCAAGGGGCCTCCTCTAATCCGTTGTCCCCTCTGGCCTTGGTATCCTTATGTATAAAGTGATACATTTGGACAGAATGAACCCTAAGAGTCTTCCAAGCCCCCAGGTTTAACAGAAATCAATTGAACACCTAGTAGGTGCCAAGCAGTGGGGATTCATTAGCCAAGACTTTGCCCCTACTGAGTTTATATTATGATGGGGGGATGCCCAACAATAGTCGAACAAGTGAATAAATAAAATGCTGAGTGGTGACAGTGTAATGAAGAAAAACAAAGATAAGGGAGATTACAGAACAATGAAGGGAGGGGATGCTGTTTTTTAATGTGGGTGAGTGGAGCCTTTCTGATAAGGTGACATTTCAGTTGAGACATTAAGAAAGTGAAAGACACAAACCACCCAGATAACTGGTGGAAGAGTTGTTGTAAGTTGCTAAGTTGTGTCAGACTCTACAAACCCATCGACGCAGCACGCCAGGCTTCCCTGTCCATCACCAACTCCTGGAGCTTGCTCAGACTCACGTCCATGGAGTCAGTGATGCCATCCAACATCTCATCCTCTGTCGTCCCCTTCTCCTCCTGCCTTCAGTCTTTGCCAGCATCAGGGTCTTTTCCAGTGAGTCAGCTCTTCACATCAGGGGGCCAGAGTATTGGAAGAAGAGTAGATACTGCCAAGATGAAAAGTTCTTGCCTTATGGGAGGAAGAGGGCAGAGTGGCTTGAGCGAGTGAGCCAGGCATAGGAGAGCATCAGGGGGAGGGGGGCCAGATCAGTGGAAACAAAGCCTGGAGCAGGTTTGACCTGATTCTGACTCCTATTGTAAAAGGATCCCTGTAGATTGTAGAAGGTTAGTTAAGAGGGTTCTAGAATACTCCAGAAGCGGGATAATAATGTCTTGCTCTAGGATAGCAGAAAGAAGAGGTGAGAGAGATTCTGAATACATTTTGGAGGTAAAGCAAGCAAGATGGTTTACATATAATGTGAGGAATAAACAGGAATATAAGATGGATTCAAGGTTTGAGGCCTGAGCAGCTGGGGTTTTGATTTACAGAGGTAAAGATGAGAGACAAGGCTTTGGGGAAGAGGGTGAGGTGGGAGACGTTTATGGGATGTTGGCATGCATGCATGCTGAGTTGCTTCAGTTATGCCTGACTCTTTGGAACCCCATGGACTGTATCCTGCCAAGCTCTTCTGTCCATGAAATTCTCCAGGCAAGAATACTGGAGTGGGTTGTCATTTCCTTCTTTGGGGCTCCTATAGAGGAAATTAGAATTGGATGCCTCAAGTTGAAGGGAGCCCCCCACACATGTTAATTATCAGAGTATTCCTCTCCTCTGTAAAGCTCTTCTGACTGCCAGATTATTTAATTGTGAGCCATTCAGGGGCCATTGCTCTTTTGATCTTAACATACTTAATATGCACCCCAAAGATCTTTCCTTCGGGATAGATGAAATATTCCCATTTTTGTAAGATTTGTAACACGAAAACACAAAAGATGCAGACAAATTCCAAGATAGACACAGAGATTAGAAGAGACTCCCAGGTCAGTTCCCAGCCCCTCCCACACAGAGACCCAGAGGATGGGAGAAAAAGAACCAGCAAACAGGATTTGACTCTGTGACTTTTTCCAGGAGAGGTTGGCTGAAAGAGAAAAGGAAAATCTGAAAAATGTAGGTTTCGTTTTAAAATAATGAGCATGAGTTTCCCATCAGTGATTGCTAAATCCCTCATTCCTGATTGCAACAGCAGCAACATCTTGTACCAAGCTAGGCAGAGGTTTGCTGGCAGAGTAAATGGCAATATGCATTGATTGACATAGGGTTTCTTCCAGTTTCTTGGTGTTATTAAAAAAAAAAAAAGGGAGCGGGAGCAAATTAGAGATTATTTGCATTCAGTAGACAATTCCAGCGGAAAGAAATGAACTCCCAGGGTTTCCCCTGCAGCCTCTGTGCTCCACAGGGAGGCTGCAGATGGGGTTTCCCCAGCTTTGCCCCTATCAGTGCCATCTCTGGGTCAGAAGTTTAATTGCAGTGCTGGGTCCTGAGTTATCCAGGGAATTTTTTTTTTTGGGCGAAGGCAAGCGAGATCAGCCTTGTGATGAATCCTCAGCCACATACCTTCTTTCTCAGGCTTCAGGACTCTCTCCTATAGGAACAGGGAAAAACTGCAAGTGGAAGAGAATGCAGTGCACACTTTAACTCCTTAAAATGTGTCTTCTTGAACAAGGATTGCACACGGCAAGGCTCATCAGACTGTGTGGAGCTGCAGGGTGTGTCCCACTGTGAGTTCTGGATTTCGACTACAGTTTCTGTGGGCCGTCTGGATGCAGCCAAGTTGGAAGGTCATGGTGGCCACACCGAGATTAGAGGGAAGAGCGGAGGACTGCTATATTTGGAGCAGCCGCAAAAGGAACTAGCAATTTTTGCACCCCAGATAAACTTTCTAAACTGCCCCTCACTCCTACCCCACCACTGCCCTCTGCCCCTTGGGCCACCTTCCCTCTCCCAGCAACAGATTCTCTGATTCTACTGTGACTTCTCTGGACACCAAGCCAGGACCCCATGCATTCCAGAAACTGTAGTCTGGGCCTTCACCGTCTCTCTCTTTACTCTCTTTCCCCTTAGAGCACCAAACTCCTGAAATAACTACATCTGACCTGCAGGACAGGTTGACAGATTTGGAGGCTCAATACAGTTAAATATTGCCTGGATCAAGAACAAAGCCCCACTGAATATTCTCGAGGCTTCTGGAAGTGTACTTGTCAGGCTGAGGGGACAGGCTGACAGCTCTGCTCCCCTGACCAGTAGACAGGCTGAGAACAATGTTGGGACAATATAGTCCAATATTGTTGTTGTCTAGTCATTCAGCTGTGTTCAACTTTTTGTGACCCCATGGACTGCAGCACACCAGGCTTCCCTGTCCTTCGATACATTCCAGAGTTTGCACAAACTCACGTCCATTGAGTTGATGATACCATCCAACCATCTCATTCTCTGTCGCCCCCTTCTCCTGCCCTCAATCTTTCCCAGCATCAGGGTCTTTTCCAATGAGTTGGCTCTTCACATCAGGTGGCCAAAGTATTGGAACTTTAGCTTCAGCATTAGTCCTTCCAATGAATATTTGGGGTTGATTTCTGTTTTTGTTCTTGGATGTACTTCCCTGCCCAGGCTGTGCATTATTTTTTTAAGTCTTTCCCTAGTTTCCTGTTGCCTGTAGTACAGGGGTTAACCCTGGTGGCCTCTGATTCAAAACCTCTCACCCTTTAGACTTTCCACAAGAGTAAACCATCTTCTCTTAAATACTCCCTGTGTGTGCATATGCACACACGTGCATGCACCCACACCCATAAACACTAACATTCTATTCATGATGGCCAGAAGGTCTTTACCCCCAAAGTCTTCCCACATCTCTGGGCCTGTGTCCAAGTCTTTTCTTTGCCCACTGGCTCTCAAAACCACTTTCCAAAACCCTAACTTACCCTGTTCTCGGTCAAGGCACTTTATCATAAGGCTTGCCACACTCTGCATGATATTTAGGCTAACTGTGTGGGCTTCTGCCCACCGCGCTCCCTTCCCAACACCACAGCCCACAGGAAACTGAGATCTTTGAGGTCAAATTAGTACCAGAGACAGTCACGCGTCAGGGCCTTTGGCACTTTCACAGAATCAAATGAAAGACTTTGCTAATTGAACATGGTAGTAGGCTAGCAGCTGCAATATTAGTTTCTGTTCATTCCTTGGTGGCTCAGACAGTAAAGAATTTCCCGTATAAAGAACCCCCAAAAGATAAAATTTGACATATTCAAAAACAAAGAAACCTGGCATGTGGCCTGGGATTTGGGCATATCAGACACCCTCCAACTGTGGTTTCAAATAGGTTGTGGCCACACACTTGGTCAAGGCAGCTACCTGAGCACAGGCTTAGAAGGTCAGCTCCTCCTTCCTGTTTTGATGCAGCAGTTCTCTCGTTAGAAATGTATCCCAAGTAATAACTATATAAACTGGTAAAGATTTAACCACAAGGGAAAATCAGGGCAAATTACACGGCTACCAGAAGAACAGGCTGAAAAATTGGGGTAGATTTGTATGAAAGTGTACTGTATATTCAATAAAAATTATGTTCTAAAAATATGTTTGCTGACATGAAAAAATGTCCATGATTTATTGTTGGTGAAAAAATGCAAGTTACAAAACAGAATATATCATCCAATTTTTATAATAAAAACCTACCATAGTTATATGAAGAGGATTAAGGCTAGAAGAATATATGTCAAAATGTGGACCGTGGCAATCTCTGGATAATGCAATTATGGCTAATTTTTACTTGCTTCTTTTAGTCTTTTCGATTATTTCAGCAACGAAATGTGTTTCTCCACTAATATTGAAACAGGAAGGAAGGGGGTAGGGCATGACCTTTAAAAGAATAACATAACCATAGGACATGATACAAACTGGTTAGAACCAACCAGGTCCAAGATAGTGGACGAGACTACCACTAGACCTTGAGCCTCAGTATACCCTTACTGTAACACACTGGCATGCTAAACGACACACCCACAGGCACCATGACAGTTCCAAGGCTGACCCTAAAATGTCAACAAGTGGGTGGCTGCCCAATTTCTAGAAATTTCCACCCCTTCCCCCAAATAGCTGGACTCCTCCTCCCACTTATTAATCTGTGAAGTTACCCACCCCTATAAAAACTCACAACCCTATCCCCTGCTGCCATGCTCACATTCTGAGATGGCCCACATTCTGTCTGTGGAGTGCTTTTCTCTGTAAATAAATCCACTTCTTATCTATCATTTTGTCTCTGGATTATTTCTATAATGAGGGATCAAGAACCTGAGCTTCATTAGGTCCTGAGAGCAGGTGTGTGATCTCAATTCTAAAAGACAGTGAGTTCTAGTCCTAATCTGAGTCATACGATTTCAATACATAAAGTGTATCAGTAATAAATAGAGAAGCAAACTGACTTCAAACTCATAAAACCTGGCCTATTCTAAAGGCTCAATAAATGCATGTGAACAGGTAAGCAAGGGACCGAGCTCTGATTTGAACCTGAGAAAAAGTGAGATTGCTTAGGAAGAAAAGTAAGGTGAGATGTGCATGGCCTGGGACTGGGTCTTATGGCCTCCAAACTTAATGATCAGCTAGAGTGGGAGAAACAGGTAAAGGAAATGAAGAAATGCCCAGATTGGAATCACCAGTGTTTGGTACTGAAAACCAAGAAAATGGGGTGTTTCAGGAAGGAGGAAGTGGCCAGCTGGACTGGGGACTCTGCCCAGAACTCAGAGGAAGTGTGAACAGGTTGCTCTGGTAACAAAGGTCCCGGTGATGGTGGTAAATGCAGCTGCAGGGGAAGTGGGTGTAGTGGGATCCGGACTGGAGGGGGCTGAAGAATGACTGACGGGTGCAGAAACAAGACAGGGACTGAAGACAGCTTTCAGGAACCTTGGGAATGGAGCAAAGAGAGACATCAGCAACCAGAGGGAGATGTGGGACAGAGAGAATTTATATTTGTTCTGTTTATAAGATGGAATGACTGGAGAATGTGCAATAAGACCCTGACCAAAAAAAGATGCTTTCTCCATGTCCACGAGGAATGATGGGAAGAGCCTGACGCAAGTGCAGTGGTGGGAGGATGAAACAGCCACCATCAGAGATTTCTCTTTTTTCTGCGCAGTAGGAAGTCAGGTCATTTGCAAACAGTGAGGAGACTTAGAAGAGATGGGTGGATCTGTGAGGAGAGGAAGGCCTGCCGTGTTCTCTGTGGGGAGCCGGACAGCCATAGACAGCAAAGTAGAGAAGAATTATGGGACCTTTATCCATGCTGTGTTCCTTCTGCAAGTCTTCTCACCTCTGATTCCACAGCCAAGGATATGAAGACCCAGAGAGATGAAGCCATCTGCCCAAAGTCACACAGCACACTAGGGGCAAAGCTACGACTGGAGTCAGGTTTTCAGGCCCCCAGTTGGGAGCACATCTATCCACAGCAGCAGTCACCTTCGCCTATGTCTGCTCTTCACCTTGTACCGTCGTGTCAGCATCTTTGCAAAGCATGGGCTCCTGGGTCTAGCTAGATGTGTCGCTTCTTCTCCCCAGGCAAAGCCTTGCACATAAAGGGGACTCCAGCAATATTTTCTCAGCTAATGAATGATTAGAAATCAGGCTGCTCTATGTCTCATTATTCTTAAGAGAAGGGCTCTCTTATGTACCCTTTCCATGCTCCCTCCTACCTATTTCAGAATAAGTCAGGGGAGAACAGCATGTTCATCTCGTCTCTTTGTGACTTGGGATAACAGACACCAATTACTAGGATATCTGCTTTCCTACATTGGGACATGGAAAACATATTTACCTATGTACACTTCACCTTTTTCTGGAAAAGATTTCATGCTTCTAGGGTGTATCAGTTGCTAAAAAATAATAATAAGTCCTCATTTTTATGGTGGATGTCCCAAAGCTCCACACAATGGTTTGGCTACTACTGCTAAGTCACCTCAGTCGTGTCTGACTCTGTGCGACCCCAGGGACGGCAGCCCACCAGGCTCCCATGTCCCTGGGATTCTCCAGGCAAGATCCCTGGAGTGGATTGCCATTTCCTTCTCCAACGCATGAAAGTGAAAAAAAGTAAAAGTGAAGTAGCTCAGTCGTGTCCGACTCTTGGCTATTACAGATTCTACTAATTAATTCATGATATTTTCTGGGGGGCTTAGGAACTCATTTATGTAAATGAATGAAAAATAAACAACCCATTAGAATTCCCACCCCCACCCAATCCTTGTCACATTATAAAGACAGAATTTAGAAAGGAGTATTTACTATTTATCCACTCAATAGCTATCTTGCTTTCAGTTAGAGTTGCTGTTGAGTTTTAAGCCAGCTTTTTCACTCTCCTCTAAAAACTAAGATCATGGCATCCAGTCCCATCACTTCATGTCAAATATTTGGGGAGACAATGCAAACACGGACAGACTTTCTTTTTTTGGCTCCAAAATCACTGCCGATGGTGACTGGAGCCATGAAGTTAAAAGACGCTTGCTCCTTAGAAGAAAAGCTATGACAAGCTTAGACAGCATATTAAAAAGCAGAGACATTACTTCGCTGACGAAGGTTCGTATAGTCAAAGCTATGGTTCTCCTAGTAGTCATGTATGGATGTGAGAGTCGGACCATAAAAAAAGCTAAACTCTGAAGAATCAATGCTCTTGAACTGTGGTGTTGGAGAAGATTCTTGAGACTGCCTTGGACTGCAAGGAGATCAAATCAGTCAATCCCAAAGGAAATTAGTCCTGAATATTCATTAGAAGGACTGATGCTGAAATTGAAGTTCCAATATTTTGGCCACCTGACGTAAAGAACTGACTCATTAGATAAGACTCTGATGGTAGGAAAGGTTGAAGGCAGGAGGAGAAGGGGATGACAGAGGATGAGATGGTGGGATGACATCACTGACTCAATGGGCATGAGTTTGGGTAAACTCTGGGAGTTGGTGATGGACAGGGAGGCCTGGCGTGCTGCAGTCCATGGGGTCACTAAGAGTTGGACATGACCGAAAGGCTGAATTGACTGAGAGGTGCCGTGCAAAGTCACCTCAGTCATGTCTGACTCTTTGCGACCCCATGGACTGTAGCCCGCCAGGCTCCTCTGTCCATGGCATTCTCCAGGCAAGAATACCGGAGTGGGTTGCCATGCCCTCCTCCAGGGGATCTGCCCAACCCGGGGATGGAACGCTGGTCTCCTGCTGCTCCTGCATTGCAGGCGGGTTCTTTATCAATGAGCCACCGGGAAGACCATTATCTAGAGATAATCTTATATAAATGTCAATAGAAAACTCATAAACTAACTTGCTCTGGTGGGTGGCAGGCCCTTGACCCTGGGCTACTCAGATGATAGGATCAGAGGCACGGAGAGTGTAACAGAACAGCAAGCAGGCGGTGTTAGGAGATCTCTGCTCTAGGCTGGATTCCATCACTATCTTTCTAAACCGAATCTCTTCTGGTTTATGGGTGGATCAGAAAATGAAGCATTCATGCTGCTCTGACACAGTGAGAACTCCTGGAATGTAAACCATTTCTTGTTGTGGTCCAGGTCTCACAGGGTTTTGAAGTCTCCTCAGGCACAGCAATCGGCCGCTTGTCCCTGGACAGTCAGCAGGTTTTTGTGAACAGGAAGAGTTTGGTCCCCGGGGTTCAGTCACTCCCCCGAGAGTTGCCAGGGCTCTGGGTCTGGTCCTGGCTGGCTAGATGGTGGGCATTCCTTGTTTTCATCTTGAACATCCCTAGGGCTCACTGTCAGGGTGGCTGCAATCAGTGATAACTGCGACATTCTTTGTTTACTGGTATGGCAGGCAATATTTTATTTCTCACAGAAAAATAAGTCTTTGCCAGGTGCCAGGAATTTATAGGTAGATAAAACATGATCCATGTCCTCAAGAAGTTCCCAAGAGGCTGGTCCTTAAGAGGAGCTCTCTTAAAGCCTGGGAAGCTCCAAGGGAGCCTCCAAAATCAAGTTCCTGGAGAAGCAAAACTGAGGAGCAGATCCTTAACACACTCGACCCAGCAAGAGGCTCTTGTGCCAGGAAGTCCTAGAAACCCAGCTGGATTTTGCCCCTTTTCTGCTCAGTCAGTGGACTTCATTGCAGTAAGCACTCTCCTCTCTAACCAGGCCCAGATTTACTAGAACGGTAGAGTTTTTTGGTTGCTTTTATTTTTATCTGTTACAATGTTAGAAATTTATGGTTTCCTTTTGTATTTAACTTGCTATTGATGATGATTCTTTATCTATTCACTCACTGTCTCTAGTTCCCAATAAAGGAAGGAAATAATGCCCTTTAGGCACCTCCCTTGCCCTTTAAAATTATGAAATGTTCCACATTTACAGAAGAGTACATGCAGTTTAAAGATAAATAATAAAATGAACACCTGGGCCTGAAGCCCAGCTGTGTGGCCCGTCCAGTCTCTTTCCCTTGACTACTCCCATCCAGCCCTCCCTGACCAAGTAACCACAGTACTGACTTTTACGTTATCATTCCAGTTTTTTTTTTAACAGTCTTACTCTCCATATTATATATCCCTAATTAACCCACTGCTTGGATTTGAATAGCACACACAAACACAAAAAGCTGTATAAAGAAAGAGCACTATGGCTGTTATCAGAAGGGAAGCATTATCCTAGGACAATAATTTGACTAGCATCTCTAGTGGAGAAGGAAATGGCAACCTACTCCAGTACTCTTGCCTGGAGAATCCCATGGATGGAGGAGCCTGGTGGGCTGCAGTCCATGGGGCAGTGAAGAGTTGGACACAACTGAGCAACTTCACTTTCACTTTTCACTTTCATGCATTGGAGAAGGACATGGCAATCCACTCCAGTGTTCTTGACTGGAGAATCCCAGGGACAGAGGAGCCTGGCAGGCTGCCATCTATGGGGTCTTACAGAGTCGGACACGACTGAAGCAACTTGGCGGCAGCAGCAGCAGCAGCATCTCGAGGGTACAGTATAACTTCAGCTTTCCTCAGTTTTTAAAAGCCTCTTCTGAGCAAGTTACAGGAAAAGTCTCAAGTAGAAACAGATCTAGGATTTGTGGGGTGTGAACAGTATATAATTTGGAGGACTCTTTTAAGAATAGTATGAATTCAAAAGTACAAATGTTGAGTTATGTGCAGGGCTTCGGGAGGGACGTATATGAGTGAGGAGCTTAAGTTCCACTGGCTTCAGGTAAATAAATCTCTAACCAAGAGGGCTCACCTGCATCCAGCATCTGGCAGATCTGCAGTATGGATGAGGCACTGAACACCCTGTAAAACAGACAAAGGGAAAGGGTTGCTTTGTATTTTCTGTTTCTAAGCTCATCATAGCCTATGTCTAGTTCTCCAGAATAGGTCAAAGAAGAACCTTCAGAAATGGAGACGTAAAATGAGGATTCTCAGCTGATTCTAGAGGCAGGACATAGGGACACGAGCAGGAATTGTCTTAAATATACAGTGAAGCCCCGACAAACACAGATAAGCATGTCCTTAAGTTGAAATGTGGCTATAATGTCAGTGGGGATTTTGGTGGTAACAGTTATCATTATATCTGTTTCTTTTTTGTTTGTTGCGCCATGTGGCTTGCAGGACTTAGTTCCCTGATCAAGGATTTAACCTGTGCCCTTGGCAGTGAAAGTTCAGAGTTCTAACCACCAGGGAATTCCCTCATATCTGTTCTTGAGTCACTCTTCTCTAAATGGAACTGGTTAAGTAAAGTAATGCTCAAAATTCTCCAAGCCAGGCTTCAGCAATATGTGAACCATGAACTTCCAGATGTTCAAGCTGGTTTTAGAAAAAGCAGAGGAACCAGAGATCAAATTACCAACATCCACTGGATCATGGAAAAAGCAAGAGAATTCCAGAAAAACATCTATTTCTGCTTTATTGACTATGCCAAAGCCTTTGACTGTGTGGATCACAAGAAACTGTGGAAAATTCTGAAAGAGACGGGAATACCAGACCACCTGACCTGCCTCTTGAGAAACCTGTATGCAAGTCAGGAAGCAACAGTTAGAACTGGACATGGAACAACAGACTGGTTCCAAATAGGAAAAGGAGTGCATCAAGGCTGTATATTGTCACCCTGCTTATTTAACTTCTATGCAGAGTACATCATGAGAAACGCTGGACTGGAAGAAACACAAGCTGGAATCAAGATTGCTGGGAGAAATATCAATAACCTCAGATATGCAGATGACACCACCCTTATGGCAGAAAGTGAAGAGGAACTAAAAAGCCTCTTGATGAAAGTGAAAGAGGAGAGTGAAAAAGTTGGCTTAGAGCTCAACGTTCAGAAAATGAAGATCATGGCATCCGGTCCCATCACTTCATGGGAAATAGATGGGGAAACAGTGTCAGACTTTATCTTTTTGGGCTCCAAAATCACTGCAGATGGTGATTGCAGCCATGAAATTAAAAGATGCTTGCTCCTTGGAAGGAAAGTTATGACCAACCTAGACAGCATGTTGAAAAGCAGAGACATTACTTTGCCAACAAAGGTCCATTTAGGCAATGGCACCCCACTCTAGTACTCTTGCCTGGAAAATCCTATGGATGGAGGAGCCTGGTAGGCTGCAGTCCACGGGGTCGCTAAGAGTCAGATGAGACTGAGCAACTTCACTTTCACTTTTCACTTTCATGCATTGGAGGAGGAAATGGCAACCCACTCCAGTGTTCTTGCCTGGAGAATCCCAGGGATGGGGGAGCCTGGTGGGCTGCCGTCTATGGGGTCACATAGAGTCGGACACGACTGAAGTGACTTAGCAGTAGCAGCAGTATGGTTTTCCCAGTGGTCATGTATGGATGTGAGAGTTGGACTGTGAAGAAAGCTGACCGCCGAAGAATTGATGCTTTTGAACTGTGGTGTTGGAGAAGACTCTTGAGAGTCCTTTGGACTGCAAGGAGATCCAACCAGTCCATTCTAAGGGAGATCAGTCCTGGGTGTTCATTGGAAGGAATGATGCTAAACCTGAAACTCCAGTACTTTGGCCACCTCATGTGAAGAGTTGACTCATTGGAAAAGTCTCTGATGCTGGGAGGGATTGGGGTCAGGAGGAAAAGGGGACAACCAAAGATGAGATGGCTGGATGGTATCACCGACTCGATGGATGTGAGTTTGAGTGGACTCCGGGAGTTGGTGATGCACAAGGAGGCCTGGCGTGTTGCAACTCATGGGGTTGCAAAGAGTTGGACACGACTGAGCGACCAAACTGAACAGAACTGAATCTCTACAGCTGGTACAAGGCTATTATTGTGGGATTTCTCTTCACCATCTTCTGGTGAATCCTTGTCTCTCTCCTGTTTTAGATCCTCTCCATTGATTTATTCTTTAAGTGGAGTACATTCTTCAGCAGCTTTCTTAGAAAGGATACATGATAGGTATAAAAATGTTGAGAACGTATATACTTGAAAAATAACTTTTTTCCACTTGCAGACTCAATTGGTCATTTGGCAGGGCATAGAATTCTAGACTGGAAATGACATCCTTCAGAATTTTATTGTATTTTGGCCTCCAGTGCTGCTGATAAGTCAGAAGCCATTCTGATTCCTAAATTTTGTATTTGACTTAACTAATTTCCTCTCTGGAAGCAGTAAAAATCTCTTGATTCGTCAAATGGTACCAGCCACTTATGGGCTCTTCAATCTGGCAGCTCATTCTGTTCTTGAATTACACCATTGATTCTTCTTCCCCCACCCCCACTTTTTCTCTTTCTCTCTAGAAACACTGCTGTTCAGATGTGAGTCCTCTTAAGTGAGTGAAGTCGCTCAGTCGTGTCCGACTCTTTGCGACCCCATCAACTGTAGCCTACCAGGCTCCTCCATCCATGGGATTTTCCAGGCAAGAGAACTGGAGTGGGTTGCCATCCTCTTAAACATGTACTCTAATCTCTTACTTTTTCTCTCTTGTTTTCTATCTCTTTGTCTTTTTGCTCTATTTGCTGGAAAATTTCCTCAATGTTATGTTCCAACTACTGTGTTGAGTTTTTTATTTTTACATAGGCAGATAATTCTTATCATATTTCCTTATAATTCCTATAAATATTATATGCACATTATTTAACTATTAAGTATTACAAAAATATTTTACATAGAAAACAAAAGGTTTCTGTAGTTTCATTTAGTAGATCATGAAACAGAATAGAGTTCAGAAACAGAAATAGAGTATCAGAAACATGATAGCCTAAAGTTTTATTTATGAACAATACTGTATATTTATTTTCAACAATGTTGCTGCATAGTAAGAAATGTGACCTCCAGAAGTCTGGCTTTTGTCCCAGTACCTGGGAAACAACCTCGAAACCCTTTGAATTTCCTGAGCAATAGGAAATGTCTTTCTCTTTTATGGAGGGCCCCTGGAAATACATCTTGTATTTCAATCCTAATGAGATAACTCAGGGTGGGGGTTGGTCACGCAAGAAAGACAAAGCATGAGATTAGAGGTGTGGGACTTTGGGTCACATGATATCAGTCCAACTTCAAGGAAAGAGAAGTCTAGAATTCAACCACATGGGCAATGTTTCAACCAATCATGACTCTGTAATGAAACCTCAATAAAATCTCTGAATACTAAAGCTCAGGTTAGTCTCCCTGGTTGGCAATATTCTGTACATATCATCACACATGAATTTCAGTAGAGTCACACATCTCTGATGATGAGAGAAGAAATGCATTTAAACACTTGGGGCATCCCTGGTGGCGCTAGTGGCAGAGAACCTGCCCGCCAATAAGAGATGTGGGTTTGATCCCTGGTGGAAAGACTCTCTGGAGGAGGGCATGGCAACCCACTCCAGTATTCTTGCCTGGAGAATCCCATGGACAGAGGAGCCTGGTGGACTACAGTCCATAGAATCTCAGAGCCAGACACGACTGAAGTGACAACACACACACACAGACTTTGCCCATGAGTTTCTTCCTTTGACTGGTTTTAATTTGCATGCTTTGGTTATAATAAAACAAGTACCCACTCCAGTATTCTTGGGCTTCCCTGGTGGCTCAGAGGGTAAAGAATCTGCCTGCAATTCGAGAGACCTGGGTTCAATCCCTGGGTTGGGAGATCCCCTGGAGAAGGGCATGGCAACCCGCTCCAGTATTCTTGCCTGGAGAATCCCCATGGACAGAAGAGCCTGGGGTCACAAAGAGTTGGGCATGACTGAGTGACTAAGCACACAACTGGTTATTGTAAGTATAAGGCTTCCCTGAGTTCTGTGAGTCATTCTAGCAAATAATTGAATCTGAAAGTTCAGCTGGGAAAACCCCAAACTTGAAGTTGTTGTCTGAAGGAAGAGCAGTCTTATGGAACTGTTCCTCTGGCTGTGCAGTTTGGAAAACCCCTTAGAGATACCAAGGCAATTCAGTGAAGAAATGGCACTCTTTTCCACAAGTGTTACTGTAATCATTGAGATCCATACGTAAACAAGTGAACCGCAATGCTTACCTCAGAGAATTCCCTTGCGGTCCAGTGTTAGAACTTGATTTCACTGCCAAGGGCACAGAATTCAATCCCTGGTTTGGGAACTAAGATAATACAACCCATGCAGTGTGGCCAAATAAATAAAATTTTTTAAAAAGGTAAAAAGAAACACATTGCAATAAATTAGAAAAAAATATTTACCTCATACTATATACAAAAATTAACTTGAAATGGATCATAGATATAAATGTAAGAGCTAGAAATACAACATTTCTAAAATAAAAAATTAGTGAAAATATTTGTGACCTTGGGTTGGGATATATTAATATATTAAATAGATCACAAACAGCAGGAGAAAAATGATGACTTGGACTTGAACAAAATTAAAACTTTTGCTCTTCAAAAGACTGTTAAGAAAATGAAATGGCAAATCACAGATTGGGATAAAATACAGCTGACCTTTGAACAATGTGGAGGGTAGAGGCACTAATCTTCGTGCAGTTGAAAATCCATGGAAAACTTTATATTTGTATCTGAACCTAATTATTAATAGCCTGCTGTTGATTGGAAACCTTACTGATAATATAAACAGTTGATTAACATTTATTTTGCATTTTATAATTACTGTATACTGTATTCTTATATTAAAGTAAGTTAGAGAAAATAAAATGTTAAGAAGATGAAAGAAAGAGAAAATACATTTACAATACTGTACTGCGTTTATTTATCCCATAAGTTTACATTCTCTCTTTACAAGATGCATCATCTGCTTCAATACTGTGGATAAAGATGCTACACGTCTTACTAACATTAAATGTAAAAATGCTGTAGACATTACATGTATTAATAATGCTGGACATAAAAAATGAAAAGATGATGTGAAAAATAAATTCACATTTATTTCAGCTCAGTTCAGTCGCTCAGTCACGTCTGACTCTTTGTGACCCCATGAAACGCAGCACGCCAGGCCTCCCTGTCCATCACCAACTCCCGGAGTTTACCCAAACTCATGTCCATTGAGTCGGTGATGCCATCCAACCATCTCATCCTCTGTTGTCCCCTTCTCCTCCTGCCTTCAATCTTTCCCAACATCAGGGTCTTTTCAAATGAGTCAGCTCTTCACATCAGGTGGCCAAAATATTGGAGTTTCAGCTTCAACATCAGTCCTTCCAATGAACACTCAGGACTGATCTCCTTTAGGATGGACTGGTTGGATCTCCTTGTAGTCCAAAGGACTCTCAAGAGTCTTCTCCAACACCACAGTTCAAAAGCATCAATTCTTCAGCACTTAGCTTTCTTTATAGTCCAACTCTCACATCCATACAAGACTATTGGAGAAACCATAGCCTTGACTAGATGGACCTTTGTTGACAAAGTAATGTCTCTGCTTTTTAATATGCTGTCTAGGTTGGTCATAACTTTCCATCCAAAGAGTAAGCGTCTTTTAATTTCATGGCTGCAATCACTATCTGCAGTGATTTTGAAGCCCCCAAAAATAAAGTCAGCCACTGTTTCCACTGTTTCCCCATCTATTTCCCCTGAAGTGATGGGATCAGATGCCATGATCTTCATTTTCTGAATGTTGAGCTTTAAGCCAACTTTTTCACCCTCCTCTTTCACTTTCATCAAGAGGCTCTTTAGTTCTTCTTCACTTTCTGCCATAAGGGTGGTGTCATCTGCATATCTGAGGTTATTGATATTTCTCCCAGCAATGCTGATTCCAGCTTGTGCTTCATCCGGCCCAGCGTTTCTCATGATGTACTCTGCATACAAGTTAAATAAGCACTGGTAATGTTGTTCAGTCTCCAAGTTGTGTCTGACTCTGTGTGACCCCATGGACTATAGGCTGTCAGGCTCCTTTGTCCACGGGATTTCCCAGGCAAGAATATGGGAGTGGGTCACCATTTCCTTCTCCAGGACATCTTCTCAACCCAGGGACTGAACCTGGGTCTCCTGCATTGCAGGAGGATTCTTTATCACTGAGCCACTAGGGAATGAAGAAGCAGCAATGTTGTGGTAGCCTAGTATAATCTACATGATCACTTCATTGTATCCGCATTCTTGCCTGGAGGATCCCAGGGACGGGGGAGCCTGGTGGGCTGCCGTCTATGGGGTCGCACAGAGTAGGACACGACTCAAGCGACTTAGCAGCAGCAGCAGCAGCAGCCTACATACCAGTGAATGAATTGTAAAATTTTTGGCATACAGCATTATAGTCATATTCATAATACAGTATTGGAACATTGTTACAATTTGTGAAAACCCTCTTTCCTGTGATAATAGGCTGAAACAGTTTCTCTAAGTACTAAAGAGAGAGAGAGAGCCATACTGTACAGTAATGTAATTTGAAAGCGAATCTATAATATAGTAAGAAAAGTAACAAATTATTAGTTCAGTTCAGTTCAGTCACTCAGTTGTGTCTGACTCTTTGTGACCCCATAGACTGCAGCACACCAGGCTTCCCTGTCCATCACCAACTCCTGGAGTTTGCTCAAACTCAAGTCTATTGAGTCAGTGATGCCATCCAACCATCTCATCCTCTGTCGTCTCCTTTTCCTCCTGCCTTTAGTCTTTCTCAGCATCAGGGTCCTTTCCAGTGAGTCAGTTCTTCGCATCAGGTGGCCAAAGTATTGGAGCTTCAGCTGAACACATTATTAATTTCATATTAAATATCACTCACCTTATTCCTATGCAAGGATAGACTAATCCATTTCATTACAAGTTTTGCGCATGATGTTCTACACAATGAACGCTTAGGCTATGATAATGACACAGAAATCTCTCCTACAGTTTTTGTCAATCACTTATTAGGTTTTCACATGAAGACTCTCACAAACATGTACAATAAATGTTTATTTACTATTCATTAGGTAGAAGCGGATCATCATAGAGGTCTCCATTCTCATTGTCTTCATGTTGAGTAGGCTGAGGAGGAGGAACAGAAGTGGTTTGGCTTGCTGCCTTAGGGACGGCAGAGGCAGAAGACCTGGAGGAGTCAGGAGAGGCAATGACACTCAGACATACATTGTTAATTTCTGACTTTTTTTTTTCCTTTTCATTTCTCTAAATGTTTCTATGTAATACCAACTCTTCTCCAGTTTGCTTTAGTTTCAGTGCCTGAAAGATAGAAGGGTCTATGTCTTAGAAGTCAAAAGCCATCTTGAATATCTTGAATAAGCAGAATATTTCCACCAGATTGTCTATCATCACTGTTTTCTGGCACTGCTTTTTCTACATCTTCTTCCTCATGTCTGGCTCTGGCTCAGAAATGCTCATCTCCGTCAAGTCCTCTTCTGCTAATGCCTCTAGTGTGATGTCTGTTAGCTCCTGAATTTCTACAAGATGCATATCTTGAAACTCTTCACCCCCTCACCATTTTTTTCATATCCACAGTCTCTTTCATGATTTCCTTGACTGGCTCTGTCATGAATCCTATGAAGTCCTGCGTAACATCTGGCCAGTTTTCTCCAGCAGGAATTTATTGTTTCAGGCTTGATGACTTTCACAGGTTTTTCTGTAACAATAATGGCATCTTCCATGATGTAATCTTTTCAGACTTTCATGTTGTTCTTTCTGTTGAGGTTTTCTTCTGTAGCATTGATAGTCATTTCCAGATAGTACCATAAATAAAGAGCCTTAAAGGTCCTTATGACCCTCTAATCTAGAGGCTGAATTAGAGATGTGTTTGGGGCCAAGTAGACTATTTTGGCAGAGAAGGCAATGGCACCCCACTCCAGTACTCTTGCTTGGGAAATCCCATGGACGGAGGAGCCTGGTAGACTACAGTCCACAGGGCTGCTAAGAGTCGGACACGACTGAACGACTTCAGTTTCACTTTTCACTTTCATGCATTGGAGAAGGAAATGGCAACCCACTCCAGTGTTCTTGCCTGGAGAATCCCAGGGACAGAGGAGCCTGGTGGGCTGCCGTCTATGGGGTCGCACAGAGTCGGACACGACTGAAGCGACTTAGCAGCAGCAGCAGCAGACTATTTTGGTGGCTTCAAGTGTTGAACTTATGAGATTTGGGTTGCGGGGGAGGCGGGCAGGAACAGTGTCCAATATCAAATGAACTGTAAAAGGCATTTCTTACTGGCAAGGTACTTATTGACTTCAAGGACAAAGCATTGATGGAACTAATGCAAAAAAAATGTTCTTATTGTCTGAGTCTCCTTGTTGAGCAACCAGAAGACTGTCAGCTAGTGTTTATCTTTTCCCTTCAAGGCTCGAGGGTTAGCAGCTTTGTAAACAAGGGAAATCCTGATTATAAACCTGACTGCATTTGCACTAAATAGTAGAATAAGCCTCCTGTCCCTTCCTGTCCTAAATTCTGGTGCTCACTTCTCTTCATTACTTATAAATGCCTTCTGTGGCAATTTTTTCCCCCAGAATAGAGCAATTTGTCTGCATTAAATATCTGTTTAGATATTCTTTCTCCTCAATGATTTTCTAATGGCATCTAGGATCTCCTGGCCAGCAGAAGCTGTTTCTCCTATTGTCTTCACATTTTTAAAGCTAAATCTTTTTCTAAAATGATCAAACCATCCTTCACTGGCCTTGAATTCTTTAGATCCCTCATCTTCCTTTTGCTTTAAGGTGTCATGTAATGACTTTGTTTTTTTCTTGAAACATACTGGAGTCTATAGGTATGCCTTACCTATGGCAATACCGCACCCACATAAAAGCTGCATTTTCAACACATGATAAAAAAGTATTTCACCAAAAGTGCAATATTTTCACCTGCTGGTGTAGCTGCACTGACGGCTTTGTGGGTTTTCTTTTCTTTCTTCACAATGGTCCTCACTCTAGGTTCATTTATCTCAAAATGGCAGCAACCTCAGTCGCAGACCTCAATTTTTGGTGCTTATTAAGCAATTTAACTTTTTTTTTTTTGTAATGTCATGACTTTTTTTCTGATTCTTTGGAGCACTTCCAATGTCTCTAGTGGGCCTTCACTTGGGTCCCCTGATGTTATTCAACGTTTAGTGTATTGCACTAAACATGATGAAAAATACATGAAAACTGCTAGGGAGAATTTTTTCTTTATTTTTTTTTTTAAATTTCATTGGAACGATTACTTTACAATATTGTGCTGATTTCTGCCATACATCAACGTGAGTCAGTCCCAGATATACAGATGTCCCCTCCATCTTGAACCTTACTTCCATCTCTCACCCACTCCCACCCCTCTAGGCTATCATAGAACACTAGGTTGAGCTCCCTGGTCACATAGCAAATTGGGGGAGAAATTTTTTTTTACTGTCATCTAAAATTTATTAGACAGATGAACCGCATAGGTAGAGATGATTAGTGCCACATGGTGTTTAAAGTGGATACTCACAACACCTGGGCTTATGGCAATAGCAACAGTGAAAGTGAAGTCACTCAGTCGTGTCCGACTCTTTGCGACCCCATGGACTGTAGCCCACCAGACTCCTCCGTCCATGGGATTCTCCAGGCAAGAGTACTGGAGTGGGTTGCCATTTCCTTCTCCAGGAGGTCTTCCCAACCCAGGAATCGAACCCAGGTCTTCCGCATTGCAGGCAGATACTTTGCCATCTGAGCCACCAGGGAAGCTCATAGCAACAGTGGTTGGCTACAAAACTGTTACAGTAGCACAGTGTGTACCACAATGAATTTTATGTACTTGTGATTTAAAACTGCCTCCTTCCACTTGTTTGCATCTCTCTCCACCATGAATGGTGTCATGTATAGACTGTGAGTGTTTTTGCATATAAGCTTTGATACATTTTAACTTTTTAAATAGATTTTTGTATATTTTATGGTAAATGATAAAATAGATGAGTATCTAGTATCCACATAGCTTTTTATGCATTCATGACACACTTCACTTAAAAAATTATTTTTTATACTTCTAGATTATGTGGTTTGTCTGAGAGTTTTTTCAAATTGTCACAAATCTCAAAAAATTTTTTTCAATGTATATATTGGAAAAACCTCAGGTACAAGTGTATGTATCCACACAGTTCAAACCTGTGTTGTTCACAGTGCAATTGTATTGGCAAAAAAAAAAAAAACGTATTTATCAAAGGACTTATATCCAGGTATATAAATTGGGCAATAGGCAATAAATGGGCAATAAATGGGCAATTAAATGGGCAATAAAATTAGACAATATATCACAATATTCTTTTAATTGCCCTCTGCAGATAACACCTTTGCCGTATGGGGCACTATAGTAATGACTGCTTAAAAGTTTTTAAATTTTTTTCCAGGAACAGGCACTAGCCTTGCCCAGTTCAAACAGGTTGAGACCACCAAGCATTTAGTCGGGCCCTAAGTGTCTGATGATGAGCTTTTGATGTCCAACGGCCAAAAAAACTCCACCCTCAGTTCAGGCCAGCACCACCAGTTTTTGAACATGTGTCCCATGAAGAAGCATGTAGCTCAGATACACCTGCACAGAGTATCTCACAGGATTCCTCACCTGTCTTATATCTCTAATGACCTTTCTTCCTGATACTCATACCTTGATTTTATCCTGAGCCCCTCACCTTCAGAAGGCAGATTTAAGACTTGTTCTTCCGTCTCCTCACTTGACTGCTTCCCAAATAAACCTTTTCTCTGCTGCACACCTTGGCATCTCAGTATTTAGCTTGCCACATGTTGGGCAAACAAACCTGGTTCATCAGACCAGCACTCTTACTATTAGGTTTTTATACAAGATAAATAAAATCTTACATTCACATAAAATTGTTTAAGTAATCCATGAAAGGAAAAAAAAAATAGACTCCTCCAAATTAAGAGCATTTATTCTGCAAAAGACATGTTAAGAGGATGAAAGAAATCTGAGAGAAAATATTTGCAAACCACATATTAGACAAAGAGCTAGTTTCTAGAATATACAAAGAACTCTCAAAACCCAACTGCTAAAAAAATCCAATTAGAAAATGGTCAGAGGGAATAAACTGACATCCTGAAGAAGATATACAGATGGTAAATAAGCACACGAGAAGAGGTTCACCATCAGAGGGAAATAAAATTTAAAGCATGTGAGCTATCACTACACACCTAGCAGAATGGCTAGAATAAAAAATAATGACAACACCTAATGCTCATTAGAGTGAGGAAAACCTGGATCACTGACAATCTGCTGATGAGAATGTAAAGTGAAATAGCCACTCTGGAAACCAATTTGGATGCTTCTTACAAAATCAAACATGTAGCTATCGTACAACCCAGCAATTGCTCTCCTGGGCATTTCTCCAAGAGAAAAGAAAAAACTCATGTTCCTGCTAAAAAACTGTACACAAATGTTCAAAAACTTTATTCCAAATAGCCAAAAACTGAAGACAAGCAAGTGTCTTTCCACCTGTGAATGGGTGAATAAACTGTATACATCCACATTGTGGAAAACTACTCAGTGATAAAAAGGAACAAACTCTTGATGTATTCAATGGCTTAGATGACTCTCCGGGAAAATATGTGGCATGAAAAAGTCGATTTCTCCTAAATTACATATTGTATGATTCCATTATATTATATCTTTTAAATGGCAAAACTACAGAAACAGATAAGAGATTAGTGGTTGCCAGGGCCTGGAGAGGGGAAAAGAGAGGCGAGTTCAGTTCAGTTCAGTTGCTCAGTCGTGTCCGACTCTTTACGACTCCATGAATCGCAGCACACCAGGCCTCCCTGTCCATCATCAACTCCCAGAGTTCACTCAGACTCACGTCCATCAAGTCCGTGATGCCATCCAGCCATCTCATCCTCTGTCATCCCCTTCTCCTCCTGACCCCAATCCCTCCCAGCATCAGAGTCTTTTCCAATGAGTCAACTCTTCACATGAGGTGGCCAAAGTACTGGAGTTTCAGCTTTAGCATCATTCTTTCCAAAGAAATCCCAGGGTTGATCTCCTTCAGAATGGACTGGTTGGATCTCCTTGCAGTCCAAGGGACTCTCAAGAGTTTTCTCCAACACCACAGTTCAAAACCATCAATTCTTTGGCGCTCAGCCTTCTTCACAGTCCAACTCTCACATCCATACATGACCACTGGAAAAACCATAGCCTTGACTAGATGGACCTTAGTCGGCAAGGTAATGTCTCTGCTTTTGAATATGCTATCTAGGTTGGTCATAACTTTTCTTCCAAGGAGTAAGCGTCTTTTAATTTCATGGCTGCAGTCACTATCTGCAGTGATTTTGGAGCCCCCCAAAATAAAATCTGACACTGTTTCCACTGTTTCCACATCTATTTCCCATGAAGTGATGGGACCAGATGCCATGATCTTCGTTTTCTGAATGTTGAGCTTTAAGCCAACTTTTTCACTCTCCACTTTCACTTTCATCAAGAGGCTTTTTAGGTCCTCTTCACTTTCTGCCATAAGGGTGGTGTCATCTGCATATCTGAGGTTATTGATATTTCTCCCAGCAATCTTGATTCCAGCTTGTGTTTCTTCCCAGTCCAGCATTTCTCATGATGTACTCTGCATAGAAGTTAAATAAGCAGGGTGACAATATACAGCCTTGACATACTCCTTTTCCTATTTGAGGTGAATGGGGCTATAAAAAGGCAACACAAGAGGCCCCTGTGATGATGGGACTGTTTTGTATCTTGATCATATCAAAGAGGCCGGACTTAAGAGTATACACTGTGTGACTCTATTTACATGAAATTCTAGAAAAATAAAAAACTGTAGTGAAAGAAAAAGATCAATAGTTACCAGAGCCCAGAGGGTAAAGATACAGAATGACTGCACATGGTTTCCAAATAAATTTTGGGGTGATGGAAATGTTCTATCAATATCATCATTGCAGTGATAGTTAAATAACATTGCATATTTGTTAAGGATTTCCCTGGTGGCTCAGTGCTGAAGAATCCACCTGCAATGCAGGAGACACCATTTGATCCCTGAGTCAAGAAGATCCCCTGGAGAAGGAAAGGGCAACCCACTCCAGTATTCTTACACGGAAAATCCCATTGACAGAAGAGCCTGGTGGGCTACAGTCCATGGGGGGGTCGCAAAAAAGTCAGACATGACTTAGTGACTAAACAACAACAAATATTTGTTAAAATTCATTGGGATTTCCCTGGGGGTACAGTGGCTAAGACTCCACACTCCCAATGAAGCAGGCCAGGTTTGAACCCTGGCCAGGAAACTAGATTCTACAGCTGTAACTAAATAAAATCCCAAATGAAGATCTAACATCCTGTGTACTGCAACTAAGACCTGTTGCAGCCAAATAAATGAATGAAAATTAGCAAATATTTAAAAGAAACCTCAACTAATTGTGCACTTAATATTGATGATGAGTTTCATTAAATTATACCTGACCCCCCAAAATGGGGCCAATACATTCACTTAACTTTGTATCATGAACTCCTAGCTTCAGGGTGTAGAGCTTTTTCTTCTTTTCACAACAGTTGCATAGTATTCCATTGTATGAGTGCCCCATAATCCCACAATTAATTTAATTGTCCCCTTTTGATAAGCTTTGGGCCGTTTCCAATATTTTATTTTACAAATAATGTTGTAATAGTCAACCTTATCATATACCTTTGCATACTGTGTTTTTATTAAATGGATTCCTAAAAGTGATATTGCTTGTTTAAATGTTATATACAACTAAAATTTTAGTAGTAAGCATCACATTGCCCAATAAAATAAGGTGGTTCAACTTGAAAAGTTGTTGTTGAATCACGACACCAGGATTCTTGGCCCCCGGAGGAGAATTCAATCCAGGGCCAGAGACGAGGCTTGATCGCTCAGAGCTTTTGTGTAATAAAGTTTTATTAAAATATAAAGGAGACAGAGAAAGCTTCTGACATAGGCATCGAAGGGGGTAGAAAGAGTACCTGCTTGCTAGTGTTAGCAATGGAGTTATATACTCTCCAGTAAATCAAAAGAATGTCAGGAGGTTGTAAAGACCTCACCAGACCTACTCCCATAATTTACATGTTAAGATAACGGAATTAGCCAGAAGGTTTAATCCAGAGACTGTCCTCAGGCAGAATACATAATACATTGTTGTTATATAATCCTTGTAAAGAGCAGGTCTAGTCCCATAATTTACAGAATTAGCCAGAAGGTTTAATCCAGAGACTGTCTTCAGGCATAATACATTGTTGTTATATAATCCTAAGTAGAGAAGGGAAAAAAAGTTTGTCCTTTCTTCCTCCTTGAGAATTCCAGACCCCTCTCTCCTTGGGGACCCCTAGACTTCTTATCAACCTGCCTAGGAAATGACTCTCTCAAAGTTGTACTCTCGCCAATGATGAGTAAGAGTCCTGTGGTTGTTCTAAGTGATTCTTTTTAAGCTCATTTACTTGTTCCTTTTCCCACAGCATTTTCATGCAGTTGGTGTTTTCCTTTTCACAACTCCCACAGGATTTCTGTAGCTTTGAGTTTTGACTGTTGATGCTTTGCTAGGATTTGTAGAATGACCTAGTTGTTTGATGACCATTCAATAAACAAGGAGTTCATATGACAGTGGGGAGCTGGACACGAAGAGCAATTCTATAGAGCAGGATAAATGGCATGATACTTGTACATAAGTATCAAACCTACTGATAATAATGATAACAGAGACGACAATGGTAACATTAATAGCTAAAAATTATTGAACACTTACTATGTACCAAGAAGTAGTCTAAGAACTACAAATATATGTATTTAATTATCCCAATAATGCTCTGAGGTAGAGACTACTTCTACTGTTTCCATTTTATAGACTCCTTGGCTGGGCATTGTAGGCTAACAGCTGTGAAGAGATACCCCACGCTCAAGGTAAGAGAAACCCAAGTAAGATGGTAGGTGTTGCAAGAGGGCATCAGAGGGCAGACACATGGAAACCATACTCACAGAAAACTACTCAATCTAATCACACTAGGACCACAGCCTTGTCTAACTCAATGAAACTAAGCCATGCCTGCGGGGCAACCCAAGATGGGCGGGTCATGGTGGAGACGTCTGACAGAATGTGGTCCACTGGAGAAGGGAATGGCAAACCACTTCATTATTCTTGCCTTGAGAACCCCATGAACAGTATGAAAAGGCAAAATGACAGGATATTGAAAGAGGAACTCCCCAGGTCAGTAGGTGCCCAAATGCTACTGGAGGTCAGTGGAGAAATAACTCTAGAAAGAATGAAGGGATGGAGCCAAAGCAAAAACAATACCCAGCTGTGGATGTGACTGGTGATAGAAGCAAGGTCCGATGCTGTAAAGAGCAATATTGCATAGGAACCTGGAATGTCAGGTCCATGAATCAAGGCAAATTGGAAGTAGTCAAACATGAGATGGCAAGAGTGAACGTCGACATTCTAGGAATCAGCGAATTCCTAGAAAATGGACTGGAATGGGTGAACGTAACTCAGATGACCATTCTATCTACTACTGCGGGCAGGAATCCCTCAGAAGAAATGGAGTAGCCATCATGGTCAACAAGAGTCTGAAAAGCAGTACTTGGATGCAATCTCAAAAATGACAGAATGATCTCTTCGTCTCCAAGGCAAACCATTCAATATCATGGTAATCCAAGTCTATGCCCCAACCAGTAACGCTGAAGAAGCTGAAGTTGAATGGTTCTATGAAGACCTACAAGACCTTTTAGAAGTAACACCCACCCAAAAAAGATGTCCTTTTCATTATAGGGGACTGGAATGCAAAAGTAGGAAGTCAAGAAACACCTGGAGTAACAGACAAATTTAGCCTTGGAATGCAGAATGAAGCAGGGCAAAGACTAATAGAGTTTTGACAAGAAAATGCTCTGGTCATAGCAAACACCCTCTTCCAACAACACAAGAGAAGACTCTACACATGGACATCACCAGATGGTCAACACCGAAATCAGATTGATTATATTTTTTGCAGCCAAAGAGGGAGACCCTCTATACAGTCAACAAAAACAAGACCAGGAGCTGACTGTGGCTCAGATCATGAACTCCTTATTACCAAATTCAGACTTAAATTGAAGAAAGTAGGGAAAACTGCTGGACCATTCAAGTATGACCTAAATCAAATCCCTTATGATTATACAGTGGAAGTGAGTAATAGATTTACGGGGCCTAGATCTGACAAATAGAGTGCCTGATGAACTATGGAATGAGGTTCGTGACATTGTACAGGAGACAGGGATCAAGACCATCTCCATGGAAAAGAAATGCAAAAAAGCAAAATGGCTGTCTGGGAAGGCCTTACAAATAGCTGTGAAAAGAAGAGAAGCAAAAAGCAAAGGAGAAAAGGAAAGATATAAGCATCTGAATGCAGAGTTCCAAAGAATAGCAAGAAGAGATAAGAATGCCTTCTTCAGCAATCAATGCAAAGAAATAGAGGAAAAGAACAGAATTGGAAAGACTGGAGATCTCTTCAAGAAAATTAGAGATACCAAGGGAACACTTCATGCAAAGATGGGCTCGATAAAGGACAGAAATGGTCTGGACCTAACAGAAGCAGAAGATATTAAGAAGAGGTGGCAAGAATACATAGGAGAACTGTACAAAAAAGATCTTCACGACCCAGATAATCACAATGGTGTGATCACTCATATAGAGCCAGACATCCTGGAATGTGAAGTCAAGTGGGCCTTAGAAAGCATCACTACGAACAAAGCTAGTGGAGGTGATGGAATTCCAGTTGAGCTATTTCAAATCCTGAAAGATGATGCTGTGAAAGTGCTGCACTCAATATGCCAGCAAATTTGGAAAACTCAGCAGTGGCCACAGGACTGGAAAAGGTCAGTTTTCATTCCAATCCCAAAGAAAGGCAATGCAAAAGAATGCTCAGACTACCGCATAATTGCACTCACCTCACACACTAGTAAAGTAATGCTCAAAATTCTCCAAGCCAGGCTTCAGCAATACATGAACCGTGAACTCCCTGATGTTCAAGCTGGTTTTAGAAAAGGCAGAGGAACCAGAGATCAAATTGCCAACATCCGCTGGATCATGGAAAAAGCAAGAGAGTTCCAGAAAAACATCTATTTCTGCTTTATTGACTATGCCAAAGCCTTTGACTGTGTGGATCACAATAAACTGTGGAAAATTCTTCAAGAGATGGGAATACCAGACCACCTGACCTGCCTCTTGAGAAACCTGTATGCAGGTCAGGAAGCAACAGTCAGAACTGGACATGGAACAACAGACTGGTTCCAAATAGGAAAAGGAGTACACCAAGGCTGTATATTGTCACCCTGCTTATTTAACTTCTATGCAGAGTACATCATGAGAAACACTGGGCTGGAAGAAACACAAGCTGGAATCAAGACTGCTGGGAGAAATATCAATAACCTCAGATATGCAGATGACACCACCCTTATGGCAGAAAGTGAAGAGGACCTAAAAAGCCTCTTGATGAAAGTGAAAGAGGAGATTGAAAAAGTTGGCTTAAAGCTCAACATTCAGAAAACGAAGATCATGGCATCTGGTCCTATCACTTCATGGGAAATAGATGGGGAAACAGTGGAAACAGTGTCAGACTTTATCTTTTTGGGCTCCAAAATCACGGCAGATGTGACTGAAACCATGAAATTAAAAGACGCTTACTCCTTGGAAGAAAAGTTATGACCAACCTAGATAGCATATTCAAAAGCAGAGACATTACCTTGCCGACTAAGGTCCATCTAGTCAAGGCTATGGTTTTTCCAGCAGTCATGTATGGATGTGAGAGTTGGACTGTGAAGAAGGCTGAGCACCAAAGAATTGATGGTTTTGAACTGTGGTGTTGGAGAAGACTCTTGAGAGTCCCTTGGACTGCAAGGAGATCCAACCAGTCCATTCTGAAGGAGATCAACCCTGGGATTTCTTTGGAAAGAATGATGCTAAAGCTGAAACTCCAGTACTCTGGCCACCTCATGCGAAGAGTTGACTCATTGGAAAAGACTCTGATGCTGGGAGGGATTGGGGTCAGGAGGAGAAGGGGATGACAGAGGATGAGATGGCTGGATGGCATCACGGACTCAATGGACATGAGTCTGAGTGAACTCTGGGAGTTGGTGATGGACAGGGAGGCCTGGCGTGCTGCGATTCATGGGGTTGCAAAGAGTCGGACACGACTGAGCGACTGAAGTGAACTGAGGTAATGAAAGGTTGTGGATTAAATCAAATCAGGCAGAATGAAAAGTGTGTACAAAGGTCAAGGCAGAAGAAGGAAAAGTCAATTCAGAGGTCCCATGAGTAACAGCACATGGCTGGCAACCAAAGGGAACAGGCAAAGAAGCTGGAGGAAGTTCATGATTGGGTGGATAGAGATGCTTCTCATTGTCTCTTGCTACACAAACACACACACACACACACACACACACACACTCCAGTTAGCTGTTCTCACCTTTTTAACCTACGGTTTCTAGCAGAGACTGAGGGAAGACTTCTCATTAAGAACAATGGCTAGTTTCAGACCCAAAGATTAAGAGTCAACCAGACAAAGAAGAGGAACCACGTGTTCAGGCAGAGGAGGTGGCATGAAATGTCATGACTGGAGTGCTTAAGGAACTGACTGGCTTAGAGTGGCTGGGTATAAATAGCTACAGGAGAGGAACCATCAGTGAGGCCAAAAAAGGTGACAGGCGCCAACTCATGTAGGGCCTGCAGGCCATATTAGGGAGCTCAAAACTCTGATCAAAAATCACGCAATGAAAAAGAAGTGACTCACTATCTACTCTAGACAGGCTCTGTCTTGGAGGCCAAGGGAGATGCAGTGATGTGGGCTGGATTTCTCTGGTGGTCCAGAAGAACTCGCCTGCCAGTGCAGCAGACACAGGTTCAGTTCCTGACCTGGGAAGATTCTACGTGCCATGCAGCGACTGGGCCTGTGGGCTGCAACTATTGAGCCGTGCTCTAGAGTTCAAGAGTCGCAACTACCGAAGCTCATGAGCCTAGAGTCCATGCTCTGCAACAAGGCAACAGCAATGAAGACCCAGTGTACCTAATCAAAAAAAAAGAAAAAAGACACATCTGTTAACATTTTATTAAAAAGTGATGTTGACGGCCTTTAAGAAGCTCACAGATTAGCTAAGACAGTAAGACATGAGCAAATATAAGGGAGCCAATCAATGATAAAGGACCACATATAAAAGGAATGAATGTGAAATGTTGGGTTGTGGGAGGGAAAGAAAATTGGCTGGGAAAGTGGGACAGTGAGGGGTGGGGAAGGAATGGAGCCTTGAAGGGTGGGTGCCCTTTGGAAAGAGATGGGGAGATAGCCTTCTATATCAGACATTGCAAGAATAAACAAATGAAATCTATCTGATATATTTGGAAGAGACTGAGTAAGCCCACCTAGCCAAAGCATGGATGTGTGCAAGGAACATGAGAGAAACTTAAAAAAGGTGCATAAGATCAAGTTAGGACAGGTCTGACATGCAAGGCTAAGGAATTTGAATTTAAATTTTTGTGGGCAAAGAAGGGCCATTCTGCCCTTTTCAGTGCCAAACAACTTGAATAAGGGATTTTGTTTGATAATTAATATGGAACAAGAGAGATAACCAAGTCAGGGAGCCAACTTGAGAGGTCAGTGCTTACGCCAAAGTTCTGTACAAGGTTGGCCAAAATAAAGAAGAACCGAAAGACCAGAGGGAACAATGCACTGCATTATTTACATCTTTTTGCAGGAAAGTAATTTTCTTTCTTACCATGACGTACGTTCTCTTTTCATGGTAATCTGCCTTCAAAGCCTTGAAGATGAATGTATTTAAAGTCCTGGAAGCCAAGTCAAAGGCATAGTATGATGTCTTTTAGGAACATGTACTCAAGTTTCTTTATTGGCATCTACCACTATATTTCATGTCCTAACACTCTTGTCTGCTGAGTTTCCTTTTCTACAGGATGTTCATTATTGAAGGATTCTTGAGACAATAATAAAATACATTACAATTATTTAAGAGGATATTTGCTTCTCTTGGGTGTTTTACTCACAGCACTTCTGTGGGTTTTCCCACACCAATAACCAGTCCTCCAACTCTCCAAACACCAGCTGGGTTCCTATAATTCAGCTCTGTTCTGACACCACCTACTCGGGGTTAGTCCAGGCTCTACAGGATTAAAGGTTCAGTCCCACAAAACTGTCCCACTTATAAGGAACCCAGTATTTTCAGATGCCAGTTGAAAGTACTGGGTCTCTTGGGTACCCACACTTCTGTCCAATTTGGTTACAGAATCAGGGGTTCCCAAACTCCCTCCACCAGCTTCAGGTTTGATCATTTCCTAGAATGGCTCACAGAATTCAGGAAAACACTTTACTGTCTACCAGTGGTTTATTATAGAGGGTGCAAATGATGAGCCATGTGAAGAGGTAAACAGGGTGTGGTCCAGAAGGGTTCTGTCCCTATGGAGATGGGGTGAGCCACCTTCCCAGAACAGAGATGTGTGTGCCCACATGGAAGCTCTTGCTGATCCAGGTTTTTATGGAGGTTTCACCACATATGTGTGATTGAGTAAATCACTGGCCATCGGTGATTAACTCAATCTCCAGTACTTCTCCCAGCCCAGAGCTTGGAGGTCTGAAAGTTCCAACCCTCAAATCATAGGGTTGGTTCCCATGGCAACCAACCCCACAAAAGATGTTACTTAGGGACCCACTAGAACCTCATTAGCGTAAACTCAGGTAAGGTGGAAAGGGGCTTATTATGAATAAAATACCAAAAACACTTCTTTTCACTTCTATCACTCAGGAAGTTTCAAGGGTTTTAGAAGTTCTTGTACCAAGGAACTGGAGATGAAGACCAAATATGAAGGTATTGGGTTGGCCAAAAATTTCCTTCGGTTTAAAAAGAATTAGTTATTTATTTTGGCTGCTCTGTGTCTTCATTGCTGAGTGGGGGTACTCTTGGTTGCAGTGCATGGGCTTCTCGCTGTGGTGGTTTCTCTTGTTGCAGAGCATGGGCTCTAGAGTGTGCCAGCTTCAGTAGTTGAGACACGAGGGCTCAGCAGCTGCAGCTCCTGGGCTCTAGAGCGCAGGCTCAATAGTTGTGGTGCATGGGCCTAGTTGCTCCAAGGCATGTAGAATCTTTCTGGACCAGGGATCAAACCCATGTCCCCTTCACTGGCAGGCGGATTCTTAACCACTGGACCCCCAGGGAAGTCCTCCTTTGATTTTTAAGTAAAAATAAAAGATATGCTTTTCATTTTCACCAAGAACTTTATTGAACAATGTATTTACTGTTTTGTTCCCCTACCTTCTGCTGTTTTTTTCAGTCAACTTCACAATTCCGTCTTCCCAAAAGTGTTTATCTTTTGGAGCAAAAGACTGTTTCAGGTGTTTTTACAGTCTTTCAACGAATTAAAATCTTTTCGTTAAGAGAATTTTATAAAGACCAAGATAAATGGACATCGGAAAAAGCAATGTCTGATGAATATAGTGGATGAATCAGAACTTTGTAGCCAGCTTGTAACAATTTTTGCTTGATCATCAAAGAAGCATGCAGTCTTGCATTATCCTGATGAAAGATTATGTGTTTTCTATTGCCTAATTCTGGATGCTTTTCATCAAGTAGCTGCTTTCAGTTGGTCTAATTGGGAGCATTCCTTGTTGAAATTTATTGTTTGGTTTTCTGGAAGAAGCTCATAATGGAGGACTCCCTTCCAATTCCACTATATACACAACATCACCTTCTCTGGATGAAGACCAGCCTTTGGTGTGTGGTTGGTAGCGGTTTATTTTCCTTGCCCCACAATCTCTTCCATTCCACATTATCACACAGTATCTAGTTTTCATCACCCATCACAATCTGTATTAAAAATGTGCCGTCTTTTTAAAGAGTTTCCAGTGAACACTTAGTGTTTTTTCATTATTTGGCCCTCCTTTGTAAAATCACGCAACTTCATGAGAACCTGCTTAAAAACCATGGAGCATCACCCCATCCCAAAACACACCAGGTTCACACTTACACACACACATCCACACACACATATACAATTTTGCCTGCAATCTGAGACAGCTGCAACTTGTAGCCTCCAGGTTAAGAATCCCTGTCCCTGTGTGTCCAGGGGACAAATGCTGTCTGAAGGCCACAGAGAACTGAAACAAAATTCTATTACCTCTACAGTATTAAGTAAAAGGAAGAGAAGATATGAAATGTATTTCAATGATAAATTTTATTAGATTTTTGAAAGGTTTAAATGGTAAGATTCATAATAACAAAAAGCTTTGCAAGTACACACCATAAAATGCTAATAAATTTAAGGGATTCAGTTTCCACTTGTATATACCATATGGTACAGAGCTTAAAGCGGAAGAGAAGCTTCCTCATTTCCCCTTCCCGCCGTCCCATACAGTTGGCCCTTACTGGACTTGTTTTCAAGGATTTGTAATTGTGGCAGAGGCTATGCTGGGTCATAGGTGATGGGAAAAAGAAAGATTGTGAAGACTCTTGTCTTCTAGGGAGGTTTATAGCCCTGGGGAGAAGAACAGGTGTATATAAAAAAAATCACACTAATAAAAGAAATCAATGATGTGCTGAAATGGACTTGTGGAAAAGCAGCAGGGAAGGAGGCAGTATTAATTTTGCCTGAAAGTGAATTTGAAAGGAGCCCTGCAGAATTGGGAAGAATGTTCAGGCCAAGTTGGTTCATTTTTTTTTTTCTTCCCCTTTTAGCCATAGGAAGAGAGAATTCCAGGACACTTCTACCCTGGACTTGTCACCTGGACTCTGTTTCTGCTATTCCAAAAAGAGAAATGGCCAAGTACATGCAACCCCCTCTTCAGTAATGACTGAAGTAGCTACTGTGTGTCAGGAACACTGCCAGGCAGTTTCTAGCTGTTCTCTTGAATTCTGATGACAACAAAATGGAGGGAAGTGTTAGCCCCATTTTTTCTGAGGAAACTTGGTTCTGAGTTAGGACTTCTCATGGTCATACAGTTAGAAAGTGGCTGAGACAGGACTGTCTTTTTCCTCTACCCCACTTGGTTGCTTTGCTGCTGCTGCTAAGTCGCTTCAGTCGTGTCCGACTCTTAGTGACCCCATGGACTGCAGCCCACCAAGCTCCTCCATCCATGGGATTTTCCAGGCAAGAGTACTGGAATGGGGTGCCATTGCCTTCTCCGCTTGGTTGCTTTAGGCCCATGTTAAGGGGCTTTATGATGCTGTGTGGTGCACTTAAGCACATGCACATATGTGCATGTGGATATTTGATACTTGTATGAATAAATGGATACCTGAGGAAAAGAACAAAAGACTAAACTTTCCTGTAGAGGCAGTTCCCAGGAAGCCTGTCTTTGCATCCTGCAGGATGAATTTATCTAACTAACTATTGCCTTACCAGCTGTCAGACCCTGGGGTCCAGAGGGACTCACCCCAGCAGGGTGTGCCAGCCTCTGCTACAGGCAGTCTGAAGAAGTATATGTCTACCCAGCCAGAAGCCATGCTTGTGCCTGAAAATTCACGGCACTACCTCTCAATTGTTCTGTCAGACTTTGCCACTGCATGCCCCGGATTTCACCACATGTGAAGAGGACTTGCTTTGCCTACAAAGGCTATGAGCTTCCTGACTGCATCAATGTTACCAAAAGGAACTCGGGTCTGCTCACCTGATATGCAGCAAAGCCAGTCTCCTTCACCAAGGAAAGTACAGCTTTTTTTTGCAAAGGGACAAGCAAGAAGAATGGGCAGCTCATGCTCAAAAGCTGCAAACTCCCTGATGACTTCAGGGAAGAGTCTTTAAGGTAACCTCTAAGGATGAGGGTCACGGAGTTCATGATCAGCTCGTAGACATTCTTCTGATTGGTTGGTGATGAGGTAATAGGGTAGTATTTCAGGATTTTAATCATCAACCTTCCGGTTCCAATCAGTCTGGGGTCTTGGTGCTTGTGGTCAGTATGGAATCACCATATTAGTGATGGTGACTCTAGGTGGGGGGGGTCTTAGTTTATGTAGAACAATACAAAATTATGCATCCAATTGTAATCTATCTTTCGGAGGAACTAGGAGTCTTGGGCGGAGAAGACAATGGCACCCCACTCCAGTGTTCTTGCCTGGAGAATCCCAGGGATGGGAGAACCTGGTGGGCTGCCGTCTATGGGGTCACACAGAGTTGGAAAAGACTGAAGCGACTTAGCAGCAGCAGCAGCAGCAGCAGCAGTAGCTGCAGGAGTCCTGGGACTCTATCGTTTTAATCATTAACTGCTTGAGTCTGTTCTTTGGAAACTCAAGGAAGGCCAAACAAGAAGCAGGGACCATGGAGGAACTTTTGTATCCTGGAGGCCCTCCTTTTTAAAAATACTCATCAGTCTTGAGGGGAACAGAAGCAGGACAAGAAAGGGAATACAGTTTTGGATAGAGAGGTTAATCATCAACTCAGCAGGGGAACTCAATTTTAGTGAGACTTGGTTTTATCACCACCCTGCTCCCTGTGGCCCCTGGGGGAGCCAGAGCAGCTCTAAATTGGGAACCCCATCCACCGTTTTCATAAAGATTTACAGAGGCATAGCTGTCACTTGAAGCCCTTTAAATTATAGTGTCAAATACAATTACTGTTATTATTAGAGTAAGCACTTGATAAGTGCTTGCGAAATAATTAAACAAATGATGAATAAACGTTCCAGGAATTCAGATTAGTGTAGGGGGAGAGGCCACTGAGTAAGGGAGACTGGAGAGTGGGAGAATTTGGCTATGTTGGCATATGGGAATGAGATTGGCAGTGGGGAATATTTCTAGAAGGGAAAAACTGCACCAGCATGCGGTTCAGCAACAAGCACTATTCATATGCAGCAACATCCTGGTGGTCAGAGGAGTTCTATAAGGAAGTTGTGTGGAAAGGTAACTCAGGATAGCCAGCTTTGATCAAGAGTTGCTTTGTGCTGGGCACTAAGCTGTGTGCTTTACGTGGATGGCCTCCTTGAATCCTCACAACAGCCCCATGAGGTGATTACTGTTATAATCATCAGGAAATTGAGACAGAGGACTTAATTAACTTACCTGAAGTCTTTGTTGTTCAGTCGCTCAGTTGTACCCGACTCTTTGCAACTCATGGACTACAGCAAGCCAGACTTCCCTGTCCTTCACCATCAGACCAAACCAGGCAGTGATTTGAATGCCAAACTATGCCCTTGGACTCCCACAGTGGCAAAGGAGATTGCTGAAAGTTCTTGGACAGAGAAGTGGTATGGTAATATGGCTGCTGCAGAAAAAAAAAAAAGCAATACAGTGCAGTAGTTAGGAGTTTGGACTTTGGCACCAAACTATCTGTGTTTTTTTTTTTAAATCTCAGTTCTGCCACTTGGCAGCTGGGCTATCTTAGATGTATTATTTAACTGCTCTATGCCTCAGTTTCCTCATCTATAAAATGGGGGTAATAAAAGCATCTAGTTTTTAGGGTTTTATGAGGAATGTTCCCTGGTGGCTCAAATGGTAAAGAATCTGCCTTCGATTCAGGGAGATCTCAGTTCGGTCCCTGGGTTGGGAAGATCCCCTGGAAAGGGGAATGGCTACCCACTCTGGTACTCTTGCGTAGAGAATTCCATGGACAGAGGAGCATGAAGGGCTACAGTCTGTGGGGTCACAAAAGAGTCAGACACGACAGATCGACTAACACTTTCATTACTTCACATGAGATAATAAATGTAGAGCACTTCAAAACAGCGTTGGCACGTATGTGCATGACAACTCTTAACTATTATCGATATGTTAGCTATCTGCTAGGTGAACTAGAGAGAGGTCAGAGCAGGGGCCCAGCACGAGGCAAGGACTGAAGCAGTACCGCTTAGGGTGATGGCAACTGGAACAAAAGGGTAAGACATTTTAAAGTAAGATTCAATCAGCTTCACTAACTGGAAAATGAGATAAAGAATAGTTAATAATGACTCTCAGATTCCTGGTCTCATTAACTGGGAGGAAAGGGGTGTCTGACAGCAACAGGAACACTAGGAGAGAGCTAGTTTGTGGGGGGCAAGGCCATTTAGGGAAGGCATGGGTAGCATGTCAAGGGAACTCTGTGTTCTATCGCTCACTCTGCTACCAGTTTGGCAGAAGTCTCCTTCTTCCTCTGGGCTTTCTCATTAGCAAAATAAAGCTTTTACACCTGAGAGCTCAAAATCAGATATTTTCCAATTTCACCTGAGAGTACCCTAAAGGGGAAATGATGTTGTCAGAATGGTTCAGCCTTTTTGAGGTTCGAGGGTAGATGACAAGAGGAAGGCAATAACAGAATGGGACTTCTCCCCTTTTTCTATTTTAAATTGAATTATAATTGACATATAACACTGTATTAGTTTCAGATTTATAGTATCGCAATTTGATATTTCTATATAAAATGATCACTACAAGTATAGTTATCATCTGTCACCTTACTAACTTATGACAATATTATTGACTATTCCTAGCATATTCCCTGTCGTACATTACCTTTCATCCCTGTGACTCATTTATTTTGTAACTGGAAGTTTGTACCTCTTAATCCCCATCACCTATTTCACTCCTTCTCTCTGGCAACTACATGTTTGTTCTCTGAATCTATGAGTCTGCTTCTGTTTTGTTTTGTTGGCTGCTAAGTCACTTCAGTCGTGTCCGACTCTGTGCAATTCCACATATAAATGAAATCGTACAGTATTTGTTTTTCTCTGAGTTATTTCACTGAGCATAATACCCTCTACATCCATCCATGTCATAATGGCAAAGTTTCATTCTTTTTATGGCTAATATTTCATTGCATATATATGTATATACACACACACACATCACATCTTCTTTATCCATCCATATACCAGTGAGTACTTAGGCCCTTCCATATCTTGCCAACTGTAAATAATGCTGCAAAGAATATAGAGGTACCTATACCTTTCTGAATTAGTATTTTTGTTTTCTTTGGAAAAATATCCAAAAGTAGAATTGTTGAATCATATGGCAGTTCTAATTTTTTTTAAATCTCAGTTTTATTTATTTTACTTTGCAATATTGTATTGGTTTTGCCATACGTAGTTCTAATTTTTTGAGGCACCTCCATACTCCACTACTCCATAGTGGCTGCACCAACTTACGATCTTACCAGCAACGTGTAAGTGTTTCCATTTCTCCCCATTCTCACCAACACTTGTGATTTGTTGTCTTTCTGAGAACAGCTGTCCATTCTGACAGGTGTGAGGTGGTCCCCCCCTTATTTTTCTTCATTCCTCCTTACATGTTGCTCCTTAGCCAGGCTTTGAAGATAGCTTGTCGCATGCATCCCTGGGGGAGAAGTGTCAGAGAAAGTCAAGTTCAGTGTTTATTTGATTTAGATGCTCTCTCTTCCCCTAGATTGGTTCCTGCCTCAGGCTTTGTTTTTCTACCAGTTTAGAGAAGAAAGGGAAGCTTGTTTTTAAAAGTTCCCTGTCCTCAGCACCGGCATGAGAGACACAGCACATGAAACCAGAACCCTTGGTGGTGGCAGCAGCCCAGCACAGCTTATGCTTACCCAGAGGGCACGCCTGAGGGGGTGGAGCACCCTTGCCTGGGACACCCCTGGAGCTAGCCTCCAACAGGTGTGTACAGCAAGCTTACTATTCAGAACAGCTATTGCAGAATGGGTAGGCACTTTTTTGAGAAGAGCTGCATTTCAAAATAGAGTTTTACATCAAGTAAAATAGAATAACAAAGCCAAGGCTTAATAAGGAAGATATTGAATGCATGCCAATCAACTGAGAAACACACACTGGGAGAAACGTTTGTTAAAAATAAAGCACTACTTTCACAACATAGCAGGACAGTACTACACAAAGGAGGTGATCTTTCCTCCCTTTTTTTTTTTTTAAGCTGATGACTGTGCTTAGACCATTTCCCTCAGGTTGGACAATATATAGGAATTAAACTTAGGAAATAAAATTAATTCTTACATATGCTGGCTGATAGTCATTTAAAAATCTTAACTGGTTCTCAGGTTTAATGCTTGGAGGAAACTGTCATTAAGTAGCCTCCTTTCAGGCTTCCCTGGTGGCTCGGTGGTAAAGAATCTGCCTGCCAAGATCCATAAAAGATTATATTTTTATTACTATTCAAATGAGTGATTAAATTTACTCTTTGCAGTGAGCCAAGAGTTCACATGCATTCTTTAAACTGCTGGATTTTGTTGGGCATCACTTAAAACATTTTGTGTGTTTCTTCTTATCTGTGTTTACAGCGTGTTCTTGAATAATGCTCATTTGTCAGGAGAACTGTGAGAAATAAATTATGTGGATACTGAAAAAAAAAAAAAAGAATCTGCCTGCCAATGCAGGAGATGTGGGTTCAGTCCCTGGGTCCAGAAGATCCCCTGGAGAAGGAAATGGCAACCCATTCCAGTTTTCTTGCCTGGGAAATTCCATGGGCAGAGGAGCCTGGCGGACTACAGTCCACGGGTTGCAAAAAATCAGACATGACTTAGCAACTGAACAAAAACAGATTCCTTTCAGTTAACACAGAGTCCTCACTGTCATTTGTGTCAGCAAATATTTATTGGGTATTTTTGTATTACGTAAGGTCCTATTTATCAAAAGTATTTTAAACACTTTAAAGCACTGTGCAAAAATGCTAGTGTGCTTGGTGGAAGCATAGATTCCAAAAATTTAATGTTCCACATTTTACAGGTAGAGAAACTGAGGTTCTGGGGAGCAAACAGACTCACCAATGATCTTTCCCTAGTTTCACTAGAGTGCCAGGTTGTGATCATTCAAGGAGATGAGACATGCCAAGTAACTGATAGTCTAGTTCAAAAGAGAGGATATTGAGAAATGGAAACCATGGTGTTTTTTAAAAATTTTGTTTATTTTTGGCTGCCCTGAGTCTTCGTTGCTGCACGTGGGCTTTCTCTTGTTGCAGTAACTGGAGGGCTACTCTCTAGTTGCTGTGCCCAGGCTTTTCATTGTGGAGGTTTCTCTTGTTTTGGAACATAAGCTCTAGGGTGGGCATGCTCAGCAGTTGTAGCACATGGGCCTAGTTGCCCTGAGGCATGTGGGATCTTCCTGGACCAGGAATTGAACCTGTGTCTTCTGCATTGGCAGCCTGATTCTTAACCACTGGACCATCAGGGAGGTCCCAGTCATAGTGTTTAATTCCTTGTTTGTGTTCCATTCAAACAGCATGACTGATGTTTCTGAGGGTGAACTGGAGACCTAGGAGCCTGAGTCTTCCATGCAAGTTTGGAGAGAGAGTTCAGTTCAGTTCAGTTCAGTTCAGTCGCTCAGTCGTGTCCGACTCTTTGCGACCCCATGAATCGCAGCACACCAGGCCTCCCTGTCCATCACCATCTCCTGGAGTTCACTCAGACTCACGTCCATCGAGTCAGTGATGCCATCCAGCCATCTCATCCTGGGTCATCCCTTTCTCCTTCTGCCCCCAATCCCTCCCAGCATCAGAGTCTTTTCCAATGAGTCAACTCTTCGCATGAGATGGCCAAATTACTGGAGTTTCAGCTTTAGCATCATTCCTTCCAAAGAAATCCCAGGGCTGATCTCCTTCAGAATGGACTGGTTGGAGCTCCTTGCAGTCCAAGGGACTCTCAAGAGTCTTCTCCAACACCACAGTTCAAAAGCATCAATTTTTCGACACTCAGCCTTCTTCACAGTCCAACTCTCACATCCATACATGACCATAGGAAAAACCATAGCCTTGACTAGACGGAGAGAGAGTAGTGAAACCCAGCAGAAAAGAGGGCACAGAAGTGACCAGATGTGTATCCAGGACTCTCTGGAGAGATGGCAGGCTGCTGAAGGCTGCTGGTGACTGCCCTGAAGCAACTGTTCAATCTCTTGTGAAAAGCCTGGGAAACTTCAATGACTGGTTGAGTATCAACACAGAAAACACGGGGAAAGAGTGCAGTGTGGCGTGGGCAGAGCCCATCTTTGGCTCCGTCATTCCAACAGAGTCAATCTCAGTGAAACAATCAGAAATATGGACAAAACTTTATATTTTTCAGAATTATTTATACTTGCCTCTGCACTCCTCATTTTTCTTTGCACCCTTTGCACTAGTCACGCTGAAATTCTTGTAGTTCCTCTGTGCATGATGTATCTTTGTTCATGTCCCAAGGCCTTAATATAGGGCTTCTCTGGTGGCTCAGTGGTAAAGAATCCACCTGCTCATGCAGGAGATGCAGGTTCGATCCCTGGGTTGCGATGATCCCTGGAGAAGGAAATGACAACCCATTCTAATATTCTCGCCTGGGAAATCCCTTGGACAGAAGAGCCTGGTGGGCTGTAGTCCATGGGGTCACAAAAAGAGCTGGACATGATTTAGCAACTAAACAACAGTAACAAGACCTTAATATATACATTTACTTGGCCAGAAAGTCATTTATGTTTTTGTCTTACACCTTGCAGGAAAACCTGATTGAACTTTTCGGTCATTTGGTCAACCCCAAATATCATACGTGTTATATTACACCTACTATTTCTATTTCCTTCCACTTTTCAGTTTTATTCCTCCTTCTACAATGAGCAAATTGTCACCTCCTTCCAGAAGCATTTTCTTGTCACTAAACATTTTGGGCTAAATTACGTCTCCTTAAAATTCTTGTGTTAAGGCCCTGACCCCACCCAAAGCCTCAAACTGAGACTGTCTTTGGAGATAGGGCCTTTAAAGAGGTGATTCAGTTAAAACGAGGCCCTTAGGATATGATAACTCAATCTGACCAATGTCCTTACAAGAAGAGGAAATTTGAACGTACAGACACCAGGGGTGCACATAGGCAGAGGAAAGACCACATGAAGACACAGTGAAAGGCCACCAAATGCAAGGCAAGGAGAAAGACCGTATAAGAAACCAAATCAAACCAAACACCTTCATCTTGGATTTTTAGTCTCCAGAACTATGAGAAAGTATATTTCTGTTGTTTAAGCCACCCAATGTGTGGTCCCTGTAGGTCCCTTCCTCTTTGGGTTATTGTAATCCCTTGTGCCTCCTCTTGGCACCTTATTTTCATATTAGATGCCTGCTTCCCAGGTCTTCTGTCACCTTTTGAGTTCCTTGAGGTCTCTCTAGACTAACTCAGTTTACATCTTCAAACCCAGCCCAGTGTCTGACCCCTGATAGCCAAGGGTTCAATAAACGCAGGATGGATGACTTAATCTGAATGAAAACAATGTGCCTTGTAACTGATGAACAATGAGGAATAGGATAAGCAAATTATAGCATCTTTATAGGGCTGAAACATGCTTATGACTAGTTTTGAATAATGTAGGGGAAATGCTTATGTTCTTATAGTAAGTGAAAAAAAAGGTGGAATAGCAGATTCTACCCTCAGGATGTGCACAACTATATTAAAACAATTCAAAGGAAATATATAAAGTGCTCTCAGTGCCTTCTCCAGGTAGTGGCATGTTTGTCTTAGTTCTTGCCTCCTGTTTTGGAAATTTTCACCCGTAGCATTTCCTATTGAGAATCAATCTGTACTTACCTCCTTTGTTGCCTCTCTCTTTCTGTATTTCAACTCTCTGGTTTCTTATTTCTCTGTTTTATGAGTCAAGACTATAAACTCCTTGGAAAAGGAGCAGTGTTTTTGTACTAATATTTCTCTGGTGCTTGGCACACTCTATTAAACACTAAACATTTAGTCATTCACTAAATAATTCTTCAATGAATAATGGCAACAGCAACCACAAAAATGAAATTTGTTTTTAAGGAAACTCTTATTAAACTTCTTTTCCTTATGTCTGCTGCTGCTGCTGCTGCTGCTAAGTCACTTCAGTTGTGTCCAACTCTGTGCGACCCCATAGACAGCAGCCCACCAGGCTTCCCCGTCCCTGGGATTCTCCAGGCAAGAACACTGGAGTGGGTTGCCATTTCCTTCTCCAATGCATGAAAGTGAAAAGTGAAAGTGAAGTTGCTCAGTTGTGTCTGACTCTTAGCGACCCCATGGACTGCAGGCCACCAGGCTCCTCCGCCCATGGGATTTTCCAGGCAAGAGTACTGGAGTGGGGTGCCATTGCCTTCTTCTTTCCTTATGTCTGGCAATCTGGAAATATGTGAGGAGAGATGATGGCTTGTCACTATGAATGGAAGCCAGCAATGATTCAAGTAACCTTGTGTCAAAAAAAAAAAAGAATGAGATAGGCCCACAGTGATGAGAAATGTTATGCAATATGGGAAAACTTCCTAAAAGGCCCTGGGTCTCTCCACCCATGCAACATGCTGGGGGTGGAGAAAGAAAAATCCGACTCTATTTTGTCAGATTTCCTCAGAATCCCTTCAGAGTACCAGTCAGTCTATTTGTTCCTCTAAAACTTGAGGTCATGGTAAGATGATACATGAGTGTTTACAATGAAAAGTTACTATCAAAACATATGGAATGTTTAGTTTCCACAGCTATCACTTTTTGCTCTCTGACTTTAGCCTGTTTCTGGTGAAGTTTACTAGCAGATACCCACGGCCACACCTGTAGATGGGATGTCTCCATAAACACCAGGTTAAGGTCTTCTGAAGAGTGACTACTGGGGGAGCCACCGCAGAGCCCCACTGTGAGCTGGGCCCTCTGGGTTCACTTCAACTTCACACTCAAAACAGAAGGAAGCTTACTGGGCCTGAAGCAGAGGATGAATCTTAGAAAAACACAGCTGCCAGGGTTAGCGTGTGCATGCAGATGCTCCTCTGGGTAAATGCTCCTCCACATAACGCCTGTGCATCTTTCTTATTTACTTGGCTCTGCAAGCTAAACTTCTGGCCTGTAATCTCAACCGACCTGAATGGATGCTTCTTAATTATGCCTGGGATGTAGTAAATTAACACCCTATTAGAAAGTCATTCAGGTATTAAATATTTAGGAACTTATTACAAGAGAATTGCAACATGTAAGCCCTCAGGCAGCAAAAGATGTTGCTAATCTGTTCCATGTATGAAGCAGTGCTAGCTGACAGGACAGGCTGCTGGTCATACATCCATTTCATCAAATCCTACCTTTTAAATAAGGAAAAAATCCAGCATAACCTTTCTCCTTCACTTTTCCTACTTATTATTATGATTACTTTTTTTTTTTTTTTTTGGACCATGCTGTGTGGCACACAGGATCTTAGTTCCTCGAGCAGGGGTTGAACCTGCCCCCTCTGCAGTGGAATCCATGGAATTCCAACCACTGGATCACCAGGGAAGTCCCACTACTTATTTTTTTTTTTTATTTATTTTTTCTTTTTGCTGTGCTGGGTCTTCACTGCTACATGGGCTCTTTAATTTTGGTGAGCAGAGGCTGCTCTATAATTGAGGTGCATAGGCATATCACTGCGGCGGCTACTTTGTGGGCTCTAGGACACATGGGCTTCAGTAGTTGCAAGACTTGGGCTCAATAGTTGTGTCACACAGGGTTAATTGCTCCAAGGCACGCGGGATCTTCCCAGACTAGGGACCAAACCCTTGTCTCCTGCGTTGGCAAGTGGATTCTTTATCACTGAGCCACGAGGGAAGCCCCCCTTCTACTACTTATTATTAATTTTCTTCTTCTCTTTGGTCCCCTTTAAGTTGAAATTACGTCTTAGTTTGCAAAGAGAAAATATTCATTAATACAGCAAAAATTTCCAGGATTGAGTATCTTCTCTGTGCCAGGCATTGCTCTAGGCACTTGGGACAAACCAATAAATAAAATAAAGATCTCTATATTTGGAGCATATAAGGAGCATGTATTCCAACGGGGAAAACTGACAATAAACAATAAGCATACTAGCAAACACCCTCTTCCAACAACACAAGAGAAGACTCTAACATGGACATCACCAGATGGTCAATACAGAAATCAGATTGATTATATTCTTTGCAGCCAAAGATGGAGAAGCTCTATATAGTCAGCAAAAACAAGACCAGGAGCTGACTGTGGCTCAGATCATGAACTCCTTATTGCCAAATTCAGACTTAAATTGAAGAAAGTAGGGAAGACCACTAGGCCATTCAGGTATGACCTAAATCAAATCCCTTATGATGATACAGTGGAAGTAACAAATAGATTCAAGGGATTAGATCTGCTAGAGTGTCTGAACAACTATGGATAGAGGTTCGTGACATTGTACAGGAGGCAGTGATCAAGACCATCCTCAAGAAAAAGAAATGCAAAAAGGCAAAATGGTTATCTGAGAAGGCCTTAAAAATAGCTGAGAAAAGAGAAGCTAAAGGCAAAGGAGAAAAGGAAAAATATACCCATTTGAATGCAGAGTTCCAAAGAATAGCAAGGAGAGATAAGAAAGCCTCCCTCAGTGATCAGTGCAAAGAAATAGGGGAAAACAATAGAACGGGAAAAACTAGAGATCTCTTCAAGAAAATTAGAGATGCCAAGGGAACATTTCATGCAAAGATGGGCACAATAAAGGGCAGAAATAGTGTGGGCCTAACAGAAGCAGAAGATATTAAGAAGAGGCGGCAAGAATACACAGAAGAACTATACAAAAAAGATCTTCACGACCCAGGTAATCACAATGGTGTGATCACTCACCTAGAGCCAGACATCCTGGAATCCAAAGTCAAGTGGGCCTTAGGAAGCATCACTACGAACAAAGTTGGTGGAGGTGATGGAATTCCAGTTGAGCTATTTCACATCCTAAAAGATGATACTGTGAAAGTGCTGCACTCAGTATGCCAGCAAGTTTGGAAAACTCAGCAATGGCCACAGGACTGGAAAAAGTCAGTTTTCATTCCAATCCAAAAGAAAGGCAATGCCAAAGAATGCTCAAACTACCCCACAATTGTGGTAATTGCACAATTGTGGTAATGCTCAACTACTGCACTCATCTCACACACTAGTAAAGTAATGCTCAAAATTCTCCAAGCCAGGCTTCAACAGTACACAAACCATGAACTTCCAGATGTTCAAGTTGGATTTAGAAAAGGCAGAGGAACCAGAGATCAAATTGCCAACATCTGTCAGAACGTTGAAAAAGCAAGAGAGTTTCAGAAAAACATCTACTTCTGTTTTGTTGACTATGCCAAAGCCTTTGACTGTGTGGTTCACCACAAAGCTTGGAAAATTCTTTGAGATGGGAATACCAGATCACCTGACCTGCCTCCTGAGAAATCTGTATGCAGGTCAAGAAGCAACAGTTAGAACTGGACATAGAACAACAAACTGGTTCCAAATTCGGAAAGGAGTATGTCAAGGCTGTATATTGTCACCCTGCTTATTTAACTTATATGCAGAGTACATCATGAGAAATACTGGGCTGGATGAAGCACAAACTGGAATCAAGATTGCTGGGAGAAATATCAATAACCTCAGACATGCAGATGACACCATCCTTATGGCAGAAAGCAAAGAACTAAAGAGCCTCTTGATGAAAGTGAAAGAGGAGAGTGAAAAAGTTGGCTTAAAACTCAGAAAACGAAGATCATGGCATCTGGTCCCATCACTTCATGGCAGATAGATGGGGAAGCAATGGAAACAGTGACAGACTTTATTTTGGGGGGCTCCAAAATCACTGCAGATGGTGACTGCAGCCATGAAATTAAAAGACGCTTGCTCCTTGGAAGAAAAGTTATGACCAACCTAGAGAGCATGTTAAAAAGCAGAGACATTACTTTGCCAACAAAGGTTGATCTAGTCAAAGCTATGATTTTTCCAGTAGTCATGTATAGATGTGAGAGTTGGACTATAAAAAAAGCTGAGTGCCAAATAATTGATGCTTTTGAACTGTGGTGTTGGAGAAGACTCGAGAGTCCCTTGGACAGCAAGGAGATCGAATCAGTAAATCCTAAAGGAATCAGTCCGGAATATTCATTGGAAGGACTGATACTGAAGCTGAAACTCCAATTCTTTGGCCACCTGATGCGAAGAACTGACTCATTTGAAAAGACCCTGATGCTGGGAAAGACTGAAGGTGGAAGGAGAAAGGAATGACAGAGGAAGAGATGGTTGGATGGCATCACCGACTCGATGGACATGAGTTTGAGTAAGTTCTGGGAGTTGGTGATAGATAGAGAAGCCTGGCATGCTGCAGTCTATGAGGTTGCAAAGAGCTGGACATGACTGAGCAACTGAACTGAACTGAACTGATACTAGACGGGAAAAATTTATAGAATGTTCGAAGGTCATAGCTGATATGGAAAATAATGGATAGTGGGACCACATACTTTTGGGGCTGGTGGTTAAGGGAGCTGCAGTATTAAACAGGTGTTCAGCCTCATGGATAGACCAGAGCAGGCGTAAAAGAGTGGGAGGGGTTGAGGGGGGGTGAGCAGTTGGCCACGCAAATGTTTGGAGGAAGAGCATGGCAAGGAGGACCAGGAGAGCAAATGCTCTAAGGTTGTGTGTGCTGCTCATGTCAGAAGAACCCCAAGGACACCCTGTGGCAGGTTAGGAAGGATCCTGGGGAGGAGAGTAGGCAGGGACAGGATGTTTTCGGCTTTTCAAGTCCACATAGAAGTTGGAAGAGGTCAAGTGACTGAACCAGATATTTCTTTGAACAGAGAGTGAGCTAATTGCCTGATCCTGGACAAGGTCTATTTCAGAGCTGCTGTCTCTAGGGTTGAATTAAATCATTCCTAACTTTCCTTCCTTTCAGTTCTAAGGTCCTGTGGCCTACATGTTATTGGAGCAGCAATTGCAATTGAATTGCAACTCAAAAATCTCTCACATTGGCAGGCATCAGACCTAACATCTTCAGACAAGCCTATAGGCCTCAGCCCTTCTGAAGGCATGGGACCGACCCCCTTGAACAGTTTGTGATGCTATTTAACCTTCTGACCCTCTGCTGCCCCTTTCTCCTTTTCCCTTCAACATGGTGTATTATATTTATTGATTTTCATATGTATGATCAACCTTTATATTCCTGGGATAAATATTAGTTGATGATGGTATAAAATCCTTTTCACATGTTTTTGGACTTGTTTTTCTAGTAGTTTAAAGACACTTGTGTCCATATTTATAAGGAATGTTGGTCTGTAGTTTCTTGCAATGTCTCTGTCTGGTTTTGCTTATTAGGTTAACGCTGGGCTCATAGACAGTTAGGAAATGTTCGCTTCTATTTTCTCTTTTGGAACAGTATGTGAAGAATTGATATTCTTCTTTATTTAAATATATATATACTTTGTTGGTGAGGTCATCTGGTCCTAGGCTTTTCTTTGTGGAAACTTTAGAAAATAACGAATTAAATCTCTTTGTTACAGTTCTACTCAGATTTTCACTTTTGCTTGAGTCAGTTTTGATATTTGCATCTTTCTAGAAATGAATCCATTTTGTTTAGGTATCTAATTTGTTGAATACTATAATTATTCATAGTATTCCTTTACAAATCTTTTAGTTTGTATAATATAGGTGATATTCTCTTTTTTATTCTTGATTTTGGTAATTCTTGATATTCTTGAATCTCAAATTATCAAAATATTCAAAAATATTCTTAATTATCTAGATAAAGATTTGTCAATGTTGTCAAGTTTTTCCAAGAATTAAGTTTTGGGACAACAGTTTTCTGTAATGATTTCTTATTCTCTAATCAATTTACTGTCATTTTAATCTTTATTATTTTATTTTGTAAATATACTATTAAATGTTTACATAATATTCCATCACGTGGATGTGCTATAAATTACATTCCAATTTTACTATCTTTAGGTTTTCCCTTCCACCATTTTTCCCCATTATGAATGATGTCTGAGTGACCATCTCTATGTAAGCATTTTCTGTTTCAAACTCTTATATGAGTTAATAGAGGAGAAATGTCTTTGCAAGGGCACGCTGGTCCTTTAATTTACCCAGCTAATTTGTTATTAGGTTTCTATTATTGAAACATCTTGAGCAGATGATGTGAACATTTCTAAAGAAATGTACATATAGGATTGATACATATAGGATTATTCCTTCTTACCCAAAATAAGATAAAGAAATAAACACATAAATGGAAGGAGTCACTTTCAAAGTTCCAAAATAGGTATTCGAGGCATATGGTCTTTTTTAATGTGTTAATTTGACTAGAGTCCCCAGATACTCAGTCAAGCACAGATCAAGGTATTGCTACAAAGGTATTTTGTAGATATGATTAAAGTCCTTTGTTGACTTTCAGTAGGGAGGTTATCGAAGATGATCAGCTGGTTGAATCAGTTGAAAGGTCCTAAGAGCAGGGCTGACTCTTGTCTAGAGAAGAAGAAATCCACCTGTGTTCCAGCCTACCTTTACTGATGGTCTGCCCTATGGATTTCAGCCTTGTCTAGTCAGTCCCCATGATTGTGTAAGGCCAATTCTTTGCACTAAATCTCTAAACAGATATCTTCTACTGATTCTGCTTCTCTGATTGATCCCTGACTTTTACAAGGAGGGCCAGATTTAATAAAACTTCTAAAAAGTTAAAAATTATAAAACTCCTTCTATTACACTTATTAAGGCTGTAGGCTAATCTATTCAAACTCTATTGAGAGGCTATGACCTAATGTTTATTGTTCTAGTTGCTGCGGTTATAGGAATGAACAAAATAGAGAAAGTTTGTCTTCATGGAGGTTACATAGCAACAATAACAATATTGACTACCTGCTACTATAGTCACATGTGGGGGATAAAAGGTGAATATGACTGTACCTTCTCTTTTGGAGCTTGCAATAAGTCTGTGAATATTTAATTGGTATGAAGGAGAGTGAGACTAAGCATGAATTTTAATTGTAGGAACACACAATTTCTAATGGAGAGATAAAATCAAGTGTTTCAGACACCCAAAGGAATATTCCCTTGAAGGAATATTTGAGATCTTTAAGATCCTGAGACTTCAACTTCATTTATATTTTAAAAATGAAACTAAGTTCATAAATGTATTTAAAGGTATCCTAAAGAAATCATATAAGGTTAAAAAATTATAAATGGAATTGTTAGTAAAACTTCTCAAGAGGTTTCACTTTGGTGTTCTTTGTGGGCAATGTAAACAATTTATATTTAAAGAGCCCAGTGTCAAAAAACAATAAGGAAATAGTGAGATGTTGCTGGTGTTCTCCACCGTAACACCTTATTTTATTTCATTTTGTGCCTGAAGCTGCTGTGGAATTTGCAAAACCTTGAGCTGTTTGGACTCTGCTTTCCAGCCTGGATTAGGTTCCAGGTAACCTCATGGTGGAGTTGTCTTTTGGATCAAAGAAAGAAATTCTTTGGTAAATGGGACTTCCATACAGTAGCTCAATCAGTACAGTATTGTCTTAATTTGCCAATTTGGTAGAGGTATTTTTTCTTTTGAGAAAAGAAGAAAAACAAGAAAAGCAAACAAAACAAAAAGGGTTCTTTTTCTTTATAACTATAAAGAAGCAACTGTCTTCAGCAAACAGACGATAATAAACAGCCTTCTAGTGATCTTGAGTTATGAACCCATAGTTTATAGCAGGATGAAAATCTATCGACTTGAAAGAGGCAATCATTCCCACCCAGCTGACCTATGCCGGTCCTTTCACCTTCACTGAGCAATTCTTTTCTGCTGCCTGGAGCGTAAAGGAAACAATCACCTGTAGCTGCGCTTATTCCGCGTTCGCTTTGGAAGCCAGAACTATCAGCTCTGAAAACAGGTCACGAGTGACTAGTAGTCCCTGAGAGGCTCACAGGAAGTAGTTGCAAAGGCAGGGGAAGTTTTTAACGACTGTCCAAGAGGCCAGTGAATGGCAGGCATTCAGGAGTTTCTCTGCTTGGCGTCTGAAACAGCCACACGGAGGAGCTGCCTTGGGGACAGAATGACAGGTGTGAGCCTGGCGCCTGAGCCCCATAAAGGAGGTGACTTTGCTCTGTTGTAAAAGAAGCCATGACTACACGTAGGGCTGGAAGGATGATCATGGAGGATTTACGGCATTAGCTTCAGAAACCCAATACAATAGTTCCAGGTGGAGAGTCAAGGTTGCGATGAACAATTTCTGAATTAATTCCAGTTCTGTGAGGTTGGGATCCCATGACATCAGGTATATGTTTCTACTGATAATTGTTATCATGGATCATTTGTTACTGAAGTTTACACCTTACTGTTATAGTACAAATGTCAGGGGACAGTGGCAAAATTGCTATGGTACAAATGACAGGGTACAATTACAAACCTGACATTATTTTTCACTTGTCTTACTGGCTCAGAAAACAATTTCAGAACCAGTTTGGTCTTAGGAGTTACTAGGTTCTTAATGAAAATCATTGTCTCTCCCCATACAAATAGGCAGGATACCATAGAGCAGCCAACCTTTTCAGTAAAGGGCCGGATATGATAAATTTGGGGCTTTTGGTCATATGGTCTCTGTCACAACTGCTCAATTCTGCTGTTGTAACACAAAAGCAGATTTATGTTTATTTATGTAAATTTTACATAAACAAAAATGTTTATTTATGTAAATAAACAGACATGGTTGTGTTCCAATAAAACTCTATTTATAAAATCAGGCAGCTGCTTTGACTTGGGGCCCTAAAGGGTAAGAGCACAGACTTTGGAGCCAGGTTCAAATCCTGGCACTACTGCTAGTTGTGTGATCTTAGAGAACTTAGTTAACTTCTCTGTGCTTTGGTCTTTTACCTCTCTCAGTTGATAATAGCTGTTTTTGTTCAGTTGCTAAGTTGTGTTCACCTCTTTGTGACCCCCATGGACTGCAGCAGGCCAGGGTTTCCTGTCCTTCACTATCTCCCAGAGTTTGCTCAAATTCATGTCCACTGAGTTGGTGGTGCTATCTAATCATCTTATCTTCTGTTGCCCTCTTCTCCTTTTGTCTTATATCTTTCCCAGCCTCAGGGTCTTTTCCAATGAGTCAGCTCTTTGCAACAAGTGGCCAAAGTATTGGAGCTTCAGCTTCAATATCAGTCCTTTCAGTGAATATTCAGGGTTGATTTCCTTTAGGATTGATTGATCTCCTTGCTGTCCAAGGGACTCTTAAGAGTCTTTCTCCAGCACCACAATGTGAAAGCATCAGTTCTTCGGTGCTCAGCCTTCTTTATGGTCCAATTCTCACATCCATACATGACTACTGAAAAAACCATAGCTTTGATTATAAACTGTTGTTATGAGGATTAAATAAGTAAATGTGTAAAGGATTAAATAGTGCTTAGCTGATAGTAAGTGCTTTATAGGTGTTCATTAGATAACCAAGTGCTATATAAGTGTTTGTTAGATAACCAACCATCCTGTGAAGTAGGTAATAATATTTCTATTAAAATTGAAATTTTAAGAAATAAATGTTACTTCTAAGAAGGTTAATATTAGAACCTAGTTTTCCCATCTCCAGTACAATTGCTCTTCTTTGTCATCAGAGGCGAAATCATTATATCTAAACTTAGGGAAATTCCCAGGAACAGCTTAGCTTGTATTTCTCCTCTCCCTATTAAAAGACGCTTACTCCTTGGAAGAAAAGTTATGACCAACCTAGACAGCATATTCAAAAGCAGAGACATTACTTTGCCGACTAAGGTCCGTCTAGTCAAGGCTATGGTTTTTCCTGTGGTCATGTATGGATGTGAGAGTTGGACTGTGAAGAAGGCTGAGTGCCGAAGAGTTGATGCTTTTGAACTGTGGTGTTGGAGAAAACTCTTGAGAGTCTCCTGGACTGCAAGGAGCTCCAACCAGTCCATTCTGAAGGAGATCAGCCCTGGGATTTCTTTGGAAGGAATGATGCTAAAGCTGAAACTCCAGTACTTTGGCCACCTCATGCGAAGAGTTGACTCATTGGAAAAGACTCTGATGCTGGGAGGGATTGGGGTCAGGAGGAGAAGGGGACGACAGAGGATGAGATGGCTGGATGGCATCACGGACTCGATGGACGTGAATCTGAGTGAACTCTGGGAGTTGGTGATGGACAGGGAGGCCTGGCGTGCTGCGATTCATGGGGTCGCAAAGAGTCGGACACAACTGAGCGACTGAACTGAACTGAACTATCCATGCAAGGAGGTACTATAAGCAGTAGTGTGCTGGCACTGATTTGTGTTGGCTCATTAGAGCAGATTCCTACATTTTCAGGAATTTTGTGAGCTGTGTCTACTGTTGGTAGCTGGAATATGGCTGTGGTGGGAATACTGACACCAGGAAATTGGCATGTGCCACAAATCAGGGCTTTTTTCCACCAGGGGTACTGGGTCACTAGCACGTGATGGGCTATATGCCAGCAGTGAGCACTCCTCCAAGCATGGATACTATGGTCTGAACAGTGAGTTTGTAAACTACATTCAGTGGCACGTGACCCACCATATCCTAGGGCACTGTGGCCTGAGAAGAACGCAGATCCCTGGCTTTCTGTCTTGTGGCAGAGACAGAAAAGATTACATGCTTTGCTTAGCAACAGAAACGAGTCTGTGGTGGCCTCTGGACCCTGATTCTAGACATCTGACTCACAGCTCTCCTCCTCTTCTTGTTCCAACACGCGCGCGCACACACACACACACACACACACACAAACACAGAGGCATGTGTGGTTCAAGCTAAATAGGGACAAAACGACTTAGGAGGAACTAAAGGAAATAGAGAGCTTGTTAGGTGAACACCATAAAGTACTTTAATGGCCACTTTTCATAGGAAAGGCAGTGAGTGCTATGGCATTTTTGCAATTGTTTTTTCTTTTTTAGTTTTTCCTAAGGTGTAGCCCTTCCTCAAAACCGTCCTCTAGCCTTTTGCGGAAGCAGCAGAAGAAATCCCAAAGAGGCTGGAGTCAGCCAGAAGGCCAGTAAGCCAAATCGCTTCCTCTTATGAAGTTGTGAACCTCAATTTTTTTCTCTATAAAACTGGGAAGCTTAGTCATTTCATTGTTAGTTTTGCATTGTGATTGTGAAAATCATTGAAAATTTGTTATTCATTTACTCAGCATATTTATTACTGAGTACCATCATGAACTGGGTCCTACATAGGTGCTGAGGATGGAAGAATCGGGTACCTGCTCATGAAAAGTCAGAGTCTGGGTGCTTAAACAGATAATCCAAAGGGTTTGGATCCCAGAGGCTGGATCCCTACAGCTTCATTTGGTTGTACTGATCAAGAGTTTGACCCTGGAGCCAAGCTTCCTGTGTTGAATCCAGGCTGTGTGCTGTTTATTAGCTCTGTGACTTTAAGAGAGTTATTTATTAATAGTATCTTTTCCTACTCTGTAAAATGAAATTTTAAGCTTTCCTCAGTTTCATCTGTAAACATTGAGATGATGATAGTACCTACTTCCTGAATTATTCCAATGATTAAATGAAATAATACATATAAAGCTTCCTCCGTTTCTTCATCTATAAAAAATATAGATAATAGTAGCTACAGCTTTTAGTGTTGGTACTGCTGTAATGATCAAATACCATATGAAAGTAGTTGGAATTGTAAAAGCAAAAACATGAATGCAACATAGACTAATGGAAGACAGACATTAAACAAGGTACTTACTCAAGATTGTAAATGCAGTGGAAAAGATGAACAGAATAGGAATCCTTAGCCTGAGAGTCAGGAAAGGCATTTAACAGAGACGGTGTTTGAGACTGTAAATTCATTCATTCACATTTGACAACAAACATCTGACAGTCTACCATATGTCAGGCTTCATGAGTGGGCTCAGTCGCTTCAGTTGTGTCTGACTCTCTGCAAGCCTATGGACCACAGCCCGCCAGGCGCCTCTGTCCATGGATTCTCCAGGCAAGAATACTGGAGTGGGTTGCCATGGCCTCCTCCAAGGGATCTTCCCAGCTCAGGGATTGAACCTGTCTCTATATACCTCTGGCATTGGCAGGCAGATTCTTTACCACTAGTGTCCGGTGGTAATCAATCCCGGGGTAAACAATCCCTGAAAGAAGGCTTGTGATTGGAATGAGGTGAAGTAGGGAAAGATCTAGGATGGGAGGAAGGTGAAGGATAGGAGCGCCAGTAAAGGTGTAATGTTGGGCAGGCCACATCCAACACTGGACTTTGTAGGTCAAAGAAGTTCACACATTATTTTCAGTAAAATAAGGAGCAATTGAAAATGTTTGTCAGAAGCTATGCTCCGAGTCACACATAGTAATTTACTTTGCTGTTGTGTAAGAATGGGATTGGAAATGCGTAAGGATGACATGGTTTCTGGGAAGGCAGGCCTTCCTGATGTGAAAAGCCAACTCATTGGAAAAGACCCTGACACTGGGAAAGACTGAAGGCAAAAGAGAATGACAGAAGATGAGATGGTTAGATGGCATCATGGACCTCATGGACATAAATTTGAGCAAACTCTGGGAGATAGTGGAAGATAGGGAAGCTTGGCATGCTGCAGTCCATGGAGTCACAAAGAGTCAGACACACCTTGGCGACTGAGCAACAAGGATGAAATTCGAAAAATTAGTTGGAGGGTAAGGCAGTAGTTCCAGGTGAGAGATGGAAGTGGCTTGAATTATTCTAGTGGAAGTAGAGATGGTGAGATATGAAAGGATTTGTAGTGGATTTGATAATGAATTGGAAAGAATGACCCCTAGGTTTCTGGTTTGTGGAGCTGCGTAGGTAACAGTGCCACCAGATCAGAACTCTTAGGTGAATGTCTGGTTTGGGGAAGAAGGGCAAGAGTTGAGTTTTGGATGAGTGAATTGATGAGGTACTACTGAGGCATTATGTGACATACGGCTCATGGACCTATGGCCCAGGGATTCTGAAGTGAGACCTGGGCTACAGATATATATATATATATATATCATTATGTTATAAATGTACACACAGATGATAGCTATCACCATGGTGTTTGATATCATTTGGGGGAGCAAATATAGATAAGTGCTCTTCTCCTTTTGGCGGGGTGGGGGGGTGGTGGGGCAGTGGGTTCCAGATGACTTTGAAAAGCTGATAGAAGCTATACTTCTTCCTTTAAAAGTATTTGTTTTCATTCAAGTTTAAGGAATTTATAGACCTCCTGAAGCCCATCCACAAGTTTTGTAAGCTCCATAGATGACAAAACCAAAGCAAACCAAAACAAAGACCAAAATCCAAGAACAAATCCAAACAGACTGTACAAACAGAAAACGGGCCCTGGATTGAGCCTTGGGGAGCAGCACCATTTAGAGGTGAGACAGAGGTAGTGGCCACAAGAGTCTGAAATGATACACACAAGGAGGGAGGAGGAAATAGGAAAGAGACATCGAAACAGAGAAAAGTGTTTCAGGAATGGGAGATAAAGTTGCTGAGAGGGCTGAGAGATAAAGACTGAAAAGTATCCACTCGAGTTGGCAATAGCAGTGACCTTCGGGAGGCCCAGGACTATACTTACAAAGGGTTAGAGCTCTTGGAAGGAGGCCCTGTCTGCCCCTCTGCTAAAAGGTGAGTGAGGGAGATACTCCATGCAGGTGTGGGTTAATGAATAGATTTGTGGGTGTTTCCTCTTGACCGTCTACAATTTTTTTTCCCCCCAATGAACTCGAAAGGTAAGATGATGGTAAGAGAAGACAATCAAGAATAAGGGTGGGAAGTGAAGTGAGAGCTTACCAAATGGCTGAGCGACTAAGCACAGGCACACGTGGAGGACTGTTACCTATTTGGAGCTGTAATTGGAGGTTGGGCCTTAAGGAATGAGTAGGATTAGAGGAGGGAAGGGCTGGGCTCAGCATGAACAGAGGTCCAGGCCCAGAATTATCTTGGGCCAAGAACCGGCGAGCCTTCCAGAACTTTTCAAGGTTTGCTCCACTCCCTTTCTCTTCATCTTTGGCTTCTCCTTTTCTAGCTTACCTTTCCCCTTAACCTATAAACATGCTCAAGCTTTTCCCAGTGACTCAGGAGCTCCTCCCATCAGTGTCCAAATTCTCTTTTTTCCATACCCAGAACATCTGTAACAGAAAACTGTTTGAAATATTCAATTGCCCTTTTCCTTCCTATAGCTTTTTCTTGTTTGGTTGTGTGTTGCCTTACTTTGGGGATGTTGGCTGTTTCTTGAAGTCTGGACCTCTCTGTGGTCTTTTAAAGGCATGAGTGCATCGACAAGTTCCTGTTAGGTTCCTTGGAGATACATGTAACAGCAAGACACCAGGGGAAACTCCTGCAGGATTTTAGATACGTTTGTGTTTTAGATAGTTCACTCTGGAGGCTGAGTGGAGGATGAATTTGTCTGAAGAGATTGTTAGGAGGCTACTGTAATAGTTCAGGTTGGAAAGGATGACTGGAATGTTGGCCAGGGGAAATGGAGGTAGAGATTTGAGGCTTATTAAGGAGGTGAAATAGAAATGACTAGATGATTGGATAAGACAAGGAGCTGAATCAATAATGACTCACACTTGGACTTTTCTAATGGTTTAGTGGGTAAGACTTTGCTTTCCACTGCAGGGGGAAGAAGCGGGATGGGTGGGCAGGTTCCATCCCTGGTCAGGGAACTAAGATCCTGCATGTCCTGCTGCAAGGCCAAAATAAAATAAAAACACTCACATTCATTCTCAACTTTCTAGTTCTGATGGCTGTGGATGCTGGTGCCAACAGCTGAGGGAAGGGCTGCTTTGAAGGCAGAGGACAAGTATAGTTTTGGACAAGCTGAGTGTGAGGTGCCCCTATGATATCTAGATAGAGCTTCCTGGCAGGCAGTTGGATATTTGGGTCTAACTCTTGTGGAAGAGGTCTGGGCTGCAATGGCTGATTGGGTAATTGCAACCTTGAGGTTAGAGGTGATCTCCTAAGAGTGGAATGAGAAGAACTGTGGGTTCGGAGTCTTGCATATAAGGTGGAGACTCAGAATTAGTGGCACTTAAGGATGCCACCCAAGGAGGCAGAGGCCTTATTTACTGAGATGTTAGAACTGGAAGAATATACTCTTCTGCAAACCAAGAGAATGTTGAGATTCCAGAAGGTGGGAGTCATCTGAATTGTCAAATGTAGCAGAGAGACCCAGAAAGAGAATGCCTGCAGAATGCCACTAAGATTTGGGAGAGTCAGGGGTTCTCTTACCCAAGCAGGGTGAGGAAGGGTGTGTGTTGGGGAGAAGAGGGGAAGCTGGAATGCCCACTGTGAGAAATGAGGAAGTGGAGACAGCAGAGAGACCACTGTTTCAAGAGGTCATGAGAGGGAGAGGAGCCCTTGGAAGCTAACTGGAGAGGGCACTTGGAGTGAAGGTTGGGCACCATAGTTTTGTTTTTAGGAGCTAAGTTTGTTTAAAGGCCAAGAGAAAACAGCAAGGATCCAAGGAGCAACGAGAGGTGAGGAAGGAAGCTTTATGGGCTCAACCCCACCAAGACAGCTTCTTATACTTTGCCCAACAAATACCACACTCCTTATCTCATTTACTCATTTGAGGGAGGAAACAGACGGTGAGACTGACCCCATGGGTTGGAGACAGGGCTATAGATCCTTCTGGGTACAATGTCCGCCCACACCACGCGGTACGAGAAAGTGCGCGTAAACTGTCCCGCTCCATGTGACGTAGGTGCCCAGGAGCAGCGTGTTCCTGGCTCCCGGTTAGGCGACATCGATGCCATGGGTATGCGCTGTCTCAGATGAGGTGTCACCACGTGTCGTGGATCAAGGGTAGCAACCCCCGACTTGTAGTATCATGTGCCAGGAACCAGAGCCTGAAAGCTCCCAAGGGCGTTGCACCAGAGGTCGGGAGTCTCTTCCTTACTTCCGCCCCTGCAGATGGGAGTTCTGTTGGCCGCGAGGTGAATGACACTAACAGTGATGGCGGGGCCTAAAGGGCGCGGGCGAGAGTCTCAGGGCGAAAAGATGGCCGGAGCCCGAGGCAGCAGGTGGCTGAGTGCGCTCCTTGTGCGAGTCGCCCAAGGGACACCGCGAAAACCGAACTCGCGATTTGTTCACCCGGCCGGAAGATTTGTTCATCTCCGTGCCCCGAGATAAATCTTTTGCTAGGGGAAGTATTTAATTTGCATCCAGCGCTGTCGGAAGAAAATCCCTACCGCTGGAGGAGATGTAGTGGGAGCGTGGGAGCTTTCTCTTGGGTACGCCTTCCAATCCTCCTCCCAAGGCTGGGCACCGCTGAGTCGGTTGTTAAATGCGATCTATAGTTTTTGGTTTCTGCAAGGGGGAGTGTAATGTTAAGGAACTGCGAGCCGAGCCAGGATCTGACCTCCTCTCCATCATTCTTGTACAAGCTACCTCTGTGACCTTGACTCTGGGCAAGTCAGGCTAGGCCCCTCAATACAACTCGGTTTCCCTGTTCATAAAATGAGGATTTGGACTGTAATCTGGTGTTTGCACGGCGGCCAAGATGGCAAATATCACCTCCTCCCGCCAAAAAAAAATGCCGTCCTGCGTTAGAAACACCTACCCAACAGACAGCTCCTCTGCACCGCTCTTCCTCCCTCTTTCTTTTCTGCTCCAGCCTCGGGAAGGGGGGGGGCTAAAGGGGAAGGTGTGGGCGGGGCCTGGTCATCGCCCCCGCCCACTCCGGCCCCGCCCCTCCCGGCGTACCCTCTGCGCCCCTCCGCCCTCCGCGCTGGATGAGGCAAGCACGTGACCTCACATCCGGCGCGGGAGTCCCGAGCTAGCAGCGCGCGCTCCCCTGTCCGCCCGCTGGCTCTCCCCGCAGCGTGATCCAGGCGCCACCGCTGAGGGGAGGGGGGTTCGCTTCGTCGCTGGCGGCGAGAGGCAGTTTCGGAGTGCAGAACGCCCCCTCCCCTGCCTACCTCCCCCTGTCGCCCGCCCTTGTTCTCGCCCTGCTCCGCCTGCACGCAGCCGCCGCGGGCGCAGAGGAGGAGAGCGCGGACGCCCCAGCGCCCGGCTCGGCCCGGGCCCCGCCGCGGCGCCTCCCTCCCCTCACCCGGAGCCGCAGCGCGCGGCGGCGGCGGCTCCTCGAGCTCGAGCGACCCGCGGCCGCCGGCGCTGGCCGAGGGCGATGGGGCTGGGCTGAGGTGAAGCGGCGGCGGCGGCTAGAGCGGCGAGCCCGGCCCCGGCCCCACACGGCCCTTTGGCAGCTCCGGACGGGAGGCCGCCCGGGAGACGACGCGGGGGCGCCAGGTGCGTGGCTCCAGCTTCCCCGTGACGGCGGAGGGCAGGGTGAACGGGGCGTGGAGCGGGTGGTGGTGGTGATGTGGGAGGTTGGAAGAGGTGAGTGGTATTGTTGAGGGTGGCGGGCACCAGGTGAGCTCGGGGTCGGCCTCCTCGGGCCGGAATTGGGCATCATTTTTCGGGGAAGGTGTGTGTAGGGTGAGGAGGGGAGCGCTAAGACTGCTGATTGTCTGGGACAGGTGCGGCGAGAAGAAGGGCTCCACGTTGTGGGTGTGAAGGCCTGAATGGACACGCCGCTAGTTGGGGAGGCAAGTGCGTTGGGGTTTGGGAGTGAGATGGTGAGGTGGTCCAGCGCTTTTAGAAAGTCCTGGAGATGGTGAGATCGAAGGTAGCGGTATTGGCAGGGAGCTTGATGGGTTTGCTTGGGTGCTTACTGAGGAATCACGGAGTAGTAGCTTTGCCAGTCACCGCATTAAGCCGAGTGAGGCCCAGAGAGGAAAAGTGACTTAACAACTTGCCAAAGGCCTCTCACTTCGGCTCTAGAAACACCTAGGGCCCTTTCCTCCAGTACTTCCGTGACCGCTCTCTCTATAGCTTTTCCTTCTCCCCGCGTCTTCGGAAAAGTTAGGTTCTGGTGGATGTGTGACCTGGGTTTTTTCTTTTTCTTTTGCGGCCGTGGGGAGCCGAGGGAATCTGATTTTGTTGTTTAGTCACCTAGTCGTGTCCGACTCTTTGCGACCCCCTGGACTGCGGCACTCCAGGCCTGCGTGTCCCTCACTATCTCGGAGTTTGCCCAAATTCATGTCCATTGAATGGGTGATGCCATCCAACCATCTCATCCTCTGTCGCCCTCTTCTTCTGCCTCCTATCCCAGCGTCAGGATCTTTCCCAGTGAGTCGGCTCTTCGCGTCAGGTGATCAAACTATTGGAGCTTCTTCGGCATCGGCCCTTGCCAATGAGTATTCAGGGTTGATTTCTTTTATGATTGACTGGTTTGATCTCCTTGTTGTCCAAGGGACTTTCAAGAGTCTTCTCCAGCATCACCAGTGATTGGGGGACTGACAAAAATTCAGAGCTTCCGAATTTGGAAAGCTTTTGTAACAGGTGTTTATTATTCCTTTTCCAATAGATCTGACAGAAACATCCTTGGATCTTGGTGTCTGGACATAGGAGGTATGAATCACTCACATAATTAACTACTTTTAATCATCAGTGTTTTAGAGCTGTATTTAGTGGTTATATTAGTGGAAAACGAATGGGCATGGAGTTGTAAACCTAGAAACAGAAACCTAAGTTTCCTGCACATGATTCCAAACTAAATGAGTAGAACATTTGTGTATGTAATGGCGATTTTGGATCTCTGAGTCAGGAAGTTAGAATTTTTTTAAATCTTTGAGAAATGCCGGGACTTTTAAGATTATTGCAAAATGAACAGTTTTCTGAAGACTGCTGCTAATCTGATTTGATTGTCTTTTGAAGGGTGATTACCTAGTTAAAAATGCTGCCTTTGCTTAGAATTCAGCACACGTTTATTAATTTTGTTTCACTGGAATATATGTGGTATTCTTAGGATTGTTGCTTTGCAGAATAGGCTATAGTTGCCAAAGTAAAAGTTTGTGAGCATCCCGTTATGGTTTAGCAACCCCTTTTCAAGGCAGTTGCTTGAAATAGCAGGCCTATTATTAATCACTGTCACGCAAGTACTTTTGCTACTGTCCTTGTTTTTGCATTACCCACCATTAGATCAGGTGAGGGTGAGACAGCTAAGTGAGATTTTTGAACATTAGAACAACAAAGCGTGTTTTTGATCAGAGAATTGAGTAGGAAAAATGTTGATCTTGGTTGCTTTAAATCCTAAGTAGTGCAGTTGTAATAAAAATATTAAGTAGCAGTCTCTTTTGAAAATAAAGTTGACAGTCGTTACTTTGACTCCATGTTCAAATTATGTAGTAAGAGGGCTGAGTTCTTTGTCTTGGAAGCTTTATTTGGAGTAGCTCTGGTTATTAAAATTATTGTACTGTTATTTTGCTTAACTTCTCTGTTCTTCTTTTTCTTTTATGAACAAAGGAGAATACTAGTACTTACATCACAGAGTTTTGAGGACTAGCTGAGAGCGTATGTAAAGGAAAGAGCACTCTTCCTGGCACATAGTAAATAGTTTTTTTATCCCCTTCCATTCCATATACTGAATCTGGCTGTGCTTGTTTAGTATGGTGGTTTTGTAACCACTGTGAATATAAAGTTTCAAGATGTGAATATACTTTATTGCTAAAATTGATGGCAGTCCTAGGAAATGGGCAGTGATGAGTGATATGGGGCATCCTGTGGAATTTTGTCTTTCTTTTGTAACTTTTCCCACTGGTCTAGGTGATGGTGGAAATGGGAACTTCATGCCTGTGAATGACAATGAGGGTTGTAATTTCTAAAATCTTAGGAGATAGAAATAGAATTTCGTAATGATATTGATTACTTGGTTCATTTAAAGCTGGTTTCTGTTCACTGGTACCGGGTAATCTAAGCGGGAGACCTTGTGAATGGATCTTAAGTTGAATAGGAGTTAGCAGCTTATCACTCGGAGAAGGCAGTGGCACCCCACTCCAGTACTCTTGCCTGGAAAATCCCATGGACGGAGGAGCCCGGAAGGCTGCAGTCCATGGGGTTGCTGAGGGTCCGACACGATTGAGCGACTTCACTTTCACTTTTCACTTTCATGCATTGGAGAAGGAAATGGCAACCCACTCCAGTGTTCTTGCCTGGAGAATCCCAGGGACAGAGGAGCCTGGTGGGCTGCCATCTATGGGGTCACACAGAGTCGCAGATGACTGAAGTGACTTAGCAGTAGCAGCAGCAGCAGCTTATCACTTACTGAAAACAACATTCTTAAAACAACTGTCAGTGGTATGCTAAAGGAACACAGTCTGATATCTGAGATCTACTTGATACATATTCAGAAGGTTTGATCCAGTGATGGAATGTGTTCTGAATGTGCTATATAGCTCATCTGGTTCAATCTGGATCTGAGAGTTAGCTGATGAGATTTAGTCTTTGGTTTTGGAACATAGTTTTTCTGTGTGAAATGAAGACCACTGGTTTGTTGGAGAGAGTAATTCTGTAGTTATCAAACTGTATTCTGATTGACCCATTTAACTAGTCCAGGTAATGTGCAAGGAAATGATAGTTAGCGTCTTTAATCTTCATTTGTTGAGAGTAGAGGAATAAGAGAGGATCAGAATTGGGCCACATATTTTAACATTCCGGTTAAAAAATAAAAGGTTCTAGGCTTTTTAATCTGGAGAAAAGTCAGTATCATTTATAAGGTAGAATATGTTGAATTAATGGTGACATGAAAGTCGTTCAGTCATGTCTGACTCTTTGCAACCCCATGGACTATACAATCTGTGGAATTTTCTAGGCCAGAATACTGCAGTGGGTAGCCTTTCCCTTCTCCAGGGTGTTTTCCCAACCCAGGGATCAAACCCAGGTCTCCCACATCGCAGGCAGATTCTTTACCAGCTGAGCCACAAGGGAAGCCACAAGGAAAATTAATGGTAACTAGTAATTATAAAATTTAGATAAAAACATTTGTATTAGTAAGATGAAACATAGAGATAGTATGAAATGTCATGAATAAATGGTAATTGGAAGAAACGATCACTGTTACAATGGTGAGTTGAAATTATTTTTTGATCTTCAGTAAGAAAGGAAAAAAGTGGAATGAAGGAAAAGGAGAGTTGGCCAGGTGTCAAATGTATGACAGTGAGGAAAGTTGAGGATGAGGAATGCTGAAGAGTTTCCATAGACCAACTCTCCAGAGAGAACTTTCCTAATACCAGACCTCATGATACTTAAACCCAAAGGCTTGTACTGGGGCCTTTGCTAGGTGAGATAGTAAGTCATTAACTCAAATAACAAACTTAGAGACTGTCCAAATTTAAAAAGCACTTATGTACCATAAGGTGTCTCCCCAAGGGAAGAGTTCTTACAGATTTATGAAAATGGAGCTGCCCAGAGGCGTGTGTCTTTGAAGTTACAGGTGAAAATGCATCTTTCACCCCTTCTATCACCAAAGGCCACTAAAACTAGTATGAGCTGAGAATGCAGGAAGGAGTAGTACTCTGAAGTCTCTTTTTTGCATGTGACCTGAGATGAGTGAAGTAAGTTGTAATCAATCTCTTAATCAGAATTTCTGTCTAGTTAAGCCTTTCACTTACTTGCTGTGGATCTTGCTTTTAAATAATCTGTTGAGGGAATTCCCTGGCAGTCCAGTGGTTAGAACTCTGCTTCCACTGCCAGGGGCCTGGGTTCAGTCCCTGGCCGGGGAACTAAGATCTCACAAGCCACCCCCCCCCCCCCACAACCCCTCACCTCCCCCAGAAAAAAGAAAGCCATTGACAGTCAGATACTAGTTAGGTTAGAAATAAAATTTCCAGGAACAGTGAGTTGGAGTAGAATTTCCTGAGTACATGACGTGAAACTTGCTGATGTCTATATAATCTTTTTCAAAAATTTTAAATAAAAATATTTGACTGTTGTTGATAGCGAAGTGAAGAACTGTTCTACCTTAGCATAGTTGATTAATTGACTCTTACTTAGTTTTTCTTATTTTTTTCACAAAAGATTTATGAGTTGGATATTGAAATAAGGAGGTATGAGATTGGAAAATAATAATGTTGAACAGTCAAAGGTTATTTAGATTAGTACCTTCTTTTTATAGAAAAGGAAACTGATGTCTGGAGAGGTAAGTGACTGCATGTTGGTAAAGGAGAGGCTTTCGGTTGGTTGGGTATTCTTTTCACCCTGTCTTTAGTTTGAACTGTGTAGTAATGGCACATCTCAAAGCTTGGTGGATGTTTGTGGGTTTGTTTTTTCCCTCTGTTGAGAACCAGCTTTAAAGGATTGCTTTTGATCATTTGACAGACTTCTATTACATTTTTAGTTTATTTTAAAGTAAGTCCTGGAACAGCTCTCACATGTGTTTAGTGTGGCTTTTTCACAGCATCCTATGCTCTCTTTTTCCCACTTGTGAAGTAGGATGGAAAACATGTTAGTAGCTTACTCTGCTATATAAAAGACAAGTGTTTTGGATCCTAACTCTTTCTGATCTAAAGACCTGAGTAAAGTGAAATCCAGGTTTATGTAGGGGCTTTGGACTTAAATTCTCATTTAAGGTAAAATCCTGTGTAGTCAAAATTACCTGTGAAAAAGTGGTTTAGGAAGGCACCAGTTTGAAAACTGGTTAACCTACCTACTGTTTTTCAGTTCTCACAAGCTAGTGTTTTCCCCAGCTGTTAGTACAGGTGACTTTTTCTGGAGTCGTAATCTCGAAGGGTTGACTGGACTTTGGATCGACTGAGGAACAACAGAGTCAGTCTCCATTATCTGCTCACTCTGGGACGAGGATGTGAGGGCAAGCATCCTACCACCGTTATTTAGAGTGTTGTTTTTTTTTTTCTTGCAGCACAGATAATTGGATTGATGTAATTGAATCCATGTGTGATGTGATTCTACAGTGTGAATAATAGAGAAAGAAATTAGGTGTTTTAGAAAATCTGTTTCCCTAGGGTCATACTGGGTGTTTTATACCACATACTAGCATAATTAAGGGCTAAGAAATAAAGTTGGGATTATTGGGGCACTGTTGGTACTTTTTGTAATTTTAGGTGGATATTCAGCTACTTTCAGTGTTTTTAAGAGTGAATGTCACCTTACTGGGATTTGCAAGATTTGCATTATCTTGAAACAACTATAAGTTGTTAATATTTTCCATGAAGCTTAAAGTATTTGAACTTAGTGTCACTCTGGGGGTAGCACAGTAAGAAGACCCCATTCTTTAAAGAAATGTCATGGTGTCTAAAGATTTAACAGTCATATGCCCCAGTAGAGGGCATGGTATATTGGTTAAAATGTGACCTCAGAGCCTTATACATATAAGAGATTTTGAATTCTAGCCTCATTGCTTAACTGCCTCTGTAGTTAAGTAGTTTTTAGTTTCTTCATTTGCTGAATGGAGATAATAAAACCTAGAGAGTTCTGAGGGTAAGAGGCCCAGTAATTGGTAAATTACTATTGTTAGTTTAATAATATTTAACATAGTCAAAACAAGCCGCACTGTGTGTGTCTTTCTGTGTGTGTGATGAGAGAGTGTGTGGATTGTGATTGAGGATTGCTTTTTTCAGCTAGAGTAGCAGGCCATAATGATACACTGTTTAATTCAGGCTTTTCATAGGAAAAATACCATGATTTTGCGTCTTTGGTAGCAACATCCTAAAAAGTGTTAATTTCATGTGTCTCATACATTTGATGTATATTTTTATCTTGATGTTACTGGGTATGTCTTCAGACTCTTGCCCCCCCCCCCCCCCATCCTCTGTATTACTGTTACCTTTTTTTTCCTCTCCCTGGCTACATTATAAAATTTAAAAATATGTTTAATTATGTTTTCTTAGTAGGATTTTATGTTCCCTTATTTAGAAATTCTGATTAGTGAAATATGTCTTTGTCTTTTCTTTAAAAAGAGGGCTTGACATTTGTTTCAATTCTGTGGCCTTTGGATTGATTTTGTTAAAATGTGAGTCACTGGTTCTTCTTGGACCAAATATTTTTTCCTTACTATATTATATCCCCAAGCACCAGAGTTCTTACTTGCCTGCTAATTATCATAATATAATTCAGTTTACTAAGTAAAATGTAAAGTACTACAGGCAGGTGGCTTAAGTAGCACTTAATTACTTGAAAGACTAATGAGCAAATTCTTAGTTAAAATAGATTTTTATTTTATCTATTTGTTATTTACTTATTTTTATTTATTTGTTGTTTACTTTATTTTATTTATTTAATCTATTTTTATCTGAGTTCTTTTGATGTGAAAATACACTTGTTATAATCCACAGGTATTTTCTGTTCAGTTTTTAGTGAGAAGAATAGAAAAACTGCTTAATTTTGTCAGGTTCAAAGCATCTTAATGTGTTTTTTCCCCAGATCCTTTCTCTGCATCCCATAGTGAATGACCTTTCTGCATGTTCTTTTAAAAGTTGTGGCAATTACCGCTTACTGTAGTGCATAAGAGTTGTGATTTTATGGGCAGTAAGGAAGGAGGCTGGGTTAGGGCTTCTTGGTTGAGCCCTGAGATTGTGTTAGCATATCTAACTTTGTTAGATCCTGTCGGTGCCCAGCTCAGGACTGAATGTTGGGTATACACTGATAAGTGAGTTCTGCCTTCTTAGAGGTACACAGTCTAGCAAGGAAACGCAGAACTGCTGCATTGCACCCCATTCACATTGTCTTCTTTGGGAACGTGGGCCCCTCCTCATGGCCTTGGGTCTCTTTCAGTTGAGAGAAGTTCAGAAGCTTCATTACATACAAGTTAATCCATAACTTTATCAAACAAGGTCTTTCATCATAATTTGATTCTGTGCCATCTTTTAAAGCTCCATTTCCAACCATTCCTCAGAGGCCATCCTCTGCTCCAGCTAGTTCAGGCAACGTGTATTCCCTGACATTTTCTCAGAGTTCTCACCTTAGCACTTCTGCATGTGGTAATTCCTCTACTTGGATTCCATCCCTCTCTCGTTTCCCATCTTTGTACGGCTTGTTTGCCTGATGAACTTCACCCGTCAGGTCATCAGGTCTTAGATAAGGGAGAGCTAGCTCTTTTCTGCAGGCTTCTCCGTCCCCTTCACACCTCTTCCTCCCTCCCCGTGCCCCTCCCTGCTCTCAGTGCTCCCATAATGCATACTTTACTGCAGTGTGCAACCACTTGATGTGATATGTTTGTTTGCTTACTTACTTGTCTAACCTAGATTTGGCTTCTTGAGGTTAGAAATGTAATCTTTGTAATCTCCAGAATGTAGCACATACTTGGCATGTGTGGACATGACATTCCAACAAATGATTTTTTAGGAAATAAGAAATAGTGATCAACCATAGTGATTCTTGCTCGAATGCTAATGTAATATTATTAGATTTATTTTGAAATATTAGAGTACTTTGGCAAAATCTTGGTATTCTCAATTTGCCTTTCCCTAAATCAAACAATTGGTCTGGGGTTAGATTTCAAGATACTAATACTTGGTTAGGATAAAGGCCCTGTTTTAAGTTCATTGATGAACATGTTGGGAGACATTCTGTCCATAATAATGAAAAACTGACCATCAGTGGTCTCTAAAACAGAAACAGAGCTTTTCAGTCCAAGAAGAATGGTTGATCCATGGGGTTGCCACAGTGCCAGCTCCATCTGCCGCCACCAGCAGCACCCCTGCTGCTTCTGGGCTGGAGTGGATGAAATGACTATGGGGAGACCCTTCAGGGAAACTCAGTCAGAAGTACTCTCAACTCTTACATGAGCCAGCCTCTCTGCGTGCTAGAACCACAATGCCCGCTCCATACTTTAAAAAAGGAAAATTTCATTACTTAGAGATTCATCAAAGCTTCCTAGAGAAGGTAGTTGACCATGGTCTGGAAGGACTAGCAGGAGGTCTTCAGCCAGACTGTTAGGTAGGGGAGGGCATTCTTTGCAGAAGAAACAATGTATATAAAGGAATGGAATGAGGAATCAGTAGGGCTCTTAGAGGAACTGCAAGCTGTGTTCTGTATAGGCTGGATTAAGGTTTGTAGGAGGTGAATAATAACCATTGTTGACTGGAAGATGATGCTGACAGCTAGGCAGGGCCAGGTTCCGAAGGATTATTGTCTTCGAATTAGTTGTGACTTTGTCTTGGAGCCCTGTCGGGCCTCTTCTGCCCCAGTTTCCCATGGAGGACAAACACATAGTAGTGTTGTGTGTTGTAAACTTTCCAAAGACTTGCTAGTAAAAAGGCTGCTGCACTTTGTTTAGTTCAGTACTTTTCTTCAATTTATATGAGCAGGCAATGCCTTTAAAATTTTGGAGGGACTTTTTATCAATTGGGAAATGCTGCTGCAGACAGTAGGAAGCTCTGGAAATTTTAAACAAAGAGAAATGATCCTATCTGGTTCTTCTATTGATTTGAATGAGGGAGACTGGAGAGGGCTCTGGACCTGAGCTGAGACATGCCCGTGCAGATAGGGGAGGTGGGTATGAGACAAGCAGAGATGATAAGGCAGAGCCCAGATGGATATAGAAGGTGTGGGATAGGTAGGAGTCTAGGATGACTTCCAAATTCCTGGCATGGCTTTTGAGGCAGGGGCTATCTTACATTAAAGGAGTGGAGGGGAGCTAGTAGTGGTGGCAGCAAGTGGAAGAGAGTAGGTTTTTGGAAGACAAAACAAGCCTTTTGGGTGTTAGCAGACTGTGGTCAGTGGATGTTTGACTCTGTGGGTCTGGGAGAGACCAGTGCTGACAATACTGATTGGTGGTTGCCATGGTCGATGGGACAGTGGTATAACCCTTTGCCCCTGACAGAAGCATAGAGAATAGTAATGGCTAAGAAGTGGGCAGAGGAAGTGGAGGCTTGGGGAATCTTAATAATTAAGAAGTGGGCAGAGGAAGCGGAGGCTTGGTCACCTGGCTACCTGCCCCATGGCCCAGGCTAGTGTGACAGGAAGTAGAATCCAGCTGGATTGTGGCAGGTAACAAGGTCACTTGTGCTCTATCTCGGGAACTTGGTCACTGTTTCCCGTATGAAAGCGTGTATTTCAAGTATGTGTTGCTTCCAGATGAATTTTTGGAAAATGGATGGTGCTATCTACATGACATCCCTTAATTTGTTGATAAGGCTTTTCGATATAAAGTCATCCCATGCTTGGCCTTCTAGGGAAAGTGCAAAATGCTAATCTTAGTTAAGTGAAGATTATTTTCCTTCAGTTTTTAAAAGACAATATTGATTGAAAACTGGTAAAGTAGATAATGCCAGTTAAAAATATTTCGTAAACTAAAAATCCTTCTACAAATGTCAGTCAATAGTACCCAAACACATTGATTTTTTTTCTTTAATCCTGAATAGTGGATTACAGAATGACCATAGGAAATGAGGAAGTTTAGATTTCTGTGATAGTTGTGCCTTGAGTAACGCCATTATCCTCTCCAGCAGAAATTTAAAGTTCCATATTATTGAAGTATTCGTTGAATGCAGAGATAAGGGCTTTATACTTGCTTTCCGTGCTGAGTCAACTTGGGTAGGTTTCAAATTGGAGAAAAAAGAGTAAAGTGGATTTTCTCACATTCATATAATTGAGAAAAGCTGATCCAAGTGCCTATCGGTTGTAGTTGTAAATGTGCAGGATTGGACTTTTTGTACAGAATGATTTTCTGGTGATTTTGTGCTTTGAGGTTGAGTCTTTATAATGTTTGGAAGAATGAAATGTGAGCCATACTGTAGTATAGATCATGAGTAAATTATATTTTCTTACAAGCATAATACAGTAATCCTGAGGTGAACTGCTGAGTTAATGAAGAAAAATTATTTGGAGTTTGTTGTTATAAGAAAAATGAACAAATCTGTAGTCCATGTGTGACTCTTTAACATACTGAAGATTTAGAAGTATAATTCTCTGGAAAGTTCTCCTATTCACCCCTTTTTTTTTTCTCTCTCTCTCTTCTCTGCCCCCGCCCATTTCTAATCCTAGTTCTTCCTTTCCACTCTGCTGCCCTATTTTGATACTTTTCTGTGCAAATGATCACTTTATGTTTTAATATTCAACTACAATGTAGTCTTTCAGAATACTTTTAATCATCAACTTAAACGTGCCAATAATGCACTTCACTCAGCTGAAATGACAATGCTATAAACACTACAGTCCTGGCTGTTCTTTGGAGGGAATGATGCTAAAGCTGAAACTCCTGCACTTTGGCCACTTCATGCGAAGAGTTGACTCATTGGAAAAGTCTCTGATGCTGGGAGGGATTGGGGGCAGGAGGAGAAGGGGACAACAGAGGATGAGATGGATGGCATCACTGACTCGATGGATGTGGGTTTGGGTGAACTCCGGGAGTTGGTGATGGACAGGGAGGCCTGGCATGCTGGAACTCGTGGGGTTGCAGAGTCAGACACGACTGAGCGACTGAACTGAACTGATAAACACTGTCCTAGGAGCATGCATTGATGGCTGCATCACTGGGGTCAACTGTCAACCGCAACAGTGACATCTAAGCCATATCCCAGTTGTAACTATGCTAAAATGTGAAAGATCAGTCTTAGAATTAATGTGTCTAGATTTCAAAGACTACCTTTTAAACTGCTGATTGAAATGTCAAATAAGCTATTAGGGATTTGGATTAACAGCATTACAGTTTAGAAGAAATAGTTACTAATTTGCATTAAAATAGAAGAAACATTCATGTATATATTGCTTAATGAAAACCTTTACCGCACCTCTATAAAGTAACTTTTTAAAATTGAAGTATGGTTGATGTACAATATTATGTAAGTTACCCATGTAAAATAATAGTGATTCACAATTTTAAAGATTAGGCTTCATTTATAGTTATCATAAAATATTGGTTGTATTCCCTATTTTGTACAAATATCCTTGTAACTCACTCTATACATAATAGTTTGTACCATTTAATCCCTTAACCCTGAAAGTCTAACTTTTAGTTTGGGGAATTAGACTCAAACAATTTGATTTATTTACATAGTTGTTATTAGACTCCTGATTTGTCAGTTCCTGTTGTATCAAATGCCCATGCTCTACAGTTTCTTCTGTGAGTGTTTAAAATACTCTCATTAGTTTCAAGTAGGTTTTTTGTTTGTAAGTACTCATTCTTACTCCCAAAGGAAAAAAAAGTCCAAAACTTTTATATTCTGTTTCAGAAGTCTAACAATGCAGAGAGGAATTTGAAGAAAGGGTTTGTGGTAACATACACGTGTAGGTACATGTGTGATTTCTAATTGGGATTGTTGGATCAGAGTATGTAGAAGGCTTAAGTTTTTGTATATAGCCAGTTGATTTTCCAGAAAGCTAGTACAGATTCACTCTTAGCAGCAATGTATAAAGGTGCTTGTTGTTGTTGTTGCCGCCAGTTTAATAGATAATTTTATCACATAACTTCATACTTTACGTTATCTTGTTCTCCAGTAGGATCATGAGCTCTTTACCTGTTACTCTTTCGCTCCTCCCTGGTTCTACAACATTGTACCCTAAATTCTAGTTTCAGACAAGTGTGAATTTGGGAGTCTGTATGAAGGGAATAATATCTGCCTTCCCCTCCCCATTGTCATGTGTTTTATGTTTATTGTGATGTCTTATTTTCCATTGAGACACATGAAACAGAAGTTCTATTATGAGCAGCTCCTACTTTGTCATATTAGTATTTGCATTGGTACTAAAAAAAGCGTATAAAATTTCTTACCTTTACTCATACTTAATCAGTGATTGCCTTGTCAAAGTTCTGAAAGCTGTCAGTCTTTCTTACCAATGTTGGAGCACCACCTCGTGGTGAAAGAGTGCAACAGCGGACTATATACACCGGCAATACTTCAGGAGGTCAAAAACGCATGGTGGGAATGAGTCGTGATTTATTACAACCGTCTCATTTTAGTGGAGAAATGGAAACCAGGATGGGTGAAGGAACTTGCGAAATAGTTCATGTGGAGTTAGTCGACATTTAAGAACAAGTTAAAGCTGACTTGAGTTCTGTACTCTTCTTTCTGTTTTTTTTTTTTTTTGTATTTTGGGATAATGTTGTATATCTCTTACTGTTCCTAATATAGTAACGAACATGGCATATATGCTCACTTAAGACTTATAGATGAATTAGTTTGATAAAATAATTTAGAATTTGCTGTTGCTTATGCTGTATCTTTGGTTAGTACTTTTCCTCAGTGGAGCCAAAATATGGAGGAAAGAGAAAAATAAAATAATAAAAAAGTAAAAAGAGCCAGCTGTAGCTTTTTGAAATATATTTGTTAAGGGAGGCTTCAAATGGCTCCTTTACCATGTCTGGGGTAAAATAACAGTGAGAGAGAGTGCTATTCAGGCACAGAGTGGAATGCTTTAGTAGAGACCATTGGAGGTTCCCATAGGTTCAGGCCCACAGGTGGCCGTGTGTGGTGGATTTAGAATTCTGTGCATATGCTCAGTCTTCTTTCTCTCCTTATCTGTTTAAAAATATTATTGCACATAGATGGTAGGAGCATTCAAAGAGTACTGAAGTCTCCTCCCTTCCCATCCTGACACACTAGCTACGTCACCCGTTTACAGATCTGTTCAGCCTTTTGTTTTAGAGGTGGGTGCCAGTTTTCTTTTGAGGCCTTTTTGGTTCTGCCAGTTTTGAATATTCATTCTTTAGGACTGGTCTTAACCACAGTGAGCCTTTCTACTAGTAAGGTTTTGAAATAAATCTAGCAATTAAAGTACTTTCAAAACTCTCCTTGAGTAGGGAGTTTTAGAAAGTTGAATACATGAGGAAGATTTAAGGGGAAGTATAAAAGTGTTAAGATCAGAGTAACTTGAATAAATGAATATAAGTAGACAAACTTAACTATTTAATTATGCAAACTTAGTTATGATGTATGTAAATGGTTAATTTTACTCATTTCCTTTTTAAATTAAAAGAACGAAAGCATAGATGCCATTTGTCAGTTCAAAGGTGCCTTCTCCCAGTTTGTACTGATTAAATGCTATACAGTTGACTGTAATACTCAAAGCCATTATGTTGTGTAATGATAGTCTTACCAGATGGAGTTTCTCTGAATAAATGGGTTTCTTTCTTTCTTTAAATAGTGTATATAGTAGAAAATGATTAAAATGTATGCACATATGCTATAGTGCAGGTTAAGTTAGAACTCTTAATGTTCTTAAATTGACCCTAAGACAGAAAATTGCATTACCTTTCCTAATTATAACTTATTTTGTTAAGCTATCACATTGTTTTGTAACTTACAAAAAATAAATTATACAAAGACTGCGCTTTGCAAATGTAAATACAGTTTTGGTTTGGTGTATATTGGATACAATGGTCTTCCTTAAGCCTAAACACAGAAACAAAAGCATGTATTATAAGAGAAAGTTCAAGATGGGAAGTGATAAAATGGGTATTGAGTAGAGCTTTGTTAAAATTTAGCTGGTATCCTTGTAAAATTTCCATGTATTCACTAAATTATATTATGTCATTCTTATTGTTAGGAGATGACTTGAGTGCTAAGTTTTACCTTTTTCACAATTTTGTTACTGCAGTTGGGAGATTGAGACTTTTTTATTCTTTTTACACGAATATTTGTATAGATATTAAAATTAAGGTTGTGCAGTGAGTAAAGATTTCATGTTTGTTAGGTCACATTTTATTTCAATTGACTACTGCACATTTTATTTCAGTAGAACTGGTTTTGAATTGCAGAAGGTCATCTTAATTGCTGAGGATGCTACACATTTGACAATGAAATAATACTCAGAATGCTGGCTGTGCTGTTTATTCTCTAGGATTTTTATGACACCTTTTGCTTTGTGGTCTTGAAAGATGTATTTATCAAATCTTTATTTAACATGAGTAGGTATGTTTAATTCTCAGGAAAAAGAATCTAGAACTACAGAATAAAGTAGGATGATTGATTTTGTTTTTCAACAATACAAGGTAGCCCAAAAGTTTAGTGCAGTTTTAATTTTAAGACTTCAGAAGTACGTGTTTACAAACCTACGAAGCGCATCATTTGAGAACTTTTAAACTCTTAATTTTGTGAACATTAAATAGTTTTTATTTCTTTTAACTCCAGTCTCCCTGAAGTTGGCAAATACCACCTGAAGTAAAAAAGTAAAAATATTTATTCAGAATATAGTTTGCTTGAGGTTTTACTTGAGTGGCAGATCATTAATGAAATCACCTTGTAAAATTGTCTGCTTTGGAATTTTAGGCTGGTACATATCCTCAAAGAAAACCCGCCACACATACTGTTATAATATTGTTACATATATATTCTCTAGGTACATACATATCCTCAAAGAAAACCCTCCACACATACTCTTATAATATTGTTACAGCTCATGTGAAATTCAGGTTTGAGGCAAAGATACCTTAAGTTTCGGGATTTCTGTTCTTGTTGAGGCCAACTCATCCTGTTTTAGGAAATGAGATCTGACTCTTATTCTAGATTTAATACTGTACATTAGTAGAAAAAAGTTAACTTTCACAAAAATTAGATTTAGTGAGTTTTATTCCTGATAGCTTTATTTTGTCCTGTGCTTCTGTTCTTACTCAACACAAAAAAATCAGGTTCATTGTAAATGCAAGGAAGGGTTTGGTTAAGCACAATAGCCTATAAGCTGCTTGCTGTTTAGATAACATCAAGGCTCGTCATGCACTGTGAAATTGAGACTTCAGTACACTAGCTAGATGCAATTTATTCAAATACTAGGAGCTCTTCAGTGGCAGTCAGATGGCAGAAGGTGTATCTTCTGAAAATCCACTTAAAATTGGTACACTAAAAAATTCTGAATTTTAGTGTCTTAGTCATTTTGAAAACAGTTCAAAAAGAACTCAAGTACGTGGCAGAAAATTCTCATTTGAATGAATTTTTATGTGTAGTTTTATTGTTTTTGTTAAGAGCTGGCTTTTGAAAGTTCTACTAATATCACGGTTGGAAGGAATGATGATATAGTGCTATTGGTAAGAAAAATTTCTCTGTTTTTTATGATCTAGAAATTGACTTGATTAAAAAACACATACACTCAAACCACCAGAAGTTATACTTCTGTAAGTCAGTGGATTTTAGAAGTTTGATCTTAAAGCTTTAAATATTTAATTGGATAATTAGTAGACTAGTGCTTAACATGTATTTTCACCTTTATAAGTAATATATTTTGAAATGCTTATGTAGATTTTTATCTTCATAGATATGTCATAGAAATGTTAAGGGATTTCCATTTATGTACCTGTTTTTAAAATTTAAATATATATTTTCAGCATGTTTATGTTCAAATGTAAGCTGTTGCAGTTGTCTCACTGGGTTTTACTAAAAGTTTATGTGAAAGTGAAATCTTGGTAATTTCCTTTGAAGTATAATATATCTAGAGAGAATAGTAATTGGTGACTTTTAGAGAAACTTTTAATCTGAATTACTTAAATTATTTTCACTATTTCAACTTTGGTAAAACTTGGTAAGACATAAGATCTTTGCCTTAAAAAGTAAGTTAAATTTCAGAGAAATAACACTTGTAAGATGAGTAATGAGGTAATATGGTCAAGAATTATGTTTGAACAAGTGGGAATTTGGATTGTTCTAAGCAGTGCATCATGTAATAGCTCATTTAAGTATTTTTGCTGTGGTCATATGAGATGAAAATGTAGTTATCTTAGACTAATGTGTACTCTCAAGAGATATTTTAAATAGTTATGAGTATATGAAATTAATGAAAACATTGATTTTTAATGGCAATCCTTTTTCTAAAATTATAAAAGCATGCTTATTTATCTACAAATATATTCTATGTTGAAAAATTAGAACTTATGTAAGTGAGGAAGTGCATCTATGTTTGTAGGCAATGGATAAAAGACGAGAGTGAAGAAGGATTAGAGTCAAAACCCAGGAGTAAGCGTTTATGGATAATACCTGATACATAATATGTTGAATCAGTAGATTTGGGACTCAGAGGCAGAGTCCTCAGGATCTTATCCCTTGGTGCCAGGAATGACTGTTCTCTGAAATTTTTCTTCTATTTTCACCTCAGATGGGGAGCTTTTAAAAAAAAATTATTCAAGTATGGTTGATTTACAATGTTGTGTTAATTTCTGCTGTATAGCAAAGTGATTCAGTTATTCACACACACACACATACATACATTCTTTTTCACATTCTTTTCCATTACGGTTTATCACAAGATATTGAATATAGTTCCCTGTGTTATACAGTAGGTCTTTGTTGTTTATCCATTGTATATCTGATAGTTTGTATCTTCTAATCCCAAACTCCCAATCCATCTTTTATTCGTATTAAAAAGTAGAAAGAACAGAATAGTATCATTATTAAAGAGTAGAATAATTAGTATAATGAACTCTAATGGACCATCACTCAGCTTTTAAGTGAGCTTTAGCAGTTATCAACTCATGGCCATTCCCTGGTCCATAATAATTTAAAAGAAAAAAATGTTTTTTGAAAGTAAGTTCAGACCTGCAAAAAAGTTGGTATGTTTATATAAAGTTGGTTGTTGGTTCCTTGATTCTCCTTCTGATATCTGCATAATCTAAAGCAGTGTCTCCTGCCATAGTCTTAATATTGATAATTTGTACCCCCTCACCCCCACATGCAACTAGAAATGATAATTTTACTGATGTCAGAGAACCAGCTTTTTTTCTTTAATTTCATTTATTTCTTCTCTAAATTTTAGTCTTTCTCTTAATTGCTTACACTGGGTATTCCTTGCCATTCTTTTCCTGCTTTCTTAAGAACCTTATAAGAGAGTGCTTTCATTTCTCAGTGTTGTTTGTGCCGTTGTTGTATATAATTACCCACATAGTTACCATTTCTGGTGTTCTTCAGTCCTTTGTAGAGATCTGTATTGCCATCAGTTATCTTTTTTACCCCCTGTGTCTGAGGACTTCCTTTAACTTTTTATAGTGTAGCTTTGCTGTTGGTGAATTTTTACCAGCTTTTATATCTGAGAAAGACTTAGTTCAACTTTGATTTTGGAAAATATTTTCTTTGCTGGGTATAGAATTCTCTTCATAGTTTCTTTTTCTTAATACTTCAAAGATCTTGCTCTGTCTTTTTACCTGCATTGTTTTTAGCAAGAAATTTAATGTCATTTTAAATTATTTTCATCACAATTTTGAGCAGTTTGATGATGATATGCCTTGATGTAATTTCTTAATGTTTTTGCTTAGTGTTGGTTGAACTTCTTGGATCTGTGGGTTTATACCTTTTCATATAATCTGGAAATTTGGGGGCCATTATAGAATTACATATTTTTTGTTCCTTTCTACCTTATGTGCATATCAGAGTACTTGAGGTTGTTTCACAGCTTACTGATGCTGTTATGCTAGCTTTTTTCCCCCTCCTTAGTCTGTTTTTTCCTCTCAGTTTTAAATTTTGGATATTTCTGTTACTTTGTCTTCAAGTTCATTGATTTTCTTTCCCCTGTAATACCTAATTTGCTGTTAATTCCATCTAGTATATTTTTCATCTCAGACATTATACTTTTTATTTTGTGTTCAGTTTGGTTATTTTTTTATATCTTTCATGTGTCTGTTTCGCATGATTAGTCTTTCCTCTTGTGTTTTGAACATGTGGACTACAGTTACAGCAGTTGTTTTAACGGCCTTGTCTACCATTTCTGTTGTCTCTCAGATCTAGGTCCTCTTTGGTCCATTGATTTTTCTCATTATGGGATGTCTCTTTTTGGTTCTTTGGTTCTTTGTCTCTCTTTGGTTCTTTGTTAGGTTTCAGTTGGATAGCAGACATGGTACTAGATAGTTTGCATTCCTGTAAATCTCCTTGGACTGTGTTCTGTGAAGCATTTACTTGGACACAATTTTATTCTTTCAAGTCTTAGAAGTTTTGTTTGGCAGGACCAGAGTAGCTTTTAGTTTGGGGCTAATTTGAACCTACTACTGAAGCAAAGTGAAAGTCGCTCAGTCGCGACTTTCTGAGAAAAGTCATACTCTCAATCTGACTCTTTGTGACCCCATGGAATTCTCCAGGTGAGAAAACTGGAGTGGGTAGCGTTTCCATTCTCCAGGGGATCTTCCCAGCCAGGTCTCCCGCGTTGCAGGCGGATTCTTTACCAACTGAGCTACCAGGGAAGCCCACTGAAGCAAAATCCTCTGGGTCCTCCTGATTCCATGCAACTAATGAGGTTTCCCACTGTGGTTGGTGGGAACAGGTACTCTCCCCCGTGTGAACCTGATGCATTCTTCCCCTAAAACCTTTTGAATGGCTTTCTTCTGGTCTTGGTAGTTTCCTCACACAGAAATGCTGATCAGTATTCAGTTGAAGACTTGAGAAGAATCCCCACTTTGCAAGTTTTTAGTGTTCATGCTCTGTACACACCTCTTCTCTGGTAATCTGCCTTGCAAACCCAGTCACTTTGGCACGTCCTTAGACTCGCAGCTTCATCTCTTTAACTTGGTTGATTGCTGGGCTCCCCCTAGGTTCCTTGTCCTACCTTTTTTTGTGTGTGGCATCCTGTAATTACTCAGTGTGTAAACTGGGACAATTATAGAGCTCACCTAGATACTTCCCATTTTTATATCAGTTTCTTCCGTTGAGTGAAACAATTGTCAACAGTTGAAAGAAACGGTGACACAGTTGAAAGTGACAGCGGTTTTTTCTTGGCTCCAAAATCACTGCAGACAGTGACTGCAGCCATGAAATAAAAGACGTTTGCTCCTTGGAAGAAAAGCTATGACCAACCTAGACAGCGTATTATGAAAAAGCAGAGACATTACTTTGCTGACAAAGGTCCGTCTAGTCAGAGCTATGGTTTTTCCACTGGTCACGTATGGATGTGACAGTTGGACCATGAAGAAAGCTGAACTCTGAAGAATTGATGCTTTTGAACTGTGGTGATGGAGAAGACTCTTGAGAGTCCCTTGGACTCCAAGGAGATCCAAGCAGTCAATCCTAAAGGAAATCAACCCTGAGTATTCATTGGAAGGACTGATGCTGAAACTGAAGCTCCAGTACTTTGGCCACCTGATGGAAAGAGCTGACTCATTTGAAAAGACCCTGATGCTGGGAAAGATTGAAAGTGGGAGGAGAAGGAAATGACAGAGGATGAGATGGTTGGATGGTATCACCGATTTGATGGACATGAGTTTGAGCAAGGTCCAGGAGATGGTGAAGGACAGGGAAGTCTGGCATGTTGCAGTTCATGGGTTCGCAAAGACTTGGACATGTCTGAATGCCTAAACAGCTTTGGTTGACGTCCAGTTCCTTGAAAACTATATAGTTTTAGATCTTTTATTAATTTTGTTATTTTATTGGGTTGGCAAAAAAGTTCATTTGGCTTTTCCATAATATCTTACGGGAAAACCCAGATGAACTTTCTGGCCAACCCAGTAGTTAGGATGGCTAGTCTAGTCTGCGTTTTTACATCTTGGTTGGAAACAGAACTCTCTTCCATTTAAGTATTTGAATAAGTTCTTCCCCTCAAGAAGCATATTTCAGGTGGTGATGGGAAATGGGGGTCAGAATTATATGTTTTGGTTGTTAAAAATGACTCTGTGAAATCCTGAGTGATGATCCTGAGATTCAGGCCAGAATTTAAGGAAGGAGCACAGATTAAAGGGTAAGAACCCCAGATTGGATTCTTTAGTGGGGACAGTGTCAGAGCAGAGTTCCTTTGCCTTATGCTTTGAAGGTAGGCATGTGTACATTTGAAACCTTGCAGGATTGGACTAAACCTTACAGGCTCAGGCAGCAACAGCTGACCTTTCTGCACGGAAAGAGGTTGGATTTGCTCATTCTGCATGTCATCTATGGCATCAGGTGTATAGCTCTTGAGAACAACTGCTACCTCAGGTCATATTGATTTGATGGGACAAGCTTACATTGGTGGGATGACTCTAGTACTGTACTTTTTTAGGGCTGCAACACACCCTAGTGTGAGAAGAAATTGTCACTAGATTACCTAAAAGGTTTTGTACGATAATGTGACTTGTTTTCCTCTGAAAAACAGGATAACTCTGAGGCTTCTTTTCCGAGATGGCACCAAGTCCAATGTATATGTGTGTGTCTGTGTATGTGTTTGTCATCAAATTCTTGCATTTTATTTCTGTGGAAAGCCCTGACTCTACTTAACCTCTGGCCCTGTCTTCAGGGCTACCACAAGGTAGAGAAACTTTGAGTGCCCGTTCAGGACACATCAGTGTTTTTTATTGGTCATTTTCTTGATGACATAAATCAGGAGATTTCAGTAGTCTGATGTGGGGGATTAAGTTGAAATTCTGCAGTTGGTTTACTTTGCTATTAATTCATATCAGATAAACATTATATAGCTAAATTCTTTATCAGGTCACTCAGGAAGTATTTTTTGAGTACCAGCCACGTGTCAGGATTGTGCTGTCCACCAGGTAGATGAGTGGAGGCATGGCATCTGGAATGAGGGAGGTAACATTTGCACTGTGTTCTGCAGAGGTCAACCACATCTAAAGCAGTGGCTCTCAAATTCATCCACCTCAGGGCTCAGACCTTTTTACATTCTTGAAAATTACTGTGAACTCTAAGAAGATTTTGTTTATGTGGGTTTTATCTGTTATTGCCACATAGAGCTTTAAAAACATTAACTTACTAAAGCAGTAATAGATAAGTACATTTTCCCAAATAAATATATATATTTTCCAGAATCCAAAAAAAAAGGCAAGAAAACCTGCATTGTTTTACATTTTGCAGCTCTCTTTAATGTTTGAATTTAATCTGTTTCTTAATACAGGAGATATTTTTTTGTCAATGAGCTCAATAAAGTTTCTCCTAGAAATGAGCATCATGGTAGTCAGGAACAATAAGATTACTCAGTGGACCTGGAATCAGGGTGGTCTCCAGTAGGGGTCCACGTGCATTAGAGATTGACCCTTGGCCAGGGATTGCCATACATGTGGTAGGTGCTCAGTAGATGAGTCTGGAGAGTGAAAAAGGAAAATTCTGTAATTTGTCTTAGAATTTAAATGACTTTGCAGCAAGGCTAGTGCTAGTATAAATTAATTAGTGAAATATATCAAGTTTTATGATAGTAGTAAGTCATTCAGTTTCAAGAATTGGCACCCCAATGAAAATGTTACGAGAATCAGTTAGCACGTTAGTGATTACTTAAATATCAGTTAAACTTTTATCCAAACAAGAAGTCTGATAGTATGCAGTTACTATAAGATACTATAATCTACTAAGATGTTTGTTCCTCTTTTCCTCAGTTATCTTTAATTGTTCGGAAGCACACGACCTTTCTAACCACTGTAGATATGGACAAAGAAGAAAGAAAGATTATCAACCAGGGTCAGGAAGATGAAATGGTAACCAGCTTTTACAATTTACTTGTGAAGTGTGAGTTTATTTTTCTAGGGAAGTAGAAAAGTACATTTAAAAAAATACTAAAATAAAATACAGTAAAATAGCAGCTAAGTCAATGTGGTTTTTTCCCTTCTGGCTGTGTTTTTGAAGTGGGATTATGTAGTACCTCTGGTAGTAGTATGGTTCTTGTATGGTTCTAGTGTGCTTCCTGTTTCACTTGTGAACTGTTAAAACTCAGAGGAAAATGTTTTTTCATTTGATATAACTTAAGAAGTTATGTTAGCTGATGCTTATATATAGTCCTAAATGCAAAATTTCTAATTTTTCCTTTATAAGAAAGTTTAAAATCAGCTTAGTAAAACTCCAACTCTTTCTTGGTGGTGTATGTAGGGGAAAGATAGGGTTGTTTACATTGAACTCTCATAACATTTGATATGTGATTATTAATCACTGTGTCCATGCAGGAGATTTATGGTTATAATTTGTGTCGCTGGAAGCTTGCCATTGTTTCTCTTGGAGTGGTGTGTACCGGCGGCTTTCTTCTCCTGCTCCTCTATTGGATGCCCGAGTGGCGGGTAAAGGTGACCTGTGTGAGAGCTGCAATCAAAGACTGTGAAGTGGTGCTGCTGAGGACTACTGTAAGTCCACATGATTACTTGTAGTGGATTATTTGTGGGGTAAAATGATGTGTTTATGTGTATTCTGTTCAAAATAAAATATGATGAGAACATCATTGCTAGGATACAATGAGAAATACTAATCCTGGTATTTCTAAAGCATCTGTGTTCCAAGTGACTAATATCCCAGTGATCTGAGTTCAAAGGAATCTTGAAAGTGAAAAAAAAAAAAGCGACAGTGTTAGTCACTCAGTCATGTCTGACCCCTCGTGAACCCATGAACTGTGGTCCACTAGGCTCTCCTCTGCCCGTGGGCTTCTTCAGGCAAGGATACTGGGTGGGTAGCCATTCCCTTCTCCAGGAGATCTTCCCGACCCAGGAATGGAACCTAGCTCTCCTGCATTGCACGCAGATTCGTTACTGTCTGAGCCACTCAAATCTACCCTTTTTTATAGCTCTTGATGCACTGAGAGATTAGATAGATGGCTGGTCTGTCAAGGTTACCCAAAACGACTGTATCCCAGATCCCTTCTATTATGCAGTGCTGCTGCTCCCCAGGTTTTGTTTTGTAATCCTACTTGGAAGCATTTTATAAGAGGCTTTAATACCTAGTCTCAGTATGTAGATGGATTAAATCAAGAAATTACTCATAATCTTTTATGAGATCCTCTATCAGTAAAGAATGACGTATATAAAATGGTAAGCGATCAAGAACACTTTATGTTTGAATTTATGCATCTTCATGAAATGGTTTAACATTTAGTGAGGAGAAAGTGACACTTTCTCATTTCAAGATTAGTATTAATAATATATCATGTAAAAAATGGAAACTATATATGGTTATATAATATATAATTGACTCTTTACCCTTATTCCTTTCTCTTTGAAGGATGAATTCAGAACGTGGTTTTGTGCAAAAATTCGCTTCCTTTCTCTAGAAACTCCCCCATTTTCAAGTTCAAAATCTCTGATTAATAAAGTTTCAAATGGCCATGCAGTTCACTTAACTGAAAATCTGGCTGAAGAGAATAGGCTTGAGATGAATAAATACTCACAGCCTCAATCACAACAGGTATTGTGATCTTATTCTCAATGTTTCTTTAAAAACTGGAATTGTTACATTTTATGCTACGGTAGTCTATAATTTCGTACTTATTTTTAAGATAAAACTGTATGCATATAAAATACCTGTTTATCACTATATGTAAACAGTTTAAATATTTACTAGAAGAAATGGATTATGTCACATGTGATTGCTTTAATTTTAATAGTTATATGCTAAATTTGTGTTAGTAAACTTAATTATTAACAAGTGATGATAATGCTTTTTGATGTAACCTTTTTATATGTTCTACAGATTCGCTATTTCACCCACCATAGTATGAAATACTTCTGGAATGATACCCTTCACAATTTTGATTTCTTAAAGTAAGTATTCTTCTTTTGTTTGGATTGTATGAGGGTCTTGATTATGTTTTAGATAGAAAATAATTCATTTTAGTGTTATATAAGATGGAAGATTTCCCTTCACTTATTAACTCCCTGGTGGTATTTGAATACTCAGTAATATTCAGTAACCAGTTTAGAATAAACCCCATCTGCAAGTTGTATCCTGGCAAAATTGACACAAAAGTTAGAAGCACCATGCTCCCAAAATCCAGTCCGAGTCTTTTTCTTTTGGAGGATTCATCTCAGAGTAAATTTTGAGTATACCTCTTAGCCTGCCAGAGTATCTGAATTATCACCTCTAAATTTGCTGATGGCTTCATCCATTTGTATTCAGTACTTGAGGGATGGAGTGATAGACAAACATTAAATTTAACTTTCATATGTGGATAAAGATGGGACATGGTCAAATGTGTTAAGCCTTGGGTAGGATAAATTGGAATAATTCCTTAAAATTTGATTTTTATGAAAACTTCAGGTTACATCAGGACTGAATTTACTAGGATTTTATTTATTTTTGGTTGCACCATACAACTTGTGGGGTCTCACCTCCCTTACCAAGGATTGAACCTGTGTCATAGCAGTGAAAGCCCCAAACCCTAACCATTAGGCCACTAGGGAACTCCTTTAGGATTCTATTTTTATTGCTGTTAAAGTGATTATCGTAAATACCCATTAAGTATCCTTGCTTGAGAGTGGCAAAGGAATTCTTAATATTAGCAGTAAAAAGAGAATCACCTTATGAACATTTAAAATATTTATGCTTGGACTTCTTCCCTAAGACATTTCCTAAAGAATTAGATAATTCTAAAGAATATTGCTAATATTCCTGAAGAATTGGAATATTACGGAATGGAGCAGAGGAGTTCCACCTGCCTAGTTGTGAAGACCATTTCTAGTTAAGAACCATTGCTTGTTTTTTAGAGAATACTGACAGTGAACTGTCATTTTGTTCTTAAAAAATTTTTGACTGGGAGTGCCCTGGGGGAAAATAGCAAACATGTTTGCTATGTAGCCTTTTCCAACCATAGCAACTTGTAGGATTTAAACTTATTCCAATGATAGCAGTTAATTAGGGAGCTTAGTTTTTTCTTTTGGAAAAAGTAGAAAAAGATTGGAGTTAAATGATGTGTTAGATTCTCTAGAGAGTTTTTGGGAATAGTATCTCAGTTAAAATAAGCCTTGAGAGGAAAGCAGGTATGTTAGTCGAATCCCAGTTTTAATCATTACAGATTTTAGACATTGCCTGTGACTTAGACGGATTTTTCACTTCTCCTTAGATGAGAGAAGAATTCAGCTTGATGCTTTTTGTAGAAAGAAGAATAACTGAGTAGGACTTAGTAGTGTGAAGCTTCAACATTTAAGAAGGGAAACTCGATAAAAAGTAAAGTTTGAAACACTCAAGTTAGTCGTACTTTACCTTTAATATTTTTGGTTATTAACTGTTACAGCTTTGGCACAGACTTAAAGGATAATAATATAGTTATATAATCTTATCCCATGATAGATACATTGTATAGCTTAGAAGTTGCCACATTTGAGATTTAGGCCTTTTATTACTGTTTATCTTAGGAAGTAAAGATTTAAAAATTATCATCCGTTGTCTCAGTTTTTGTTAGGGGTTTCTATTTTTAAGGAAATCACACTTTAAAATCAGAAATAGAGAAAAATTTCTGATTAAGGCATTAAGAAATTTGGATATTTTAAACTTTGTTTAAAGTAAAAACTTTGGATTTATTTAGGGGACTGGATGAAGGTGTTTCTTGTACGTCAATTTATGAAAAGCATAGTGCAGGACTGACAAAGGGGATGCATGCCTACAGGTAATCTTTATCCAACTAAAGTTAGATCTATTATCAAAATTCCGAAATAAAGTAGTATATATAGTTTACCCTTTTACCATATAGTTTTAATGTTAACAATTATTTAAATATTATAACATAGTATTTGACAGCTTATTGATATTTTATTTGGGTGAGACTCTTCAGTTTAAGAATTGTAAAAGTGTTGAAGCCGATTTTGAAATGAATATCCCTGAAAATATACTGTATTTCATCATTTCTAAGGTGCACACTTTCCTACGTTTTAACATCTCTATAAGGAGGGTGTGTCATACAGTGGGTGAAGTGTCACCCTTTACTTGACAGCATTTTAATCTTTCTTGATAGTGCATAAAATCATGGAATGTCTTACAATTGATAGCGTCTTTGATTTACTGAAATATTGGGACTTGTAAGCATGAGCTCAGATTTACTAAAATGAAAATTTGTAAATTGAGAGACAATATCTTTTTCATAGTGTTATTCTTTGCTAAGGTATAAAAGTATACTAGTGTATCATGTACTGTAAAGATAATGCCATTTTCAAATTAGGAATTTTCTTGTACTCCTGTAGCATGTTCTTTTAAAGGGTTGCAGTATAAATTCATTCAGTCAGACTTACGCTTCATAGAACACGAGAATTAATTTATCATCTAGAAAGTGCTATTATAAGGAACTTAAGTGGAAGATTTTAAGCAACCTTGCTTAAGCATTAAAAAAACGGTGCAAAATGTTATACTGTTTTGAAATAAACGTTTTTAGTGCAATATTCTTATTAGAAAAATAGTATAGGACACCTCAAATTACTTATGTAGTCTCTTGAAAAAATTCATTGCATTTCAGAATTGTTGCGCTGTATTGTGTTTATGGGTGGAAAAGAAAATCTTTTGCTGATACGGTTTATTGTAGATTAGTGGGAGAGGTACTTGTCACACAAAAGATAAAATAATAACAGTGTAGTTATCCAATATTGACTATATTGATTTAAATACTGTAGATAGAGAATTTAAATTGTAGAAGACAACTGTTTAGAAAAACGAATGTTTAAGTTCCAGAATTTAGGAGCAGTTGGTGTTTTGAGCCTTATCTAATGCAGTGCCTTCTGTAAATTGTACTATTATAATACAGTATAATGTAATATTATTGTTATTATATTTTCCTGTTATAGAAAATTGCTTTATGGAGTAAATGAAATTGCTGTGAAAGTGCCTTCAGTTTTTAAGCTCCTGGTTAAAGAGGTAAGACAATTGTACCTGTCTTAACATTTGTGATCAATAGGTTTGTCAATTGAAAAGAGCCAGGATTTAAGTAATAAGATATTCTTGTTTGTTTCCTAACTTATCTTTGCTTATTATTTTCCTTGGAAGGTCAGAAAGATCTTTCTCCAGTAGATTAGTAATTTGGGGGGCATGATTACTTTTTTATTTTGTCTGATTTTTTTGCTTTTCTTGTCTGTAGATTTTCTTCTTATTCTCATGAAGTTGTGCATCTAAACCTTGGCCTATTTTGCAGATGTGTACCTCTGTCTTCCCCCCTACCCCCCGATTTTAAAAATAATTCATCATGTTTTCTTCATGTGGTACACTCTTAGTGACTAGGCATCATGCCAGATGTTTGCAGTAAAAACATAACATGATGAGTGACAGTGAAGAATTCGCACTTTAGCCTAGGGGGAATACATGTCAGTAGTTACTGTAGTGACTTCAGTTTGTAAGAGCCATAGAGGAGGCATAAGTAAAGTGTTGCGGCCTGTAAAGAAAGAAAGTGGCTTTGCCTAGGAGGGTTAGGCTCTCCAGGCTTCTTTCTGATTTTGGGCTAAAGATCAGAATTAGCTGTAGTGGGTCAATACTTTGAGTAGAAGTTAGATTGCCTTCCATCATTTCTTGAGAGTAGCTATGTAATGGAGCTTTAGAGCACAGCAACATGTAAGGAGTCGGAATTAGAAAGACTGGCTTGTAACATGACTCCATCAGTAACTAGCTCTGATCATTAGAAGACCTTTCTCTCTGCTGCTCTTGTATTGGTAAAATTGTAGTAAATCCTTTAATGGCCTCATTTGATTTTGAAGTAAAATAGGATTATGTATGTAAAAGTGTTTTGAAAAATACAGAAACATCAATTTTAAGATATTGGAGATTATTAATGAAATTGATAAAAATACTATAAAATTTGGGTAGTCAAAGTCTTTAGCAGGACTTCTTTTTTTTTTGAAGTAAACCCGCCAGTTGGTTTTTTATTGGCCAAATCAAATGCAAACATCTTTTAAATTTTTTTAGATTATGGAAGAATGGTAACACATTTATAGGAGACTTGGAAAATGTAGAAGGTTAGATATAGTTCCACTATACATTATAATTCTTTTTTTAAGTAAATTAAGGTTTTTAATTGGAGTTTCAATATCAAACTCTCAAAAATTAATAGAATAAATAGACAGAAAAGTAGAAAGATGTAGTAGACCTAAAAAGCAGTGTGAACCAGTTCAACATAGTAATAGTTAAGATTCATATAATTCTCACATAACAGCAGAATACAAATTCTATATGAGTTCCCACAGACTGTAAGCCAGAAGACACTGGAACATATCCAGGGACATAAAACAAGGTGGAAAAATTTCATGGTCTAAAGGTATTGAAATCACACAGTCTGTTCTCTTTATCACTGTGGAATTATGTTAGAAATCAGTATCAAAATATACTTGAAAATAACACACATAGTTTCAATTGCTATGTGACATTTACCGTTAGAGATCTTTGACTAAATCAAAAGCCTCAATAAAGTTGAAAGACTGAAAAAACTCAGAAGGTGATTGCAGAGAAGAAAGGATTTAAATGAGAAATTAATATCAAAGATACTTTAAAGGTCTCATGTATTTGGAAATTGAACATCCATGTTTAAATGATGGGTGTATGTAAGAAGCCATAACAAAGAAAATTAGAAAATATTTGTAATAGAATAAAAATGAAAAGAGAATTTATCAGAATTCATTGCATGCAACTGAAGCTGCTTAGTGCAACTAAAAACAATATGGAGTCTTGAATAAGGTATGAAAACAGAAGAATGGACAGTAACAAAATTTTGTGAAATTTGAACAAAATCTGTGCTTTTGTTAATAATACTGTATCACATGTTAATTTCCTGGTTTTTTGTTTTTTTTTTAGTATTTATGTTCTCAGAATTGGATTAGAAATTTCAAACCTCATTCAAATTTTTTTTTTAAGTCACTAAAATAATAGTGTGGAAGTGCACACATGCACATGCTTTCATCCACCCAGCCAGCCTACGTTTTTTGGTTGGTGCATTTAATCCATTTATATTTAAGGTAATTATCACTGTTGGTGATTCTGTCACTAATTGTTTTGGGTTTTATTTTTGTAGGTCTTTTCTGCTTCTTGTGCTTAGCAGGACTCCTTATCTTTTTTTTTCCATTCAGGTTTTAATCCTCATTTATTTCCTTAGAGAAAGCAAAGCATTGTAACTTATCTCATATTTGCCTTCTCTTTGGACTTCAGTGAACTTTCGACTTATAAGTAAATTGATGTTTCAGGTTCATAATAAGTAAATGTTCCATTTGGTTAAACGTTTTGTACTCTTTGGCAGCACAGTAATTATTGAAAGTAAATGTGTTTTATTGCTAAGGCAAAGTGAAGAACAGCTACATTTACACATTTTAGCTGTTTCTAGCTGAATCTGTATTTGGGTTTGGTATCAATCTAACTGGATGCTCTCAATTTCAGTTAAGCTTATTTAGTCAAATTTTAGTAGTTTGATGATTCTCTTCTAAAAAGGTAGTATCTTGCTCTACTCTTTGGGTAGTTAATTACATGTTGCCCTAGGGTACTATAGGGTAATATCTTGTTAGTGATTTCTTAAATCTGTATGGTTTTAAATATCTCATTCAATTTGACTTAAAAATTTTGTTTTTTAGGTTCTCAACCCATTTTACATTTTCCAGTTGTTCAGTGTTATACTCTGGTGCACAGATGAATACTATTACTATGCTATAGCCATTGTGATTATGTCTGTAGTATCAATTATAAGCTCCCTGTATGCCATTAGAAAGGTGAGTCCAATTTATTAGGGTTTTCACAACTGTATTTGTACTTTGTAATAACACATAAGGTGTGCAGAATGATATTTGGTATAAAGCACGTTCTTGATACAGTTTTTCTTTTAGTTACGTGAATATGTACTCCTTTGCCCTCTTTTTGAGGTGGGGGAAGGCAGATGCTTTTTAAAGTCAGAGTATCACTTGATTGCTTTGGGACTGTAGGGGTCTCTAGTTGCTTATCTTAGACTGGAATACTGGAGGGCTGAATCTCCTGTTTTTAGGGCTGTCATGTTAAAGTGCTTCTTATTTTGTTTGGGGCTGAAACATTGATCGTTGAATCTTTTGGTCTTGACTTTTTTAAAGGTAGAGTAATATGTGTTTATTATTAGCTTGTGTGCTAAGTCATTTCAGTCATGTCTGACTCTTTGCGCCCCATGGACTGTAGCCCACCAGACTCCTGTCCATGGGATCATCTAGGCAAGAATACTGGAATGGGTTGCCATTTCCTCCTCCAGGGGGTGTTCCTGACCCAGGTATCGAACCCGAGTCTTGGATCTCCTGCATTGCAGGCGGGTTCTTTACCACTATATATTAGCTTATCTTAGTTTATATTACCCTTGCTTTCTAGTAGATTGAAGAGTGAGTTTATATTAATGAGTTCAAAATTTTTTTCCTCTGATTCAGCAATATATTATGTTACATGACATGGTGGCGGCTCACAGTACTGTGAGAGTTTCAGTTTGCAGAGTAAATCAAGGTAAGTACTTCAGTTTACTCTTAGAAAAGTAAATAGAAAAAGATAGCCACTGTGCACTAATGTGTGAAGCAAGCCCAGTATATTATGCATATACACGTAGTTCCATAAGAAACAGAAATGTGTGTTTGGATTTATAGTCATGTCTCTGTATCAAGTTCATTCATTTATGTGAAATTTTTTTTTTCTGTAATGTGTCAGCCACTGTACTAGGCTCTCAGGATGGCCATAGTCCTTGCCATCATTGAACTTCAGTCCAGTTGGAAAGACAGATGATAAACAGAACAATGAAGTGTGATAAATGATAGGGAGAGTTCAGGGAACTTAGAGTTCATTTAATACAGGTGTCTTCTATATAGACATCTTTGTAATATAGGATGGCTGCTTTGAACAGGTATATTTTAAATGATTGGATTAGCCAGGTAAAGTATAGGTGAGAAAGTGACAGGGCAGGGGTGATGTGAGAGTTGGACTGTGAAGAAAGCTGACCGCCGAAGAATTGATGCTTTTGAACTGTGGTGTTGGAGAAAACTCTTGAGAGTCCCTTGGACTGCAAGGAGATCCAACCAGTCCATTCTAAAGGAGATCAGCCCTGGGTGGTCTTTGGAAGGAATGATGCTAAAGCTGAAACTCCAGTACTTTGGCCACCTCATGCAAAGAGTTGACTTATTGGAAAAGACTTTGATGCTGGGAGGGATTGGGGGCAGGAGGAGAAGGGGACGACAGAGGATGAGATGGCTGGATGGCATCACTGACTCAATGGACTTGAGTTTAAGTGGATTTCGGGAGTTGGTGATGGACAGGGAGGCCTGGCGTGCTGCAATTCATGGGGTCACAAAGAGTCAGACACGACTGAGCGACTGAACTGAACTGAACTGAGAGAGGGAAATAAGAGGGTTCTAGTGCCCAAAGACCTGGAAATTAAAGAGAGTTCATTTGTTCATTGCAATAACTGGAAGAAATTCAGTGTGGCAGATGCAGCAATTAGAGGGTAGACAGTTTTTTAAGGCTTGTGAAGGAATTTGGACTCTCCCAAAAGGCAGTGGAAAGACATTGAAGGGTTTTAAGCAGGAGAGTGATATGATCATATTTGCCTATTTGAAAAAATCCTTCTGATTGCATGTTTAAACTTATTTAGAAGGAAGTAATATTGAAGGCATGAAATGAATCAGTGTGAGGGTTGTGGAGATGGAGGGTGGAGAGATGGCTTTGAAAGATACTTAAATGTGGGCATTGAACAAGATTTGATAATAGAGTGGTGTCAGGCTGGCGGGGGATGGATGTTGGTGTCATTTAATTAAATAGGGAACACTGAGAAGAAGCAGAATTGTAGGGAAGGATAATGTTTTGGACACATTGGTTTGTCCGGTGAGATATGGAAGAGGTTAAGGATACAGGGGAGGCAGCTCAGCATCATGGGTCTTGGAGACAGCAGCCTCTTTAATTTATCAGGAAAACCAAATCAGTGTGCATTCTCTTCGACTTGGTATCCCACATCCAAGTGTGAACCCAAGTTAGCCAGCAGGTTGTTTTCTTCTTTGTGCTTCTTGGTCACTTGCTACTTTAGCTGATAATATCACCTTTCCTAGGTGCAGTCTTAAGATGTGTGGTTTATTGGTGTTCCTCCCCTTCCCACTCTGCCGTTGCCAAAGATGCTGGGCATCTCTCAATGTATTTCTTCCTTACCCGCTGAATAGTCCAACAGATCATTGATACTTAGATTCCCCATATACTTAAGGGTTAGAATTTCAAGTGGCATGAGGGTATTGAGTCAAGTTTTTAAAATAAAGGATCATATTAAGAAATGAAGAGTATTATACTTAATACATGCTAAATAACTTTAGAATTCTTTGCTCTTAGCTTAGTAAACTACTTATACCTTTTTTTTTTTTTTTTAAGAAAGAAAAGAATATTTGTCCTAAGGGCCAATATCACAAACAGTAGTTTTCTCTTCATCCATCTTTGCCTAGAAACTAGTGTAAGTCTCTTCTAAGCATAGTTTAATAAAATCTAGGGGTAGGGGAAAAAAGAATGCCCAAATATAAGGCTACCTTTTACTTGAGAAGATCTTGAAAGAAGTGTTTAACTAACTTGAATATAATACATAAATTTCTAAGGAAATAATGAACTATATATGATAGTTTTATACATTTATTTGAAATAATATCTAAGATTTTGAAACTATTTTAGGAATATTGAGAAGACAAACAATATAGATTATAAATAGTAGCCATAAGGAAAAGAATGCTGTTAGAAAAGAAAGTGTTAAAATTTCAGTGCTTTTCTCTGTTTCCAAGGGATTATAGAAATCTGAGATTGTGTACCTGTTGCAGGGGGGTGTCCTGGGTGGACTTACTGCCTGTTTAGCTCACAGGGCTGATAGTTAAGGTTGACCATCCGCTATTGAAATCCACCCATCTGTTAGTTTAGAGGGGGCTTGGCATTAACTGTGTGCACTTGGCATACTATCCTGGGACAAACTAGCTGACACATTATAGACACTGTGCTCTGTTAGCTTAAGGAATAATAATTTTATTTGTCAGTATTCCTCATCTATTGGAATTTTCTTATTTAACTCCATTATATTTTTAATGTCTTACTGAGATCAGGTGACCTTTGGATAGATCTTTAGTTTGTTGTATTTTTATTACAAGTTAAAGAATACTCTTTTCAGACCTTTCTTTCTTTTTCTTTCCTTAAATTCAGAAATAGAAGAGATCTTTTCTACAGACCTTGTGCCGGGAGATGTCATGGTCATTCCATTAAATGGGACAGTCATGCCTTGTGATGCAGTGCTTATTAATGGTACTTGCATTGTAAATGAAAGCATGTTAACAGGTAAACTAAATTAAATGAGTAAAAACCAGCTGAGTTGCTTATAATGATATTAGGACTAAGTAGTTACTGATTAAGCTTGTATCAGCATTAACTATGCAGTTTGTATCCTTTACTCACAAACGTCATGTAATAGATATTGAAGTTTTCTATTTTTGAGGGAACCAAATCCTGCATTATACTCAGCTGTAATACTAAAGTATAATGCTGGTGCTCACATCTCTTGTCCAGCTTCTGTGCATTCTTCTGACAGGAGGAAATGCTTTATGGGAAGGGACTAGGAAAAAAGTTCTTTCCCCACAGCATATTTATTGCTGTTCACTTTGATGTGCAAAGTGTAGGAATAAGAGAGTTGATATTTTTGTTAAATTGGGGGAGAAATAGACTTCAAAATAACTTCCCTTTGGAAATTCAGAATCTACAGGTGGAGCTGTATACCTTTTTATCATATGACTCTTTTAATTGTCATAGTCAATCTGGCAAGAAAGTGATTCTTATATAATACATTTTTGAACTATTGAGAGTCTGTCTTAAAACACATTCATGCACATAAACATCCCTGAAAGGTGAGGGAGGTTAGGACTGGATCTTCACATGCTGTGTGTTCTTGGGATTGCAGAGTGCTTCCCAGGTTAGTTCTCAGGGGTGCTGTGGTGATCACAGAACAGGTGCTGTGGTAATGACAACAACCTTGTCTTCTTATGAAACTTGCTGTAATTATTTCCAAGTGATTACCTTTGCGTCACAGATGACTTTCGAGAAATACTGTGGAAGACAAGATGTGCTATTTCTGGGTAAGGAAATTGGAAGACAAAAGGCTGATTGATTAAGCTGTATTATTCACATTTGAGAACTTTTAATAACTGTTGTCAACAGTATTTAACATTTAGTAAATGTAACAACTCAAGATTTGTGTGTTTGATACTGATTTCTATGCTTTAGTTTATGAATTATTTTTTTTAAAGGAGAAAGTGTTCCAGTGACAAAAACTAATTTGCCAAATCCTTCGGTGGACATGAAAGGAACGAGAGATGAATTATATAGTCCAGAAACACATAGACGACATACTTTGTTTTGTGGGACAACTGTTATTCAGACTCGTTTCTACACTGGAGAACTTGTCAAAGCCATAGTAGTTAGAACAGGTAGAAAATACTTAATCTTTTCTTGCATGGTTTAGCACATTTGATGCTTATAGCATGTTTAAAGAGAGATTCTATTTTGAGAGATAATTATCATTTTCTTATAGAGTTACTATAGAATCATTTTCTTCTTTCCTTTTTTTTAAAAAAGGATTTAATACTTCCAAAGGACAGCTTGTTCGCTCCATATTGTATCCCAAACCAACTGATTTTAAACTCTACAGAGATGCCTACTTATTTCTACTGTGTCTAGTGGGTGTGGCTGCAATTGGGTTTATCTACACTATTATCAATAACATTTTAAATGAGGTATGTATGTGGGAAACCCTTAATAGAGTTTGATTCTTAATTATCACATGGCTATTGAGGATTTGAGATGTGTCTAGCGAGACTGGAAAATTGAAATCTTAATTTAACTTGGAGCCATATGAGACTTGTAGCTGTTAATGTTAGAAAGTACAGATGTACATCACCATCATAGCAGAAAGTTTTTATCAGGTTTAGATGGTCTTTTATTTGCTTTCTTGTGACTTACGGGAGAAGTGATCACATACTCACCAAAAGCTTTATTCTTTTTTCTTTTTTTAACCTCTGGTATATACAGCATTAAAATTATTGGTGATTACTGAATTGAAGATACTTCTAAGGGACCTTGTTAAATTTCTTTTTTCTGTTCCTTGTAAAGACTCTGATAGTAGTAAGAGTCAGTATCTAAAAATGTTTACTTTGAAGTATGTAGTGTATGAAGTATATGGGGCTATTAAAGTAGGAATTTAAAAAAATAATAGCTCTCATTTCACAGCCCACTGACGATTCATTGAGCTTTCTATTTTGCAGCATCTCTAAAGGGGAAAAAAATTATAATTAATAGATGAATATATATGTGCTTAATATATATTAAAATTAAAGAAATACTCATTGGATTAATAAATATTTAATAGTAGCGGGGTCTGACATTTATTTTTATGTTAACTGTAGGTTGAAGTTGGGGATATAATCATCGAGTCTCTCGATATCATTACAATCACTGTGCCGCCTGCGCTTCCTGCTGCAATGACCGCTGGCATTGTGTATGCCCAAAGAAGACTGAAGAAAGTGGGGATTTTCTGCATCAGTCCCCAGAGGATCAACATCTGTGGACAGCTGAATCTTATTTGCTTTGACAAGGTTGGTTCAGTTTCATAATCATTCTTAAAGGTCCCTCTGTAGTTTTGTAAAGCTCAAGTATTTAGATTAATGGTTTCTGTGTTCTTTATCAACTAATTTGCACGCATTTTAAAAGAAATGTTTTTCTAATTTTCCTTTTTCTTAAACTTATTTGGCATCTGTATCATTTTTATATTATTTTTTCATTTTTTAAAATTTTTATTACTTTGGATATTGCTTATTTGCCCACATCTGCAATTAACCAGTCCTTCTAGAATTATACCTTGTAGTAGTAGTTAAATTTATTTGCTCTTTCATGTTTTTAACAGAATAGACTTCATACAGATATGTTTTCTGGAATGTTATTGCTATGAAGTATATACATTTAGTGTTTGCTCTATGATTTTATTGAATGTGTTATAAAATTACAAAGGACACTGATTATATAATTTCATGTGAAAATGACAGATTTTTTTACTTGTTTGAAATACAGAGGGTTCTCCTTTCCTCACGTGGGATCAGTTTTTCTTAAAGTTCAGAGAACTAAATCTTGACCAGGTTCTTTTGGGTAACTGATATGATACATATTTGATTTTTGTGTATCATCTTTATTATCAAGAAAAAAAAAGTGAGGTGTATTTTGTTAAGAAAAAAGAAAGTCATAACTTAATGACTGTTTCATATTAAATTAGTCTGTTCAGAAAATTTTTTTTATGTTTGATCTTTTTTGGAAATGTTTAAAAAGTTTTTAAGCAGACCCAGAAGTGGAAAAAAAGATGTAAGTGAAATAAACTCATTTACCCATTATCCTACTTAAACAGTTAACCAGCATTTTGTCAGTCTTAACTTTATTGTCCCCTCATTTTGAAGGTGGCAGCATTAGACATTATATTACTTTATCCGTATATTTCAGTATGTAGCTCTAGAAGATAAAATAATGTTTTAAAAACACATTACCATTATCACTGCTTACTACTACACTTAACAGAATTAGCAGCCTCTGTATTACCTAATATCCAGTACATATTCAGGTTTCCCTGCTTTACAGTCTGTGTTTTCAGTTGTAATCCAAATACAGATTGCAATGATTGCAGTTAATCGGTAACCATTATTTTTCTCGCCGTTCTTTTCCAGTCATCTTATTGGAGAACCCAGGTTATTTATTTCCTGAATTTGGCTGATTACACCTCTTGATATCATTTAACTTTGTTCTTCTTCCCTGTTTTGGCTCCATATGCCCTAATCTCTCCCTCCTGTGTTGGCATCTATTGTGATAGGTTGAGTGGCGCATTGTTCCACTGTTTAATAACACAAGCACATCAGTATACATTTCTATACATATCTCCCCCCACCCCACCCACACAGAGGAACTGTACCAAGGGAGTGTTCTGCACCCTTTTCCTCAATTTTGTCTTGAAAGTTATTCTCTGTTAGCACACACACACAGATCTTATTCATCTCCTTCCCCATTTTGTGTCTGTATAGCACTCTATTATGTAGACATGACATAGTTTTTCATGATTTTGTAAATATGTGCTTTTTTTTTTTTTGAAGACTGGAACCCTTACTGAAGATGGTTTAGATCTTTGGGGGATTCAACGAGTGGAGAATGCACGGTAATTATTAGCTAGACTTGACCATTTATTGTTGTTGTTGTCAGTCACTCAGTCATGTCTGACTATTTTTGACCCCATGAACTGCAGCATGCCAGACTCCCCTGTCCTTCACTGTCTCCCGGGGTTTGCTCAAACTCATGTGCATTGAGTTAATGATGCCATCCAACCATTTCATCTTCTGTTGTCCCCTTTTCCTCCTCCCCTCAGTCTTTTCCAGCATCAGGGTCTTTTATTAGTTTATTTTTAATAAATATATTAATATATGAAACAGTCAGACTCATAGAAAATAATACGACAGACAGCTCTGTACCCACTACTGAGATTAAACAGTTGACATTTTGCCATATTTGTTTCAGATCTCTGAAGCAAAAAGATGTAAAACATTACAGATACTGCTGACATCTTACCTATCCCTTTGTCTGTCCTTGCTGTTGTTCTGAAGTGGTGTTGTTATCCTTGCATGTTTTTATAGTTTACTTCCTGTGTATCTACCCATAAACGAGATCTGTCCATAAATAAGTATATACGGCTGATATGCACTGTATGTGTTTTTGCCGCCTTTTGGCCTCATAACATTGTTTCCAAGATTGCTCCATGTTGATATGTATAGATCCAAATTATGAATCTTAACTATTGTTTAGTATGCCATTGTGTGACTAAACCGTAATATTTGTTCTTCATCCCAAGGGCAGTTTCAGTTTTTCTTTATTTTTCCTTCCATACTCATAAACAGTGTTGCAATTAAAGTTCTTAGGGTTACAACTCCTGTGAGTATGTGGTTGAGTTGGAGTAAACCAGTTTCTTCACAGTTTCAGTACTGGATCGTACAACACATGTATGGCCACAGCTCTAGTAGGTACCATCTGCTTACTCTCTAAGTGGTGGTGCAGACTCACTCTCCCTCAGTGTTTGGGTGATCCTGTTGCCCCGCATCCTTGCCAAACTTGGTTTTGCCAGACTTCTAATTTTCCCAAATGACTAGCTATGAAATGTTATTTCATTGTGGCTTTGTTCGGAGTTTCTTCATAACTTATAAAGCTGAACATTTTTTCAGATTTTTTGAAGGAGGATTATTTGGCATTCTGTGTATTGTCAGTTTATATCCTGATTCTTTTTTTTTAATGGTGTTGTGTGTCTTTATCTTATTCATTTATTAGAAGTCCTTTGTATTTTCTGGGTGATAATCTTTTTCAGTGCTCTGCGTTATGAAAATATTTCTCCAGTCTCTTGTTTTATATTTTTTTACTTTATTGCTATCTTTTGATGCCTACAAGTTTTACTACTATAGTTGTGTTTTTGCTGGTTTTTTTTTTCCTCTCTTGAAAGTATGGGATTTTGGTGTATACAGTTTGAGAGATTGTTATTTGGTTCATGTAATGTCAGAGTTGGCACATCTTGGTAAATAGCATATCACATTGTGAACTTACTTATCCCTAATGATGCCCATTGCTTTTAATTCTGTTTCATCAAATATTTGTGTGCTTACATACTAGCTTGCTCTTGCCTGATATATATATATATATAACTATGTATCTTTTTTTCCATCTCTTTTCACTCTTTCTCTGCCATTGTGTTCACATTTATTGTGATTTCGGATTATTTGAAATTATTTCTACCACCGACTCTTACCCCAGTTCCCACACACAGTTTTCACATTTCTCTCATTTTTTCAGAATTTATACATCCTAATCTTTATTACTTGTCCGTAAGTTACTAATATTCATATTTAGAGTCTAAAGTCTATGAATGTCTTTTTTTTCTTTTTTTAAGATGTTATTGCTTCTGTTCTAAGTTGTGGTTTTTGGCCTCAAGGCATGTTGGCTCTTAGCTTCCTGAACAGGGATCGAACCTATACCTCCTGCATTGAAAAGTGAAATCTTAACCCTGGACTACCAGGGAAGATGCTATGGGTGTCTTTATTAGTTTCTAACTCCATAAAACCTATAGACTGTAGACTACTTTTACTTTTACCTCCCTTTTTGTATGCATTTGTTATATAGCATTTTATGATTTTTATGATTTTGGTTTTGTATACAGTCTACATGCTAAGATGTACCTAGGTGGATGGATGGGTTTGGTAACCATTGTTTCTTATATCCCATTCCTGTGGATTAAATTGCCATGTTCGTAGATGTCTTAGTCTTCTTTAGTAATTTTTTTTCTCCTTTGTTGTTTAAAAAATACTTCTTTATGCTTGATTTCTGCAGTTTCACCATGATATTTTTGTTTGTTTGTGTGGGACTAATTCTGCTTCTTGATTCCAAAGATTCATTCTTTTCATAAATTCTGGAAAGTGTGCAGCTTCTTTTTATTCGCATTGTGGCTTTCCCCCCATTCTTTCTCTCCATCTGGAAATCCTAACCATATCCTGGATAATAAATTTCATTTGTTTTTTTTCAAATCTGGCTCTCTCCTTTCCCCACCATGGTGTCGTGTTCTTTTTCGAAGTCTATAATTTTAAAATGCCTTCTTTGCATTCTTTCAGATCGCCATTCTATTATCTCCAGTTTATGGGATTCTAATTCTGTCTTTGTTGTGTCTATTGAGGCATGAGAATTATTTCCTGGTTCATTTTTAAATTATGGATTCATCCTTAGTGGAGTTTTTTTGTGAGACTCCTTTGTAGCTGTGTTGTGGGAGTGCCTCTCCTGAGAGTTTTGACCTTTTTTTGGCCAAAAGTAATGTCAGTGGTACCAGGCAAACTTTAATGTTACTTTTATAACTTGGGGATTTCTGGACTGGACAGTAGCATATATATTCAAACCGAGATGCCATCCTGAGTAGCTTAATGGTTTAGAGTTCAGGCCCTGACATCAGACCTCTTGTGTTTGAACCCTTGTTTTGCCACCTGTGTGCTGTGGCATGGCAAGTGGCTTAAAACCTCCTGCTTCAGTTTCCTCATCTATAAAATGGTGATAATAAAACACCTTTCTATGGTATAGGATGAGATGAGGCAAGTAAATTTAAAGTTCTTTGAATAGTGCCCAATACATAGTAAATATTACACAGATATTAATTATTTTTTTGAACTTTGGGTGAGGGGAAAGGGATAAGCTTATTCTTACTTACGCATTTGAGTCTGTGGGTGAATCTTTTCTTTTTCCAGGGTTGTAGTTCTCCAAGAGCGTCTTGGTGAGAGGGATTCTCTCAGTTCCAACTTCCTACTTTGCATGTGCCCAGGGCTTTATCTCTTGTTCTTGTGTGGTTATTAAAACCCAAGGCCTTAAGGGTACTGAGAGGGCTTCCCTCCCTTCTTCCTTCTCCCCCCATAGTCACAGCATCTGTTTAAGGTCACACCCCTTTGGTTGTCCTTTCCCTGTTTTTGGCACTTAAAAATTTCCCTTTCTTTCTTACAAGCTCAGGTTTGTATTTGAAAGGTAGTGTGTTACACAGTCATTTTATGTTTTTGCAAGAGATTTTTTTGTGTGTTCTAATTTCCCATATGTCCATAGGCAAGCGTTTTAATTATTATTGAGTAAGTAGTATTTTCTGTACCAGTACATCTGGTCTAGTTATTTAGAATCTAAGAGAATACTATATTTTTCTCATGTATAATAATTTTCATGGAAGAAAATATTTTTGAATGTCAGAATGTATAATGAAATGAATACATGCAATATGTACGTAAATGAGAACATTAAATTTCTACTTTTAAAAATAGTAAAACCTGAGAAGTTCTGTTAAACTACTCTCTTCAGTCTTGGGGTTTATGAATCTAATTCAGTGCGTTTTCTATATAGTTTTCTTTTGCCAGAAGAAAAGGTTTGCAGTGAGATGTTGGTAAAGTCTCAGTTTGTTGCTTGTATGGCTACTTGTCATTCACTTACAAAAATTGAAGGAGTGCTTTCTGGAGATCCACTTGATTTGAAAATGTTTGAAGCCATCGGATGGGTAAGTTCAATGTTTTAAAGTACAGTTAACTTCAGGAAAATAGTAAAAATTAACTTGCAGAAGAATTATTTCTTCAACTTGTTTTGATTTTGGTCTGTCTCATATAAAGAACTATGTAATTTCTAAAGATATGTCACCGGAGAAATATTTACAGTTGTGTAGAAATTCTGTTTTAGTTTAATTGATTCATTCAAACAGCCTTTAATAGAGGAAGACCTGGACCGGCTCAGGGCCCTGTTGTATGTTTACGGGAGAAAGCAGGATCATATCTTGAGGCAGTAGGTCTAAGCAGTAAGGTGATCTCAGTGACTCAGTTTGTTGGCCATAGGGAAAAAGTATAGAGTGGTCATGTGTCTTCAGGCCCCCCATTCTACTTCCTGTGTCCTTTCTCTGTCTCCTTCTCAACACACACATGTGCACACACACATGCTCAGAGAGGTTTCTGTTTGTTCACTTCTTTGTTTTGTCATCGATTATTTTAATTTCCGAGTGCTTGCTCTGGTTGTTAGTATTTTCCAGCATCCAGTTCTTGTTTTACAGGTATCAGTTTGTTTTTAAAGTTCCCTTCTTGCTTCTGAATTTTTCATTTTCTCTAGGTTCAGTTTTTTCTCCCTTCCTATACTTAATCTTCTCCTTTATACTTTTAAAAAAAATTGAGGTGTCATGGACATCTTCCTGTTGATTATCACTATATTTCTTCATCCTACTTTCATATTTAAGAGAGTGAAGGTTTGATTTGATACTCTGGGTAGGTGCTGCAACAACGTTTTTATCCTTGCCCATATGTATGTTTGTCCTGAGAAGTATGTTGGTATATTGGTTTTCCTGGGAAGGGTCTTCCCTGAGTGGGAAGGCTGCCTGGGGGAGCCTGTTGTAGTGGGGCCCCATCAGCAGGCCTTGAGTTCAGGAGGGAAGTAGTAGTCTTTTGGTTGCTTTCCCACTCTCTCCCACAGTGCTTGCACAAGCAGTACCCAGGAATACTGCCCCTCATTTTAGCAGCCCTTCCTCCTCTCAGGGATGTAGTTTATATCTCTATAGAGTATGACCTCTGTGACTTTTTTTTTCTTTTGCTTTGACAAGCTATTCTGATTGATAAGTTTGATCCCACCTCTCCTCTGTGTCCTTTCGTGTTTATCCTGGGCTCCTGTTTCCTTATTGCAGTATCCATCATTGTATTTCAGTTCTACTCTGTTTACTTTTACAGTGTTATTTCTTTTCCTGTGTTTGGTTAATATTTTGAAAGGTGGGGTAAGGGGGGATGAGTGACAAAGTTCTCTGCCGTCTTCTGAAAGCCCACAGTAAATACTCATCAACTTTAATTCCTTAAAAGAGGCCCACTTCTTTTATAAAGAGTAAAACAAAGTATAGTTGATTATCTCTGATATTTTCTAAAGCTTTTCTCCAGCCGATTTCGGTAGATTTATTGCTCTGTATGTGACCCTTAAAAAGTGGGCTAAATAAGTCAGTTTGTATAGTAAATAGCGTGCTTTTTCGACTCAGATGCTTTGATATCTGATCTTACCACAGAGTATCTATGGAATGTTTTTACATAACTAGGCACTGCTGTTATTTAAAGTGATTAATACCATGTAAGATGCATGCCAATTTCAGAGGTGTTAAAATGTTTCTTAAGAATTGTGTAAAATTGGCTAATTCAGCATAGCTCTCTTCCCCATCATTTTCCCACTCATGATTCCTTCACTTACAGAGTGAAATTAGTTTCTTATTCATATATGTGTATTCAATATAAGTTTTTTTATTGAATTTTCCACCAAAAATAGTTTAATATTAAATTTCAAGGAGCTAGCATAATAGTGCTTTAATTAGATGTGTTCAGACTGGGAAAACTGGGCTTCCCTGGTGGCTCAGTGATAAAGAACTCACCTGCCAATGCAGGAGACGCAGGTTCAGTCTCTGGGTCAGGAAGGTCCCCTGGAGAAGGAAATGGCACCCACTCCCGTATTCTTGCCTGGGAAATGCCGTGACAGGAGCCTGGCGGGCCTACAGTCCATCAGGTTGCAAAAGAGTTGGACATGACTTAGTGACTGAGCAATAACAACAACAAGCTGGAAAGCTAAATTTACAATTCCTGCCTCAGTGAGCTCCTGACCCAGTGGTTCTACTAAACATATCTGAGCTCTGCATATTTTGAATCCTCTTCTGTTAGCAGCAGGGAATCTGTGGATGATAGACTAAAAATTTTTGAAACTGCAGGGACGTTCTGTATTTTACAGAACTAGTCTCTAGACTTAATTGGTTATAGGCGCAATATTAGAAGTTTTTCTCTATTTCTTTACTAACCTCTGCCTCCCCTCTCCCACAGGTTACTAGAACTTTAAAACTAGCTTTATTTATACTTTGTTTTACTTAAAAAAAAAAAAAAAACCTTAACTGAGGATAGCCATAACGTTTTATTTTAAAATGGAACCAGTGAGTTGAATTTATGAGTTTCATGAATCAGTGTGTTGATTATTTTCCTTTCAGATTCTGGAAGAAGCAACTGAAGAAGAAACAGCACTTCATAATCGAATTATGCCAACTGTGGTTCGTCCTCCAAAACAGCTGCTTCCTGAATCTGCACCTGCAGGAAACCAAGAAATGGTATGGAACTGCCTGATAATTCTTTTGGTGCTTACATTTTCTCCTCATTTTAAAATATTGCTGGAAGATGGAATCACATGTCCTTTTAAAAACTCTAATGCAGATATGAATATCTTTACTGCATTTATCAGAAACTATGCCTGGTGTGTTAGAGGCATTCCATGGAAAACATTGAGATTTAATTCTCAGTGCTGTTCCTTTCTTTCCTACTTAGCAAGCAGCTTGGAGCCTTGTGATTTAGATGCATGGTGGTTAAGACTTTTAGTTTGCATTGTATTCCTAGGATTTAATAAAAAGAATATGTGGAAGCCTTTATTTTTAGGTTAATTTTTAAATATATACCTCTTAGTTCGTTTAAGAACTTAATATGTTAATATTCCTAGGATAGCAGAGTGTTTTAAAATACTCAAGAATAAACTTTTCTTTTTTAAGACATGGGAGCTGGTAGAGAAGCAATCTTAAACCTGACTTTGAAATATTAAAAATTCTGTGTTATTTTCCAAATAAATTTGTGGATACGCAGTTAAATTTTTTTTCACTTGAGTGTGTTAATTGACTTAATCTGTACTTTTACTTTATTCTTTTTGTCTTATTTTCTTTTTAGGAGCTGTTTGAACTTCCAGTAAGTGAAGAATGTTTACTCATTACCTAAGTATATCTTAAAAAAAAATTTTTTTTTTTAATTGAGGTATAGTAATGATGCTGGGAGGGATTGGAGGAGACAGAGGATGAGATGGCTGGACGGCATCATCGACTCGATGGACGTGAGTTTGAGTGAACTCCAGGTGTTGGTGATGGACAGGGAGGCCTGGCATGCTGCAATTCATGGGGTCGCAAAGAGTTGGACACGACTGAGCGACTGAACTGAACTGAACTGAAATATACTGGTATATCTGTTTTAATTCTTTGAAAAATAATGGTTTGTGCATCTTTTGAAATTCTGTAGGCTGTTTATGAGATAGGAATTGTTCGCCAGTTCCCATTTTCCTCTGCTTTGCAACGTATGTGTGTGGTGGCCAGGGTGCTCGGGGACAGAAAGATGGATGCCTACATGAAAGGGGCACCAGAAGTCATTGCTGGTCTTTGTAAGCCTGAAACCGGTAAGGAAGCAGCAAGGCTTTGAGTGAAATTCTGATACTTGTGTAAGCTGGTAATCACAGTTCTAACAATGACCTTCATTTTCTCTTTTTTAAAAGTTCCTGGTGATTTTGAAAAAGTTTTGGAAGATTACACCAAACAGGGCTTCCGTGTGATTGCTCTTGCACACAGAAAATTGGAGTCAAAACTGACATGGCACAAAGTGCAGAATGTTGGCAGGTACACGTTGCTGAATGGTTTTGCCTACAGTTTCCAATAAGGCATCATTTATGTTTATGAAAGTCTTGTGCAATCATTTATATTCAGTTTATTATTTACTAAGTAAATGATTATTGGATATGTGCAAATGTATAGCATAATTCAATGTTTTAGGCAATTGAGATAAAAGTACAACTCCCTGGAACTATTTTTAATTAATTTTTTAAATGTTTATTGAGTGCTTGCTATGTGTTGGGCGTGTTCGAGCAACATAATTATGTTTTTGGTAAACATTCTACGGAAGTTTATTTTCCAATGATCTACAGTTATTCCTTGGTATCTATAGGGGATTGGCTCCTGGACCTGCCGAGCAGATTCAGCTATGGATCTTGTAGTACTAATAGTATTTATTGAAAAACATCCATGTGTAATTGGACTCACACAGTTCAAACTCATGTTATTCAAGGGTCACCCATACTTGCTTTTGCCTAGTAGTTGAAACCAAGTGCTCGTTTGATCAGAGTATCATGAGTCACAATAACACCTTCCACCCTCACCGCCAAAGGTTAGATGGCCATTACCAACATCACATTTACCTCCAGTTACAGCTATGTGTCACATTCAAGGATTGTCCTGTTATAATAAGACTGATCTAGCCTAACCTTTTGAAAATAACACTTTTGGTTAGGAATATTTCATGGTGGACCTAGCACTTCAAAGCGGAAAGTAAGATTTATTGGCTCTCCTGCTGATTCTGCCTATCAAATAGACTTTTCTTTTCACATCCCCACTGTCATTGTCTCTCATTCAGGGACTTAGCTCTTTTCTCCACTTTTCCCTTTGTCTAATCTGTGTACCACACTCTGTCCACTGAGAGGTTTTAACATTCAAATCTAATACCAGTCTTCTACCTGGAATTCTTATAATAAGTGGCTTCCCATCACCTTTCAGAGGAGTTCTTGATCAAGAATATAAATCAGGAAAGAAACAATGAAACACATACTTAATTTTTTTAAAAGGGTAAATGATAACAGATAATTATCAGAAAAGGACATATAAGTGGCCACTGAACACATGAAAAGGATGAGACACTTCAGTTTTGGGGGAGCTACAGAATTAAACCACAACCAGGGTTTTTTCTTAAAGTTTACAAAATTCAAAAGATTGATGATATCAAATGTTAGCAAAGGCTTGAGAAAATTTTAACAAAAATTCTCCAAAGAAGACATACAGATGGCTAACAAACACATGAAAAGATGCTCAACATCACTCATTATCAGAGAAATGCAAATCAAAACCACAATGAGGTACCATTTCATGCCAGTCAGAATGGCTGCAATCCAAATACAACCAGTAAATGCTGGAGAGGGTGTGGAGAAAAGGGAACCCTCCTACACTGTTGGTGGGAATGCAAACTAGTACAGCCACTTTGGAGAACAGTGTGGAGATTCCTTAAAAAACTGCAAATAGAACTACCTTATGACCCAGCAATCCCACTGCTGGGTATACACACTGAGGAAACCAGAATTGAAAGAGACACGTGTACCCCAATGTTCATCACAGCACTGTTTATAATAGCCAGGACATGGAAGCAACCTAGATGTCCATCAGCAGATGAATGGATAAGAAAGCTGTGGTACCTATACACAATGGAGTATTACTCAGCCACTAAAAAGAATACATTTGAATCAGTTCTAATGAGGTGGATGAAACTGGAGCCGATTATACAGAGTGAAGTAAATCAGAAAGAAAAACACCAATACAGTATACTAAGGCATACATATGAAATTTAGAAAGATGGTAACGATAACCCTGTATGCAAGACAGCAAAAGAGACACAGATGTATAGAACAGTGTTTTGGACTCTGTGGGAGAGGGCGAGGGTGGGATGATTTGGGAGAATGGCATTGAAACATGTATAATATCATGTAAGAAACGAATCGCCAGCTAGGTTCTATGCAGGATACAGGATGCTCTGGGCTGGTGCACTGGGATGACCCAGAGGGATGGTATGGGGAGGGAGGTGGGAGAGGTGGTTCAGGATGGGGAACATGTGTATACCTGTGGCAGATTAATGTTGATGTATGGCAAAACCAATACAATATTGTAAAGTAATTAGCCTCCAATTAAAATAAATAAATTTAAATTTTAAAAAAAAGCTCAAAAAAAACCCTGCTGCTGAACTATTGTAAATTCCTAAAGAACTTGCATAATATCTATTAAAATCTAAGTTTACTTACGCAGTTTGACCCACCATGTACAGTCCATGGAATTCAGCTGAAGGAAATATATCTATGTGAGATAAGATTCAAGTTAAAATAGGGTAAATATCATAAATATGATAGTGGTTATGAAGTATTAATACTTTTAATTATTCTGAGCTCATTAAATGAAAAGTGAAGTGCAGTGTTTATAGTGCAATCCCATTTTTTTGGATGAAAATTAAGGGAGTGGAGTGGTTAGCTAAATAATAACTGAAAGGAAAAGGAACTTAATTCTACCCATTAAAACAGAATATTGAGGGGGATTTGGCCTAAGAAGGGACATAAAAAACGCAGCAGTAATCAAATGGTTTGAGGCATATTTGTGATTAGGAGCCTCACATGTAAAATACTGTATCCTAATTCCTACGAAGGGTACATTAGAGTTGCCTTTTTTAAAGCTTTGCCTTTTGCCACTCCTCCTCCCAGACCTTAAAAACTGAGAATTGAGTTGCCTCTGGTTCTTGAGCCTGTCTTTCAGGCAACCTTCCAGCCTTGGACCAACTGTTCCATCTGCCAAGGATACTCTACCCTCCCTATCAACTCTTCTCTCTCTCTGCTTCCCTTCATCTTTCAATTAAGATCTTCTCCGTGTTTCCATTCTACCTGTGGGGACAGATTTTGGCATTTCTCTTATAGCTTGAACCTGTGTATCTTGAATTGATTATTATACTCTTCATTAATTAGAGGGCAAGATTTCTATGACCGGCATCACTCATAGGAGAGTTAGGAAACTGGCTGCAGGCAGAAACCAGTACAGGAAAATGGTTACAGAGCTTTGACCCAGTAGTTTTACATTGGCACAGCTTTGTGCTTTGAAATGCATTTTCAAGTTTCAAGACTGACTTCTCCTGTTACCTCCAGCAGTATCATTTGTATAAAGTTTTCTAATTATTCTCTAATATCTTTACCACCCATTGTATAAATATATAATTTTAAAGGTGTTTAGACTTAGTTGCTGTTTACTTAAGCACTCTTATAGTTTAATTTTGTGTAGAAAAACCACTTGGTTAATCCAAGTCTGAAATTTTGGTCCCTAATTTCAAGCCCTGCTTTCTCCATTGAAGAAAGTATTTCTCTTCAATGTAATAGGATTTCGATAGCTTTAGTTTAAGAATGCTGCTATCGCTGAACAGACTTCTCCGTTACAGTACTGAAGCACATATTATTTTTGTGTGGTCTCTTTGCTTGCATGTCTGTTTCCCCACAAAAGGGTCTTAAGAGGAGGAGGAGTAGTAGTGTTAGTAACTCAGTTGTGGCTGACTCATTGCGACCCCATGGACTGTAGCCTGCCAGGCTCCTTTGTCCATGGGATTCTCCAAGCAAGAATACTGGAGTGGGTTGTCATTGCCTTCTCTAGAGGATCCTCCCGACCCAGGGATTGAACCCAGGTCTGCATTGCAGGAGGATTCTTTACTGTCTGAGCTACAGGGAAGTTGAGAGTAGAGATCCTGGCTTTTCATCTTTGACCTTCCAGTGACTTGTATGGTACTTGGTACATAGTAGATAATCACCTCTTTGAAGGAACAGCATCTTGATAACTACTGAAAATGAACATTGTAGAAAACCCATCTCTGAGTCCTGAATAGATCTCATTGTTGGACTGCTAATACTTTCTGCATCGCACTTCCAAGATCAAGATTTTGATCAAGAGTTATAAAATTCCTCAAAGACTTGATAGTGAATTCAGTATAACTGTTGAATGTGCCTGTGGTACAGTTTTTTCCTTTTCTCTTAACATTTAAATTAGAGTATGTTGTGTGGGAGGACAGTAAGGAATAGATATATTTTATGTTTATTCAGTTTGTAGGTAGGATACAAGATGAATATTCGTTAGTACTAGAAGAGTTCTGTGTCTTATTACAAAGATATACATTTCCTAAGAATCTTTATAAACCCATGTTTCAAAGGGTAAAACTTAATTTCAAAATGTATTTCTTGGGAATTACTTTTTCAGATTTAAACTTTTTGAGGTTGAACTCATAAACTTATACATTTATTCAGCATATAAAATGTTTTTAATTTATAATTGATGGCTATTTTAAATTGCCTTATCAACAAAGTGAACAAATGCTTGTTCTGTTGACTAAATCATTATGTTAAAATTTCTTTTTCTGCAGAGATGCCATCGAGAACAACATGGATTTTATGGGATTAATAATAATGCAGAACAAATTAAAGCGAGAAACCCCTGCAGTACTTGAAGATTTGCATAAAGCCAACATTCGCACTGTCATGGTCACAGGTTAGACTTTGTAAAAGGACACACGAAAAAACTGAGTGTGACTCTTAGAGTTCACGTTATCCATCATTAAGGAATGATCAGTGCATTATAAAAGCCTCCTTACCACTATATAATTCCATCTAATACTGCATTATTATCAGTCAAGTAATTAAATTTATCATAGAGTAGCTCCATCCTATGTTGCCCTGTTTTCAGCTCTGAATACTTTTCTAAGATAGAGGACAACTTCACAATACACTTTGGAAATCCTTTAGATCTGTTTATAATAAGTATAATAAACTAGTGAAGGACATACTATAAATATTTAGCTGTGCTCTTTTTTGTTATCTCTCTCTAATCACATTTCTTATAGCAGTTATTTTCCTTTGCTTGTGTTAGTTATTTGTAGATTTGTTTTCTCTACTAGAATATAAGATTTTTGAGGATGAAGAATACGATTGACGTATTTTGGGATTGTCTATAATTTTTAGAACTGTGCCACCAGATACATCGGAAGTGATTGGTTAAATTATATTTTTATATATAGAATAGTACATTTATTATTGTTTGAATGTGTAATAGTGAAAAGAGCCATTTTTTGGTTTCTTGTTTTTTTTAATTTTCATTTTTACTTTATTTTACTTTACAATACTGTATTGGTTTTGCCATACATTGACATGAATCCACCACGGGTGTACATGCGTTCCCAAACATGAACCCCCCTCCCACCTCCCTCCCCATAACATCTCTGTGGGTCATCCCCATGCACCAGCCTCAAGCATGCTGTATCCTGCGTCGGACATAGACTGGCAATTTGATTCTTACATGATAGTATACATGTTACAATGCCATTCTCCCAAATCATCCCACCTTCTCCCTCTCCCTCTGAGTCCAAAAGTCCGTTATACACATCTGTGTCTTTTTTGCTGTCTTGCATACAGGGTCGTCATTGCCATCTTTCTAAATTCCATATATATGTGTTAGTATATACTGTATTGGTGTTTTTCTTTCTGGCTTACTTCACTCTGTATAATTGGCTCCAGTTTCATCCATCTCATCAGAACTGATTCAAATGTATTCTTTTTAACGGCTGAGTAATACTCCATTGTGTATATGTACCACAGCTTTCTTATCCATTCATCTGCTGATGGACACCTAGGTTGTTTCCATGTCCTGGCTATTATAAACAGTGCTGTGATGAACATTGGGGTACACGTGTCTCTTTCAATTCTGGTTTCCTCGGTGTGTATGCCCAGCAGTGGGATTGCTGGGTCATAAGGTAGTTCTATTTGCAGTGTTTTAAGGAATCTCCACACTGTTCTCCAAAGTGGCTGTACTAGTTTGCATTCCCACCAACAGTGTAGGAGGGTTCCCTTTTCTCCACACCCTCTCCAGCATTTATTGCTTGCAGATTTTTGGGTCTCAGACATTCTGACTGGCGTGAAGTGGTACCTCATTGTGGTTTTGATTTGCATTTCTCTAATAATGAGAGATGTTGAGCATCTTTTCATGTGTTTGTTAGCCATCCGTATGTCTTCTTTGGAGAAATGTCTATTTAGTTCTTTGGCCCATTTTTTGATTGGGTCGTTTATTTTTCTGGAATTGAGCTGCATAAGTTGCTTGTATATTTTTGAGATTAGTTGTTTGTCAGTTGCTTCATTTGCTATTTCTCCCATTCAGAAGGCTGTCTTTTCACCTTGCTTATATTTTCCTTTGTTGTGCAGAAGCTTTTAATTTTAATTAGATCCCATTTGTTTATTTTTGCTTTTATTTCCAGTATTCTGGGAGGTGGATCATAGAGGATCCTGCTGTGATTTATGTCGGAGAGTGTTTTGCCTATGTTCTCCTCTAGGAGTTTTATAGTTTCTGGTCTTACATTTAGATCTTTAATCCATTTTGAGTTTATTTTTGTGTGCGGTGTTAGAAAGTGATCTAGTTTCATTCTTTTACAAGTGGTTGACCAGTTTTCCCAGCACCACTTGTTAAAGAGATTGTCTTTACTCCATTGTATATTCTTGCCTCCTTTGTCAAAGATAAGGTGTCCATATGTGTGTGGATTTATCTCTGGGCTTTCTATTTTGTTCCATTGATCTATATGTCTGTCTTTGTGCCAGTACCATACTGTCTTGATGACTGTGGCTTTGTAGTAGAGCCTGAAGTCAGGCAAGTTGATTCCTCCAGTTCCATTCTTCTTTCTCAAGATTGCTTTGGCTATTCGAGGTTTTTTGTATTTCCATACAAATCTTAAAATTATTTGTTCTAGTTCTGTGAAAAATATGGCTGGTAGCTTGATAGGGATTGCATTGAATTTGTAAATTGCTTTGGGTAGTATACTCATTTTCACTATATTGATTCTTCCAATCCATGAACATGGTATATTTCTCCATCTATTAGTGTCTTCTTTGATTTCTTTCATCAGTGTTTTATAGTTTTCTATATATAGGTTTTTAGTTTCTTTAGGTAGATATATTCCTAAGTATTTTATTCTTTTCGTTGCAATGGTGAATGGAATTGTTTCCTTAATTTCTTTTTCTACTTTCTCATTATTAGTGTATAGGAATGCAAGGGATTTCTGTGTGTTGATTTTATATCCTGCAACTTTAGTGTATTCATTGATTAGCTCTGGTAATTTTCTGGTGGAGTCTTTAGGGTTTTCTATGTAGAGGATCATGTCATCTGCAAACAGTGAAAGTTTTACTTCTTCTTTTCCAATTTGGATTCCTTTTATTTCTTTTTCTGCTCTGATTGCTGTGGCCAAAACTTCCAGAACTATGTTGAATAATAGTGGTGAAAGTGGGCACCCTTGTCTTGTTCCTGACTTTAGGGGAAATGCTTTCAATTTTTCACCATTGAGGATAATGTTTGCTGTGGGTTTGTCATATATAGCTTTTATTATGTTGAGGTATGTTCCTTCTATTCCTGCTTTCTGGAGAGTTTTTATCATAAATGGATGTTGAATTTTGTCAAAGGCCTTCTCTGCATCTATTGAGATAATCATATGGTTTTTATTTTTCAATTTGTTAATGTGGTGAATTACATTGATTGATTTGCGGATATTGAAGAATCCTTGCATCCCTGGGATAAAGCCCACTTGATAATGGTGTATGATCTTTTTAATGTGTTGTTGGATTCTGATTGCTAGAATTTTGTTAAGGATTTTTGCATCTAAGTTCATCAGTGATATTGGCCTGTAGTTTTCTTTTTTTGTAGTATCTTTGTCAGGTTTTGGTATTAGGGTGATGGTGGCCTCATAGAATGAGTTTGGAAGTTTACCTTCCTCTGCAATTTTCTGGAAGAGTTTGAGTAGGATAGGTGTTAGCTCTTCTCGAAATTTTTGGTAGAATTCAGCTGTGCAGCCATCTGGACCTGGGCTTTTGTTTGCTGGAAGATTTCTGATTACAGTTTCAATTTCCGTGCTTGTGATGGGTCTGTTAAGATTTTCTATTTCTTCCTGGTTCAGTTTTGGAAAGTTGTACTTTTCTAAGAATTTGTCCATTTCTTCCACGTTGTCCATTTTATTGGCATAGAACTGCGGATAGTAGTCTCTTATGATCCTTTGTATTTCTGTGTTGTCTGTTGTGATCTCTCCATTTTCATTTCTAATTTTATTGATTTGATTTTTCTCTCTTTGCTTCTTGATGAGTCTCGCTAATGGTTTGTCAATTTTATTTATCCTTTCAAAGAACCAGCTTTTGGCTTTGTTGATTTTTGCTATGGTCTCTTTTGTTTCTTTTGCATTTATTTCTGCCCTAATTTTTAAGATTTCTTTCCTTCTACTAACTCTTGGGTTCTCCAATTCTTCCTTTTCTAGTTGCTTTAGGTGTAGAGTTAGGTTATTTATTTGACTTTTTTCTTGTTTCTTGAGGTATGCCTGTATTGCTATGAACTTTCCTCTTAGCACGGCTTTTATAGTGTCCCACAGGTTTTGGGTTATTGTGTTTTCATTTTCATTAGTTTCTATGCATATTTTGATTTCTTTTTTGATTTCTTCTGTGATTTGTTGGTTATTCAGAAGTGTGTTGTTCAACCTCCGTATGTTGGAATTTTTAATAGTTTTTCTCCTGTAATTGAGATCTAATCTTAATGCATTATGGTCAGAAAAGATGCTTGGAATGATTTCGATTTTTTTGAATTTATCAAGTTTAGATTTATGGCCCAGGATGTGATCTGTCTTGGAGAATGTTCCATGAGCACTTGAGAAAAAGGTGAAATTCATTGTTTTGGGGTGAAATGTCCTATAGATATCAATTAGGTCTAACTGGTCTAATGTATCGTTTAAAGTTTGCGTTTCTTTGTTGATTTTCTGTTTAGTTGATCTGTCCATAGGTGTGAGTGGGGTATTAAAGTCTCCCACTATTATTGTATTATTGTTGATTTCCCCTTTCATACTTGCTAGCATTTGTCTTACATATTGCGGTGCTCCTATATTGGGTGCATATATATTTATAATTGTTATATCTTCTTCTTGGATTGATCCTTTGATCATTATGTAGTGGCCTTCTTTGTCTCTTTTCACAGCCTTTGTTTTAAAGTCTATTTTATCGGATATGAGTATTGCCACTCCTGCTTTCTTTTGGTCTCTATTTGCATGGTGTATCTTTTTCCAGCCCTTCACTTTGTCCCTTGTTTTGAAGTGGGTCTCTTGTAAGCAGCATATAGAGGAGTCTTGTTTTTGTATCCATTCGGCCAGTCTTTGTCTTTTGGTTGGGGCATTCAACCCATTTACGTTTAAGGTAATTATTGATAAGTATGATCCTGTTACCATTTACTTTATTGTTTTGGGTTCGAGTTTATACACCCTTTTTGTGTTTCCTGTCTAGAGAATATCCTTTAGCATTTGTTGGAGAGCTGGTTCGGTGGTGCTGAATTCTCTCAGCTTTTGCTTGTCTGTAAAGCTTTTGATTTCTCCTTCGTATTTGAATGAGATCCTTGCTGGGTACAGTAATCTGGGCTGTAGGTTATTGTCTTTCATCACTTTAAGAATGTGTTGCCATTTCCTCCTGGCCTGAAGAGTTTCTATTGAAAGATCAGCTGTTATCCTTATGGGAATCCCCTTGTGTGTTATTTGTTGTTTTTCCCTTGCTGCTTTTAATATTTGTTCTTTGTGTTTGATCTTTGTTAATTTGATTAATATGTGTCTTGGGGTGTTTCCCCTTGGGTTTATCCTATTTGGAGCTCTCTGTGTTTCTTGGACTTGGGTGATTATTTCCTTCCCCATTTTAGGGAAGTTTTCAACTATTATCTCCTCAAGGATTTTCTCATGGTCTTTCTTTTTGTCTTCTTCTTCTGGAACTCCTATAATTCGAATGTTGGAGCGTTTCATATCGTCCTGGAGGTCTCTGAGATTGTCCTCATTTCTTTTAATTCGTTTTTCTTGTTTCCTCTCTGATTCATTTATTTCTACCATTCTATCTTCTTTTTCACTAATCCTATCTTCTGCCTCCGTTATTCTGCTATTTGTTGCCTCCAGAGTGTTTCTGATCTCATTTATTGCGTTATTCATTATATATTGACTCTTTTTTATTTCTTCTAGGTCCTTGTTAAACCTTTCTTGCATCTTCTCAATCCTTGTCTCTAGGCTATTTATCTGTGATTCCATTTTGATTTCAAGATTATGGATCATTTTCACTATCAATATTTGGAATTCTTTCTCAGGTAGATTCCCTACCTCTTCCTCTCTTGTTTGGTTTGGTGGGCAACTCTCCTGTTCCTTTACCTGCTGAGTATTCCTCTGTCTCTTCATCTTGATTATATTGCTGCGTTTGGGGTGGCCTTTTTATATTCTGGTAATTTGTGGAGTTCTCTTTATTATGGAGCTTCCTCACTGTGGGTGGGGTTGTATCAGTGGCTTGTCTAGGTTTCCTGGTTAGGGAGGCTTGTGTTGGAGTTCTGGTGGATGGAGCTGAGTTTCTTCTCTCTGGAGTGCAGTGGAGTGACCAGTAATGGGTTATGAGATGTCAAAGGTTTTGGAGTAACTTTGAGCCGCCTGTATATTGAAGCTCAGGGGTGTGTTCCTGTGTTGCTGGAGAATTTGCGTGGTATGTCTTGTTCTGGAACTTGTTGGTCCTTGGGTGGAGCTTGGTTTCAGTGTAGGTATGGAGGCATTTGATGAGCTCCTATTGCTTAATGTTCCCTGAATTCAGGAGTTCTCTGATGTTTTCAGGCTTTGGACTTAAGCCTCCTGCTTCTGGTTTTCAGTTTTATTTTTACAGTAGCCTCTAGACTTCTCCATCTATACAGCACCGATGATAAAACACCTAGGTTAAAGATGAAAAGTTTCTCCACATTGAGGGACACTCAAAGAGGTTCACTGTTTTTGAAGACAATGGTCTGCTTTTCTGGTTGCCTGATGTCCTCTGCCAGCCTACAGAAGTTGTTTTGTGGAGTTTGCTCAGCGTTGAAATGTTCTTTTGAGGAATTTGAGAGGGAGAAAGTGGTCTTCCCGTCCTATTCCTCCGCCATCTTAGGACCGCCCCCCTGGTTTCTTTCTTGACTACTGCATTCAAAGGATTCTCTTGGTGTTAACACTGTTGATAATATTAGATAATTACCATTTCTTAGCTGTATGAAATTGTGGCAGCTCTAAAGTTTTCTTAGCAAAAAATCAGATTTAAGGCATTTACTTTATAACATTTATGTGTTCAGTAAGAGACTTATAGAGAAGATCTGTGTATGGTTTTATGTTTAGGAACTCTGAGGTCCATCTGATACCAGATAGCTTAAGTAACCAAATTTATTAGCGTCCCAGCAGTTCTTGGTTCTAGTGACTTTGCTTCAGAGCTCTTTCTGTCTGTATCGCTTGTTCTTGTTGTCCTGCCATGACAGAATATGGTGTGTCCCAAGAGGATCTGTCAGGTCACAGGAAGACATGCTTGGAAACAGTGGGTAGGATTAAGGGAAGAGGAGACAATAGTACCTCTTCTGGTAGCAGTGGGCTCCCCAAACCTTTGCCTGCTTCTCCTGTACGTTTGTATTTTCCGCCTTGATCTTGTCTTTAACAGTGTCTTTAATACTTTCCTCTCATGACTGAGAAGTTGTCTGTCTTGCTTCTCTTTATGTTTTATAAAGATTGTATACTTGTTACTTTGCTTTTTTTGTTGTTGTTGTTTGTGTGTGTGTGTGTGTGTAATCTTGCCTTTGTAATTCACTTTTTTCTTTATGTTGTGCTCATATTCTTGTATAGATTACCAGTCACTCCTTGGTTATTTCAACAATATTTATTGAGCACTGTGCCAAGCATTCGGAGAAGGCAATGGCACCCCACTCCAGTACTCTTGCCTGGAAAATCCCGTGGACGGAGGAGCCTGGTAGGCTGCAGTCCATGGGGTCGCTAAGAGTCGGGCACAACTGAGCGACTTCACTTTCACTTTTCACTTTCATGCATTGGAGAAGGAAATGGCAACCCACTCCAGTGTTCTTGCCTGGAGAATCCCAGGGACAGAGGAGCCTAGTGGGCTGCTGTCTATGGGGTTGCACAGAGTCGGACACGACTGAAGCGATTTAGCAGCAGCAGCAGTGCCAAGCATTGAATGGGTACCCCTAGTGCATGACTCACAAAGGTTGAGAATGTATTTGACTTTAACAGTTGTGGGTGAGAATGTTCTGACTATTTAGTATCTATCTTCTTTTGATTTGAGGCTTCCTTTGATATATGTATGTCCTGATTAACTTTTAATTCCAGGCTAACTTTTAAATTCCAAGAGTAAGGACTATACATTAACTTCATTTTGCCCAGCCCACTTATGGGGACTGTAGTAGATTCTCAGTAAATACTTGTTGTTTAATATATTTATGTTTTCATTTTAATGTTAATGTATTTTCAATGTTTTGAAAATTAGGTGACAACATGTTGACTGCCGTCTCTGTAGCCAGAGACTGTGGAATGATACTACCTCAGGATAAAGTTATTATTGCTGAAGCATTACCTCCAAAGGATGGGAAAGTTGCCAAGATAAACTGGCATTATGCAGACACCATAACACAGAGTAATGATTCATCAGCAATTGACCCGGAGGTAATGTCAAGTAGAGTTTTCTTTTTTGAAGCTTGCTTATTTTAATTTATTCTGAAATAATAAAAAGTGGTGCATTAAAACTCAACAAAACAAAAAGTTAACAAAACAGAAGCCTGAGCCCTCTCCTCAGAGACTTGGATTCACCAGAATGAGGCCAGATGCAGTATCGCAGTGTTTCAATTTTGATGTTTTTAGCCAAAGTTGAGAAGCACAGTTTTATACTATAAGAATCCCAAGTATTTATCTTAGTTTAAAAGTAGTGATAAATGGTGCAGATGGTCCATAATATTTGGCTCATGGATCATTTCAAATTGAAGCTGATATTTAGACTTAAGTGTTACTCTTTAAATAATAATATAGATGGATTATCGTAAAATTAAATTTTCTTTAACATTCAGTAAACGTTTAACAGCATTTTATATGAAACATCAAATGAAAAAATTTAGTTTTGGGTCAAACATATTCAAAATAGGATTCTTTTACTTGATCTGGCTGCCTAAATACTGTTCTGAATGTCTTATACACAGGCTATTCCAATTAAATTGGTCCATGATAACTTAGAGGATCTTCAGGTGACTCGTTATCACTTTGCAATGAATGGAAAATCATTTTCAGTGATTTTGGAGCATTTTCAAGACCTTGTTCCTAAGGTTAGTGATTTGGGTTATGTATGTTTTTAGATGAATATATGGCAAACAGTATTTTAAAGAAATTCATGTTTTTTCCAGTTGATGCTGCATGGCACTGTGTTTGCTCGTATGGCACCTGATCAGAAGACCCAGTTAGTAGAAGCATTGCAAAATGTAGAGTAAGTATTGGTGGGTCTTGGTTTTGTTTTGTTTTGGTGGCCACACCGCATGGCATGCAAGATCTTACTTCCCCGACTGGGGATCCAACCCGTGTTCCCCTGCAGTGGAAGCTCTGAATCCTAATCACAGAACTTCAGGGGTTTTCCTGTTTTTGTTTAATACTTATGAATTGTAGTTAGGTTTTCAAAACCAGAAAAGTAACTAATATTTCATGTATATAAATGTGTCAACTCTAAGACAGCTAAGCCTCTTTAAAAGAGACTTCCTGGTGGCTCAGTGGTAAAGAATCTGCCTCCAAAGTAGAAGACTGGGGTTCTCTCCCTGGGTCGGGAAGATCCCCTGCAGGAGGAAATGGCAACCCACTCTAGTATTCTTGCTTGGACAATTCCATGGACAGAGGAGCCTGGTGGGCTATAGTCCATGGGGTCCCAGAAGAGTTGGACATGACTTAGTGGTTAGGCAACCAACAAGTGCTTATTTATTTAAAGTACATATCCACCATTCCTCTTCTAGGTGATATCCATGAGGTAGAGTTAATTCACTCAGCTTGATAGAAGTAATGTTACAGTTTTAGTAAATAATGATGTTTTCAAGTTTTTAAAGGAGAAATCTTTACTGATAGCCTTAAAAGTAAATACCAAAGACTAGGCTGGCCTGAGTCCTTTGTGCTAAAGATTAGGCAGTTGAGATGTCCATGTGATAGAAATAGAACAGTGACCCAAGTCATTTGAGTTGTAGGCTGGTGCTATTTGCAGAGTAACATGCCCATGGTCGTTATAATGAAAAGATTCATTAGTTAGCACTAGGGGAATCTTAGTTTGTTAACTCTTGCTAGTACTATACTGGAGGAAATCTTAAATTAAAAGTTGTATATTTTAAGAAATTAATAAAAATCGTAACGTAATTTTTGTTTCTTAGTTACTATGTTGGGATGTGCGGTGACGGCGCAAATGATTGTGGTGTAAGTATAGACTTTGTGATTTACAGTTCTTTCTCTGGCTAAGTCAAGTACCCAAGACTCAAAAGAATTTTCTTCTTTAATCCATTAGGCTCTGAAGAGGGCACATGGAGGCATTTCCTTATCAGAGCTCGAGGCTTCAGTGGCATCTCCCTTTACCTCCAAAACTCCTAGTATTTCCTGTGTGCCAAACCTTATCAGGTAGTATACATTAGAAATCTTGCTCTATTAATCCAGAAAAAAAGGTCATAGGAAGTAATATGAATTTGTTTTAATGGTGTGTTAGTGCACTTGATCAGTAATGCTTTAGCAACAGATTGATTGCTACTCCTCATTTCTTCCAGTTCTGCTTTGGCTTAGTTCTTTTTGGCAAAAAAGTGCATTGTTGTAACTTGAATGTTGATGTTCATCTGTCAAGATATAATTGTGGTTTGGAGGAGGCATTTAGAATACTTCTATTCACATGCCAACATTTGTTTTCACAGGGAAGGCCGTGCAGCTTTAATGACTTCCTTCTGTGTATTTAAATTTATGGCTTTGTACAGCATTATACAGTACTTCAGTGTTACTCTGCTGTATTCTGTGAGTACTGACATTGCCAACAGAGATGGTACTTAGTGTTAAGACATTTAAATTAAAAATATTGGGCATATATGTTTCAGTTTGAATATATTCATTAATTGTGAAACTTAAATAACTAGCACCTATACATTTTCCTTTAGTTTGCTGAATTTTGAGTAGCAAATTGAAAATCTCGTTTATCTGAAATAACATTTTCTTTAAAGCCAACAGCTGTGGCTTCAGCCTTGTGAATAAAAGATAACTGTATTCTTTTTTTGCCTTTAGCACAGATTGGACATTTTTTTTTTCAGAACTCTTCAAAATGTCAAGCTGTGACATATTTTAGAATTGCAGTTAACTTTGCTATACATTTATAAGGAAAGGCCAGAATGAGAGAAGATGTTTCAGATGTACTTTTAGGACTTGTATAAACAAGTGATGTCCCTAGGTATGCCATGGATTTTGTGGTTGAAGTGATCTCACTTTAGGTTTTTCTCTTGAGTGAACATTGGTGAGATGCCAAGGAGTCTTTGTGAAACTATCCCTTTTTACCATATGTGGAAAATATCAGGAGGGATGGTGTTGGATATTAAGAAAGCTTCAAAATATTAATTTTCAAGAATGTTGAATATTGTGGGTAGAAGTCTGTGCTTTCTTTTTGCCAAAAAACTTTTAAAGGTTTTTATTGAATAGATTTTTAGAAGCTACCTTTTATACTAATATATTAAATTGTAAATATGTTCTGTTTCACTAATTTAAAAGCAAATGTGTTTAATTTTTAAGCAGGCCAAGTGTCATTTTGAAGTTGTCGTTATTGGGGGGAAAAATTAAAACCAAGGAGGAAAAAGCTAATAAAAGCAGGGGGAAAATAGTATAGAAGTGGTACTAAGAATAGTTCCTGAGCTCTAACTATTAAAAAAAAAAAATTCCTTCTCTAGATCTTAAGTAACCTGGGAGACTTCCAGTTTCTCTTCATTGATCTGGCAATCATTTTGGTAGTAGTTTTTACAAGTAAGTATTTTGTTTTGTTACTGTTTTCAAAGCATAGGAAATTCTGATGTGGGTTATTAAACTTTGGTAAATTTACATGAACAATTATAACACAGTGCACATCTTTTCATTTTCTATGTAAGGTTCTTTTATTTCTGATTGTTTATATTTTGCCCCATTTTTTTTTATTCTTTCTCTATTTTTTTCTGAAATATTTGAGAATATGTTAACATTATCATGTCCCTTTGCCACTGAATGTTTTAGTATATATTGCCCCAAAGTCATTCTCTTGTCCAGCTAAACAGTTATAAAGACTAAGAAATTTAACATTGATACAATATTACCTAATCCATACCTGTATTCAAGTCTTGTCATGTGTCCCACAAATAACCCTTAAACCCATTTTTCCCCCTAGTCTCTTGGCCCAGGATCTAGTCCAAGCTCACAAACTTCATTTAGTTATCATATCTATTTTGTCATCTTTAATTCAGAATACTACGTTCAGCCTTTTGCGGGGGACTTCTTGATGTTGACATGGGTTTGTCTGATGTATTCTCACTAGACTCAGGCTATGCATTCTTGGCAGGAATATCAAAGAAGTGATGCTGTGTCCTCCTGAGTACATCATATAAGGAGACAAGGTGTTGGTTTGTTTCAGTATTGGTGATGTTAACATCAAAATAAATAATGATGGTAATGAGATATGATCTGTTTAAATAAGTAATTGGGAGAGAAGGGAAAGCTCTTCCTTATAGTAAAGTGCTAACTAACAATATAGAAGGAACGATTGGCTTATCCAGTGGAAAGACCCTGGTCTTCCTGACATTTTAGAACTTTTCGTTGTGGGGGTGCTCTCCTGTGTTTCAGGTTACAGTATCTCTCACCTCTACTCCCTCGATGCCAGTAGCACTCTCCCATTTGTGACACCCAAAAATATCTCCAGACATTGTGAAATGTTCTCTAGGGGTCATACTTACTTTGGTTGTGAACCACTGAATTTGTCAGTCTTTAGTGAATGCTAAAACTAAGTGAATGGAAGTCAATAAGAAACAGGATTTTTTACACAGTCTTAGCATCTTTCTTATTAATTGCAAAGAGAAAAATAGAAATATTACGGTGGAGAAACTTGGCAGCCACCACCTTAATAAGAGATCAAAGTCTTTTTTTAGTGTTACTGTTATGTTTATATAGTTTCAAACCTTTGTTAATGTCTTCTTAGGAGGAAGAAGTGTGTATTATTTTAACTGTAGCTTTACAATTAAAGATTCAGAAATAAATTCTTAGTTAAACATATAAGGGTGGTGATGATATGTGCTTATACTTAGTATGCTTTTTACTTGTACTAGTGTTTCCTTTGAATTTTAGTAGACTAAAAAGTACTCCTGAGCCATTTCTTGAAAAAGCTTAAATTGTTCACTTTTACAGATTACTTAAACATGTATGGCATCTGGCTTGGTTTTTGGAGGTTTTTCATGTTACAGATTTGTTAGAGAAAAATAGTTTTTCTAAGTTCCTAAATGAATCTGATTATGTATTTTATAATGACAAGTTAATTTAGTTACAAACCTTTCCTCTTTTTCTCTTCAATGTAGTGAGTTTAAATCCTGCCTGGAAGGAACTTGTGGCACAAAGACCACCTTCAGGTCTTATATCTGGAGCCCTTCTCTTCTCCGTTTTGTCTCAGATTATCATTTCCATTGGCTTTCAGTCTTTGGGTTTCTTTTGGGTCAAGCAACAGACTTGGTATAAAGAATCACATCCATATTCATAGTAAGTTGGTCAATCCATTAAAAAAAAATGTGTAGAGTGTATGGGGTTGCAAAGAGTCAGACATGACTTAGAACGACTGAACAACAACAGCAATGTATATGCATGTAAAAATATGTTTAAATTTATGTAAAAATTGCATGCAGCTTGATTACACATTTAAATAATTTGACCTGCATTTGACTTTATCTGTAGGAAGATGGTCAAGCCAGGTCCTAATAATCATGACCCAGGCGGACCAGTTTCTTAAGTTGCTACTGAGCCTTGCTTTCCTTATGTATAAAATGAGAAAAGTAAAATTAATTACTAGGGTCTCTTCTAAACTCAGAATATTTATGTGTCTAACTTCTCTGTCCTCACTTTGGGAAATGGTATTTTGAAACTTAAAAAATTTGAGTAAAAGTATTAAGTGGATCTTTTATTTGTTTACGAGCTGAATGTTTTCCAGTTCACAAATCATAACATTTTTAAAATTAATTACACATAGGTAAACATAAAGTCTCTTTACCTTTACTATGCTGAAAGTGCATGCTCAGTCACTCAGTTGTGTCCAACTCTTTGGGACCCTGTGGACTGTAGCCTGCCAAGCTCTCTGTCCATGGGATTCTCCAGGCAAGAATATTGGAGTGGGTTGCCACTTGATCCTCAAGAGGATCTTCCTAACCCAGGGATCAAACCTGCTTCTGCATTGGCTGGCGGATTCTTCACCACTAGCGCCACTGGAGAAGCCCCATGCTAGAAGTACTCTGCAAATTAAAAGAGTGGGGAAACGGTTTATTAAAAATAATGTCTTATTAATTAATGAAGTTTCTTTCCTGTAATTTTTTTAAATTGACTGAAATGTGACTAGAAAGAAAAATTGGTTTCCTTTGGGACATAGATACTGTGTTTACTAATACAGGGGTTTTTTTGTGTGTGTGTTGTAGTGCTTTTAATACAACAGGAAGCCCAGACGGGAATTCTTCGCATTTGAATGATGAAACCAATCCTGATAAACATAACATAGAAAATTATGAAAATACCACAGTATTTTTTATCTCCAGTTTTCAGTACCTCATAGTGGCAATTGCCTTTTCAAAAGGAAAACCCTTCAGGCAACCTTGCTACAAGAATTGTAAGTCTGGCATTTACTGTGATTTCCATCTTGATTCCCTTCTTCAAAAGTAATGCAGGAGTAGAGTTAAAACTGTCCTTTCAAAATAAATAGATCTTCACAAATAGAATGAACCTAGTGATTTAGATGTTTACGGTCTTGTTTTATTCTCATGATAGCTGCCACCCTAGGTTTAAAATTAAAGTCAGCAGTTCTAAACATTCCTGGTTTTTACATCCTATTCCTCTGGCTCCAACTTTTATTTTTACAGCCCATTGGAAAGTTAGAATTAGAAGCAAGAACAGAGGCTCCTCACTTGGGACAGTGGGTATTATACTTTCCTTCTGGGTGGTCTGCACAGTACCAGCTCTTTCCTCATTTTTGACACCATTTCAGCCAGTATTCCCCTGGAGTTCTCCATTTCTGCCACCGTTGCATCTGCCGCAGAAGGGGCCAGTAGAATGGAGGCTTGTGCCTATGAAAACTTGTTTGCCTGTGGCTGTAAGAGACAGCATTTTGATTGATCACAGTTAGGGTTTTGAGGGGAAAAGAAATCATCACCTTACATAAGTTGCTGGTTTTAAGAAATTGAAACTGCAGTAATAAATATATCAAACAATGTTAATTTTTTTTTTTTTCGCATAGGACTTTAGACTTTTGCAGTATCTTGGGGTGAATAGTGATTATTCTTTTGCTGTAAGGAAGTCTCAGTGTTCTGGTTGGCACAGTGTTGGGTCACAGCTTTTGGCGTCTCATAGGAGGGATTACTGTGCACATCTCTGTCACATGTAGCGTTTACAAAGCATGTTCACATACATTGTCTTATTTAGTCTTTACTTCTACCCTCTGGTTCGTAGGGCAGGTTTTATTACTTTATATTTTAAGCAGGTAAGACTGTTCAAAAATTTAAATGTCAATAATTGAAATTTGTTTTCTACTTTTTTCCTTAAAAAATGAGCTGATATTTCTTATTTAACAAATGAAGACTGTTTTAATATGAAAATCATATTAAAACCATTGGGGACAAAAGGCCTTGCATAGAAGGTTTATCATTGTACTTTTTAAGAGAACTTCATAACTAAAGTTACATTATTATAAGATGAACTTGTCAAACTTAAGGTTGATATATTTTATCTTTAGTTGGGTATCTTAAAATTTCAAGGAAATACTGAGCATGCCCAAGGGCAGCTAAAACATCTATCAAAGAGCAAAACTAGTTGGTAATAAGCAAGACAGGCACACCAGGAAAGTTCATTTTAGAGATCTAAGTAAGTCCACTGTATTAGATATTAGATGCCTATTTTCAAATGCATCTGTTATATTATTATGGGAAATTCCAAAAAAAATTAAAGGCTTAAATATTTTGTATTCCTCGTTTAACTTAAAATTGATTTAAATAAACTCAATTGTTGATGGCCATACTTCTTTTTTTTAATGTATGTTAAAAATGATATTTTAGTAGAAATGTAGACACAAAACCTTTGTCCTTACTATTAGCAGCTCGTGCGTTCTGTCAGTAGTTATGGAAGTGCATACTGTCATAAAACATGCCTCCTGGAAAATGTAATAGAAACAGGAAAGTCACCATATATTAATACATACTTTGCTGATTTTCATATCTTGTCTGTCTGTCTGTGATTGAAGTCCCCTGATCTTGGAATGTAGTTGATACTGGTAAGTAAAGAAAGAAAAGTAGAGAAGAAAGTAAGAAATGACAGAAATAAGTATTACTGTATAAAGTGATATACAATGTAAAGTGTAAATATAGATGCAGAAGAGTAGGGGAAAGGTTAAGGCTTTCCTAGAGTGGACATTAGCCTTTCCTTTTCTAGAATACAGAAAACAGGTCTTCACTGGAGCCTGCTACTTGCTGTTCTCGATATCTAAACAGTATAATATATTCAGTCTATCTTGAGGTGGTTTTTTTTCAAGAATTAACCTTAATCTTAGGCATGTAAGGCTTTATAGAGTTTTTTGCTCACTTCTAGTGGTTCAGTTTGATTCTAAGTAAAAGCCTAATTTCAGCCTGGTTACCTATTTTTGATGTTAGTTCAGCCAAGTTATATTTTCGTGCTTGACTATGCTGTCATTTCAAAGACCATGATCACATGGATGTAGTTCTAACACTCTCTCTTAACTAGATGTGATTTCTTGGGATCTGGCTTCAGTTTTTGCTACACTTTAAAAATTTTGATCCCTATAATTTACTGCTTGTGAAATCCAGGTTATTTTTCAGTTTTTGAAGGCATTATTACTGACTTGCCAGTGTCTTTCCTGTTCAGGCCTGTGTGATTTTTCCTTGCCTGAATTGGTTGAAGCAGATACCTAGAGGCTCTGAAGGATAAGGTGACCTTTTAAAGACAAGTAACTGGGTAAGGAAGGAAGGATTAGGAATAAAAAGACTTGAAATTTGTGGTTATAGGTCAGACGATCCTGGTTGGTATTTTTGAAGAAGGAGCAAGAGGTATATGTCAGAGCCATAGACAAGTATTTTGGATCTATTTACTCCATATAGGTTTTTGTTTCTGAGTTACTTACTAAGGTAAATATGAAGGAAATCTTTATGGTGCCTTATTTTGATGCCATATTCCATCAAAAGGAACCGGTATTAAGAACAATTTTGTGATGCTAAGGCTGGGACATATGAATAATAAATCTACTCTTTCCTATGGGAGCCTCACCGTATCCCCATTTTATAGCTAAAAATTTAACTATGAATGACTTGCTGATGTTCACATAGCCTTGTGGCAGTATCTGAAACAGAATCTAAACCTTTAACTTGTGGAATATTCTCTCAGCCACCGATCACCACCAATACAGAGTTTGATAGCTGTCTTCTGGTGAAGAGTATTCCTTGCACTTCATAGGATTTACTAAGGAATCACTGACTGTGCCAGGAGATTCCAGGAGCTGAGAGCACAGTCTCCTAGAAACTCATACCTCTACAAAATGAACAACTGATTTTTTCATTCTTGGTTGAAATTCTTATTCATTTTTCCATTTTTGTTATTATATAGATCTGCCAGCCATCTACCACCCTTGTCAAATTCCTTTGAACAGTGCCTCTTTTTCTCCCCTGGCTAAACAAAGGAAGGATTCAATTATTTATTTTCTCCTTCAGATGGAAATCTTGGCAGATTTTTAGAGGTGTGATCAAAGGTAGTGGTTATAGGAGAAAGACAGATGAGAATTTGAGAATATTGTTGAGGTAAATGTAAGAAGTGTTTCAGCTTAAGTAACAAAAAAATTTTTTTTTCTTCTGGTAATGTGTGAAAACTAGATTGAAAATCTGTTTTTGCTTATCATTGTAAAAATGCAGTAGGATTTGCAAAACATTCAATATAGGCTATTACTTCATTGAAACAAAACATTTTCTGTTTCTCTCTCTGACACTTATGTTGGGACCTTCCCCCCCCGCCCCAGTCCTCTTTCTGATTTAGTTTCTGTGTGTTTTTTGTGTATGTTCATGTACTTCCAGCTCACAACTTTCCAAACTTTTTCTTTAACTGACTATATAAATATTTGAATGGCTGTGTAACATGTATTACTTTTGTTGCTACATTTATTGAATAGAATGTTGTATTTCCTGTTTGCAATTTAGTAGAAATTTGGAAAAAAAACAATCTAGAAAAACATTCCTTCTTTTATCTTAAATGGGTTCCAAATTTTTCACCGTGTTGGTCAGAGGCTCGTAGTGAAAAGATTTCTCACTTACGGCATGATTGGTAACACAACTTTCAGCCTAAGCTGCTAGAACAATAAATATCTATAATATATATACAGCAACAAATATATATATAAAACAATATTGTTTCTATAGAATAATAACAGTTGGCCTATAGTTTTCAACTGACATAGTAACAAATTTCATATTTACAAATGTCTCCCACATTTAAAAATATTGAAACCCCCCCCCATTTACAGTCTGTAAATAGGATATCAAACTTTACTCAATCTGAAGGATTCACAATAAGGTTTTGATTATATGTGGTCATAGTAAAGTTTGAGTTTGAAGCTGACCTCAAATAGGAACTTAGAAATAAATATTCCAGACCAAGGGAAAACGGAGGAAAAAGTTGGAATCTGTCAATATAATTGAGATTATCTCTGAGCCCCCCTCATAGCTTGTTACATAAGGGTGTGCTTTTATGTGCATGTGAAAGTATGTATGTACAGTTAACAAAACTGTCATGAGCAGGGAGTTTTTTGTTTTTGAGTTAGGAAAGAGATACAGAGTGCTGATGGATGGAATTTACCATTTCTGCCTACAACAGCAAGCCACAGGGTTAGCCCACACTTAAAGTAGCAGGTCAAGCAATTCCTGGGTTTTGGCTAGTGTTTTCTGTGGAAGTATTTTCATGGAGGAGATTAATGAGAAAGTGGGATTCACTTAAGTATAGAGTATAGAAATGTAAGTATAGATATAGAAATATACTTACATTCAACTTAGAATGTCTCTATTTAGGATTATAACTAATACTGATGATAAATGTTATCAGCATTTTTACAATCAACAATAATTGTCTTTGCATATAGTTTTAAATGATAATCTCATTTTGCCATAAACAGTCTGGTCTCCTGTTTGTGAATTATAGATTGGCTTGATTATCTTATAAAGTGGCTGTCCGTGATTAGTACAAATAATGTCCATAAAGGTCCATCCCTTATTTTTTTTTAATAAACGCTGATTATTTTCACATTACAGAAATAAATCCTTTGGGCCTGTATGATCTATCATATTGTAGGAAATATTATATAGCACACATTTTATATACTTCATCCATCTAAATAGATGTGTTCAAATCAAGTTTAGGGTTGACACTATACCAGTTGTTAATAGATGCCTTTTTACTCAAAGGAACTCCCTGATTTAATTGTTTTACTTTCTTTTCCAGATTTTTTTGTCGTATCTGTGATTATGTTGTATGCTTTCATATTATTCATCATGTTGCATCCAGTTGACTCTATTGACCAGGTTCTTCAGGTAAGGCTTAAGCACAGCAGTTATTACTGGTTGTCTGAAAAATGATAGGATCTGGGTTAGCAGTGGTTATTAAGATAGTAGGGGAAGATGACACATTGTTATTACACAGCAGATGAGAGTGCTGGGTGATTGCTAGAGCTTAAGATTTATCCCCCTCCGTTGCTCTTATGTTTGTGGGGGAAGAGACTAAACTGACTGTGTTTCTTACTTCTAGTGTGTTCTAGTATAATTTTGAGCATGCCCTCTTCAGCTTTCTAAAGTCCCAGTTGTTTTTCAGAGTGTTTGTACCACTGTATGAGAGCTTTTGTTCCACATCATTGCCAACATTTGTCTAGTGGGTATAAAGATGTCATGTGACTTTATAAGTAATTTTGATACATGGTTGGGTAGGATCCGTATTCTCACCTCACGTTGTTCATGTTGATCTTTTCGGCTGTCCTGAGCTTTTCCTCCTTCATATAAGTTTTAAGTGTAGTTTGTCAAGTACCAGGAAAAGCCCTTTTGGATTTTTTATTAGAATTACACTGGGTTTATCAAAAATTGAGGGAGAGGCTCTGTTTTCTTCAGAATATCTTTTTCTCTAAAGGTTTTTATTACAAGTTTTTATTAGATTTATTCCTGTAGTATTAACGGGGTTTGTTCCTCTGATATGTATCTGTTTAAAATTACATTGTGTGATCCTTTTATGCTGGTGAATCAGTGCAGTTATTTGGACATTCATCTCACATCTATCAGCTTTGTCAGACTTCATTCTTGGATTTTTAGATTCTCTTAGATTTTGTTTTAGACACTTATCATCTATAAATAGTGACTTTTTTTGTTTCTCACATTTCAATCCTTAAGTCTTCTATGTATTTTTCATGTCTGTTAACAACATGAGTGTTGGTGTGATAGTAATGTCCTTACCTCTATGGGGAGCATTCCTAGTATTTCACCATTGGATATATTATGGGCTGTAGGTTTCTGGTATATACATTTTACCAAGTTGAGGAAGCTTACTTCTATGGTGTTGGTGACATAAATATTTAATTTTATCTAATGCTTGTTCTATAGCTGTTGAGATAATCACATAGTGTTTCTCCCAGGAGAATGTGGTGAATTACAGTTGACTGATACTCAAATGTTGAACCAGTACTGCATTTGTAGAATAACACCAATTTGGTCACGGTGCATTCTTTTTTATATCTGCTCAATTTAGTTTATTACGATATTCTTCAGGATTTTTGCTTTTGGTTGCATGAGTGAAATCAGACTTAGTTTTCTTTTTCTTGATGTTATTGATAGGTTTAGATATAAAACTTAAATGAACTTTATGGATGAGCTTTATTTCATTGACTTTTCTATATTTTAACTAATTTCTTTAATGGATATTTAGGTTGTCTTCACTATTTTGCTATTATAAACAGTGCTATATTTGCAGATTCTTGCATACTTCATTAAGAAAGACATATTTAGAAGTTAACGTCAGTAGACGAATTTCTTGGTCAAAGGATGGCAAAGATATCTAGAATCTGAATTTTTATAAACATATATTACTGGACTCTGGAGAATTTGGCGGTTTATAGTCTTACTGACAAAACGTGGTCCACTAGACAGGGAATGGCAAACCGCTTTGGTATTCTTGCCTTGAGAACCCCATGAGCAGTATGAAAAGGCAAAAAGATATGATACTGAAAGATGAACTCCCTAGGTCGGTAGGTGCCCAGTATGCTACTGGAGAAGAGTGGAGAAATAGCTCCGGAAAGAATGAAGAGACGGAGCCAAGGCAAAAACAGTGTCTAGTTGTGGATGTGACTGGTGATGGAAGTAAAGTCTGATGATACAAAGGAACAATATTGCACAGGAACCTGGAATGTTAGGTCCATGAATCAAGGTAAATTAGAAGTGGTTAAACAGGAGATGGCAAGAGTGAACATTGACATTTTAGGAATCAGTGAACTAAAATGGACCGGAATGGGTGAATTTAATTCATTTGACCATTATATCTACTACTGTGGGCAAGAATCCCTTAGAAGAATTGGAGTAGCCCTCATAGTCAACATAAGAGTCCAAAATGCAGTACTTAGTGCAATCTCAAAAATGACAGAATGATCTCTGTTCGTTTCCAAGGCAAACCATTAAGTATCAGAGTAATCCAAGTCCATGCCCCAACTGCTAATGCTGAAGAAACTGAAGTTAAATGGTTCTTTGAAGACATACAAGACCTTCTAGAACTAACACCAAAAAAAAGATGTCCTTTTCATCATAGGGGACTGGAATGCAGAAGAAGGAAGTCAGGAGATACCTGGAGTAACAGACAAGTTTGGCCTTGGAGTACAAAATGAAGTAGGGCAAAGGCTAACAGAGTTTTGCCAAGAGAACAGACTGGTCATTGCAGATCCCCTTTTCCAGCAACACAAGAGACAACTCTACACATGGACATCATGTGTTGGTCGATATTGAAATCAGAAATCAGACTGATTATATTCTTTGCAGCCAGAAATGGAGAAGCTCTATACAGTCAGCAAAAAACAAGACGGGGAACTGACTGCAGCTCAGATCATGAACTGCTTATTGCCAAATTCAGACCTAAATTGAAGAAAGTAGGGAACACCACTAGATCATTCAGGTATGACCTAAATCAAATCCCGTAGGATTATACAGTGGAAGTAACAAATAGATTCAAGGGATTAGATCTGATAGACTGCCTGAAAAACTATGGCAGAGGTTTGTGTCACTGTACAGGAGGCAGTGGTCAAAACCATCCCTAAGAAAAAGAAATGCAAAAAAGCAAAACGGTTGTCTGAGGAGGCCTTACAAATAGCTGAGAAAAGAAGAGAAGTGAAAGGCAAAAGAGAAAAGGAAAGATACATCTATCTGAATGCAGAATTCCAAACAATAGCAAGGAGAGATAAGGAAGCCTTCCTCATCAATCAATGCAAAGAGATAGAGGAAAGCAATAGAATGGAAAAGACTAGAGATCTCTTCAAGAAAATTAGAGATACCCAGGGAACATTTCATGCAAAAATGGGCTCAATAAAGGACAGAAATGGTATGGACCTAACAGAAGCAGAAGAGATTAAGAAGAGGTGGCAAGAATACACAGAAGAACTATACAAAAAAGATCTTGATGACTGAGATAACCACAATGGCGTGATCATTCACCTAGAGCTAACATCCTGGAATGTGATGTCAAGTGGGCCTCAGGAAGTATCACTACACACAAAGCTAGTGGAGGTGATGGAATTCCAGTTGAGCTATTTCAGACCTTAAAAGTTGATACTGTGAAAGTGCTGCATTCAATATGCCAGCAAATTTGGAAAACTCAGCAGTGGCCACAGGACTGGAAAAGATCAGTTTTCATTCCAATCCCAAAGAAAGGCAATGCCAAAGAATGTTCAAACTACCACATAATTGCACTCATCTCACATGCCAGTAAAGTGATGCACAAAATTCTCCAAGCCAGGCTTCAACAAAAACAGTACATGAAACAAGAACTTCCAGATGTTCAAGCTGGATTTAGAAAAGGCAGAGGAACCAGAGGTCAAACTGCCAACATCTGTTGGAGCATAGAAAAAGCAAGAGAATTCCAGAAAAACATCTACTTCTGCTTTATTGACAGCACCAAAGCCTTAGACTGTGGATCACAACAAACTGTGGAAAACTCTTAAAGAGATGGGAATACCATAACCTTACCTGTCTCCTGAGAAATCTGTATGCAGGTCAAGAAGCAACAGTTAGAACTGGACATGGAACAACAGACTGGTTCCAAATCAGGAAAGGAATATGTCAAGGCTATATATTGTCACCCTGCTTCTTTAACTTACATGCAGAGTACATCATGTGAAATGCCAGGCTGGATGAAGCACAAGCTGGAATCAAGATTGCTGGGAGAAATATCAATAACCTCAGATATGCAGATGACACCACCCTTATGGCACAAAGTGAAGAGGAATTAACGAGCCTCTTGAAAGTGAAAGAGGAGAGTGAAAAAGTTGGCTTAAAGCTTAACATTCAGAAAACTAAGATCATGGCATCCGGTCTCATCACTTCATGGCAAATAGATGGAGAAACAGTGGAAACAGTGACAGACTTTTTTTTCTTGGGCTCCAAAATCACTGCAGATGGTGACTTCAGCCATGGAATTAAAAGACACTTGCTCCTTGGAAGAAAAGCTATGACAAACCTAGACAGCATGTTAAAAAGCAGAGACACTACTTTACCAACAAAGGTCTGTCTAGTCAAAGCTATGGTTTTTCCAGTAGTCATGTATGGATGTCAGAGTTGGATCATGAAGAGAGCTGAGTGCCAGAGAATTGATGCTTTTGAACTGTGGTGTTGGAGAAGACTCTTGAGAGTCGCTAGGACAGGAAGGAGATCGAATTAGTCAATCCTAAAGGAAATCAGTCCTGAATATTCATTGGAAGGACTGAAGCTGAAGCTCCAATATTTTGGCCACCTGATGTGAACTGACTTTCTTCACAGAGATGAGAAAAGGGTCTTAGAAAAGACCCTGATGCTGGGAAAGATTGAAGGCAGGAGGAGAAGGGGACGACAGAGGGTGAGATGGTTGGATGGCATCAGCGAGTCAATGGGCATAAGTTTGAGCAAGCTTAGTTGGTGATGGACAGGGAAGCCTGGCGTGCTGCAGTCCATGGTGTCTCAAGGAATTGGACACGACTGAGCAACTGAACTGAACTGATAGTTCTTTTTTATGAATTTGCTTTAAATAGTATAGAGTTTGAGTATTACCTCATTGTTAGGTCAGTGTCTACTTCATTGTTTAAAGAAAGGATTTTTTAAAAAAAAATAGGGACATGTTAGAAGTCATAATCTAGTAGGGTATGGGCTTTTGAATTTGAATAGGAATTGTCTCTTGAAGTTCAGCCATTTAATGTATATTTTAAACATTTAGTTACTGCACTTTACATTTTATCATCTGAAAAGTGGATGTAGTATCTCTTTGTGGCGTTGTTGAGGATTGAGTAGATAGTATATGTGAAAGTGTTTGGTATATAAGAGGGATTAAATAAATTTGGAAATTATGATATAATGTTATTATATCAGCTACATACTATATTACTTTTGTCTTACAGATAGTGTGTGTACCATATCAGTGGCGTATTACTATGCTCATCATCGTTCTTGTCAATGCCTTTGTTTCAATTGCAGTAGAGGTAAGTAAGCACCTCACATAATCAAATGGCTACCTTGCTGCTTTGTGATTTTTGGTGATTTAATGGTAATGCAGAAAATGGAAAGGTAACATTATGGAAATCCAGAAAGAGTTTGTTTCACCCTAGTTAAATTCTTTTAGCCTTCTCTTCCCACTTTTTCTATGAGCTAATGATAGTCATATTAAGAGATATGAGGGAATTCCCTAGTGGTCCAGTGATTAGGACTCCACGCTTTTACTGTGGAGGACACAGGTTTGATCCCTAGTCGAGGAACTAGGATCCTGCAAGCCACACAGAGTGGCCCCCCAAAAAGAGAGAAATGACTTACGTATAGTCATAAATAAGCAGTTAGAAATCAAAAATTAGTGATTGAGAGAGGATTGGTGCTCTGGTGGCCCATAAACTGGTAAACCGAGGCCGTGAGCTCAGAGTACCACCCGAGTCCTGTGATGTACAGTAAAGCCTCACATTCAAGGCAGGAGAGGGACAGGGCTGTCTCCATGAAGCATAGTAAACATGAATAGTAAGAGAGTTTACTGAAAATATAAAATAATGACTGTTATAAACTTACTCAATTGCTGGAGCTTCTCCCTTGGTATTTACTTTAAGTTTCCCTAGAAGGAAGAGGTCTTAAGTACTCTTTGATCCATTGTGTACCATCGGTTATTCTCTAGGATTGCCTTTAGGTCAGCTTTTCTAAAAGGAGATAGTAAGTTCTCATTTGCTGCTTATTAATAAAATTTGGTCTCTCAGAACTACTGTTATAATTTGCTCTTAGAGTAGAAGTATATCAGATGAAGAAGGAGATACAGTTGTGGTTTTTTCTTAAAATTTATGTATTTTTGGCTATGCTGGGTCCTTATTGTTACACGTGGGCTTTCTCTAGTTGTGGTGCATGCGCTTCTGATTGTGATAGTTCTCTTGCTCCAAAGCGCAGGTTCTAGAACTTGCAGGCTTCAGTAGTTGAGGCACATGGGCTTACATCTTCCCAGACCAGGGACTGAACTTGTGTCCTCTGCATTGGCAGACAGATTCTTAGCCATTGGACCACCAGGGAAGTTCCAGTTGTGATGTTTTAAGTTAAGGGTTTCATAAGAGTAGGCTTTTGAATTAAAATTAGGTATTTGTGGAAAGTATGTATACTTTAGAGATAATAGCTCTAGACTTAGAAATTATGTTTAATTTGTTATCTTTCTAAAAAAATGACTTGGTATTAAAATTGGGGCCATAGTGGTAGCCTGGTAATATTATGGTACTGATCTTTTTCAGTTGCCCAGTTTAATGTATTTTTGCTCTTTTATGGAAAGCACATCTAAGATAATGTATATTAAAAGCTTTCCTTTTTCTATAGTTTATCTTTTCACATAAATGTTATTTAAGAGAAAATATTTTTAAAAAACAGATTTCTGGGGAATCCTTTCTAATCTCCATTGATTTATTCTTGCTTACTATCAAAAGAATTACTTTTTCATCATGCTCACATAGGTATATTTAAATATAAATAATTCATTGTTACAAAAAAAAATTCAGATTATAAAGCATTATAATATGAGAAAGGCCTGAGGATTCATATAAAAGCCATATTCTGTAGAAAATTTAGAGACCCCATTTTACCAAGAATTTTGTGATGATTTATATTTGTTATAAAGGTCCTGTTGTTATTCTTTATCCTTTTTCAATATTAACTGAAATTCTCTGTGTGAAAACCAAATCATGTTTTTCACTAATGTTTCTGCATTGTGAGAGCTTTTTTAAACGTGTGCATTAATAAAGAATGATGTAGTTGTTTTTCATGCTTAACTCACTGGACTGTCTCTCAGAATTTCTTCCTTGACATGGTCCTTTGGAAAGTTGTGTTCAGTCGAGACAAACAAGGAGAATGTCGCTTCACCACCACACAGCCACCACAGGTTGGAAACCAGCCCTTACTCAGTTCTTCTCATCAGCTGTGTACTCTGCATTGTGTAGGATGTGTAGGATGGTATTCCGTTGTGTGTTGCTCAACCTTTCCCTCTGTGCCTGGTATTTCATTTTTTTGTAAAGACATCCTAGAAAATTCATGGCAAGCATTTGTTACAGATGTTTTAGGACTTCAGAAATTTCAAAATCTCTTTTCCATTCCAATCTCTTTCATGTCAGTGTGTGAAGGTCTTGTCCTCAGTGGTAAGAGTTAATTTTCTCATTTCTGTCTGGCTTTAATTTTGTTTCTGGTTTTTATAAAGAGTCCCATTAGAAGCTAAATGAGATGGATGTAAATAAAGTTATGAAATGGAGATTGGTTCTTCATGGATCAGTGTTCAAAAGTCAAAATTTTGAGGAATTATTTCTGATTCCTTGTTAGTTACTGTACCTTAATTTTGGGTTTCCCCAATCTCTCATCATTCAGAAAAAATTTCACAGAGAGTGCTCATTTTTATGCAAACCGTGGTTTAGGACTTTTTACTGTTTGTGGTAAAAAGGAAAGGGAAACAGAATAAAACCAATTTTTTTGTGTTAGGATGTTGAAATTCTTGACAGAAAATATAGGTTAGTCTTATTTTTTAAACCAGTACCATTGAATCACAGCACTGAGGCAGCTTACTGAGTGCAGAGAACTTGACAACTCCCTCATTTTGCCCATTGCTATTTGTAGGTTCGGTTTATACACATGAGTTCTAAACCTTTTACTCATCTCAAGCCACACAGACGCTTTCCGAATTCAAGAGGATTCCCTGGCATGGGTCACTCACTTATTTTTAGCCTTCTTTTACCTGAGCAGCTATGTTCTGACCTTTACTGTGGTAATTCATTAGGCTTGGTGCCTAGCATAGTATCACAGGATCACTTTATAAGAGGTCCTATAGAGCACCATTTCCTCTTCTCATGCTCGATGATGAGTAGGGATAGTTTTGTAATGAAAGTGATGAGTCTGGAATCTGCTTTCGCTTCTTTTTCTCAATGCAGTGTAATACCCAGTTGTCCCCAGTAGTGTGACCAGAGCTGTATTAGAGACTCAAGTCCTGAGAAAGACCTCCTCGGTCCTGGTTACCTCACTGTATTACTTCAGAGGGTTAAGTCTGGGTCATATCATCAGTCCTCATATAAAATATCTGTACTGTCAAAGCCTTGGCCCAAGGAAACATTTCTGTTGAGTTTTTAGTTTTTCCAAAGAGATCTCCGACAATTAATCTAAACAGGAAATGCAGATTCTGAAGAGGAACTATACCCTGGTTAAGTGAAAAGTGGGTAGCATAAAGCTCCTTTAAACCATTTGAATTGGAAAGCCCTCCTCACTTTTCAATCAAAATTAAGTGGCAGAAAATTCTGTCATTTGTTATATCTGTTTTCTAAAAATTTATAAGTAAGTATGTGTCCTTACTGTATTTAGGAGTGTGTGCCTCTCATGTGAAGCTGCACCTCTGAAGTGCAGTGGCGGGGAGTGAAGGTAGAAGAGTGGTCTAGAGCAGGTGGCTCCAGCAGGCCCACATGTTTACCAGCCCTGAGCATCACTGAGTAGACAAGAATCTTGGCCTTCATTATCTAGGGCCATGATTTAAGGAAGCATTTTTTAAATTACTGGCTTTAGTAAAGAGAGTTCTTAGAAACTCAGCACAGAATGCTGTGCTTTCATCTTCTGACACTTGCGTTTGTAGTTCACTCTCACCGTTCGTATTTGTGCCTCTTGGAGACCCATCAGTTAGTCAGATTCCTGTAAGACTCAGCAGAAATAATTACACCACCACCACCACCCCTTCACCGCCCCCCCCCCCACCCCGCCGCCAGATCCTTCCAATCTTAAGGTGTTTCTAACTTCGGTTAATACATAAAGAGCATTCAGTCAGCTTGCCATGGTTATGCAGCTTATGAGAGTGGCAGAGCTGGGAGCTGAAGCCAGGGTTTCCGTTTCAAGAGGAATGCCTTTTCCACTATGCCACACTGCCTCATGTTATGGGGCCATAGAGACGCAAACTGACATAACAATCAAGTGACAAAATGGAGACAAGCAATAGCTTCTGTTTCAGTACCTACTTTTTATGGTAGACACTGGGAGGTATTTTGTATAAATTCTCTCTAATTGTTACAATCACCTAAGAGATTGGGATAGAGAGATTAAAGATACTGCTGTCTTCACAGATGAGGAAATGGTGTTAGAACTGGAATTCAAATTCACCTTTATCTGGGTCCAGGAAAGGCTGCAGAGGCTTGAACATTCTTGAAAAACCAAATAAACTTTTAGGTGTCATTTTATTTAATAGTAGATATTTTAGATATGGGTTTTATTTATTTATTTATTTTTGCCCACTGAACATTCATGCAGCTAACCTAATTTAGATACAGGTAAGGTTTTTATATAATAGTCATTTATTTCCCATGTTTTTTATTGTTAATAAAATATTAGTTTTTTTCTTATTAACGCTCAGTGGCCTCAGTAAATGTCCATTGAATCAAATTGAATCAAATGGTTAAATAAACCATTTGTAAATAATCAAAGTTAAAACTTACATGTAACTAAGTATTTTTTTTCCTACAGTGACCTTTAGTGGCCCCAGATATTAATACTTATTCTCTGACCAAAAAGAAAAAGTAAAGGAAAAATGATTGTTGAAATGGCAGTGATTTTCAAGCAAGGACATTCACAAAATGCCTGAGCTCAACCCTTCCTCTGCTGAATGAGAAGTGTTCAGTGGAGGACCCCATCACCTGTGGCTTACTATGCAACTTTCCCCGTGTTTGAGAAGATCTGTGCTTCATATTCTCTTTTAAAGAAGCGTTTGTGTGTATCTTGTGTCTGATAAACCGAGGCTGCTTAGTGCTGGATGTAAAATTAAAGTCATTAATATCAGGTATTTTGATAATGCCTGAGAATTTGTCCTGATTTTGTTTTCCTTTTAGAGGGAAAAAAATCCAGATGTCAGCCATAGTCTTTATGCCACTTAGGATATTATTCGAGCTTATTTAGATAGAATGCTAATTCTGATTGTCTTTGTTTTATATTCAGGATTGGTATGACAAAAGACTTATATGCATACCACAGTACCATTACAACATTTTCCCCATAGCATAGCTTTATATTTTACTTTCTACCCCTGAAAACATTTCCTAAAAGACACTGCTAGGAGTAAGCTGGGATTGGGGTTCTGGAATGAACAGCCTGGACTGGTCTTCTAAAAAGCAGGAGAATTTTAACTTTTTGAAAGTTCTTTGTGGTTTCTCTGCTGGGCTGCAGTTGCTGCTTTCCCTTCTCTCAGGGATACACTTGGTTATTCAACCTTTCCTTTCAGCAGCAAGTCACAGGCTCCTGTTACTGGGGCTCCTGTGTTCTGCTTCAGGGACTTGGCCTTGATGTTTAGGGAGGCCTGGTACACACTCTTAGCCCTGTGATGCAGCTCTTCTCTCTCCTTGCACAGTGCTCGCCTTTGTCCTCTTGTCACCGTCTTCTCTCCCTTGATTTAGTTCTCATTTTGCCATGCCTGTAGCACCTTTTATTTTCTCTACCAATGAATTAGATTGTTTGAGGATGTCTGTGGTATGTTTGTGTTTGTAAACTAACAAGTCTATGCTTGCTTATGGTGTATTTTTGTGTATAATCTTTAGGGGAGGTGAGGGTTCAAGAACAAAATATGAATCTAATGTGGAGGGGGGATCCCTAGTGTTCTATGGGACTTAATTTATTATAACAAGTGTATGCTGCTTTTAATAGGGGCATGGTTTTTTTTTTTTTAATACACTTTAATGTAAAATGAATACTATTCAGTTGTGATTCTGTTTGCAATGGAATTTGTTTAAAATGTTATTGCTTGCCTTATTTTACTGGTGGGGAATGATGGATTTAATTTAATTTGTGTGTGTGTGTGTGTGTCTGTGTGTGTGTGTGTGTGTATCTTACATTTGAATACACCTGACTGTGACTTTCCTTAATTCAGCCTGTTATGCATTGCTTTCAGCCTAGCTGGCTCATTTGGGCAATAATGCATATATGTTTCTGGTCCCCCTCTCTTCTTTTTTTTAAAGTCACCTTCCTTCACCATTCACCCTTGTCTGTGATCCTTTAACCATGTCATTTGTTGTAAAGTAAAAAGTGACAGCTTTCACATTGATTTAGGAACAGTGATTTTTTTTTTTCCTGTAGTTAGATTGAAGAATTTGAACAAATCTTGGGGAAAAGATAGGTCCAAGTGGTGAACCATAATTTTATATTAAATATTAAGGTATGTCGTGCATATGCCTGTATTATTATTCTTTGGATCACCTGAAGAATCCTCTGTCTAGTCTCTTCTGTATTCTAAGGCAGATGTTTTCCTTTGGATTTCCTTTAAGGTGATAATAACTGTTTTTAGCTATGATATAGAGGCTACTAGATAAATAATCCTCAAATCTGTATCCCCACTCACCCACCCTACCACTAATTCAATATAGCTTACTTGTGACAGGCCACAGGTTTTGCCTTTAAACTCTTGGTAATGGTGCAGCTTACTGTATTTTGTTGACAGAGTAAACTAGAAGGCCTTTAAAAGCACGTCGTTACGGTGTCTGTGTATTTCATGGGGTTGCAAAGAGCCAGACACAACTGAGCGGCTTCCACGTCTCCCGTGGTGCCTTACGTTCCTGGTGCTCTGCCGCGTGCCCGTCCCCAGTTTTGAAGGAGGAGAGAGTAGTAGGTCCTGGAGACCTGCCGGGTAAAAGTATGAAATTTTTAAAAGGTTTTCATTTTAAAGTATTTTTGCTGTTCTCCACTGGCCAATTGAGAAACCTATGTTTCAGGATCTGTGTTACATCAAATTTGTCTTTCTCGATCATGAAGTTATTTTGAGAGTTAACATTAGAATGTCTTTGTCAGTTACATTGTTTCCATTATGTGAGTTTACAGGTGATCCTTGAATATGGCAAGGATTAGGGTCACTGACCCTCCCTTCAGCCAAAAATCTGCCATGATTTATATAATTTATAGAACGCCCAGATAATGGGGTCCCTCCATACCTTCAGATTCACCCAAGCATGGATCATGTGGTATTATACTATTTACTAAAAAAATCCACGTGTAAGTGGACCTGCGCAGGTTCAAACCCATGTTGCTCAAGGGTCATCTTTACTTCAGTTGAGATTACACCTGGTTGTAGCCTGGGTTATATGTTGATGGCAAAACAAAACAACCTAGGGTTTAAATTTTCTTTGTAGAAGAAACAGTCAAAGTAATTTAAGAATTGACTATTCTTTAGAGATGAATCTAACTACAGATTTCAGTATAGTTCATTTGGTTTTATTTCCAGTTTCAATGAGACAAATTCTGAGGACCTGTATTGAATTTATATTTTTTTGTGCAGTAACCAGGAACTCTGCTTTCTTGTTCTCCAAGAACTATCTAAGATCACATTCAGTAAAAACATTAGGATTGATCAGAAGGATTTCTGTGACAGCAGAGCTTTTTATAGTGAAATAATACTAAGAAATAGTACTTGCTTTATACCTCTGTTTCCAATTGTGGAGCACCAAGGGGAAACCATCATAAAATAAATTTGTTTTTTTATGTTAGTGAGAATGTCGTTTTAAAAGAAGTGATGGACATTAAACATGATCTAAGCTCTGATTTTGACCTAACAATATTTAAATAATACTTTGAAAGGTGATACTAACAGTAGCAGTGGTATGTTTACACCGTTTTCTTCCAAAAATGATCAGGTGGTTAAGTTGCTAGAAGCAGTAGCACCAAAAGATAGTTTGGGGCTTTCATATAATATTAACAATTTTTTCTCTTTCTGAATAGTTTAAAGTTATTCTCAATACATTAGATGTTTTATGTAATGGAATCATAGCCTCCAGGTATACAAGTTATTTTTAAAATGTGTATGCATACAAGAGGAGATAGGAACATAGAACTAAATAAAATGAAGTAAATTACATAGATAATTTTAAAACTATACTCTTAAAAAAAATAATGTTCCTAATTAATTGAAAGCTGCCTTTTTTAAGTGCATTTTTTTTCATGTATTTCTTGTGCTCAGAAGTCATTTCCTCTTATTTTTCTGTGCTGATGAACTATGCTTTAACAAAATTGTTAAAAACAACAGCTCTTAATTTACTGGGTGTCCCTTTTTTTTTGCTTATGTTCTTAGGAGTCACTGGATTGGTGGGGGAAATGCTGCTTGTCTTGGGCCCTGAACTGTAGGAAGAAGATGCCAAAGGCCAAGTACATGTATCTGGCTCAGGAGCTCTTGGTTGACCCGGAATGGCCACCGAAACCTCAAACAACAACAGAAGCTAAAGCTTTAGTAAAGGAGAATGGGTCATGTCAGATCATCACCATAACCTAGCAGTGAATCAGTCTCAGTGGTATTCTAGTAGCAGTACTGAGGAGAGTGTGAATGTAGGACTTTATCTGATCCTGTGCATCACAGTGGCACCCTTTCAGTTTGTCCCCCTTCCAATATAGTATTTGAGAGCTTTTTTTAAAAAACAGAAACAAAAAGAAATTGGCCTGCCAGTTAAATAATTATCTATAAAGTCCTATACCTTCATTCAGTAACTCTAAATATTATATTTCTAGAACTTGCTTCCTTGTTACCCTCAGTAATACTCTATAGGGTAGAGAAGAAAGTTGGTATCTGAAAGGTGTTTAGATATTATTTTCTAAGACTTATTAGTTTATGCCTTTAAATTTATTTTCACAGCCTCCTTTTTAGAAAAAGTCATCATTTATATACAGTCCCTAAATTTGTGATTGATAAATAAAATGGGTGTTAATTAGCCTCCAGTGAAAATAGGTAAAAAGCCTGTTTTCATTTGATTTCAGTATTTCTCCCAAAGAAAACTTTGTATACATACACCAGTTCCCTTTGATAGCCTAGAGTTAGGAGTGAGTTTAGGGTGTTGCTTATAGAACAACTCAGGTAATTTCCATTTATGGTTTTATATTTTCTGTACAGACTGCCTGGGTTTTATTTTTCTATCAGCAAGGTGCTTTACTGCCTTCTTGAGATGTCCCTCAAAGCTATTAAGTGCATCTTGGGCTGCGTCTGGTGTCAGTAGTGTAATCTGCTTCAGTTATATGCTTAAATATTTTTCAGTAGGAGGAAAGCTTATTTCTTTTGGCAGTAGATGTAGGTCTATCTTTCTAATATACCTTCATACCTGTTTTTTCCCCCCTCAGGTTTTATATTATTTTAAATGCCTTTTTATTTTCATTTACATCTCTTATTACCTAAAGACATAGGAAAATTGTCTTTCGGTTTTTTGTGTTTTAGTTTTGGAGTTAGAATTTTCCCTCTTAAAATTTTAAAGGTTTGATGTAGGTCTCTCACCTGTCAATAATGAGGCTTATAAAATGAGCGGCTTTGAATGACTGCTTTTTTTTCAAACCAGTATGAACCTGGTGAGTTTTTTTTATGCCATTAGGTGGCGCCAGAGGTCAGAGCGTACCTATTTTGGATTGGGTATTTGCAAATGAACATATTGGGTTGTGGAAATTTCTGGGAGAAAAAAAATGAAGTTAAAAAAAAAACATTCATTGAGCCAAAAGAAATGTGGAACATGTTTTTCACCTTTCTGTTTTTCCTGGTTAGCGTTTAAATTCTAAACAAAATTAAGGTTTGGCAAAGCCTGGAGTTCTGATAAACAGGAAAACTGATACTGCTGTAAAGTAGCTACTAAACTACTAAGACTGTATGATCTTATCCTCTGTTCTTCCTTGACCAGTAGCATGCTTGTGCTTTCTGCTTCTAACTGATCATTATCTTCCTGATACATATTTACCAATTTGCTCACATGTTACCCAGAACCGTAGAACCACATGGTTCTAATTTTTTATGCTGCAGAGAGCTGATGATGTTTGGTAACTGTAGAAAAATGTAAGTTACACTCAGGATCACTGTTACTGCTATGGCCACTGATGATTCTTACAAAAATATAATCGAAGTTTTCCATCAAAAAGTATGATACTATATTAATACACATTAGATGATAAGAACAGTTGTTCCATGAATGATTCTATGAAGCTATGCATCTTAGACCTCTTGAGCTGTGAATTAGCACTTTTTTCTATAGTTACTCTTTTAATCATTTTATAATTTCCACATTCAATTCACTTTCAATATATATGAGTGTATCCTTTGATTTAAATACTGAAGCATATAATTAATTGCTAAGTAGCAGCTTAAAATCCAATTATTAGATTGTATTTAACATCCTTAAGAGCATGATCATAAAAGAGCTATATTTTTGACACCCTCCCCCCTTTTTTAACTTTTAGATTTTATAAGGGTTTTATATCACATCTTCCCGTATTGTTTTCAGAGGAATGAGGTTTTTAGGTAGGTAGACAAAGCATTTGTAGGAGGTTAGATTTGAATATAGACAAGGTGGGTTGTTCAGGTTGTTATTGGATGGCTTCCAGAATGTAATTTGAAGAATGTCTGTGAGTCCAGGTGTGGGTCCTGCTCAGTGCCATAGATAGAGTCCTCCTCTCTCTGTAGGTCACCATTACATAGTAATTTCGATTCTGAATTTCACATTAAATTATTTGAGTGTATACAGATCTAAATTTTAAAATCTGTACATATATTATTTTGAAGTATTAAGATTAATAAATATTGCTGATTTAAATTTTATTTATGCATATACTTAAAGGACAGAAATGTCCAGAAAAGTAATTGTTAAATAATATGTAACTTTTTAACTTTTTAAATAAATAACAAGATTTTTAATGTGTGTCTCCCTCAGGGTTGTTTAAAGTTTTTTTTTCCCTCCCTCAAATATAAATAGTGGTAACTATATGTTTTGTAACTTTTAGCACCAACTGCTGTAAAGCAATGCTGCAAATAATGCTTGAATAAAAAGTGGCTAAGCCAACAATAAAATAAAAACTTTTTATATTAGTTTTGTAATCCCTACATTGGAAAGCTTTCCAAATTCTACTTGCATTTAAATAAAACTGTTGCAGTTTTTACTATTTATTTTGTTTCCCATGTTTAAGAAAATAACTGCACAGTTTCAAAGGCATGGAAAATTATATCAGCGTTTATGTACTCTGTTCCCAAAATGGCTATGGATCCAGTGTCCAGAGAAGAGCAGAATTCCAGCTTTAGAAAACATTCTAAGATTTCACGCATGCAGTTTTGACATATCTGAAAATAGACTTTTGTATATTTGTGGTGGGAGGTGGTTGGGAACTTTTAACAAAATGTTAATTTTTGTACAGTCTGTGGGCATTTACACATTTTTAATGCATTAAGATTTGGTAATTATGTGCACATTAAATTAATAGTTACTTTCTGTTATGATTTGTGAATTCCCTAAGACTTTGGATTTTTTTAAGTAACTTTATATCAGAAATGATACTGCATCTTTATATTTTTAAAATTGTATTGCTGCTCAAGAATGGTACCCTGATGTCAAAAAGGCATACATTCAAATTGTACATTCAGCACTGTAAATAACCTTATGAATTTTTTTTTGATTGAAGCTGGTCACAATAAAGATTTAAATGAATGATATAACATTTCTTGTTTTCTGTGTCTTTATATACATCTGTTTGCTCTTCAGTTATGTGAATACTGCCCACTCTGGATTTATTTTCCTGCTTAATATTTCCCCCATTTCTTCTTTTAACTTTGAATTTTTCAAGAAAACAGTGCAGCTTTCCACATGTCACATGTCTGTGACCAGTCCATGGTAACCCATCAGTCAGATGCATTGTAGAACCAAATGTTAGTATCAGGAGATCGGAGGGAAATGGTGAAATAGAAGACTGGGGACTCAGAATTTATTAATAGTTAGGAAGATCAAACTAAAAGCTGATGCCACGTAAGCCATGGTAAGCCTGAGGTGAGGTGGCACCCGTGGATGTGAAAAGAGCACTCCATGGAGTGGGAAACCTTGGAACTAACTACTGACCACAGGAATCCCAGAGAGGGCAGGATGCACCTGGCCTTCTGTTTGGGTTAGGAGGGCTTTCCTTGTATCATAGCTTCTGCAGGAGCTGTGTGTCTGCTGTGAGCCAGGTGGCTGATTGCCTAGTGTAAGACTTAGTTTGAGCCCAGGTTCCTTCCATTCAGTGTGGGCTGATCCTGTCCCTTGCACCACAGCCTGCTGGTGGTGGTACAGTTGTGCTTGTCTCTCCATCCTCTTCCCCCTCCATCAATTCCAGGTGTATACTGCAGGAGAGGACAGAGGGAGTCCTGGGAGTTTGAATGAGATTGTCCCCATGCCAAGTTGGGGTTGTGGTTACTCTCCAAGCACAGAGAGATCCCTGCTGTGTCCTGGCCTTGGAATCTTACCCCCCCCCCCCAGCCCCCCCATTGGAGGAAGAAAAGCATATCATTCCGGTGGACAACCTGCTTTTGAATGGCCAAACCCTGTAAGCCAGGGTTCTGTGACTTTGATCTAGAAGCTTCCACTTAGGACAGAAGGTTCCTGACTTGTTTCGTGGATTCAAAATCCAAAGGACTGGAAACACTGGTGGTGTCATTACTTCAGTGCTCAAAGTCCTCAGTGGCTCATCAGTTTGTTCATTGAATGAATTCAGTGTTCCTCCACTGTCTGCAACTTCTGTGCCCAGTGTTCCCTCCTTGGGTGATTATAATGTCCTCTCTTCAAAATAAAACTTGGAGGTAATTCTTGGAAATCTTCCTGGGGAAATAGGCCAAGGAAGCTTCCCCTGAGTTTGACTCAAAGTTGTGCTTTGATCCACAGCACCTCTTCCAGGGCTGGCTCCCGGCATTTGATCGGCAAGGGGGCCTTTCACTTGGTGTGGTCGTGTATGTGCACGGCAGACGTCCTGTTGGGGAGCTGGTTCGGGCTCTGGAGTTGCTTCCCTTGATTTGAGTGGGAAGACGGGCCTCCCGCAACACCTGGGATAGGCAGTGGCTTTCCCTGTGGTTTAGGACTATATGCCTTAGAAGGTAATTTCAGTCAGTTTAGCATTTAATGGGCTTTGCCTGAATTTGGCTACATCAAAGGCTAAATAGATTTCAGTTGCTTTTCTGTTAAACCTGCCAGTGTCGGTTTGGGGGACTTTTTTTCCCAACCAGGATAAAAGAAAGACCACTTCTGCAGTACCATCTAGTCAATAATTCCAGAAGTTAATGTTTATTCTTTTGCAGTTCCGCCACTGGCTTTTCCCAGTATTTTTAAATAACTATCTTCTTTCCTTTTTTTCTTAAATAATGCCATTTTCCCTTCCAAATTATATTTACATTAAAAAAAATTTAAGTGACATTAAGCACATTTGAATAAATTGCAGCCTCACAGGTATGTAAGGAAGTCGCCTTTTCTCTAGTTTCTCTCAAAGGGGGAATACTAAAGTTTCTTGTGTGTATTCTAGAAAAAACATACATGCTTATGTTTTAAAAAATCCTACACATTTGTGTAGAACCCCATGTTATATGCTACACAGCCCTTTTTTAATGTCATTCAGTGTATTTTAGAAAGTTACATCAGTAGTTGCAGCTAAAATCCATTCTTTTCAAAGTCTGCAAGGCATCCTATTGCATGGATGTACTATAAATGACTACTTCCCTATTGATGGCCATTTAGGCTTTTTTTTTTCCTATTGAGTTCAGTTCAGTCACTCAGTCATGTCTGACTCTTTGCAACCCCAATGAATCGCAGCACACCCGGCCTCCCTGTCCATCACCAACTCCCACCCAAACTCATGTCCATCGAGTGGGTGATGCCATCCAGCCATCTCATCCTCTGTTGTCCTCTTCTCTCCTCCTGCCCCCAATCCTTCCTAGCATCAGGGTCTTTTCCAGTGAATCAACTCTTCACATGAGGTGGCCAAAGTATTGGAGTTTCAGCTTCAGCATCAGTCCTTCCAGTGAACACCCAGGACTGATCTTTAGAATGGACTGGTTGGATCTCCTTTTTTCTATTACAACCCTGCAAATAAATGTTTGTGTAGATGTCTTAATGAGCATTTCCATAGCGTGTACTTTTAGTAATAGAACTATTGGACAAAGAATATGTATATTTAAAATTTGGCTGATGCAATTAAATTTTCCTCCCCAAAGTTTGCTACTATTTATATTCCCACCAATGTATGAGAATGTCTACTACTTCATACTCGATAAAACGCTGGATATTTTCAGGCTTTATATTTCAGTGTGGTGTTGGCACAGGGATTATCAAATAGCCCAGAACACAGACCACACATTCATCCAGTGGTGATCTGTGACAGCGCTGACATTGTAGCTCTGAGGGAAGAAAGGATATATATGCAAAACAACTGATCTATTGGAAAATAAATTGTACTTACATCATACCCAAAAATCAATTCTAGATGGAAGAAAGACCTAAATGCAAAGGACAATATTCTAAAATGTAGTTATTATATGAGAAGTTTTTTGGTTTGTGAGGAGAGGAATTATTTTGATAGACACAAAAAACAAATCATAAATATTAATAACTGCCTATATTAAGACTTCTGTTCAGTAAAAGACATAAAGGAGGTGAAAAGGCAAAGCACATATTAGATGAAGATATCTGCAACAAACACTTATAATCCACAAAGGATTAATATCCAGAATACATAAAGAATGTCTACAATTCAGTTTTTAAAAGACATTTTTCCATGTAGAAAAATGGTCAGAAGAACCCAAATTTCTCAGAAGATTGGCCCTTAAAAATGTGAAAAATGCTCAAGTTCGTTGTTCAGTAGGAAAATGAAAAACTAAAACCACACTGAGACAACTCTTTCATATGAATGGCAAAAATTAAAAAAAATTTCAAGGCATGGGTAGAGATGAAGTACAGGACCTGTTAAACATGGTAGGTGACAACATATATTGGTACAACTACTTTGCAGAGCAGTTGGACATTTCTATGTTCAGTTGAACATGTGGACACCCTCAACCCAGCAAGGCCATTAGGGAACATACTTGAAAATACTTTTAAAAAGTGAGTGGAGCACTTGAGAATGTCCTTAACCTTATTATTCTTAAAAGGGGCAGAGGGGAACCTGAGTAGAATCGTAGTGAAGTAGCAGATGAAGCAAGGTCCCGAGGAAGTGTAGACCAACCAGGGATATATGGCTGCTGCAATGATCCTTCTGTGTGACACTAGACACACATCAGCAGGTCATACTGTGCCGTTTATGAAGAAACTGCACCCCTCCTGCTCATCTTTCAGCTTTGGCAGCAGGACTTGGGTTACATACAGTCTCTTTCAAAGTTTGAAGATAGCTGTCATTTATTTGTCATTAAAAAACCAGAATATGCCCTCTGCGATAGGGCTCTTGCCATGACTTTTGTTCTGGGAAAGTCTTTATCTTCAGGATGCAAAGATACTCCTCTCTTCCTTTGGAAAGTGCCAGCTCACATGCAAAGCTCTAAACCATTCAGTTGCTTTGGGGTGCAGCAGCATTTCAGGTAAGGCCAAATATTCTAAAAATTAAGTGTGGGTAACTGGAGGGCTTGGCTAGTCTGTACAAATAACAAGTAAAATTTAGTACAAGATGTGGTTTATTTGACATTACACGTGGGAAACTGTTTTGGCAGATTAGTATTACTGTGTGTATTTCATGGACAATTCAGTGCCTTGAGTACTAATTTTTAATTAAGCATCTTAGAACTAATAGTTCTTTATTTATGGCACAATCAGAAATACTTTCAAATTCTAGCTCTGGGACCCTGGTTAAGTTACTTACCCTTTCTGTGCCTTCAGTACCCTGGTTAAGTTACTTACCCTTTCTGTGCCTTCAGTTGCATCATCCTTTAATTACGGATAACCCAACTCACATGGCTCAGACTGCAGTGAGTCCACCTGCAAAGCGGGAGATCTGTGTTGGATCCCTGGGTCGGGAAGATCCCCTGGAGAAGGGACCGGCTATCCACTCCAGTATTCTTGCCGGGAGAATTCCATGCACAGAGGAGCCTCCTGCTACGGTCCTTGGGGTCGCAGAGTCAGACATGACTGAGTGACTTTCACTTTCACAGGGTTACTGTAAGGAGTATATGCATTAATTAAATACAGTGCTGAGAGCAGTGTGTGACATAAAGTGATGAAGTACTGTTAACCTACTTGTCCCAGTGTGGCTGAGACTATTCCTTATTTTGAGCCGGTCCTGTGTTAGTGGAGTAAGAAGGCACTGCAGATACAGCGTGATAGTGATTAAAAGAATCAGGCAGTGGTTGCTGCTATTTTAACAGACTTCGCTGTTCCCTTCAGGGCTGTAGGTCATAGGCACCCCTGGCTAAATTATAAATAGTTTCAAAAAAAATTTCAAGGTGAATCCAAAAAAGTAATAAAATCAAGAGCAGGGTTATTTTCACAACGGGCACTGCTCTGTGATACCTCCCTCCAAGCTTGATTGTGAGAAAGATTATTTTAGTTCTTGCTATGTAAAGATTTAAAGGTATTACCTTTTTCATAGCTTGCAAATGCTTTAATTTTACCGATTTGAATTAAGAGTGGAAAATCAGTGAATCAAGAGGACAAGACCTCGGAGTGTAAAATGAATGTCTTTTCACCACCCAGGAAAAATCAGCACTGCTAAGAGGGAGACGTAGTGTGGATCCGGGTAACATTTAAAGTCAGTGATAATCCGGGTGAAAGGATCATGCAGGATTACGAGCGTTTGCCCTGTTGCTTGTAGCCCACAGATCTGCTGCGGACGCCGTTTCAGACATGCTGAGGAGCGCTCTGCTGTGCGCAGCGCTCTGGCTCCTGCGCGCGCAGCCCTATCCCTGCCCACCTACCTGTAGGTGCGCCTTCCGCGACGCCGCGCAGTGCTCGCGCGGCACGGTGGCCGGCATCGCCGCGCTCGGCCTGCCCACCAACCTCACGCACATCTTGCTTTTCCAAATGGGCCGCGGCACCTTGCAGAACAACAGCTTCAGTGGCATGACCGTCCTGCAGCGACTGTTGCTGTCCGACAGCCACGTTTCCGCCATTGCCCCAGGCACGTTCAACGACCAGATAAAACTTAAAACCCTGAGGTTATCGCGCAACAAGATCACTCATCTCCCAGGCGCACTGTTGGATAACCTGGTGCTCCTGGAACAGTTGTTTCTGGACGGCAATGAACTAAAGAGCCTTGACAAAAACCTGTTTCAGAAACTGGTTCACCTGCAGGAGCTCTTTCTGAACCAAAACCAACTCGCTTTCCTGCCTGCTAGCCTCTTCACACACCTGGGGAACCTGAAATTGTTGGATTTATCGGGAAACAATTTGACCCACCTGCCCGAGGGGTTGTTTGGGGCCCAGGTTAAGCTTGAGAAGCTTCTGCTCCACTCGAACCGGCTGGTCTCTCTGGGGTCGGGGCTGTTGGACAGCCTGCGGGCCCTGACGGAGCTGCAGCTCCACACCAATCACCTCCGTTCCGTCGTCCCCGGCGCCTTCGACCAGCTGCGAAGCCTGAGCTCCTTGACCCTTTCCGGAAACAGCCTCGAATTCCTGCCCTCCGCCCTCTTTCTTCATTCTCACAATCTGACCTTCCTGACCCTGTCTGAGAACCCGCTGGAGGAACTCCCCAAGGTGCTCTTCGGGGAGATAGGCGGCCTGCGGGAGCTGAGGCTGAAAGGCACCCAGCTGCGCACCCTGCCCGCCGCCGCCTTGTGCAACCTCACTGGCCTGCGCATCCTGGAGGTGTCGCTGAGCCCGGGACTGAGCGCGCTCCCGGAGGACGCCTTCCGAGGCCTCGGCGAGCTGCAGGTGCTCGCCCTGAACTCCACAGGCCTGGCCTCCCTCCCCGCCGGCCTGCTCCGCGGCCTCGGCCGGCTGCGCCACGTGTCGCTGCGCAGCAATCGGCTGCGTGCCTTACCCAGCGCTCTCTTTCGCAACCTCAGCAGCCTGGAGGAGGTCCAGCTCGACCACAACCAGCTAGAGATCCTGCCGGGCGACGCGTTTGAGGCTCTGCCCCGGCTGGCGGAGGTCCTGCTGGGACACAATCCCTGGCGCTGCGACTGTGGCCTGGGGCCGTTCCTGGCGTGGCTGCGGCGGCACGCGGGCCTCATGGGTCGAGCCGAGCCCCCGCGGTGTCACGGGCCCGGGCCGCACGGCGGCCGACTGCTCTGGACCCTGCAGGCGGGCGACCTCGTCTGCCCGCGCTCCGAGTCATGGATCCGGCCAGTGGTTGAGGGCCAAAGTCAGGACCATAGCCTGTTCTGGGGTCTTTATTTTCTGCTTTTAGCCGCTCAGGCTCTAATTACCGGGATCATTGTGTTTGCGATGATTAAACTCGGCAGGCTCTTTCGGAAATTAATCACAGAGTTCTGGTTTGAGGCGATGAGAAAACCTTGCAATTAATTAAAACGTGACCGGAGTATTGGCAGACGCGGCTCCGGGGAGAGCTCAGATCCGCTGACGCTATCTTCCTCTTCCTTCTTCCTCCTCTGCCATCTCCTTCCCTCCTTCTCTTCTCCCTGTTCAGTGACACCTCTCCCTCTGAGCCCCCGTACCATTTACAGTGGTAAACCGTGACTGTCTGTTGTGCCTGTCTCCCTATCCACAGTGTGCTCCTGGCAGCGCGGACTGCGACGGCCCCTCCCTGTGCCCACAGTCGAGGGTGGCTGGGTGGGCGGGGTGACGAAGGCGGTCTCTGCACTGTGAACTGAGGGTGGGTGCGAAGGAGACAGCCAACTGCAGCCTCCCTCCTGCACCTGGTAGATGTCTGGCAAATGTTTGCAAAATGAATAAATAGAATGCGTGGGATCCGGCGATGGTGGGTTTTCCTAGGGGAGAAGATGGGTTGCTCTCTTTCCCTTTATCTGAAAAACAGAACTCTTTCACAGTTCTTTTCTTCCCATTTTTTTCTCACTTTACGTATGTCTGACCTGTAGGATTTGGGGGAGAGCGCTGAACTCCATCCACGCAAGAGTATGGATAGGCTTGCGTGACTGATGATGGGCTGAGAGAGAGACAACCCAGCCCTCCCTCCAGGAGCTCGGTACCCAGCGCGGTGCGGGCTGAGTGCCTAGGAGCTGGAGAAGGGCTGGCAGGCACCAGGGCGGGTGGGACCTGGGTTGGGGGAGGAGCGGGGACGTTCCAAGGGCTCTCAGCGTGCTGCTGGGAGATGCTGTTGATCCTGACTGTCGCCGGCTGCTGCGCGGAGCCCCGCTCTGCTTGTTCACGTGATCTGTGAGTTCCTGCTGGAGTCCTACAAGGGTGAAGTCTGTCATTTCGACACTGGGTTGGTTTTCATTTCCTGGAACTAAAGGCTACCTCATTTCACAAGCATGTACGGGACACCTGACAGTGACAGGTGTTCATGCATGTAATGATGAGCTTGGGTTCTAGTTTATTATGCTCGGATCACATTCTCATTTATTCCAATTGAAGGCAGTAAAACCCTCCTTTCTTTAATTGGGTGTCTGCTTGGGAGAACCAGTGGTTAAAGCATGGACTGGAGAAGAGTCAGAAACTGGTGGGTTGGGATCCCAGCTCCACCTACTAACTGCATAGGTCTGTGGGCAACACCCCTGAAATCTCCAAGCCTTGGTTTCCTCATCCCTGGAAAGGGATAAATAGTACCTGCCTCTTAGAGTTGTTGTAAGAACTAAAGACAAGCTTCTGATGACTTAGCCCAGTGCCCCGCATACAGTAAATGCTCAATAAATGGTAGCTCTTATTATTAAAGGGCAAGCAATTATTACTGCTGTCACAGTTTTAAAAGAGCTTTGAGCTGGTCGTTTTTCTTCTTCTTTTTTCCTCTGTTGTATTTAAAGGTGAGACCAAACATCCTGGAATGGGTGATTACATTCAAGTTAGTCTGTCTTCACTTGTGAGTGGTCTCAGCCCTGTGTGGTCAGGCTCCGTGCTCAGGCTCCAGAGAAATAGATCCTCCAACAACAACCATTGGATATGGAGCAGAAGAGCTGGGGCTTCCTGGCATTTGTAGGTGCACTTCATTTTCAAGATCAAGTTTTGATGTCTCCTCCTGGTGAAGTCTTCCTGGCTGCCCTGGCAGACTAAAAGTGTCCCCTTCTGTGTGCCCCCCTCTCAGGCTGTCAGGCATTGGGCATGCTCCCCACTCCATCTAGCCTGCTCACCTTGCACTCTAGGGGAATGTGTGTATGTGTGTGTGTGTGTGTGTGCCTCCTTATTTATTTCCACTCCTCCACACTTTGAAACTACCTACAGCATAAAACTCAGACTTTTTTTTTTGATGGACTATGGACTCTAGTCCTAACCGCCATGCTTTCTTGCAAGGATGAAATAGTCCAGGCCAATGCATATGGGGCTTGATAGATGTTGGCTATTCAGAGAAGGCAATGGCACCCCACTCCAGTACTCTTGCCTGGAAAATCCCATGGACAGAGGAGCCTGGTGGGCTGCAGTCCATGAGGTCGCTAAGAGTCGGATACGACTGAGCGAGTTCACTTTCACTTTCATGCATTGGAGAAGGAAATGGCAACCCACTCCAGTATTCTTGCCTGGAGAATCCCAGGGACAGGGGAGCCTGGTGGGCTGCCGTATATGGGGCTGAACAGAGTTGGACACGACTGAAGCGACTTAGCAGCAGCAGCAGCAGAAGTTGGCTATTACTATGATTTGCTCTCTTAGAACACAGCATGTTCTAGCGCGTCTCAATGCCTTTGCCCACATGTGTTTATTCAGCAAATGTTTATTGACTACCTCCTCTGTACCAGACACTCTTCTAACCGAAAGGATAAATAAGCAAATAGAAATAGCAAATAAAACAAAATGTTTACATTTTGGTGTCCCCTTCAACTAAAACATCTCCCCCAAACTCCTGGTCATTATCTTCAAACATTCAGAAACGTGTGGAGAATGTCTTTGGACACCTTAACCAGCGGTGTCAAATCTTTATACTTTGCTTTATTTGCTTAGATATTTTTTTAACCAAATAAAATGCAACAGATAAATTTGAAGCTCCTGTCTCTGTCTTTCCCCTGTTCTCATTCCTTTCCTTAGAGGTAACCGCATTAATAAATTGAATCTTTCACATCCCTAGGTGTCTTTTTATACTCTTACTACATGTGCCCACAACTCTTTAAGCAAGTGGAATCCTTTGCCTATTTTCAAGGTTGTCTATAAATGCTACTTTGCATATAGTATTAAAATTTTTTCCTGGGCTCACATTTTTGAGATTTATCCACATGAAGTATTTGGCTCTAGTTCATTTTAATAGCTACATAATAGTGAATGAATATACCACAACGTATCTGTTCTCTTGTTGATGAACATTCACTCCCAGTGGTTTTTTTCTTTTCTTTTTATGCCCCGTTACTCTACAATTTCACCAACTCTTGATAACATCAAAATTTTAAATTTCTGTCAATCTGAAAAGTATGGAATGATATCTCATAGCTATTTTATATTTCCCTGATAACTAGTGAACCTGAACTTATCTTTAAATGTTTATTGAGTGTTTAGAGCCTTCTTTGAATTATCTGTGCATATACATCAACCAATGCATGATGGGACATTTCGTCTTTTCATTATTACTAATTTGTAAGAACTCTCTACATATCCTAGACACTAATGTTCTGTAAATTATATTCTTTGCAAGTATCTTTTTTCACTATCTGACTTTCTTAAAAAAGACTTTTATTTGTCTGGCTGTTCCGGGTCTGTGTTGCTGTGTGAGCTTTTCCCGAGTAGCAGAGGTCAGGGGTTATTTTTATTGTGGTGCTCAGGCTGCTCATTGCAGTGGCTTCTCGTCATGGAGCATGGGCTCTAGAGCACAGATTCAATAATTGTGGCGCATGGGCTTAGTTCATCCACGGCAGGTGGGATCTTCCTGGACCAGGGGTCAAACCTGTGTCTTCTCCACTGGCCGGTGGATTCTTTACCACCGAGCCACCACGACTGAAGCAATTTAGCACTCAGGGACTTTTGTTTTATGGATGCAGTCTCTTGGATTTCTCTTAGGATACTAGAATTTAAAATTTTATAGTTTTTAAAAAACTTTTTATTTTATATTGGTGTATAGCCAATTGACAAACAATGTTGTAATAGTTTCAGGTAAATGGTGAAGTGACTCAGACATTCATATACGTGTGTTAATTCCCCCAAACTCCCCCTCCCATCCAGGCTGCCACATGAGCAGGGTTCCACGTGTACAGTAGGTCCTTGTTGGTTACCCCAAATTTTGAGGTTTTAAAGGCTTCCTTTCTGAGCTGTATCTGTTTTCTCTGGGATTTGTTGTTGTTGTTTGCTTCCCATAAGTGCTTGGTTATTGGCTCATACTTGAAAAGTGAGGCAATAAAAATCACCGACTCTGAGAGCTTTGTGCACATGGGCGAGCTTCATGTTAAGGGTTCTGGAGTAGCAGGCTGAGTATTATCCTGGGGATCTCGACAGGCCAGAATATTTGTGGAGGGTTGTTTTCTCTAGCACAGTGTAATTTTAAAAACTAATTTGTTTGTTTTCCTAGAGACGGAAGCAGAGGCAACTGTCCCATATAGTAGCTTTCAAACAGCCCCCTGGATTTTAATCCCAAATCTCACACCCACCTGTCCTGCACTGAGTGAGTGAGTGAGTGAAAATCACTCAGTCGTGTCTGACTCTTTGTGACCCCCATGGGATTCTCCAGGCCAGAATACTAGAGTGGGTAGCTTTTCCCTTCTCTGGGGGATCTTCCCAACCCAGGGTTTGAACCCAGGTCTCCTTTATTGCACGAGAATTCTTTACCAACTGAGCTATCGGGGAAGCCTGAAAACTGTCCTGCATTGTTCCCGGTATAATCAATTTTCAAACCCCTCTGGAGCTCTGTTAAGGAAATGCGATTGCTCTGCTCAGCTACCTTCAACTGTTCTGTTCCATAAATATGCTGAAATCTCTAGTCCATTGATAATCTTTTTCCATTCCCCATGATGTAGTGGGTTTATCATTTCAGTTCCTTTGCTGCTATCTAAGTGGGGTCCCTGCAGGGAGAGGAGATAAATGCGGACAATCAATTTGCATGTTTAACTGCAAGTCCATCCATTTATTTTCTGCAAGTTTCCAATCCCCTCTCCCCTCAGCGTGTTGTAATTGGCTTCTCTTTCTGAAACGACTGCAAGTTGGACTTTGAATCCCTGCTGACATTGCGATTGACCAAGTCAGTTTTGGGAGAAGTCACCCTGGGCTTCCCAGCTTTTAAAAATCATCATTACTACCAGGGCGTGCCGAAGGCAGGGAGATTCCAGGACTCACTGCCCAGTCATTGCACACACCCTCATTAGGCATCTGGAATGTTACAAGATGATTTCCTCACCATCATAAAGAGACAAGCATTAATTGAATTCAGTGACTGGATCTGGAGTACCGGGAGCCTGAAATGCCCCCAGGGCGGAACAATAAACAGCCCCTCCCCAGTGACACTCTTCCTCCATCCCCTTCCACCTCTCTGTTGATGCTTCCAGGTGCTTCTTGACTTTTATTACCCCAGCACAGATATTGATATTTTCAAGTCCACTGCTTTGGAGGGTTCTGTGTTCCAGCATCTGCCGCATCCAACCAAGCTTTATTAAACATCTAATACATGCTTAGTACCATGAAATCAATTTTCCTAACCCTCAAACTGCCCTGAGAGGCAGTTGTTATTATCCCACTTTATTGATGAGAAAACTGAGGTCCAGAGTGGAGCAGTAATGTACCTAAGGTTATGATTGGCTGAGCTGTCTGTGAGCTCTAGTCTCCTGGCTTCTGGCCTAGACTATTCCAAGCCCCCAGTGCTTCTCCTGGTATGGACAGGTCACCTGCTCAGCCCAGGACATGATGAATGTGGGAGGCAAGCACCAGGAGGACATTCTTTTGTGGGTGTAGACATCCTGACCTAGGAGTTCTAGTCCCTTAAGCCTACTGGGGGCTCCCTGAGAGGTGAGAGTCATTCGGGGGGCTTTGGTTGCTGAGAAGGAGGAAAGAAGAGAGATATAGAGAGAGGAATAGGGAAGAAAAAAGAGTGGGAGAGAGGTGGTTGAGAGGACAAGGAAACAAGAGAAAGGAAGTAGAAATCTAAGTGCACACCATTCTGACAGTGGCTGGAAGGGTGGCCTCGACCCAACAGTCACCGTCAAGAGCCCGTGGGAGGCACTGTTGTGCGGTGGGAGTGGCAGAGGGTTGGTCTCAGCTGTGGGTCTCAGCAACGCCACTGACTGACTTCCCCCATCCTCTTGGGGGTATTATCAGAGTCAAAGAAAGGGAGTTCCCTAACAGTCCACTGGTTAAAGCATCACTGCAGGGTGAGCAGTTTCGATCCCTGGTTGGGAAACTATGATCCCATATGTCACATGTAGCCAAAAAATAAAAATTGAGTCTAAGATGATCATGGGTGTAAAAGTGCATTGTAAACCAGAGTTCTGTTCAGCAGGGAGTGGTCTCCTTGTTGTCAGCACACCATGAGGGGAGAGTGGTTTTTGATCCACAGCCTCCACATCTCAGAGCATAACCCAAAACAGTCCTGCTCAACACAAAGAAGACCCAGGATTGAAAAACATCACAGAGGATGCAAAGGGACAACAGGGACACAAGCCTTTCCCATGGTCCTGGCCTCCCTCCACAGGCCCTGCAGCCCAGAGCTCCCACATTCCCCTTGACCACCATCGCGGGGGCTGCCAGCCTGAACCCCAGTCGAACCCCAGAGAGCTGGGGGCTGTCTCTGCCTTGACAGAAGGCAGAAAGCTGGGCCTCCTTCCTGGCTCCAAAGCCCTAGTGATTCAGATCCTCAGTGCCATCAAAAGAGAAACAGATAATGTCAGTATTTCTGTGTTTTTGCCCCCTTCAAACTCAAGGTCAAAGTCAGCCTGAGTTTAAATTCTTTTCAGCTAATTTGTAGGGCAGAGGTAGAGGAGAGGACTGCAGTGAAACCCTGCGGCCCACCCAGCTTTGGGAATGCTGGTGTTCTAATGAGTTATTGGCTTCATGTCTCCAGCACTGGCAGCACAGGCATGTTCTTTACCACTAGCACCACCTGGGAAGCCCCCTGCATACAACTACAATGCCTTAAAGAATCTATTCCCACAAGCAATTAGTTATTCCCTGTGGAACATAATGGCCAAAACAATGGCCACCAAAGATGTCCGGGTTTTAATCCTCAAACCTATGAAAGTATAAATAGTTTACCTTACAAGGCAAAAGGGGGTTTTGCAGAAATGACTAGGTTTAGGATCTTGAGTTGAGAAGATTATCCAGGTGAACCCAATCACAAGGGTTCTCATATGTGAAGGGAGGCAGAAGCTGGAGAAAGAACTGAAGATGTGACGACAATGCTATTGGCTTTGAAGATGGAGACAGGGGGCCATGAGTCAAGGAGTGCAGGCAGCCTATAGCAGCTGGAAAAGGCAAGGATGTTGATCCTCTCCTGATGCCTCCTGAAGGAGCCCAACCCAGCTGACACCTTGAGTTTAGGCCAGGGAGACACATGTTGGGTTGGTGGTCATTCATTATTACAGCAATAGGAAATTAACTTTTCCCATTTCCATGCCTCGATCACAGCATCTAGCAATGTTTACTGTAATTCTACTTGTGCGGATCTCCTTAACTGGGCTCCTTGGAATAAAAGCTATATATTAAGTAGCCTTCTGCCATGGTGCTCCTGGGTCTAATAGGTGCTCTCCTAAATGAATATTCTTACCTAATTTGAACTCCAGAATCAGACCTGACAGAGGTCAGCTGCCACACAGATGTCCTGCCTTTTAAAGAATTAAATATTCTTCCTTTTTAAGGTTTTGGAAAATCAGGATTTACCACGCATGTAATTATGAGCACAGGTTCACATAACTGTTCTCTGAGAAATTGTGACCTTTGTGTGTGTGTCTCTGAAGCTTAGAGAAGAGATGGCAGGAAGGAGAAGGGGCCTGTGGATAAGCTGCCTCCTTAGGTCTCTAGGAGGGTGATTTGGGATGTTGGCTTTCACCTTGAATGTTATGTGGAACCAAGATTAGTAATTAATCTAGTGGAGGCAGGGTAATAGAAAATGATTAGGGCGAAGGGTGGAAGGGGGAGCTGGTGAAAGACTGGAACCCAGGGATATGGAAACTGGTTGAGAAGCAGGGGTGTTTAGTCTGGAAAGGAGAGGATTTGGGGGGCTGATCTCTGAGTTTAGGGCTTCCTAGGCGGCACTCATGGTAAAGAATCCACTTGCCAGTGGAGGAGACATAAGAGACTGGGGTTCAATCCCTGAGTTGGGAAGATCCCCTGGAGGAGGGAATGGCAAGCCACTCCAGTATTCTTGCCCGGAGAATCCCATGGACAGAGGAGCCTGGTGGGGTAAAGTCCACGGGATCTCAAAGAATTGGACATCACTGAGCACACATACATCACTGTGTTTAACCAGTTCGGGGTTGCTATGGGGAAGGGAGAGGAACTTGTTCCATGGGGTCCCAAGGGACAGAACAAGGACCACTTGGCAGGGAATACATGGGGGGTGGTGGGGGAGACGCTTGGCCCAAGGATTGGAGTGGCCATCACGCGGGGGCATGAGCTGTCTCTGTGAGCTGCTCAAGCTGCAGCTGAGCCACCCGGAGATGGAAGGAATTCCAGTGTTTGATGGGGACAGGTGTGAGGCTGGACCATGCCCTTTAAGATCCTTCTCCCTCACACGGCCTGTGATTACTCTACCTTGCCCCGGGTTGACCTGGGCAAATACAGGTGTAACCCACTGCCCAGACTCTGGCCTCCGGAGACACTGGCCATGGCCTTGTTGAGCTGCTTTGAACAAAAAGAAAGAGCAATTTGCTGACACTGTGTTGGTGCCTAATGCCCTGGGGTCAGTCACGTCCTCAGACAGAAAGCCTGCTGTCCCAACAGCAGGATTTTTGCAGCTTGCTCTTTTCAGGGAGGAGGCCTGTGACTGGCCAGCAGGGCCTCCCAGGGGTTTATATTCCAGATTGCTTTGGAAGAGCTCAGCCCCAGGTTCCCACAGTCCTTCGAGGGCTGGCCCCTGGCCAAAGTGTGTGTTAGCTTTTCTCCTCACTTCCTGTGCCCTTCCTCTAGGCACCCACTCCCCCAACTCCTCCACTCCGCCCCCAGGGATCAGACCCTCACTCTGATGCTGACCAGCTGTGTGACTGCGAATGAATTCTTTCCCTTCCCTGGGCCTTAGTGTCCCCAGTGGTAAAGTAGGGGTCTGAATCAGAAGGCCTCTCCCTCTCTGATGCTACCGGAGCCCTGAGTCTAGACCCTGAATAAAACACTTCTCTCCTTTGTCTATCTGCCTCTGTCCTTTCAAAGACACATCGCTGCCACTTGTCTCCCCACCCTACGCTGCCCTTGAATAGTTGAATGTCTCATCTCCTTCCACTACTTAAGCAACTACAAAGAGGGCCCCTTTTCAGTCTGAGTCTGTCCAAGCGTCTCTGTCCCCACATGCATTCCTACCACCTTTGCAGAAGCGCATTTTAGCGTTGCTCTCATGGGCTCCTGGTTGGAGGCCACCCGGCGAGGTCCCCTCTGAGCCCTGGGTTCAGTTGGCGCTGTGGCTGGGCCCAAGGCTCCCAGCTAACTGGGAACAGAGCCTGCCTGTCCTGCAGCAGCTGCCTGCAGCCTCGTCCCTGCCACCCTCTGGCAGTCCTGGAATCTCGCTCATCCTAGCGTAATGGCAAGAGTTCTCTGGGTAATCATGGCCCTGGTCTCTCCCCCCACCGATGGCTGGACACAGGTGTTCTTGGAACAATCATGGTGAGACCTGGGTGAGGAAGTGTTTTGTAAGCAGCAGAGTTCTCTGTGAGGAATGACTACATCTGGGAGGTCCACTGGGATAGTCAGGCAGGGCCTCCCTGTGACTGGGCTCTCCCTGGTAGCGTCGGGAGAGGCATGTTAGGTCAACTGGTGCTACTGGGCTTAGACACGTTGAGTCAGATGCTTCCTGGAAAGAGAGAAAGGGCAAGACAGAGACAGAGGGACAGAACAAGACAAAGATTGCGTGTGGACTCCATCTTGGCCGTGCCCCTCACTGCAGGGCCCTCGGCCAGTTCTCCGAGTCTGTGATCTCAGTTCCCTCAACTGCAAATCGAGAAATCTGCTCTCAATGTCAGACCACCACAAGCCCCTGCTCTCAGTGAGTTTCAGTGAACCCAAGGCTCTTCTCTGCCTCCCTGGGACATCTGAGTTGTCACCAAGGCTGAGGCAGCAGGGAATCAGAGTGGTCTGGGCAGAGGAGGGAGCCAGAGGGGCCGTGGAGATCCCTGCTTGGGCTATACCCCCACAGCCCTCCCGCACCGAGGCATCAGCCTCCTGACAGGCCTGCAGTGCCAGCCTCTTAATCAGAGCCCTGCCCTTTGGACGTGGTTTATAGACTGAGGTATGGGATGTCACTTAAACACCCAGTGGAAAACCAGTTCCCACATCTTTGTTTCTTCCTGAGGAATACCTGCTTCTGCTCAGATTAAGCAGGTGGTCCTTTTTTGGGCTTTTAAAGACTCTCCCTTTTAAAAACACTTAGATTTTATAAGAGGTCAGCTCCAGCATGGGTGGGTCTGGATTTCTGGGGAGAAGCCCAGTACCTTGACACTTGGCCTAGGCAGCAGAGTTGGCCTCATGGCCACATGATGTTCTTTCAAATCTCAGGTGAGTAGAGCAATATTTAGGGCAAGTTGCTGGAAAGAGAAGACATGGGAAGTGGTTCAGTCACTCCCCCAGGCCCCCTAGAAGATGTCCCTGAGACAAGCAAGCAGTGTAGAGCTGTGAATGGCTTTCTAAATTCCCACGCATAAACCCATACAGAAAAGTACATGAATCACATGTGTGCCACTGGATGAATGATCACAAAATGAAGTTTGAAGTTTCACTTTAAGTCTCATTCTTGAATCCCTTTTAGTTCTTCACTCTTGTTTTTCCTCCTCCTTTCCTTCTTCCTTTTAACTTAGGTTTTGTTTAAAAATGTTTTGTTACATTTTATTTTGTTGTTGTTCAGTCGCTCAGTCCTGTCTGACTCTTTGTGACCCCATGGATTGCAGCACCTCAGGCTTCCCTGTCCTTCACTGTCTCCCGGTGTTTGCTCAAACTCATGTCCATCGAATCGGTGATGCCATCCAATCATCTCATCCTCTGTCATCCCCTTCTCCTCCTGCCCTCAATCTTTCCCAGAATCAGGGTCTTTTCCGAAGAGTTGGCTCCTCACATCTAGTGGCCAAAGTATTGGAGCTTCAGCTTCAGCTTCAGCGTCAGTCCATTCAGTGAAAATTCAGGGTTGATTTCCTTTAGGATTGGCTGGTTTGATCTCCTTGCTGTCCAATGGACTCTCGAGTCTTCTCCAGCACCACAGTCCAAAAGCATCAATTCTTCGGTGCTCAGCCTTTATGGTCCAACTCTCACATCCATACATGACTACTGGAAAAACCATAGCTTTGACTAAATGGATGTCACAACTATACTGACCTTTCATTTGAGCTACCTCAAATCCTTTCTGGAACTGGAAGGGATGAGAGTAAATATGCAAAAAGATGAATGAGTGTCTGGATAAATACACAGTTCTCTGAGATGACTGGGAAGCTGGTCCACCCAAAGTCACTAGTCCTGAGGACCATGACTCCATCCTAGACATGAGGAAAGGCTTCCCGGGAGGGATGGGCGATCAGAGCAGGAGAAAGCCAGGGGGAATCCTTGTTCAGTCCTGACACCAGCTCTGACATCAGCTCCCTCCTCCTTGTCACTTGTCACCTGGGTCTCCACTCAGCCTATTAACCACTTGCCACTTCCTTCTAGGTTCCAGCTGTAATAATCTCCATCATGGCACTTCTGTCTTCAAAATCCTCTGCTGTCAGGAGCAAAGCTTAGTTATGTCCCTTAATTTGTCAGCAGGGAAATGACTGATGCCAGAGAAGACAGCCTGTCATTCCAAGGACTCAGGTGATGGCTCTGACGATGGAACCCAGTCACTACTGTCATTTACCCTTGTTTTCCCCTCCGAGTAGTAACCACAGCTTCATTAATGAAGACCAGCAGCTTGTTCAGCTGCCTTATTTCTTATGCAAAAGCTGACCAGAAGGCCGTTTTAAGAATAAAAAGGTGTGGGGTAACAGAAAATGCAGGATTCTAATCTCAATGTTTGACCGAGACGTCTCTGGAATTCAGTTTCCTTTTCTAGAAGAGTGTAGATTTAAACTAGATGAGGTCTAGGGTCCTTTCCAGATCTTGGCTTCCCCCCAATACCTCCTCAAAAGCATATGGTTTGGGTGAGCAGTATTGTGAGGACCCTGACCACTTTTAAGTGACAAAAGTGGTTCTGGAGAATAACACATGTATAAGCAATTGTTTGAATGAAAGAAGAAACAACCCCAATTCTTTCTGATACTGATTTTATTTAGAAAAGTTTATAGATTTATTTCCTTTTTGCACAAGTCCTTAAAAGGAGGAATGGGAACCTCGCCATGAAAATGTCTCAGTTTCTTAACAGTAGCTGCCGTGACCTTTCAAGGTACAGGATTGAATAGATGGCCTAGAAACACAAGTTGGGAGTTTTTTGAAGCAAACGAGGAGCAGAATTACAGAGGCCTCAGCTCAGGCAAGCCATCTGAAGGGGCTCCAATTTGAAATGCTCTTTTTAGGTCCTACTATGGAACTGAGTTGCTGAAGGCTCCAAGTGCAATGAAACCTCTGAAGAGCTAACTATTTATGACAGTCTGTTATTCTGTGAAAAAATCTGGGTCTGGGACTTGTCCAGACCCAGCCCAGCGACTCCCATCCTGCAAGAGCCACCACTTCCCCAGCCAAGTCTAGAAGGAGCCTGGTTCCCTCTTTGCACCTGTGTGGTGAGAGAAGGCCTTCTCTGGTCTTGTTTACCATTTATATATAATAAATAACAACGATAATAAATTAAGCTGGAGGCTGTCAAGTCTGGGTACTGATGTATGTGGTGCACAGTATGGAGTCAAAGGGTCTGAAATTGGTCAAAATTAGGGTGTTAATCACTCAGTCATGTCCAGCTCTCTGCAATTCTATGGGTTATAGCGTGCCAGGCTCCTTTGTCCATAATATTCTCTGGGCAAGAATACTGCAGTGGGTAGCCAATCCCTTCTCCAGGGGATCTTCCTGACCCAGGAATTGAACCTGGATCTCCTGTATTACAGGCACATTCTTTACCATCTGAGCCACTAGGGAAGCCTGAAATGAGTCAAGGCAAATGCAAATATGAACTGTGAACAAAAATTTCCCACCTCCTTCTATCCCTTCTCTCCTCCCTCCCTCCTTTCTTTCTTCTCCTTTATCAGATGGAATGGGATGAAAATTTATGATTTTTTCACAGAAAAACAGACTGTTATAAATAGTTAGCTCACGTAATGTCCCCACTTTATGGATAGGAAAACTGATACCCAAAAGGGAACAGGACTTACTAAGGTCCAGATTCTGGGCCCCTGGCTGTCCCTGACTGTCTTATACATGTTAGTCTAGCTAAAAGCATCTTCTTGCTCCTTTTTGGGTTGTACACAGAGAGACATTTGTAGTGGGAATGATGAGCCAGGCAAGTTTCTCAAAGTGGGGAGCAGGAGAAGAATAGGGCTCCTCAGATTGAGCCCATGTGCTCCTGTGTTTTTGTGTAAACTTCAATCATGTAGGGCTTTCAAACCAGACCTGTTCGTTCGTGTCATAATTAAGGAAAACAGCTGCTCTCTCTCCCTGCGCTCATCTCTGACCTTTAATTAGGTGTGGTGACGCTCTGGAAGCTGTTCTAGCCATGAGGACCAGGAACTTGCTAGTTTAATCATTTCAAAGGCTGCTCTGTTTTATTATGGTATAAAATTTGGAAGTCTCGCATTAAAATGTACAATTAAATGTAACTCAAATAAATTGCTTTAGGCCAAAGAGAACTTTTCCCTTCTTCTTCTAGCTCTGTCCCCTTCCCACTCCTGTCTGTTGACTATTTTAAAACTCCCTGAATAGCTTTGAGGGAAATGGAGGATGGGGCTCTTTGAAAAGCAGTGTTTAAAAAGACATTTGGCAGCCTTGCTGGAGTCAGTCTGTAGATTCAGAGACAGCTACTGGTTAGGCTCACACTGTCCTCTTGGCGTGACTTAAGGCTGCCAGGACAACAAAGCAGAGGCTGAGGCCTCTTGGTCCAGGTGGGCTAGTCTGACAAAGTAAATGAAACTGTAGCCACCACCAACCACCCTCCTGGTTTGCAGTCAGCTATTGAAGCCCAGATCTCTCAGCCGGACATACAAGGGCTTCACGATTGACAACCAGCACCCTTCAAACAGTACCCTTTCCTGCCTTTGATCACCCCGTGGCCCTTGTCTGGAATGCTTCCTCACCCCCTTCAAACCCTTGCAGAACCCCATTCACTCTCCGAAGCCTGCAACCCCCTCGCCATGGCTTCCTTGATCTGTCTTGGCTGGGGAACCTTGCCCTCTTCTGTCCTTTCCGGACACTCCGCTTGCATGAGGTCAGGACCTGTTTTAGTTTGGGATGCTTTATGGTGGCTGTTTCTGTGTCTCAGGCCCCTGAGATTGGCCTCTCAGGAAGTGGCCTTGAAGGTCATTCCAGTTTGTCTCTGCAGACAGTTTGTCCCTACAAGTGCCTACCAGGAGCTCAGCTGATGGCCACAAAGGTTTGCTGGGACGTCTGTTCATCTGGACTGTGAGCCTAACCTATCCCTGTGGTCATACCTGCACGACTCACTTAGCAAAAGAGCGTTTCACTCGAGGGCTGGTCCTGAGCAATGGAGGTCCCTCCTGAGAAATACTGAGCCCTCGATCATAGGGGCCGGCATGGAGGATGGGGTCTTTAAAATATGGGGAATTTAAGGAATGTTTTCTTCAATGTAAAAATCATCAAGTCAATTACAGAAAATGTGGAAAATTACAGAAGACAAAAAATTATAGGGGAGGGAATGATGGCTCATATGCTCGTCACCCAGAGGCAGGTCAGTCTCTCTCAAAGGCCCAGACATGTCTGCTGGGTGAAGTGAGCTGAGTTCCGGCCAGAGCAGAAGGGTGCGTTCTGTGACCTGTCCACGTCCATCTGAACCAGGAACCAGCTTCCTTAGTCTCTATATTTATCTTTGATAATGTTTTCAGAGAGGCCTAATTTTAATTGCATAGAGAAATATCTCACCAGTTAAACAATGATCTTCAATTCTGTCCAGCATAATTCAGTATGAGAATTGTTCACACATATATATTATATACATATGTGTATCTCATATCTATATCTATACAGATATGAGATATAGATATAGTTGTTGTTGTTTAGTTGCTAAGTCATGTCTGACTCCTTGCAGCCCCATGGACTTGTGTCCATTGTGTCGGTGATGCCGTCCAACCATCTCATCCTCTGTCATCCCCTTCTCCTCCTGCCTTCAGTCTTTCCCAGCATCAGGGTCTTTTCCAATGAGTTGGCTCTTTGCATCAGGTGGCCAAAGTATTGGAGCTTCAGCTTCAGCATCAGTCCTTCCAATGAATATTCAGGGTTGATTTCCTTTATAATTGACTGGTTGGATCTCCTAGCAGTCCAAGGGACTCTCAAGAGTCTGCTCCAACACCACATTTCAAAAGCATCAATTCTTTGGCTTTCAGCCTTCTTTATGGCCCAACTCTCACATCCACACATGACTACTGGAAAAACCATAGCTTTGACTAGATGGAACTTTGTCTAGATGGACCTTTGTCAGCAAAATGATGTCTCTGCTTTTCAATATGCTGTCCAGGTTTGTTACAGATTTCTTTCAAGGAGTAAGCATCTTTTAATTTCATGGCTCAAGTCATCATCCTCATTGATTTTGGAGCTCAAGAAAATAAAGTCTGTCACCGTTTCATTTTTTCCCCATCTATTTGCCATGAAGTGATGCCATGATTTTAGTTTTTTAAATGCCGAGTTAAAAGCCAGCATTTTCACTCTCCTCTTTCACATTCATCAAGAGGCTCTTTAGTCCCTCTTCACTTTCTGCCATGTGCATCTCTAAGTGACTTGAAAGATAAAAGTGTACACCCATGTTAATTGCACCATTATTCATAATAACCAAAAGGGAGAAGCAACCCAAATGTCCAAAAGCACAAATGCTGTATGACACAACTTATGTGAAGTGCCTAAGCATTCATATTCATTAAGGTAGAAAGTAGAATGGTGGTTGCCAGGGGTTAAGAGAGGGAGGCATGGGGAGCCAATGCTTCATGGGTACAGAGACTCGGTTTGGGGCAATTCAAAATTTTAGAGATGGATCGTGATGATGGTTGCACAATAATATGAATATGCTTAATGCCACTGAACTGTACCCCTAAAAATGGTTAAAATGCTAAGTTTTATGTTATACGTATTTTACAACACAAAAAAAGGAATTTTCCTATCAAATTATGTGAGACAGAGTTGAAGATCCTTGTTTAACTGGTGAAATGTTTTCCTATGCAATTAAAAATGAGGCCTTTTTGAAAAAGATAAACACAGAGACCCAGTCTAAATGAGCTGGTTCCTGGCTCACCCAGTGTGGACAGGTCATAGAACCAACCTTTCAAGTCATTTGGATAAATATATATAAGCTTCCCAGGCTTAGCAGTAAAGAATCTCCCTGTGACACAGGAGACATGCAGAGGACCTGGGTCCCACCCCTGGTTGGGAAGATCCCCCTGGAGAAGGAAGTGGCAGCCTACTCCAGTATTCTTGCTTGAGAAATCCCGTGGACAGAGGAGCCTGGCAGGCTACAGTTCATGGGGTCACAAAGAGTCGGACACAACTTAGTGACTAAACAACAACATGTACGTGTGTGTGTGTGTGTGTGTGTGTGTGTGAAATTGCTGGGTCATACAATAATGCTGTGTTTAATTTTATTTTATACTGTAGTACAGTTGATTTACAATATATCAGTTTCTGGTGGTCAGCAAAGTGATTCAGTTATTCAAATAGATATATCTATTCCTTTTCAGATCCTTTTCCTATATTGTTTACTACAGAGTACTGAGTAGAGGTCTTTGCTTTGTTTAATTTTTAAGAAGCCACCATGTTTTTATATACAACAGTAGCACCATTTTTACATTCCCACCAGCAACACACAAAGGCTCCAATTTCTCCACATCCTCCTCAACGTTTACTAGGTTCTATTTTGGGGATAGTAGACAGCCTAATGAGTGTGAAGTGATACATATGGTTTTGGTTTGCAATTCTCTGATGACTAGTGATGTTGAGCATCTACTCATGTGCTTGTTGGCCAGTTGTATATCTTCCTGGAGAAATACCTACTCAAGTCCTTTGCCCATGTTTTAATTGGGTTGTTTGTTTATAAGATTGCTTTTTCATGTGTGAAATCCTCTCTCCTCCACCCATTGCTTCCAGGCTTGACAGCCTCTGACCAAACAGCCTCCTTGGGACACTCATAACTCTAAACACATCATCATCATCATCATCATCAGGAACAGAACGCGAGGATAAAGAACCACCCCATGACACCTGGAGAACTACCACTAATAACCAGCTATGGATGGAGATGAGTCTGGGAGTTGTCACCGAGGATTTTAAAAGGCAACTTTCAGAACCCTCCCACACCGGTGAGAATGTAAATTGGTGCAGCCACTATGGAGAACAGTATGGAGGGTCCTTTAAAAACTAAAAATAGAGTTACCATATGATCCAGAAATCCCACAGGCGTATATCTGGACAAAACTCTGATTGGAAAAGATACACGTACCCCTAAGTTCACACCTGCATTCTTTACAGCAGCCAATATGTGGGAGCAACTTAAACGTCCACCAACAGAGGGATGGATAGAGATGTGTTATATATACAATGGGATGCTACTCAGCCAGAAAACAGAATGAGATGTGCCATCTGCAGCAACATGAATGGATCTAGAGCTTATCACACTAAGTTCAAGGAGATCCAACCAGTCCATTCTGAAGGAGATCAGCCCTGGGATTCCTTTGGAAGGAATGATGCTAAAGCTGAAACTCCAGTACTTTGGCCACCTCATGCGAAGAGTTGACTCATTGGAAAAGACTTTGATGCTGGGAGGGATTGGGGGCAGGAGGAGAAGGGGACGACCGAGGATGAGATGGCTGGATGGCATCACCGACTCGATGGACGTGAGTCTAAGTGAACTCTGGGAGTTGGTGATGGACAGGGAGGCCTGGCGTGCTGCGATTCATGGGGTCACAAAGAGTCGGACACGACTGAGCGACTCAACTGAACTGAACTGAACTAAAGGAAGTCAGACAGAGAGACAAATATCCTATGATATCACTTACATATGAATCTTAAAAAATGAAACAAATGAACTGAGTTACACAACAGAATCAGACTCACAGAAATAGAAAACAGATTTAGGGTTACCAAAGGGGAAAGAGTGGGGAGAGATAAACTAGGAGTCTGGAATTAACAGATACACACTACTATATATAGAATAGATAAACAGTAAGGACCTACTACATAGTACAGGGAACTATATTCAAGAACCTATAATAAACTATGATGGAAAAAAATAAGGTGACTTTCTACTTGTTTGTCCCATTAACTTGTTTGTCCTACTCCGTGTATTTTAAGCATTTTATTCTTCCTTCATGAGGCTGGTGTACGATTCTTTAAATGGCCCAAATCCTGACACTTTGGGACAAGTAGGAAGATTATAAAGTCATTTTCTTAAAGACTATCCTTTCTCTGAGAAGTAAAAAGCAGCTGTCCTGTAAGAAGGGGAGGATGCGGAGGAGAGAAGGGCCCTCCCAAGCACTGAGCACCTCCTGTGATCAGGACTGAGCTGGGTGCTTCACCCATGATTTTTCTTCTCATCTGAGTTCACACACAGAGACAAGGAGGCATGGAGAGGCGACTGACTTACCAAGGGCCCAGTCAGAGAAGACAGGCAGGGGTGGAAGGCACGCCAGCAGCCTGAGCCCTTTTCTGTGGCAGCAAGAAAAGGGTGCAGCTGTGGTCCCTGGTGCAGGGACCATACCTGAAGCTAGTGTCAGGAACCGGTTTCAAGAAGAAGATGTAATTTGTACTATCTCTCTCTTCACAATCCCACTCTCTCTGCTGGACATTTCCACTCAACCGCTGATGCATTCAATCCTCTGTCACCCCCCCCAAAGCCCCATGTCCCCTCCAGGACGGGCCGTTTGTCCCACCCTTCTCTCCGGGACCCCGCTTCCTGCATCTGCTCTGGTCCTGCACACTACCGCCATGTCTACGGCCCCATCCGTCAACCGCCGCCCCCATCTTAATGCTCCATCCTGCTGCTCAGCACTCCTACCTTCCTTACTGCTTTCTGGTCCCTCTGCTGGGCTGCTCTTCCTCTCTCTGCCTCAATAATATTGCGGAGCCCCAGACTGCCTTTCTGAACCCCTTCTTACCTTCTTACTCTGCACCCAGACCCCTGAGAATCTGATGCCGGCCGCAAGCTGTCTCCCTAGAAAAGTGCTTCTGCACAGCACATGCTTCGACAGGCCACCTCAGGGGGTCACAGGTGGCCCCTCCCTCTCGTCCTCTATGTGTAGAGCCTGCTTGAATGGCTGGGGTTCTTGGACTCCACATCCAGCACCTTTTCTGGACAGTGTCCTTATTGACAGTTCCTCACATCTCCATCCCCACCCAGACCCTTCCCCTGAGCTCAGACCCTGATCTTGGACTCTGCTGGACAGTCCACATTGTGGTCCCTTAGGGCTCAAATACAGTCTGTCCAGGTGACTCTGCCATCTCCCCACACGCCCTTCCCTGTGTTTCCTCCTCTTAACAGAACTCACCATCCACGCAGTCACTCATGCTGAATACCTGCACGTTTTCCTTCACGATTTTTTTCTCTTTCATCACCTATGGCATGGACTGCTACGAGTTCTTCAGGGGCTGCTCACCCCTACTTCCATAGTTATAAGAGCTTTGCTTTTATACATGGCACTCAGCTCAACACTGCATTTCCCTTACAAGTAGCGGCAGCCACGCAACTAAGTTCTGACTGATGGAACGTGATCAGAAGTGGTATGTATAGCCTCTAGGTCATTTCTGTAAAGAAAAGGAGTGAGTCCTTCACTTCCTCTTTCCTTGCTTTTCCTTTCGCTGGAATATGAATGTGAAGGCTGGAGCTGGAATGAGATGGCAACCATGGTTTGAGATGGGAATTCCATCTCAATCAGATAGATGAGAACCCAGTACCTGAGGCAGCACCATTCCAGCTCTAGATGGAAAATAAGCACTCATTTAAACTCTTGATTTTTCGGACTCACTTTGTTGTCATCTTACCCATATAGTAACAGCTCTCACATAACCACCATAACCAATCCATCACTATGTTTAACTCCTAATATAACGTTTGATTCAGGCTTCTCTCTCAGTCCTTGTCTTGTCTTAGCTCAGGCTTTCACTGTCTCCCCTCTGAGCTATTTCTATAATTGTTCTCATGTCTCCAGACCCCTACCCCCTCCTCTCATGCAATCCATCTTCTGTACTGCTGCCAGAACTGTCCATCCTCTGCATCAGTGATCCTTGACCTCAGCACTCTTGACATCTCAGCCTGGATAGTTCTTTGTTGTAGGGGTACTGGCCCATGTCTGGGAAGATGTTTAGCAGCATCTCTGACCTGTACTCACTAGATGCTACTTGCATTCTCCAAGTTGTGACAACCAAAAATGTCTGTAGTCATCACCAAATGTCTCCTGGGGAGCAGGGTGGCAAAATCACTCTTGGTTGAAAACCACTGCTTGACCCCAAGCTGATAAATCTCTCCTTGACCAAACACTTCCATGACCCTCCACGGCCCGTGGAATGAGTCTGCTGGTGGGACCCTGCACACAGCACACTCTGCTTTTTTCCCAGATAGTGCTGCCACAGAACCCTCACGCACACCTTGCCTGTGGTGTATTTGCTACAACTTGGATATGCCATGGTCTTTGGTGCCTGCGTGCCTTTGCAAATGCTATTTGTTCTTCTCAGAGTGCCCAAAGGCCTGACCATCCTACCAGGCTTAGACCAAGAGTCATCTCCTAGGGGAAGCCTTCCTCTTGCAGCTCAGGCAGGCTGGGCAGCTCCCTTGTGTGGCCCCACCTCACACAGGCCTCATGCTCAACTGTGACTGTTCATGTGTTTGAGTCCCTTTCAGACAAATTCATTTCTGTATGTGGGCCCCTGGCCAGACCTGCTTTTCACTGAACACTCAGTTTGCTGAGTGAATGCTGGGGCTCCAAGCTGAACAACCAGGATGGTGGAGGGAAGTGACTGTGTGATGTGTCCAAAGGGGTAGGAGAGGAGGGGGCTCTGGAGAGGGGTGAGCCTGCTCACGGGCCCCAAGCATCCAAGGGGTTGGCCCATGGGTGACAGCAGGCATGATGGGGCCTGAAGCAGGGGAGAGAACCATTGGTAGAGGGCCCAGGGAGATAGGTCTCAATGCAACAAAATGAAACATTAAAAATAGAATTCTATTTTTATCTTTTAAAATAGTCATTCTCATGATCAATTAGATGCAATTCAAGGATGTATGTTTATTTAAAATTTTAAAATTGTAGTATAGTTGATTTACAATATTAAGTTTCTGATGTACAGTCCTCTGTGCTCTCCAGCTGGTCCTTGTTGGTTATCTATTTTACACATATTAGTGTGCATATATTAATCTCAGCCTCCTAATTTATCTCGCCCTTCACCTCCCTTTCCTCTTTGGTAGTCATAAGTTTGTTTTCTGTGTTCGTGTGTCTCTTTCTGTTTCAGAATTAACTTCCTTCGTGTATTTTCTTAAGAGAAACGTAAAACAATACACGGTGATAAAAAACCCTCCTTCACCATTGCTCCCTGTTCCCCACTACTGTGGCAATTTTATACGTATCCTTCTAGATCTTTTTCTATGTGTTTATATATGAGATGTAGACAAAGTATGTTTTAACATGTATGTATTAATACACACACAAATACAGATGTATAGCTGGTTGAAATTTTCTCTCACCTGCACTGTCCTCTGTTGTTCCTCCTTGTATGTGTTGGTTTTTTATAAAGCAGAGTAAGTAATCAGAGACAGGTGGTGGCTGCATCCCAGTCCTGTTATGAAAGGCTGTCCAGGTGAGCAAAAGCGATGCCTGTCTTTGGGATTCACTGCTCTGAGGAAAAACCTAAAATTCCTCCTTCAGGGAGAAGCCAGGGCTGTGGGAATGAGCTTGGAACCACAGCATGCCTCTGGAACTCAGGGGCCACGGCCTTCTCTGTCTTCAAGACAGCTGGGCCGCTGGGAGGGGACGAACAGGTGAGGGCTGAACAGGGCCACCTTGGAAAGGAGAGAAGTAAAGGGACAGGCCCTGGATGCCCATGCCAGGCTGAGCCCATAGGCACTGAAGAGCCATGCAGTGGGAAAACCGAAGTTTTTGAGTGATCGTGATCAACAGAGTGTTTTCCTAAAACCAATTAGTGCAATCATGCACTTTCTTGGTGGCTCAGATGGTAAAGAATCTGCCTGCAATGCAGGAGACCCCGGTTCTATCCCTGGGTTGGGAAGATCTACTGAAGTAGGGAATGGCAACCCACTCCAGTATTCTTGCCTGGAGAATTTCATGGACAGAACAGCCTGGCAGGCTCCAGCCCATGGGGTGCAAAGAGTCAGGCATGACTGAGCAATAACACACTATATATTAGTCTGCTGAAAACATCATATATTTTTCTTTCTTAGCAAATAGAGATGAACCCCATCTTTTAAATTAGCTGCTTGGTATGACTGAGCGACTTCACTTTCACTTTTCACTTTCATGCATTGGAGAAGGAAATGGCAACCCACTCCAGTGTTCTTGCCTGGAGAATCCCAGGGACGGGGGAGCCTGGTGGGCTGCCGTCTATGGGGCCGCACAGAGTCGGACACAACTGAAGCGACTTAGCAGCAGCAGCAGCAGCAGGGGTGTCAGGATGCGTGGAATCATTGTCTTATGGATGGACATCTGCACTGCTTACAACGATCTATTATTGCCAACAATGCTGCATGGACCCATCTTGAACATGCAGCTTCTTGCCCATACAGTTTCCCATCTGTGTATGTAGCATTGATGCTGGTAAATAGATTTACACATTTTGAATTTTGGTACCTACTGCTCCACCAATTTATATTCCCATCAAAGTGCATAAGACCACACACATCTTTCCCACGCCTAAGTGTCTTCATGTTTTTTATTCTGCCCAACTACCAGGGGACTTCATTGTGTGGTAATGACCTCCCCACCCTGGAAGCAGACCAAGCACAGTTATAACTTCATCTCTTGAGGTGGAGGTGGAGGGGCTTCCTCCCCAGGGGGGAGGCTAGATCACATGGCCCCCAATTCCCTGGCTTCTGTGCTTGTTCCTCAAATTAGAGAATCATGTGTGGGTGGGAGGGCAGAGTTCCCTGAAACTCTGAGACAACCTGGCCCTTCTGGTTCTCCCAGGGGGGCTGGAGAGTGAGCTCTGAAGTTTACAGGGCCTGCAGGGAGTGAATCAGGCTTTTACTTTCACCAGTAATAGATCTCACTTCTGGGGACTGGCTTGGATCATTTCGCTTTCCCTGTCGCAGAGAATATGCCTCCCCATGAAAAAGAGGGCCTCAGTGAGCAGAAACCCAGACGTCCCGTAGCTAGACCCCCCCACACACTCTCTTTTTTAAAAATTGAAGTATAGTTGATTTACAATATTGTGTCACTTTCAATTGTATAGCAAAGTGATTCGGTTATATGTACGTGAAGTGAAAGTCACTCAGTTGTGTCCGACTCTTTGCAACCCCATGGACTATACAGTCTGCGGAATTCTCCAGGCCAGAATACTAGAGTGGGTAGCTATTTCCTTCTCTAGGGGATCTTCCCAACCCAGGGACTGAACCCAGGTCTCTCGCACTGCAGGCAGATTCTTTACCAGCTGAGCCACCATGGAAGCCCAAGAATACTGGAGGGGGTAGCCTTATCTCTTCTCCAGGGGATCTTACATATTCTTTTTTCTCAGTTATTTTCTATTATAGGTTATTACAAGACACTGAATTTAATTCCCTGTGCTATACAGTAGGTCCTTGATGTTTCTCTATTTTATATACGGTTGTGTGCAACTCTTGCCCACTGTTAATGTGGGAAACAGTCCTCTCCGCACAGCCCAGTTACTGTACTGAAACCTAGGGCTGGTCGTAAGGACAGAGAAAATGATAGAAGTGCTCTGGAAACTGCTTTGTCTGTGAGTACCCATGGGTCCTCCGTGAAACCCGGGAGCCCTGCTGTACTACACCTCCAGCAGTATGGCTTGGACTGTGCCAGTCCTGTCCTCCAAAACCTTTGGGGGCTCCCTACTGTCAGCAGAGGGGCATCCCAACCCTCGAAAAGGCGCCCCAGGCCTCCCCTGTGGGGCCATGAGCACCTTGGGCTCATGCAGTGTTTGACTGTGAGCTCTCTCTCCTTCTTGCTCTGACTCCATGATTTTCCTTAATTGTCTCTGCATTTCCAGATCCAACTCATCTTTCTATTTTTAATTACAAAATTATTTATCTATTATTTTTGCCCCACCGTGAGGCTTGTGGGATCTTAGCTCCCCAAGAAGGGATTGAACCTGGGCCAAAGCAGTGAAAGCACCGAGTCCTAACCACTGGGCAACCAAGGAATTCCCTCTGCTCATCTTTTTAGGTCACTTATTACATGAAACTCAAGTCCTATCCCTTCAAATGCACCCAGAGGTATCAACCTTATCCCAGGGAAGCTTCTATCAGTGACCTTCTGTCAGGGGCCTCCCCTTCGAATCCTTACTCTGCACCAATCACCACACAGTCACACTTCTATCTATAGTATTATGTGTATCTAAGCATACAATGTGGTGGAAATAGCATACAACAAAGAATCTAAGGTATGGATTTTAGATTCGCCACTTAGTAGGTGGCCTTGGGGAAATTAGTTAACTGCCCAGGGCCTCAGTTTTTCTATCTGTAAAATGTGGGCAATTACTCCCACTCACAGGTTTATTTGGTAATCATTGGTTCTTGGCCATGTCTATGTGTATGCACACGAGTGTGTGTGTGTATTGACTTCCTAGGGGACGTTTGGCACTGGGTAGAGACATTTTTGGTTGTCACAACTTGGGACGGATGTTTTTGGTGTCTAGTGGGCAGAGGTCTTGCACGCATGGATGCAAAGTTGCTTCAGTCATGTCTGACTCTTTGAGAACCCATGGACTGTAACCCACCAGGTTCCTCTGTCCATGGGATTCTCTGGGCAAGAATACTGGAATGGGTGGCCATGCCCTACTCCAGGGGATCTTCCTGACCCAGGGATCAAACCAGCGTTTCCAACAACTCCTGCACTGGCAGGCGGGTTCTTTACCACTAGCGCCAACCAGGAAGCCCCAGGTAGAGGTCAGGGATGCCTAAGCATCCTACAATACATAGGACAGCTTCCATGGCAAAGAATCCTCTGACCCAAAATGTCAATAGTGGTGAAGCTGTGAAACCCAGTGTAGACAAAGTAATGCATAAATGCAATAAACGCCTGTGCGCTTTCTGGTTCACAGTAGGTGCTCACTGAATGGCGGGAAATGTTTCTGATTCATCCCTGTCTTGTCCAACAGCTCCCAGGACGGGGCTTAGCACAGGGCAGCTGGGTGTCAGGACTGGGAAGGGAGGAAAGAAAGTAAAGAGGGAATATTCTTTTTCTTGTAGATTCTAAGGAAAGGCAGCTGAAGACTCAGATTTGGGGCTGTGGAGGTTCCAGGGGAGTAAGGGTTTCGGGGGGAGTTCTCCACATGGACTATTATTTGGAAGGGAGGCTGGTGGCTGAAGAGGACAGCTGGGAGCTGTGTGGGGATCCCCTCCAAGTTCTGCCTGCCCCTCTTGGGCCAGTATGACTTAATGGACTGGGTACTTTTTGTTTCTGGCTCTGAATCATGGGGCCATGGTGAAGAGGCATGCGGCATGATTCAGGTTGAAGGGCTTGACCATGGCAAGCCACCCAAATGACTATTTCAATAATAACACTACGCACTTTTATGTTTTCCTTTCATCACAGATCTCAAAGCACAGTGCAAACATTAATTAAGACTCTCGGCATCCCATGAGGCACTGTGTGTAAATATCGCTCTCCCCACTTGGCTGCGAGGGTAACTTGCGCCCAGGAGGGCAGGTGGCTTAGTCCAGTGTGGCTCATACCTTGTTGAGGCTCCACCTTGGAGAAGCTGGGGCCTAACAGCCTCCCCACCCCTCCAACTATGACTTCTTTCTTCCTTTCCCAGGCCCTTGGTGATACTATGCACAGAAATGGTTTCTTACCCTCCCACTTGGGGCAGCAAGTTGATGGCTCCAATGCAGAGGTGCGGGACATAGGGAGACCCTCACTCTGACAGGTCCCCTGACTGCCCTGTGTACCCACTTCTGCGAGGGGCAGTGAGGGAACAGAGGATGATGTCAGAAGGGAATTGAAACACTGTTTTTAGGAGTAACACCCTGGGGGTAACTTGCCTCAGAATTTTCCCAAAATGTTAGCACAGGGTCAACTGGGTTAAGCAAATAAGAGGGTTCCTTGTATTATTCTTGCAAATGTTCTGTAAACTTGAAATTACTTCTGAGTAGAAGGTTTAAACGGAAAAGACAGATGCTTTTTCTAGAGCCACAGCCCTTTCTTAGAACCGCAGCAGCCAATGCCACTGAGAGTCCAAAAGAAACACTGGGGAAATAGAGACAAGAGGAAAACGTGTTCAAAAAAACAAACAACGCTCCCTTCCCACCCCGGTTCCCGGGCCAAAAAAACAGCACAACATCTGGCAGAAGGAAACCCCCTCCCCTGAGCGCGGCAGGCTTGCCTCCCCGGGGGGATGCCGCGCCGCTGTCCTCGCACGTCGGGCGCTGCAGTGGCGCGCGCGCCCCTCCCTGCCACCGCGCCGACACTGCCCCTGGCGGTGACTCACGCCGGGCAGCCCTTAAATACGCGGAGGACCCGGGAGCCGCACTCATGCTGCAGCCTTGAGCCGCCCCACGTCCTCCTCTCCGGCTCCCTCTGGTCGACGGCAAGCGGGCGGGCGGGCGCCGAGCTGCTGGTAAGTAGGAGGGTTGGCCCCCTGCCTCCTCCCTCCCTCCTACCGGACTGGAAGGACCCCGGCTACCCACCCCCCTTTCTGCTGACCCCGCTCCCCCGGGGAAGAGTCCAGAAGAGGCAGGGCTGGCGTGGTGCCTGAGGATGCTCTCAGAACGCGCCTCCCTACTGCCCAGGAGCCTGGGGCCACAGCCCGCCTCTCCTGATCCCTGACCCGCCTGTGGCTCCACTTGTCCTACCCGTCCCTGATGTCGACCTGAGATGCTGAGAAGATGTTTTAGGTTGGCAAGACGCGTGGAAAGTTGACTAAATTATCACACCAGTTACCCAGCAAGTGTACCTCTTTCAGGATACTAGCTCCATCGGGAGAAGAGTTTTCTCTTTTTTAAGTTTCAGATGATTCAAACCCAGGTCCTCTTCTTCAGCACTTACTATGGTGGCCACCAGTGGTCCATGGTGAATTTGGGTCTCTCAGGGATTGCTGGGGGCTCCCCCGGCAAGAACTGTCCTCTTTTCATAGACTGACTCACAGTTGCTACGAAAGCAGCTTCAGCAGATGTTCTGGTGTCTGGTTTGGATTCCAGTTTGGAATTCCGCTGTGGAATCAGAGTTTTTCTGGATGCTAAGTTTGTGTGTGGCTTAGGCCACGTCCCCCTCTTGTCTTGCCGCTAAAGGCTCTGGGCGGAGAGAGTCAGGGCTGAAGATGGATTTGTGATGAGGGTGGTTTGCATTTAAGACTGTGACTGTTGTACCTTTACCAGCTTCTCTCCTCACACATAGAGGCAGAAGTGGGGCCAAGGAACCAACTGTGGGAAACCAGAACTTCTCTAGAGTTTCCCAGCCATGCTGAGTGCCAGTCTACGTCCAGGGCCAGACGCGTGACCTCCGAGCGGGCTGGGACTCTCTCTTGGATGACACATCACTCAGACTGAAGGTGCTAGACTGAAATGCTCTGGCTTCTCCTTTAGGATTATATCACCGTAGCTCAACTGGCTCCATAATTTAGAGCTTCTCTAATGGCTGCCACTTCTTACACTCTGCCTCGATGGAACATCTGGGGCACATTCAGGGCCAGACCGTCCTATTTGCCTGTGGTCCTGAGTCAGCCAGGCAGGCTCTGTGGGGAGGAGACAAGTATGTGAGAGAGGTCAGGGCCACGGGGAAGGGTTCTGAACAGACCCTGCAGAAGGTCAGGACATGGAAGGCTCTCCCAGGGCTGGAGACACTACTTGGCTTGCTCAGCAAAGGAAGGGGTGGTGGGGTGTGGGTGGAAGTAGATCCAGATGGGGCGAAGTCAGGAGAGCTGGGGTAGAAGCTGTTCTAACTCTCTCCTGCCAGCGCACGCTCCTGGGGCAGTGATCACACATGGCAATTTGCTTCGCTGAGTCCTGACCACCGACGGCCGACTCCAGCTTCCGGTTTCACTGCCTCCCTGGGCTTTGGGAACACGGGATTTAGAAACTTCTTTCAAGATCCTTTGAGGAGAGGTTGATCCATTTTATCAAAGTTGGCCCCCCCCAGGTGTTACCCTGAGAAAGGGGCTGTAGCCCAAGGCTTTTAAAATAAAAGCCCCAAGTAGGAGTGTCTCTTTGGTCTGCTGGCAAGTTTCAGTATCTCCTGCCGCTTCTGCCAACCTAATTACAGTCCTGCTCTGGCCTCTTTAGGAAGCCCTGCCTCCCCTAACCCTGGGGCTGGAAAGGACTGGCTTTTTCTTTCTCATTTTCTTCTTTAAACAAATGAACTGTATGTTGACTTTGGTGGGCCATGAGAGATGGGGTCAATGATTGAACCAGCTGGGGCATGAGGGTGTGGCCCCTCTTCCTTTGGGGTTCCAGGATGTGTTTACGGGTAAAGTCTTGAACCGGGCTGTGTATTGAGATGATGGGATCAATCCCTCTGGTTCCTTCCCTGCACTCCTTCAGGGCAGTCAGGTGAAACTGAGCAAACATAAGCATCAGGGCAGACTTAAGGAAGAACATCTCTCAGACCATGCAGCCTGGGAGTTGGGAGAGGCACTTGACCTTGAACAGTCATGCTGGGCAGCTAGAGGGTGGACTGTAGATGAACCTGAGATCATTGTAGGATGGAGAGAGAGAAGCCACCTCTTTCGGCTTCCAGGTGCTGCCAGACACGTGGTTGATGAGGTCCTAAAGCCTCATGTTAAGGTTCAGGGGGTCACCAAGCATTATGGTTAGATAGAGCCCTGATCTGGGTGTCTGGAGTCTTCCATCGATTATGTGACCTTGGGCAAGACCCCTCATTCCTCTGGGTACCTTAGTTTTCCTCTCTACACATTGACCAGATGGTTAGATCAGATGGGCTCAGAGGACCCTGGTACCTTTGATGCCCTGCCCTCTAAGTATTGCTCCTGGAAGTAGCCTCCACTGCTGGATTCAACTCAGTTCAGACCCCAGATTTATGACAGGGATGGAGAAAGGACCACTGAAGGAAATAGTGACAGAAGGGGCTGGACCAGGTCTGTGGCCTGACCTTTAGCTCCCCCCATTCAGGGTTCAGTCTCTCTTTACTGCTTGGCAGTAAATGATATATATCAGGAGTGTGGGGTCCCAGCTGACCTAGGTCTCTAGTGGTGGTAAGGGCTGTGGACCCCTGTGTCAGCGTCACTTGGGGGATTTGTTAAATGTGCAGGGTCCTGGGCACCCACTCACCCCAGACCTCAGGGTCAGGAGCTCTGTGGGTGGAGCCTCCAGAGATTCTGATTTTACTCAACAGGTGGATAAACAATAATTGTAAGTAACATTTAGTACTCATTTGGGGCCAAGAGCGAGTCTAAGTGCTTTACGTGTAATCCTCAGTGATGTGATGCCGTGAGGTCGATTCTGTTAAGCAAACTTTCCAGGTACTTCCAGACAGTGTTTGTATACTGATTGGGGTCGGGGGTGGTTACCTCATATCAGTGAGATGGGAGGTTAGGATGCAGTGAGCCTCCTAGTGACTTCAGATCCAGTGGACCAGGTTCAGAGGAGCAGCTGGACCGAGGCTGACACTGGCTGAGTCGGGAGAGACAGTACAGCTCCCTCGGTAAATGGGGCAACATTCAGCACAGACGAAGCCACGTTTTGGGAGGCCTCTCTGGGGGAAGGACACAGGCCAGGGAGAGAGATCTCCTGTCTGGGGCTCAGTTTCCCCAGATGGGCTAGGAGGTGGCCTCCCAAAGGTCCCCTCTGAGCTCCCCAATCCATGAAATGGCTATTGGCCATGTGAAAAGGCACCAGTTAACAAGCGGGATTACCCTGCCTGGAAAACTGAAACATGGTGGGCCTGCAAATATGGATATGAGGTCCTCAAGCCTCAGAGAGAAGGTGGCTCTGCTGGTGGTTCCATGCGACCTGTAGGGGGCAGCGGGAATGGCGGGGCTTCAGGCCAAATCTCCATTCTGTCTCTGGGAAGATATCAGAGCTGCCCAGGGGCCTTGGGAGTCTTTACAGGAGGGGAAACTGAGGTCTGGAGAATTCACCTAAACTTACACTCCAGGTTGGAGTCAAGACTGGGTAGCTCATCCGTCTCCGAGGCTCTTTCCAGAATCTTTGCTCCGTGGCATTGAAATAAGAAGGCGTCTCCTCCCATGGAAGCTCGTGTTTAGGGAATGTGAATGATGGTATTAAATCCCAAAGTCTCATCCCACCAGCCAACAAAGCCCAGGGCTTCGAGGCTAATTATGTGTTTGCCCATGAGTCACATAAGCAGTTCTTGCTAAGGCGACCCAGAGCCAGAGCTCTGGGTCCGAGCACTTCTCCTCCTGGGGAGGGACCACGTCAGAGTGCCCAGGTGAGCTGTCTGTCCGTCCTTCTGTGTACTGTGGGCTCAGTGAATTCCCCAGGCCCGCGACAGACGCCAGGCTGGGCCCCCTCCAAGGGCAGGGGCTGGTCGCTGCAGTGACTGAGAATGCGTTTGGCTGCTTGGAGGAGGAAGGTGTAATTAGAGTAGCTTTGTGGGACTTTAACTGGCATTTGTCACAGCTACCAAGCGGCGCAGGGCAGCGTGGGCTATTAGGCTGCTGTGTGCTGGGCTCCTGAGCGCCTCAGGCTGCCACAGACACAGGCCACCCTTACTGGAAATCTAAGGGCCTGCCCTGTGTCCAGCCCTGCTCCTGCGGTCCCTCCCTCCCCGGAGGCTCTGCAGCTGGGTTTGGAGTGGGCTCCCCAGAGGTCCTTTGGAGCAGTCAGTGTCAGCTGCAACAATAACAAGTGCTGGCAATTAGGAGCCCACTGCATGTGGTGCTGGGATGGGCTCTGCAGACAGGATGGGCTCTGCAGACGGGACGGTTTTATGAGGGGGAAAATCTGCAAATTCTTGCAATATTTGTCAAGCTGAGTGTGGTCTGTTTTAAACAACAGTGGCTCTGCTCCTATAAGGGAATTATCTTGTTCTTCTTCCTCCCAAATCACAAGGTACCTCCCCTGGCCCTGGGCCCTTCCTGGGCCTGGTTTGATGCCCCTCCCCAGCTGGGGAGTACAAACTCAGAGAGGTCTGAGATGTGTACCCTGGCCCACACCTTCACTTATAGATGGGGAAACTTGAGAGGCTGCCCTGTGCTCGCCAGGTTATGGGCACTTTAATTTAATCTCTAATACTTGGGCAACAATACCATTTTGAAGTATTCTGGGCACAGAAGCTGAGTACTGCATGGCTCATAACTAGAAGTGACGCTTCGCCTTTGGTAAGTTAGTCCAGGGAGTGGATCTCTCTCACACACATGTCAAGGGGATGGGCAAACACCCACTGCAGTCTGCACGGACTTCCTGGGAGTGCAGACACTATTGTCTTGTATTGTCTTGGTAGATGGCTCTCATGTCCTTGCTCTGACACCCAGCCTTAGAATCCTAACCTCTTGGGGATGAACAGGACACCAGCTGTCATCCAGCTCAATACTCTACCCGGTGTAGGAACCTGTTCTCCAGCATCCTTACCAAGTAGTTGCTCAGTTTCTATTTGAACACTTTCAGTGATGGGGAGCTTACTACCTTATAAGTGTGTCCATTCTGATTCTGACAAGCTGTCTTTGGTGATGAACTGAAATATGTGACCCCATAGCTTCTGCACACTGGTTTGGACCTTGGAGGCCACATGAGTAAGGCTGCTTTCTTTATCCCAAGTCAGCCCTTGACATATATTAAGAAAGTACTTGCAGATTCTTCACATCTCTCCTTCTGGCTATTCATCCACAGTTCCTTCAGTGGGTGCAAGGACGTTCTGGTGTCTGCACCCCTTCACCCTCCTCAAACTCTTCTCCAGAAGTCCTTCAGGAGACCAGTTTATCACTGGTTTTCTTCAAGTTCAGGGTGAAACTGAGATCAGCACTGCTGATGTGGACTGATGAGGGCAGTGTAGAGGAAGACAATCACCTCCTTTGTTCCACACTTAACACTTCTGTTAATGCAACCTACAATCACATTAGCTTTTGTGATCAGTCTTCCTTCTCTGTTACCATCAATTAGAAAGCCCTGACATCTAAGGGTGGATGTTAATTCACTTTTTTCAGTGCCCCCTATCTAAGATGTTAATTTTCTGCTCTCAAGTTCGGGATCTGACATTTGTCTATACAAGTTCATCCTTTTAAGTGTGTCCGTGGCTTATTCTGGCCCCCTTCCTCTACATCTTGATTTCATTAGTCAAGTTGTTATTTTTCTTTCTTCTCTCTACAGTTTTACATACTTATTTGAGTCTTTGAAGTGAAAGCACAGCAGGTCAAGCCTTGGATGGGTTGTGACTAAGGCAACAATCAAGGTCCGGGGTGGGATGAACTTGGGTAAACTTTTTGGGGGACAGGGGAGGCTTGCACTGAGTTCCAGGTAAGGAAGCCTGGACTATTCTGAGTTATGAACCAGACTCAGGACCCCATGAGTTCAGGGGAGCAAAGAGAGGTCAAAGAAATACCTTGTCTAACCAGTTAGTTTATGGCCTTATAGACCATCACTTGAATTCTTTCCTCTGACTCAGGGCTTTTGCTCATTAAAAGGAGAGGCAAGGAGAGGCACTGCATTAACACTCAACGTTCTCATCAGGTATCTGAAGATCTTGGCTTGAGGCTTTAAGCCTCAGTTTCCCTGCTTCCTACATCCCTTAAAATGATGGGAATGCATGATCAGCAGTTCTTAACCCTTTGGGAGTTAAAGACCTCTTTGAACCTCAGATGGAAGTTACAGATGCTCTGCACATACACAGAAATTCTTCATCACTTGACTAAGAATGCCAAGGTTAAAAGCACTTTGAGGCCTTCCTGCCTGCAAGAGTCTATAAGGGCATATTGTGGGTGAGCTTGGCACATGCTCACACATTTTCACAATGCTGTACAGATCACTTCCACAGCCTTTCTCCTATCTGTCCCCTCACAGTGGCCTCAGGTGGGGACAGTGGTTATCAGCATCACTGAGGGTGAGGAAGCTGAGCCTGGAGGCCTCAAACTTCATTCAAGATCTAGCAACCCCATGGACTGTAGCCTACCAGGCTTCTCTGTCCATGGGATTTTCCAGGCAAGAATACTGGAGTGGGTTGCCATTTCCTTCTCCAGGGGATCTTCCTGACCCAGGAATTGAACCTGAGTCTCCCGCATTGCAGGCAGACGCTTTACCCTCTGAGCCACCAGGGAAGCCCCAACAACTAGTTAGTGGTCCTTAAATATTCACATAGGGCCCAACCCCCATGCCCCGTTTCCCACTTTCTATACAGTTTATAGGCCTGAGCTCAAATACCAAAACTTCCATGATTATGGATCCATTCTCAGATCAGTACTGTGTCTGAGGGAATATTTGGGCCTACCTACCACCGTTCAGTGTGTTCAACTCTTTGTGAGCCCCTGGACAATAATCTGCCAGGCTCCTCTGTCCATGGAATTCTCCAGACAAGAATACTAGAGTGGGTAGCCATTCCCATCTCCAGGGGATCTTCCTGACTCCAGGATCAAACCAGGGTCTCCCACATTGCAGGCAAATTCTTTACTGTATGAGCCACCAGGGAAGCCCTCTCAGCTCAAAGTACATCCTAAGTTTTCTGGGACTTACTCAAGGCCACTCAGAAGGCAGACTCCAAACATCAGCTGACCCACAGCAGTCCTTTCAGCGAGATAGGAAGTGGTGTGGATAATTTCCTTTTTTTTGAGAAGGTGGTTTGCATTAAACCGTGATAAACACCTGTGAAAGGTTAACACAGGGCAGGCTGTTGCTGGTGGTGATGGGGCAGGGCGGGGCCCAGGGAGAGCAAAAACCGAGCTTCCCTGCAGTCTTTTCCACCAGATCACTGCATGGTCCTGCTCTGTTGGCTGTCGCAGCTCCTCCCAGCAGCCTCCATGTTCATGGCCTCAGCATCTGCCCCCTCATTCAGGCCTGGTTTATTCTCATTTCCTATTGGTTTCTCCTGAGGAAGCCATGTTCAGCCAGCAAGTCCAGGAACTGAGAGGGACAGAGAGATAGATAAGATACTGTCCCTGACTTAAGGGACTCTTCGGGATGGGGCACCAGCAGCCCTGCCCTTGTGAAGCCTCCTGAGTAGTGAGGAGGCAGACTGGGTCACAGGGGATGCCACATGTGGCCTCTGTGGCTGGGTTAGGAGGGAGGTTGGGGAAACCACTGGCATTGGAGGGTGACTAAAGCCGACTTATGGAATCCTAAGGTGGCGGCATGTGAAGTGTGGGAAAGATTTGGATGAGGATGAAGAGCCCTCTAGGTTGGGGGGATTGCTTGGGCAGCGGCCTGGAAGTAGGAAGGCCAGCGGGGAAGATGAAGAAGCTTACAGATCAAGCTATAGGTAGCATGAGATGGGCACGTGGTCATGGGGTTCAAAGGCAAGCCAGTGTTTGGCACCCAAGGTTGATGCTGGGTTAAAAGCAGCGGCAGTGTTGGTGAGGCGGTCCTGACCCGCGTGCTCTCTCTCCCCTTGCAGAGGCCATGCCACCGAAGCATTACCTCCTTCTGCTGGTGGGCTGCCAGGCCTGGGCTGCGGGTCTGGCTTTTTATGGCTGCCCGAGCGAGTGCACCTGCTCCAGGGCCTCCCAGGTGGAGTGCACGGGGGCACGCATTGCGGTGGTGCCCACCCCGCTGCCCTGGAACGCCATGAGCCTGCAGATCCTCAACACACACATCACCGAACTCAATGAGTCCCCCTTCCTCAACATCTCGGCCCTGATCGCACTGCGGATTGAGAAGAACGAGCTGGCCCACATTGCTCCCGGTGCCTTCCGCACCCTTGGCTCGCTGCGCTACCTCAGCCTTGCCAACAACAAGCTCCAGATCCTGCCTGTTGGCCTCTTCCAGGGCCTGGACAACCTCGAGTCGCTCCTGCTGTCCAGCAACCAATTGGTACAGATCCAGCCGGCCCACTTCACCCACTTCAGCAACCTCAAGGAGCTGCAGCTGCATGGCAACCACTTGGAGTACATCCCTGATGGGGTCTTCGACCACATGGTGGGCCTCACCAAGCTCAATCTGGGCAAGAACAGCCTCACCCACCTCTCACCCCGGGTCTTCCAGCACCTGAGCAACCTTCAGGTCCTGCGGCTGTATGAGAACAGACTCTCAGACATCCCCATGGGCTGTTTCGACGGGCTCAGCAACCTCCAAGAGCTGGCCCTGCAGCAGAACCAGATTGGAATGCTGTCGCCCGGCCTCTTCCACAACAACCGTAACCTCCAGAAGCTCTACCTGTCCAACAACCACATCTCCCAGCTGCCCCCCGGCATCTTCCTGCAGCTGCCCCAGCTCAACCGGCTCACGCTCTTTGGGAATTCCCTGAAGGAGCTCTCTCCCGGCATCTTTGGACCCATGCACAACCTGCGGGAGCTATGGCTCTATGACAACCATATCACCTCCCTCCCCGATAACGTCTTCAGCAGCCTCCGCCAGCTGCAGGTCCTGATCCTTAGCCGCAACCAGATCAGCTACATCTCCCCGGATGCCTTCAATGGACTGGTGGAGCTGCGGGAGCTGTCCCTCCACACCAATGCACTGCAGGAGCTGGATGGAAGCGTCTTCCGCATGTTGGCCAACCTGCAGAACATCTCCCTGCAGAACAACCGCCTTCGGCAGCTCCCCGGAAACCTCTTCGCCAATGTCAATAACCTGTTGACCATCCAGCTGCAGAACAACCAGCTGGAGAACCTGCCCTTGGGCATCTTCGATCACCTGGGGAAGCTGTGTGAGCTGCGGCTCTATGACAACCCCTGGAGGTGTGACTCAGACATCCTTCCGCTCCGCAATTGGCTCCTGCTCAACAAGGCCAGGCTGGGGACAGACAGCCTCCCTGTGTGTTTCAGCCCAGCCAGTGTCCGTGGCCAGTCCCTCATCATCATCAATGTTAATGTTGCTGTTCCCAGTGTCCAGGTCCCAGGGATCCCCGAGGTGCCCAGCTACCCAGAGACACCGACATATCCAGGCACGTCCAGCTACCCCGACACCACCTCCATCTCCTCCGCCACTGACTTCACCAGCCCCACAAAGGACTACACCGATCTGACCACCATTAAGACCCCCGATAGTCGTGACACGGGGGGCATGACCCAGGCCCAGAGTGGACTGGCCATTGCCGCCATTGTCATCGGCATCATTGCCCTGGCCTGCTCCCTGGCTGCCTGCATCTGCTGTTGCTGCTGCAAGGAGAGGAGCCACGCGGTCCTGATGCAGATGAAGGCACCCAATGAGTGTTAGAGAGGAGGGCTGGAGGAAGGGCTAGGTGACGGCGGGACCCCCAGAGGACCCGGGATTTCACTGTGCTGCCTCTACCTCTGGGTCCACAGACCATCCCCTGTCCCTCTCAGGTCCCCTAGAGAAAGGCGTCCCTACCTTTTCCTGACCTGCCTGGTTCTCCTGCAGATGAGGTTCTGGCAGAACCTTCTTACTACCAGGGAGATCTAACCCGCCATGGAAAAAATCCTGTGGTGGTCCCAATTCGCATCCCTGGGCTTCTTTCAAGAAAGCCCCTCCTCTAAAGCTCGCCAGCTCTCCTCCAAAACGTGCCTTCCCTGTGTCTGTGCCCCTGCTGGCCTCGGTAGACACAGTTATCACACACCTGCCACTTTGTGGGAATAGTTCTCCACCGGGACAGCCCCTCTCCCAAGTATTATGTAAGTTGATTCCCCTTCTTTGCTCGTCTTGTTTGTGGCATGGCTCTACCCTGTCCCCTCAAATGAAAAGTCTCTCTTCATTTCCTGCTCCTGAAGACAAGGTGACTTGCTTTTTCAAGAACTGCCAAATGCCCTGGCTTTCAGGATGCTATGATAGAGAGAAAGGGAAAACTGAGGCTGCTCAGTTTCTGAAGGCAGAGCCATCATCAGTATCTCTCTTGTGATTTTTATCTGGAAAAGGGAGAAAGGCACCGGTGAAACAAGTTTTGCCTCTTTAGAGAGTATTTCTGAACTGCAAATTTTGCTTTGGAAATCTTAATCCTTTAAGGAATAAAATCATGTAAAAATTCTGACCTCCCCAAAACATGAAAGTCAGCTTATTGGTATTGGATAGAGAAAGCAATCTAGTACCTGGGGGTCCTTGTGTTCACCTGCAAGGTTTTTCTCTTTTAACTGTTTCTGGAAATGTAACCTACATACAGAAAAGTGGGAGCATGCTAGTGTAAGGTTTGATGGATTTTCACAAACTGTACACACCTGTGTGATTAGTACCCAGTTCAAGAAATGAGACATCACCAGGATCCTCCATCTGGGGCTTTTACTGGAGAAGACTGGGGCTTGTGGAGATGGCATGGACTTACCTGGGAACTGGCTCCCCACAGATCAGGATAGGCCCCTGCCCACCCTCCCCCTGCCACCAGTCCTTGCAAAGGCCCAGCTAGCAGCGGTGGAGGAGAAGATGTAGGTATACTCTGGCCTGAGCAGGAAATTGTGTTCAGTGCCAGACCTTCAGGCACCCAGACTGGGCAGGTCAGAAGCATCTCAACTAGAGGGGCCCATGCAACCACACACCCTACCCTGCCAACAAGCTGTCTGTTGCTCATTGGAGGTTCCTCTGCTTGGGCCTTTTATGGGCATGAGATGCCCTATATCTGTTTTTAATTTTCACTCTGCATCTGGGAAAGTGAAATAGCTCAGAGATGAGATCCTTTAATTGGACAGCCAAGTATAATAGAACCCAGCAATCCCTCTGGCCGTGGTAAAATTCTTCATAGACATTACAGTCAGCTAGAAACTGAACTTCAGCATTCTCACACACAGCAGGCAACACAGATACACAGACAGGTCAGACTGGGTCAGGGACCTCTCTGAAGCTTCTCCCTGCCTGTAGTCTGGTTACAACAGTTGAGTGCTTTGGTTCAGTGTTGCAGTCACATGAATACCTGCCCTGGCCACCATTCCTGCTGCACACATATTCACACTGGTCGAGAAAGTACACTCACGACGATGCATGTCTTTCTCTGGACAACTGGTATACCACTTTAGAAGAAGAAACAGTGAAATGGAGGCTTTCAGGTGTCTGTGTCTTCCCAGAAAAGAGCAGAAGCCAATACTGTACAGATCTGGAAATCTGCCCTCAATCCTGACTGGCCTTTACTAGTTCCCTCTGCCGCACGAGACAAATAAGAAATACACCCCAGCCTTAACAGCATGGTGCTGACAGGCCCTGACGAAGAGTCCAGGAGCAGACGTGTGTTAAGAGCTAGTGCGTTTTGTAGCTTTTCACTCTCCGTCACAGCAGATCTGGGAGAGATGTTGTTAGAGGCAAAAGACACTATCTCCCCAAGGTAAATCTGGGTCTCCAAAATGTTTCCAAAATATTTATAGTACCTGGCAGACATGTACCAGGGTTTGCCAGGGTCCAAAAAGAAATGAGCCTAGAGCTTGGGGCTTGAGCATCATTCCCAATGGTGACCTGCCTTGTTGATCCTGGGCCCCAAAGGGGAAGCATGGCCTACTCTCCTCCAGACAGGAAGCATGGTTCGGCACTGCATTCCTCAAAGGACTCCTTGTAAGGAAGCCCCAGCATCTCATTGTACAAGGGTACAAGTGGGCCAGAGATATCAGAAAGGTAAGGAAGGAGTCTTCGTCATCCAGTGTGACCTGTCAAGCTGAGCCCAGACCCTGGGTATTGATAGCATTGGCCATGACCTTGGAATATCTTCCTCTCTGGCCCAAGATAACTCGTGTGCCTCCAGATCAAAGGCTGGTCTGAGGGCAGCTGTCCTCAGATGACTCCTCAGGGAAGCACACTGGATGGGGCTGGTGGACCCTTTTCCTGACCTTCTGAGTGCCCCTGGTCCTTTCTCCATCAGAGACTGGAGGGAACCATTGAGCCTCCTCTTCCTCGGCAGGCCGTGTGGTCTCTCTAAACCATGTTGTCTAGTCAGGAAGCTGCCAGAAAAGGTGGGTGGAGTTTCCTTTCCAACAGGCTCTTGGCTCTTCACATTTGCTCCCTTCTTGGGGCTGAAGTGAGCTGCTTGGTTCCCCAGAGTTGAGTTCACTTTTCTCCGCAGCTCACTGGCTTCTAGTCCTCCTTGTCAGTTCTCCATTTGGAGTGGAGGGTCAATATTGGAGGAAAGACAATAAAAACTGGTTACAACCACTGTTTTTCAAAAATGTTTACTCTGTATAGATACCCTTCAAAGCACTTAGCAGGCATTTTCTTTTTAACCCTCACAATAGCCCTGTGCAGGAGTGGTACATGTGTGAGGATCTAAAACCTCTTGCTTCTGCAACATTATTTAACAGGCAGTGAGTGTTCCTTCTCTCTTTAAGCTCATACAAGAATTCATGGCCTGTCCTAGGCTTTCATTGCTAAACCACGGAAAATGGGAGTCACTGTCTTGTTGCTCCCCGTCATCTTAGTATTCGACGCCACCTGGTACTGTGTGGATCCAAAGCTTTGTAAATACAGGAAAAGTTAAACTCATCCATCCATTAAAGAAAAACTGGCTTTCCTCAAGGGAATGTTGGGCTGAGTGTACATTTTTCCTCCTCGTCAGTATTTAAAGGCACAACACCGTTCTCAGAACTCTTCACGGGCAGCAACAGCATTGTCACAGATGTCTGTGTAGTGCAGTGTTGGGAATCATTTCCAGACTCAGGAATTTTATGAAGAGGAGGCAGCTACAGATAACTAGATAACTGGAGTTGCTATAGAGACATGGGAGGTAACCTGCCTTTAGCTATGAATCACTCAGAGAAATCAACCCACAGACCCCACAGCTGGAACTGAACTGGAGTTGCTGGGGAGGCAGTGGTGGTCTTGGGGAGGAGGTCATGGCTGTGGTTCAGAGAGGGGCAGGGTGGGCACTCCTCCAGGCCAAACTCCTCCCAGTCTGAGCTTTCTTCTTCACCCAAGGAGGGATTGTTTTCACCAACTCATCGCCTTCATGCTGCCTTCAAAAGTGGATCGATTTTGCCTCACTTAGGGAATCATTGCAAATAGTCCCAGGTGCTTGGTGATGCATTTAGAGCTTTCTAGGCCCCCAGGGTTTTATAGAGTGTGAGCCCTGGTGGGCGAGGTGGGGGGGTCCTTCTTTGCTGGATGCTGCTTGTAACAGATTTGGAGTACAGAATCAACAATAAATGGTATACACAGGACACATCTGTTCCGATGCGCACCTTGGCTAAGGGATCTCGCTGTTGATTCTCTGCTTGTCACACGAATGCAAGGCTGACCCAGACAGCTCTTCACAGACACCAGATAGTCATGGCTGGGAAAGGCCTTTGGAAAGTGAGTCAGATCAAAATGATATCTTGAGGTCACTGTGGCTGGATGGGGCCTTAGGAATAGGCTCAACCCATTTTATAGATGGAGAAAATAAGACCAGGACAGGAAATGAATTTCTCATAGTCACCTAGTGAACTAGTGGCTGAGCTTGCAAGACAGCCAGGCCTCCAGACTCCCAACCTGGAGCTTCTTCTATGTCTCAGAAAGGCAGTGAATTTCCCTCAGCATTCATCAAAGTGCACATGCGTTCACACTCATGCACACACAGGTGCACACTAGCTTTGGTGGGTAGGACTCTCCTGCACACGTCTGGACTCTTACAGTGACTAGCACCCAGGCTTAGTCAGCCCCGGGCTCTCAGAAGACACCCTGTAAGTGAAGGTGACTCTCCAGGTGTCCAGAAGTCCCTGGGACATTTTCAGGCCTCCAGGTTCAGGGGTTGTCACCACTGCTGGTGCAAGTCCAGGGTTTATGAGAAGGATAATCTTTCCTCCGTCCCTTCATTCCACTGCCATGCCCAGGAAGAGGGCTTCAAACCATATTTCCTGGGCTCTCTTAGCTCTTCAATCCCTTCTGCCGGGTGTAACCCTGTCTCAGGAGGCTGGACCTGGCGAGGGTCAGTAGTGTGTTCACTATTTCACAAAGCAGGACCCAATCAATGACTGGGACAGGGCCTTATGCACCTTCCCTAACCACTGAGCCCATCCACTCAAGATGGGAGCCTGGAATTCCAACAAGGGAAGAAGAGTGAGCGCCTATCTCCCATGTCCGAAAAGATGCCTGGAGTTCTTAATACAAACCTGCCCTCCACACCTGCACATTTGCCCAGGGTCCTGCCCGCAGCACAGACCCACTGTTTGATTTCACACAAGTGCATACGAATGAACACACACACTCACACACGCTCTCCTCACTCTGCTCTGCAGCCCCTGCATGAACACCTTCAAGGCCAGAAAATCACTGCCTCCTCATGCAACTGCTTTCATCCTTGGATAATCTCAGTGGTGAATGCGTTCCTGTCCATACTGAGCCAAAATTCACCTCCCTATATCACTCCCCCCTTTTAACTCAGAAAGTCTTTAGAACATAAGCATTCAATAAACAAATACAGAAGGACAGCAAACCCGCAGACCTCTTAGGATTTCTCCTGGCACTGGGAGTCTGCAGGTGCCTGTGGCTGGCTGCCCAGCTGTGTCCAGCCTGGCTTGCACAGAAAGGGATATGTTTTAACCCCTGATCCCAGTGGTCGCCCCAGAGCAGCCTACTGGGAACTTTCTAGGGCCTGGTGGATTCCCCTGGGGTCCTAAAGATGCCAAACCTGTAACCTTGGCTGGATTTTGGCCCCAACAAGGATCTCTCCGTGGTAAGAGTTCAGGGTCATTTTGTAATCTTCGGAGGCCTTGCCTAGACTCTCTCCTGCTGTCCTGTGACGCTGGTGACATTGCAGGAATGCTCAGGCCACGTGAGGGGAGGAACCTCTGCCTGGAACTTTGATCAGCGCCAGGGCTGCTGGGTTCGTGCTGACCGCTGACCACTCCAGAGGCCCTTCTGCTCCAGAGGAAGAGCCAGGGCAGCTGGTCCTCACCTGTCAGCCCCTCACGGTATGGTCACTACAAGGCTGCGGGGGCCATGGGGGCATGGGAGGAATCTGGGGTCCCAGCTCAGGGGCAGGAGATGGGCTGGCCACTTGTCCCAGATTTCAGAGCATATCCCTAACTCCAGGCGGGCTGCACCTCTGTGCCAGGGTAGGGGAAGTCCCTGAGGGCTTCTCGGCCAGGGTCGTGCTGGGTTGGGACTGGAGGCAGGCTGTGGCGGGGGAGTTCTGAGATGAAGGTGATCTGGTTCCTGTGCTCAGGGAGCTCCCAGTGAATAGGAAGGATAAGTAGTGTGACCATATGTCCCACTTGGCCTGACGCCACCCTTGTTTATGCCTGTCGTTCTGGCATAAGACACGACTTGGTAACTGAACAACAGCAAAGTCACTAAGTCGTGACTGACTCTTTTGTGACCCCATGGACTGTAGCCTGACAGGCTCCTCTGTCCTTGGGATTTCTTAGGCAAGAATACCGGAGTGGGTCACCATTTCCTTCTCCAGGGGATCTTCTTGACCCAGGGATCGAACTCATGACTCCTGCATCGCAGGTGGATTCTTTACCACTGAGCCGTTAGGGAAGCCCATAATTATCAATAGCTCCTCTTTTAGTCTCAGAAGTGTCCTGGTTTGGATGATAAATTTGAAATAAAACATGCATGTGGCTACCTTTTAGTCAAACATTTCTTATATACCCTGCACTGTATTAAGTGCTTTATTATTTACCATCTAATTTAGCATATTATGGTCCAACTGGGTGCTAATTTTAATACTAAGGGATGGGTTATAACCAGGCACTGGGAAACCGAGGCTTAGAGAAATGGAGTGAACTGCCCATTCCGACAGCCAGTAGGCAGTGGTATCAGAATTTGCACAGGATGCAGCACCAATAGAGCCTCAATCCCTGAAGCAGGACGAAGACGAAGGCCCTAGACACAGGCTCACGAGAGCTGCACATACATTCAGTTCCATTGGGCACCCAGGGCCTGAGCACCTATCTGTGCTCAACTTTAAGTCAGGTGCTGGGGTGCACGGCCAGGAAAGGCATGCTGCGATCTCAAGACCTCTGCCCCTCCACCCCCATCCCAGAGGCTCCTAGTCAGGTGGTGCAACTGACTAGAAGGCAGCGAAGGACCCACATGGTCAATAGAAGACGAGTTCCTGAGGGAGCCAAAGGAGATGCAGTCAAGGAAGGCCTCCCAGGGGAAATGTGACTTATGCTGTCCTGGAGGATGGGGAGAATGGGGGCAGGTAGCAATAGGGAAAAGGTCAAGGATGGGCCTTCTACACTGGAGGGGACTATGTAATCAAGGACCAGAGGTGGGGCCCATGGGGAGCATTTGGGGAAAGGAAAGTGCCAGGTTCACAACCTGCTCTTACTTCAGAATGTTTGTTCTCTTCAAGAAACTATAATGGAAAAGAATATACAAAAAAGAATGACTATATATGTCTGACTGAACCACTTTGCAGTGCAGCAGAGATTGGTACAACATTGTAAATCAACTATACTTCAATTTTTAAAAATTAAAAAAAGAAGCTAAGACACAGTAGATAGACAAGTTTTCCTGAGTCTCTACAATGTAATTGCAAGGAAGGAAAGGAATCAAGGAAGCACCTAGTGTGTGCTTGGAACCATGCTTCAGGTTTTATATGATTTCTTTAATAACGTTCAATCTTACGACAACAGTGATGCCTGTTTATTATTTTTTAAAGTTGAAAATATATGATTAAGCAAAAGGAAAAAATGAGAATCACCTGCAATTAATTCTGTTTGTCAGAGATAATCCCTGCAAATATTTTTGTGTATAATCTGAAGCCATTGAGTCACTTCGTTAACTTAGCCTCCAGTGTGGGTGGAAGGGTCTTGTTATGAATAGCAAAGACATTCTTCTCTTATTACTCAGGATATTCCAAAGGTTTCTGCAGCTCTGCGCCAGGAACCAAGAGGAAGACCAAATATATATTTATTATATAAGAGTATCATAAACCCATGGCCAATTATCTCATTTAATTGCCACAATAGCCCTAACAGTATGTAATGTGGGTTTTATTTTCACGACTGATCTCCATTTACAAATATGGAAACTGGGACTCTGAGGGATTACTTCACTGTGTGTTTTGGGGGGTGGGGGGTGGGGTTGGTTGGTGGGGAGGGGCCTGAGGTAGGAGCCCAGCCCAGGTCCCCCAGCCTCAGCCACTTGGCTTATTTCTCTGGTTGAGAGCAAAGGAGACCGGGGTCCTGGGAACCTCGGTGAAGCAGTCAGGGGCTCCAGACGAGCCTTGGAAGCCTTTATTCTTGCCCCAAGATGTTCTGGAGCCAAGGGCAAAATCCAACCGTGTTGGTGAGACAGACCCTGATGTAGATACCCCAGTCAAGGGGCAAGCCCCTGGGGCTTTCGGGCTGGACTCTGAGCTCCCATCACCCTCTGGAAGGAGTGAGGGTTGGCTCTGTGGTGGATGACACAGAAATGTGCCAACACAAAAGCAACTTGAGAAGAGGGAAGAGTCCATTTGCAGCCAGTTACATCCCCCACCCTCAAAAAGCCAGGCTTCTGTGGCTTGCTGAAAGCATGGAACATTTTTGTGGGCATATCGCTGCTCTCTCCACAAATGCAGAGGTGGTTTGTCAGGTGACAAGCTGGAATCTTCTGGCTGCTGCCCCACCATCCCCTCTGGAGCCAGCCTCCGAGGTCCCTAGGCAGGGAAGCTCCCCGTCTCCTAAGTCCCTGGTGACCTGCTCTCAAGGGTGGTTTGGGGAAGGGGCCTAGTCCAGGGCATCCTGGCCAGAGCCATCAGAATCCGAGCTCCACTAAGCCAAGCACAGAACAGTGACCCATTTCCGCCGGCTGGGAGGAAAGAGCCAGAAAGTTTAAAGGGGCCTCTCTCGGGTCTGCCAGTGAGGCACTCGGATGATCCCATCTGTTTCTCCTTAGCTGACTCCTGTGGCTACTTCAGCCCAGAGCGGGGGCTGGCCTGGGCTCCTGTAGCTGAGAGCCCTCTCTGTACCTAGCTCTGGGTTGGGAGCTCTCAGTGCATTTTCTTACTCAATCCTCAGAACCCACGAGGAAGGTAGTGTTGAAGTTTGCTATTTTGAAGATAAAGAAATTGAAGCACAGAGAGTTTAAGTAATTCAGCCAAGGCCACACAGCTAATAAGGGGTGGAGATAAGATTTGAACCCAGACTGTCTGACATTAGCGCACAAACTCTTAGCCATTCTAGAGGAATGTGAGAGTGAGTCTTGGGCTGGGAGTGGGTCATCAGTGTTTGGAAAGCATCAGTGTTCTCACTGTGAATACTATCCTCCACTTCCTCTTCCCCCAATAGACTGGGGCAAGAGGATCTTGCTCTGAAGCTTTCGAGGCCCTGTTCTGGCTTTCCTCTTACCATGGCACCCCAAAGGGTGAGAAGTTTGCGAGATCAAAGGGATATGCCCAACCAGAGGCTGCATCCCCATTTGAAACCCTGCTGCAGGGACCCAGGACCCAGGGCTTATGTGGGGCACATCCCAACTTCATCTTCCCTAAGCCGACTCTTGTCATGGAAGTGCATGCCCATAGGCTTGTGGGGTGCTGGGGCAGCTGTGGGCTCTCTACTCACAGTACCAGAGAGACTTGGGCGGGAAGAGGAGGGACCAGGCAGTAGGCCAGGGCCCTTATTTATGTTTCACTGTGGGTCTCGGAAATGTGAGGAGGGGTCTGCCTGTTCCAGGAGGCTTCTGGTGTCGCTGCAAGCACCTGGCTCAAAGCTCAGGCCACGGGGATAGATTCTGGCCCGCACTTCTTAACTATAGCTCCTATCGCTCTAGCTCTGGGAGCCCTGGTTTCCCTGTTCTGGGAATGTCTCCGTCTGCCAAGGATCATGATGAAAGCTCTAGGAGCTAGCAGGTGGGATTAGTCTCTTAGCTCAGCTCCCTCTATCAGAGAGGCTTCCCCCACCTCCCCCACCCACCACTGCTTGAGCCTAAGCTGATTTGTTTACACTTGATTTTCTGTGCCTCTGATGCCATAGTTTTGTCTCAAGTCTTGAATTCTCTAGTTATGGGTTCTTCTGGAAAATTATAAAGGATATTATTTTCAAGTTACAGTGGGTTAGAAGTTAGAGGCATGGAGCGGGGTAGGTGGGGCACAGTCTCCCCCTCTCCATGACCCCTCATTCACGGGCACCTCCTGCTTTGGTCGCAGCTCTTCCAGCAGGAGTGATGAGGGAGACCAGATCTCGGTTCTAACCAAGGGCCCACTGTGGACCCCTGGGAGCCTGGCCTTGCTCTCTTGATGAGGCTGGCCAGATGGTCCCTGAGGACTTTGTGTCCATTCTAATGAGATTTCTCCCAGAAACTGCCCTTCAAGAGCCAAAGACTGAAGGGGTTAGCAGGAAGAGGCTCGGCATGTTGATAACATCACAGCATGTTACAGACAAGAGTTGCTCCCTCTGGTTGGCAGGGGTGTAGGGAGGAGGGCGCAGGGCCACGTTCATGCCTGACTGTGGTCATTCTCTCCACGCTGGAACCATTCAAGGGAGAGGCAGTTCTGCCCCAAATGCTGCTCATCCCAACTGTGGAAGGGTTGGTTCAAGAAACTCTAGCTGAGCCCACCTGAGTCAACACTGTGCTGGATGCTGAGCATAGAGCAATGACTCTACCCTAGACAGCGATCACTCTATCTTCTCACAAAAGAGACAGCTGTGAGAATGCATCCTGCAGAGGACCATGCTAGGTTGCTAAGACAGAGAAACATACGGCCAGGCACCTCCTTTCTGGGGTCAGGGAAGCCTTCTGTCAGGATCCCCAGGGGTTTGTGTAGGAGTCTAGGGGCAGCCCAGGTGGCAGATATGAGTGGGTGAGTGGAGGGGACCATGGCTACCCCATCCTTTAGCCAGGCCCTCTGGTTCTTATTTGTACTCTGTGCATCCAAACTTGAGAAGATAAAGTCTCAGGCTAAAGTTGAGCTCTGTAACTCTGGTCTGGGTGGGGGCGGGCCGTAGGACCAGGAGGCTTGTCCCTTTCCCTAGTGTGTCCTGCGTGGCAGGCTGGTGCCATCACTGTTAGAGACCTTCCCAACCACTGTATAAAATCCACTTGCTGTGGCTTACATAGGAGCCTCCAGGGAATTACGTGCTTTCTTAGGGAGAAATTGTTCCTTCTCTATTGATTAGGCAGAAAATTTCCTGGGAAAACTGAGGGTTATGTTCTTGCCTGGAGAATTCCAGGGACAGGGGAGCCTGGTAGGCTGCCGTCCATGGGGTCGCAAAGAGTCGGCAACGAGTGAAGCGACTTAGCAGCAGCAGCAGCAGGATTGAGTGTCTGAATGGGAACAGGTCTCAGGGGGCTTTTTGAAAGCACTGTCTTTGCTTGCGGAGCCCTTTGGCCCAAGCGGAATCGTGTGATGGAGAAGGCAGCCAGCAGAGGGCAGCAGAGAGGCAGCCAGCAAAATGTGCTTGGGGCCAAGGCTCCCAGAAGGGAGCCAGCTGAGCTCTTGGCTGAGGATAGGTAAACTGAAAAAACTATGATTTCTATTGTGTGAGGGTTTTCTCTTTTTTCTGCCTTTCCTTCTTGCTGTCTTTAAAGCTAAATATATTCTATCCAAAGGGCATTTTGTTATTCCTCCTTTTTTTGGTGTTCAAATAACCTTTTCTGTAATGATGGTGGTTTGCACCCTTTAACAATAGTTAACATAGCTTATTAATTACACTTTCAGACACTGTCCTAAAACCTTTACCTATATTTACTCATTTAATCCTCCGATTATCCCAACATGGTTAGCACATGGCTATTATCCTCATTTTACAGATAAGGAAGTTGAAACACACATCCAAGGTCACATAGCTAGAACACTGGAGTGAGCTGGGATTCCAGTGAATAGGACTTGAATCACTATGCGCCACCTAAATGTTGATGTGGGTGGGGGCAATAGTGACCTGGTGGTGCAAACCCCAAAATGGGGCAATTAAGCCCCTGTTGGTCTTGTCATGTGAGAATGTGAGCCCAGAGTCCCTAAGTCATCCTGAAATCTGGAAACATTTAATGTGCTATTTCTCAGTGTCAATATGCCAACTAGTGGTTCATACATTAACAACAAAAAAAAATTGAATGGCAAGGGAAATAGGCTTATAAGCTGTGTCACCAATTTGTGACCTGTGAATGGATACTGGCATTAAAAAAATTGTATATTTAGTGAACTATAAACTTGGTTGCCTTCCCTTATTTAAAGCAACCCCACCCCCACCCCAAACAAATACCTACGGGTCTGTAGAATGTGCGCCTCTGGGACCTTCTTGTCCATACAGTGTTGGCAAGTTTTGTGGGCTCCAAGGTGCTGGTGAGCTGAGGGGAGCATTTTGACAGCAGTGCTGAGGAGAACACAGACTCATTTCAAGATAAGAGCCCATCTATCCCGGTGGCCGCTCTCAGCCTCAGCTATGCAAAGAGCTGATGGGAGGAACTCCTCATAATTAGGTTCTGGAATGTGCTGAGGTTTGGAAGCTCAGGAAGAGTTATGGTTTAAAAATTTCCAACTCAGGAATGATCTGCCCATATCTTATGTATTATCTTAAAAATTCCACAGTACCCATGGTCTCCTTTCATACGCTTCTTCCATGCCTTTTGGTCTTGTTCCTACCTCTTTCCTTTTCACTGGTGGCTCAGATGGTAGAGTATCTGCCTGCGATGCAGGAGACCTGGAGATCCCCTGGAGAAGGAAATGGCAACCCACTCTAGCATTCTTGCCTGGAAAATCCCATGGTCGGAGGAGCCTGATAGGTTATAGTCCATGGGGTTGCAAAGAGTTGGACACGACTAAATGACTTCACTTTCACTTTCCACTTCCCTCCAATCTGGAAAGAACTTGGCTAGTCCAGGAGGCCAGGGTCTAGGTCCTGACAGTAACCCACAGGTGACAGCCTTGCTGTCAGGAGGTTAGAACTGTGGTCCTACTGAACTTGCAAGGCTGCTGTGAGGCCCTGTGAGAACAACTATCAGAAGCATAAGCAGGCTCCTGGCTCTCTGATGGGTGAGCTGGTCACCAGGCTGCCTGCCCTCGATGAAGGTGCCGCTTCTGTTTTTCCTTCCCACTCGGGTGTAGGAGATGCCGCCCGGAGACTGGCTGCGCTGGGCCTGCCTCCTGCTCCTGGCGGGGCCCACCCTGCCCTGCCCCCAGGGCTGTGACTGCTTCATCCGGGAGGTGTTCTGCTCGGATGAGGGGCTCGCCGCCGTCCCACTGGACATCCCGCCACATGCCACAGACATCATCTTTGTGGAGACCTCGTTCACTGTGGTGGGCTCCAGGGCCTTCAGCGGCAGCCCCAACCTGACCAAGGTGGTCTTCCTCAACACCCAGGTGTGCCACTTCAGGCCAGATGCCTTCGGGGGCCTGCTGGGGCTCCAGGACCTGGAGATCACCGGGGGAAACTTCTCCAACCTCAGCGCCGACATCTTCTCCAACCTGATCTCTCTGAGCAAGTTCACCCTCAACTTCAACATGCTGGAGGCCCTGCCTGAGGACCTCTTCCAGCACATGGATGGCCTGGAGTCCCTCCAGCTGCAGGGCAACCGTCTCCAGACCCTGCCCCAGAGGCTTTTCCAGCCTCTGAGAAGTCTGAAGACCCTCAACCTAGCACAGAACCTCCTGGCCTACCTGCCCGAGGAGCTCTTCCACCCCCTCGGCCGCCTGCACACCCTGAGGCTGAGCAACAACCAGCTGGCAAGTCTGCCCCGGGGGCTCTTCAGTCGTCTGGGCAGCCTGCAGGAACTCTTCCTAGACGGAAACTCCATCTCCGAGCTGCCCCCAGAAGTGTTCACGCAGCTCTCCTGCCTGGAGGAGCTGTGGCTGCAGCACAATGCCATCAGTCACTTGCCCAGGTCTGTCTTCTCTGCCTTGCCCAACCTGACCTTCCTGAGCCTGCAGGGCAACGCGTTGCAGACGCTACCTGCCGGCCTCTTCGCCCAGTCCCCAGGCCTGGTCAGCCTGTCCCTGTCCCACAATCAGCTGGAGACAGTCCCCGAGGCAGCCTTTGCCAACCTGACCAGCCTCAGATCCCTCACGCTCTCGCACAACGCCCTCACCCATCTGCCGGCCGGTGTGTTCAGAGGCCTCAAGGGGTTGGTCAAGCTCTACCTGAGCAGCAATAACCTGACGGTCCTGCACCCCACCCTCTTCCAGAACCTGTCCAAGCTCGAGCTGCTCAGCCTCTCCAGGAATCTCCTGACCACACTCCCCGAGGGCATCTTCGACACCAACGACAACCTGTTCAACCTGGCCCTGTATGGGAACCCCTGGCAGTGTGACTGCAACCTGGCCTATCTCTTTAGCTGGCTGCATCAGTATAGCGACCGGCTCTTCAACATCCAGACCTACTGTGCTGGCCCTGCCTACCTCAAGGGCCAGGTGGTGCCCGCGCTGAAGGAAGAACAGCTGGTGTGCCCCATCACCCGGGACCACCTGGGCTTCCAGGCTCCGGGGCCGGAGGACAGGGAGCCGGGGGGCGCCTGGGATCTGGTTGCGGAGGAAAGGGCAGCCAGGAGCCGATGCACCTACAGCAATCCCGAGGGAACTGTGGTGCTGGCTTGCGACGAGGCCCGGTGTCGCTGGCTGAGTGTCCAGCTGTCCCCCAGGCAGGGCTCGGGCTCCCCAGGACTACCCATCAATGCCAGTCAGGAGTGGGACTTGAAGTCCAGCTGTGGCTCTGTGAGGGTCACTGTGTCCATTGAGGCTCTGGCAGGGGAGCCGTAGGTGCAGGGCAGATGGCCTCTGGGCCCAGCTGGGCAAGAGATGGTGAGAGGAGCTGAGGCTTGGGTTCTTCAGATGCGAGGGCTGGAGTTGCATCTCCAAGGTGGACAAGGGGGCATGGCTGGCTCCACCACCCAGGGCTTCTTTCATTACCCTGGTCTCTGAGAATGATACCTAACAGGACCTTCTGCAAGCTTTGCAAAGCACCCATCAAAGCTGCGTTGTGGTCTGGAGAATAAAGTAATGCAGCTCTCCTGCTGTTTTTCTGTTATTTAATACTCACCCCTGTCTCATCTCCACCCTGAGATACCAGGGCTCCGTTTCCACAAAATAGAGGCCAACCTCTCTTGACATCCAGTTCAAGAGCCAATGTCTGTTTCTATTCCTCTGCCTCGAAACGTGGTGGTTTTTTTTTTTTTAATTGAAGGATAACTGCTTTACAATATAATATCGTAGACTGACGAATATACATGGAACCTAGAAAGATGGTACTGATGAATCTATTTGCAAGGCTGCAGTGGAGATGCAGAGATAGAGAACAGACTGATGGACAAGGTCACGGAGGGTGGGTAAGGAGAGGGTGAGACAAACAGAGAGAGAGGCATGGAAACATATACACTACCATACGGAAATGTGGTTTTAATTGTTAAAAAGAGAAAGGGAGAGGATAAAAGCAGGGCTGACGAAAAAGATGAGGGGCGGGGTAGAGTTCTGACTTGGTGTTGAGGACTCAAGCTGTGCATACCCACCTCCAGGGGGTCCAGGAGAAATCAGGTGACGGGGCCCCTGGGGAGGGCGAACACCGTGGCTTTGCCTGCTCAGCTGATAGGATGGCTCCTCCCTGAGGAGCGAGCCAGGAGGACAAGGAGCTGGGTGGGCGGGGACGGATGTCCTTCAGTTCTGAGCGTCTGCACCTGTGGGCTGCTCACTCACAGCAATGGCCCTCTCTCAGCTCTCAGGACACCATCCTCTCACCCAAGTCTGGCTGCACACCCCCAACCAGTTTTCCCCTCACCTCTTGCATGCTGGTCGCCTTCGGGTTGGCTGTCATTCGGGTTCCCTGGGTAATCCCCATGCAGATCCCACCTCTATGCTGATGACCTCAAATCTCCATCTTTAAAAATTAATTTAATTAAGTTATTTGTTTGTTTAGTTTTGGCTGCAATGGGTCTTTGTTGCTGCGTGGGCTTTGCCCTAGTTGTGGCAATTGGGGGCTCCTCTCTGCTTGTCTCAAATCTCCGCCTTAGGCCTGGTGTCTGGCTCCACGGTGACACCTCTCTCTGCTCAGCAACTGGTGTTCCAGCAGGACAGCCACACACATGTGTAAGCCAGACTCTGTCCCCAGCTCGTCCAGGACCCCTGCCCTGCAAGTCACCAAGCCCAGGAGCTGGGAGTGGTCTCCAGCCTCTTCTCCCCTTAGTCCTCATGGCCAGCCTGTCACTGAGTGCCTCTGAGTGTCCTCTGTCCGTATCTCCTCTCCCGTTCCCAGCCGGGAGAAGCTCTTGGTCTCCCTGGACTGAACCACAGCCCAGCCGCCTGCCCGGTTTCCCTGCCCACGCCTACAGCGTGGACTGGCTTGGCTGAAGTCCAGGGGTTGGGAGAAGAGAATCAGATGTAAGCAGGCTCTCCAGGAGCTCACAGTCTGATGGGAAAGATCAGATAGGCGGTGTCTGGGATGGAAACACAAGCTTGATGGGGTGGGCGCCGAGCAGGTGCTGGCGAGTTCAGGGGAGGCAGAGGTCAGACGAGCACAGACCTCCGGAAGCTGTGTTGGATCCCTGAGCCTTGAGATTGTGCAAGCAGAGCATGAGCCAAGGGGTGGAGACAGGCAAGCGGTGAGGTCAGGGCTGAGGCCTCTGGAACAGGCTGGTTGGAAAGCAGATGGAAAGACAAGCAAGGCTGGAAAGCTAGCTGGAGTCTCGAGGGCCACGGTGAGCAGGCTGCATATTCATTATGGATGCCCAGCTTGTTCCTGAAGGACTTTATGGAAAGGAAGGTGCTGGGGTCCAGCCCCGGTGGATCCAGGGTAATTCGAAGGGGAGACGGAATAGGCGTCCTAGGAAAAAACTTACTTAATTACAGATATAGAGAGAGATTAGAAACGGATAGTGTAGTAGGAAAATTAGTGGAGAAAAGGAGGCTGAATAACTTGGTTTATGTGGAATCACCAATCACCTACGGAGGCCACAGGCGTCTTTCCGTTCTCCCGAAGGAGAGGAGGCACTGAGGCCTCCCCGGTCCGATCTTAGAAGCCCAGGCAAAGTTAGTAGGCTTGCTGAGTACCCACATACCAGATGGGAATTCAGCCAGAAGGGAAGAAAACGACACGGGGGAATCAGAATTTCCAGAAACTGATCCGATTTCTTTATTTTTGGGTTTGCTTATATACCTTTTGTTACACATAGGGATGAATACAGAGTCATGCGGGGGTCAGCAGTCCTGACCTTTATCAAAATCAGGTGCTTTACATAAAAAAAGATCTTAGGGGTTTTACATCATCTTCTGGCCATGAGGCCTGCTGACATTTTACGACCCTTTCTTTCTGATAACCAAAAACTTATTTTTTCCAAGGGTGTTTTTTCTTAAACCAGGCACCACCCTCCAAATAAAGTTGCATTCCTATAGGGTGAGGGTGTAGTGAGTTACAATCAAGAAAGGAATTTATTTAACCCAAGGTTAACATGATTAATCTTAAAGGTTAATACTTATTTCTCCTATATGCTTAAAGGTTAATACTTATTTCTCCTATATGCTAGTTATATTCATTATAAGGGCAGGGAATATGGAGATAAACATCAGCCCAACAAATGAAAATCCTTTCACCAATACTTCCCTTAAGATCTATTTAGTCTTAAGATAGTGATAAAGTTACATTTTTACATAGCAAGGACACAGTGATTTATAACAAAGTACAGTGATCTATTACAAAAAAGAAAATTCATTAACTCAAAAAGTCCAGTATTGCTAACCTTAAAAACTACTATATTTCCTTTTCTATATTCCAAATACATTGATTAATATATTCCCAGGTGCCTAAGGATATGGAGGCCTGGTGGCAATCATTGACTCAACAATGAGAAAAGCCCTATGCTAATTAAGACTCTCAAAATACTCCAAAACTCTCTGTGCTGTTTATGGTTGAGAGGTAGTAAACAATCATGTGGCAGGAGTATGGATAATCCTGTCACACAAGCTAGTTTGCCAGCAGAGAGGTTTGACCTGAGACACCCTTGTTCCTCCCAGGGCAGGGAATTAGCAGCAATTATTGGGACAACAAATGAAAAACCCTTCACCAATATAATTCCTAACCAACCCACTATACTGACAATTTCCCGAAAGAATTTGCCTTTAGTAAGTCTAAAACATCTCAGGTTGGGAGGCTGTAAACAATCACATGTGGCTGGACAAACCTATACAGGTGGGCTAGATAACCGTCAGAGGAGTCCGTAAGCTGAAACACTCTTGTCACGCCCAGGAATTTTTATTGCCTTGGAGCTGCAGGTTTACTCCTTCTCTGAGAGAACCGGTGGGGAACAGCCCCCCATAAAGTCAGAGGTGTAGGCGAGAGCATGAAACAGTAAAGTAGATAGACTCTGGTTTTGGGGGTAGATGCTCGGGAACAGGGGGTTTCTTGAGGCTTGATCACGCCTTTGCGTATGCCAAGCCTCCTTCCTCATGACCTTTGCCATGGGCGGAGTTCCTCACGCTGGCCCCCGGCAGGAAGGCTTATGCCTGTGAAGTCTGACAGCAAGAGGCAGGGAAAACAGTGAGGACTCCTGCCTGGCTTGGGCTCAGAGCCCCAAGGGCCAGGGGTGCCAAGGAGATAGAATGAAAAGTTGTCAGGACCTGAACAGTACCTATACAAATGGATTAAAAGACTGAAATGTGAATTACAGAGATGCAGATTCAAACAATACAGGCATTGCCTTGTACCCATTAATTTGAGAACTAATATTAATTTGAGAATTAATATTAATAATATTAATATATAATATTAATAATAATTATTTCTCATTTGAAATCGGGATCATGCTCAGTGCAGACATAGCGGAGCCTCAGGGTGCCCCTGGTAGCCACTCCTCCCAGCACAGGAGACAGCCTGAAGCAAAGAAAGGGTTTGGTGAGGGGGACAGGGATGGGGTGGCTACTGGAAGATGGGGGAGGGAGATACCTGCGGTGACTCTCAGTTTTCTCTCCTGGGAGATGAGGAGGACAGTGAAGCCACTGACCATGGGCATGTGGAGTTTAAGGGGAAAAGAGGAGAAAGATGCCAGCTTTAGGCAAAAAAGTACAACTTTGCCATCCTGTCCTGTCCAGTGATGTCCCTTTAAAAAGACATGCTGCCTGAGAGTCAAGCCAATTAGAGTCTAAGGTGATGGAAGGTAGCCTGGCAGATTTGCCAAAGGAACAGACTTTCCCAGATTCATTTGGTCCAGTTCTCCAAAGCATCTGGTTTAATAGTGATCCTGACCAGCTCCTCCAGGTTGGGGAACATGGCTTCCTCAGACAGGAGGAGATCCTGAGTGACTGAGGGTCCCGTGGTGCTGGCCCCCATGCTTTTATTTTCACTGGTCCAAGTCCAGGCTGCGCTGACCGCTGGGTTCCAGCTGGTCGTGAGGGCCACTGTCTGGGGAAAGGATGGCCATACCCAGCACACAGGAGACACATCACAAATATCCATCAGAAGGATGCCCGCTGAGCTACAGCTCCTGGTCCAAGAGGTCTTTATGTCTACTGCCAGGAATAAAGGAGCAAGATAATCAAGCAGACATTTCTCTTAATTATATTTCCCCCCCAAATATAACACTTTGTTAAGTTAAAATATAATAATCTTTCTCTGTGTTGAACGGTGCTGGGGAAATGGGGGAAAAGCACTGGCCAGCAGGCAGGGCAAGCTGTTTGCAGGACTTTTAAGTTGGCCGAGCAAGACCAGAGTCACTATGCTCTTTGAGCAGGGTTGCCAGGGTTACAAATAAGCACACACACAAAAAGGATTCTTAGTTTATCTGAAATCCAAATTTAACTGGATATTTTATGTGGCGAGCCAACCACCTGATGAAGGTCAAGTAACAAAGGGGATGGAGGTGGGGGGTTGGGGATTCACTTCCAGCTTGGGGAGGTCAGGCCTGAGCCTGCAGTGGTGCAAGTCCTGACCACTGAAGGACACTAGGATCCTGAGGCTGGAGTTGACAGGAAGCAGGAGGTGCTGAGCATCCCCCAGACAGAGGTAAGCAGATCAGGAGACAGCTCTGAGTGTGCTGTGTACCCGGGGTCCTCGGTCCTGCTGCCTTCTTGGGAGGGGATCCTGGTCTGGTGCCACAGTAGGGCTTTTTTTGATGGGTTCTGGAAAGAAATCAGGACACTTGACTCCTCCTTCCTCAGCATTTGCCCTTTGGCAAGTCATGGCTCCTCTCTGGCTGAAAGAGGTTGGTTCTCAATGCAGACTGAACCCTGGAATCATCTGGGGGAAGGCAAAAAGCCAACAGGACCCCATTTACAGAGATGATGATTCAGTTGGCCTGCGGAGACCCAAATATCAATTTTAAACACACACACACACACACACACACACACACACACACACACGCACCTCCAGTGATTCTAATGCTCAGCCAGGCTTAAAATCTCAGGGCTGGATTTTGTCCAGTTCTAGGTCTTCCCACTTTCTATAGCTGCCCCAGGGCTGCGGAGCAAATGTATGCTTTGTCAGGCCCACCTGGTGAAATGCTCAGATGAACTAGAGAATGAAGCAAGCCACAACGCCATGTGGCAAAATATCTCACCGGGTTTTTTTTTTCTTGTGGTGCATTTTATTCTATGTAATCTTCAGTGCTCTCAGGTTTTGGAGTGACAATAAGCTGGGTGCAGGATGCCTTGTTTTCTTGCAGTACAAGGGTGGCTAAGTTCCTTCAAAGTGCCTTCTTACAGCAGAAGAGAGTCCTTACGCCGATGCCTGGAAAGTTCCACAGTTCTTCAGTGATCCCCCGCCACTTGCCAGGAAGGCAACCTTGGGCCAGTTACTGAAACCCTCTGCAGCTCAGTTCTCTCATCCATACCGTTTACCATGAGGATAACAGTACCTATCTCATAGTCATTGGTGAAGATAAAATATTCATGTCGAGATCCCAGCAAAATGAGATGGGGTAAGTTCTCAAAAATGTCATCTATGATTATTATTATTATTTCTAGGAAATTGTGAGGGGTGTTGGCAGGGGGTAGGAAGGAACTGGCTAATTGCTTGGCCACTGTATTCGTTTCACCTGTATCCATTGGTATTTCTAGAGGATGTTAACATTGCTGTTTATATATCAAAATTATAATTATTGGGAATATTGGAAATGCCATTTTTAAAACTGTTCAAGGCTAACAGTGGATATTGGAAAACTGGATGGTTCTGCCAAAGATTAGACAATTTAGCACAACAGTAGTCCAGTTGGAGAAGGAAATGGCAACCCACTCCAGTGTTCTTGCCTGGAGAATCCCAGGGACTGGGGAACCTGGTTGGGCTGCCGTCTGTGGGGTCGCACAGAGTCGGACATGACTGAAGCGACTTAGCAGCAGCAGTCCAGTGATGAATTCTCTCTCACACTGCATCCCCACAGCCTCTATCCCCCACTGCCTCCTGTTGCCTCTGCCGACAGTTCAACGTCTCACAAACCTTCAAAAGTTCCCGATTCTGGGTCTCAGGGCGCCCCCACGTGGCCTACTGGCAGAATAGCTTTCCCAGAAGTCAACCTGGGAGGCCTAGGAAGGACACCGCACCGCAGGGACTCCGTGGTCCGGGACGCTTCCCGGATGGCAGCTCCTGCGGAGGCTTCTGTTTCCTGCGAGTCTGGAACGCGCCCGCGCCGAGGAGCGGCCGGTGCAGAGGCTGAGGTCTCGCGCTCACCGCCACCTTGTGGTGTTGGGCTGATGCAGCGTGTCCTGCACGCGGGTGAGGTAGGGGTGTGAAGGGAGACAATCCTGCACGACTTGGGTAGGATGCGGGGAGGTGGCCCTACTTCTCCCGCGAACAGATCTCCAGACGCGGCTGGGGGTGAAATCCTGCTGGCTGTAATGATCTCTGTTCACATGCATTCTAAGTAGTCTCTGCCTTGCTGTCTGAACACTTTCAGTTTTCCAAGACTGAAATGCATTTCCTCAGCAAACACATTCTAGGAAGATTGTGCTTTGTTTTCTTTGCAATTTTATGCAAGTTGTTCTGGATTTGGGCGGAAAATTCCCCTTGGCAATACTTAACCCTTATTTTAAGAAGTAGAGTACAGAGGAAAAGCAACTTCTCTAAAATTCATCCTTTACTCAGTATGGAAGTAAGTGAAAGCCTCCGGCTACTTCACCAAGTCTTCACCAAGACCTTCACCAAGGTATGAGCTCTAATCCAAGCATTTACACACAGAGATGAATATTATTTTATTATAAACTACCTTTTGGGGACTTCCCTGGTGGGCTTGTGGTTAAGAATCTGTCTTGCAATGCAAGAGACTAGGGTTCAATCCTTGGTCCCGGAACTAAGATCCCACATACTGCGGAGCAACTAAGCCTGCACGCCCCAACTAGAGAGTCCGTGCATCTCAACGAAAGATCCTGAATGATGCAACCAAGATTCCATGTGCCACGACTAAGACTGGATGTAGCCAAATAAATCAGTTCAGTTCAGTTCAGTTCAGTCGCTCAGTTGTGTCCGACTCTTTGCAACCCCATGAATCGCAGCACGCCAGGCCTCCCTGTCCATCACCGACCCCTGGAGTTCACTCAGATTCACTTTCATCGAGTCAGTGATGCCATCCAGCCATCTCATCCTCAGTCGTCCCCTTCTCCTCCTGCCCCCAATCCCTCCCAGCATCACAGTCTTTTCCAATGAGTCAACTCTTTCTTCCTTCCAAAGAAATCCCAGGGCTGATCTCCTTCAGAATGGACTGGTTGGATCTCCTTGCAGTCCAAGGGACTCTCAAGAGTCTTCTCCAAAACCACAGTTCGAAAGCATCAGTTCTTCGGTGCTCAGCTTTCTTCACAGTCCAGCTCTCACATCCAAACATGACTACTGGAAAAACGATAGCCTTGACTAGACGGACCTTAGTTGGAAGAGTAATGTCTCTGCTTTTGAATATGCTATCTAGGTTGGTCATAACTTTTCTTCCAAGGAGTAAGCGTCTTTTAATTTCATGGCTGCAGTCACCATCTGCAGTGATTTTGGAGCCCCCAAAAACAAAGTCTGACACTGTTTCCACTGTTTCCCCATCTATTTCCCATGAAGTGATGGGCCCAGATGCCATGATCTTCATTTTCTGAATGTTGAGCTTTAAGCCAACTTTTTCACTCTCCTCTTTCACTTTCATCAAGAGGCTTTTGAGTTCCTCTTCACTTTCTGCCATAAGGGTGGTGTCATCTGCATATCTGAGGTTATTGATGTTTCTCCTGGCAATCTTGATTCCATCTTGTGTTTCTTCCAGTCCAGCGTTTCTCTTGATGTACTCTGCATAGAAGTTAAATAAGCAGGGTGACAATATACAGCCTTGATGTACTCCTTTTCCTGTTTGGAACCAGTCTGTTCCATGTCCAGTTCTAACTGTTGGTTCCTGGCCTGCATACAGATTTCTCAAGAGGCAGGTCAGGTGGTCTGAAATTCCCATCTCTTGAAGAATTTTCCACAGTTTATTGTGATCCACACAGTCAAAGGCTTTGACATAGCCAATAAAACAGAAATAGATGTTTTTCTGGAACTCTCTTGCTTTTTCCATGATCCAGCGGATGTTGGCAATTTGACCTCTGGTTCCTCTTCCTTTTCTAAAACCAGCTTGAACATCAGGAAGTTCACGGTTCATGTATTGCTGAAGCCTGGCTTGGAGAATTTTGAGTATTACTTTACTAGCGTGTGAGATGAGTACAATTGTGCAATAGTCTGAGCATTCTTTGGCATTGCCTTTCTTTGGGATTGGAATGAAAACTGACCTTTTCCAGTCCTGTGGCCACTGCTGAGTTTTCCACATTTGCTGGTATATTGAGTGCAGCACTTTCACAGAATCATCTTCCAGGATTTGAAATAGCTCAACTGGAATTCCATCACCTCCACTTACTTTGTTTGTACTGATGCTTTCCAAGGCCCACTTGACTTCACATTCCAGGATGTCTGGCTCTAGATGCAGGATCACACCATCGTGATTATCTGGGTCATGAAGATCTTTTTTGTATAGTTCTGTGTATTCTTGCCACCTCTTCTTAATATCTTCTGCTTCTGTTAGGTCCATACCATTTCTTCCTTTATCGAGCCCATCTTTGCATGAAATGTTCCCTTGGTATCTCTAAGTTTTCTTGAAGAGATCTCTAGTCTTTCCCATTCTGTTCTTTTTTTTTTTCCCCATTCTGTTCTTTTCCTCTATTTCTTTGCATTGATTGCTGAAGAAGGCTTTCGTATCTCTTCTTGCTATTCTTTGGAACTCTGCATTCAGATGCTTGTATCTTTCCTTTTCTCCTTTGCTTTTCGCTTCTCTTCTTTTCACAGCTATTTGTAAGGCCTTCCCAGACAGCCATTTTGCTTTTTTGCATTTCTTTTCCATGGGGATGGTCTTGATCCCTGTCTCCTGTACAATGTCACGAACCTCATTCCATAGTTCATCAGGCACTCTATCTATCAGATCTAGGCCCTTAAATCTATTTCTCACTTCCACTGTATAATCATAAGGGATTTGATTTAGGTCATACCTGAATGGTCTAGAGGTTTTCCCTACTTTCTTCAATTTAAGTCTGAATTTGGTAATAAGGAGTTCATGATCTGAGCCACAGTCAGCTCCTGGTCTTGTTCTTGTTGACTCTATAGAGCTTCTCCATCTTTGGCTGCAAAGAATATAATCAATCTGATTTCGGTGTTGACCATCTGGTGATGTTCATGTGTAGAGTCTTCTCTTGTGTTGTTGGAAGAGGGTGTTTGCTATGACCAGTGCATTTTCTTGGCAAAACTCTGTTAGTCTTTGCCCTGCTTCATTCTGCATTCCAAGGCCAAATTTGCCTGTTACTCCATAGCTTATTACAATTAGAACATCTAATTTTTAAATTTTCTATGAGAGCTGATGATAACTGTGACATTTATTTCAGGAGACTGAAGGGGATGTTAGGATTTATTTCATAGAAATTTCAGAGACTCTGGGGTCAGCTTTAATAGAGAGATACTTCATAGTGAAAGACATTCCTGTTTTGGGGTGGGGAACCCTAATGCTCCTGCAAGGTTGCACTAAGCATTCAGGACAATGGGGCTGAGTTGTTTCCTGGAAACTCCTTGAGCTGGAAATGAAGAATCTGGAGAGCAACCTCCCTGGGAAGATTCCATATCCTGACTTCTTTGGGCCAGTCAAGCACACAGGACGAAACGTGGCTTTTTTTTGTTTGTTTGTTTTCATGGTCTGTACAGTTTATACAAGCAGCAGGGACCCAGCTTGGGTTCCTGCATATCCTACTAATATAGAATTCTCTCTACAAAATACAGATAATTTAGTCTCCCACTGAGGATTAAAGAGAGGCAGCCAGAGAGGGATGGGGGGCGGGGTGGGCACAAGGAGGAAGGTTAAGATCCACCCTCTGAGGCAGGAGAGGGCAGTGGCAGGGCCAGGCCAGGACAGAAGGCACCATCAGCACTGGCAGGGATGGGTCCAGGGAGGAGCTACAGAAGCGTAGAGCAGCCAGGGGCTGGGGGCAGCAGAGTGGGGGCCAGTACTTTTGAGAGGAAGGGGGTTCACTTGTGTCTTTTGTAAGAGCTGAAGGTACCATCAGTGGAGGTCGGGGGTCTCAAGGGATACAAATAAGGTGAAGGTGAGAAGGTCAGGGTTGGGTGACCTCAAGTCCTAGGAACCCAGGAGCTGAGTGGCTGCTGGGACACTCCCAGTCCAGTTATGCACTGTCGCGCTCTGGGAGCAGGGGTCCAGGTCTGAGCTCCCGACAGCCCTATGCTTCAGCCAAATTGCCCTCAACCAAGAAACTGATTGCTTCTCATAACCAGATTTCACCTCTGGCTTGGGGAATCATGGATTTGGGAAATTCACAGATTTCTGCATGGAAGACAGTTCAGTCGCTTTTTTCAAGGGATTATGTTTTCTTCCCTTGCCAAATTTGAGGAGTCTCTCCCTGCAGTCACTGAGGTGATGGGCTGGCCTCAGGGGGCTTCTGCATCCCCGTTGACACTCTAATCCATGAGCTTCCTTCTCAGGTGGCCCCAGAAGATTCCCAGGTGGGTGGAGTTGTCCACATCTTGCTGCCTCCCTTCGTGCAGCAGCTCAGAGGGATGATGGGCCTCACCGAGGCTGCAGCATCCTCAGGTGCAGTACCAGCCCCACTGACCACTCAACAACCACCTAGCCTCCCGCCTCTCTGCAGCCAACCACACTCAGCCCCCAACCACATCCTCGTCAGCCTCCTCTGTATGAACTCCAGCCCTCAAACCACACATAGTAACCACCCCTGTGACGACACTTTATCAACCCTGATGTCTTTGAACAACTGTGATCCTCAAACTTTAGCCCTCCTGTCACCTGCCACCTTGCCCAGAACACCAGGCTTTGGGGTCTGCCGAGGCTTGGCTAGGGGCCAGGGCCCCAGTGGGACATGCTTCCCTCTGCCTAGATGTTGTCCCTTGCCAGAGGGGAGCCCACTGCCACCCTGTGGGACTGAACCTGGCCAAGAAGGAAACTCCCATTCACCATTCAGTCCTGGGAGGTCCCGGGTCCAACAACAACACCTACACGCTTTTGCCACCCCTGTTCTCAGCACTCAGCTCACTGACCCCTGGCTTCACTCTCAGGGGTCCAGGAGGGTTACCACTGGCACACCTACTTCAATACGTCCTCAGCCTGTCCCTGAAATGTGGCTCTTTTGTGGCTTTTCCCCAGTTGTGCCATCAGCCATGGCACCCAGAGGCTGCCCCATGTCCTTGAGGCTGAGAAAGGTGCCAAGGAAAGAGGCAAGCCCAGAACAGAATTCTTTCCACGGGAAGAATCCCATGGAGTTACCTGAGGCCAGTGTGGGCACACACCTCCTGTCCACAAGAGGGGACATGTGACATCTTGGGAGAGGAAAGAGGCTAGACTAGGAGGCTGAATGTATGCTAAGTCACTTTAGTTGTGTCCACCTCTGTGCGTCCCCATGGACTGCAGCCTGCCAGATTCCTCTGTCCATGGGATTCTCCAGGCACGAATACTGGAGCGGATTGCCATGCCCTGCTCCAGGGGAGCTTCCCAACCCCAGATCCAACCTGTGTCTTTTACATCTCTTGCATTGGCAGGTGGGTTCTTTACCACTAGGGCCACCTGGGAAGCCTGGGAGGTTTTAATTCAATCCCTGGACAGATTCTTGCTCCAAACTGTGTGTGTCAGTCATCATTCTTTGTGGAGTGTGAACTTTTGTGGCATCTGTGAAGCTGGTAAACCTGTGAAGACTCTCAGAGTCTTAAAACTTACATCTATGGAGTCAGCATATCCTAATAAAAGGCAGGCTGAAGCCTCAGGGCATTTGCAATAAGTGTTATTAGATCCACTGCCTTTGCCCACAAACACATCGTAAATATAAATTGAAATACAAGAACTCACTCATGCAAAATTTCACTACCCAACCCCTATGCTCTCCAAATTAGAGCTCTAAACCAGGAAAAAGAAACATGTCTTGAGAGCAGCCAACGTAAGTTTTTGCTGCCTTGGATGAAAGCATGTGCATCTGCTCAAAGGAACATTCCTGCCCTTGGTATCTGTTCACTTCTATGTTAGACAAAAGTCCATCAAGTTTGATCATATGGTTTCCAGACTGTAGTAGATTAAAGGCAAAATCGTAAATTGGGAGGAGAGTGGCAGTCCTGCTGGAGACTTGCCAGCAACAAAGAGAAAAATAGCAGAATCGGATATGAAATCCCAAAGAAAAGCAACTAGGCATTTAGTAGGGGGCACTTGGGTGGCTCTGAGGGCAACATGTTATTCCAGCTCAGAGCTGGAGGTAAATATGGAGCTCCCGGGTAGATGATGATGACCCGAGATGATGATGCCTGGAAAAAGTCCACGTTAAGTATAACACTGGCTTGGTTTTCAATCCCTGCAAGCACAGTTTGGGGCAAGGGCTTGAATGCAGTTTAATTAGGAGGTGATCCCAAGAAGAAGGCCCAGGAGAGAGGGAAGGGGGAAAAACCAACACACAGATGACTGTGGAAGCTGCTCTGGGCAATGGGACTGATTCCAGAAGGATGGCCTGAGACACATCCAGAGTGACTCTAGGAGGCAGAGCATTTAGCCACCAGTGCCCACCTCCAGCTCCCACCGCCCCGCCCCCCCCCCACTTCCGGGAAGTGGGCACAAGGATGGAGGATGATGGATGGCGGGGATCATTCACAGGGTGCGTGCTCAGTTACCCCGAAGATGAACCCATCCAGAGTGGTCCTTTAAGAGGGCTCTGGGCTCGCGGTGTCCGTGGGAGTGCTGGAGAGCCCTTGCGCTGACCCGTGTGCTCCTGTGCGGGCCAGAGCCTGTGTGCCTGTTTGTTTAAGCGGAGGCTCCTGGAGACTTTTCCTTCCTCCCAGCGTCACCCTTCCGGGTGCTCCAGAGCCCCTCCTGCTGCCACCTCTCCAGGAGCGTCCCTGGAGCCACAATGCCTTCACTCACTCCCCAGACGTTTCCTGATGGTTTTGGTCAGGCTTCCCAGAAGCAGACCCATCCATGTTGCTGCAAATGGCATTATTTCATTTTTTATGGCTGAGTGATATTCCACTGTGTATGTCCCACATTGTCTTTATCTGTTCCTCTGATGATGGACTTTCAGGTTGCTTCCATATCTTGGTTACTGGAAGTGGCGCTGCTGTGAACATAGGGCTATCTTTTTGAATAAAGGTTTTCAACTCCTCTGGATATAAGCCCTAAAGTTGATGTTTGTAGGAGAGTGAGATAATTGAGACAAACCAGGCTTATGAGCAGAAGGCAAGAATGAAAGGTAATTGTCACTTGAGGACAGGACAAAGAAGTGTAAACAGTGGCGTTGAGTGTCCTCTTGGTCTTGCCCACCCACATTGCAAAGAGGACAGAGCTAGCTTTTCCACAGAGTATTACATGCCGAAGGAAACTATAGCTGTGTGGGCTCATTTGCACCTTAGAATCCGCCGTGACCAGATCAACCACGTGGATGGTGGCTGTAGCTCTGCTCTCCAGAGCCCATTTTGGAAGGAGGGGCTTTTTGAGTGATGAGTTTTCCTGCCTGTCTCCAGCCTCCATAAAGTATATTGGCAGGACACGGGGACCTCTCAAAGCTGTGTGCTCCCGGCTGACCCATTCTATGCCTGGGAAGGACGCTGCGCCCCCAAAGAATGCTTGGGGCCGGGGTCGGGTCACGGGCGGAAGCCTGAATGCCAAGCAGTCATTAGGGGAGATTGATGGAGGGGAGCGCGTTGCAGGGGCCCCAGAGGCCTGCTGCAGTTTCATTGCGGTTATTTATGGCCTAGCTGGGGCGTCAGAAACGGGTTGACAGCTCGCCGTAAGCTGACCTGGCTGGCGCACAGCCTGCAGCCTTCTGCCTGCCCATCCCTCAACTTGAGGAATGTCAGCCTCAAAGACAGTGACCAGACGCGGGAGGTGTGGAAGGAGAGATTCCAGAATGCATCCTAACCCTGAGACCTCTTTATCCACAGAGAGGCCTGTGTGTGCGTGTGCAGGACACATGCTCGTACTCCCTAAATATTTATATAAGCAGACATCTGTGAAAGAGACATAGCACAGCTAACTGAATTTTTTTTTTTTTTTTGGGTACACGGGGAAAGGCACACAAATAATCCCAAGCAGCAAGTAATCCAAAAATTGGCTTGGAGAATATATGCTAAAGTTTTTATTTGTCTTTTTGCTTGTTTTTGCTGTGTATATGTGAGTGTGTGTCTTTTGGCAACAGAAGTACCAGTCTAATCCTATTTAATCTATCCGAGCTTCGTTTTCTTAACTGACACTGTAGGTCAAGGAAGTCCAGAAATGTCCTGGGTGCCAGGGGCTAAGTGACATGGTTACTGAGATGGTCAGATGTCTGTGGATGATCCAGTACACCTCAGGGACAGACGGCAGGACCCACCACAGTGATTAGCAGCAGCCTGGCCGATCATGGCCCTAGCAGGGTTGGCAGCAGTTGTGTACAGGCAGAAGCCCAGTTTGGAGGCCTGGTGAGGCCACTTCCTTGTCACATCTCCCGGGTCTGCCTCAGTGACCCAGAGATCAAGGAGATCAAGGACACGGAGCAGGAGAGAACACTCTGGAAACTGGAAAGGGCTCCTCGTGAGGTCCCTGTCATGACATTTCTCTGCCTGCCTCCTGGGAGGGAGATGCCCTCCCAGAGGCAGAGGCCAGAAGTCTGGTCTGGGCAACAGAGTGGGAATTCTGTGTTTGGGGCCCTTGGGAGGGTGGCTTCTGGGGGGGCTCAGCCTTGGGGAACAGGTGACTGCCTGGGGCCCTGCAGAGCCCCAGGAGGAAGGGAGAGATGCTCCCTGAGACGAAGGCTGCCTGTTGTTGGAGGGCACGCTGAAATCACAGTGCGAGAAGTATTGGGATGACCAAAAAGTTTGTTTGGGTTTTTCCATAACATCGTACAGAAAAACCCAAATGAACTTTTTTGCAACCCAATAGAAATCTGCACCACTCAGTAGTTCAGTGAAGTCACTGAACTGAAAAGCTGAAGGGAGAATCACTGGCCTTGGGTACCTTTATGTCCTTTCATCAGTTTACTCCACACCAAGCCCTGTAATAAGAGACCACAGTCTACGGTGACCAATTCATAAAACCTTAAAGCTTTCAATGGATACGTCCTCACCAATATTTCATTCATTAAAAAAACACAATTTACATCTTTAGAGATGTAGCTCAAATATTTCTCTGACCCAGGAATTCATTTCCGCTATCTCTAATCATCTCTCTCTTACTTCCTAGGTTTCACTGGAGGCACGTTTTCGGGGTGTTCTGTGATCAGCAAGCAGTATGTCTAGTCCCTGCTCTGGGTGCTCAGCATCTGGAGGGCTGGCTGTCAGCCAACACTTCCAGCTTCAGGAGAAAGTGCCTCAACAGAGAGAATCAGAGGGGTCACGGGACTCCAGAGAAGTATTTTTGTCAATTGCTGCAAAGCAAATTACCCTGAAATGTTGTGGCTTAAACCAACAGTAATCATTATTATCTCTCAAGGACTCTGGGGGCCAGTATACAGACAGAGCTTAGTGGGGACAGCTTGCCTCTACACCAATATATAGGGCCTCCCAGGGGTGACCTGAAGGTCCATACTTGCTGTGGTTGTTGACTCTAGGCCCATGGCTGTTTCTGTGGCCCTGATTCCTCCCAGCGTGGTGACTGGTCCAAGGAGGACCCAGAGATGGAAGGGGAAAGAGAGAAAATGAATGAGAACCAGGCAGAGTGCTGTCTTTTTCTGACCTGGCCCCTGAAGGCATCACTGTGCTCCACTGGTCAGGCCAGTCACAAGCCACCCTGCCCTCCAGATCCAAGATCCAAGGAGAGAGGACAGAGACTCTCCTCTCCGTGGGGGTAGTGTATATCCATCATACTGCTGGGGGATCTTACAGGATGGCCTAAGTATGTCAGAGCCTTTGGAGAATGCAGTCTGCCACGTCCATCTAGGACTGGGGCCAGGGGGCAGGAGGCCAGAGGAGGGAGTGATGCTTGAACTGAGTGTTGAAGACTGGAGACAATCAAATGTGTGGGAGGAGAGGGGAGGAGAGAGATTCCAGGTGGAGGGGCAGCATCCTCTAACGGTCAAGGATTTGAAAAAGCCTGGAGCGTTGGGGTCAACCGCTAGCAGTTCCATGACTGCTGCTGGGCAGGTGGGAAGTGGGGCTGCAGTGTGGAGTGGCTTAACGTGTAGTTTGTCAGCCCCTGTGGTTGTCAATCCTTTAAGAATCAGACTCTCTCGCAGGAAAGAAATACCTATAGGATCTTGCACATCATTTCAGGGATCCAGGCCAAGGTTCCTAACACCAGGGGAATTCAAGGATCCCATCCTGTCCTGTGTTCTGTGGAGCCAGCTTGGGTTCTGCACTTGCCAGCGGTCTCTCTGCAGGCATGTGTGACCTTAGGAATCCCCAGGGGCACAGCAAACTCAACCCGAATGCCTTGCCCAGCCCTGGTGTCACTGAGCCCCAGTTGTTCCTGGCGACTGCTGGGCATTCTGGTCTTCCTGGCATAGACAGAGCCTCATGTTCACAAAGTGCCTTTGTACGGTTCTGTTCTCCCAGTGATGGGGTCGCAGTATTCTCTCTACAGACGGGAAGCCAAGGCCCAGAGAGCACCAAGATGTGGATGATGACGTGGATCTGACAGCCTCTCCTGGCCAGCCTTTCTCCTGACCTTGGGGCTTGGCATCTCACTGAGCCACCTGACACCCCCTTGCCCTGCCCCACCCACGAGGCTCAGCTCCGGGACGGTGTGACTCAGGCATGAGTCAGCTTTGGCCTCCCCTGGGAAAACCTCCAACAGAGCCATGCTGATGACACCTGCCTCTCCAGCCCTAAGTCTGCGTCTCCAGTGCACGCTGGGTACGCTGCCAGGGAGGTCCCTCACACTTCCCATGTTAGGTCTGCACTCATCTTTGCTCACCCAGGTGCCTCTAGTAGTCCTGTGCCAGGCATTGCCTGTCTTTGGGCTTTCGTGTACTTGGCCATTAGCAGGTGGGCAGAGAGAGGCCAGGATCTTCCCCTCTCTCCACTCTGGGAAGTGTCTCCAGCAGGGCCTGGGGCTCCTCCATGCCCCCAGTTCCCACTGCACAGGCCTGTTCTGGTTTCGGCTGGCCTTCCAGCTCTCCTCACACTGCCTCCCACTCCATCCCTCCTTCTCTGGGTGGTGTCAGTGGTTCTCTCCATTGTTAACCTCTGTGCAGCCTCAACATCTTACGTGGCTTCTCAGCTTTTACATCAGTATGCAACCAATTCCCTCTGTTTGAGATACTAGTGTGCTTCTTGTGGCCCAACTGAACTCCTGACTGAGACCACTCCTTCCCCCTCAGGATGGCACCAAGTCAGAGTGTTCAGCCTCCCTCGCCTCCCCCTCACACAACCAGTCACTGAGTCAGAGGACTGTGCCTCTGGAATCCTCTTCAGCTCACTCACCCCTCCCGTCTGCTGCAACCTGGGGCAAGTCTTTATCATCTCTTGCTAGGATGACCCCAGCAGCCTCCCACAAGGACATCCTGCCACCCCACCTTCCTCCACAGTGGCCTGGGGCTTTAGACAAGGTCCCCAGACCTTTTCTAATCAAACCTAACTTTAGAGCTGGTGTTTCCAGTCTAGTCCCATGCTATCTTCCAGCCCTGGCCATCCTCCACACCCACCTCCTCCCACCACGCACGCTCTGCGTGGCCCTCCACCCTTTGTTCACCTGTTCCTTCTGCCTGGACCACCCTCTCTTTCTACAGGTAAATGTCTATTGATTCTTTAAGACCCGCAGCAGATGCTGGTGGTAAAACACGTCACTCCCCGTTCTGCCTTCTGTGGCCCTGGACCTGCCTCCTCAAGAACCCTTCTCCTGGGCTTCCCTGGTGGTCCAGTGGTTGAGAATCTACCTTGCAGTTCAGGGGACATGGGTTTAGATCCGCGGTCTGAGAAGATCCCACATGCCACGGAGCAAAGAAGCCCGTGCCCAGCACTACTGAGCCTGCGTTCAGAGCCCACGCTCCGCAATAAGAGACGCCACTGCAACGAGGAGGGCAGCACCACCATTAGAGAGTAGCCCCCACTTGCAGAAACTAGAGAAAACCCGCACACAGCAGCAGAAACACAGCCCAGCCCCCCAACTCCGCCCCTGCTCTCCCCCTCCCCCCCGCCTCCCCCCCCCGCCTCCCCCCCCCGCCTCCCCCCCCCCGCCTCCCCCCCCCGCCTCCCCCCCCCCGCCTCCCCCCCCCTCGCCTCCCCCCCGCCCCGCCTCCCCCCCGCCTCCTCCCCCCCGCCTCCTCCCCCCCCGCCTCCTCCCCCCCCCCGCCTCCTCCCCCCCCCGCCTCCTCCCCCCCCCGCCTCCTCCCCCCCCCGCCTCCTCCCCCCCCCGCCTCCCCCCCGCCTCCTCCCCCCCCACCTCCTCCCCCCTCCTCTCCCCCCCCCGCGCCTCCCCCCCCCCGCGCCTCCCCCCCCCCCGCCTCCTTCCCCGCCCCCCCCCCCCCCGCCTCCCCCGCCCCACCTGCCGCCAAAAAAAGTCCTCCCGTGTTTCTCAGGGCTGGAGCCCTGTCAGAGCCCTCCTGGTACCTCGGCACCCAGCCCTTACACAGACGGCCATTGAGTCTTTGGTTGGCTGGAATAAAAATTGCTATTGGGGTCAGCTGGCCTCCCGATCCTTTGGCAACGAGGCCTGCTCAGGTCCCTTTCCTGTTTGAACAATCAGCCAGAGTCAGGGGCCTCTCCTCTCCTAACACCAGGCCTGTTCATTTCACTGACATTCTCAATGATCCCAGTTAATGTTTAATTTCAGTTTCTTTGTTTTCTGGAAAGCTGATAATAGGGTGGTGTAGCTGGGAATGCAAAAGACCACAAGTGGAAAACAAACACCTACCCATTTTTATTTAACAATTACAAATTGTTTATTCCCCCGCCCCACCACACCCCCAGCTTTGGGGCAATGAATGGAAACGAAGGGAGAATGTTAAAATGCATGTATCCCTTCAAAATTGAGATAATCTTACAGAGAACTTTGGTGGTTCTCTCACTCCAGGCCCTAAAGCTAGAGCTTTACATATCAGCCACTTGCTGGACTCTAGAAAGCCTCAGTCTCCCTGAAATTTCCACCAGTGTCTGTTTCCTGCATCACAACTCAGATGGCTTCTCATAGGGTCCTGGATAGAACCCAAACTCATCAACTTTAAAGTCCCTCGTCCCCATCTCTGTCCAGCCTCAGCTGCTTCTTTTCCAGTCAGACATCCTGTTTACAGATCCCAGACGGGACATGGTGGGGGTGAGGGTGCGGTTCTCACCTTTGTACCTTTTGAGGGCAAAGCGGTGAGTGGAGTGGTTAGGAGTGTGAGGTCCAAACTCGGGCACATTCAAAGTCCACCATGCCCTGCTTGTGAGGGCCACACAGCCTCCCAGACCCACAGTGCGCATCCCTCCAGTGTCCATTTGCTCCAAACGCCATCCTTCCTCCCGCCCTCATGGGCGTCAGAACTCCTAGTCCTGTGATATCTATTCCACGGTCATTTATTTGTATGTGTCTCTAGCCTCTCCACCTGGACTCTGTGTACCCCTCAGAGCACCTGCATGACAAATAACAAAGATAAATATAGAAATCCATTGTGAACTTCGATCAGAGCCCTCCATCCCTTCCACTTTGGAAAGACCGGATGACCGGTATATCCCCTCTGTAAGACAGGTGCCTGTAAGAAAGGCCTCGGATCTGTGTCTTTTCCCTGAGAAGTCAGAAAAATAATCATGAGCGAAAAATGGGTGTCAGTCTCTATACACTTAAAGTCAGTGGCTGACCCTCAGCTCTCAAACCCAGCCCCTCCTGAGTCACCCTGTGCAGGCCGCCTCCCACAGTGTTGCAGTTTGCCTGTATTCCCACTCCCTGCCTCAGCGTACTCCCAAGCAGACAAGACAGGAAAGACCTGAGCCTCTGCAGGCTCCCTTGAGCGCGAGGTGCCTGACCCATGGATGATGAAATCATAACTCACAGGACTGTTCCCGGGACGAGAGGGAATATTTATGAATAGATGAAACTTGAGGTGCACAGGGTGACTGACCCTTGGCGAATTCCTTCCCGGCCTGGGGCCTTCCTTTCCCCCATCTGTCATGCAGGAGAAATGGGTCAGGTAATCTGGAATGTCCCATCCAGCTCTCTGACCCAGAGGTTTTGGGGACGATGTGGAGAGGTTTTGCCAGCACTCAACACAGTCTCAGCCTATGAGGCCTGACAAAATGGTGTTTAGAGCATGCTTCTAACCCTATCCTACGAATTGATAATTTAGATTATTAGTAGATTCTGATTCAGTGGATCTGAGGTGGGGCCTCACGTCTGCATTTCCAGGCAGTTCCCAGGTGATCTCAGGGCTGTGCCCTGCCCCTCTGTGAGTCATGTAGTTCAGCCCTAGGTCCTCAAGGTGGGTCCTGGGAACCAGAGCATCAGCGTCACCTGGGAAACTGCTAGAGCTAGGAAGTCCCCACCACACACATACCGGGGCAGAAAACTCCAGTATTGCCAGGCCGGCACCTGGCAGTCCTTGTTTTAACAGCCTTCCAAGTGACTCTGATGTAGGCTCAAAGCAGTAGAACCGGTACTTTAAGGGAACCAGAACTGTACTTGGTGGACCATAGCAAACACCTCAAGAGTTTTAAAAAAGACTGGCGCCTAGGTCCCGCTCCAAGGGGTTCTAATTTAATTAATGTGGGGTGTCTCCTGGGCACTGGGGTTTTGAAAAGTCCCTCACACGATTGAGATGTGATCGCTCTGAGTGTTAGAAGGTATCAAAGATGTCAGACCCACACCAACGGCTGCGGGGCTCCTGGACGCGCTCTCCAGGACATGGCCACTAGGCCGCGCTGTTGCGCCGCCTGGGAGGCCGCCGGGCGGACGACTCAGACTCCTCCCAGCCCGGGGCTGGAGGGGCTCTGAGGCTGGGGGAGGGGGACCCGCGGGAGCGGCTCCCGGCCGAGGCGGCCCTCCTCCGTGCATCTGTACCTAGTTAGAGCTGGCCGCGGCCCCACCGCGCTTGACGTCAGGGCTGTGCTCGGTGCTGGGGAGACGCGGCCATTGCAGTCTCGAGTCACGAGTTGCTTCGCCCGGCCAGCCATGCTGCCTGCCTCCTCCAGGCAGGGCGCCGGGCTCACCCTGGGTATCCTTTGTTCCTGCTCCTTGGATGACGCGAGATCTCTTCCCAGATTCCACCGGACTAGAGCAGCAATGTCCTTTCCCATTCCCCGGCAGCTCCCTGCCCCTTCTCTATCTTATCAGGATCCCCGAAGGTCCCTGGAAATCCCCCAGATCCGGTACCCCGAGGCCAGATCCTTGGATCTTCCACTTCAGCTGCAAGAACCAAGTCTTCCCTTTCTCCTTCTGAGTTTTTCTTCTTCCTGGCTCTCCCCAGCTCAGTTCCCGCTGCCTACTCCTTTTCTCTCTTATCTGAGGTGTGTGGATCAGATATTTCAACCTGATAATGTTCTCATATGCAGGAGCGGGAGAGATGGGGCCAGAGATTGCCTCCCTTGAATATGACTGACAAGGCAGTTGTCTTTGTAAGGAACGTTGTCTGTGGTGGTGAGGAGTGAGTTCTGGTTGTTCATGAAAATTTAGTTTAAAAAAAAAACACAACTCCTTCCTTGAAGCCAGGATGGGAGTTTATTCTAGAGGAGACTGCCCAGCCAGGTGCAGTGATGGTCTCCCTCTCTGGCTTCCCCTCTGGCTGAGGACGTCCCTGGAGTTGCTTTCCCAGCAGGCACGCCAGAGCTGCCTTTATCACAAAGACTCCCATTTCACCCGATATTGCTCCCCTCCCCCATGCTTGATTCTCTGGGCCTCTGTGTGAAATTTCATCTGGAGAAAAGTTTTGTGGGGAAAAGCAGCCTGAACACCTCTGGTCTGGATGATGTCTGATGACTCTCTGGGCTTCAACAGCTCATAATGTTAAAAAGAGGAGAGGAGGTAATTCTGGGAAGCAACAGGCAGGCCTGATTCCTGCTCTCTTCTTGACCTTCGGTGCACCTGGCTCCTTCACTTGACACCCCTGCCCCCTCCCAACCATGACCAGCCAGTGAGGTGGGCATTCCCTGCAGCCCCCGAAGGGGGAGAGGCTGCTGGGGTGTTGGAAAGAGACACAGACCATCAGCACTGGGCAGATGACAGGGAGCCAGGCCAGCCCAGATGGGGAAACCGAGGCCCAGAGAGGGAAAGGACATGTTCAGGGTCACACAACTGGTCTGCAGCATGTCCCTTCTCAAGCTGATTCCTCAGAAGCCCCTGGTAGGGTCCCTTAGGGCTCCAGACGCAAGATTGGACACTGGTAGGCAATGTTGAAGGAGTGATGGCTGGGTTCCAAAGGGAGCTGGTTTGGTTTAATTTGAGAAATGCTAGTCTCTCCTTGAATCTAATGAACGACCCCTTGCCAGAGGCAGATGTCCTTCTAGGGCTCAGCCTGACCCTGGGGTCTCTGACCCAGCAGGACTGGCTGGAAACAATTGGCCTAGGACTCGGGAGATTTCACCTTCCAGGCACCTGCCCCTATAGACAGAAGGCCAGGGAAGAGATGTGGGAGGTCAGTACAGATCCTGGACCTTCTAGCAGAGCCTCTGGAAGTAAAGGTCTGAGCCTTGAATTGGACCTCGAAAAGGGCCTGGGGGCGACCCCGGGGATCCAGGCAGCTGTGAGCTTGGACCAGTTTCCCTACCGCCTCAGCCGCACATCTGGCTAGAGCCCAGCTGGAAGTCAGGGCCTCATGAAACAGAAGCTGGAGGAGGACCAAGGAGATTCATGCTCTCGTCTTGTGGGTCAGGAATTAGTGCAGGGCAGGACAGGGACAGGCCCAAGGTCACGACACAGTTGGCAGCAGAGTGGAGCTGGGACAGGCTTCTGGACTCTGAGTGGACTGTCCTCACCACTGTCCAGCTTTCCATGTGGATGGAGGCTCTGCTTTCTTTCTCTTTGGGATGTGTAATCTGTATGTGTGTGTGTGTGTGTGCACGCGCACGCATGTGTATAGACATTTCCTGTGTCTCTGCCTCCAATTCCTACCAGCTTCATAAAACTCAGAGAAAAGAGATTCTATAACCTCAGTCACCTATTCTAGGATCACTATCAGGAAATCCTGTTCCCATCTTGCCCAAAGCTCCCATGCTCTAGTTTAAGTCTCTCCAGGTGGGGCTGGCAGGGTCTGTGGGATTTACTCCAAGGACCCCAGGGAAACTGGCTGGGCTGTTTTGGGAGGAATGCTTACATCCACTTTGCAGCCTCCAAGCACACGCTCTCTCTGCCTGAGGTCTTGAATGATGCTGCTTTTGGAGGGCGAGTGTGATCCCAGCTAGTGATTTATTGTCTGTTTACTCAGAGAACGCTTGTTCATTCCTGCTGGTGGGAAGGGATGGAGCAAGGGAGGGAGGTGAATGCGTGTCCTCTGAGCTGCAGAAGGAGCTGCAGGGAGGACTTCCCCACTCCCCCCTGACGGGTGGCCTCTGTTAGCTCGTCCTCTCTGGCTCTCTCCACAGGATGAGAAGAGCATGCTTCTCCCCTACCTGGGAGGCTTCAGGCGCATTTTCTGCTCAGAGGTCATTGAACGCAAAATCCTACCCAGAAGATGAGGAAGGAGGGAAGAACTCTGCAGGTGCGGCAGTGCTCTGGGGAGGTCTGTGCTGGATCCTTCTGTGGCCACCCTAGGCTGGAGGGATTGCCTCCATTCTCCAGAGGAGAAAGCTGAGGCTTCCGGTGCCTAAAGGGTTTGAAGTCACGCAGAAGTGAACAGAGTTGCGGTCCAAACTTTCGTCTGGTTAGTACCAATGCTCATGCTTTTCTTCCACCAGGATTACTCTAGTGTATCCTGGGCCACTTATATTAGAACCACTTCCTGACTCTGTCCATCTTTTTAAACAGATATTATCCACCTTGGCTGTTCCAGGTTCACTGGAGTCAGCAGGGAGCTTCACAGAGCTTCCATGCCTGGGGAGATCAAGTCAATTATATAGTTGTCTGAGTCAACTTGGGCTGCCATAACAAAATACCGTAGACCAGGTGGCCTAAACAAGCATTTAGTTGTCACTGTTATGGAGGCTGAGAAGTCCAAGGTCAAGGTGCCAGCAGATTTGGTGTCTGGTGAGGACGCTTTTCATGGCTCGCAGATGGCCACCTTTATGCTGTGAACTTACATAGTGGAGAGAGCGTGCTGGGCTCTTCCTCTTCTTCTAAGGGCACTCATCACACCATGGGGGCTCCACCCTCGTGACCTTATTTAAATTTCTCAAAGGCCCTGTCTCTAAATACCATCACACAAGGGGTTATGACTTCAAGGTATGAATTTGAGAGCAGGAGGACACATTCAGTCCATAGCAATGGTATAACAGAAGGTGATGATGCTGTGTGACAAAAAAGGAGAGTGAGACAGGAAGTGAGAAGTGGGGAGGTGGTATGTGGGGGGGGTTGTCATTTTATTTTTTTAACTTAAAATATTTTTATTGAAGTATAGTTGATTTACAATATTGTGTTAATTTCTGCTGTACATCAAAGTGATTCAATCATACATATATATATTCTTTTTCATATTTTTTCCATTATGGTTTATCATAGAATATAGACTATAATTCAAATATTGAATATTGTTCAAAACGTGTGCTACATATTAGGTCCTTGTTTGGGTTGTCATTTTAAGCATAATGGTAAGGACAGGCCTTACCAAGAAAGTGCCATTTGAACCAAAACTCCAAAAAGATAAATATTTTGCTGTTGAACCTGCACTTCCCATATCCACTTCATACCTGCTCCTTCAGAACCTCTGGGAATGGGGTCTTGAAATACATGTTTTAACAAGTCTTTTATGCCCAGCTAAATTTAGAAATCCCTGTCTGCATCCTGGTGCTTCTTCTCCACGCAGAGGATGTTTACCTAAGAGGTGAGGAAATATTTGTGCAAATCTAGGTGTGACTTCAGGAGTTCAAGAATGAAACTGGAATCCAGGTCCTGATGATGACTCCCTTTGTGACTTGGTAACTAGCTGATACTTAGTAACTAAAATAGGTAAAGTGCACTCATGACCATGACTGGGTCTGGAAGGATCTATCAGTGCAAAGCAGAATGTTCATGTCATCCAGGCAAGGTGCAGCCCAGGTCCCTGGAGCAGGAAGCCGTTGTCATGAGCAGAGCATGGATCAGAAGACTTGCATTCTATTAATAGGTCACTCCCAATGGTGGTGAGCTTGACCAAGTCATTTGCTTTGAGGAGCTTCAGCTTCCAGGGTTGTGAATTGGGCCTCCTAAAACTTTTCCCACTTATTTCAATGCTACCTCCACCTCTGCTACCAGCCAACCTGTGTATCCATCCATCTACCTATCCCATCCATCCATTCATCCACTCACCCATTCACCCATTATCACCATAACCATCAGTATCCCTATTTCATTATTACCAACACTTCTGGCGTCCCTTATTCAGACCAACAAAATTCCAATAACTTTACAGTAAGCTAGAACTTTTTGTAAAGGAATTCAGTTCGGGTCACTTCAGTCTTTCAGTCATGTCTGACTCTTTGCGACCCCATGAATTGCAGCACGCCAGGCCTTCCTGTCCATCACCAACTCCCAGAGTTCACTCAAACTCATGTACATTGAGTTGGTAATGCCATCCAGCCATCTCATCCTCTGTTGTCCCCTTCTCCTCCTGCCCCCAATCCCTCCCAGCATCAGAGTCTTTTCCAATGAGTCAACTCTTCGCATGAGGTGGCCAAAGTATTGGAGTTTCAGCTTTAGCATCAGTCCTTCCAACGAACACCCAGGACTGATCTCCTTTAGAATGGACTGGTTGGATCTCCTTGCAGTCCAAGGGACTCTCAAGAGTCTTCTCCAACACCACCGTTCAAAAACATCAATTCTGCGCTCAGCTTTCTTCACAGTCCAACTTTCACATCCATACATGACCACTGGAAAAACCATAGCCTTGACTAGGAATAAAGGAATTAAGCCTGGAAAAAAAAGGAAGAAAAATTGTATGGAGAGTAATTAACTGGGATAGTGAAATCTTTCATCTGGGAAGATGTGTTCAATGAGGTCCAGCAGTGGAGTTCGTGCTTGCCTGTTTGGGGGAGCCAAACAAGTGCCTTGTAACTTCAGTTGCAGCGGGAGCCACCGTGAAAGGCAGCCTCAGATTTCCCCTGATGGCAGGGAGCCCTGCCTCAGTGCCCAGCCCTATTAACTGTTGGCTTCCCAGTTGCTGAATCCAGCCAAAAACATCCTCCACTGTTTGAAGTACTTATTGGAAAAGCAGATTTCTTCTTGGCTGGAGCTCTGAGCAGTTCCTTGTGTGGGGTACTCCCCAGGGCTGTAATTGAACACAAGAAGGCATCGGCCTCCTTTTGGCATTCTTGCTTTCATCTCAAAGTCACATTTTAAAATTTATATTAAAAAAAAAAAAGTCAGGGCAAGGGGCCAGCCCGGCTCGCGCGGCCACTGGTGCCAGAACCCCCAACACGGCAGCTACAGGAATGAAGGCTGTGGAAGATTAGTGGGGGAATTAGGACCATACAGTGGAGCGGTGCTTCACGCCAGCTTCTGAGAGCTTGCCGAGTGCTTTGGAGGCTGGGCCTTGGTACGATGTGGGCTTTGCAGAGCAGGAGGCCTGTGGGTATGGAATGGGCCCCACTCACAATAGTCCATTTGGAGGAAGTTTTCTAAAAGCCTTGGAGAACAGGACACTGAAGCCTGTGTGGACACCCTTTTGGGGTCTGATCAGCGTGGTCAGCAGGAAATGCTCTCTCCTTCCAATCTGGATCCATTATGCTGCTGGGGAATTTGCTTCCAGAAGCTTCTATGGACACTGGTAACCAGGATTGGAAGAAAAGCCCCGAGTGCAATGGCTAGTGCTCTATTCTTTCTCCTCTGGATGCTCCCTCTCCCAGGAGCTGGGGGCAGGATTCTGAGAACAGCAGGTATGTAACGGATGTTTACTAGACAAGCTCTCCCAAGCAAAAAGATTGCAGTTAAGCATGGCACAACCTTTTCCTGCAAGCCTTAGTAAGATCATTATCTTTTCCAGGGGCCAATGTGAGAGAGAAACACTAAGCGTTAGGGAGGGTTGAAATATAATAGCGTCCTGGAGAAGGAACTGCCCTCACAGTCCAAACATACACCCAAGTACCCAGTCTCAGGCCCAGCTGCCCCTGGCACAGGGCCATCATCAGCTGTGCTCCACTCTGACCCCTGAATTGTTTTCAGGAATTTTTGTTTATGGGAAATCACTATTGTTTATGCAGCTGGATCTATGTCTATCCCTGTTTGACACTAAGATCATTGATACTTTGTGTTTTGCCAAAAATTAAAATTTAAAAATTGTGTGCTTGCAACAAGGAACATATCTTCAATAAGGTGATTAAAATCATTTTCCTACTTTCAGGACTATAAGAAGGCAGCGGGAAATAAGTATATAAAACCTAAAACTCTTATTAAACTTAACTCTGAGGGTCCCAGTGGCCAAGAAAAAAGGGGAAGTTGGTATTTTGGCTTCTTAGTGGGGTTAAAATTTCTCATTTTTGAGTTTTAAAAGAAATTTCTGAGGGACTCTTGTAGAGCGATAGGATGGACCAGCATGTTGACAACAGTTTTATGCTAAACAACAGAAGTAGCTTTCAAGGCAATATTTTCTATATGGCCTTCACCAGCACTGAGGGTGTCACTGTGACGTCTGGGAAGCAGAAAGGGGTAAGCAGAGTGTAGGAAAGTGTAAAAGGATGGATAAGACCATTGTGTGGTCCCTACCTGGGGGCACTTTGGGTTGGATCTCGGGTGTAAAAAGAAGAAAGACAAGCCACCAAAGATACTGGCCGGAATATATCTCAGGGGAAGCATTAACTGTGCATGTGGTCAATCTCCCTTCCCCGAACCCCCAAGGAGTGAGCAGAAAATGAGTCATCTGCTTAAATCAGCTAATGTCTAAATTTGGTGTTGGTGCCCATGCACACCTCGGTGTGTGAGTGGGTGTAAATACAAGCCCTTCTCCCATCCTACTTGCCCCGCACCCCCAGTGTACACACCATCCCAGAGAGCAGCTTGCAATCAGCACCTCTATGGATAGTTGACTTTGATAACCGGCCAAAATATAGCATCTTTCTAATGCTTGAGGGTCTTTAACTCTTTGGAAGAATAAGAAGACAGTTTCTGAAGGCTTGGGGCAGACATCCTGTGGGCAAAAGCCAGAACAGCTCCAACTAAATATTCAGGAACAGAGCCGGGCAAGGTACACAGGCGGGAGGAGGAGTTTTCTTTGCTCCATGGCCGCAGGATTCCTTGTTAGACTGAACTGAGCTCGCCTGAGCTGAGCACAATCCCTGGGCCCCCACAGACCTGCCCTTTGATGGTATTTTTCCCCCTTGGGGAGGTATTGACTTTAGAACATTTAAAAGATCTATTCATCTATCCTTAACTGAGGATCTAGTGTGTTCCCAGCACTGTGCTAGGCCCTGGAAGTGATGACAAACAGATGCCTTGCCCTGAAGCGCTGGAGAAGGTGGAGAAATCTCCACTCCCACAGATAATTATGAGACGCAATCTCATGTGTGATGAGAACATAATAGGAAATAAAGGTAAATTCTACAATTCTTCTTTACTCAGACTGTCTTTCCTTCTCTGGAACCACAGGCCAGTTTCCTTCCTGTGTCGTGACCGTGACCATTACTGATGCTGGGGGTGCTGGCCTGACTTTGGCTTGACAACTGCACCTTTGGTTACCACGAAGTCCCTTCTGAATTCTGAGAATAGAACCATCAGCACAGCTACAGGCCGGGGTAGCCGAGGTGTCTCCCTTGGCACGCTCCTCTCTCCAGGTGTCCCTATGGCCTGAGGCGCCATCCCCAACAAGTCAAGCTCCCCAGCCTGCATGGGGACAGAGCCCGCGCCTATTCTCCTTGCATTCATGCTCCAGCTCAAAGAGCAGCTGGGGATTCCTGGCCTTATTTCCTCCGTGGCAAAGATGGGGGAGACGGTGGAGGTGGAGTCTTGGTATTTTAGTGTGTAGTCACACCTTCTGCATCGAGAGAAGCAACAGGGTGGGGTGGGGAAGGGGTGCTGAGCTTGTTTTTTCTTGCAATAAGCAGCGTGTGGTGTCTTTTCAGTGTTCTTAACCGTTTTCTCCCTTGAAACCCATGGAGAAGGTTTATTGTGGCTCTGGGCTGGCCACAGCAGCAGCACCTCTGCCCTTGTTATTACAGAAACACACGTTCTTGACTCCCCCTGGGAGTTACTGAATCTGAAACTGGGGTGGGCCCAGCGGTTTGGGCTTACTAAGCCCTCCAGGTGACTCTGAGGCCGCTCATGTTGGAGGGCCAGTGAGTAAGACTAGCTCACCGCGACAGTGGTTCTTGGTCAGGGAGGCTCCCCTGGGGCATGTGTCATACACTGTGGAGCTGGGGTAACGGTGACAAATGTAGTTTGAAAAAGTCCCTAAAAAGTTATGGTCTCTGTCCCCTTCCGCTCCCCTCCCCTATTGGAAAACCATTGATCTAGAAACTAATTTTGCATTAGAAGAATCATGCAAATGTCTCTGTATTTTGGTGATTTTTTTTTTTTTAAGCTTCAGAAATTTCATGATACCACAGAGTGATACCAGGGAGGCCTGGAAAACCTCCCTCCAGTTACATACAAAGACTTAATTTATTCACTCTGGAGACGTAGAAAGGAGACGAGTTTCCTCAAGGTGATTTGGAAAGTCTGTCCTGTGTGGCTTGCTGACTAGGAGTTGACTGAGGTGACCCACCCTCGAACCCTGCACTGCCCTCACTGGAACGTGGGGAGCATGGCCCCAAGGATGGGAGGTTGTGGTCCTTATCCTCAAAGCAGCATGTACCGCTGCCTTCTGTTTTTTTACAAACTCCTTAAAGGGAATGAATGTCAGGAGCCTCTTTTTATTGCCCATGACAGGGAGAAGATAAACCTTGAGTTGTCTGCTCTTTGCAAACAGTGGTGGACCTGAGGGGTTTTTTGTTTGTTTTTGTCCCCTCTAAAAATGTTTTATTTGGGAAGCTTCCCTGGATTTAAAGAGAGGGTGGGTGTTTAAGCAGCCTTTGCTTTAATCCACCCCAGCTCACTGCTATCTGCAGGTGTTCATGCTGCTTCTACTTGCCAGGAAAACCATGAGAGGAGGGAGACTGCTTCTTAGAAAGTGGGTTTTCCTGTTGAAGTGGGCAGCCCAACAAGGCCTGCTTATCTGGGTGACAGGCCCCACCTCCCCAGGAGGTAGTATTTCCCCTGTGGCTCCAGAGGCAGGAAGCAGGTGGCAGGGAGCTGACCCCGCAGGCTCCCCCAGAGCGGGCGGGGGTTTGCCACCAACCGTGGCGGTGCTGATCTCCCTGATTGCCGAGTGGTTTCGAGTCTCTCCGAGGAGATGGGACAGGCTGACATCCTCAGCAGATCCGGTGGTGCAGGCTCAGGGGGAGGCCTCTGGTCTGAAAGGACCGGGGCTCCACCTGCTCCTTGAGCAAGGGTTGGGGGGAAAGGAAGCCCACCCCCTAGAGTGGACTGGATGGAAGGGGAGCCGTTTTCTCACGTGATACCCCCACTTCACCCCCGAGTCCTCACCGGGACGCAAGCTCCACAGGCAAAAGATAGGTTGGTCTTGCTCCTCACATACCCTCCACCGTCTAGAACAATGCCCGGCACATGGTAGGTTCTTACTGGGTATGTATTGACTAAGTATGTGAATTTCTACCCCTCCCCCTCAAGCCTGCTCTCAATCCTGAGAGGGAAGGAATGAAAGGTCTTGTCCCCCAGGCTGTCAGATGCCCGGGGACAAAGAAGAGCTCTTCAGGGAAGACTGTCGCCCTTCTGCAGATGTTTCCAAGTGACACCAGGTCACTACGTCACATGTTTTATAGGAGTGGATGGGGCCGACAACCCCCTCCCGCCCCTCCCTAATGCTCTGGGCGGGAATCTGGCATGCCAGGTAAGGATCAACAAGGTGACTAGACACACAGGTCTTTACAGACGATTGGGCCAAAGCGTTTCTGGCAATTTGCTTTTAAACCTACAAGTCCCCATAAAGCTGGAGGCTACCTGACGTGGATGCATAGCAGGCTGCGTGTTGGCGAGCACTGGGCTGGATTACTGGAGCCCTGGGGCTGCCGTGGGTTTGTGGTTCTGGCTGAGTGCAGTGTGGCAAGGAGCTCCCTGTCCACGGGCTCCAGGCTGTGGGGTCCTTGGATGAGCACCCAGACCGTCAGACTTGAAGGACCTGGCAGGATGCCTATCTTAACCCATCCCAGCCAGGACCCCCACCCTCCTCCACAGCTCTGCTTTGGACCAGAAGATTATGAACAGTTTAAACTACTAGTAATATTAATAGAATATTAGTAATATTAATAAAACAAATATTCCTGGGGGCATGACTAAGCAGTTGAATTTTAACGATGTCTATAAAAGGCAGTGGGGTCATTGCTGTGGTTTTCCAACTTTCCCTTCTAACTATGGGTGATGTCACTGGTTCGGAGGTGCTCCCCTTGATGGGCTTGGCAACAAATACGATGACAACAGGAGGGTAATTAGGAAAGAAGAAAAGGACAAGGAATGGATACAAATGTGATATGCCTCACTAATCTCAAATTAGATAAATTTGTTTTAATCTAACTTCCATTTTACAAAGAGGCCTTAAGTCCAGCCCCTTCTAAGCTTGCCAGCAAGAGAAGAAAGAACAGGGCAGGGATTGGCCTGAAGTCATATCAGGTGGCCAGGGCAGCCCTGGGATTGGACAGCTGCAGATACAAGTGTGTTAGAGTGGCTTTGGGCATCTGGCTGGAGACTTTAGGAAAAGGCTAACAGGTTTCAGATCCTTTGATAATTTGCTTATTCTGAACATTTAATCAATTATTCAATCATTCATCTTCCCATAAGTGCCTTTTGAACACCTTGTCTGTGCCTAGCACCAGAAGAACAATAGCAAGAGACCAGGTTACTGCCTTCCTGAGCTTATGGTCTCACTTCCTACCCTCCTCTGCTTCTCTGTTTTTGATTAGTCGCTCATCGTGTCCAACTCTTGCAACCCCATGGCCTGTAGCCTGCCAGATCCTCTGTCCATGGGATTCCCCAGGCAAGAATCCTACAGGAGGTTGCCATTTCTATCTGCAGGGAATCTTCCCGACCCAGAAACTGAACCCAAGTTTCCTGCATTGTCAGGCAGATTCTTACCACTGAGTCAGGGAAGCCCCTATTTCGCTGCAGGCAAGGTAAAAGTAGTCAGGCAATCTGCACGGCCTTTGTCTCCACATCATTCTGCCCGAACTGAGCCTACGTCTGTGCCCTTGTCTCTGCCTCTGTCCTGTTAGGATGAGCTTTCCACACCTGGCTGAAGCCAGCCCCTCCACCTGCCTGAGCCACCCCACGTCCATCTGGATTCTCAGACATTGCTCCCATGTCTCTCTTCTCTCTCTTGTCCCACCCATCTTTCCCTCTTTGCAGAGTCTCTCCTAACAGCATCAGCCTTGCTGTTAATTCCCTCCATCTAAATATACCTTCTCCTGACTCCACTTCCTCCCCCAGGAAGCTGGCCCCGGAGCTCTCCTTTTTACAGCTAAACCGTGTAGACAGTCGTCTGTACTTATCACCTCCACAGCCTCTCCTCCCACTCTGCTTTGAATCCACTCCAGTCAGACTGTCACTCTCAAAACTGTCTTGACAGGGTCTCCAGTGTTCTCATTTTGCTAAATCCAATGGCCAGTCCCCGGTCCTTCTTCAGTTTGCTTGCCCTGTCCGCTGCCTTGGACACAGTGGCCGCTCCTTCTCTTGAGCAGTTTCTCTCACAGCTTCTGAGACATCACCCTCATGCGGCTCTCCTTCCACTTCCGCCTGCTCCACCTCAAAGTTTTGCTGGCTTCTCTTCATCTTCCTGATGAAGATTGCAAGGCTCAGTCTGAGTGCCTTTAGATGCACCCAGCCTCAAGAGTTTAAGTGAGACTTATGCGCTAACTTCCAAGGTTGTGTTTCCTCTGAACTCAAGAAGGCCTGTTTGCGTCTCTATTTGGCAGCTAACACACATCTATTCCAGAACTGAGCTCCTGCTTGCCCATGCCCCACCAACAGGCAAATCCCCTCTTGCCTGCGTTCCGCAACCCCGCCCCCCGCCCCGCCGCCCATCTTCTCAGCTAATGGCAACTTCTCTGATTCTTCTTTCAGGCTCATGTCTCAAATTGATTGTGTCATCAAATCCTGTGAGCCCTACATCACCTTTATTGCTATCACATTGGTCCAATCTACCATTATGTCTTGGCTAGAACATTGCCAAAGGCTTCTAACTGGTTCTTCCTGCTTCTGCTGCTGCTGCTGCTAAGTCACTTCAGTTGTGTCCGACTCTGTGCGACCCCACAGACGGCAGCCCACCAGGCTCCCCCGTCCCTGGGATTCTCCAGGCAAGAACACTGGAGTGGGTTGCCATTTCCTTCTCCAATGCATGAAAGTGAAAAGTGAAAGTGAAGTCGCTCAGTCGTGTCCGACCCTCAGCAACCCCATGGACTGCAGCCCACCAGGCTCCCCCATCCATGGGATTTTCCAGGCAAGAGTACTGGAGTGGGGTGCCATTGCCTTCTCCTGCTTCTACCCTTCCCAAAGATCTCCCTCCCTGCCTTCAGTCTATTCTGTACACAGTTCCCAGAGGAGTCTTTTCAAAAATAGGTTAGCTCATGTCTCTTCCTTCTCATCTCACATGGAGCCACATTCGTCCCAAAGCCCTTAGAGCCACGTGTTTCTGTCCTTCCATGATCTTTCTGTCTCCTCCTACTCTTTCCACTGTGTTCACTCTCCCTGCCTCAGGACCTTTGCACTAACTGTTTCTTCTGCTGGGAACTCTTTGCCTCCAAGATTAGACAAGCTAAATGTCACTTGAGTAAGGTTTTCCCCGATCACCCTATTTAGAGTCGCAGCCTATCCCACTTATACCCGCTGTCCCCATCCCTGCTATTTTCCCCAGTGTACTTAACCATTCTTCAGATATGTAGTTTTCATGGCGCTGGTGGCAAAGAACCCACCTGCCAATGCGGGAGACATAAGAGACTTGGGTTCCATCTCTGGGTCAGGAAGATCCCCTGGAGGAGAGCAAGACAACCCACTCCAGTATTCTTACCTGGAGGATACCGTGGACAGAGGAGCCTGGCGGGCTATGATCCCTAGGGTTGCACAGAACCCAACATGACGGAAGTGACGTAGCAGGCATAGTACCAGGCATAGTTGATTCGCAACACTGTGTTAGTTTCAGGGGCACAGGAAAGTGATGTGGTCATACCTCTGTATACGTTTTCAGGTTATTCTCTATTATAGATTATTATAAGATATGGAGTATAGTTTTCTGTGCTATACAGTAGGTCCTTGTTATTTATCTATTATATGTATAGCAGTGTCTATCTGTTAATCCCAAACTCCTAATTTATCTCTCTCCCCTCCCTTCCCCGTTGGTAACCATCAGTTTGTTTTCTAGGTCTGTGAGCACTTATCTCTCTTTAATTCAGTGATTTACCAATTCAATGGCGGGGGTGGGGAGCCTGTACTGGGTCCAGGTAAGAAGGAGGTGCATCATCTGTAGAAAATTAAAAAACAATCATGAAATGTACTAAGTCAGTCTGTTTTCTATTAGCACCATGCACTGGCAAGTCTAAACATTGTTATATGATCCTCCTCCCCACCAGGGGAGCTCCCACTAACTCTCTACTATATAACACACTCTGTATTTCCCTTATTTATTTGCTTTCCTTTCCCCTCCCTTAGGATATAAGCTCCTTGGAGGCAGGATGTTTGGTCTGTTCCCTACTGTGGCCCTAATGTATGCCGGGTGGTAAATGCGCAGTGAGGGGCTTCCCAGGTGGCTCAGGAGCAATGAATCTGCCTGTCGGTGCAGGAGATACAGGAGACACAGGTTTGATCCCTGGGTTGGGAAGATTCCCCTGGAGGAGGAAATGGCAACCCACTCCAGTATTCTTGCCTGGGAAACTCCATGGGCAGAGGAGCCTGGCTGGCTACTCTCATGGGTCTGCAGAGTCTGACACGACTGAGCGTGCACGCACACGTACATGCAGATGCTCAGTGAGTTTCGGTCTAAATGAATAAAGCAGAAGGCGCTGTAAGAGCCCACAGTTGATGGTCATCAGGAGGGTTTCCTGGATGAATCCACTTCTAAGTGGTTGAGGCAAAAGGAACAGCAAGTGCAACAGCTATGATCATCTTCACTCTCGGGGTCACCAGCCAAGGGCAGGGGTCAGAATTCATGAGTGTCATTCAGTAGAAGACCTTCCTCCATAATGTTGATGTTTGGTAAATGAATGTGTTCTTTATCGGTAATTGCTTGAGGGTTCCTGTTGACATCTTACAGAGGACTGGTTGTCACTTCCAATCAGAATGGCTATTCCCCACTCCTGAAGAACTCCAGGCCTGGGTGGGGAGCACACTCTCCCACACTCCATCAAATGCCTTCTTAGCCTTGTGGTAAGTGTGGCAGCTGGGAGGCCACCCACGAGGCTGTGGTAACATCCAGAGAGTGACTGACAGTTAAAGGCTGGGAGCCTTCCATTGGGAAGATGGTCCTACTTTCTTTTCCCTCTTCTGGGCAGAGCTTGTACCATCTTCCTTTTGGCTCACTGTTCATTTCTGTATTTTAACACTTATAACATGTTCCCATCTTTATTTGCTTCCCCGTTTTTATCTTCTACTGAATGTCACTTCAGTAACAGAAATAATGCTGACTCACTTCAATTTCTGGCCCCTAGCATAGAACCTGGCACATTGGAGGAAATCGGTAAATGTTTGCTGAATGCATAAATAACAAGGCAGATGTTGTATAAAGTGCTATTAATATACTAATAAAAAAGAATATAATGGTTATTGTGATTACAACTTTTGAATGCCAGTCTTAATAAGGAGAGTGACTAGTCCATGGAAACTATATGTAATATAGAATATTCTATATTATTATATGTAATATAGACTATATATTTAAAATACTTTTTTATATAAAGGAGATGTGTCACATAACTCTGTTCTTTTAAGTTCCAGAAACTCAATATCATCCACAGTTACTCAGTTGTGACACTCTGTGGCATTATCAGTGCAGAGTGCCTATTAAAGTGTCAAATATGTTATAGCTTCAAAAAATATGAATTAGACTGAAGACCAACTTTAAAAAAAGATGTTAACCTAAAATACTAGTTTTATAAATGTACCAAATCTTAGATATCAAAACCAGCCCATACACCAATGTACTGATTTAGCCGCAACTGGCAGATGGGCCCTACACCACTGGAAAGAAATCTTATAGGCCTCAGAAATCAGTCTAATGAAATAAGATTTTTAACTAGTTCAAAATCAGAGTTCAAAAACAGTTCACTTAATATTCATACCGAGTTTAAGATAGGAGGTTGAACAAAACTAACTTGGAAACTTTCATAGAGTTTTAAAAAAGCAACATTTGAGACTTAAAATTGACCATTTCATTATATCCAGTGGATTTGAGTATGAAATATATGCTAAAATTTTCATTTAGCAGATACCTCCCCAGACTTTTAAAACCACCACCAATAAACATTTACATCTTTCCCCTCCTCAGAGCATTTCCCCAGGTACACACAAATACCACTCGTTCTCAGGTCTTTTGCCCCAGATTAAACAGGTTCTCCACCCAAGAGGGCCCACGGGATTCTGCTCCAGCCAGAGCAAGGTCTCTGGCCCTTGGATAATTTCACCACCTCTGGTTGACTGAGCAGGGCTGGGAATCGCATCATGGAAGCCGCCTACCTCCTTCTCAGGCCAGCCTAAGACGGGATCAGCATTGCATCATCTACCCTGGGCCTCAGCCCACCTTGGTTGAGGCCAGCTCATCAAAAGTATTTTAAGAGCTTTCCAACAGTCCAGCTGCCATTCATTCACCATCCCAGATGGAGAAAAGCTTGTGTGGTGAATCCTCTTCAGGGTGACTCCAACTGGCCTCTTTGTGACCTTCACGTTGGACAGACTGGCTGCTGGTCATCAGGTCTGGGAGTGTCTGGACAAGGTTCACCATCAGAAGTGAAGTTATCTCGTCCGAGAGGACACGAGCAGAGAAGCTGCAGAAACCTGGGGTCCAGGACTGAATGTGCAACCCTTCCTCATCCACCGCCCACACCGGCTCCTACACAAGTGCCCAAGCACTGCAACATTCTGTGGCAGTTTTTATTTATTTGGCTACACTGGATCTTAGCTGTGGCTCTCTTGATCTTTGATCTTTATTGCTACATGCAGGATCTTTATTTGAGGAATACAAACTCCTACAGTGGGATCTAGTTCCCCAACCAGGGATTAAACTTGTGCCCCTTGCATTGGAAGCGTGGAGTTTTAGCCACTATACCACTAGGGAAGTTCCTTGGGGGGAGTTTTTAAGCCAATTTTAGTCTCAACTCGGGCTTTCCTTCACTGGATATCTAAATTTTCAGACTATCCAGTGGGTTCCTGTTTCTTTTCTAATAATTTTAGAAAATGTCATAATTCATGATCACTGTAGGAAAAAAACAGGGGGGCAAAGTAAACAAAGGGAAGATTAATACCAAAAAGTTAACATATATATTAGCCAAGTTGGCTGAAAATCAGTCCAGCAACAAAAAGATGGTGCACGCCAGAAACTCCCATTTATTGCTTCTTCTCTGTTTCCTTTGGGGACCTTGGGACAACTGCTGACATCCAAATGATGGGCATCACCGGTGCCCAGTATGCATAGCATGGAGGAGGAGGAGAGTAATAACCTGTCTGCAGGGCCGCAGTCCTACATTTTCACCCATTGCTTCCAGGGAGTAGCCCATTGCAGGCTGTGGGCTGGGATCTGGGTGAGGTTTTCCTATCGCTAGCTTGAATTGCTATCTGTACTACTCTGAAACAATTCACCTTCCTCATCACCAACTGCAAGCAAGAAGCAATAATACCCTGCTGGGATGGCAGACAGGATGTGTAGCTGCTCCCAGAGCTCTATGGGTTTGTGCTTCCCACCTGTCCTGCCTACCCTGATGGTCCACTGTTAACACCAGCCCTCTGGGTGGGCACCAATAGAGGCAGCCTTCTGTTAGCCTTCACTAATAAAGGCAGCCCCAGGATAGCACTGAGGAACTGGAGTGGCTCTTTGGTCCTTTGGAAAGTTCCCCTGGGAGGCTGTGCTCTTACTCTGATGGTGAATGTTCTTTCACCCCTGTCCTTCGGGTGCTGGTCCGGTCCCCTGTGAGAAAGGAGCACAGCAAGGGTTTGATCTGAAATAGTCCTCCATGCCCCCCATGAAGATGTATCTATTCCTGTGACTTGCTGGCTTCACATGAAATGGTCCATTTGACTTGTCTGCACGCCTTATGATCACAGCAGCTTGGAGTGCCTTTGGGTCATTCTCCAAAGACTCGGGATTTGACTCCGTGGAGCACCTGCCCAGAGCGCTTATCACAGGCTCTGTGGGTTCCTCTGAGGTGGGGTTAGGGGGAACAGCAGATAGGGGCAAGCCTCCTCTCAGAGGAAGAGCTGGCCTGCTGCTGGCCGCCCCGCCCCAGACCTCATCACTTCCGAGGCACTTCCCCAGGCAGCAGCCCTTGGGTGCAGTGGGTTCCGACTCTAATGACACTGTGGCTGGGATTTTAACACCACCTACTAGAAGGAAAAGGGGCACATACATTATTGCTCACCATCCAAGTGGCCTCTCTCCATTTTTGCCTAACGGGTGGCTCCCAGAGTATGTTTGAGGTCATGCTAACCTCTTCTCTGCGTCAAAATCTGGGCTCTCGGATTCCCCACTCCCGGCTGTGCTCTGCCAAGTGTGTTCTGTCAACAGCAAAGGAGGGCCAGAGAGCGGGCATACAAGGAGTCAAGGCCTGGATCATCTCAACGTGGGCCCTCAAGGCAGTTTAGACGCCATCCTTCCCTTGCCCTCAGGTGGGAAAGAGCCTCTCCACTGGGAAAGGGCTGCTCTGGGGTGGGAGCATCTCTTGGGGCAGGAGGGTGTGGCATGCCAGGAGCACGCGGTAGGTGCGACAGTGGGGGTGGGAGTGGGGGTAGCGGAGGAGGGCCCGGCAAGAGAGGAGTGCTGGGGAAGGCTAGGGAAGGCGGGTGGAGAAGGGGAGGCCTGGAGGAGAGGCGCCCCCCGCACCCCACCGCCGCCCCGCTTCATGGGTCGGTGGGCCCGGGCGGCTAGCGAGAGCGAGGCGGGGCCCGATGGTGGCCAGAGCGGGGCTGGCGAGGGGCGGGCCGGCCGGTGTGGCCGATGAGCCAGTAATGGAGCCGGGCGCCTGGGCCCCCTTTGTTTCCGGGAAGCCATTTAAAAAGCCCTTTCCTCAGCCCGGGTGCCGGGCGAGCGGAGACAAAGGCCGGCGGCGCAGAGGGCCGAGCGGAACGCCCCCTTTTAGAAGGGCCTTTCCAGTCCTGGGGCCGGCAGGAGGCTCCGCGCGCAGCTAGGGCTCCCGCTCAGCACGCGGGCCGCGCGCTGCCCTTAGGGGCTAGGAGGCCCGCTGCAAGATGACGGAGATGAAAACACACAGCTCTCCCTCGCAGGAAGGCGCAGGACGGAGATGAAAACACACAGCTCTCCCTCGCAGGAAGGCGCAGATGCTCCAGCTTCTGGGCTCTGGGCAGATGGCCGAAGCGATCTCCCAGTCGGCTTCCCACCACCACCTGGCACCAGGGGGAGGAGGCGCGTGCGCCACTGTAGGCCGTCCCGCCACGTGGTCCTCGGTGCCACTGTGGCACATTCCTGGCCTTTGCAATTATTGGAAACTGAGAGGCTCTTTTCTCTCCCATGCTTCCCCCTTCCCCTCCCTTGTTTTTCTTCCAGGCTTGGAATTATCTATTTTAGCAGTTCAAAAGACATTCCATTCCCATGACAAATTCAGCCACGGTGTTGTTGGCATACCTAGCTAGTTTTTCTTACAGGGAGATTCAAGCAATAAATCATAAGGAGTGAAAATTTAAAATAGCATTTCTTTAACTTTTAATGTGTACTTTGCTTATTTTCAAGTGCCAGTAACAACAGCTCTGTTTCTTGACGTCTCTCAAAGTGAACCCATCTGAGATCCTGAGTAGTGGATTTTATTCCTTTACAATATTCCTAAAGAAAATGGATCGAGGAGATACATTTCAAACTCCCTCTTAACTCTAAAATCCCTGAAACGATGAAAAAAGGCTGATGGAAGATTTTAAAAAGAAGGGGGCTAGGGGGGTGGAGTTGGGGGGCGAAAAAACTATCACTGTGGCTGCCGACCCACCTATGGATCCCATCCATCCATTATTCTGTTTAGTGCTCTCTCCCTCCTTTGGCAGACCTGAACTTTACATTTGTTCCAGAAACAACATCCACACGTTGACTCACCCAGGGCAGACTCACATGAGCGTATGCCAAAGTACCTGGAAATGGTTGATCATAAACACTCTCAGTAATGGTTTGTCCAACAGAAGACACTAAACTGGGTAAACATGAAAGATAGGGGGATTATTTCCCCAAGAGAACAAACCATTCTAAAAGTTTGAACACATTTTTAACAAAACTGTTTCAGACTTTCATCCTCAAATGTGTTGCAATTTACACCCATGCTGGAGGATGGAAGGGTATCTCACCAAGTCATTGTTTCCAGTAAAGGTCATTTTTGGCTGCTCAGATCGCGACTCTGGTATGTCACATTGCACAGGTATTTTTCACAGCTCACTGAGTCTGATGGCTCTGAGAGCATTTAAGGCTGCCGCAGAGAGGAGCCCAGGGTCGTGGCGATTAGTGGGCTTCTGTAGGAAGCACGGTGGAAGGGACAATGGGCCAATTACCAGCAAAGCCTGCGGTCTCCCTTGGAGAGGTTAAGGAGGAGAGCACATGGCCTTTGAGCTAGCGTGTCATCTGTCCTGGGGCTTAATCAAGTTATCATATCACCCCAGGGTCCCCAGGCCTCCATCCATCGATTTGAATGAAGACAAAAATTTGCAGACAAATTTCTAGCAGCAGGAAGTTGGTGCTCTCCTGCAAGGCTGGATGAAAAGCACCTGTAACCTTGTCGGCCTCGTCCGACTCCTGCTGGGAGCTGCTTCAGGCTATAGCCTGTTGGCTTCAGAGCCTGCCTGTCAGCAGGAGCTGAGGATGGAGCTGAGGGGGCGGGGTGGAGTGGTGGATGCCATTATGTGTTTCAAAAGAATGCCCCGGAGCGGACCGGCTGTGGCCAGAACTGCACAATGTGGCCAGCTACCCTGAGTGTGTAGGTGGGCATTCTCCCTTTCCTTTTGATATTGGTCTGCAGTCATTTTTAGGTTAAGATGGGGGCTGACATGCAGCAACCCTCATGACGGCACATAAAGGCAATACTGTGTCTCCTCCTCTCTCTAGGGCTGGTGAGAAGCAGGGAGCTCTCCAGAATGCCATCAAGGCCAGTCAGATTTCTGATCCTCTATAAGCTGCAGCTTCCCCATTTGTGAAGTTCAGGGATGTCGTAAATCTCACCTAATCCGCAGGGAGGAAGGGAAAGGGGGTTTGGTGTAGCAGATTGAACATTGGTGGGGGATTCTGAGACCTGTGGTCGAACCTGGCTCTATGACCTGTAGAGAGGTGACTCAGTGTCTTTTTGTTGTAGTTATTTCATTTGTCAGAGGGGAATAATGATCCAGGCTGTTAGCTACTTCACAGCTTATGATCAAATGCGATGATAGATGCCGATCAGTAAATGAAAAACCTTTGAAACCACATTACTGGTGCCTCTACAGCCCTACCAGCATCAGTGCTCTATGACTCAGTGTTACAAAGAGGGATTGGAAGAGAGGAGTTATTAGCAAGCATTAATATGAGAACAAAGAGTTGGAAATGACTTAGCAACTGAACAACAACCACAAGTCCATCCTGAGAATAAGTTGATCACTAACTGTGAATTTCATGTCCTTAGCAGGAAAAACCAGAAGACAGGACTTTTAACACTGTGGGGCTGGCTGATCTGATCAAAATCAACTTTTTAGAGGTCTACAGGAAAGTGGACTTTTTGACATTCAGATGAAAGTCTACCCTAAAAAAAAAGTGCATGGAAATCTGGCCAGTAAATCACTTCTCCCCCTACTCTTCAGATGGCATTCATGTTCTTGGCCATTTTGTGAGTTTGATCCCTGGGTTGGGAAGATCCCCTGGAGAAGGGAAAGGCTACCCACTCTAGTATTCTGGCCTGGAGAATTCCATGGGCTATACAGTCCATGGGGTCTCAAAGAGTTGGACACGACTGAGTGACTTTTACTTCACTTCACTTGTGACAGGGAGCATGGGCCTTAACCCATGGCAGCTCCAGCCTGTTTCCTCCCCTATAAAACAGGATATGTTTTCTCTGCCCTCTAACCCATGAGGGCATTGGGAGACTCCACTGGTTAACAGGTGAGAAAGTGCTTTGTAAATAAAGAGAAAGGTGCTAGGTAGGTTTACACTGTATGTATGCTCACACATACACAGAAAGGACTATTAGTGCCCATTTAACTGGAAATTGAATGAACACGTTGGGGAAATTTCATGGCCTTGTGGACTTCAGTACATGGATCCAGTGTCATAGATGATCTGGCTCAAAAGAGGATTCTTCTTTCAGAGTTAACTTCCGGCCTTTCTCTCTGAATGAACAGTATTGAGGTGTCCTGCTGGATCTCAACTCCCGAGGGAGTGGCCCTGTGGCATAAGCAGAGCTGGAATGCTGCTGCCCAAGCACAGCAAAAACCAGGCAGCAAAAAGCTAAAATACTAACTGTCAACTCTTCATTCACTACTTTCCCACTTGCCTCCCGTTAAACTCCTGCACCATCAAAATACCCATGGTTCCCTCAAACAGAGCATGAGGTCCTGCCCCACGAATGTTGGATCTGTTGCTTCCCCTGCCACTGTCTCTTCACCTTCTCTGCTTATTAAATCTGTCTCATCCTTCAAGGTTCTGTGTAGTGTTCTCCTTTGTGGGACACAGTCCTCAAGCTCCTAACCCAATCAGAACTGACTGCCTGCCCCTGTCGCCACGGCGGGTCTTTGTCCTGTGCTTTTTGCCCCACCGTGTGGGTTTTCTATTAGCATTCATGATGTACACCCTCTCTCCCTGCATACTCTGTGGATTTCTTAGGGTCAGAAACCACATCTGACTCCTCTTGGTGGCTGGGTCTCTAGTATCGCTGCTGGTGCATAGTAATTTATGTATTGAATGTTGAATTGCATTTGCCCTGCCCCTCAAAGTGTTAGAGAGTGATGTGCAGAAACCGTGGGAGGGGAGGAAAAGATGAAACCTTCCTTTTTCATGTTTGTTTAAACCAAATCCATTTTTGGTTTTGCCTTGTATAGCAGCTAATTTGAAAATCTAAAAAACTGCCCCACTGTGACTGGCAATTTGCATGTAAGTTTAATTAGGACTACTTTCTAAGTGTTTCAGTCCTGCCCAAATGGGGCATTTCTTTGCTGTCTCCTGAGTGACTCTAGGAAATCTTTACAGAAATGGTTCCTGGCCAAGTGGACAGCAAGGCAGCTCTGCTCAGGGGCTTAGCCTCATAAAACACCCTCGTGTGTTAATCTCCACTAGTTGACTTCCATGAGAAGGTATGACTTCACACTCTGGAAAGGACCAGTGGTCCTGTTTCTTAGGTGCATTTTCACATGTTCCCTCAGAGAACGTTGTGACCCAGGGGAGCATTTCTCGCATTAATTCTCAGTGTGAGGTCTTTGGACCACCAGGGATTTGCAGAAGTGGTAAACAAGGCTCTTTGATGCTTTTCAGTGTTTCGGAAAGCCTGTGGTAAGGGCACAGGACCTACTATGTGTCTTGTTCTCTTGTTTTTGACTCCATTCAGTGTGGTAGCAGTGGGTTGTTCATGCTAATAATAAGTGACCTGTAACTTTATATAATTTTTTAGGTCAAAGCATTTTTAAAAAATTGTTGTTGTTGTTGTTTAGTCATTAAGTTGTGTCCAACTGTTTGCAACCCATGGACTGCAGCACACCAGGCTCCTCTGTCTTCTACCAACCCCTGGAGTTTGCTTAAACCCATATTGGTGAGTCTGTGATGCTGTCTAGCTATCTCATCCTCTGCCGCCCCTATCTCCTTTTGCCTTCACTCTTTCCTAGCATCAGGGTCTTTTCCAATGAGTCAACTCTTTGAATCAAGTAGGCAAAGTATTGGAGCTTCAGCTTCAGCACCAATCCTTCTAATGCTACTCAGGGTTGATTTCCTTTAGAATCATTTATACAGTAATATTTACTCATTTAATGGGTGCAGTTTGATGGGGTTTTGGCAATTGTGTACAGTCATATAGCTGCTATCACAGTCAGAGTACAGAGCATTTTCATCATCCTCAGGAATTTTCTCAAGCCCTATCACAGTCAGCACCCTCTCCAGACCCCATGCTCCCCATGCAAATCTTGTCATTATAGTTTTGCCTTTCCTAGAATTTTATATAAAATGAAACAACACAGTACATTGTCTTTTGTGTTTAACTTCTTTTACTCAATGTCCAGGTGTTGAGATTCACCTATGTTGTTGCATGTATCAATATTTTTGTTTCCTTTTATTGCCTAGCAGTATATCATAGGATAGCTATAATTCATTTGTTCATTCACTTATTGAAGAACATTTGGGCTGTTTTCAGATTTGGGCTGTTAAAAATATGTGACTATGAATAACTTTGCTATAAACATTTGCACACAAGTCTTTGTGTGGACTTATTTTTCCGTTCCTCTTGGGTGAATACCTAGGAGTGAAATTGCTGGGTTATATGGTGGGCATACATTTAACCTTATAAGACACTGCCAAGGACTTTTTCAAAGAGACTGTGCCACTGTGTATTCCCACCAGCAGTGCGTGAAAGTCCATTCTCCCATCTCACAAACTGGTACTGGCAGTCTTCTCAATTTTACCGATTTTAGTGAGTCTGCAGTGATATTCCATTGTGGCTTTAATTTCCCTGATGACTAGTCAGTAATGTCCATATTGGCTAGTCATATATCTATGTTGAGCAGGTACCTTTTCAAATCTTTTACCCATTTTTAATTGCATTATTTGCTTTCTTATTATCCTGGAAACAAGTCCTTCACCAGTTAGGTCTTTTGCAGGTACTTCTTCCTAGCCTGCGGCTTGTTTTTTCACTTTTTAATGTGTCCTTAGATGAATGAAAGTTTTTAATTTTGATGAAGTCCGTTTTCTTATATATATATTTTACAATTCATGCAGTTTGTGTCATGTTTTGGTAATCTTTGCCAACACGATATCACAAAGATTTTCTCCCTTGTTTTCTTCTAGAAATTTTATTATTGCAGTTCTTATGTTTAGGTCTATGATCCATTTGACTATTTTGTATATGGTATGAGGTAAGGTTTACAATTCAATATTTTTCTCCATGATTATAGGATCTTTCTTAACACTATCTATTCCCCACTGAAGTACCTTGCACTTTTATAAAAAGTCAATTGACTGTATGACTACAAATTTATTTCTGGACTCTTTTCTCTTCCATTGATTTATATGTTTATAATTATACCAGTGCAACAGAGTTTTGATTACTTGATTACAGAAATTGGGGAATGCAGTTTCTTCAAAGCTGTTTATATTTTAAAGATCACTTTTTTTTATTCTTTGCTTTTCCATATAATTTTAGAATCAACTTATCAATTTCTTCAAGACAAGCTTGCTAGGATTTTGATTGGGTTTGCATTAAATCTACAGATCAATTTGGAGAAAATAAACATTTTAACAATGTTGAAATCTGTGAACATGGTATATCTTTCGATTTACTTATGTTTTCTTTAATTTCCCTTAATAGTATTTTGTAGTTTTCAGAGTACAGATCTGGCACATTTTTCTTTAAATTTATTCCTAAGTATTTTTCATACTGTTTGTAAGCAGAGTTGAATTTTCTTTTTTAATTTCCCAGTTGTTCATTACTTTTATGTAGAAATACAATAGCTATTTTATTAAACTTCATTTTGAAAAAATAATAGATTCACAGGAACTTATAAAAGTAGGACAGAGGCCCCATGAACCCTGCACCCAGTTTCCCCCAGTAATTATAGTAAAATATTAAAACCAGGAATTCAACATTGGCACAACGTGTGTGTATCATTATCATATGTATATATTCATGTAACAGGCACCACAGTTGAGATGCAGAACTAGTCCCTCATGGCAAAGATCTCCCCTGTGCCGCCTCTTTATAATTATAGTCATCCCCTCTTCCACCACCCTAACCTCTGGCAACCACCAATCTGCTTTCTATCACCATAACTGTATTATTTCAAGAGTGTTACAGACATGAAATCAGACAGAATGTGGCCTTTTGAGGTTGGCTTTTTCACTGAGGATGTACCATTGCGATCAATCCAAATGCTTGTATGTATCAATATATCTTTTCTTGTTATTGGTGAATGGTATTCTATGGTATGAATATACCCCTGTTTGTTTGAATATTCACTTACTGAGAGAGATTTTGGTTGTTTTCAGTTTGAGGATGTTTCAAATAAAGTGGCTAAGAACAATCTCGTATAGGTTTTTGTGCTGACATAGATTTTCATTTCCCTGGGGGGGGTACGCCTATAATTATTTACAAGTGCTGTGAGGTATGGTAAGTGTATGTTTAGGTTTTAAAGAAACTGCCAAGCTGTTTTTCAAAGTGGCATTCCCACCAGTGACGTATGAAAGACCCAGTTTCTCTGCATTCTTGCCAGCATTTGATACTGTGATTATTTTTTACATTTCATATCTAATAGATCTGTAGTGATAGTCCATCATGATCTTATTTTGCAGCTCTCTAATGGCTAGTGATATCTAACATTTTTCCATATACTTACTTACATCCCTAAGTCCTCTTCAGTAAAATGTCTCTTCATGCCTTTGCTCATTCTCTAGTTGGATTGTTTGGTTATTTTACTGTGGAGTAAACTCCATTTGCGAGTTTTAAAATATATTCTAGATATAAGTTCTTTTTCAGATATGTGGTTTGCAGATTTTTTTTTCCCAGTCCATGCTTGTCTTTTCATATCTTATGAGGTTCTTTTGTAGAGTAAAAGCTTATAATTTTGATTAAGCCCAATTTATCAATTTTTTTATTTTATGGGTTATGCTTTTCATATAAGAACCTTTTACCAAGCCCTCGGTCTTTAAATTTTTTTCTGTGTTATGTCTAAAAGTTTTATGGTTTTATGTTTTACATTTAAATCTGTGATCTACTTAAAACTAATTTTTGTAAAAGATATGAAATTTAAGTTTTTTGCCTTTTTTTTTTGCCTTTAAATATCCTCTTATGTTTGTCCCAGTTGATGTTCTTTGAACTTGATAATGTGTTCTATTTTTCTGGTTCTATGTGTATTAAATAATTTTGGATAATCTTCTGGACATTATGCATGTAAAGTTGTGTACATTCTGGAATTTAGCAATTTTCTCTGATGGATGTTAATTCTTTTATTTTATCAGGCAATTATCTTCAGTTCAGTTCAGTCACTCAGTTGTGTCTGACTCTTTGTGACCCCATGAATCGCAGCACACCAGGCCTCCCTGTCCATCACCATCTCCTGGAGTTCACTCAGACTCATGTCTGTCGAGTCAGTGATGCCATCCAGCCATCTCATCCTCGGTCATCCCCTTCTCCTCCTGCCCCCAATCCCTCCCAGCATCACAGTCTTTTCCAATGAGTCAACTCTTCGCATGAGGTGGTCAAAGTACTGGAGTTTCAGCTTTAGCATCATTTCCCTCCAAAGAAATCCTAGGGCTGATCTCCTTCAGAATGGACTGGTTGGATCTCCTTGCAGTCCAAGGGACTCTCAAGAGTCTTCTCCAACACCACAGTTCAGTTCAGTTCAGTTCAGCTCAGTCGCTCAGTCGTGTCTGACTTTTTGTGACCCCATGAATTGCAGCACGCCAGGCCTCCCTGTCCATCATCATCTCCCGGAGTTCACTCAGACTCACGTCCATTGAGTCCATGATGCCATCCAGCCATCTTAAAGCATCAATTCTTTGGTGCTCAGCTTTCTTCACAGTCCAACTCTCACATCCATACATGACCACTGGAAAAACCATAGTCTTGACTAGATGGACCTTTGTTGGCAAAGTAATGTCTCTGCTTTTCAATATGCTGTCTAGGTTGGTCATAACTTTTCTTCCAAGGAGTAAGCGTCTTTTAATTTCATGGTTGCAATCACCATCTGCAGTGACTTTGGAGCCCCCCAAAATAAAGTCTGACAGTTTCCACTGTTCCCCATCTATTTCCCATGAAGTGATGGGACCAGATCCCATGATCTTCATTTTCTGAATATTGAGCTTTAAGCCAACTTTTCACTCTCCTCTTTCACTTTCAAGAGGCCTTTTAGTTCCTCTTCACTTTCTGCCATAAAGGTGGTGTCATCTGCATATCTGAGGTTATTGATATTTCTCCCGGCAATCTTGATTCCAGCTTGAGCTTCATCCAGCCCAGCGTTTCTCATGATGTACTCTGCATAGAAGTTAAATAAGCAAGGTGACAATATACAGCCTTGCCGTACTCCTTTTCCTATTTGGAACCAGTCTGTTGTTCCATGTCCAGTTCTAATTGTTGCTTCCTGACCTGCATACAAATTTCTCAAGAGGGAAGTCAGGTGCTCTGGTATTCCCATCTCTTTCAGAATTTTCCACAGTTTATTGTGATCCACACAATCAAAGGCTTTGACATAGTCAATAAAACAGAAATAGATGTTTTTCTGGAACTCTCTTGCTTTTTCCATGATCCAGCGGATGTTGGCAATTTAACCTCTGGTTCCTCTGCCTTTTCTAAAACCAGCTTGAACATCTGGAAGTTCGCAGTGCATGTATTGCTGAAGCCTGGCTTGGAGAATTTTGAGCATTACTTTACTAGCATGTGAGATGAGTGCAATTGTGCGATAGTTTGAGCATTCTTTGGCATTGCCTTTCTTTGGGATTGGAATGAAAACTGACCTTTTCCAGTCCTGTAGCCACTGCTGCAAAGAAATAGAGGAAAACAACAGAATGGGAAAGACTAGCGATCTCTTCAAGACAATTAGAGATATCAATGGAACATTTCATGCAAAGATGGGCTCGTTAAAGGACAGAAATGGTATGGACCTAACAGAAGCAGAAGATATTAAGAAGAGGTGGCAAGAATACACAGAAGAACTGTACAAAAAAGATCTTCAGGACCCAGATAATGATGATGGCGCGATCACTCACCTAGAGCCAGACATCCTGGAATGTGAAGTCAAGTGGGCCTTAGAAAGCATCACTACGAACAAAGCTAGTAGAGGTGATGGAATTCCAGTTGAACTATTTCAAATCCTGAAAGATGATGCTGTGAAAGATACTGTATACAGTCCTACAATTGGGAAAAACGATTTCTGTATGACCTCATCAGATTCACAGAATAACTAGAGTAGCTGTATGAAGTGGGCAGAAGAAGTGGTATTATTCCCCTTTGACAGATGAGGAAGCTGAGGTTGCAGGTTGACTCTAGGCTGCCAGGACTAAAGGACAAAGGATAGATAAAATCAACAGAACACTCTATGTATCACAAAGGATTTTTCTCAGCATCTCAGAGACTTCAGGCTTCCATTCAAATTCATGTCTGAGCCAATCTCTGGATAAAAAAATTTTTCCTGGGACATTTTGGGGACAGATGATGTAAACAATTCCCCAATGCCCTTGGTCTCAGCCCCAAGGAGTGTGGTACAGCTGTGACTGTAACAGGGAGGAGGCAGTCTGTAGGCGGCTTTCCCAAACATTGCTTCTGGAAACATTCGCCTCCAGCCCTCAACAAAAGCTCAGGTATGGAAGCTTCGTGTGCCCCCTGACCTTTCACATCCCAGAGCCTCGCCGCGGGGAGGAGGGGCTGCTGCACAAAAGGGTCTGCGGAGTGACTGGCCTGCCTCAGCTCCCTGCTGTCCCCCACAATGGGGCCTGAGGCCCTGGCCGCCTCTGGAGTCCAGAGAAAAGGGCCGAGATAATGACAGGCCCAGCTACCGCTGCTCTCTTCAGAGAAATGAGAAGAGGGAGGCGGCCAAACCTCCTGGATAATAAAGAAGTAACAAATGGGGAATAAAAGCTTATGGAAGACATCTTAACCCAGGGATGAAAAAAATGTCAACATCTGTGAGGCTTTCTGCACCAGCAGACCCAGCCCTAATGAAAACCCTCGAAGAGCCATTCACTGGCGCAGAGGCGAAAAGGCTACATCTTTCTATGCGGGCAGTGAGGGGGTGTCGAGGGTTGGGCAGGGCTGCCCTTTCCCTTTCGAATGCTGTTGAACCAAGTGCTAATGTTCATCTTCAGCTTTATTAAGGAACCAGGGGCCAGAGGAGAATGCAGGGGCCGAACCAACTTTATGCCAAAGTCTGTGAGGTGGGTGGATTCAGGAGTGGGCAAGATGTCTGCACTTTGTGGCCAGGAAGAAAGCCCGAGGAATTAGAGAAAATGCTGTTTAACAAGAGTCTCCTTTGACCAGGGTCTTTCGGAAGGATGTGGCTCCAGGAAAGTAATCCTCTTAGCACAGACTTCTCTGTGTGTACAAAACAGGGAAATCGTATCTGAATGTCCTCATTGCATTTGCTAAAATACCTAATGAAAACACAAAGATGCCTTACCCCGATCTTCACCCTTCCCTCAGAAGAGGGAGAGTGGCAGATGTTTGCTCATAAGGTTGCTTTTAAAAATTCAAACTGGGAATCTGGGGTGTGGGAGGGGCGAGCCTCCTCTCTTTCCAAAGAGTGTGAGTTATGGAACTTTGGGTCCTCCCCCAGGGTTTTTGACACCTTTCAGGTGCTGGGTGTGATTTTATTTCTTGGGTTTGTGTTCTGTGTTCACCATTGGAATGTGTCTCCAGAGGCCTCAGAGAAAGAAGAAACCTCAAATCCTGGCCAAGCACAGCAGCTTCCTGAGGAGACTGAGGAATCTGGTAGGAGAAATGTGCTCCCAAATTTGTGACTGCTTTGCAGGGGGGAATGTTGTACCCTGGCCAGAGAGCACCTGGATGGTCCTCACTCCACCCACACCCACCCCCACAGGTATGCATCCCCCTCGCACACATTCCCCCCGCCACACACACATAGCCACCCATGCCATTCACTCCTGGGCAAGGTCAGTCATGCCTGGCTCTTTGGACTGTACAAGCCCATGGACTGTACCCTGTCAGGCTCTTCCGTCCATGTCCATGGGCTTCTCCAGGCAAGAATGCTGGAGTGGGTTGCCATGTCCTCCTCCAGGGGCTCTTCCTGACCCAAGGATGGAAGCCGTGTCTCCTACGTCTCCTGCATGGCAAGCAAATCCTTTACTTCTGAGCCACCAGGGAAGCCTGCCACTCACTCCCATGTATATGTAAACACGAGCACCCTTAATAAATAAACACACAATACAGCATCTTTCAAATACCCACACCCACCCACACACTCCCAGGCTGAACTGTTTCAGTTAGCTTTATAGACAAACATCTTCCTTACCGATCACCTTAGTACACGGGATTTTAGACTAAGTGTTTCAATTATGACTTAACTCTGAAAAAAAACAAGATGCAAGTAAGCATAAGTATCAATAAAATGTTTGGGGGATTGCCAGTGAGGCTTTACGTAGGCTGAAATTGGATATTATGCTTTTATTTTTTCCTTTGATATGTTATTGGGCTGTTTGAAATTCAAAGCTATTGTTTGCTGTTGAGATGCGAAAAGGATGGAGGGGAAGGGGGCAGCCACCGAGAGGATTTTGGCCCTAGGTCTGGTTCGAACTGTCCCCTGTGGGTTGGCACTGTGCTCTGTGGCTGCCTGTAGATCTAAAGTGAGCTCTTCGTCTGTGGGTCAGCAGATGTCCAGGGCAGCAGTCAGCTCCCAATTCTCAAAGCATTCGAGTAGTGCCCCGAGACCCTTTCGTCATCTGTCACAGTAAGTTGGGGGGGTTTCCCATGCCAGGTGTGCACTTGAACTGTGTGTGAACTCTGATGTCTGTTGTAATCCCAAAGTTAATAATAATATGTTAGTTATGAGTACTAATTATGTGCTAATCACTGTTCTAAGGGCCTTAATGGATCATCTGATTTAATTTCCATGGTGCTATGGTTTGGACTGTCTTGGTATACCAATATTGTAAATGAGGAGACAAGCATGGAGATGTTAGTAACAATAGAACCAATATTCAAACCCAGATCTGGGTAATGCCAAGCTTAGGCTATTGACCTCATGCTACAACAAGGCCCCTTAAAAGAATTTGACTCTGAATGAGTTTCTTCTCCCTTCTTTTCTTGGTCCACGGGATGACACTGACCCTGTTCCTCCTGGTTCACTAGGACGCCACAGCATCTCTCGTCCTCATCCCTTTGGAGGGGTGAGGGCGATCCGGGGCATCCCTGCCAGCCTGTCCCTGCTGTGGGCTAGCGAGGGTTCCTCACCCGGCTGCCCGGCTTTAGACCACCAGGGTGGCCAGACATTTTGCATTGCCTGCACCTGGGGGCCATGGGGGGATAATCGCATCAGGTGCTCTGTTCACAGGCCAACAGAAGTCTGAGCAGCTGTGCTAAGGCACTGGGCTCACTCACAAGGTTCACAGTCCTTCTGACCTACACATCCCTCTGAGGAGCGCACCTTCTCACTCTCCAGGTCCTCTCTCCTGAGAACACGGCCCACCGGGAGAAGGGTCAGCAGACACCTCTGATCCTTTTACGTCCCTCATGCCTGATGCTCTGGGGTGGGGGGTGGGGAGCCGGAGTCATGGCCCTGGAAACTACAGATCATTGGCTCTAACTCCCTATGGTGGTTCTAGAGCTGTGTCCACAGTTCTCTGATGTGATGCCCCTCAAGAGGCAGAGCTCAGGCCCCTTCTTCCTGAGTATAGACTGGACTTAGTGGCCAGCCCACTAGGGAGTAGAATGTGGCAGAACGGATGCATGTCATTTCTAAGATTGTCTTATACAAAGACGGTTGCTTCTGTCTTCGGTTCTCCATCTCTCTCTGTCTCCGTCCCTCTCTCTCTGGAATCACTTGTTTTGGGGAAAGTCAACTGCTGGGATGTGAGGCAGCCCCTGGAGTGAGAAACCAAGGCCTTCCTGTACTTGCATGAGTGAGCTTGGAAGCGGTCTTCTGAGCCTGCCAGCAGCCTTGGGAGCCAGCCTGGAAGCAGTGGCTCTCCCAGCTGAGCCTCGGCTGACTGCAGCCCCAGTGGGTGGTGGATGGTGGGCATCCTGACGGCAGCCTTGGGAGATTCCTGGAGCTGAGCCCATAGCTGAACCTCAGCCAGATTCCTGACCCACTGTGAGACTGTGGAGAAAGCAGGAGATAGTGTCGGTGTGTGAAGCCACTACCCAGGGGCCCTGTGCCAAGCTGCTCTCTCTCTCACTGTGCAGCCGCTGTGGAGAACTGAGGCCCTGCTGGGGGAAATCACCTACCCATTTCCACAAATGACGAGTTGGCTCTTGAAATGAACTTAAATATTTTGACTTTCTGTCTCGTTCTCTTTCCACTACATCAGATTTCCTCTGGCTCCCATTTCCACTAATGGATGAGAAGAAATTAATCTGGCAAAGCTCTGGGAGTGCCCGCCACTGCCCCCCACCATAAGCACAGGTCTTTTGGTTCTGAGTGGTGTGGACACAGCCAGTGATGCCCCAGGGCCTAGGGTTTGGTGTGGGGGTGGGGGTGGAGTACAGAGCATCCCTTCTGGGCCCGTTTGAGAGGGTAATGGCCCCTAATCTGCCCCCCTTCCCAGGATTCATGTTGGGCTGACGTGGGAAGTTCCACCCATGCATATGAATTTTGAATTTAATACAGAATTTACCACCCAGAAATGACTATGTGAAGTAAGTGTAATTTGCCTGTGTTTATTTATTTTTATCATGAACTTAAGCAAAGTTTATGGAAAAAAAAAGGAACCTGATGATCATGAGATGTAGCTATTTTACATCTTTCTAAATTCTCTTTGTTGGTGTTCTTTGCACAGCTGGAGTGGCCCGTGCACACTGTGTAGAGTTTTGCCTTCCTCACTCAGAAAGTGTCTGTTGTGCCTCAGGCCCTGTTCCGTTGAGAGAGCCTGCTGTGCCTGGCACTCTCTCAGACCACCCTCCCATTTGCCCAGCTTGCCCCCTCGCCTTCTCTCTTTGTGGGGTAACCCCAGTCTCTGACCCCTGGCTCCATCCCAGCCCCTCTCCAGCCCAGGCTGTCTCTGCCTGGGCCACTCATTGGATCTCACGGTGTGGCAGACTGGGAGACTTGGCACTCTCCCTGCCTACACTGGGGGCTGGCCAGTGCTCAGGAGGCTGCATGGCCTTCAGTCCTTCTGAATCTGGAGGAGGGGCTGAGGAATCTGCCTTTTTACACATTCCTCTGGAGGCACTCAATACCATCTGTGAACTACAGCTCTGCTCCTGCCTGTTGTTTACCGTATGGAGCTCTGCATAACAGCTTCATTGGCCTGGTTTTTAGCAAACTTCACAGAGACAGTCAGAAGTAACCTTCAGTTTCCCGAGCCAGAGCCCTCAGTTGGACTGGGTCTTCCCGCCACCCCAGGGATCTCCTCATCTTTATCTCCTCCTGTGACCTGATTTCACTGACAGCAGCAGGAGGTCAGAAGCTAGGAGGTCGTTCTCCAGTGTTGGAAGCCCTAGAGAGTGGCTTCTGAGGGAAGAGCTGGCAATTATCGATCATAGTGCGTGCATGCTCTGTCACTTCAGTCGTGTCTGACTCTTTGCGCTCTATGGACTGTAGCCCACCAGGCTCCTCCATCCATGGAATTCTTCAGGCAAGAACACTGGAGTGGGTTGCCATGCCCTTCTCCAGGGGACCTTCCCGACCCAGGGATCGAACCCGCAGCTCTTACATCTCCTGCAGTAGCCAGTGAGTTCTTTCACCTCCAGGGCCACCTGGGAACCCATCAACCGCAGTGAGGGCTGAGCAGTCACTCCTGGCCTCTGTGAGTTGGCTTTCTGTGCACTGTACATTCGAGACAGGTGACAGAGCAGGAAGTCTGCAGCAGGGACCACGGGGAGAACTTGAGGACGAGGTTCCCATAGCGTCCTCTCATTGCAACCCCCCGCTCTGCCTAAGGGGCCAGCTCCCCAGCACTTCCAATCTGCTGCTTCCCCCAAGTAGAGCAAACCATCCCTCGCCTTTCTGGGGTCCACACGATATCCCTGCTTCTCTCTGAATGCGAGCAAGTCCCCAGCCTGGGCCTCAGTGGTCCCAGACATACATGGGGGCTCCAAGGAAGTACTTTTCAGCTCTGAGACTCTGTCATATTTGCCACAGGTAGAGGAGTCTCTCTGTACCTCCTAGATCCTGTCCCAGATGTGACCACATTTTCTCCCAGGGGAGGTCTTGAACCCACAGCCTTGCAGGCTCCATTTACTCTCTTGTAAATAAAGAACAAACCAAAGCTCCTGCCTCCAAGTTCCATCAAACCTGTCAGGCTGAAGTGTCTATCAGAGGGGAGACTGGAGCGAGAGGGGCTTAGTAAGTGACACAGGCTGCAAGCTTGCCGCAGGCATCTGTTTACTTTCACACTCTGAGTGCCCTGCAAGGGAGGCTGGGGCCGCGGAGCAGCAGTCAGCTCCTGGCTTTGTAGCTCTGCTTTGAGGCCAGGCTTGTCTGAATTCTCCCCAGACGTTCCTCCTAACCCCCTGCCCACTGAGAAAGAGCCCCGCCAGCTCTGTGCACCAGTGGCTGCACAGTGGGAGATGTGATCAGAATCTAAACACAGCCTGCAGAGATGACCAGAAGTTTGGCACGGGCCCAGGCAGGAACCCCCAGTCCTAACAGCTGCTCTCCCCCACATGACAGACAGACTCAGCCACAGCCTGGAAATAACACGCTAGGTGTCATCTATGTCACCTGCCACCCTCTTGCCATCTCTGTCTTCCCTGTGATGACATTTGGGGTCTTGTGAGATGTCAGTCAAGGGAGCAGTCGTTGTTCACACAGAAACCAACCCTGTGTTCTCTGTCGCATGCTCACTTCCCTCTCGCCAGTCGCCCGGACCCCTCAGCTGCCCTTGAGAAGCCCTCGGGCCACCCGTGAGGATAGACAGAGCCCCAGGGGGAGTCTGCCACAGACTCCTCAGACTTAGGGCCTTTGGTCTGAATCTGAAACTGTTCCATTAATTTGATACTGACTTCGGTTTTCCCTGGTAGCTCAGCTGGTAAAGAATCTGTCTGTAATGCAGGAGACCCTGGTTCGATATCTGGGCTAGGAAAATCCCCTGGAGAAGGGAATGGCTACCCACTCCAGTATTCTTGGGCTTCCCTAGTGGCTCAGATGGTAAAGAATCTGCCTGCAGTGCTGGAAACCTCAGTTTGATCCCTGGGTTGGGAAGATCCCCTGGCGGAGGGCATGGCAACCCACTCCAGTATTCTTGCCTGGAGGATCCCCATAGACAGAGGTGCCTGGTGGTCTACAGTCCATGGGATCGCAAAGAGTTGGACATGACTGAGTGACTAAGCACAAGCATATGTCCACAGCTGGGGACTAATCCCATAATTCCTGGGATGGATTGCAAGGGTGGATGCAAGGAGCAACCACGAATGGGAGAGAACAGTGAGGGCTGGATCTGACTCTGAAAGCCAGGGTGGGGGATGGGACAGAAAAGACTGACCTCACTCCAAAAGATGATCCAAAGATGTGATTGTCACAAGTGTGTGATCAGGGTCATGATTGACATGAGCGTTCTCGTCCTGGCTCTGTCACCCTGGGCAAGTCATGCACTCTGGCTGGGCCTCAGTCATATTTGCAGAATGTCAGGATACACTGATTGACAGCCAAGTGTCATCCCGGCGTTTATGTGCTATGTTTTTTTTCTATTCTGTGAGTGTCCAGTTTCCAAAGGCTATGTTCAAGGGGGTAGTGACTGGGGAGACAGGAAGAGGAGCCTGATGGTGAGTGTCCCAGGGGACTGTACACGGGATGCTATTTCCCGAGATCAGAGAACAGCCTCTTCTGACCCTTGGAGAATCTAAGCGAGTCCCCAGCTGGAGTGTGGGTGGACCAGGGCTGGGTTCATACTTTGCTCTGTTCTTTCTATGGAATCATCTCTGCCCTTTCCCTTCTGGCTTTACATGTCAAGACACTACCATCCTCTAAGCCCCTTTGCAGTGTCGTCTCCTCCACGTGGCCTTCCCTGGGGCTCCTCCCACCAGAACCCCTGCAGCACTTAGTCCACCCTTCTCTTGCCCCCTTAACTTCTTAGACTGGAGCCATTCTGGCTGCCCCAGTGGCCCAGGAAGCCCCTTGAAGGCTGGGCTTCAACATGATAAGTCATTCTCTCCCAGCCCAGCACAATGAACGACAGCAATAGGTTCCACTGAGTGTGGAATGGAAATTACTCAGAGGCCTCAACATGTGAGCTCCCCAGCTCTGCCCCCAGCCCCCGCCAGGCCTCAGAGATGAGACCATGGAACCCCCATCTGAGCTCCTGGAGTATATGTCCCTGTACGGTCAGGCCCGTGGCCCAGCGCACAGGAGGCTGCAAGGGAGCCACGCTGTCTGTTATATTTTAAAGGGGCCTCTCCTGCAGGGGGCTCCTGGGCCAGGCAGGAGAACGGGGGACAGGAACCCCTGCCCTTGCCTGTGGAGAAGGGTTTGCTGAGGACGCCGAGGACTCCAACCCTCTGAGTTGTGGTGGCTGTAGACCCTCCATCTTTCCGTGTCCTGTTTTCACCTACACCAACCCGAGGTCAGAAGAGGAGACTCTGTCATGGATCATGGATCATGCTCATGGTCCATTCACTTCCTGTTAGAAGCCCTGTGAGGACACGGACAAGTATGGCGTAAGCCCTCCCTGGCATCTCACTCTGTATGAGCCGTGTGGAAGGGACTCAATGAATGAGCTTTAGAGTCGGATAGAATCTATTTTTCTTTTTTGTTCCAGAGCTGCTAAACTTTGAGAAGGACCTCAGAGCTCACACACTGAGTCCAGTCCCTGTCGTGGGCATGGGCTGTACCTGAGACTCCCCAGAAGGAATGGTTCAGAGCCACCTTGAGCCACCGACCCACACTCACTGCATGCACTGTGACCCCCCACTCTGCTTTTAGGAAGTGGCAGCACAGCAGGAGCAGAGGAGTGTGGGCTTCAGAGTCAAGAAAGACCTGAGTTTGAATCCTGGCTGCATATCTTCTAGCGTGTTGCCTTGACGCTCTTCACTTTTCTTACTGATAAGAGGGGTAACATTACTAGCCACTCTGCAAGGTTGCTGTTTGATTGAAAATCAGATCATGTTGGCAGATGCCAGAGCACAAGAAATGTTGAGGCCATCACTACCTTCCTTCTTGATCAGGGAGGGAGATAGGATTTGTCCCTGTGGGGACCAGTGAGACACTTCCACAGCTCTGATTACATCCATGTGCCCTCCCCAGTTGTCTTTAAGTGAAGCTGCGTGCGTGCGTGCTTAGTCACTGCAGTCGTGTCTGACTCTGTGTGACTCTATGGACTATAGCCTTACAGGCTCCTCTGTCCATGGGATTCTCCAGGCAAGAATACTCGAGTAGGTTGCTGGGCCCTCTTCCAGGGGATATTCCTGACCCAGGTATCAAACTCACGTCTCTTACACCTCCTGCATTGGTGGGTGGATTCTTTACCACTGAGTCACCTTGGAAGTCGCTAAGTGAGGTTCATTTCACTTCAGTTCAGTCTCTCAGTCATGTCTGACTGTGACCCCATGGACTGCAGCCTGTCCATCACCAGCTCCCAGAACTTGCTCAAACTCATGTCCATTGAGTTGGTGATGTTATCCAACCATCTCATCCTCTGTCGTCACTTTCTCTTCCTGCCGTCTATCTTTCCCGGCATCAGCGTCTTTTCCAAGGAGTCAGTTTTTCACATCAGGTGGCCAAAGTATTGGAGTTTCAGCCTCAGTATCAGTCCTTCCAATGAATATTCAGGACTGATTTCCTTTAGGATTGACTGGTGGGGTAAGTGAGATTGCCCAGGGGAAAAAGTTAGAGGGAAGTTTGTCTTGTGGGTAGCTGGGCTTCCTTCTGTTTGAGTGTGGTTTGGCCTAGAGGGGCCACTAGGGAGTGTGCCCCAGGGTCTCCTCTGGCAGAATCTGGGTCCCTGGGTCCTTACCTGACCAGTCTCTGACTTGGGACAGCCCCTTATCCCCCTAGGCATGGGGAGGGTAACTCCTGGCTCATTTGCAGCTCTGGGCTGTAGCAGACATCCATGTGAGGATTTTATACACACAGAAGTGCTGGGTAAACACTGGGGTCACCTCCATTTTACTGTGAGCACTACCATTTCCTTAAAGAAATTTTAAGAAATAAAAACGTTGCACTATGTCTTGGTTCAAAACTTTTTCTTTTTAAACAGCAGAAAAAAAGGAGGGAACACGCTTACAAAGAAAAAAAAGGATTCGAGCCAATAGCTGTTAGACAAAGAGAAGACGTGAGGAACAGAGACTGGTCTCCAGGGGAGTTTGCCTGAGCCAAGAAGAGCTTCAGCCAACCCCCTGGGCTGGGGGCCAGTGCTTCCTCAGGGGCGCAGCGCCCTGCCCACCTTCCCAGGCCTGGCTTCTCCCTCTGTGTGGAGGCAAGAGGTCATCCTTCTCTTGCCTCCCATTCCTATCCTGCTGTGGAGCTGGCTCGACTTCCTTCACCTTCACCTTCCATATTTCTCTGACCTGGGACTTATTTGCCCACCAGTTTCCTGCTCTGCTCAGCTCCCTTCCAGCCCAGGTTCCACTGCTGCCCTAGAGCAGGTGAAGCCCTGGAGGAGGCCTCCCGCTGCTCTCTCTCTCCTCCCTGTGGGCCTATCCAGGCCGGGTGGTGCTCCCCAGGCTGCCTGTGGTTGAGGATGCTGACCTCCCTGGCCCAGGCCTGCGGCACCTTCCTCAGCTTGCAGGCTGGGTGGAGGCCTTGGCAGTGAGCATGCCTGAAACTTGAAATCCATCCAAGGCCCAGTTAGAAAAGGATGGGGGTGTAGAATAGACCAGAGAGCTTTTGGGTGGGCGGCTGTCACTGGCAGCCACTGAAACCTTACCTAGGCCCAGCTGGTAAGAGGCTGACTGGGAAGAGGCTTTCAGATGCCCCTGCCACCTTGGAGTGAGCTACTTGCTGGCTGGTGGCCATGCTGGCGTTGGCTCCTTTTGAGTACAGTGTTAAAAAACAGATGGAGTTGATGGGAAGGCCTGGCTCCAGGGAGGAGGTGGAACACATTTCCCTGTCCTGGTGGGGTAACCAGGTGACTGGGACATGCACACCTAGGGAGGAGAGATCAGAGCCCACAGCCACCTCACTATCAGCCGCTACGATTCCCTATTTTGCAGATTGGGAAACAGGCCCAGAGAGGGGAGTGTGGTGTGCTAAGTCGCTTCAGTCGTGCCCGACTCTGTACAACCCTATGGACTATAGCCTATCAGGCTCCTCTGTCCGTGGGATTCTCCAGGCAAGAATATTGGAGTGGGCTGCCAGTTCCTTCTCCAAGAGAGGAGAGAAACCCATGCAATAGCAGAGCCTGGTCAGGATCCCAGGCTCCAAGGCTGCCCAGCCCTCTGCCCTCCTCCCTCACCCCCTGTTGCCTCATACCAAACCAAGCAAATCCAGGTGCCCAATGCAACAGTGCCCCCAAAGGGTTGTAAACCAGCTGACTGGAGTGGGGGTGCACTTTCTCAAAGAGGAAAAGTGTTTGATGACTGACTGTGTCTCCCGGTGCGCAAAGGCCCCCACCTCCCCGGGTATAAATCAGGTTGGGCCTTTCTGAAGAGGCTCTTGTTCTCCCACTTGATTCCCAGTTGCTGGAAATGTCGATAAGGTGATCACCCAAGCGCATGCGTGGCGGGAAGTTTTGGGGTCAGGGAGGGACCTCAAGGAGGTCAGCATTCAGGACGAGCTGTTCTGACATCTCAGACCCGTTTGTCTCCGTATATCCATTGCGCACGTTCTCTTGTCTTCTGACGCCATCTCCAGTGGGGAGCAGTGAGGCTGAGTGGGTGGGGTGGAGGAGAGGATTTGTGGATGGGGTGTGAGAGGGTATTTGATGTGGGGCTCCTTGAGGTGGTGGCGAGCGGAAGACCATGTGACTCTCACATAGTTGTCCATCCTCCCACTCCCTCCCTTCTCATCTGTTTCTCACCTAGGCCACAGCCTCCAGATTGCTCCCCCCACCGCTATCTCCCCACTTCCGTCTGGGCTCCCCATTGCTTACATGATAAACTCTAAACTCTTTCACTGCACTGTTTCACTTGCTGTATCTTTTGTTGCCACAGACCACTCACCATTCTGAAAACCTGCACTCTGGGCTTTCCCTGCCTGCCTCTGCAAGCCCACCTGCTTCCCTCCTCCAGCCACGGGACCCTCCTTTCAGTCCTTGAACCCAGCAAGCACAGGCCACCTCTGCACCTGCCGTCCCTCTGCCCGAAGCCCTTTCTGCTAGCCAGCCCCGTCCCCAGCCCCATCTTGACCTAGCACACTCCCACCTCCCTCTGACACTTACTGAACTTCTGGGTGTGCTCCCTCGGCACCTGCCTGCTTTCCTCTCACCTGCTCTTCTCCTCCACAGAAATACAGAAATTTCAGAGTACAGAAATACTCAGGACTCTCACGTCCTCATGAGGATGAACTGCTCAGTGAAGGGGAAGTTGCTCGGTTGTGTCCAACTCTTTGGGACCCCATGGACTATACATACAGTCCATGGAATTCTCCAGGCCAGAATACTGGAGTGGGTAGCTGTTCCCTTCTCCAGGGGAATCTTCATAACCCAGGGACTGAACCCAGGTCTCTTGCATTGCGGGCAGATTCTTTACCAGGGAAACCATCAGGGAAGACCGAGAATAGTGGAATGGGTGGCCTATCCCTTCTCCAGTGGATCTTCCCAACCCAGGAATCAGACTGGGGTCACCTGTATTGCAGACGGATTCTTTACCAGCTCAGCTACCAGGGAAACCCTGATGAACTGCTCAAGGGCAGGCCTATTCCTCGTTTACCGTGGGCCGCCAGTCTAGCCTTTAGTGAGTGCTTAAGAAATCATTTGTTAAGTCAAAATCATCTTTCTTACTGGCCTGAGAGCTCCTCCGAGGCAAGACCTGTCTGTATCACCAGGATGACTGGGGCAGTACTGGCCTCATAGACTGCCCACAAATGCTTGGCCAATAGAATTTCAGTGATGCTGTTACTGGGGAAGTGATCAACAGTGTTTTTATTTTGAAACCTGTCCCACCTGTAAAAAGAAGAACTCCCAGCCTGTCTTGGTTACCAACCATTTTTGGTTTTCAAAGATGAAAAGCAATTAGTCACAAGTAGAGAATGACAAATACTCAGGATGGGAGACGGAGAGGAGGGGGAATCAGTTATGGGAGTCGGGGGATAATGGGGGCTGTCAATCCCATCTCCTGAGCTTTCCTTCTGCAAGTGAGAAGGAAAACAGAGGAAGGCTATTCTCAGAAAATCCCATTTTCTCCTTAAGGCACCAGGAAAGTGTTGAATCCTTCTTTCACTGGAAGGCACCAGAGTCTATGAGCAGGAGGTGTCTCTGTTATATTGGAGGTGCTGCCTCAGGTTGCAGGGACCTTGTGAGCCACCTGAATGAAACTCCCGCATTATTCAGAATTACAGTTTAACAATGTTTCCAGAAGTATTCAATATCTCCTCCAACTCTGGGCTTTCAGCAATTAAAATGAAATTATGTTGGTCATTTAACTGTATTTGTCAAGCGCCTTAGTTCCTACTCTTCTGATATTTAAATTTTATTGGGATGGGACAGATTAAACACATACACACATGTATGAGAAAACAGGAAAATATCAGAGTGTTCTCTGCAGATATTAACTCTGTGCAGATCAGGGCAGGCTTCTTGGAGGAGGCAACTTTTGAGCTGAGGCCAGCCACAGAAGCTGGGGAAGGGCACTCCAGGCCAAGGGCACATCCAGTGTGTGTTCAGAGCCAGCCTGCTGCTTCCAAGGTCTGAAGAGAGAGGGAAGGAGGAAGAGGACCCCAGGAGATGAGTGGGTCCCAGAGGTGGTAGATGGCAGATTAATTCAGTGATTCACAGAAAACGGGGCTTGGTGAAGAGAGAATGGACTCAGGAAATGGATTCTAGGTTAGGCTCCACCACGGACTTCCCCTGGGACAGGTATGGGGCAGGTGCTCTCAGTCTCTCCTTGGTGCTCGGCTTCACAAGTCTGGGGGGTGTCTGGCCATCCCAGCCCTGAAGAGGCAGGCCATTGCCACGCACCTCTGCTGTGCAGCAGATGGAAACCAGAGACACGTCCTCTGCTCTGTCAACACCAGTTTGCCAGAAGGAACCAGCACCCTTCCAGTTGCACATTCCTGGGGGTCTGGGCCGGGCCCCCTTTTAAGATGAAAACTGCTCCTCCACAGAGGTGACTCTTGCCTGCTGCCTTTCCTCAAGCCAGCGGCTGGTCTACAGCTGGCCAGCTGCCGGCCCGGGTTCCAGGCTATGGGGCTGCTGGATCGATAGGAAGCTCCGTGGCAGCCACAGGGGGCTCCAGCCTCCCGAGCAACTGGCCACGGCCCAGCACCTCCCTCCTGACTCAGCGTGACTGGAGTGTAGATTCTGGCGAGTGAAGGCCACGCACCAAACTCATGCGTGGCAACCAGGGACCACCCAGCCCTGAACAGTTGGCTCACCAGTTTTCAGGGAAGGTTATTTTCATGCGCGGATTTGTTTTTCCTGGCACTGGGATGGCCACGTGCTTCAGGGCAGTGACTGGAGGCGCCTCTGTGGGCTCTATTTACACAGCGAGGGGAGAGAGATACACTTTTTTTGTGTCAACAGAAGGATGCTTGGGAACAGGACCGTTTATAACCCGTTAAACAGCCTGTCCCCACAGACGCCGGGGCCCTCCTGCGTGCGGATAATGTGTACAATATGTGGAGCGCTTTGGGCGGGCCGGCAGCACGCGCTGGCCAAGCACTCCTGTTCTGAATAAGCCTCTGTGGCAGGGCCAGCTGATTCATACCAGGGAGAGGCTTGCATGTCTCGCGCCCAGAGAATCCCAGAATACCCGGAAAGTGAGGGGGATCCCGAAGATCCTTAGCTCGTGATCCCCTTTAAAGAGTCACCTCCTCCCACCAAGTGTGTCCAGTCTGAGCATTTTAGAACACCTCCACACTGCCAGCATGTGTGGGCCCTGGAAAGGGCATTCCATGGGTCTCGGCGCTGATGGTTGAGGAAGGCCTGGGTTTGCCAACGAGCTGCTCATACTTTTCCCATTCTTCACCTCCCACGCGTGGGAAATGCAAGTTCTAAACCAGATCAATAAGATGTTAGTAACAACAAGAAACCCTCACCTGCGCGTGTGCCTCAGGCTTACTCTAAGGCTGCAGCCACCTGGAGCTGGGCACAGCAGGGGTTCCCACCCTAGTGCAGCTAGGACACTGAAATCCAAGGGGTGACATGATGTGGTCATCCCACAGGGAGCTGGCAACACTGCCCAGGAAGAGAGGCCAGATTAAATGCGTCTCCCTGCCCTCAAGCAGCTCAGCCTAGCAGGGGAGCTAGGATGTGCTCACAAGCAGACATCCAAAGACTCGGGCATGGGGTGGGGGTGGGGGTGGGAGGAGGCCTCAGGTGGCACCCCTTCTCCGCTCCATGAAGCCCCCTTTAGTTCACTAGGCAGTGGTCTAGGGTAAGGGCTGGGTGCTGTGGTCCCCAGGCTGCAATGTTCTGGTCAGAGACCAGGGGCCGCCTGTGCCCTGCCAGAGCCTGGGGTGAGCCGACCGAGGGTGGTGGCGGGGGCCTGCTCTGCCACTCTCCTAGATGCCCGGAAGCCTGAGGGCATGACGACTGGCTGCTTTCCCAGAAAACACAGTTCAGTTCGTTGTCTGCTTGGCCTGTGCTTGAGCCCAGGCCCAGCTCTGTCCCATGGCGGGGATCAACAGTGAGCCGCCCCCACTACTGGAACCCAGGGAGGAGAACAGGCTCCCAGACCTGAGAGACCTTCCTTGTGGGTTGGGGACCCTGGGCTAACCTCTCCAGCTCTGCTCTGCAGGCGAGGCGTCAGTGGGAGCTGAGTCTCCAATCCAGACCTCCGGGACCTTCCCTGGGAACTGGGGATTTTGAGGGCTGGATGCAGCTGCATTCAGAGCAGCGGGCCAGACTCTGGAGAACTCAGAGGAAGGACTTTGTTTTCAGGGAAGGAGACAGGGCAGGGGTCGTCCCCCCCACGCTCCGTGATGAGTGAGTGGCCCCTCTCCAGCCTGTCCCTGCCAGGGCGGGGGCACGGGGTCGAGGGCACTGGAATGACTTCCTGCCACACCCACCTCTCAGTCTTTGAGTGGTGGGCTTCCCACAGCTTGTGGTTGGTCATCCAGAGGAGACTTTCTGTGCCCTAGATCTGACCACAGTGAGCAGAGAGTGTTTTTCTGCTGGGAACAGCCTGCTGATGGAAGGGAGGGCTGACTCTGAGATGTGCGAGTTTAAAAACACAGGATGATCTTGCAGGAAAGTGGGGGCAGGAGTTGGGGGTTTAATTACATTACCTCTAGACATGGAAGTTCTTATGATTGAGGAGCAAGGAAAAGAACGCTCTATTTTCAAGATGGTGCGATGTTTGTGTGAGGGATGGGGGTGGAGAGGGGTGGGCAGTGGGCAAGGAGGTGGCCATGTCTCCCTCCTTGAGGCTTCTGCACTGACCAAGGCCCATGAAAGGGAGAATGAAAAGACCTGATTTCTAATCCCAGCTCTGCCAAAGACTGCCTGAGCCTGACTCAATGTTCTCATCTGTGAAATGGGTTGTTAAAAATGTGTCGCCTGAAAAATCACCAAGTGGTAGCAATTGGATGTGAAGCTTTTGTTGCCGTCATCGGATAGACCTGGTGAAGGAGCCCCACTTTTTGGGACAGGGATGGGGAGGGGGAGGGGCAGTTGAATGGGCGCTCACACCATTCCTTCCCCACTAGGAGGAGCACTTGGCACTTCCAGAGGATGGATTGTGTGTGTGGCTGGATGAGGGGGTGGAGGGGAGCAGAGTCCGCCCTGCTCCCCCCTCCTCCTGCCCCCACCATCGCTGCAGGCTTCCCTTAGGGCAATCGTCCATCAGAGCAGGACCTTCCGCCTCTCTCTGCCCGCTCCCCACCCTGCCCTAGCATTGGCAGGGTTTCAGATACCCAGGGCGGTAGGGGTGGGGGGGGGAGGGGGAGGCCTGGCCGCCAGGAAGGGTGGGGCTGCCAGGCAGGCACCACCCAGCTGCAGTGTGACCCCGCCAGTCCCGGAAACTCTCCAAACCCTGGACCTCAACGGACGTCCGGCAACTCAGAGGGGAGGCAGCAGGGCCTGCCAGGACGGAGGGCCTGTGGGATGCCTCTGAGGTCCCGTTGAGAAAGGAAGAACTGCGTTTTATCCTACTCTGGAGTCAGAAGGCTGTGTGATGTCCTCCCAGTGTTAACAGAAGTAGCTGGGCAGCCTTCAGAAATGCTTTTCATCCCCAGATGCTGCCATTGGGCGGTGCACATATCCTGGATTTATTAATTTTTAAAAAGTTGCCACTTGTTGAAGAGTGTTTATCACGTGCTGGGCACTTGCTCAGCTTGTTCCCTACATGGATCCTTCACCAGCTCAGGGAGACACAATGACATTATCACTGAAGCTCAAGGGCAAGGGTTACTTGCTCAAGGCCACAGAAATACTAATTACTGGAGTCTGGATTCAAAACCAGGTAGGTCTGGCTGATTCCAGACCCCAGCTTCTTAATTTTCCTAGAAGGCAGGAACCGTAGTTCACATACCCTTGCGGAACACCTAGTACCTGACAGGTACCCAATAAAGATGCATTGAATAGAGCTTGATACATTTTGGGCGGTCTGATTCTCTCCATTATAGTCTGATGAAATGACAGACTGAGCAAAAGTACCTATCTCAGCGACAAGCATACAATTGGTCCACATACATCGAAAGGTGAGACCCAGCTTTGCTCCTTTCTACATGCGATATCTGTGCTCATGAATAATATTTTCAGAGAACACAGCTTCCCCTTGGGTCTCTGCCCAGGCAAGGCTATTAAAAGTCCCCATCAGACCTCGCCTTAGCGAATGAAGGGCTTTGGGAGTGGGGTGGGGGAAGGTAAAGAAAGAGGCTGTGACTCTCTTCTCTTGGAGTCTGGGAGTGGGGAGGAAAGACACCTGCTTTCTTTGCTGACGCCGCTGAGGGAGCCCTTTTGTCTGTCTGGATGGAAGTAACCTGGAGGCTTCTGGACCTAGAAGCTTGGCTTGCTCAGAGCTCTGAGAGGCTCTGGGTCTCGCTGTCTGACCCAGGTGTGTGAGATGTGATGGTTGTGTCCTGCAGTGAAGGATGCTGGGTGAGTCAGGTCCTGTGAAAGAGGAAGGGGCCTGTGGTGGGACAGGTAGTATGACTCCAGGTCCTCTCGTCCCCCCAAGGTGCACTTGGCCTGCTTCCTCATTCCCTGCCTCCTGGCCTGTCTGTCTTCAACTCTCCTTGAAGTGGTCAGGATAGAACTGTTCCATACTTCCAACAGTTCAAGCCTCTCCAGCTGGGTCTTATCCAATCCACACTGACGTGGAATCAGAGTCCAGGCAGAAAACATAACCTATTCCAGAAACCTCAGCCAAGGGAAACCAGTTATAAAGGCATTGGAAGAGATGAAAGGGCAGATGTGGGTGAAAGCTGGCCTCAAGAGTAGCAGCCACGGGAAAGAAACGACACCATGCCTGCTGGAAGTCTGGAGCAGAGGGAGTGTTTCCAGAACCCAGGGAGAGCTGGAGTCCTGGCGGAGGCTCCCTGGCAGGAATGGGGACCCCAGAGGTGATTTGCCAGATAGAGGGAGAGGGTGTGGGGAGAAAGCTCTGGTTTTTACCCTCCTCTTCCTCGTAGTCTCCTGATTGGTTGGGACTTGAGCGAAATGCAGCCTGCAGGGGTCAGTCCCCCGTGAGAGAGGGCAGAGGAAGTGCGGAGGGGAGGGCAGATGGGCAAATGACCTCCCTACCTCCAGCTTGTCAGACCTTTGGAAAAGAACACATCTTTCCAAGCAGTAATCAGGAGCGTCAGCCCTGGAGAGTAAACTTGCCTCTGGAAATGGTCCCAGATCCAGTGATGGTTACTGCAGTTAGTGGTGATGCCCAAGTGTTATCCCTGCTGGGAGCGAGCTGGGGAAAAGGAGGATGTGTGTGTGTGTGTGTGTGTGTGTGTGTGTGTGTGTGTGTGTGTGTGTGTGTGAGGTAGATCTGTCTCCTTATCTTTTTCAAAGGATAGGAGCACCTCTGGTGCTTTTAATAGAGCACCAGTTTTCACGTTAGGTCATAATAGCAGTTTCTGGGGCAGAAAGCTCCATGGCAGGCCGTGAGACAGATCAATATGCCTATTAGGAATAGGCACTGGCCTCAGGAACAGGATACCTGAGGCTAAGTCTCAGCTCAGACAAGTCACTTACCATCTTCGAACCTCAGGCTCTGTGTCTTTCAGATGGGGACTATACATTTTACAGTGTTCTGCAGAAATGCAGGACATCATGTATGTGTGGGGGTTTGTAGACTACAGCGGGCTTGGGTAGAAAAGCCTGTGCCTGGGACACACACCAACACAGGAGAGTCTGCTTGTGGACTTGGTGAGTCCCCGTGGAGTGGGCGCCTAAACCCTCGTTTTATCATCGCAGAGTCAAAAAGATCATTGCAGTCGGCTTGTCCAAGCTCTCTCCTAAAGGAGAGTCAGTTCTCCAAAGTTCTTGGAGATGATCCTTCCTACTTTTCCTCCTTCCTGCTTTCTCTGCTTCTCTCTTTCCATTTCTCTCCCCGCCCCCCGCCTGCCTGTTTTTCTCATTCCCTCTTCCTTCCTCTCTTCCGCAAATATTGGGAGCACTTACTCTCTGGCAGGCAGTGTGCTGGATGCTGAATCCTGCAGCAGGAATGGAGACAGAAGTGCTCATGGATCTTACGGTCAAGCATTTGAAAGTCTGCAAACCGTGTCTGTTGAATACCTCTAGTCACAGGATACAGGATGCTCACTACCTTAGAAGACAGTCTATTTTGTGGGTTCATTTCCCCTTATTTAAACCAAATTCTGCCTCCACGGAATGCTTGTTCTGATCTTTAAAACTAGACAGAATAAGTCTAACCCCATTTCCTATGTCACCGCCCTTAAAATGTGGGAAAATAAACATGGAATGCTCAGAAAATATTCGCACTCTCCAGTTTCCACTTGTGAAGGGGGAGCTGAGTCTCCGTGAAGTTAAATTCCTTAAGGGCATGAGGTCAGAGGCAGGGTGGGCTATCACCTGGGTGCTTGAGCCCAGTTCCCAGGCCACCTGGGGCAGAGGGAAGCTGTGTGGTGGAGACTCACGGAGGGACGCAGGCGGAAGTGCGCAGGTGGCTGGGGAGGGGGGCGCACGTGAAGCAAGGGGGTCGGTCAGTGCGGAGGGTGCGGGGTGCGTGTGAGGCATGCTCTGGCTGGCTGCCTAGGACAAGCCTGAGCTCCAGCGTTTCTGAGCTGATTCACTGCTTCCTCTCGCCCCAAAGGAATCCCCTTTATAGCTCTCCAGGCCGGACCCCTGGGTCCCTGGGAATGCTGTCTGACAGCTGTGTGAGTGCAGCCGTGGCCCCTGCACCGGGTGCCAGCTGGGCGTGCTCTGGGAGCCGCCGCCTGGGATGTCAGAGGCGAGCTGCGGCAGCCGCCCTTCCGTCAGCAGGAAGCCCAGCCGCATACACTTGGACAGGAAGCCCCTGCGCTGGCCAGCTGAGTGAGCTCTGGTTTCTCCTGCGTCTGAGGCTTTGGCCCAGCACGGAGGGAGGCGAGCCAGGTGCTGCGGCTGGGCGGCACTGACAGCTCCACGGGCTCCACCTCGGACTGGGGATATGGGTTCAAGGGTGTGAGCAGAAAAGCAACATGGAGGCTGGGCCAGAGGAGTTGCTTCCTGGAGGAAGGGTGAGGGAGTGGGGACACAGTGTCTAGCAGAGTGGGGCCAGCTGGCTGAGTATCTGCAAAGACTCTTTTGTGATGGTTCCAGACAGAACATGTTCCCTTGGGTTCAGACCTCCAGCATCAACTCACACCAGCTCCAACCTCCGGGCTGCCTCCACCTCCAAGAAAACACAGGATCATCTCTTGGGGTGGGATGTCCACACATTCCCAGCTTGAAAATGACTCCTCTCAGGGGAAAATTCTTTTGTAACATACCAAGCTGCATTCTGAGTGAATTAATAAAATATGGAGTGTGCTCAGCTGGGGACAAAAGCAATTTTACATTCAAGGCTGATAATTTTGCTTCTGAGCTACATGTGAGGATCTTCAAGGCAGCCTATGTGTGCATACAACCACCCCAAGGACCTCCAGAATTTGCAGAGTGCTTCAGTTTTTCACAAGTCACTCAGGGACTTCCCCCCCACATTTCACTTTCATGCATTGGAGAAGGAAACGACAACCCACTCCAGTGTTCTTGCCTGGAGAATCCCAGGGAGGACAGAGGAGCCTAGTGGGCTGCTGTCTATGGGGTCGCACAGAGATGGACATGACTGGAGCGACTTAGCAGCAGCAGCAGCAGCAGGCCAGTAAGAGATAACTGATATCTGAGGACCAGGAGGTAAGTAGATCAGCTCAAGGCCCGGCAGCTCAGCAATGGCACGGTCAACTTCTGATGCTCTGGAAAGAGACTTAGATGATTACTTTCCAGGGGCCTGAGCATCTCCTACTCTGCCTTGGACTGTGTGCCTTCAAGCACAGGCACATGGTGGGTTGAGTGGTGCTCTGGGCTGGAATCTGTTCCTGATAGCCCATGGCTTTGTCAAAACCTCCTCCTGGGTGAATTGTGTCTGTGGCTTTAGTTGCTCTCCTTGGCATCTCCACAACTTTTAATTTGTGCCATTTTATTTAATTTTTAAAAAATATTTTTTGATGTGGGCCATTTTTAAAGTCTTTATTGAATTTGTTACAATATTACTTCTGTTTCATGTTTCTTTATTATTATTATTTTTGGTCATGAAGCATGTGGGATCTTAGTTCCCTGACCAGGAACTGAACCCTTACCCCCTGCATTGGAAGGCGAAGTCTTAGCCACTGAATCACCAGGGAAGTCCCTGTGCCGTTTTAATAATCTAGATTTCATCTATAGTTGATGCCTCTGTAATTCTGATTCTAGACCAGAGGTAGGCAATTTTTTTCTAAAAAGTGCTAGATAGTAAATACTTTAAGTTTGTGGTCCATTTGGTCTCTGTTGCAGCTGCTCAACTTCGCAGTTGTTGATGCAGAAGCAACAGAGACATGTCAACAAATAGGGTGGCTATGTTCCAATAAAACTTTATTCACAAAAACAGGCAACGGGCTCGATTTGGTAGCTAAACTGTAGTTGGCTGACCTCTGCTTTAGAACTCCTTGAAGACAAAGGCTCATTTGTTCATAAACAACCACAACCGCTCTCCCCACTCTCTGTACCCACGTTGTGTTGACTATGTTTATGTTTATACTTTGAGCTTAATAGGAATTCAATGTTAATTCAATGAATGAATACATGAATGAGTTTCAAATGAAACCGTTATAGAACTTGTTAGGTTTCAATTCAGATCCTTATCTGGAAGCACTAGGATGTTGTTGAGTCTAAGTTCATTGGGAAGAAGGGCTTCCCTGGTGGCTGAGATGGTAAAGAATCTGCCTGCCAATGCAGGAAATTAAGGTTCGATCCCTGGGTTGGGAAGAGCCCCTGGAGAAAGGAATGGCTACCCACTCCAGTATTCTTGCCTGGGAAATCCCATAGACAGAGGAGCCTGGTGAGCTACAGTCCATGGGGTCTTAAAGAGCAGACACAACTGAGCAACTAACACTTTCACTTTCACTGGGAGGAATTTGAAGGCTCTGGTTTCAACACCAATTCTGCGACTTGCTAGCTGTGAAAACTTGGGCATGATGGCTAATCTATCTCAGTCTTAGTTTTCAGGCTGCCCATATGAGACATAGGATGATAACTACCTCAAAGCATTGTTGTGGGATAAATAGAGAAAGCATGGAAAGCTGCGGACCCAGTGCTGAACAGACAGTAAGTGCTGAAGAAATGGTGACAGTTGCTCCTAGAAGGAGGTGGTGTTACTGCTGGAAGCCGAACTGGGCCTCAGCACCTGCCTCTGACACATGAGAGGACATTGTGAGAATAAGTGGAAAGATATCCCTTGGCCTGGAAAAAGTAGGGTCATGTAGACCCAGGCTCTACATGTCTAGAACAGACCTCCTCATCTTTATCCTCCACTTCCTAAGCTGCTCTATTTTTTTAAAGTCTTTGTTGAATTTGTTGCAATATTGGTTCTGCTTTATATTTTAGTGTTTTGGCTGCATGTGGGATGGAATCCTCACTCCCTGCACTGAAAGGCAAAGTCTTAACCAACTGGATGGCCAAGGAATTCAAGCTGTTCTTCTGTCTCCATCTCTCCAGATCCCACATCAGAAATCTGCAAGTCATCTGCAGATGAGGCTTGCTCCCTCCTATCCCAAGACCAGCAGCCACCAAAGAGCCACCCTCCCCTCCTCCTGATACCCCTCCTGTCACAGTCTTACACCTATGCAGTTGCAATAGCTGCTTCCAGTGGCTCACAACCCTATGCATTCAACCACTATGCTGTTATGTTTATGCTTCAAAATACACATTTACCTTGTCCTGCTCAGCTTCTAAAATCTCCAGTGCCTCCCCATTCGTAGTAGACCAAAGTCCAGTTTCTTAGCCAGAGCTGTTCTCCATTGATCTCTGTTGGTCTCTCCAGCTTCATCCCTTAGCATCCTTTGCTTGCCATACCACTTGTCCTAGCCTCAAAGATGAACTTCACTCTATGCATTCGCCTCTTTCGTATTTTTATGTTGTTATGCACTTTTACCTTCTCATACCCCAGAATTCCCATCCTCTCCAAAATGTCACAAATCAGGCATTAAACACTATCCTGTAGCCCTAGAGTTTTTAAACACTGTATTTAAAGGTACTTCACTCAGTTCTAGTTTGGAACTTAGCTCTGGGAAGATTTGTGCCAATGGTATATTAAAGTGTCTGATATATAAGTTCCCTCTTTTTCCAGTGGTCATGTATGGATGTGAGAGTTGGACTCTGAAGACAGCTGAGTGCCGAAGAATTGATGCTTTTGAACTGTGGTGTTGGAGAAGACTCTTGAGAGTCCCTTGGACTGCAAGGAGATCCAACCAGTCCATTCTGAAGGAGATCAGCCCTGGGATTTCTTTGGAAGGAATGATGCTAAAGCTGAAACTCCAGTACTTTGGCCACCTCATGCGAAGAGTTGACTCATTGGAAAAGACTCTGATGCCGGGAGGGATTGGGGGCAGGAGGAGAAGGGGACGGCAGAGGATGAGATGGCTGAATGGCATCACTGAGTCGATGGATGTGAGTTTGAGTGAACTCCGGGAGTTGATGATGGACAGGCAGGCCTGCTGCTGCTAAGTCACTTCAGTCGTGTCCGACTCTCTGTGACCCCATAGATGGCAGCCCACCAGGCTCCCCCGCCCCTGGAATTCTCCAGGCAAGAACACTGGAGTGGGTTGTCATTTCCCTCTCCCATGCATGAAAGTGAAAGTGAAGTCGATCAGTCGTGTCCAACTCCTAGCGACCCCATGGACTGCAGCCCACCAGACTCCTCCATCCATGGGATTTTCCAGGCAAAAGTATTGGAGTGGGAGGCCTGGCGTGCTGCAATTCGTGGGGTCGCAAAGAGTCGGACATGACTGAGCGACTGAACTGAACTGAGTCAATTAAAAGGGAACTTGTATATCAGATGCCTTTTGTCTAGAAGTGTCCCTGGTATATCCAGAAAAGAAATGTGCTGGCATTGGGCTTATGGATCAGCTCTGTTAACAGTAAACGCGAGGCTTCCAATCCAGTAGAATAATGATGCGGCCAGTGTGAGTGCTATGTGACTAAACTGTTCTTCCAGAGTTCCTCTGGTGTCACAGAGGGCTCCTCGCAGCAACAAAAGAACCTGTCACTGTGACCAATCATGAATTCAACACTGTAACAGAGTGGCCTTCCCCCACATCCTCTGCTTTAGCTCCCTCTGAAGTACCTAGATAACAGTATTTGATGCACATTTCCTGAGTTGTGTGGCAGATATGACAACCCCCCACTGCATGGAAGATGTTGGCTATCATGAGCACACAGCCCCAGGCTTCCTGGAGCCTAAGGACGGATAAGGTTAACCTTGTGACCCCACCATGTTCCTTCATCATCAGCCCGTCAGACACGTGCACAAACTGATTCTGAGACCACTCTCCCTCACTTGGCCTTTAAATATGCATTGCTGAAACCTTATGGGGAGCTCAGGGATTTTTACAGCATGAGCCACCTGTCTTGCAGCGCCCTGCAGTAAACCCTTCTCTGCTCCAAACTCTGACGTTTCAGTTTGTTTGGCCTCACTGTGCGTTAGTCACGTGAACTTGCGCTAACAGCATGATCAGCAGCTGGTTCTTGGTCTCTTACAACTTCAAAGCCTGGCGAGCTTAGAATGAAGGATAAGGCCTCCAGGGTACAGGAAATGAAGGGTGAAAAATCACATGGACATTCTCCTTGACTTTCTGCTGATGGGTGATAGCAGCTCTCCTCAACCTTGGAAATGGCCTCGAGTGGAAACACCCAGGACCAGTCCATATTGGTCCTCTCTGGACCTCTCTGCTCCACCCCAACTCTATCCCTGGTCTTAACCTGCTACCCACTCGGGGCTTATTGGAATCCTCTTGCCTCTCTTGCTCCCCTAAGAACAGGGAACCAGGACATGGTGCTTCACACAGTATTGATGGGACTTTCAGCCCCATCTGTTTGCACCCCAGAGTTAGGTAGCCTAGTGGCATTTCCAGAGGCACAAAGGTATTTTCTTTTACAGAGCCATGTAGAAAGGCGTAATTCTTCTCAGACATCAGCAAAGCAGAAAACTTGGGTAAATGAATCAAAATCTTTTTCTTAAAAATAAGAGAAAAACAGTTCTTTTTGCTTAAAATATGCTGTTACTAACGTCTCTAATATAAAATTCCTTTTTGGTTTAGAAGTAGTGAAGTGTAATGGATGGAGAATGACATGGAAGAATTTCTCTTAATCAGCTCATCTCTATCTTATAAAATGCTCCTTTTTGATGCTAACTCACCTATACCCTAGGACTGTTAGGAAAAACATTGCTGGTTGGAATTTCTACAGTGCTTTGAACTGTTAGTAAGAAAGAACTGTGAGAGGCATGTCTGGGTTTTAGAAACTTGAAATATTGAAACCTCAGCTTATTAAACAAATGGATAGATTTAGACATGGTAAAATAATCTACAACATTGAAAAGATGACTATGATGCATTTAAAATGTGATTAGATTTACTGAGGTTTAACTTAGCATTTTAAGTGAACTTTCTGTGGTATAAAGCAGTTACAGGACTTCTCAATATTGCATTGATTAGGATTTGGTTTGTGTTTAAGCAAGGTAGTTTGTTTCTCTTTCATGTAAAAGTTTTGGTGGGTGGTCTGCAGTTGATGTCACCTCCCTAGTATCAAAGATCCAGATTTATTCATTCATTTCATCAGTCAGTCAGTTAGTCAGCAAAATTTGTTTTTAGCACCAATTAGGTACAGGCATTATAGAAATAGAGGAAGGGAATAAAAGGACAAACAAAAATCTCTGCCGTCATGGACTTTACATTTTGTTGTTCTCTTGGGCATGGCCTTGACCTTATTGCCTGACATGGCAATATCTTTGCATTCTAGGCAGCAGTCTAGAGGAAGAAATTAAGAAGGAGGCCAAGAATGCACCTTTGTAATCTCTTAAGAAAGGATCTTGGAAGCCACATGACTCTTTTCCCTACATTTCATGCAATGATTAGTCACGTGGTCCCACTGAACTACAAGGGAAGCTGGGAAATGTAGTCTTAATTTCAGCTGACCACCATGTGTCCAGGTGAAAGTCTATTATTAAGGAAGAAGGGAAGATAAATAATGGTGGGGGCAAGGGATTACAGGTATCTCCCACAAAGAAGACTTGTAATGAAAAAATTCATTTTATTTAATTTGATGTGTTCAAAATATTTTTTTTCCAGCATGCAGCAAATATAAAAATTATTATTTCACATTCTTTTGTTTTGTTGCTCATCTTTGAAATCTAGTGTGTATCTTACACTTATATCACTTGCATTCTCTCCTTTACTCATCTACATCTCAGTTCAGATCAGAACATTGCAAGTGTGCAGTAGCCACATTGGATAATGCATTCCTGGAGCCTGGCAACTTGAAGTGTGGACCATGGTTCAGCAGCATCCACAACACTGGGAAGCTTGTTAGAAATGAAGACTGTCAGGCCCCACCCCAGACCTGCTAAATTAGAATCTAAGATCCCCATCTGACTGGTGTGCATATCAAAGTATGATAGGCACTGTTCTATAAGGCTTCCATGAGAACCTACTGGCAGTTTCCATGAGAACCTAATAAAAAGTCTAGAGAAAAGAGAAACCACTACCAGTGAACTCTCTGGAATCAAGTGTGAGAACTGGTCAGGCACCATCTCTCCTTTTCCTGATCCCATTAGATTGTTAATTAGACCTTCTAAGAAGGGACACTTTTAAAGATGTTACATTTAAATTAACAAATTAATTTTATTAATTGACCGAGGGAGAGATGTTAAACAGCAAACATAGTATTGTTGGGTTACGAGTGGATTTAATTTTCAAGAGTATCCTCCAATGCTATGAGCACAGCTTTAAAATACATTATATTTCTCTCAAGCTTGTTGCCTGATTTTTTTTTTCACAGCTTTATTGAGATACAATTCACAGGCTATACAAGTCACCGATTCAATTGCATATTTTTTTTTGTATATTCATGAAGTTGTGCAACCATCACCAAAGTCAATTTCAGAACATTTTCATCATCCTTAAAAGAAATCCTGTACCTCTTGGCCATTACTTTCCATTTCCTGCTAGCCCTAGGCAATCAGTAGTTCACTTTATGTCATGATAGATCTCCCTATAGGAACATTTCATATAAAGAAGCATACCATCTATAGTCTTTGGTGACTAGGATTTTTCACTTAACAATGTTTTCAAGGTTCATCTATATTGTGAATGTGCGTGCGTGCTTGCCAAGTCTCTTCAGTTGTGTCTGACTCTTTGAGACCCTATGGACTGTAGCCTGCCAGGTTCCTCTGTCCATTGCATTCTCCAGGCAGGAATACTGGAGTGGGTTGCCATGTCCTCTTCCAGGGGATCTACCCGACCCAGGGATTGAACCCTCATCTCTTATATCTCTTGCATTGGCAGGCAGGTTCTTTACCTCTAAGCCACCAAGGAAGCCCCATATTGTAGATGTTCAGTTCAGTTCAGTTCAGTCGTTCAGTTGTGTCTGACTCCTTGCGACCCATGAATCACAGCACACCAGGCCTCCCTGTCCATCACCAACTCCCAGAGTTGTCCATCACTCAAACTCATGTCCATCAAGTCAGTGATGACATCCAGCAATCTTATCCTCTGTCGTCCCCTTCTCCTCCTGTCCCCAATCCCTCCCAGCATCAGGGTCTTTTCCAATGAGTCAACTCTTAGCATGAGGTGGCCAAAGTATTGGAGTTTTAGCGTCAACATCAGTCCTTCCAATGAACACCCAGGACTGATCTCCTTTAGAATGGACTGGTTGGATTTCCTTGAAGTCCAAGGGACTCTCAAGAGTCTTCTCCAACACCACAGTTCAGAAGCATCAATTTTTCAGCACTCAGCTTTATTCAGAGTCCAACGCTCACATCCATACATGACCACTGGAAAAACCATAGCCTTGACTAGACGGACCTTTGTTGGCAAAGATAACTTATATGATGTACTCTGCATATGAGTTAAATAAGCAGGGTGACACTATACAGCCTTGATGTACTCCTTTTCCTATTTGGAACCAATCTGTTGTTCCATGTCCAGTTCTAACTGTTGCTTCCTGATCTGCATACAGGTTTCTCAAGAGGCAGGTCAGGTGGTCTGGTATTCCCATCTCTTGAAGAATTTTCCACAGTTTATTGGGATCCACACAGTCAAAGGCTTTGGCATAGTCAATAAAGCAGAAATAGATGTTTTTCTGGAACTCTCTTGCTTTTTTGATCATCCAGCGATGTTGGCAATTTGATCTCTGGTTCCTCTGTCTTTTCTAAAACCAGCTTGAACATCTGGAAGTTCGCAGTTCACGTATTGCTAAAGCCTGGCTTGGAGAATTTTGAGCATTACTTTCCTGGTGTGTAAGATGAGTGCAATTGTGCGGTAGTTTGAGCATTCTTTGGCATTGCCTTTCTTTGGGATTGGAATGAAAACTGACCTGTTCCAGTCCTGTGGCCACTGCTGAGTTTTCCACATTTGCTGGCATATTGAGTGCAGCACTTTCACAGCATCATCTTTCAGGATTTGAAATAGCTCAACTGGAATTCCATCACCTCCACTAGCTTTGTTCGTAGTGATGTTTTCTAAGGCCCATTTGACTTCACATTCCAGGATGTCTGGCTCTAGGTGAGTGATCACATCATCATGATTATCTGGGTCATGGAGATCTATTTTGTACAGTTCTGTGTATTCTTGCCACCTCTTCTTAATATCTTCTGCTACTGTTAGGTCCATACCATTTCTGTCCTTTATTGAGCCCATCTTTGCATGAAATGTTCCCTTGGTATCTCTAATTTTCTTGAAGAGATCTCTAGTCTTTCCCATTCTGTTGTTTTCCTCTATTTCTTTGCACTGATCGCTGAGGAAGGCTTTCTTATCTCTGCTAGCTATTCTTTGGAACTCTGCACTCAGATGCTTATATCTTTCCTTTTCTCCTTTGCTTTTTGCTTCTCTTCTTTTCACAGCTATTTGCAAGGCCTCCTCAGACAGCCATTTTGCTTTTTTGCATTTCTTAGATGCACCGGTACTTTATTCCTTTTTGTGGCTAAATATTATTCCATGGTATAGATATATCACAATTTCTTTATCCATTCACAAATTTGTAAAATGTTAATACAAAAGCTAGAGACAATGGGGAAAACAGTAAGTAAATCTCAAGGAAATAACAGCTCCTACAGGGTTCAGAGTCATAGAAAATCAGAATGAAAAAGAACCTTAAAAATCACTCAGTCCTTTCTTTTCCATGTGGAAAACTGGAGACCCAGGGTAGGAAAGCCATTTGCCCAGGGTCCTTCAATATCAGGGTTTGAGCTGGAATGAGGTCCAGATTGTCCTTACTCCGAGTCCCTGCCACCGCCTGCATCCAGGGTCTTGGGGTTCCTCTCCAAGGTGGGAACGGTAGTCCCTAGTGACAGCAGGGAAAGGCACATGTCTTCTCTCTCAGTCTTGGTCTCTAGTTCAGAGAACTGTTCAGAGTTCAGAGCCCTAGGGTGGGTTTGAAGTTACTTCTGGAGAACTGTTTAGCAGCACTGGTACTAGGAAGTTTGTCTGATATTCTAGAACTCTCTCCACTGCACCTTCAGCCACTTCTCTCAGTCATCAGAAAGAATGTATGAAAAATGCAGGAACCAAGTGCATCAAAGCTGGAACAGACCTCACACCAACCGCTCAGGCATGAGCCTGTGATGTGGGGCGTGGAAGTCTATTCCCTTTCAGCCTCCATCAAGGAGATGGGGCCATGGCTTTCACCTATTTGGGGATTGTTCTAAATTAGGAAGACTGCATGCTGGGTAGTCAAAAACAACAGGTGTCCACAACCGTTATAAATCTAGTGTTCTCAAATGAGAAATAAATGGGACGTTCTCTTCCAGCAAACAATGCCAGGGTTGGGGACTAACGAGGGGGCAGCAGGACGGTATTTGAAACAAGCCTGAGTATCCTTCTAGGGGCACGTGTTCCCTTCTGACTGTCTCTCAGAGAGACAAAGGCAAGTTGAGTGGCCAACCAGGGTCCAACGTGTGATGAACCCGCGAAGGGCCAAGACTCTGGGTCGTGTGAGGAACAGCAGAGGTAACACAGGCCATTTAACCCTGAGAAGAGTCAGGCTCTGGAGGACTGGGAGAGCGTATTCTCCTGTCTTTAAACATTTGAGGAGCTCCCAACGAGTCAAGGTGGTTGGGGGAGGGGGTGGGCAAGGCTAGAATTGAGAAGTGGGAGAGTACAAGGAGGCAGGGTTCAGTTTGGTGTGCAGATGCTTCTAGCAACCAGAAGTGACCGCCAAGTGACAAGAGTGATTCCAAAGGTGCGGACCTCTCCTCCCCGGAAGTCTTCAAGCTGGGGCACTGGAGTTCAGTGGATCAGCCTCTAAGATTGTGCTGTCCAGTGTGGTAGCCACCAGCCACATCTGGCTTTTGAGTACATACAGAAATGATGGGCTTTATATAGAAATGGGCACATACAGAAATGATGGGCTTTATATAGAAAAAGGCATATACAGAAAATGATGGGCTTTTGAGCACATATAGAAATGATGACCTTTTGGATATATTGGCCAAGGCCAGAAGGCTGCCACCTGCAGGCACAGGTTCTTCTTCCAAACTTACCCCATTAGGTGAGTCTTCCTCCTCAGGGGAGAAGGGAGGCAGGGGTTTGTTTCTCCCAGTGCTGCTAGAGTCAGGAGGGGTGCAGGGATGAAGGTTAGGTGCGCCCAGGCTTATAAGTCCAGTGTAAGCCAGTGTCTAGTGTTGTGTGATGGAGAGAGACTGGGATTATGGATTAGATGCTTGGTGGACCAACCTGTGTAAGCTGTGTCTTCCCACCGGTGCCAGCAATGCCCACGTGGGCAAGAAGCGTGACTGCGCACATAGGGGTGCGTGGCCTTACTGAGTGCAAGCTCAGGCCTCGATGACGCGTGGCTATTGATCCAGTACTCGACCCCGCACTCGGTGGCTCACCTGTGACGCCCAGCACGGGTTTTCGGGGCTGGGCTTTTGCGTGTCTCTTAGCCGCCTGTCTTGTGTCTGAATTCTAGAACTGTGTGATTTCAGAGCCGTTAGAGCTCCCAGATGCCATCTGGGCGTGCTGCAGATTAGGTAACTGGTCTGTAAGAGGGGAAGTGAGGTGGCAGCGAGGAAGAGGGCTGCGATGGGGGGTTGTCCGTGACTCGTGTGACTTCTCCACCCCCTCCCATCCTCTCCCTGTCACCACCACTTCCTAGACCTAGTAATTCAGGAAGGCAGTCTGTCTGACCAAAAGGCAGGAAGTCCGGCCCCCTCCCATCCCGGTGGCAGCCGGTTCTGTTCTCAGGCCGTCAGGGACCACACGCCCTACAGGGCCGTGACACAAGCCCGGACTGCGCACTTTGGTTCCAGGATCTGCCATGCTCAGTCTGTTAGTTGTTTATGTTTTTCTTGCATTTTATGTCTCTCTGACAACCTCAGGTCATCTCAGGTTCTCATGGATATCTTCCATACCCAGCATCTGGGAAGACACAAGGAGATACTTTCGGGATTTTTGTTATCATACTTTCCCCATGCATACGTGCTAAGTTGCTTCTGTCATATCTGACTGTGTGACGCTGTGACTGTAGCCAACCAGGCTCCTCTGTCCATAGGATTCTCCAGGCAAGGATTGGAGTGGGTTGCCATGCTCTCCTCCAGGGAATCTTCCTGATCCAGGGATCGAACCCTTACCTCTTACATCTCCTGCATTTGCAGGCAGGTTCTTTACTACCTGCCTGAGCTTCCCTGGTGGCTCACACGGTAAAGCGTCTGTTGGCAATGCAGGAGACCTGGGTTCCATCCCTTGGTTGGGAAGATCCCCTGGAGAAGGAAATGGCAGCCCACTCCAGTATTCTTGCCTGGAAAATCCCATGGACGGTGGAGCCTGGTAGGCTACTGTCCATGGGATTGCAAAGAGTCGGACACAATTGAGCCACTTCACTTCACTTTACTTCACTTCTTTACTACCAGCACCACCTGGGAAGTCCCTTATTGTTCCTTAAATGCAACATATTAAGTTTAATATTTTAATGCAAATCTATTTCAAACTCCAAGTATGTGATAAAAGAACTTATTTTTTTTCTGAAAATACCTTTAAAAACAAATCATCTGTGATGTAGTCAATGGAGTACATATTACAAAATCAGTTTTATCATAAATATATTTGAGCCCAAGTTTCACTAGCCATGAACCAGAAGTGTGTTATGCTGATTACTAGATTGCCTCTGTATATTGCATTTGTCTCATATCCTTTCTGTATATGCAAAATGCATTATAACCACTGATTCTAGATAAATCTATTTCTTGGAGAGTAATCAACATGCCAAGAGGATGTTTTTCTATATGAAGAGGAATACAGGCAGACGAGGCTGAGTATGCTCACAGTTCATGTTCGCAGCACAGATGAGGAACCTCTTCAGAGCTGGAGCCAGACTCCCGGGTTCCTTTCTTAGCTTTGCTGCCATAGAGCTGGCGAGCTCCAGAAAGGCAGCTCCCTCTCGGCCACCCTTCTCCAGCCTCAGGGACAACTGAGTTGAGTGAGACATGTCACTAAGGATAGCCTGGGATTACAGAAAAGGTGCTGACCCTATAGCAGGGTGCCATGGTGAATTGTTCTGGGGAGCTCAGCCTCCCAGCATCAGCATGGGTTACCCCCATCATGTGCCAGGAATGTGCTATTAAAAGGTCTCCTGCAGCTGACTGTCCATAACCTCTGTCCTACCATGCAGTTGGGTGAGATCTCTCCCAAGCTGTGGGCTTCTGACAGTATTTAGCCAAAAAAAAAAAAGAAGAAGAAGAAGAAAAACCAAACAAACCAGTCACTCCAGATTGGCCTTGCACCCTGTCTTATTCGCTGACAAAGCAGCCTTTCTTACACACAAACTTTTCAAACCTACCTCTTCACAGGAGACCCATCTTAAGGGGATAAGCTTTAGCATTGACAATTCTCCTTCCATCTTTGCTTGGCTGTTTGTTCTCATTTATTCCAGGCCCTAAACTTCAGCCTGATTTGTGCTGTCTGAATATTTGTGTTAAGCAGTCAGCCTGGACTTCATCAGAATGGCAGCCTTTTAGGGAACCCTGTTGTAGGGCTAATGTCTGGGGTTTCAAAGAGTGTGCACTTCAAGGCTCTGACCTGTGCTCCAGAAGGGTAAAGGTTGGCACTAAAAGCTGCCATCTTTATGGGGGATATTAAGCAAATGGAGATTTCTCCTAAAGCAGCCGAAAGGGTCTAGCAGCAATTCAGAAGAAACTCGGTGGGGCCTGAAGCTGCACTCACCACCTAGTGTCTCTTACTTCCCTCGAGTGTCTGCATGCTCCGGGAGAGTATTTCTGGAACGTCTACTATCAACTCTGTACTGAGGGCTGAGTGGGGGGAGGGCGGACCTAACGCGAGTATGACTGCGAGAGTGCTAGTGGCTCCTTCCCAGCCACCTCTCGTGGCTTTGGACACCCAAGCCTGACCTGTCTGCCAGCAGAAGGGGACTGGCCTTTGTGTGGCTACAATCCCAATACCTGAAGCACCTGGACCAAACTGAGGATTTTGCCTTTAGTCCTCCAGGTCCCCCCTAGCACTAGAACTCTGTCCAAAACCCCACTTTTAGCCCAGGCAGCTGGCGAATCTCTCGCCACTTTCTCGAATGTTCTCTGTGTCTTCAGCTGGGGTTCTCTTCTGGTTTGGATGGTCACCAGCTCTCACTACACAGCCCAGCTTGGATGCTGGCTACTGCCAGTGTCCCGCTGGCTCTGCAAACAGGTAAGACTGGTGCAGACTCCTCATTTCCCAGCCCCCTCAACCTGCTTCCATTTCTGTGACCCTCTCCAGCAGGGAAGGGCTCCTCCTCCACTCAGCACCCAGCTAGGAACCTGACAATCAGCTTAGACCATTCCCTCCTTGGTCTATCATTCAATTAAAGATAATTCTCTCACTCTCAAAAATACTGATTTCTCTCCATTTCCACTGTTACAACCTTAGTTCAACCACCTGTAGCTGTCTTGCTCACCACTGCAGTCTCAGCTTCCAGCAAAGGACCTGTCAAGTGGTTGCTGATTATATTTGTTGAATTGATGAGTGAGGGTGAGTGAACCAGTGTAGACCGTCCATGGTGATCTATCTAGTCTCATCTCTCCCCTCACTCCTGACACCAGTCCTGAACTCCTTTCGGCTCCCTGTCCATCAACCTCTTTTGGAAGACTTCTCTTGTCCTCCCATCTGAATGAGATGGCTCCTCTGTGCCTCAGAGCACCACACGCCCAGCCCATTTCTATACAGCACATGTCCCACGGCATTGGCGTGCATGTGTATCAGTTGTTCTCACTTGACAGTTCCATGAAGCAGCATCTGTGTCTCACTAGTCTTTGCATTCCCAGCACTCAGCACACAGGAGGGGATCCTCCTGCATTTGTTGACTAACTAAAGATCTAGAAATGCCTGCTTCCCCACTTGACCCCTTGCCACCCTCATGGTTCCCCCCATTCCTCACGCCATCCTCCCAGGCTTTGGCACTGGTCGGATGTGCACTGTGGTCCAAGAGTCTCAGGACAGTGCCACTGGCTGTCTCTATCTGGGCACTGGCAACACCTATCCCTGTTCTTGTCCTGTATTATGGTGTCCTAACCTGGTAGGCTGTAGTCCATGGGGTCGCTAAGAGTCAGACACCACTGAGTGACTTCACTTTCACTTTTCACTTTCATGCATTGGAGGAGGAAATGGCAGCCCACTCCAGTGTTCTTGCCTGGAGAATCCCAGGGACGGGGGAGCCTAGTGGGCTGCTGTCTCTGGTGTCGCACAGAGTCGGACATGACTGAAGTGACTTAGCAGCAGGAGCAGCAGCAGCAACCTGCACAGTGGAGTGTGCTTTTCTGCTTCTAACCTCTCAGAGTCTAACCAGAGCTCACGCCCTGTTCTGGCATTTTCTGACCGGATCTCCTGTAGTGTTTTGTGTTAGGCTGACTCCTTCACTGGGCCATGAACCCTCAAGCAGAGTGACATCTAATTCATGTCTGACCACTCTTCCCCACGCCCCCAGCACCCAGAACTAGGGCCTGATGGTGCACAGAATGTTCCCAGGAAAGGGCAGATGGTGCCCTTGGACAGATCAGAGGCTGAGGGACTCAGGGAGGAGTGGGGTTCTGGGAGTTAGCATGACTGGAGGGAAGCCCCAGAGGTGAGAAGGGAGAGGAGTAAAGGGGAGCTATTTCTCCCCAAGAGTGTGGGTAGAGGATGAGGTGGTGTAGCAGGGCCAGCAGGGGAACAAGGCGTGCATGGAGGAAGGGAGATGGCAGAGCAGATTGTCGGTCTCAGCGCCTGTTATACATGCCCAAGCCCCCTCCCCTTTCCCAGGGAAGCCAACTGACGGGCCTGTGCCCACAGAGCTGTGCCCTTGGGGGCCATCTGCCTGTGCCTTTCCTCGGCCACAGCAGCTCTTGCTCTCCCCATGTGATGTAAAAGGCTTCACTTCCTTTATTGTCCAAAAAATCCAGTCAGAGAAATGCTTAGAGAAATGCTTTCTGTCTCCTCTGCGAAGGGTGTGAAGCGAAGGTTAGTCATCTTCACCACTGCCATCCCCTGGCCATTTCTTACGTCCCTGTCCCCAAATATCCACCTTTATTATCTCGTTTTGGTCATCACAGCTGCCATTGTTTGCACTTCCTGGCTAAAGACACAGAAGTTCAGAGAGGCTGAAGGGCTAAGCCTAACCCCATGCGGGGTGGTGGAGGTGTGGCTTGAGAAACACACTCTGGACTTCCTCGTAGAAAGTGTGGGCTGGGGCACAGCCCACATCTACCTGTGTACACATGGAGTGTGCCCGTCCTGGTTTCCTCTGTGAGCGCCTGACGACACCTCTGCACGTCTGGGGGTGCATGTCCGGTTCAGGACGAGCCTGTGCAGGTGCGGGTGTGTGAAACCGCACGGGGGGCAGCCTTGGAGTCGCAGGCGCGTGTGAAGGTGGCCTGGGCTCCTACACGCGCGTGCACACAGGCACTCTTCCCCTGCTCAGATGTCTTGGCTGAGGGTTTGACAACTGAAACCCAGCTGCGTTCTGGCCGGGAAACATCCGCAGTGGAAACCTAGGAGGAGCTGACAGTCCCTAAAGAGGGGTTCCACACGCTGCCAGCAAGCGCTCCTGGCCCGCTGCCTAATTCCCTGCAAATGCTCTTTAAATCTGTTTCTAATTTGGACTCTGCCATCCCCTGCCCCCACCCAGCCCTCTCCGCTCTCCCGGCTTGCCTCAAACTTGCAGTCAAATTATGCTGAAAAATGGCTGCAGAATGGGGCGAGTGCTAAAGGTCGCCAGTGGGCTGTTGCAGGGTGTAATAATGTCACATTTTAATTTACGCGGGGAATGGTGAGGGGATCAAAACCAATAAATTTTGGCTGCACTCGCAACCTCAGCCAACGGTTAACTCCTGCAGGTCATGCCACTTCCAGGGAAGAAATTACTAACTGTCACACCCCACGATCCACGGTGCTAGAGAAAACCCATGTGCATTTGTACAGATGCAAAACACGGCATTTTTGTCTGCAAGGGGATGTGGATGTGGAGACTTGCAGCGTCAGCAAGAGTCTCCAGTTGTCGCAGCATCACCCAGCTGTTCTGAGTATTCAGATTCTAAAACAAAATACGTCTCCCATATATTTTGCAGTCCTGTGAAGTATTCAACATCGGGATGACCCAGATCCATGGGAAAGTGTATACAAAGTGGAGTGAGAAGAGTCAAGAGCAGAGTTGTATGTACACATTGATGGCAGCTCTGAAAGCTTATTTACAGGCAAGAATGGTGGGAAGGGGTTACTGGGAGACATCTGTTGGAACTGGATTTGTGTGGAGGGGCTGGGGTTGTGATATGTGATACAGTTGTTTTAATAACTAATATGGACTTACAGCGTGAATTCTTGGAAAGCAGAGGGCTTGCTTTACTGACCCATTATGGTCCCTTGAAGACCAATGCAGTCCAGAGATCAGGAGGTCTAGAGATTGTTCTCACCTGTGCTACATGGCCAGGTAGATGGGGAAATCATGGGCAGGAGGAAGCCGTGGGTTGTTGGTGTCTGGAGGTCTTTGCTAAAGAGGTTGTGGTCATGGTAATCTGGTGAGAGCCCCTCCCCTTCCCCCCAGCATCCTGAGAGTCTACAACTGGCGTGTGCTCCAGGGGCCTGGCGTGCTGCCCATCCCTCAGCTGGCTCTGCAACCACGGGAAGGTGGGATCTGCAATCCTGGGGGCCACCGCTGGGAAGCTGTGAGGCTGTCAAGACTCTGGAGTGCACACTGCTCCATCTGGCTGGAAAGGAAGTGGGAGGGGGTGAAGCTGCTCTGGGTTGAACGACACCCTGAGGGGTTGTGTTCCCCATTTCTGCCACACACCAGACAAGCGGCCACCAGGATGCCTTGGGAAGAAAGAGGAGGATGGGCCCACAAGTCTGCAGTGCCCCCGGCCTGTCTCTGATGTCATCTCTCGAGGCACTTCCCTTTCATATCCTTCTGCTTTTTAAACGGTTGCCATTTATTTAGTTATCTGTGATGCTTAAGACTTTGCATATGTCAAAAGCCTCATTTAATCCTCAGAACACACCTGCAAGGTAAGTGTGGCAGAGATGGCTAACCTTCACCTGAAATCCCTACTTCCCTTTCTTTAGGGTTGAGTTCTTGCTGGGAAGTAGCTGCTCATTCAGGGATCACAGTTTCCAGCTTTGCAACTAGTTGCACCCAGAGAACTGGGTTCTGACCAGGGGGTGGTGAGCAGAAGTGAGTCGCTCCACTACAGAGCCTGGCCCATGAAAACCTCCCAGGAAGCTCTCTCTAAACTCTGTCTGCTTCTGCCTGAGTGGAACAGGGACTAGCCCCAGGATGACCTTGGAAACCACAGATTTAAAATGACAGAATATCTTTCAGCCTGTGTGAAAAAAGATTGCTCAGTCCCTGTGTTCCCCGCCTAGTCCTGAGCAAGATATAAACTTATACCCTATTGTTTCCAAGCCCTTAGACTCTTGGGAGTCTGTTTTTATAGCAATTAACCCTCCCTAAGTATAATAATTAAATATGAATTCCCATTTCTGTTTTACAGATGAGAAAACTGAGACTCAGAGAGGAAAATAAATTGTCCAAGGTCACATATTCAGTACTAGCAGGGTCACCATGCAAGTCTAGCCCTCTCTGGTTCCATGCTCTAGTCTTATGAGTTTCCCCAAGTATGTTCCACAGAATACTATTAACTATGTTCCACAGAATACTATTAACGCAACAAAGACATCCCAAAACACCTATGCTCGAATAAGTCTGGGAAATGCCAACTCAAAGAGAGCAGGCTTCTTCTTGCAGCTCTTTTAAGGATGTATATATGCTAATAACCTCTGAGATTCACCACCATGAGGGCTAGCAGGCAGGGAGCAAGGGTTTCCCAATCTTTGAGAGCACAGAAGCCTTTTCTCTCCAGAGCTTTGTTGAGAGGAGCACACTTTGGGAAAGGTTGAACTTCAGTATGCTCCCCGTTATGGGTTGGATTGTGTCTCCCTACCAGCCCCTCAAAAAGAGATACTGAAGTCTTAACACTCCTTACTTCAGAATATGACCTTATTTGGAAATAGAGTCTTTGCACATTTAAGCAAGCTAAGATGAGGCCTTTGGGTAGACCCTAATTCAATATAACTAGTGTCCTTGTAAAAAGGGAAATTTGGACACAGACAGACAGGAACAGAGATGTGCCTGGAGAATGCCGTGGAAGGGCAGAGAAGGGGAGAGATCCATCCCCAAATGAAGGAGAACCTAGCATCACCAGCAAACACCAGGAGCTAGCAGAGGCGGAGGAGGACTCTCCCCGAGAGCCGACAGACAGGGAGCGGCCCTGCCAACAACATCTTGATCTCAGACTTCTGGCCTCCAAAACTGGGAAAGAGTACATTTCTGTGGTTTTTAGGTGCCTGGTTTATGGCACTTAGTCCTAGAAAATGAATACACTGCCTCAAGCTCCTTTCAAAACTGAAGTTTCTTGACATTGGTACCTTACAGATGGGGCTTCCTTGGTAACTCAGATGGTAAAGAATCCACCTGCAATGCAGAAGACCCAGGTTCAGTCCCTGGGGTGGGAAGATCCCCTGATGAAGGGAATGGCTATTCCACTCCAGTATTCTTGCCTGGGAAATCCCATGGACAGAGGATTCTGGCAGGCGTCCATGGGGTCGCAAGGAGTCAGACATGACTGAGTGACTAACATTTTCATCTTACAGATAACCATCCATGTGACTAACCAAGATGGCTTCAGTTTACCAAAACTGAGATGGGGGAAAAGAGAGGTGGGAGGGACAAGTGGCTGCTAAGAGCTTCAGCCTTGATGCCAGGCTCCGCACCCCATTTTGACCACCTGATCTCTCAATTTGCTCTTTTGGAAGGTGGGAAAGACTCACAGTCACTTCAGAGACCAAGGGGAGAGTTAAATGAAGTAATACACCTAAAATATCTAGACTAGTACCTGACAGACAGCCAGTGTCCATTCCTTTAAAGTTATCCAGGCAGTGGACTTCCCTGGTGGACCAGTGGTTAAAAATCTGCCTTCCAAGGCAGGGGACATGGATTTGATCTCTGTTTGGGGAACTAAGATCCCACATGCTGTAATGAAAGCCTGGCACAGCAATAAGTAAATAAATAAATATTTAAAATTATCTAGGCAGGATGGCATGGTAACTGGGTGAGGTGGAGAGGCAGATAGTGGAGTGGGAAGGTCAACCTGTGTTTGAATTAAAACTCTGCGTTTTATCAATGATGATACCTGGTAGGTAAGCTTGCTTAGCTTTTCCAAGTCTCAATCTCCCCATCTCTACAATAAAAATCATGTCTGTTGCTACCAGAGGGTGTTCAAAGAAGATAAAATCACAACCCTCACACAGATAACAAATGGACACTCACGAATGGTTTTATTTAATTCATTGTTAATGAGTGAATTGGAGAGATGTTACAATTGGTTCAAGGGAGAATCTTAAAAAGAGACACATGTGTAGATCAGAAATCTTGAAATGCATTTTCAAATGGACACAGCCAACTGGCTTTTGCACCGTGGATGGGGGCTGCCCAGCTTGTGTGCATGTCCACAGTCAAGAATCCTTGTGTGTCCTCTGTTCCCTACAACTTATAGAGCTGCAGAAGGAGCTCAGAGACTAGAATCAGCCCACAAAGGTGTGCTCTAAATAATATGTACTTTTCTATTAGAGACACCTAGTAATCATTTTTGCTTATTCCAGATTTCCTTATGGTCTTGCCACTGAATTGGTTAACCTGACCCTAGCTGGGGTCCTAGCCTGGGCTGAGACCCCGTGTCCTGGCCAAGAGGTTCTCTTTCTGATCATATTTATGTAGCCAATAATGAAACCAATGCTGACACCGGAATAGCATGTGCTGTACTCAATGTACAAAGAATGGGGAAAAGGGAATCTTGTTCACAAACCTACTTCTCAACCCAATTTGTGTGGAGACACCAAATACATAGGAGGATTGAAGTGAAAGAGAAGGACTCTAAAAGAGTGGGAGGAATATTCATGAATTATCCCAGGAGTATGGTTTGGACCCAGAAATGATGCAATTCTCCCTTCCAGTCCTTGTATGAGCTTTTCGGATTGCTGTCACAGCACCTGTCAACCATCATGGCGCCCGTGGCTGTGCCATTTAGCAGCCAGCACCACCGAGAGAGGAGACTGGTGGGCTACAGTCCATGGGCTTGCAAAGAACTGGACACAACTGAGCAACGAACACTTTCATTTTCACTTTTCATATTACACTGAGCATATGAGGCTCAAGGTCTACTGGAAGTTAAATCCTTTGCCATCTTGGGCCTAGTTGATTCTAATCTGTTCTTGTTTTTTACCCTTCACCTCCTGGAACTTAGATAAGAGTGATTGTTTCTTTTTGAGGAAGGGTTGGGGTATGATTCTGGGGCAGCAGTCTCTTATATATTCGTGTATACAAGATTAGAAAAAGATAGATGAATATGTGAAAAAGTAAGTTACTGAATAAGATACGACCCTATTTTCATAGAAACAAACAAGTTATATGTGTGTGTATTTGTGCATGCATACACACGAGTGGGTGTGTATACGCTGACTAAATACAGACCAGTGTCAGGGAGAACACACAGACTGCAAACCACGCCTGCCTCTGGAGGGCAGGCCCCACTGGGATGTGGATGGAGGCTTCCATGGCTTGCCTCCTGAACTTCTGTCATGTGAATAAAAACCAATACCTCTTCGCAGTATATTGTGACTAAGGAGTGTCTGAAAGAAATATACCTGTAGTGCTTGGTGCAATGCCTAGCATTCGTAAATAGTAGACTTTCGCTTTTTTAATGATAGGATTTGTGGTATTATTAGCATACATTCGAAAAGCCTGGGGCTCCCAGGAGTGTTCTTAGAAGAAATGACTAAGAGGATCAACCACACTGCTGCCCAAGGCCCTCTCCTTCTGAAAGAAGCTAGTTTTGAAATCCTGGGCTTGTGTCTGGGGACTCACCTATGTGCCCCTAGCCCCCCTGAGGGTGGGAGGGGACCTCCTTCCTGAGTTATGACCTGGGGGTGGCTCCTGTTTGCTGTGCTACCTCAGCCCAGCTGGCACCCCTAATCTCAGTCACCTGTGTTTAGCTTGATAAGCTACTGGGCCGCAAAAGTGATGCCCGGCTGGAGCAGACTCTAGACAGAGCTCTGCCTCTATGCCCAGTGCCCTCCTTCTGCCTAGGCTAGGGTCTGAGCCACCCTTAGCTCCATATGAGTGCCATTAGTGTCCCCCCACTAGGGGAAAGGGGTGCTGGTCACAATGTGCAAACGGACAAAACAGAGGTTTTGAGGATCTAATTTTAGCCTCCAACTCATCCCTAAAGAACAGCCTTATGCCCCGGAGAGGACTTGGGAAGGGATCAGAGTACTCAAATCTGGTGAAGGCTTGCCCATTAACTGGCTTCATCACCATGGACTGGGCCTTAGTGTTCTCATCTGCCCAATGGGAATAAGACTAGTATCTATCTCCCAGGGCTACTGTGAGGCTCAAATGAGGTTGTCTGTAAAGGTGCTTTGTGAGCTGTGAAGTTCTGTACAGATTTAGCTTTGGATGATGCAATGAGGTACTGCAGGAAACTAAACGTGCTATGTATGTGTGTGCGTCAGTGGCTCAGTCCTGTTCGACTCTTTGCGACCCCATGGACAATAGCTTGCCGAAAGCCTCTGTTCATGGAATTCTCCAGGTAAGAATACTGGTCTGGGTTACCGTTCCCTTCTCCAGGGGATCTTCCTGACTCAGGGATTGAACCCGGGTCTCCTGCATTGCAGGCAGATTCTTTACAGTCTGAGCCACTAGGGAAGCCCGACATGTACTATAATAACAGCAAATATTATATGGCACTTACCCCATGCCAGGCCCTTTATGTCTATATAGTCATTTAATATTCACAGCAGCCCCACGAGGAGTGTGCTATTATTGAGTCCTCATTTGACAGATGAGAAAACTGAGGCAAAAAGAAGTAGCTCCTCAAACCCTGCTGTGGCAACAGGCCACCTGGACAGAATCCTTCCTGTAGGAACTGTCTCATCACCAAACCCACACACTCAACTGGGTTTTCTTTACCTTTCTATTGCAGAATATTTGAACATATATAAACTAAAAAGAATCTTAGCATAAAATCACATGAATTCTTATTAACCAGATTTACTAATTATCAACTCATGGCCAATTTGCTTCATCTTTATCCCCTCCTTTCCCTGATTTGGGCTTTCCCAGTGACTCAGATGGTAAAAAATCTGCCTGTAATGCAAGAGACCTGGGTTCCATTCCTGGGTTAGGAAGATCCCCTGGAGAAGGGAATGGCAACCCATTTCAGTATTTTTGGCGAATTCCATGGTCAGAGGAGCCTGGCAGGACACTGGGGTCCATGGGGTCACAAAGAGTCAGACATGACTGATGACTAACACTTTCACTTTTTCCCTGGTTTATTCTGAAACAATCCTAGAAATCATGTGTATATACATTTATTTCATTTTGTGTTTTCACAAGATAAAGATTCTTCCCAAAACATTTACCACAAAACCATTGTTGCCTAAAAATTTTTAATATTCATAGCATCAACTATTCAAAAAGGTTACTTGAATTGGGATACAGATCTGGTTCATATATTGTAGTTGGTTGATAGGTCCCTTAAGATCTTTTAAATCTATATGCTTCCTTCTCCATTTTCTTTCTTGTATTTCGTTTGTTCATTGTTGTCGTTTGAAGAAACCAGGTCATTTGCCCTGTGGAGTTCACCACAGTGTGGTTTTTGCTGAATGCACCCCCATGGTTTATTTATGGCTATGGGCCCTCTGTCCCCTAGATTTTCAGTAAATTGGTAGTTTCATCTAGAGGGCTGCCTGATTCCATTTCTTTCTTTCTTTTAGCAAGGGCATTTCAGTAGATAGTATCCTTTTCTTCCTTCCAGTCCCCCAACTATTGATCTCTCTTCTTCCCAGTTTCTGGGGTACGTCTTGAAGAATGTGTCCTAGGAGTAGGCACACTTGGATCTAATGGGGACGAAACTGAAAAGGAAATGGTTTAAGACATCTAGAAAACTCAAAGTCTTTACTTGTATCCACAGTTTAGTTAAGATGGTCCCCTTCATCATAATAGTAACTATAACTTCTTGAGTGTTTACAATATGCCAGGCCCTGCTTTGATTGTTTGTAATGTAAAAACTACTTTTTTATTCTTAACAATGCTGTGCAGTCAGTACTAATAGTATTATCACTTATAAAAGGGGGACCAGGCCCAGAAAGATTAAATCACTTGCCCCAAATCTCTCCATGGTGTTTGCCAGGGAGAACAGTTCTGTCTCTGGGAGTCCTTGACTTAGAGACTCTGCATTCTCACTCTGATTGAACTTTCGTGAACCCAAAATAGTGTGTCAACTACAAATTCCTCTTTTATCTTTCAGAGAATTTGCCTCTGTGACAGCTGCTCACATCCAGATTCCTCGTCTCAAGGTCCTCTTGTAGACATAAGAACTATGCTGCCTTCTCAGGCAGCACTTTGCAAGATTCAAGGAAATGGCCCATCTGCCTGGAGTCCTTGACTTTTTCTTGATGCTAGAGGACCACAGTGATGCCTTCCTATAAAGGCAACCTGTTAGACACTGGTTTGTTTATTTATTCATTGCTCACTTTACAAAATACTCACTCCTCACTCCACCTGATAACACCAATTCTGTTAGTCCTAGGGTTGGAGTTGTTCCTACCTAGCTCTGCTGCTGCTGCTAAGTTGCTTCAGTCGTGTCCGACTCTCTGCGACCCCAGAGACGGCAGCCCACCAGGCTCCCCCGTCCCTGGGATTCTCCAGGCAAGAACACTGGAGTGGGTTGCCATTTCCTTCTCCAAGGCATGCAAGTGAAAAGTGAAAGTGAAGTTGCTCAGTCGTGTCCAACCCCTAGCGACCCCATGGACTGCCGCCTACCAGGCTCCTCCGTCCATGGGATTTTCCAGGCAAGAGTACTGGAGTGGGGTGCCATTGCCTTCTCCCTACCTAGCTGTGGGCTGTGCCTAAACTGGGCTATGCCTAAACCACGAATCTCTCTGTTTCACCCACACAGGGATAATGATCTTTGCATCTTTCAGGGATTCCTTTTGTCTAAGGCTCCTCACCAGAAAAGGGAACCCAGGATGTGTCATGTGACAGGTTCAAGAACTGTTCTGCTGGGAGCCAAACCTTGGGGTGGTGAGGTGGGGCTGGAGGAGGGCAACAGCTGGCAGTGGCAGAACCAGCTGCATCATTTGCAGGGTTTATTGCAGAATCCCAAACACGGGGCCACTTGTTTCAACATTATCAAGAATGGCAAGGCAGTGACAGAAAAGCATTAAACCAAACATGGGGCCCTTCCAAGTCGACCCTCACTGGTACTTTGAGACCCATCCACAACACTTTTATAAATGGCGTGATATCTGTAAAATGAGACCAACTAGGCTGGGCTGTATGTGCTACTACGTTACACAGGGCCTCAGTTAACTCTGAACTGTGGAATATTCCAGACAGAGCAATGGTGGAAACAGACAGAGAACATCCAGAGGGAAAGTCTTGGGTGTTTGAAGACCACACCATGGTGAAAATGGTCCAGCAGTGATTTCTGCCTCACAGTGAGGGGATGTGGGCAAGCAGAGTGTGAAAAAATACATATTTTGATTTAGTTATAAACACAAACCATAGAAAGTAAAGCTCCCACTGTAGTTCCTTGGTCTGTTCAAGAGGCAGAGAAGGTAGGTGAGAAAGGTTGGCACTGTATTGAGTTAGGAAGGTAGGGAAACAGTGCCTTGATTCTTTTTGAAAAACAGCAATGCAAGGAGAAATATTTGGTAGATGTTTATGAATATAAAATAATTCTAGAAATATGGAATGACAGATTCCGACAAGATTTCCTTGAGGAGAACCCACAGCAGAATGGAAGGAGGGCACCAGCTGGCCACTTCTCCTGCACAGGAGGAGTTAGCTACTCTGTGGATGGGGCCATACCCAGGGGCAGGAATGTCTGGAGTCTGTGAACCATGCAGTTTTTCCCCAGCTACCTCTACAGGCTGCCAGAAGCACTTCTTCCAGAAAACCTAGAGATAAGGATACATGCTGCACAATCCAGGGGCACTCTTCATCTTCTAGTTCAGCAGAGGCGCTGTCCACCAGGACATCTTTCCCATTCCCTGTGATGCGACCAATACCCCGCTGATTTTCCTGAGCGGCTCAGCATCTCTCTCCTCCATCCAAGGTGAAGGCATTCTAGCAAACAGAGGCTTTCACACTGGTGGTCAGTGTGGTTCTCCATGGGACACCATCTTGACTTCCCAGGATGGCTAGGCCTAGCCAATGGGGGACACTGTGTGTCCTCCTCTCTCTTCTGCTTTGCCCTACAGCATGGCCCCTGAGTTCCCATCAGGGATGAAACCAGCTTGGAGCCAAATCACCCTGACTTCAGAAAGTAAAATTTGGTCTTCCTGAAAAGTACTTCATTTCAGCTCAGTTCAGTTGCTCAGTCATGTCCAACTCTGTGTGACCCCATGGACTGCAGCAAGCCAGGCTTCCCTGTCCATCACCAACTCCCACAGCTTGCTCAAACTCATGTCCATTGAGTCAGTGATGCCATCCAACCATCTCATCCTCTGTCGTCCCCTTCTCCTCCTGCTTTCAATCTTTCCCAGTATCATGGTCTTTTCCAATGAGTCAGTTCTTCACATCAGGTGGCCAAAGGATTGGAGTTTCAGCTTCAGCAACAGAAAAGTACTTAATTTAGTTCTAATTCTCCCTTAGTCCTTAAGTCTGGTTATCTTTTTTCCTGGCCTGGTGGTAATTTGCTATGACCGTCAATGGCAGGTTGAGAATTGCAGTGATTGAGAGCAAAGAACCTGTAACCAGGCTCCTAGAGGTCAAATTCCACCTCTGCCAATACTAGCTGTGTGAACTTCAGCAAGTTATTGAACTTCTCTGGGCCTCAATTTCCTCATCTGAAAAATGGGGATATTATGAATTATAAGGAGAGTTACATGAATTAATACAAGAGAAGTTCTTCTGTCATAGAATAAATGTTATTATTATTATTAAATGAGAAAAATGATTAATTAAATAAATATGCACAGTTACTATCAAATAAAAAGATGAACTTACTGGTTTCTCTATGACACCAGTAATTACATGGGGAAATTTTTTGGCCTGTGACTGAAATATTGAGTGTCTTAGTCGTTCAGTTGTGTCTGATTCTTTGCGACCTCATAGATGTTTGTCCATGGGATTCTCCAGGCAAGAATAGTGGAATGGGTTGCCATTCCCTTCTCCAGGTGATCTTCCTTTTGACCCAGGGATCAAAACCTGGGTCTCCTCCATTGCAGGCAGATTCTTTACCATCTAAGCCACCAGGGAAGCCCGAAGTATTGAGTATTACTACCTTAAAGCATCTTCCTATTTGCTCAAAAGTCAGTATACCTGTGTCTAGATGAGCAGATTCTTTCTTGCTTTGAAAGAAAAATGGAAAGGAAAGAAGTGATTTCTTGTGTGGCGTTGGATTCTGTCCAGAACTGTATGGCCATACTTTAAACTGATGAATGGATGAATTGCCAGCAAAAATTCTGACAGGCAGGGACTGCTGGGATATTAAAATAAAATGATAGAAAATGAAGACAATTCAGCTAGAGTTTCCTCAGGAGCATTTGATCCGACCAGACTTCTTGCCAGAGCAAATGAGACCAGAGTGAGCGAACACCTGTAACAACATTGCTGTTGTCTCTGCCTGAAGGGCGGCCACTATGAGATGGAGAAGGAAATGAATGGGGCGGAGGGGAGGGGTCAGACAAAGGAAAGGCACAGGCCTGGGGACCAGAGCATTCATGCTGCTATTAAAATGACAATGGGGTTTTTAAAACTGAGCAACACTTAAAACAGGAAAAGAAGTAGCTCCAAGCCTCTAAGATGATGCCTGGTCCCAGGTCAGCCAGGTATGGACTCATCCATGTTGGCGCTGTGTGTGGCCCATCAGGTCCTATCGGGTGGTCTCCCCGGGGCAGGCTGGTCTCTGCTCTCTTCATGGAAGCTAAAACTCTGACACCGTAACTAACTACTAAAATTAACAAATTTAAAAAGTATATTTTTAAGGGCTTCCCTGGGGACTCAGTGGTAAAGAATCTGCCTGCAATGCAGGAGACACGGGTTCAATCCCTGATCCTGGAAGATTCCACGGAGCAACTAAGCCCATTTACCACAACTACCAAGCCTGTGCTCTAGAACCTGGGAGCCACAACCACTGAAAGCATAAAAAGGAAAAAAAAAAAAAAATATATATATATATATATTTAAAATACATGTTATTTGAAGAAAGCTTAGCAAATATAGAAAAATCAAACAAGAAGAAAAAATTTTTCAAATCTCACTACCTAGAGCCAGTATTTTTGCTAATAGTTTGGGGTTTTTCATCCAGACTCTTAAAAAAAGCCAGAGGGACATGCTTAAAATACATATACATATACATATATAGTTCTGATTATCTCTAGCATTTCATAATCATTCTATATAGTATTATAACATTTTATAGATACATTGGATAAGTGTACAATATCCTATCAGATAGATTCATCATAACTTTCAAAATAAAAGGACATTTAAAATATTTTCTTTATAACTAGTATAAACCATAATACAATGAACACTTTTTAAATAACTACTCTTAGATAAAATTCATGTACCATAAGATCCACTTTCTAAAGTATACATTTCAGTTCAGTTCAGTCATTCAGTCATTCAGTCATGTCCAATTCTTCGCGACCCCATGGACTGCAGCATGCCAGGCTTCCCTTCACCAACTCCCGGAACTTACTCAAACTCATGCCCATTCAGTCGGTGATGCCATCCAACCATCTCATCCTCTGTCATCCCCTTCTCCTCCTGCCTTCAATCCTTCCCAGCATCAGGGTCTTTTCCAATTAGTCAGTTCTTCCCATCAGGTGGCCAAAGTATTGGAGTTTCAGCTTCAGCATCAGTCCTTCCAATGAATATTCAGGACTGATTTCCTTTAGGATGGATTGATTGGATCTCCTTGCAGTCCAAGGGCCTCTCAAGAGTCTTCTCCAACACCACAGTTCAAAAGCATCAATTCTTCGGTGCTCAGCTTTCTTCATAGTCCAACTCTCACATCCAAACATGACCACTGGAAAAACCATGTCTCTGCTTTTTAACGTGATATCTCTGCAGATGGCGACTGCAGCCATGAAATTAAAAGACGGTTACTCCTCAGAAGAAAAGTTATGACCAACCTAGATAGCATATTCAAAAGCAGAGACATTACTTTGCCGACTAAGGTCCGTCTAGTCAAGGCTATGGTTTTTCCAGTGGTCATGTATGGATGTGAGAGTTGGACTGTGAAGAAGGCTGAGCACCGAAGAATTGATGCTTCTGAACTGTGGTGTTGGAGAAGACTCTTGAGAGTCCCTTGGACTTCAAGGAGATCCAACCAGTCCGTTCTGAAGGAGATCAGCCCTGGGATTTCTTTGGAAGGAATGATGCTAAAGCTGAAACTCCAGTACTTTGACCACCTCATGTGAAGAGTTGACTCATTGGAAAAGACTCTGATGCTGGGAGGGATTGGGGGCAGGAGGAGAAGGGGACGACCGAGGATGAGATGGCTGGATGGCATCACTGACTCGATGGACGTGAGTCTGAGTGAACTCCAGGAGTTGGTGATGGACAGGGAGGCCTGCCTGGCGTGCTGCAATTCATGGAGTTGCAAAGAGTTGGACACGACTGAGCGACTGAACTGAACTGAACTAGGTTGGTCATAACTTTTCTCCCAAGGAGCAAGCATCTTTTAATTTCACGGCTGCAGTCACCATTTGCAATGATTTTGGAGCCCCCCCCAAATAAAGTCTTTCACTATTTCCATTGTTTCCCCATCTATTTGCCATGAAGTAATGGGACTAGATGCCATGATCTTAGTTTTCTGAATGTTGAGTTTTAAGTCAACTTTTTCAGTCTCCTCTTTCACTTTCATCAAGAGGCTCTTTAGTTCTTCTTTGCTTTCTGCCATAAGAATTGTATAATCTGCATATCTGAGGTTATTGGTATTTCTTCTGGCAATCTTGATTCCAGCTTGTGCTTCATTCAGCCTAGCCTTTCTCATGATGTACTCTGCATGTAAGTTAAATAAGCAGGGTAACAATATACAGGCTTGACATACTCCTTTCCCAATTTGGAACTAGTCTGTTGTTCCATGTCCAGATCTAACTGTTGCTTCTTGACCTGCATACAGATTTCTCAGGAGGCAGGTCAAGTGGTCTGGTATTCCCATCTCTTTAAGAATTTCCCACAGTTTGTTGTGATCCACATAGTTAAAGTCTTTGGCATAGTCAATAAAGGAGAAGTAGATGTTTTTCTGAAACTCTCTTGCTTTTTCAATGATCCAGTGGATGTTGGCATTTTGATCTCTGGTTCTTCTGTCTTTTCTAAATCCAGCTAGAACATCTGGAAGTTCACGGTTCACATACTGTAGAAGCCTGGCTTGGAGAATTTTGAGCATTACTTTGCCAGCATGTGAGATGAGTGCAGTTGTGCGGTAGTTTGAGAATTCTTTGTAGTTTTTAGTATATTCACTGTTGTACAACCATCACTGCTATTTAATTCTAGAAAATTTTTATTAACCCGCAAATAAAACCTGCACCCAATCCTTCTTTCCTTTAGCTCCTGGCAACCACTTATCTACTTTCTATTTTTATGGATTTACCTATTCTGAACATTTCATGTAAGCAGAATCGTATAATATGTAGTCTTTTGTGTCTGGCTTCACTTAGCATATTTTCAAGGTTTATCCACATTGTGTGAAGCATGTGTCAATACTTCATTCCTTTTTATGGCCAAATCATATTCTACCATATAGATGTACCACATTTCATTTATCCATTCATCAGTTGATGGACATTTTGGCTATTTCCACTTTTTTTTTTTTTTTTTGCTATTATGAATAATGTTGCTAAGAACACTCATGTACAAGTCTTTTGCATGGACATATATTTTCAATAACCTTGGAGATATACATAGGAGTGAAATTGCTGGGTTATATGGCAACTATTTAACTTTTTGAAGAACTGCTATTTTACATTCCCACCATCAATGCATGAGTTTCCTAATGTCTTTATTTTTTTTAATTTATTTTTAAATTTTATTTTAAAAAGTTTAAAAAAATTTGGCTGTGCTGGGTCTTCATTGCAGCATGTGGACTCTTTGTTATAGTATGCAGACTTCCTCTGGTTGTGGCATGCAGGCTTAGTGTCCCTAGGCATTTGGGATCTTAGTTCCTGGACCAAGGATCCAACCTGTGTACCCTGCATTGGAAGGTGAATTCTTAACTACTGAACCATGATGGAAACCCCCCAATTTATTTATATCTTTACAAGGTGAAGTCGCTCAGTCGTGTCTGACTCTTTGTGACCCCACGGACCGTAGCCTACCAGGCTCTTCCATCCATGGGATTTTCCAGGCAAGAGTACTGGAGTGGGTTGCCATTTCCTTCTTCAGAGGATCTTCCTGACCCAGGGATCGAACCCAGGTCTCTCGCATTGTAGGCAGACGCTTTAGCATCTGAGCTACCAGGAAAGTCTCTAATCCTTTTGCAGTAGAAATCAAATTTTTCTGGCATGACTCCATTGCCAGCGGGATTTATCAAAACTACACATGCCAGCACATTGAATATTTCAATACTGTACACAATTGTTCATATTTTAGCTATGAAATAAACCAAATGTAAATGCTTACTATATAATACAAATCCACAGATTCTTCACAGAAGAAAACAATGGAAGACTGATTTTCTACATGTCACCTGTTCATTAGTTCTTCAGTAATATGTCTTGAGTTATTTCAAATATAATGTATACACCACTACCAATGTTTTTCAACATTTTCTATCTAGGTCCTAAAGGGTATAAACAAGGATGCATACAGTCCCCTTATTAATTTCAGTTTGTTTTTCACCAGCCACCTAGAAAGTGTTAAACATCTTTTCATGTGCGTATTGGTCATCTGTATGTTTTCTTTGAAGAAATGTCTATTCAAATTCTTTGCCTATTTTAAAATTGTGTTATTTTTATTTTTAAGTTGTAAAAGTTGTTTTTATATTCTGGATGAAATTTCTTATCAGTTATATGCAGAAAATTCAAATGTTTTCTTCTGTTCTATAAGCTGTTTTTTTCACTTTCTTAATAGTGTCCTTTGATGCATGAAAGTTCAAAATTTTGATGAAGTCCAATTTATCCATTTTTCCTTTGGTTATTTATTCTTTTGGTATTATATCTAAGATTCCATTGCCTAGGCCAAGGTTGTAAAGATCTACACCTATTTTTTCTTCTACAAGTTTTTTAATTGTTATAGAGAATTTGTTCACGAGATTATGAAGGCTGGAAAGTCCCAAGACCTGCAGTTATCAATTTGGAAACCCATGGAGCTGATGGAGTGGTTCCAGTCTGAGTCTGAAGACCTAAGAATCAGAAGAGGTAGTGGTGTGAGTTCCTGTCTGAAAGCTGGCAGATTCCAAATCCAAGGAGAGCAAGTGCTTCAGTTTGAGTCCAAAGGTGAAAAAAACGACTGATACCCAGCTTAAGCCATCAGTTAGGGGGAAATTCCCTCTTACCCAAGGTTGGTCAGCCTTTTTATTCCATTTGGTTTGGTTGGTTTAGTCACTAAGTTGTGTCCGACTCTTGCGACCCCATGGACTATACCCCACCAGGCTCCTCTGTCCGTGGGATTTTCCAGGCAAGAATACTGGAGTGGATTGCCATTTCCTCCTCCAGGGGATCTTCCTGACCCAGGAATCGAACTCGGGTCTCTTGTACTGCAGGCAGATTCTTTACCAACTGAGCTATGAGGGAAGCCCAAGGAAATGGCAACCCACTCCAGTGTTCTTGCCTGGAGAATCCCAGGGATGAGAGAGCCCGGTGGGCTGCCATCTATGGGGTCACACAGAGTCGAACACGACTGAAATGACTTAGCAGCAGCAGCAGGCCTTCAAGCGACTGGATGAAGGCTACCCACACTAGGGAAGGCAAGCAGCTTTATTGGACTCACCCATTCAGATGTGAATCTCATCCAAAAATATCATCACAGAAACAGCCAGAATAATGTTCAACCAAATATCTGGTCACCTGGTAGCCTAGTTGATAAGTAAAATGAAACACCACACCTAGGGTTGGTGAAGGCCTACGGGTGACATGTGAGCTAAGAGTGGGAATATTTGGGGAAGAATTTTTGAGGTACAAGGAATAAGTTCTGATGTAAGAATAACCTATAATACTCAGGAATAGTAGAAGGGCCAGTGCAGTTGGAAGGAAATGAGCCAGGAGGAAAGGAAGCTAAAGACAGGGACAGGGCCACATTATGTGTGATTTGTAGACCGTGGATAGAAGTTTGGATTTTATTCTAAGCAAAGTGGGAAGGCACTGGAGTGATATCAGAAAGATCTAGGTGGTGAAATGAAAAGGGTGTGTGTGTGTGTGTGTGTGTGTGTGTGTGTTGGGGCAGGGAGACCAATTGCACAGTCAAGATGGTAGCAGCTTGACTCAGGGTGGTGGCTGTAAAGTTTATGGTCAGAGGTTAGATATATTTTGGAAGGAGAGCTTGAAGGACTTCTTAGAGGACTGCATGTGAGATGTGAAGATAACAGAGGAATCAAATATTACTTCTAGATTTTGGCCTGAGCAACTGGATGGATGTGGTACTATTTATCAAGATGGGTAAATGTTTGCTGGGGCTTGGGGTGAGGAATGGAATTTTGGAGAAAATCAGTTCTCTTTGACCTCATTTAGTCAGTGTTTGTTACATCTGACTAGAAATCAGTTCTTTTAATCAGGACAGGTGTTTTCCCTACAATACCACTATTTATCTGCTCACTAAAGAAAAGAAAAAGCACAACATGAAAGTTGTGGGTTGTTTTATTTGGGATAAAATGAGGACTATAGCCTGAGAGACAGTCTCTCAACTGCTTGGAAGAGGCGAGGGTTGGGGGGTAGAGGGGTGGGTTCAGTATATGTGTGATTTTGGTGAAGGGGGTACATGCAGTCAAACACACATTTTGGCAGAGGGTTGCTGCTAGTCTCGAGGAACAGTTGTTAACAATTTTAGTGCTTTTCTAGATATGAGAAGGTATAAGAAACTAGGCTCATAAAATCTTCTCCTGAAAATACCTATCTACTGTTCCGCCAGTTTTTTCCAGAGCACAGAGTGCCTCACTCCTGGTCTCCACCTCTTCTTACTCCTTTCAGGGTATGTTCAAGTTCAAAAACTACAGTGACTTGTGACTTTACTCTTATAGAACCAGATGGCAAGTGACGATTTTTAGTCTCCGCATCCATTCAAAATACATGTATCGAGTGCCTGTGTACAAAACTCTATTCTAGATGCTGAAGAAAGAGCCTTAAGTGAGCCAGACACAGCAGGAGTAGCTGCTCTCTCTTGAGTTTGCTCTGTGCTGGGCTTTGTGCAGAATATGAAATGAATCAGACACATCTCCATCTTGCCAGATGCTTTCACCTTCTTTGGGTAGTGTAGGCAGAGACAAATGAATAACAGTTGAAAGCCATAAATGCCTTTAGTGAGTACCTGCTCTATTTCAGGCACTCTGCTAGCCATGACACATGTTAGAAGTACAAAGTTGAATTAAGATGCAGTCCCGTTCCCAAAAAACTTACTTTCCAATGGAAGAGACAGACACCTTCATGGGGAGGAATGACTAAACAGTTCTAATCCATTGTGGTCAATGACAGGGCACTGTGAATGCACAAATATGCTTAGCAGAGGCCATCATCCTGTCTGAGGATGGCCACCTAGGAGAAATGATAATTCTTAAAGGATGAGTCTGACCAAGGAAGGATGAAGGCATTCAATACTAAGGGACACACAAAACAGAATAGTGAGTTGCCACAGTTTCAGCAGAGAAGTGGATGTCGGTCTTGCATTTTGTAGCTTCATATATGTAGAACAGTGGTAGCTGAAATGGGGGCAGAGGGCAGATGGGGCCGGGAAGGACTGGAGGTGGCAGTGCCAGCAGGAGGACATGGTTGAGGATAACATCTAAGAGAGGAAAGATGGGAGCCGGAATGAGTGGTAGGAGGGTTCAACCTGGTGAGGGCTTGACCAACCTGCAGACCTGGGTAGTCAGGCAGCTTTCACTATGGAGGGGGCACTGAGAAGGACCAAAAGGGACACCTAGGGGGACTCAAACCTAAAGCAGATCAAGAGGCTGGCAGAGAAGTTTCAAGGAGAGGTGATAACAGCCAACAGGTACTTCTTCCCTGGTTAGCATTTCATGACATCAGGTAACGCTCAGGGTGCTGGTAGGCATACACTCCATTTCAAAGGCAAGGAAGTGAAGGGTCAGAGAGGCTGAGTGGTGGGCCTGGGGTCAGATACCACACAGCGCCGTAGGTTTTCATTTTGTCCTGTGTCTCCCCTGCTGTAATGGAACTGAGAAAACACCACCCCCAGAGAGGGCCTTGGCTTTATACACAAAGACCCCCAGGAACAAGAAGAAGCATGAGACTGGGCAGAGCCTGCAGAGTTCCTGCCCAGCACTCAGGCCTCTTCCAGCCCTGCCTTCATTCCCCTGAGACGGGTCTCCTGCCTTCTCTGACCCCGGCAGGCCTGACAGCCGTCAAGCTCATCACCTCCAAGATCAGAAAGATTGGGAAGTAGACATTAGTGCCCGTGAGCTGAGGAAACACACAGAAGAGCAATTAAAGCGGCGCATGGGGGTGAGCTTGCCTTTAATGGTTTGCAGCTGCAGAAAGCCGTCACCTCCCCCTTTGGGCTCTGCCCTGCTGCTGGGCTGCCTGTCTGCATTTCGCATCCTGACCAATTAGATCCCCATGTGTGCTGCAGGCGTGAAAAAATAGAAAGTGAATAATCCTTCATTCTCTGCATAGCAAGCAGCTTTGATCCTCTGTCACGGGGACCCCATTCCATCAGAAAGTGCATCCCTTCTCAGTTTGCTTGTTTTTTATTTTTTAACCCAGTTTCCTTGTTTCAAAATGACATTAACCTCCACCCAGAGACCTGTGAAATGACCACAATTCATCCTCAGACCCTTGTGATCAAAGCTGGGTTGGGTTTTTGCTTCATCTCTTTTTTAAACTCTTGCTACACAGTCCTTCTTTCCTCACATTGGTTTGCTGCCAATGTTTCCAGGCTGAAATCAAAAGGAATAGTCTATTAATATCAGGCTCCAGCAACAAGGCCACCATTGTCTGCCTCGTTTCAGAGTACCTATGGTCCTGGTGTGAGAGAGATGGTGAGTGTGTGTGTGTGTTCAAATAAGCAATTTCTAAATAAGCAGGAAAAGAGGGTATTAACAGCCCTAATTTATTTCAAATGTGAGGTGAATTTCAATGACTCTGTCTATAGATTTAAATTGTCACCTGTTTAGATTTTAAAGTATTGAGCTCTCAGAAGCATATTTGGTAGGAAAACTTATTTTGATGCTATAAATAAGGCGGTGGTAAAGGTGACAGTGTAGGCATACAGGCAATAGGGGGTGGTGGTGGAGGAGGAAGGGGAATTGAAAGTGGTGTGGATGGTATTGGTGATGGTGTGGAGGAGACAGAGCCGGTGGAGGGGGTGCAGGAAGAGGGTGGCTGTGCAATGGTGGTGTGGAAGAACCGTAGGATGGGGTGGTTATAGAGGTGGTGAGGGAGGAAGTAGAGGAGGAGACAGTGGAGTGGTCTGGTGTTGGAGGAGGGAGAAGGCATGAGGGAGTGGAGGAGGACGTGCAGGATGTAGTCACGGCAGAAGTGGAGGCAGTGGCCATGAAGGACACGAGAAGGGTGCAGAGCATAGTGGTGGTGGTCTTGGTGGTGATGGTGGTGGAGGTGGTGGAGATGGAGATGGTGATGGTGGTGATGGTGGTGGTGGTGGAAGTCATGGTGGAGGTGATGCTGGTGGAGGTGGTGGTGGTCGGAGGTGATGGTGGTGGTGGAGGTGGTGGTGGTGGTGGTGGAGGTGGTGGTGGTGGTGGTGGTGGTGGTGGTGGAGGTGGTGGTGGTGGTGGTGGTGGAGGTGGTGGTGGTGGTGGTGGTGGAGGTGGTGGTGGTGGTGGTGGTGGTGGAGGTGGTGGTGGTGGTGGTGGTGGTGATGGTGGTGGTGGTGGAGGTGGTGGTGGAGGTGGTGGTGGTGGTGGTGGTGATGGTGGTGGTGGTGGAGGTGGTGGTGGTGGTGGTGGTGGTGGAAGTGGTGGAGGTGATGGTGGAGGTGGTGGTGGAGGTGGTGGTGGTGGTGGTGGTGATGGTGGTGGTGGTGGAGGTGGTGGTGGTGGTGGTGGTGGTGGTGGTGGTGGTGATGGTGGTGGTGGTGGAGGTGGTGGTGGTGGTGGTGGTGAAGGTAATGGTGGTGGTGGTGGTGGAGGTGGTGGTGGTGGTGGTGGAGGTGGTGGTGGTGGTGGTGGTGGTGGTGATGGTGGTGGTGGTGGTGGTGGTGGTGGTGGTGGTGGTGGTGGAGGTGGTGGTGGTGGTGGTGGTGGTGGAGGTGGTGGTGGTGGTGGTGGTGGTGGTGGTGATGGTGGTGGTGGTGGAGGTGGTGGAGGTGATAGTGGAGGTGGTGGTGGAGGTGGTGGTGGTGGTGGTGGTGATGGTGGTGGTGGTGGAGGTGGTGGTGGTGGTGGTGGTGGTGGAAGTGGTGGAGGTGATGGTGGAGGTGGTGGTGGAGGTGGTGGTGGTGGTGGTGGTGATGGTGGTGGTGGTGGAGGTGGTGGTGGTGGTGGTGGTGGTGGTGGTGGTGGTGATGGTGGTGGTGGTGGAGGTGGTGGTGGTGGTGGTGGTGGTGGTGGTGGTGATGGTGGTGGTGGTGGTGGTGGTGGTGGTGGTGGTGGTGGTGAAGGTAATGGTGGTGGTGGTGGTGGAGGTGGTGGTGGTGGTGGAGGTGGTGGTGGTGGTGGTGGAGGTGGTGGTGGTGGTGGTGGTGGTGGTGGTGGAGGTGGTGGTGGTGGTGGTGGAGGTGGTGGTGGTGGTGGTGGTGAAGCGGGTGGTGATGGTGATGATAGTGGTGGTGGAGGTGGTGGTGGTGGTGGTGGTGGTGGTGGTGGAGGTGGTGGTGGTGGTGGTGGTGGTGGTGGTGATGGTGGTGGTGGTGGTGGTGGTGGTGGTGGTGGTGGTGGTGAAGGTAATGGTGGTGGTGGTGGCGGAGGTGGTGGTGGTGGTGGTGGAGGTGGTGGTGGTGGTGGTGGAGGTGGTGGTGGTGGTGGTGGTGAAGCGGGTGGTGATGGTGATGATAGTGGTGGTGGAGGTGGTGGTGGTGGTGGTGGTGGTGGTGGTGGTGGTGGTTGTGGAGGAGGTGGTGGTGGTGGTGGTGGAGGTGGTGGTGGTGGTGGTGGTGGTGAAGCGGGCGGTGATGGTGATGGTAGTGGTGGTGGTGGTGGTGGTGGTGGTGGTGGAGGTGGTGGTGGTGATGGTGGTGGTGGTGGAGGTGGTGGTGGTGGTGGAGGTGGTGGTGATGGTGGTGGTGGTGGAGGTGGTGGTGGTGGTGATGGTGGTGGTGGAGGTGGTGGTGGTGGTGGTGGAGGTGATGGTGGTGGTGGTGGAGGTGGTGGTGGTGGAGGTGGTGGTGGTGATGATGGTGGTGGTGATGGTGGTGGAGGTGGCGGTGGTGGAGGTGGTGGTGGTGGTGGAGGTGATGGTGGTGGTGGTGGAGGTGATGGTGGTGGTGGTGGTGGTGGTGGAGGTAATGGTGGTGGTGGTGATGGTGTTGGTGGTGGTGGTGGTGAAGGTGACGGTGGTGGTGGTGGAGGTGATGGTGGTGGTGGTGGTGGAGGTGGAGGTAATGGTGGTGGTGGTGATGGTGGTGGTGGTGGAGGTGGTGGTGGAGGTGGTGGAGTGGGTGGTGGTGGTGATGGTCATGGTGGTGTTGGTGATGTTGTTGATGGTGGTGGTTGAGGCAGTTGTAGTGAAGATGGTAGTGGTGGTGATGGTGGTGGTGGTGGTGGAGGTGATGGTGGTGGTGGTGGTGGTGGTGGTGGTGGTGGTGGTGGAGGTGGTGGTGATGGTGGTGGTGGTGGAGGTGGTGGTGGTGGTGATGGTGGTGGTGGAGGTGGTGGTGGTGGTGGTGGAGGTGATGGTGGTGGTGGTGGAGGTGATGGTGGTGGAGGTGGTGGTGGTGATGATGGTGGTGGTGATGGTGGTGGAGGTGGTGGTGGTGGAGGTGGAGGTAATGGTGGTGGTGAAGGTAATGGTGGTGGTGGTGGTGGAGGTGGTGGTGGTGGTGGAGGTGGTGGTGGTGGTGGTGGACGTGGTGGTGGTGGTGGTGGTGGTGGTGGTGGTGATGGTGGTGGTGGTGGTGGTGGTGGTGGTGGTGGTGGTGAAGGTAATGGTGGTGGTGGTGGTGGAGGTGGTGGTGGTGGTGGTGGAGGTGGTGGTGGTGGTGGTGGAGGTGGTGGTGGTGGTGGTGGTGAAGCGGGTGGTGATGGTGATGATAGTGGTGGTGGAGGTGGTGGTGGTGGTGGTGGTGGTGGTGGTGGTGGTGGTGGTGGAGGTGGTGGTGGTGGAGGTGGTGGTGGTGATGATGGTGGTGTTGGTGGTGGTGGAGGTGGTGGTGGTGGTGGTGGAGGTAATGGTGGTGGTGGAGGTAATGGTGGTGGTGGTGGTGGAGGTGGTGGTGGTGGTGGAGGTGGTGGTGGTGGTGGTGGTGGTGGAGGTGGTGGTGGTGGTGGTGGTGGTGGTGGTGATGGTGGTGGTGGTGGTGGTGGTGGTGGTGGTGGTGGTGGTGGTGAAGGTAATGGTGGTGGTGGTGGTGGAGGTGGTGGTGGTGGTGGTGGAGGTGGTGGTGGTGGTGGTGGAGGTGGTGGTGGTGGTGGTGGTGAAGCGGGTGGTGATGGTGATGATAGTGGTGGTGGAGGTGGTGGTGGTGGTGGTGGTGGTGGTGGTGGTGGTGGTTGTGGAGGAGGTGGTGGTGGTGGTGGTGGAGGTGGTGGTGGTGGTGGTGGTGGTGAAGCGGGCGGTGATGGTGATGGTAGTGGTGGTGGAGGTGGTGGTGGTGGTGGTGGTGGTGGTGGTGGAGGTGGTGGTGGTGATGGTGGTGGTGGTGGAGGTGGTGGTGGTGGTGGAGGTGGTGGTGATGGTGGTGGTGGTGGAGGTGGTGGTGGTGGTGATGGTGGTGGTGGAGGTGGTGGTGGTGGTGGTGGAGGTGATGGTGGTGGTGGTGGAGGTGGTGGTGGTGGAGGTGGTGGTGGTGATGATGGTGGTGGTGATGGTGGTGGAGGTGGTGGTGGTGGAGGTGGTGGTGGTGGTGGAGGTGATGGTGGTGGTGGTGGAGGTGATGGTGGTGGTGGTGGTGGTGGTGGAGGTAATGGTGGTGGTGGTGATGGTGTTGGTGGTGGTGGTGGTGAAGGTGACGGTGGTGGTGGTGGAGGTGATGGTGGTGGTGGTGGTGGAGGTGGAGGTAATGGTGGTGGTGATGATGGTGGTGGTGGTGGAGGTGGTGGTGGAGGTGGTGGAGTGGGTGGTGGTGGTGATGGTCATGGTGGTGTTGGTGATGTTGTTGATGGTGGTGGTTGAGGCAGTTGTAGTGAAGATGGTAGTGGTGGTGATGGTGGTGGTGGTGGTGGAGGTGATGGTGGTGGTGGTGGTGGTGGTGGTGGTGGTGGTGGTGGAGGTGGTGGTGATGGTGGTGGTGGTGGTGGTGGTGGTGATGGTGGTGGTGGAGGTGGTGGTGGTGGTGGTGGAGGTGATGGTGGTGGTGGTGGAGGTGGTGGTGGTGGAGGTGGTGGTGGTGATGATGGTGGTGGTGATGGTGGTGGAGGTGGTGGTGGTGGAGGTGGTGGTGGTGGTGGAGGTGATGGTGGTGGTGGTGGAAGTGATGGTGGTGGTGGTGGTGGTGGTGGTGGAGGTAATGGTGGTGGTGGTGATGGTGTTGGTGGTGGTGGTGGTGAAGGTGACGGTGGTGGTGGTGGAGGTGATGGTGGTGGTGGTGGTGGAGGTGGAGGTAATGGTGGTGGTGGTGATGGTGGTGGTGGTGGAGGTGGTGGTGGAGGTGGTGGAGTGGGTGGTGGTGGTGATGGTCATGGTGGTGTTGGTGATGTTGTTGATGGTGGTGGTTGAGGCAGTTGTAGTGAAGATGGTAGTGGTGGTGATGGTGGAGGTGGTGGTGGAGGTGATGGTGGTGGTGGTGGTGGTGGTGGTGGTGGTGGTGGTGGAGGTGGTGGAGCGGGTGGTGGTGGTGATGGTGGTGGTGGTGGTGGAGGCAGTGGTAGTGAAGATGGTGGTGGTGATGGATGATGGTGGAGGTGGTGGTGGTGGTGGTGGTGGTGGAGGTGGTGGTGGTGGTGGTGGTGGTGGTGGTGGTGGAAGTGATGGTGGAGGTGGTGGTGGTGGTGGTGTTGGTGGTGGTGGAGGTGGTGGTGGTGGTGGTGGAGGTAATGGTGGTGGTGGTGGTGGAGGTGGTGGTGGTGGTGGTGGTGGAGGTGGTGGTGGTGGTTGTGGTGGTGGAGGTGGTGGTGGTGGTGGTGGAGGTGGTGGTGGTGGTGGTGGTGGTGGTGGTGGTGGTGGTGGAGGTGGTGGTGGTGGTGGTGGTGGTGATGGTGGTGGTGGTGGAGGTGGTGGTGGTGGTGGTGGTGATGGTGGTGGTGGTGGAGGTGGTGGTGGTGGTGGTGGAGGTGGTGGTGGTGGTGGTGGTGGTGGAGGTGGTGGTGGTGGTGGTGGTGGTGGTGGTGAAGCGGGTGGTGATGGTGATGGTAGTGGTGCTGGAGGTGGTGGTGATGGTGGTGGTGGTGGTGGTGGTGGCGGAGGTGGTGGTGGTGGTGGTGGTGGTGGTGAAGCGGGTGGTGATGGTGATGGTAGTGGTGCTGGAGGTGGTGGTGGTGGTGGTGGTGGTGGTGGTGGTGGCGGAGGTGGTGGTGGTGGTGGTGGTGGTGGTGGAGGTGGTAGTGGTGGTGGTGATGGTGGTGGTGGTGGAGGTGGTGGTGGTGGTGGTGGAGGTGATTCTGGTGTTGGTGGTGGTGGTGAAGCGGGTGGTGATGATGATGGTAGTGGTGGTGGAGGTGGTGGTGGTGGTGGTGGTGGTGGTGGTGGTGGTGGTGGAGGTGGTGGTGGTGGTGGTGGTGGTGGTGGTGGTGGTGGTGGTGGTGGAGGTGGTGGTGGTGATGGTGGTGGTGGTGGTGAAGGTGACGGTGGTGGTGGTGGAGGTGATGGTGGTGGTGGTGTTGGTGGTGATGGTGATGGTTGTGGTGGTGGCGGTGGTGGTGGAGGTGGTGGAGTGGGTGGTGGTGGTGATGGTCATGGTGGTGTTGGTGATGGTGTTGATGGTGGTGGTTGAGGCAGTGGTAGTGAAGATGGTAGTGGTGGTGATGGTGGTGGTGGTGGTGGAGGAGGAGGTGGTGGTGGTGGTGGTGGAGGTGGTGGTGGTGGTGGTGGAGGTGGTGGTGGTGGTGGTGGTGGTGAAGCGGGTGGTGATGGTGGTGTTGGTGGAGGTGGTGGTGGTGCTGGAGGTGGTGGTGGTGGTGGTGGTGGTGGCGGAGGTGGTGGTGGTGGTGGTGGTGGTGGTGGTGGAGGTGGTAGTGGTGGTGGTGATGGTGGTGGTGGTGGAGGTGGTGGTGGTGGTGGTGGAGGTGATTCTGGTGGTGGTGGTGGTGGTGAAGCGGGTGGTGATGGTGATGGTAGTGGTGGTGGAGGTGGTGGTGGTGGTGGTGGTTGTGGTGGTGGTGGTGGTGGTGGTGGTGAAGCGGGTGGTGATGGTGATGGTAGTGGTGCTGGAGGTGGTGGTGGTGGTGGTGGTGGTGGTGGTGGTGGCGGAGGTGGTGGTGGTGGTGGTGGTGGTGAAGCGGGTGGTGATGGTGATGGTAGTGGTGCTGGAGGTGGTGGTGGTGGTGGTGGTGGTGGTGGTGGTGGTGGTGGTGGCGGCGGAGGTGGTGGTGGTGGTGGTGGTGGTGGTGGTGGAGGTGGTAGTGGTGGTGGTGATGGTGGTGGTGGTGGAGGTGGTGGTGGTGGTGGTGGAGGTGATTCTGGTGGTGGTGGTGGTGGTGAAGCGGGTGGTGATGATGATGGTAGTGGTGGTGGAGGTGGTGGTGGTGGTGGTGGTGGTGGTGGTGGTGGTGGTGGTGGTGGAGGTGGTGGTGGTGGTGGTGGTGGTGGTGGTGGTGGAGGTGGTGGTGGTGGTGGTGGAGGTGATGGTGGTGGTGGTGGTGGAGGTGGTGGTGGTGGAGGTGGTGGTGGTGGTGGTGGAGGTGATTCTGGTGGTGGTGGTGGTGGTGAAGTGGGTGGTGATGGTGATGGTAGTGGTGGTGGAGGTGGTGGTGGTGGTGGTGGTGGTGTTGGAGGTGGTGGTGGTGATGGTGGTAGTGGTGGTGGTGGTGGAGGTGGTGGTGGTGGTGGTGGTGGTGGTGGTGGTGGAGGTGGTGGTGGTGGTGGTGGAGGTGATGGTGGTGGTGGTGGTGGAGGTGATGGTGGTGGTGGTGGTGGTGGTGGTGGAGGTGATGGTGGCGGTGGTGGTGGTGGTGGAGGTAATGGTGGTGGTGGTGGTGGTGGTGGTGGTGGAGGTGGTGGAGCGGGTGGTGGTGGTCATGGTGGTGGTGATGGTGGAGGCAGTGGTAGTGAAGATGGTGGTGGCGATGGTGATGGTGGTGGAGGTGATGGTGGTGGTGGTGGTGGTGGTGGAGGTAATGGTGGTGGTGGTGATGGTGGTGGTGGTGGTGGAGGTGGTGGAGCAGGTGGTGTTGGTGATTGTGTTGATGGTGGTGGTTGAGGCAGCGGTAGTGAAGATGGTAGTGGTGGTGGTGGAGGTGGTGGAGCGGGTGGTGGTGGTCATGGTGTTGGTGGTGGTTGAGGCAGTGGTAGTGAAGATGGTGGTGGTGGTGGTGGTGGTGGAGGTGATGGTGGTGGTGGTGGTGGTGGTGGTGGAGGTGATGGTGGCGGTGGTGGTGGTGGTGGAGGTAATGGTGGTGATGGTGGCGGTGGTGGTGGTGGTGGAGGTAATGGTGGTGGTGGTGGTGATGGTGGAGGTGATGGTGGTGGTGTTGGTGGTGGTGGTGGTGGTGGTGGTGGTGGTCGTGGTGGAGGTGATGGTGGTGGTGGTGGTGGTGATGGTGGTGGTGGTGGAGGTGGTGGTGGAGGTGGTGGAGTGGGTGGTGGTGGTGATGGTCATGGTGGTGCTGGTGTTGGTGTTGATGGTGGTGGTTGAGGCAGTGGTAGTGAAGATGGTAGTGGTGTTGATGGTGGTGGTGGTGGTGGAGGTGATGGTGGTGGTGGTGGTGGTGGTGGTGGAGGTGATGGTGGTGGTGGTGGTGGTGGTGGTGGTGGTGGTGGAGGTGGTGGAGCGGGTGGTGGTGGTCATGGTGTTGGTGGTGGTTGAGGCAGTGGTAGTGAAGATGGTGGTGGTGATGGTGATGGTGGCGGCGGTGATGGTGGTGGTATAGGTGGTGGTAGTGAAGATTGTTTTAGTGATGGTGGTGCTGGAGATGATGATTCTGTTCGTGTGGAGGTGGTGGTGGTGGAGATGTTGATGGTGGTGATGGTGATGGTGGTCGTGTGCAGATTTTGATGATGGTGGTGGTGCTGGAGATGGTGATGGTGATAGTGGAGGCAGTGGTGGAGGTGATGTATGTAGAAAGAAGTGGAAGAGGATGTAAAGGGTGTGTAGGAGGTGATGGTGTTGGAGGATATGAAGGGTGAGCAGAGTTTCTGAAAGTGAGGTATCCATGCTTCCTTCACTCTGTCCCAGCAGATCCCAGAAGCTGAGAAGTCTTAGAAACTTATCCCAGGAATCCTTGGTTTCACCTGCTGCTGCTGCTGCTGCTAAGTTGCTTCAGTCGTGTCCGACTCTGTGCGACCCCATAGCCGGCAGCCCACCAGGCTCCCCCGTCCCTGGGATTCTCCAGGCAAGAACACTGGAGTGGGTCGCCATTTTCTTCTCCAGTGCATGAAAGTGAAAGTGAAAGTGAAGTTGTTCAGTCGTGTCCAACTCTTCGCGACCCATGGACTGCAGCCAGGCTCCTCCGTCCATGGGATTTGCCTGGCAAGAGTACTGGAGTGGGGTGCCATTGCCTCCTCCATTGGTTTCAGCTAGGGTGTGCAAACCTTTTCTCCTTGCAGACCTGGGCAGATTTTGTGTGGTGATTGCTCCCAGCTGAGGCCTGCTTGGATAACCTTTGTTGGAAACAGTCCTCCCTGGATCAGTATCTCATAGATGTAGGTCCACATAATCCAAGTTCGTGGCATGCATCTGCTACAGGGTAATCCTTTTGGGAGCTGTGGGTAGAGTTTGGGGTACTAGTGGGGTAGAGATCATCTGGATCACTCCAATAGAATATGCTTAGGGCTCTTGAGTGAACTGCATGATTCAGTAAGAAAAAAGAACTAGGGGTCCCAGAGCCTGGATGCTAGCCATGTCTCTGATAGCTCTATGACCTCCATGGGCCACTTTCCTCTCCATTCCTCAGTCTCCATTTGTGTGAAATGGCATCATTGAATTAGAAGAGTTCTGCCAGTTCTGACCCTTGGCTTCTACTTGGAGAAATTAAGACAAATATTAGAACTTTGCTTGAGTTCTGTCCTTTCTGAAGGTCGAGTTTTATTTTCCATTTCTTCTGGCTGGGTCTTTTTCTGAAAATAGAGCAGAGTGGCCTTAATTCACCCATGTCAGCCTTGGGTGAGAGAGAGGGTGGGTCACATGACCCAGTGCCCATTACCCTCCAGCCACCACCAGAACCAAGTTCAGATCAAAGTCAGGTTGATTTTTCCCACAGCTGCCTTAGAGGAAAGGTTACAAGTTCTGGTGAGAGGGTTCCAAGTGGCCTGCTATCTTCTATCAGTGCACATTGCCCAAGGTGAGAAGTATAGATCAGAGCCCTAGAATAAAGCTGGACTCCCCCAGCCAGAGAGTAAGCTACTGACCTTGGTCTAAAAAAGCTGGCAGAGACAGGACAAGGAAGGGCATGTGGTAGGAAGGCCAATTTAGGGTAGGGAGGTTTTTGTTGAGATGTCACCTCCTCAGATGATCAGATCTGCACCTCTCCCAACAACTTCCTTTCCTAGAGGTGACTAGAGGTGTTCTAGTCACAATCTGTAATGATTGTTGTTGTTTAGTGGTTCAGTCATGTCCGACTCTTTGCAACACCACGGACTGCAGCAGGTCAGGCTTCCCTCTCCTTCACCATCTCATCACAGAGTTTGCGCAAACTCATGTCCATTGAGTCAGTGACACCATCCAACCATCTCGTTCTCTGTCATCCCCGTCTCCTCCTCCTCCTTTGTAATGACACATTTAGCTGGTTGGGCTTCCCAGGTGGTGCTAGTGGTGAAGAAAATGCCTGCCAGTGCAGGGGACATAAGAGACACGGGTTCAGTCTTTGGGTGGGGAAGATCCCCTGAAGGAAGGCATGGCAACCCACTCCAGTATTCTTGCCTAGAAGAATCCTGTGGACAAAGAAGCCTGGTGGGCTACTGTCCATGTGGTCTGCCTGGAGTCCTTGGATTTTTTTCAACCAAGTTTGAAATCTCAGGCAAGTGGTTCAGCCTTCTTGGGCCTTAGCCTCTCAGAGCATCAGGCTGGATGATCACTAAGGTTTTAGCCAAATGTGATCATTCCATGTTCATTCAGGAAGTAACAACCAAGTACCTCTGTGTTTCAAAAACTGTGCCGCAAGCTAGGGATACAGCAAAGGACAAGGCACAGCCCTTTTCCTCATGGAAGTTCTCATGGAGAAGACAGAGATTAGACAAAGAGTTACAAAAACAAAGAGCTTCCCAGGTGCCTCAGTGGCAAACAACCCGCCTGCCAATTCAGGAGACACGGGTTCGATCCCTGGGTTGGGAATGTCTCCCTGGAGGAGGAAACCCACTCCAGGATTCTTGCCTGAAAATTCAATGGACAGAGTAGTCTGGTGGGCTACGGTCCATGGGGTCTCAAAGAGTCAGACACAGCTGCGCATGCACGCATGCATGTTTACACAAATAAGCATGTCACACAAATTGTTCTGGGAAGAGGAAGTAAAAGGTGCAATGAGAGTTGATAAATGAGCACCACTGATCATTTATAAACTATTGGGGTAATTGTAAGGTCAGATAAACCTACTCCCCCAAAAGAGATATCTTTTTAATTTTAAAAATGTTCAGGCTCTGGGGGAAGGGACCAGGCAGCTTTGGGAGAGTTTCTGGCTGAGTCTCTGAATGTGGGCTCTGCATCTGGGTAGATGCTTTCTTCATGGTAGCGATGAATCTCAGGGCTCCTGGTACATGGCATGTGGGTCCTCCTGGAGCCAGGAGGGTGTGCTCATGGAGTCATCCCTGAGCTGAGGGGAGATGGGGAGTTCGCAGCACTGTGAAGACTGGTTTTCTTCTATGCAGCAAATAAAGTGAAACTTGGTGTTTTCAACTTTTGGGGCCAGTCCCCTCAACCCACCTGGCCAAAGCCCCACAGGTAGCAAACAGAAGTTGGAGGTGGAGGGACTGTCCATTCTTCCCTTACTCAGTGTGTGATTTTGTGGTGGGTATGAATCTTATGCAAATTTATTTGTGCAAGAAATACCACTTTATTTTTTTTTAAACATCTTAAATCTTTCTCGATGCCCTCATCCTTCCAGTCGGAGAAACTCAATCCTTATCATTGCTTGACTCTCTCCTCCACTCTCCCTGATGGGTCCTGAGGAGGCTGAGATACTCCAAGCCCTCCCAGGCTTGGTCTTCCTGGGGTGCCATAGAGCTGTGTGAGGAGGCCACCTTCTTTTAAAGGCTTGAGATTGCACACGACTCCAGGGGCCTCTCTCCATGGCTGGAGAAAGTTCTCATCTCTCTCTCCTAGTCTGCTTTCAGAGGTCCCTCCAAGACACCTGCATCTCTCTGTGCTTTGACTTCTGCAAAAGACAGTAAAAGACTCAATTTTCAGGCTTTGGTGCTTATTTCCTTGTAGAAACCCTTGGCCCTATTGTTAATCTGAAAGCCTAAAACCTGCTGGGGATTCTTAGACCAACAGTATGTTTTTGGGGGACCAGGGGGAAAAAGGGACCATTTTTCTTTTTTATAGAGGTAGAAAATGAGGCTCAGAGAGGTTCAGTAGTTTGTCCAAGGTCATGTGACCTGTAAGTACATAAGCTGGGATTCAAACTGGGCCTGGCTCAGGCTAATAGTTGTATCTAGTCACCCTCAGGAGAGAGCACCTGAGAATTCTCATGCCTGGGGATTCTCTCCATGATGTTCTACCTCCTTCTCCTCATTGCAGACTTTCATGGTTCATGGAACCTACCCCTCAGGGCTCCTCCACTTTCCCAGCCACAGCTGCTCAAGGCATAGTCTGCCTCTCCTCCACTGCGAACTTCCTCCCAATCGTCCATCTCAGCAGGCCAGCAGGGCCAGGGCATCCCAGGTGTGTGATGAATATTTCTCCTCCTGACAGTCTCCCAAGGACATTGTTAACCCCCTGGCAACAACACAAACTCTGTTTTTCAAATTACATCAGTCAATGACTTTTTAGTTTCTGTATTTATCAAAGTTTCACATACACATGATGGGGAGAGTCAAACAGCTTTAAGAGGGTGGCCTTTCAAATGCTTGTGTTTCTGTTCTGCTTTTTCAGTTTTAAGCACTGCCTCTGGAATCCCCACCAGGAAAGAGGAGATTTGCTCTTTCATCCCCTGCTCTAGCCAGCTTCCCCTTCCTTTTCACTCACACTCCTTTTCTAGTCCACATCTTCCCAAGATGGTGAAATGCTAATATAGTTTATTCTGGATTTACAGTGCAAAAAGCAAAATTCAACCCAGTAAGTGTTAAAGATCTTGGTGGTTCTCTCTATTTGATGATCCATGAGCCAAGCAGCAACCAAACTGGCAGATAGAAAGAGCTCTAAGAGGCTGTATGAAATGAAAGACTTTTATAGGCAGAAAGGAGCAGAAATAAGAAGTTATACTAGGAAGGTTGCTTTCAGAATGGCACGAGTCTATCAGGCAGATTTCCGGCCTGGTAACTACGCAAATGGTTTCTGATGGACTGGTTTACAATTCCAGTTTCTGGGAGAATTGAAAATTGTAATGGAGCCTCAGTTTGGTGACATGAGGCTTAGTGTAAGTGACTCTATTTTGGGTCTGTTGTCTTGTTTTTAACAACATTATGAAAATATAAATTATATTTACAATGGAGCCTTTTGGTAAACTGTGATTGATTTCCCTTTCTGGAGTTAGTAACTGCTTTCTTTTTTTCATTTGCTTTGTTTCCTTTGTATTAAGCAATAATTAAAATTCAAACTCTTTGCCAAAGATCAAAATACCCTCCACAGTTATTTGAACAATCAAGTCTTCTGTCAAACTCCGCTCTGTGTGAAGCCCCTCCTGGAGTTCTCTCCTACAGCCGTTCGGGTGGCTTAAGGTTAGGACCCTGGGGTTCCTCCCTTTCCAGGTTGGAGCTCTTGCCTCCTGCATTCATGTCTACCTCTTTCTTGGTTTACTTTTGAATTTATGAGAAGCTCATTTCAATAACTTTGTAAGAAAGAGGGCCTGCCAGCCATGTATTTTTAATCTCAGCATCCCTAGCACTTAGCATCATAGGTGCTCAGTAAATGTTTGTTAAATTGACAAAGAATAAAGGAAGAAGGAAAGACAGGAAAACATCAGGAGAGAAAACGTTGTTGGTGTTTAGTCACTAAGTTGTGTCTGACTCTGTGACCCCATGGGCTGTAGCCCGCCAGGTTCCTCTGTACATGGGATTTTCCAAGCAAGAATACTGCAGTAGGTTGCCATTTCCCTTACCAGGGAATCTTCCTGACTCAGGGATCGAATCCGAGTCTCCTGCATTAGCAGGCAGATTCTTTACCACTGAGCCACCAGGGAAACCCAGAGAAAAAGTTATCACACATCTAAGAGATAAAAGGGAAAATAATAAATCCTGATAACCTGATGTTAAATGACTGACCTAAACTTTTAATTTATGATTTACATAAGCAATAATGAAAGTTCACAAGAACACCTGGATATAGGGAACTCTTCTCATCTTTTCTAAAGCCACAGGGGAAAGAATATAAGCTATGAATGAATTACCTAACCTTTCCATGTCTCTGTTTTTTCCATCTATAAAAAATAGGGATGATAATGCTTACCTAGGAAAATAGTGGTGTTGAATGACAGCTAATAATTGCTGAGCACTTTCACTTGCTGACCCATCAAAATGACATTTAAATTAAATTAAATGTATGCAAAATACCTATCTCAGTGCCTGGACTTTTGCAGCACTTGGTGAATGAAAATGACTTCCCTTCTTTTTCAAGAGCTCAGGGCTCTCTGAATTGCTCAACACGGTAGTATCAGCGGTGTTGAAAATGGTTATAAAAAGCCATGGATTGGATTTGGATTCTAGAGTGATAGAGAGATGCTCATTCTAATCTTGACTTTCCACATGACTCATTGTGTGCCCTTTAGCAAGCCCCTCCCCGCTCTGAGCCTCAGTGCTTTCTTTACCAAAACCCGGGGCTATGTGGATGGCAACTCAGTTCCCTGTCGTCATCCCAACTTCATCATGCTAGAATCCCATCCTTCTAGAACTGATTCCACCCAACACCTGTGAGCGCTGATTGCCTACAAATAGAGGCCATGGCTGGTCCTGGCCCCAGCTCCTGTGGGACTGGGGAAGGTCTCCTGAGGTTGACTGGGGAGGAGCCAGTGCATTCTTCCAGAGTTAATGCAAGACAGCTCCGGCCTTGTCTCTGACCAGCACCAGGGAAGTGGACTTCATTGCAAAAGCCACCTTGTCAGAGTCAGGTCAGAGTGATTAATGACTCTTTAATCCCACAGCAGAATACCTGACAAAGTACGCTGGGGCCGCAAAGGCAGAACAAACCGAATTAGCCTGGTCGACCCACTCACAAGGTGTGGGTTGCTAAGGATCCCAAGAGCTTGGAAAGGAAGCCTCTCCCTTTAGGTCTGTGAAAGCATCAAGTGGCCACAATGGGGAAGGGACTCCATTAAAAGGAAGGGGTGGCCAATGAATAAACATGCAGGTTACCGTGTTGATATTTCACTGAATGCCATTCTGAAGTGGGGTGCTTGGGGCCTCGGAGGCCGGTGCCCCTGGTATTGTGCTGGGGGAGGGACTGGCCATTTGAAGTCAAGGTGAGGACATACTGGGGGCAGATGGAACCTGCTTTGTTTGTGAAAGAGTTTTTCTGCTATTTATGCTAATGAGTGGGAAACACTTCTCAAGCATTTCAGATGATTCTGTAATGAGGCCGGGCAGAATGTGCCAACATTGTTGGCCCAGGACGATTTTCAACTCCCACTCGCCACATTAGCAGCCCCTTTCTTTACATGAAGGCCCTTGGAGGGTAAAAGGGGACAATGAAGGAAGAGTGAACACATCACAAAGAGCGGCTTTTGTTTCGCATTCCTTTGAACCCTCTCAAAAGCCCGGTTTCAAGGGGTGTGTTGGGCCTGCCTTTCAACGTTACTGAACCCAGAATCCCCTGTTGTTTAGCAACATAGAAAGCTGACCTTAATTGACTCCACTTCTGAACAGGCTTTGTAAATCACTCTGCCCCAGAGTGAAATTTCCTGATGTGGTTTGTATGTGATACACACCGTTTATACATGGGATACTAACTAACGTGGCTTCACGTGTATGCAGTGATTTCCAGCTTACACCCCATTATATGGCCATTGTCTAGTTGAATTCTCACAAGCACCTACCACTGGATGAGGAATTGTTGCTCTCATTTTACAACTAAGAGAACTGAGGTGCAGAGAAGTTAGATGGCTGGCTCAGAATCACACATCAAGGAAAAACCAGAGCTTTGACCAGAGCTTGGGTCTCTCTGGCATTTCCCACCCTATCACTAATGTTACTGCATGGGAAGTCATGCAGATGTGTGTGCCAGAGAAATATCTTCAGTGATGAGCTGCTTAAAAACAGTGTGTTTTGGAGAAAGAAGGGCACCACTGGATTATGGTAGCATTTTTGGATTTCCAGTTTAATTTCTGGGCATGATAGCATTTCCTGGACAAGATTTCTCCTAAAACTATATCTTAGTCATGCCTAAATGATTTGTATATGCCCCACTCCATACCTTCTAACTCCCAGGCCGCTCAGCTGCAGGCACATGGCTGTCCAATAGAGTAGCCCTGGATATCCCATCTTCTCTAAAGGATGGCGCTTCTCTGAGCCTCATCAGTGGAGTGTGTTGTAAGAAAGGGGGTCCACCCTGGAACTTGTCCAGAAGTGTGGCTATAGTTCAGGCCCCAAAAAAATCTCCATCCTCTAGGCCTCTAGACTACCAAGTATAGAAGTTCACTTTGACTTCTGACCAGGGCCAGCTTCCCAGACATGTGACCTGTGCAGTTGTACAAGATGCTGTGCTCAGAAGGGCCCTGTGCTCGGTTTCATGCTCTGCTATCATTATGTCGACAGGCTTAATGATTTCATCCTCTGTTTTGTACAGTGAGGTCCAATAAGATGATGGAGAAGGAAGAAGCATGCAGTGTGCTTGTCCACTGCAATCCTTTGCTTGCTGCTCACACATAGAATGCTCCCGAGCCCCAGGAACACAGAATCCCCCTACGGAGGCCCAGAGTCATGGAAGCTCAGTGACACTCAAAGCAAGGTAAGTGCACTGCGTCTGCAACTGAGTAAGTGGGGCGTTGGTGGCCCCAAGAGGCTCATGCTTTCTGTTCAAACCAGAATGGAAGGATGCAGGAAGAAGACACAGGTGTTCTAAGAAACACGACTGACAGACGACCCCATCATATCCTTTTTGACTCACGGGATTTCCCCCTATTGACCAATCATTTACACTGAAAATGATGAAAAATGGAAAGGGAGAGAGAGGAGGACGCAGAGTGGCTAGTCCTTTCAGCAGCCTTCTTAGTAAACCTAAGACAGAGTGCGCTGGGGGAACGGGTGTGTGTTAAGAAATAAAATAAAAAACAGTTGAGTTAGTTTTGAGCAGCATTTCCGCTGTTCTGGTAAGAACAAAAAACATATGTACATGTGGGATATAAAATCAAAATTCTATAATTTTGGTGATTCTGCATAGGAGTTAACTGCTCTTGTATTTGCATTCAAAACTGGCCTTGTACAATCTAAAGCTGAATGGTAAAGCTCATGTTAATCATTAAAAAATTTCATTTTGCTTTACTTAGAATGGCAGTAAATAGAAGATCAAAATCATCATGAGAAGTTGAAAGTGAGGCCACAGAAGAAAGGAATAACCTTATATTTAAAACCTTCAATGGCACCTTTTCCTGACTTTTCAAACAAGGGGCTCCCTACTGCCATTTTGCACGGGGTTCTGAAGATTATGTTGCCAGTTCTGTTTCTGACAGAAGACATACAGAAAGTAAATATTAGATGTTTAGAAAACATGTTCCGTGATCACAGATCTCATGATTCAGTCAAAGAGAACTGCTCTGTTAATGGGGTGGAGCCTTCTGTTTTATTTGGGTGTGATGTGGGGCTGGGCGTGTGCTCTGTTGCTCTGTGGGTGGAGGGTGGTATGGTGGGGTTCACATGGATGTATCCCCTATGTGAACATGGATAAGTGACTTATCCCAGGCTGTTTTCTTCCTTCTTTCCTCTTTTCCTATCTCTCTCTCTCCCTCTTTCTTTCTTTTTAGTGAGGTATAGTTAATTTGCAATGTTGTGTACGTTTCAAGTGCACAGCAAAGTGATTCAGTTGCACACACACACATAGATATAGATTCTTTTCCTTTATAGGTTATTATGAGATATTGAGGCTGTTTTCCTAATCTGCAAAACAGAGATAACACATGCTTTGCCCATTGGTCAGGGGTTCCAGTAAAAGAATGGATATGAAGATATTTTGAAAACTGTAAAGTGGGTGTGTGGATAAAGTACTTTATACATTTTAGTATTATTTAAAAACCACAAAGTAGGAATAGTGGTATCTTTGTCCCCTCCGATTTCCAAATGAATTCTGAATGAATTCCTGCCAAGTTTGCATAAATCCAAATTCATTTCATCTTTTCTTTGATATAAATCTGTTAATAACTGTTTGGAAAAGTGTATGGAATTTCAGTATGATCACAATTATTTTTTTTTCCCTTTGTAGTCATGCAGTATATATCAATGTTTTTAAAGGCAAGAGTGGTTTGGCCAAAGTAAGAAGGTTTTACTCAAAAAACACCCCCAAAACAAAATATAAAGTAGTTGATACAGTATTCTATGATTACACATCTGTCAAACCTATGTATAGAAAAAGTGACAAGGAAAGAAACCAAAAGCCCAACAATGAGATAAATAAACAACTTAGTACAGAGGACAAATCAGCCATAATCACATAGGATCCTAGCATGACATGGTCTACTGTTTTTATCACAGAGTTTGGATGGCTTCTGGATTCAAACGTGTTTCTCTAAATGTAACAGCTGCTCACAGGCCAAATCTGACATATCAACCCACAGCAAATGTGCTAATCATATCCTTCAATACTAGCATTATAAATAGTTCTCTGTCATATAACGAGGACTTTGTCATAAATGGCAGACTGATACAGCAGAATAATGGTTGTACTAGGAGGGCAGACATTTCTGCCTGTGGCCTTGGGGAAGGAACTTCTCTTAGCATGGGCTTCAGTTTTCCCATCTGTCTTCGGGATGGAGTGGACCGTGAACTTGAAAGGGCCATCCAGCACCAATACTCTGTGCTTTGATGGCTTTGATGTGATCTTCCAAGTCTCACTGCCACTGTCACCTTCAGGGCCATCTGAAAGAGGACATGCATAGACATGGGCTCATCCAGTGTGCACAGGTTCCTTGTCTCAAGGTGACACAGCAGATGTGGGCTCTCAATAGTTGTCCCCAGTTCACACCAGCATAGCAGTTGACCTGTGAATGTTTGTTGAACACTGACTTATGGTTTCATAATTTACACCTCACTTAATTCTCCTTTTAGACTGCAAGCAGGTTAAAGACAGGCTCACCAGATTCCTCTCTCTCTTCCCATAACCCCCAGTGCACCCACAGGGCCTGGCACATGGCAGGAGCTCAGCAGATGTGAATTTCAACATTTCCAGTAGACCTAAATGGTAACTAACAATCATTTTGCTGAGATATTCTCAGGAAGGGCCCCAGGTTGCAGAGATCAGTCCTGATGGAGCCTGCTGCCCACCAGTGGGAAGAATAGGGGTACAACTTGTGTTTTGGGGGGAAGATGTGCAAACCAGAAACTGTCAAGTCCCAGAAAGTCTTCCTGCCTTGACTAAAACCACACCTTATGGCTTCGGGCTTTTCGCTGCTTTGCAGTCCAGTTCAAAATGACATTTAGAATATACCCTTTGAGCCAGCACCAAAAAATTGTGAGAGACTGCTGCTAGTAGCATTAGCAGCTGCATTAATAATAACCTCAAACTGGAAACACCCCAATGTCCATCAGCAGGAGAGCAGGCAAACGTGAGGTGTTTTACCCTTATTGGAAAAACCATTCAACAGTAAAAACGACAAACTACAAGGATGGGTCCTAAAAGCACATAAAGGGAAAGAAACCAGAGACAAAAGAGCCCATACTGACCAATTCCATTTAAATGCAGACCAAACAGACAAAACGGGTCTAGAGTGAGAGAAATCCAAACAGTGATTGCCGGGGGTGGGGCAAGGGGAGTGGGCATTTTAACTGGAAAGAGGGCAAAGAAACCTCTCTCTAGGGTTTTCGTTATGTTCTCTGTCTTGACTGGGCTGGTGGTTACATAGGTTACATTTATGAAAACTCATTGAACTGTACACTTAAAAAATCTGTATGTTGTATGGATGGTAAGTTAACCCTCAGTTCACCTCCTCTCCCAGCAGTATTTGGAACTGAAGCTTCTCAGCCTTTCAGTGGCTGGCTGTCTCCTGGCTCGGACACTGGGCAGGGAACTGGGATTCCTGTGACTGTGGCCATACTGCCTGAGGATTTCTTCACATCCTCCCAGGGCGGCCGCAGCACGTGGCCCATTTCTCATCCAGGCACTCAGCTGGCTCTCCCTGACTGCCTGCCTCTCTCAGGGCTCTCCTGGGGCCCATGCAAGATACCCAGCCTCCTTCCGTTTAGTATTTCTTTAGATCTCAAGTTCTCTCTGTGTTTTCTCTTCTCCAGACTAATCCTCAGTTTTTTTCCATTCATGCTTCACTGAACATGGTTTCCAAATCCTTCCTCCTCCGAGAGTCTCTCCCCTGGATCCTATCCAGCTGCCTGGGGCCCATTTAAACGATTCTCTGAACGCTTGGGCTGACAACACGACTCCTACCTCCCAAGTGACTGCAGCAAGAGGTGGCAGGCTACAACCCTTTGTTTGAGCAACCCAACAGGTTAAACCTTTTTTTTTTTTAAAGGGAGAGAGAAATGAAAACATGAGGGGTATTCCACGAAGGCCCCTGTGAATGACTGACATACATTTAAGGGGATGATGTATTTGTGTGATGCCAGGGGGCTGATACATTAATAGATATAATTTGTAGGCTCCCAAGGAGAGGTTAAAGAGGAGAGCACAGATTCCTTTGAGCTGACTTGGTGCTCCCATGTCATCTGTCCCGGCCTTAATCAAGTTATCATATCAACCCAGTGTCTCCTGGACCCCAGCTCTCTGTCTGAATGAGGAAAAAAATTGCAGACAAATTTCTAGCAGCAGGAAGTTGGTTCTCTCCTGTGAGGCTAGATAAAAAGTACCTGTAACCTCTCCAGGCCTCCCTCCTGCTCCTGCTGGGAGTTCAGTTCAAGTGGTTCTCTTATTTGATTACGCCTCTCAGGCCTTCTCTGGTGTAGGTATCCAATTCACCGCCATGACCACTGGCTCCCTACGAAGCAGAAAACATTAGAGTCACTCTTTTGTGAAATTACAAGGAAGCTGAGTGGGCCAAGCTCTTGTGGGGGATGTGTGTGTGTGTGTGAGAGAGACAGAGAGAGAAGACGCACAGATGTAGATAAAGAGAGGAATGCTGTTTGTTAGCAAATGTGGCATTGATTTATATTCACTTCCTTTAGTCACAGAGCAACTGAGTGGCATCTCCAAATTCTCACGATAAAAAAACAAGAGGTAGAGGAGAAAAAAGACTCCTGCTAAGTGCTATATATCATTACTCTTTTTTTTAGTGTTTCCAAAAGATTTAGAACACACATAATTTAAAATCAGTGGGCCAAGTTCTCCTATGGATGCCTTTGCTTCATGACTATATAATTCAAATTATAATGCTAAATACTATTTATGAATGTGTGAATTATGATGGTCTTTGTAACTATGCTCAGGGTATTATTGGAATGATGCTGATAGGTTGGTGGATCTATGCATCTATTTCTTCTACACATTAATTTTTGAGTGGACAAAAAGATCTGCCCTGTAGCTCAGATGGTAAAGAATCTGTCTGCAATGTAGGAGACTCAGGTTCAATCCCTGGGTCAGGAAGATCCTCTGGAGAAGGGAATGTCAATCCACTCTAGTATTCTTGCCTGGAGAATCCCATGGACAGAGGAGCCTGGCGGACTACAGTCCACAGGGTCATAAAGAGTCGCACACAACTGAGTGACTAACACTACTGCTACTACAAAATGAGTGGAGATGATGTATATTGCCAGCATGGGTCTACTCTACATTACCTTTAAAAAAAATCGGTTTTCTTTAAAAGAAACATTTATTTCCACATGTGTGCATGTGCTCAGCCATGTCCAACTCCTTGCAACCCTATGGACTATAGCCCGCCAGGCTCCTCTGTGCACGGGATTCCCCAGGTAAGAATACTGGAGTGGGTTGCCATTTCCTCCTCCATGGGATCTTCCTGACCCAGGGATCGAACCCACGTGTCCTGCATTGGTAGGCGGGTTCTTTACCACAGCTACCTGGGAAGCTGGTTTCCCCACACAAGCACCAAAAAAAAAAAAAAAACCACAAAAAAATACAGACAACAAAAAAACACACTTCCCTGTCTACTGTGGACAAAACTTGGCAAGGCGAGGCAATATTTTGTATTCATTTCAGGAAATCTCAACCTAATCAGGGAAAATAATGGTACCATCATTTATCTTCAGGTGCCTAAGACACCTGAGAATCCGGTGGAAAAGGAACTTTTTCAGATTGGCTTGTGGCTTCCGGCAGTGGAAGGAGCTGGTAGTGCTGAGCACTCAGAGGGTGAAATTGGACTTACCCGCAGGCTGAGGGCAGCGCTGGGCTGGCAAGCCGTGGAGTCGACATCCATCCATTCATTCCTAAGGGGGGAAAAAGGAAATACACTATCTGAACTCAAGAGGCCTACTGATTTATCCCCGTTAGCAGGCAGGACACTTGACAAGCCCACGTCTTGGGGCTCGTTAGCGTCTTTATTCGGAGAAGGCAATGGCACCCCACTCCAGTACTCTTGCCTGGAAAATCCCACGGACGGAGGAGCCTGGTACGCTGCAGTCCATGGGGTCTCGAAGAGTCTGACACGACTGAGCGACTTCTCTTTCACTTTTCACTTTCATGCACTGGAGAAGGAAATGGCAACCCACTCCAGTGTTCTTGCCTGGAGAATCCCAGGGACGGGGGAGCCTGGTGGGCTGCTGTCTATGGGGTCGCACAGAGTCGGACACGACTGAAGCGACTTAGCAGCAGCAGCAGCGTCTTTACTGCGAGAAGACCTAGTCCACGAATTCCCACGGGAGCCAGAAGTCAGCGGGGCGCGCTTTCCTTAAAAGGCCTTCTTCACAGAGTGGGCTGGAATCGCAACCGTTAAAGAGGCCTCACCGCACAAAGGGGTGTCCCGGCTGTAATCGGTAATCGGGAAATAAATTTGATTTTCTGAATTCTTTGGCAGCTGGTGACAAAGGACCAGGTATGGAGTGTGGCGGGGGCGATCCTTGCAGAGGCGCCCGCCTGGAGGGGCACTGGAACCCGCGTCGCAGCTGCCGGCGGCACAAAGGCTCGCCCGGGGCTCCGCGCTGTCCGCCCGCGTCAGGGCCGGTAGGCCGCGAGCGGCGGGGGGCGTGGACTGGCCTCGGTGGAGGCCCTAGACCGGCCGAGGCTGCCCCGCTGCTGGCCCGGCTGCGGGTACTGATCCCTAGGACAGCAACTGCCTTCATCCTGGAACTCCAAGGGCCTTCTGCTAGGGCCACAAGCAGCAGGGGACTTTGACAGTTTCAATCGGTTCATCAAGAAGTGTCCACAACCCTTGCCTAACCCAAAGTTTGCTGTGGTTTGGAAGGGATCACCAGAAATTCCCTGAAATTTCCCTAGATTCCTGCCATCTCAATGGACTGGGCCTTCCCTTGTCTTTTTATTGGGCTCTGTTTGGTCATTTCCCAAGTCTTGTCCTGTCTTGTAAGTTTCTTGAAGGGCAATGGTGTATCTTATTTTTCCCTTGGTGGCAAAGTCGAAGTGCTAAGGGGAAACTCCTGGGAATTGGAGCTGTTAGGCTTGTAAGGGCAGGAATTAATGCTTTGTCATTCATTCATTCAAAAATATCTCCTGAGCACTGCTCCCTGGCCCCCCAGCCCTGTGCTGACTTCCTGACATTTTCACCGCTTCTCGCTCCTGTCACATATTTTTCCTAAGTCAGCTACAGTAGTAGCACCTCCCAAACTCTCCTGGAACAGAGTGTCTGGCTCCCCACCAGGCCTAGAAAGTCCTGCTGGTAAGGGTACTGATTTGCTTCTCCTCAAACTTGAAGATGTGTGTGGGCCGGATTTCCTCAGCACCACTCTGGAATGTTCTGACAGTCATTACCCTAGAGACTAGCCAAACTTTGGTCTCACTTCATTCCTGTCCAAAATGAGGCCATCCATAGCATTGATGTGGTTTGTAGAGGATGTCAGGACTCCAGAAAAGCAGACTCAGAATGGAACAAAATGTGTTAAATAACACACACCTTACTATTCCCACTCTCTTTGCCTAAAGAGAAGTTTAATGTCTTTGTGTTAGTCAGTCATGTCTGACTCTTTCTGACCCCAGTGTCTTTTGCAGCTATTAAAATACAAGTGGCCATTTTAAAAGATATTATAGAAATGGCACTCCCCTGCTAGATTAATTCTGCCTCAGGCTTAGTTCTTTTTAAAAAACTGTTGGTGGCTCAGATAGTAAAGAATCTGCCTACAATGCAGGAGACCTAGGTTCCATCCCTGGGTTGGGAAGATCCCCTGAAGAAGGGAATCGCTACCCATTCCAGTATTCTTGCCCGGAGAATTCCATGGACAGAGGAGCCTGGCGGGCTACAGTCCATGGGGTCGTAAAGGGTTGAACACGAACACTTTCATAGCTGATTTACAATGCTGTGTTAGTTTCAGGTGTAGAGCAAAGTGATTTACTTATATATATATATCTGTCTTCCCTGATGACTCAGAGGGTGAAGAATCTGCCTGCCGTACAGGAGACATAGGAGACATGGGTTCGATTCCTGAATCTGAAAGATCCCTGGGTGGGGAAGATCCCCTGGAGAAGGAAATGGTAACCCACTCCAGTATTCCTGCCTGGGAAATTTCATGGACAGAGGAGTCTGGCAGTCTACACAGTCCAAAGGGTTGCAAAGAGTCGGACATGACTGAGCAGGAACACTGTGCCTAGTATCCGTATATCTTTTCCTTTTCAGGTTTTTTTCCCACATAGGTTATTACAGAATACTGAGTAGAGTTCCCTGTGCTATACAGTAGGTCCTTGTTGGTTATCTGTTTTATATAAAGTAGTGTGTATGTTGGGGCTTCCCTAGTGGCTCTGATGGTAAAGAATCTGTGCTCATCCCCAACCTCCTAATTTATCCCCCCCTTGCCTTTCGCCTTTGGTAACCATAAGTTTGTTTTTGAAGTCTGTGAGTCTGTTTCTGTTTTGTAAATAGGATAATTTGTATCATTTTTCTAGATTCCATATATAAGTGATATCATAGGATATGTCTTTCTCTGTCTGACTTACATCCGCTAGTATGATAATCTCTGATCCATCTATGTTGCTGCAAATGGCATTATTTCATTCTTTTTTGAAGTTGAGTTGGCAGATTCTTTTTGTTGTTGTTGTTCAGTTGCTCAGTCCTGTTCAACTCTTTGCAACGTCATGGGCTGCAGCACGCCAGGCATTCCCGTCCTTTACAATCTCCCGGAGTTTGCTCAAACTCATATCCACTGAGTCAGTGATGCCATCCAACCATCTCATCCTCTGTCATCCCCTTCTTTTCCTACCTTCAGTCTTTCCCAGCATCAGGGTCTTTTCTGATGAGTCAGCTCTTTGCATCAGGTGGCCAAAGTATTGGAGCTTTGGCTTCAGCATCAGTTTTTCCAATGAATATTCAGGGTTGATTTCCTTTAAGATTAACTGGTTTGATCTCCTTGCTGTCCAAAGAGCTCTCAAGAGTCTTCTCCAGCACCACAGTTTGAAGGCATCAGTTCTTCAGTGCTCAGCTCTCACATCTGTACATGAATACTGGAAAAACCATAGCTGGTTCTTTCATTTGACCCTTTCTCTCAGAATCAATTACCAAATAATAATACCAATGCCTCACGTTACATGCCCTTAGACTCTGTCTCAGGGGAGTCCTCTTTCCTGCTGGAGCCCTTTTATTTCAAGTTAATCCCTAATTAAATTCAGTGTAATGTGGGACCTGTGTGTGTGACTGTGGGTCTGTGCATGTGAGCAAGGTGTTTGCAATCAGCACCACAAAGCCTGAAAATGGAGTCTGGTTAAATGAGAATCTAAATATAGAACACATACCCTAGGAGATCTAGGAAGAGAAATTATTTTCACCCCACACAGGGACAGCAACCTACAGTGTGAGTGTGTATGTGTGTGTGTGATGTTGGAACAGTGTGATGCTGATAGCTGCTGCTGCTGCTGCTGCTGCTGCTAAGTCACTTCAGTTGTGTCTGACTCTGTGCGACCCCATAGACGGGTGCCCACCAGGCTCCCCTGTCCCCGGGATTCTCCAGGCAAGAACACTGGAGTGGGTTGCCATTTCCTTCTCCAATGCATGAAACTGAGAAGTGAAAGTGAAGTCGCTCAGCTGTGTCCAACTCTTAACCACCCCATGGACTGCAGCCTACCAGGCTCCTCCGTCCATGGGATTTTCCAGGCAAGAGTACTGCATAACAAATTACCACAAACTTTATGGTGTACAACAGCACTCATTTGTTATCTTATTTGTGGGTCAGGAGGCTGGGGCAGCTTGGCTGGGTTTCCCATTTAAGGGTCTCTCACAAGGCTTTCATTCAGGAGGCAGCCAGAGCTGGGGTCTCATCTGTAGCTTGACTGGGGAAGGATCAGTTTCCAGGCTCACATGGTTGTGCACAGTTCCTGGAGGGTTATTGGACTGAGGTCCTTGACTCCTTGCAGGCCACTGGCCAGAGGCCACCCTCAGTTCCTTGACTTATGAACCTCTCTATATGGCAGCTTACTCCATCAGAGCCAGCGAGGCAGGCAGTCCATACAGAGAGTCTGCTAGCAAGGCAAGTGTTATAGGCTTATGTAGCGTCCTCATGGGATTGAGTGACATCGCACCATTTGTTGTATTCCATTGGTCAGGAACAAGCCATAGCCCTACCTGCTCTTGAAGGGAGGGGATTATACAAGAGTGTGGACACCAGAAGGTGTGAACCATGGGGGTCTCCTTGGAGTTTGTCCACCACATTCATCTCACCCTATAAGTGGACTAGGTTGGGGATGTGCCCTGGTCACAGTCTCAGTGGTTAGTCTAGTGGTTGGATGCTCATCTTGCTAGGATTTCTATTTTGTCTGTGCTCTTTCCTCTATGGCATGTCTCCTAGATACAGGTGTAACACCTGTGAGGCCCCTGGTTCTGGAAAGCAGGCTGGTCTCTACACAGCAGCCTTTGATGGCTTCCAGCGTAACATCCATTCCCCATAATCACTGTGGTCCGCTCCCAAGGAATGCAAAGAATCATAATTTCCCTGGCCGCCGCAGAATATCCCCAAACCAACACAGTAGAGAGAATCTCATTTCCAGATCAATTAAATGGGGACATTTTGAGAATATCAGGATTTTTCTAGTCCCCTACTTCTAACCTGCTCCAACTCCTTTCAACAGCGGAGAAAACCGAAGCTAGGAAGAAATAATTTCTTCAAGCCGCCATGGACACCGCCCAGCTCTTTCTTTCTGACACATATAAAGTGTCAGTGAGAAGGTACTGCCTTGAGCAAGTAACCATAGGACGGGCTGGCCCACAGGTCAACTGGAACTAGGACTCAAAACCCTCAGGGTTGCTTCTGTAACCTTGGAGGTTACTCCTCTATCCCTCCATTGCAGCCAGAGCTCTAGGACCCCCAGCCCCATCCAGGCCCCAAGACCAAAAGGAAAACCATCAAGAAAACAACAGTCCTCATCCCATCAGGTCATGTTGCCTCTTGAGAGAAAAAAAAAAATTACTCAAATCATCAATTCCAGACATGCAAATCTGCTTAAACAGCTAGTTCCCCAGGGACCACACATCACTGATAGAATGCAGTATAATAGGACCCTAGCTTTGCCTCTCTAATTTCAGTAGGATTATAATTCCCACTGCAAGGAGTGGAAGTTACTTCTAGTTTGACATGGGGAGAGAAAGATTGAGGTTCTTTTTCCTGGGTCCAAGTCTTTGTCCCACCTCCTCTCTGCACTTGAGAGAAGAAAGTAGTATTTTTTTATCTTTGGTCACTGCATTTGGTAAAACAGCTTCCTAGGAAGCCATGAACAAAATCTCCTCCTCCATCTGTGTTCTTATCAAAGCAGCCTCTGGCTGCATTCTCCTTCCATGGTCCTCAGAGGATAACTGCGGGAACAAGTGAAACAAAGTATAAGCAGTTCCTAAGTTTAAACAGGGTATCTTGAGTTTAGAAACCCTGAGCTGTCTCCTGGCTGGCTTTGAGAAGCTGAAATCACTCCATGCGTGGGAGTAGTTCAGAAAATACAAAGAGGCTGTGCCTCGGATCAGCTCATTAAGTAGTGCTGATCCTGGGCTGCCTTTGAGTTTTATTTCCTGGGATCAAATGGACTTTTTTTTAAAATTATTTTTAAAAATTGAAATATAGTTGATGCACAATGATTCAGGTATACAGCGAAGTGATTCAGTTTTATATATATATATACACACACACATATATATACATACATATACATATTCTTTTACATTATAGGTTATTGTAAGATTTTGAATATAGTTCCCGGTGCTATACAGTAGGTCCTTGTTTATCTATTTTATATACAGTAGTGTGTATGTTGGAGAAGGAAATGGCAACCCACTCCAGATTCTTGCCTGGAGAATCCCAGGGACAGGGGAGCCTGGTGGGCTGCCGTCTATGGGGTTGCACAGAGTCAGACATGACTGAAGCAACTTAGCAGCAGCAGCAGCAGCAGCAGCAGCAGCAGTAGCAGCGTGTAGGTGTTAATTCTGAATTCCTAACTTATCCCTCCTCTGCTTTCCGCTTTGGTAACCATAGTTTGTATTCTATATCGGTGTCTATTTCTGATTTGTAAATAAGTTGAAGCCCGTAGACTTCCTGATGGCACCTGTTTTCCAACAGAAATAAGAAATAGACTTCAGAAGAAAAAAAAAAAACATTGACTGGTTTGGGAAGAAACAGAAACACTTATTTTAGCAATAAGATGCACAGAGTTGGTTGGTTTCCACTCTGGACTTTCACAGCCCTTCTTTGTAGCCCTGTCTGGATATTGACAACTCTCGCCCTGGGGAGACTGATGCAGCGTGGGAGCAGGGGTTGTGTCTTGTCCATTTCATTTTCCTTTTTGTAGGCCTTACACAGCTCATAGTGGCACAAGTTTGATGGGTAGTTGAGTTGATAAATTGGTTTGAGGAAAATGTCTTTGACTTAGTTATTTTGAATTTTTGTTAACAAATTGTCTACTAGCATTCCTGTGCATACGCAGTCAGCTTTGAAATGATATGGAGCAGCTATGTGCAGATATGAACTTTGGAGAACACAAAGACTTCCACGTGGAGACACAGCAAGTCCCCTACATACCAACCTTCAAGCTGGGAACTTTCGAAAATGCAAGCGAACATTCCATCCTTGTCGGGTGTGAGTGAATTTGCAACTTGTCCTCTGTCTCCTGTTGTTGACGGTCCTTCAGCTCTACCATCTCCCACCACCTCTCCCTCCTCCAGTCAGGGACTCCTCTTGCCCCTGCGTGCCAGCTGTTGTACTGTACTACTGTACTTTTCAAGGTATTGTGTAAGATTTTAAATGTTTTATATTTTGTTTTTTATGTATTATTTGTGTGCAGAGTATTGTAAATATATTACATATTACAGTATAATACTATGTCGCCGATTGAGTTAGTTAGGTACCTTGGCTAACTTTGTTGGACTTACGAACAAACTGGACTTATAAACGCACTCTCAGAATAGAACTCATTCACATGTAGGGGACTTATTGTATGGCATAAATGAGTCAGGTCCCTCTCAGGAATTAAAAGGAGATTGTATGCCTATTATCCCATGTTCCTAGTCATCCCCTATATGTACTGAGCACTCAGTGAGTCTACATGGCAAGCTAGAGGCTTTATAGAGACTATCACAAAATCCCTTTAAGGTCCTCTTATGCTCATTTTACGGATGAGAAAACTGAGGCACAGAGATGAAGTAAATTGCCCCAGGTCAGTACCTGGTGATGGAGCCTGAGCCATCTGGCTCCAGACCCCAGCTCATGACCTCTAAAGAGTCATGGAAACTTTGTCCCAGCTGTGCATGGACTGCAATTAAGGTCTATGACACACTAGTTCCTGCTCCCAGTGCTTCAAGTACATGAATGAAAGTGATCAGGTTTCTACCCTTTTAAGTTCTCTAAGTGGGGTGAAGGTGGGAGCTCAGACAGGCACCTATTTCTATAATGCAGGATGAAATAAAAGTGTCATCAAGAAGCAGGATGTGCTATGGAGGATCAGGAATGGCATTTTGCAGAAGATGAGTCTTGAAGGATGGGGAAGTTATCAACAGGTCATTGGGGAGGGATCCAGATAGAGGCCAGAACCAGCAGGTGGAAGGGGGTTAGGTACCAGCCAAGGGACAGGAGGCTGGGAGGTGAGGCAGGGCCAGTTCATGGAGGGTCCAGCTACCTGCCTGGAGGTTGTAGCCATTCTGCTAAGCATTGCCAGGGGTTCATTTAGATGAGCAAGGAAAACCTGAAGTCCAGATGGGTGAACCAGAGCCTTGTGGGGCTGACGCTCTAACTACTGGCTTAATGTCTCTGTTAAGGATTTTCAAAACTTGTCTCTTCTTTCTGAGGTTTCTGTCCTCTCTGTTGGTTTCTAACAAGTCTCTGCTCTGGCTCCCACACCCCCTACTCCCTCTGCCCCATTACCTCCTGATCGTGATTAGAGAGTTCTATGGGACTATCTCAGTACCCTTCAGAGATTTGCAGTGGTTAATAACTTGCTGGGAGCCTCCTCATTCCAGCTCTCTGATCACTCTCTCACTCACCCCAGCTGCTCCTCTGTGACCCCAGTAGAACTCAGCCATGGTGCTCCACGTTTTAAATATCACACGGTCCTTTAAATATCAAACGGTCCTTCTGGCCTCTTAGCTGATGTAAACATTATTAAAACCTCATTGTCTAGAAACTGAGTAGAAACTCACTCATGAGAATCCACTTAATAGCTTTAAAATGAAGCACCATTCGAAAAGTTCAACCTTCAAGGTGTTTGTGGGGAGAGGCTCGAGTCTACCGTTCCTGTGGCAGGTTACCCTCCGCCTCTGCCCAAATGTGTCCAGTGGTTATGTTCACCATCTCTGGCACCTTTCCTCCTTCTCAATGACACTGGCTGTAAGGGGGCCAAACCCACTGAGGAGCAGAGGCCCCACTTCAGGAATCTGGTACCCTACTCTCCCTCTCAGCCCTGTGGCTTCTGCTCACTCATGTCTTCCACTCCCTGTGGCTTGAGATTCTACAACAATACAAACATTCTTTGAAGGGGGTGCCTTGCTTATTCATCTTTTTGATCCACTTAGCTTATTATTCAGTGAGTGTTCATTGACTTGCTTCTTTCCAGTTCACCAGGCTTCCTGGGAATGACTCCATGCCGCTGTGCCCCTCTGCTTGCCTGGGCACAGGAGTGGTCCCAGGCAGCCTGGCTCCCATCAGTCGACTTTGCAGGTCTTGTTTCCTGACATAATTATGAGCTTAGTTCCACTCTGAACTTCCTCCCACTTCTCATGTCTAAAGCTATCAAGCCTACAACTTGATTCTCAAAATACGGACAGTGGGCTGCAAAATACTTTTTAAACTCCAAAGTGCAGCGCAAGGGTAGAGAATACAAGTAAAATGATGAGATTTCTATGAAGGACCATAATGGCTAAGAGCAGAACTAGGATGGTGGGATAAGGGAAGGACTGTGCAGACAAGGTGAATAACTGCGAAGTGAGTTTAGTCATCTAGGAAGTCATCCTCTCTACTTAACAAGGATCAGTTGAGACATAACTTGTATATTTTCAGTTGGAAAACAAAATGGATTTCTTTCAGGAGGGCATGTATGATTTCATTTCATCCACTTCCAAAAGCTATTTGAGAAACCTACAGTAAGTTATCAGCCAGAAAAGGAGAAAGAATTTACATATTGGCCCCAGCTTAAAAATTCTGTGACCGCTTTTCCTCTCTGTATTTCCATCTGTAAAATGAGGGGTTTAGGATTGGAACAGATAACCTGTAAAGTCCTTTTTGGCACTGGCGGCCTATGATTTGTTGAGAAAATCAAGTTTTCTGTGATTCCTTACACGGCTGAGTTTACTTCCTACGTGTCTCTTCCTGACACACATCTCCTTTTTTGCCTTTTTTTTTGGTTGTTGTTTAAGTGTAGCTTTCCCTGATTAGACCATAAGCCCTCCCAGGTCAGGACTGTGTCTTGTCCAGTTTTGCACCATCCTGACTCAGTGCCGGGCACATAACAATGATCATTGTCCAATGAAGAGGTCTGAGGTGCTGTCAACATCTCTGTTCTTGGGTGACTGAAGGGCTGGGCTGATGAATAAAACTTGCAATGGACTGTTACTGAGAGAAAAAGATTTCAAATAGCCTGTCTGAAACATTCTTCATGGATTCTTTATCATATCTTCTGAAGCTGATGAATAAAGGAAATCTAAAAGGGTAGCACATCTCCATTGAACATATTTTTTCAGTTTGTACTGATTTTCTTGACCTCTTCTAAATTTAACTGGTGTCTGTCTGGCCATCTCTGATCTCTGACAGCATTTTAACATCATAAGCATCTTTGCAGGCTGATGGAGATGATCCTACCAGGCGCTCATTTGGGGTGATTCATCATTTTATCTGAGCTAAGGTGATGTCAAGACACAATTTCTTAAGTGGAAAACTCAGTCATTCATCCAGATGTTGTGTCTTTGAGGAGTAGATATGCTCACCTTTGATAACATAAGGTCCTTATCATGGAGTTCTTAATTTGAAGGGGTCCAATATACAAGATGTTGAGCCTGTACAAAGACTGCTGAGTTGGGGGACTGACTAGATGACTTTGTTCCATCAGACTGACTGCCATGATCGTGGCTTGGTCACTGTCTTTTTTTTTTAAGAGCAGCTTTTATTACTGTTGGGTTTACTTTCCCTTGTTAAAGAAAATATTTTCAAAGTAGAATCATTCAAATGTGAAAACTTGAGAGAGGATGCTACAACTGGGTAAGAGCTAGCATGACAGCTCGTGCATTGGGGTCCTGGCTCTCATCTCCCTCGGGTCTGGAAAGTACTCTTGACAGCACAGTGTCTAGATCTCTGTTGGCTGCTGGAGTCCCAGCCAAGGAAGTTCAATTCCTGAATAGACTCAGTGGGCAGAACGTACTCTGTGCACCCAGGTCAAGAGTCTGGAAAACGGTTGGGCAGGTACTACGCCTTGCTTGGCTAAGCAGATAGAATGAGAAGAAAAAAATAAAGAGAGATGAGGATTGAAGTAATGCAAAAAATAAAATTCAGGGGTAGAGAATAGAAAGAGAGGAAATATTTCACTGACCTAAAATTGAAGACATGTAGACTTGAGTATACAGGGAGTTGTGCCAATGAATTCAGTCTTCTGGTTATGTCCATAGTGGAGCCAAACCTCAGAGAGGGGTCAGGACTGCCCAAGATCACACAGCTAGTTAGAGATGTACTTGAAATTAGAAGCCAGGTCTCCTGGCTCCAGGGCTGGTAACAGGACACCATAAAGTTAGCCAAAACTTATTTTATTAAGATCATCTATGTTTATTTAATAAAACCAGAGAGTCAGGGAAGACAAAACAATTTAATTAGTTATGATTCATCAACTGGCCTTCAACTCCTTCTCCCTTTTTTCCTCTGAAGAGTGTTTATTAAGGTTCAACTGGCCTCCATTCTCTCTGAAGCTTTTAGTCTTGCGAGAGGAAAAAACTAATCTTCTTCCTGGTCTCATGAGAGGGACCTGTAAAAACACCTACTTGAGGTCTCACCATAGCAGCCCCTCAGAGAATAAGATCTTATCCAAATCTGTTTTTCTTTTGAAGCCTTTTTTCCTCCAGTCTTTAAACATAAGACAATTCAAACAGGTCTTCGGTAGCATACCCCTCTTTATTTGACTGGGTGGAAGATACTGTTTTTGAAAAATTAACTGCGATAGTGTTATTCCCCGCCCCCTCCATCTCCAGCAGAAGTATACATGTCTGAGGTTTCCTTCTGCCCCAGGCCCTTCCTCTTTGATCCAAACAGCTGGGGCCTAACTGCATCACTCGCTGCTCCTAAGAAGAGTGTTGCAGACAAATGCAGAGAGCCACGTGTCAATTCATGCATGTCACTAGGGAGTAGCAGGGGACAAAGCTGGAAGAGTAACAAGGTGGCGGGGGTCAGTGTATGAGGGCTTTAAATGCTAAATGAGTGTTTTCTTCATCCTATAGGCCTGGGATGGCCAGAGGAAGTACTTAAAGGGGAAACACCACAATCAGGTTTAGTGTTTAGAGAAGACTGTGGTTGCACTGTGGATGGTGGTAACGGACAGGGAGCAGTAGGGAGGCCAGTTGCCAATCTGTTGTAGAAGAAACTGAAGGGAGAGGTGGAGATGGCTTGACTTTGGGCAGTGCCAGGAAGGAAGAAAGGGAGATAGAGTCAATAGGAAAAAAAAAAATAGAAGAAAGGAATGGAAGGGTCTGGCTATGCTGAGCATGAAGAGTGGAGGCATCTGTGAGGTTGGGGATAGGAAATGAGGAAGGGAAGTTGAGGAAGATGAAAGTTCTGGCCTGGAGGCCATAGCCTATCCAGGGGATGGCGGGGGTAGGGGGCGAGGGGTGGGGCGGTGGTGGGCAGACGAATGTGGCAGGATGTGGTCCAGGGCTGGGGTGGAGGGGAGAAGGAGTGACAAGTTCAGCTCTGGCATATTTAAGGAGTTTGTGGGCTATGTTGGTGGACAAGTCCTAGGGGAAGCTGGAAACACAGGTGTGGGGTCAGGAGGGCCCACAGCTGAACATGTGGACTTGAAAACTGACAGAAAGTGAGGCCATGAGGCTCCAATAAGTTTATGGCTAAACGAACATCCAGCGTTCTAACCAGGGGGTCTGCGTCCCATATGCTGCCACTGTATTCACTTTCTAAGGCACCACTCAGACCCGATTACTCTACCTTTACCTGCAAATACCCCTACATTTCCTACAAATCCAACTGTCCTTTCTTGACGGTTTTCATTCTCATGCTTATTCTTCTGTCTTCTTGGAATGTTTCTTCCAAGAATGCAAGCTGTTACTGCTGAAATGTACTGTGTATTATCTATTCTTCCAAGAATCAAATAAAATCTTTCCTGGTCTCTCACCCCCCAAAAGTGATCTGTTGTGTTCCTGGACTTTTTAGTTTAAATTGTGATAATTCTTTTGCTCTGTGACACCCCCTTCGCCCACTACCACCATCACATCCTCTTTAGCCCCTCCCAATTTCCACACCATGTGCTTTAAGAAAGGGACACCTCTGCAGAGTGCAGAGAGCAAGTAGGTCAGATCTTGTATTTGAGTTTCACAAATTGAGGGTGTAGAGTTACAAGAAACTGGATTTTTGAGTTTGCATGTTATATGATATGTGACAGATTTGGAAGACTGGATTGGAAACCAAGTTAGGTGAAGAGTCTTCAGATTGGGGGAGGGGTGAGTTGGAGGGAGGTTTATGAAGTCTGGGTTGAGAGAACCAGGCCTGGAGAGACCACTCAGACAGAAGAGGAATCAGCCTCCAGGAGTCAGGCAGGCTCTGCTCTGCTGGGCATGGGCGCTGGCAGCCGGGGTGGTGCTACAAACCACCCAGTCTCCATCACAGCCAGCCTGCGTCCCACCACATTATGGGTATTGAGGAGCCCCATCAACTGTCCTTCCTGTTGGACCACTGTCAGGGACCAGCCATCAGGAACCCTCCTGTCAGTGCCCAGAGACTTTGTATAGTCCCTATATGGCTTGCCTGTGTGGACAACTCCCTTTTCAACTGCCCCAGGATAAAGGGGCATCCCAGACATCCATATCTACACTTCTGTGACATTACCTGGAAATAGCTCAAAATTCCCTCTTACTCCTTCTGCATATACTTTTCTACCGGTATCAGATGATCATCTCTCTTGTGTTGCAGATATTCCTTACTGCTGGATATCATCTACTTGCCTCTCCAGATACACTCTCTGCTATTCTTCCCTCCAGTCTCTTCGCCAGAGGCTGATTAGTGTGGACTGTAGGCCTTTGGACTTCCTGTTGGTTTCAGTCAGTGGAGAGCCCGGCAGGAGATTGGAAGGACAGAGAGCATGAGGTCAGGACATTTATTCCCCCAGCTTGAATTCCTCTCTCCTGAGTTCCTTCAACCTCTCCTTCTTGTTCCTTCCAATAGGAACGGGTAGCAATCTCTGTGTTACCAGCTACCTCAGGATATCACTGTGGTTTCTCTGCATGCCACGTCACTTCAGTCATGTCCGACTCTTTGTGACCCCATGGACTGTAGCCTTCAAGGCTTCTCTGTCCATGGGATTCTCTAGGCAAGAAAACTGGAGTGGGTTGCCATGCCCTCTTCCAGGGGATCTTTCCTACCCAGGGATCAAACCTCTGTCTCTTGTGTCTCTGCATCGGCAGACAGGTTCTTCACCACTAGCGTGTTTCTGCTGCTGCTGCTAAGTCGCTTCAGTCGTGTCCGACTCTGTGCGACTCCATAGACGGCAGCCCGCCAGGCTCCCCCGTCCCTGGGATTCTCCAGGCAAGAATACACCTTGCTTATATCTTCATCACTCATGCCTTTGTTAAGCTTCCTTGAATTATCCTAATCTGGTTATGACGTCTGATTTCTTCTGGAACACTCCTGTGGACTGTATTCAGAGATGGTGAAAGAGGCATCTCCCATCCTACATGCTCTTCTTAACATACAGTGTGACTTTGACAAATCTCCCTCTAGAGGAAATGACACTGTGACTTCTGAACTAGTCATATAAGATGACACAGCTTCTGCCTGATTCGCTTGGGACATGTAACTTTGGAGCCCTGAACTGTCAAGTACACAGTTTATCCTAAGGCTGCCATGCTGTAAGGAAGCCCAAGTTGGCCCACTCAGAGAAAGAATGTGGAGAGGCCCTGAGATGCTATGAAGAGAGATGCCTAGCCAGCCCCCAGCTGCTTCAGCAGCCTGTGTCTGGTTCCAACTAGAGGGGAGCCCTGTGCCAGAACTGCCCAGCTGAGCCCTTCCTGAATTCCTGTCCCAAAAGTGCTATGAAAGATACTAAAATGATTGTTGCTTTAAGCTGCTAAAATAGGGATGAACTGTTAATGTAGCAGTAGATCACTAGGGCAGACTCTCATAGATATGTTGCACAGCCAGCTCTCCCCACTGAGCTGTGAGTCTCCTGTAGTGAAGGGATCGTGCCTTGTTATCTTCCCTAGAGGAGCAGCACAGCAGTCCGTTCATGAATATTTGTGAATGTGTCCAAAGGGTGCAGCTGATTTGAGTTTTGGTCCTCAAGGAAGATTTGTGTGTGTGCTTACTTGGAAAATAAGAAATGAGGACCATTGCACCGTTGACTGCATGAAGGCAGACTGTGAGTTCTGCTTTTTTTTTTTTTACTTACAAATAGGCCTCTTTGAATCCCAGTGACCACAAGCAGATATCCCTCAGAATTAAGATGCTCTTTAAAAAACAATATTTACCCTAAGAAGTAGAACAGTAATTGTGCCAAAATGAGGTCCTAGACTTTCCCAAAGACTTATTGAAAACCCCATCCTAAGGATGGGCTCCCTGTTTTCTCCCCTTTGTGTGTGTGTCTGTGTGTCTGTGTGTGCATGTGTGTCTGTGTGTGTGTGTGTGTGTGTGTGTGTGTGCTTTGTCAGCTCAAGGCCAGCAAGAGAATGCTCTCTAACTGGGAAATGGAGTTAAATGTGGGGAAAGAGGCCACTACTTGGATTACATTCCTGAGATGATGGGTCTGAAAAGTGGGAGTGCCAGAAATTTCCTGGAAAGTTTATTTTTGCAGAGTTTTAAGCCTGACTTCAGACCATGAGAGCTCTTGGATAGTGCCAGTTTGTTGAAACATGTAGAGAGCCAACTGTCCCTAGAAATGAGGTTTTCTCTTGCCAGCTGAGAGTTTTGTGGTCTGGCTCGCCTCTCTGCTCGAGTTAAGGCAGACCTTAACTTTTACAGCAAATTGTCAGGAAAGGTCAGAGGGATGCCGTGCTGCCAGGAGGGCTGATAGGAGTTCCTCTAGACCAGCGTTTCTTCCAGGGAGCTTGTGAAAACACAGATTCAAACTCATGTGGTCTAGAAGAGGGCTGGGACCCTGCTGGTCCAAGGATTAGGCTTTGTGAGGCAGCCTTGTGGAGGGTGTGGCTTACTCACCAAGGGTGGGCCCTTGACTGACCCACCTTCATTGGGCAGCCCTTCCACTGGGGTTCAGAGTTTTTTAAATTTATTCCCAGGGTCTTCTAGTAAAATGAAAATGCCTTGGGTTGGGATGGGGTGCGGAAAAGGTATCCCCCTGAATTGGGGCAGCAAATAAGTCATTGCTACTTAAAATCAATCATCACGACAACTCAGCTTTAAGAAACTTACCCTTTGCTGGGCTCCGTGTCAAGGCCTTTGTGTGTTGTTCTGACTCATCCAATCCTAATGATCACCTGGTAAGGCAGGTTCTAGTATGCCCTTCTTACACATGAGGAAACAGGAGCAGAAAAGTTAAGTTCCTTTCCCAATATCAAACAGCTGGTGTGGAGCAGCACTGAGATGGGTTGTAAGACTTCGGAGCCCCAGGTCCTGAGCGGGAGGACCCGGGAGGCTCCTGTATGCAGCAGAAGGGTTAGATTCAGGGAGAGGATGGGGGAGATATGATGGGTCAGCCACCTCTTAGTATTTCCAGGGACAACGCGTCTTCATATTTGGCTGAAAGTAGTATTGTTATGTCCACATTAAAACAATTATCCACGTCTTTATTTAGCATTTGCTGAACATGCGATGATGCATCTGACCTTGCACTAGGCACTAGCGTAATACTCTGAATAAGCCACATCTCTGCCTTCAAGAAGTACAGAAGGCCAGGGTGACAAACGAGAAACATGCAGCCACAGCTAATCTCACTGCCATTTTCATGACCCTGGAGCTGCTGCTGCTGCTAAGTCACTTCAGTTGTGTCCGACTCTGTGCGACCCCATAGACAGCAGCCCACCAGGCTCCCCCGTCCCTGGGATTCTCCAGGCAAGAGCACTGAAGTGGGTTGCCATTTCCTTCTCCAGCAGACGCTTTCAAATGCTGAAGTTAAAAAGTCTCTGCCCTCAAACATTTACCCCCCTCAAGGGTTATTTGGTGCCTTGATAGTATCTCAGTTGACACCCTTTGCATGTTCCCGGCTCTCTGTCTTTGCTTGTGCTGTGTCCCTCTCTAAAGTACCTTTCAGCCCCTTCTCCCTTGTCTAAATCCTGGCCACTTCCTCCGTGAAAACTGAACAGATTCTCTAGTGACACATATCACGTGGACCTACACCAGTCCGGGGTGACCCATTGTCCCAGTTTGCCCTGGTCTGAAGCATTTCCTGGTGGATTGCATTTCCATAGCCACGTAACAAATCATCACAAACCTAGCAGCTTAGAACAACACCCATATTAGCTTACAGCTCCACGGGTAGAAGTTCAGGCATGGATGGCAGGGCTAGGTCCTCTGCTCAGAGTTGCAGAGGCTGAAAGTCAGATGTCTGCCAGGCTGAGTTCTCATCTAGAGATACTAGGTAAAAATCTGTTTTCAAAGCTCATTCAGATTGTTGGCAGAATTTAGTTTCTTGCATTGCTGGGCTGAGATCACCATTTCTTTGCCAGTTGTCAGCTGGAGGCCACTCAGCTCCTAGAGGCTACCTGTATTTCTTGTCATAAGACCCTCTCCGTCTTCAAAGCCTCATTGGATAACTCTCGTACTTCAAATCTTTCTGACTTCATCTCTGACCTCCAGACCTGGATGTAAAGGGCTCTTTTGATACAGTCAGGCCCACTCAGCTAATCTCCCTATCTTAAAGTCTATTGATTTATACCTGCAAAATCCCTTCAAAGCAATACCTAAGTTTAATGTTTGATTGAATAACTGAGTGAGGCTGTGTATGCAGCAAGTGCTAGGAATTTGGGGAGTGGGGCATCCCGGATAGCTCAGTTGGTAAAGAATCCTACAGCAATGCAGGAGACCCCGGTTTGATTCCTGGGTCAGGAAGATCCACTGGAGAAGGGATAGGCTACCCACTCCAGTATTTGGGGCTTCCCTTGTAGCTCAGCTGGTAAAGCATCCGCCTGCAATGTGGGATACCTGGGTTTGATCCCTGGGTTGGGAAGATCCCCTGGAGAAAGGAAAGGCTACCTACTCCAGTATTCGGGCCTGGAGAATTCCATACAGTCCATGGGTTCACAAAGAGTCAGACATGACTGAGCGACTTTCACTTTCGCTTTCTAGAATTTCCGCCTATTTCATTTGAGATGAAAGTCTGGGACCGCATGTCAGTCTGTTAGCAAATTCAGCAAGGGCCAGGCATTGGTTATTCATCTCTCTTCCTCACTTCTGACCACACCTCACAGCTCTGCACATGGCGGGTTCTTGCTTGGTAAGATGCCCGGTTGACAAGGCAGCTCACCCCAGTGACATGTAGCACCAGGACAGGCAAGGCATAGGGGCTGTGGTTATGAGTGCCAAGTCAGACAAACTCAGATTCAAACTCTACCCTCACCAGCTTGCTGGTCTTTGACTAGACACTCAAACTCTCAGAGCTTCACATGTTGCTGTTTAGTTGCTAAGTCATGTCTGACTCTGTGACTCCATGGACTGTAGCCTGCGAGGCTCCTCTGTCCATGGAATTTCCCAGGCAAGAATATTGGAGTGGGTTGCCATTTCCCACTCCAGAGGATCTTCCTGACCCAGGGATCAAGCCTGTGTCTCCTGCATTGGCAGGTGGATTGTTTTACCTCTGAGCCAATTAGATCTTAATTAATAAAAATAGCTGCACATGTTTACATCAAGAAAAAAAGCCCTGCTGATGCAACTGCCCTGCAAGGCAATGATAATATTAAATGTAAAAACTATTGCAACTGAAAAGTCTATAAACACTTACCTGAACCTGCTTCATGAACTGGATATTAACAATCACCTTGGTGTTTATAAACCTGCCTGAATGTTTTATCACCAAACAGACATGCATACTGTCATTTATATTCATAGGGATTTTTTTTGGGGGGGGCGTCACTAATTGTTTACCCATAGTCAATATTTGTTTTGTTGCATTTTCTCTTAAAATGCGTTGTTATGGATTCCATTCTGCGCTGGTAACAATGATGCTATGAGGATTAAATGAAATCATGTACATTAAGCATCGGACTCACGGCCTGGTGTATAGTACACTCCGTGAAACCAGTTACTGTTAACATTACCATAGTAGAGCCGGTTAAATGCCAGCAACCAGATACGCCTGTGGTGCCATCTCTAGGCAAGATACAGATGGAAGGGCTGACCAGTCACAGTCCTCCAGCACTTGGAAAAATAGAAGAGTTTTCTTGCAGTGATGTCCTAACCAGCCTAGGTAGCTGAACTCTACTCTGAAAATTCCTTCAGTAATTTAGTGCAAGAAACACATCTTCCTTCAATTTAAAACTTTCGGGTGGTATAGCAATACAGATGTTAAATATTTAGTGGGTATGGCTAGAGGGTAGGGGGTGGGTCCGTAATTCTGAATCCTTTGAACATCTTAGCAGCCTCTCTGGATGAAAGGTGCATGTTGAATGTGGCAGTATATGAAATTAAAAGAAAATAATTTTCTGCTCAAACAGTTGTGGGGTCTCTGCAGACCAGAGGGATGTATCAGAGCAGTCAGTGGACCCTAGGGCACAGGGCCCTTTGGAAAACATCTGGAAATGGCACATCTAACTCTAACACAGCAAATCAAGGATAAAGTTGTTTATGGAGGAATTCCTCAGTTTCAGGGCATTTCCTTGCAAAAAGAGAAGGCCTTCTACTGCAAACTTGTGCCGAGAAGAGTGTGCTAAGAGGGGTTTATTGTTTTCATTAAAATAATTTCAGCTTTGGATGATTCTTTACAAAACAACGCCCAGCCACAAACAAAAGACATCCAGACATTCCTTTCCCCTCTTCCTGCTCCTAAAGCGCACAGCTTGGGCTTTAAAGGGGGACTTACTGCCTTTGTCCTGGAGCCAGCAAACCAGGTGGTCACACAATCAACAAACCAGTAACAATGACAGACATTACAATTTTCTACTTCGCTGCCGTAAGCAAACACTGAGCAATGGGGCAGAGAAGGCCTGGGCCATCAGCAACCTGGGTAGAAAAGGAAGACAAACCGAGTCCCAAGGAAGTCCCAAGGAAGACAAACAGCTCCCAAGATTTAGAAGAGGCCTCAGGCAGCTCCAGAGCTGGAGGGGGAAAATAAAAGCCCGCCTCCTCCCTTCCTCCTTCCTTCTTCACAAATGTTCCAATGAAGGATCCCTTAATACCTAAGCTTAGTGGAGCTTAGTGAACTGTAACAGGCCCAAACAGAGACCGCTGTGACCTCCACAGTAAATCACTTTCGAGATAGAGATTGGCCTCCCTCCTTGACCCTCCTACACTGCCTGTAGATTAGATTTAAGCAGTTGAAGTTGAGGGGAAATGTTTTTTTAAAATTGCCTTTTCCACTCTCTTTATTTATGTGGATGGGATTTCCTATTATGAGCATTATTTTTTTGAAATCTCTTAAATCTGTGAGCTGTCTTGCTCTCTTTTGCTATGTCCTTTAAAAGGAAGTTCCATTCCCAATGACCTTGATGTAATTTCCAGTAGCCTTTTTCAGTAGTTGTCTCTGGACCTGAAAGGATTCTGAGGTCATGTAAGTCCAGCAGTTACCTAACATGGTTATCAGCACCAGCCCGAAGGCTCTGGGACTTGTGGAATCAGACTTAGGGGGCTGGCCCAGGAGGCGTGTTTAAATGCCCCTGTCTCTTAAATCCCACCCTTGGTGAATATCATTGCTTCTTGGTGGACATGCATCTGGGAACCATAGGAAGTAGAAATCTCTCCCATACCATCATCCTCAATGAACAGGTGTGAAAACTGAATTCCAAAAAGAGGTCATGATTTGTCCAAGTTCATGTGACAAGTTGATTGGCAGAGGTCTCCTGACTGAGTTCAGGAAAGACTAGGACCTCTCATCTGTAGCTGTGTGCATGTGATTCTGACTCCAGGGCTGAAGAATGACCCTGTGGTGACCGGGATGGCAGCATGCTGATTTTACAGGGAGGCTGCCTCTCTGGCAACCACATTCACCTCACCAAAACCTCACTTGGGAGACTCAGTTCTTTGCCAAACTCAATCCATCTAGCTCAGTATCCTCTGGGTCACTTCTTGTCTGGTGTGTTTGTCCAAGACTGGTGGTTAAAGCTGAATTTGAGATTCAGTAGCAATGATCTCATTCCTGGTGAATGCTTTCTTTCTCCCTTCCTTCCTTCCTCTCTTTCTCTTTCACAAAGAAGAGAAAGCCGTTACTTTTTTTAGCCACTAATCCTTAGACTACTTGTCTTCCCTGGAATTTTATGAGCATCTACAGAGTTAAGCCTGAGGAGTTGAGAAGCCGAGTGCAGACACCACTTCTGTGCCCAGGAACCACCTCCCTCCTTGTTCCTCTAGTCAGGGTGCTTGTTGGGAGCATCAGTTGAGGGCAGCTTTGTGCCCTGGATCTGTGCCTTCTTTTGTTATGAAAAAAGGGGAAAAAAAGTTTAATCTGTCATTATTCTAATGTTTGTCAATGTAATCTGTGGGGGCAGGGATGCAGTTTTCAACTCTGACATTCCCAGGAAATGGTTTATTTCAGTGTAGAAAACCAACGACCTTACTCAGTATCATTTCTTCTGTCTCACCTTCTTTTTCCCCCTTCTTCTTTTTCGCTTCTCTCCTTTCTTCGCGTCGGCCTGTGTCTTCCCTTCATCACCCTCCTCCTCGTCCTCATCACCTCCCCTGGAGCTGGCAGCAGGAGGAAGAGGGGAGAGGGCAGGAGGGTGAGGAGGAAATGAAGAAGCCGAAACTGGTGAATGAATGAATACAAGGGTGTGATTGTGAAGATCCCAGCCCTGATTTGAGCACCCGAGGGAAGGTCTGGGGTGACGTGTTGCACAATTTGAACTTTCGAAGCAATGGGCTCTGCCAGGGAACTTCCCCCACCGCATTCCGTTTGATGTGGGAAGCAAAGTAAAGGTTACAGTTCATCTTGAGAAGAGAGTGAATTTGATGGTCTCCATACTGAGCCAAAACTCTCTTCTCCCTCTCCCACAGCACAGTCTCACAGACTGCTGCTTATCCCTACACTGGATGGACCTCAGCTGCAGCTTGAAGGGTCTGAACATGCCAAGAATAGCCAAAACGACGCCCACCGACTTCTACCCCAAACCGATTCCTTCTCTGCTACCTTCTCCTTAGAGGACAGCAGTTCTGTAACCTGGGAGTCCTCCCACATTCAGTGGAGGGGCTCGGTCATACTGTAGATGCAGACAAAAGGAAAAGCTCAGCAAGACGTCCTGTCTTTAAATCCTTTCATATTTTATACATTGTAAATGCTTTGCATTAATTTTTATTTTGAAAACTATGGCATTATAGTGGTATTTATCTTGATTACTGAGTTTTTTTGATTCTTCCTTCAATTTTGCCCACTGGTCTCAACTTCATCTAACCCCCTCCAAACTCTGCAGTTTAATTGGTGACCAGTCCTAAATCCTGCTAATTCCATCTTACAACTTTCTCTGGAGGTCTCTCTGTCTCTGTCCCTCTGTCTCTCTTTCAGTTCTGCTGCCAACACACCATATGAGGCCATTACTCTTGCTGGCCAAGGATACAGCAACAGCCTCCTAATTTGTCTTCCTGCTTCATCCACCCTCGCTCCCTAACAGTCCTTTTTCTCCAGTGACTCCAGGGTGACTTGACAAATCCTCAACTTGACATCTTCCAGGGTCTCCCTACAGCCAGCCCAATAGAACCAGCTTTGACTCAACATCACAAGTCCTCTGATGTTTGGCCACAATCTTCCCTCCATCTTTACTTTTACTAACGTATGATTTGCTTCCCTTCTGCTTGGTTATGGAGCATGGAACCTTGTTGTCGTTCAGTTCGTTAAGTTGTGTCGGACTCTTTGCGACCTGCAGCATGCCAGGCTTCCCTGTCCATCACCAACTCCCAGAGCTTGCTTAAACTCATGTCCATCAAGTCGGTGATGCCATCCAGCCATCTCATCCTCTGTTGTCTCCTTCTCCTCCTGCCTTCAATCTTTCCCAGCATCAGGGTCTTTTCCAGTGAGTCAGCTCTTCACATCAGGTGCCAAAGTATTGGAGCTTTAGCTTCAGCATCAGTCCTTCCAGTGAATATTCAGGATTGTTTTCCTTTAGGATTGACTGGTTTGATCTCTTTGCTGTCCAAGGGGCCCTCAAGAGTCTTCTCCAGCATCACAGTTTGAAAGCATCAATTCTTCAGTGCTCAGCTTCTTTATGGTCCAGGTCTCACGTCTGTACAGGACTATTGGAAAAACCATAACTTTGACTGCATGGAACCTAGGTATTGAGAAAGTATAACACTAGATCTCTTGAGAGAACAGGTATTTGTGAAAAAGTAAGTCAGTAATCAAGTTTGGAGTTGGTTTCCTTTTTCCCCTTTTTGGTGATGCAAAATAATTCAGTTCAGTTCAGTCGCTCAGTCGTGTCCGACTCTTTGCGACCCCATGAATCGCAGCATGCCAGGCCTCCCTGTCCATCACCAACCCCTGGAGTTCACTCAGACTCACGTCCATTGAGTCAGTGGTGCCATCCAGCCAATCTCATCCTCTGTCGTCCCCTTCTCCTCCTGCCCCAAATCCCCCCCAGCATCAGAGTCTTTTCCAATGAGTCAACTCTTCGCATGAGGTGTCCAAAGTACTGGAATTTCAGCTTCAGCATCATTCCCTCCAAAGAAATCCCAGGGCTGATCTCCTTCAGAATGGGCTGGTTGGATCTCCTTGCAGTCCAAGGGACTCTCAAGAGTCTTCTCCAACACCACAGTTCAAAAGCATCAATTCTTTGGTGCAAAATGATTGTTAGCATATTAAAACCTCTAAGTAGGTAGCAAGATTCTCCTAATACTTGCCTGTTGAATCTCTTCTTAAAATTCAGAAGAATCTTTTAAGAGATATATTTTGCAGAACAGTTTGAGAAATATGTCTAATAGTGAAAGCCTTTTGGACAATCAAGCTAAAAACCAAGGTCCTAGGGTTGCCACTGGTATTCATTCACTCATCCCATTGTTCATGTTACACACAATACACTCTGAGGAAATCGAATGAATATATTAAGAGCATTTAGTTTTTGTCCGCAAGAGTTCACTGGGAAAATTTACAAACCGACATGATAGAAGAAGTCATACTGGAAGGGACAAAATAAAGAAATTCTGCTGAGGGACCTTCGAGAAAAAGAGATATTTGAACTAGGTCTTGAAAGAATGAAAATTTTCGGTTGGAGAAGGTAAAGAGACACTTTTCCTAAGAGGAACCAGTGTATGGAAAGAGGACAGAGGGACACTATGTATCTCAGAAACGGTGAGCAGACAGCATGTGGTGGCATGAGGTCAGTGCTGGAGAGAGTTTCTGGAGAAGAGGAGTTCCAGCTTTCACTATCAAGAGGGCCCCGTGTGATGGTGCCCCTTGAGCTACGCAGTGCGCAGCCTGCATGCCTGAACGCGACAGCCCTTCGGCAAATGTTAAAGAGTCCCGCAAGTCACATCCAAGAGGGACGCCAAAGTCAAAACTAGCAGAAAGACAGTCACAGCCTGGTGGCGTATCACTGCTTTCTGTTTACCTTTAAATCTATACAATTTGTGATTATTTTTTGATTTTAAAAGTTTGAAAAAAATATACATTTAGAGTTAGAAACCAAAGCTCCACACTTCCCCTAGCCCTACCCTAACTGCAGTCTTACTCTCCTCACTCCACTCTCGGGTGACACCTCTATCAGTGGTTTGGCTACATCCCTCCAGACTTTACTTACAAACACTGGATCCAGAGAGGTGGAGTGAGGTAGGGAAGGCTACGCTGAGGGTGGGTGGTGGACGGGGAAGCGACTGTGACCTTCAACCCCATGCTCACCTGCCTCAGCCTGGATGGCCTCTGTGTCCCAGGAGTTTTACGAATGGGCACAGGCTCCACAGCTTCCAGGGCATGTCTGTGCTGATATTCCACGCTCCTTGCCTGCTCACAGACCTAGCAAACAGAGATGAGGCCTGAGTTCTTGCACTAAGAGTCCCCAGATCCTTCTGGAGACATTGTTCTCTAGAAGACCCTGCTCTCTCTGCTGTATTTTCTTCATGCCTCTATCATCATCTGAGGTATTATTTACTTACTGCTATTGACTGTCACGTCTCCCTCCTCACCCAGAACAGGCAGTCCATGAGGGGAGGGGCTTGGTTTTGGTTGTGACGGTATCGGAGTGCCTAGAACAGTGCCTCATATATCAAGGCAGCTCGGTAAATTGCTGAGTGACTGGATGCTCTGAATGACTCTCTTAGTCCAGTCTGGCTTCCCTAAGAGAATACCACTGATTGGGAGACTAATAAACAATAGAAGTTTATTTCTCACAGTTCCAAAGGCTGGAAATTTGAGATCAAGGCACCAGGAGATCTGGTATCTGATGGGGGCCTGCTTCCTGGTTCACAGAAGGCTGTCTTCTCATTGTGTCCTCACAGGGAGGAAGGGGCAAGGGAAGTCTCCCAGATCCCTTTTGTCAGGGCACGGATCCCATTGATAAGTGCTTCACCCTCATGACCTAATCTCCTCCCAGAGGAGAGGCCCCACCTCCTGATGCCATCACCGTGGGGGTTAGGATTCAGCATGTGGATCTGGGGGTGACACAAAGATTTAGAACACATCAGTGATTGAGTAGGTTTGCAGCCTGTGGAGACAAAGTTGACAACCAGTCAACACCACCGCCCTGTTGGAGGTGTGAATCAGGCTGGGCATGAGGAGACAAAGGCTGAGGGCACGGTCTCAGGAGTCTTGGTACCAGGGCACAGAGACCTCAGCCAAATAGCCCTAGGGAATTTAACAATTGTTTTCATCATTCATGCTTTTTCAAACCTTCAAATGCCAAAGAGGAACAAAAATAGGGAAATTGTTTATGATCTGTGGTCCTTTTTTTTTTTTGCCTTGAAGTTGAGTGAACAAAAACAATGGAACTCACCCTAGAGGAATGTTGAAAGTCACATTTGCTGTTGTGCCCAAGTTCATCCGCCTATTTAGAAGTGAAGGAGGAAATACATCATGGAGTGGTATTGACAAGCGTGGAGTTTACTGAGAGTTCGGACGAGTTCAGAGGATATTTGGCACGCATGGCTTGCCACAAAGAACCACATATATCTCATCACTTCAGTGAACCTTGGTCTTCTCAGATATAAAATGGGGTGCCAAAGACCCGGCCTGTGGAAGTGACCAGTCGGTGAGTCTGAAGTGCCCTGTAGACCATCCCATGCTGTACAAGTGCACCAGTGTGTTCATTACACAAGGACCGGAGTTCTGCTTGGGAAGATGACATGTACACATGGCAGGGAAAATGTATTGAGATATCCATTTGGAATTTGTTCTTATTGTATTCCCCCCTGCCCCCCATTCTAGGTAAATAGTTAGGCCACTGCGTTTCTTTGTTTCAGGACTCTTTGAGCCAAAGGATTGAAAGCCGGAGTTCCTTAAGACAGTGATCTCTCCCTTTCTGTCCTGGCTTTAGAGAGGAATTGTGCTTAGGAGGAGGCTGTGCGGTAGGCTGGGGAGCAGAGGGAAGGGAAGCAGCGGAGGGGAGGGAAGAACTGGCTGGAGAGGTTCTCCCAGACCTAGAAGGGAAGCAGGTTGGGGTTCCAGGCCCTTACTCCCCTTTCTCTGAGGGCCCCAGGGTAGAGGCAGAGCCTCAGGGAGCCCAGTGACCCCCATCTTCTGCAGAGGCCATGGCTCAGGAGCAGGTGACCAGACAGCCTGCAGGGACCTTGGTCTGTGAGCACATCAAGTCCAAGGCTGTGACGCTGCTCCTCCTCTGTGGCACCTAGGGGGGTGTCCTGCTGCCGCTTCCAGGACAAGCCCCATTCACTTACGACCGAATGGGTAATTCCTCCACCAGCCTAGTGAATGAGACTCTCCTAATCAGAATTTGGTTTTAGAAAAATCATGTGATATTTATTTCATGCCCCTGACTATGGAATAAAACCCATTGCCGGCTCCATACCAACTCCATATAGAACACAATATCTAATAAATGCCTTGGACAAAATGTTACATAAATAACAACACCTGAAAGAGACATATCCTGAAAGAACCGGTTGAAATCAGGAAATCACTGCCCTCTTTTTGCCTCTGGCACTAATAAGCTCTGTCCTTAAGTAAGTCACTTTCTCCATCTGTGCCTCTATTTACGGATTAAATGAAGGGAATTGGACTAAATTCCTCGTCCATGTTACTGCAAATTTAGAAGGGATTTGAGAAACATGAAATAGTCATGAAACCATATTCTTAACTAAAGTTATAGTTTAGAAGTGTCTCCACTACTGTTAATTTCCACCTCAAAAAGAACTGACTTCAAAAATAATTGAGAATTTCTGCAATTGCAGATGACACTTTTACATAAAAAAGTGACATTACGTCTATTACCTGCTTAATCAAATCTTGTTCAGGCCCTTATGGTGTCTTTGCCAGGACTTTGGTCTTCATGGTAATGTGTACTCGGGATTTTCATTTTAAAAAGAAAAGAGGCTTTGAAAAAAAAAAACCAGTCCTTCCATAACAGGCTCATCTTTCACCAAGGCTGAAATAGTGTAAACATGACCACATGAGGCTCTGTGTTTATGTTTTCTCAATGATTTCCAGATCAAATTTGCTGTGTTTACAAGATGGAGACACTTTTTTTTTTTTTCTAACTGCCAGCACTGCAATTCAAATGGGGGCTGGGCAGGGAGCAGGAGGGGCTGATGCCCTCACTTGGCCCTCTCTGCTTTCAGTTATCCTGTGTCCCTGACAACGTGTCCATGGATGCCCCGACAGGATTCGCCTAGCTCAGCAGCTCCCTGTGGACACTGGCTTTCATACTTAAACTGAATCAGGATGTCAAGTTATTATTACTATTACTACTACTATTATTATTATGTTAAACTTTATGGTTCAGTCCAGAAGTAGGATCCTGACTATGGAAGTAGTAGTTTCTTTTTTTTTCCCATGCTGCTGCTGCTGCTGCTAAGTCGCTTCAGTCGTGTCCGACTGTGTGCAACTCCCATAGACAGCAGCCCACTAGGCTCCCCCGTCCCTAGGATTCTCCAGGCAAGAACACTGGAGTGGGTCGCCATTTCCTTCTCCAATGCATGAAAGTGAAAAGTGAAAGTGAAGTCGCTCAGTCGTGTCCGACTCTTCGCGACCCCATGGACTGCAGCCCACCAGGCTCCTCCGTCCATGGGACTGTCCGGGCAAGAGGACTGGAGTGGGTGCCATCGCCTTCTCCGACCACTGCTTTACTTTTCCCTATACCTCCCTTGGTTCTTACTTCTTTGCGTAAGAATCTCATTTTGAAACTTCTCTTAATTCCCTTGAATTGTGAATAGTGTTAACCTGATGCCCTGAAATCCCTGGGTGATCATGAGGCTTGCCAGTCATCTGTTGAGGTACCCAGAGTGTTCTGTAAAACTTTAAGCACAAAGCCCTTGAAGGCTTTACTTTGAACAAATACTGCATCCCTTTAGAACAACCATTTCACTTAAATCCCCTTATATTATTTGTTTAATGCTTTTAGGACATGACACCCGCACCATGGAGCTGGTGCCCCAACTAGCTGTCACGATGTACTAACTGGGGGTCAGTGGACAGCAGGATGCACTGGTTCCTCTGTCACTGTCTGCTGCTTTTTCACCAAGGCCACAGTGTGGAGCAGAGAGAGGGGCCTTGCCTTCAGCAGTTTGATTCACAGCCAGAAGCGGATCCACCAGCAGCTTGACTTGAACAGAGTCGGACTTTCAGAAGCCCAATTTTCTCTTCTGTCCTCTTGCCTCACAGAGATCAGCTGAGGTTCCATGAGGCATACCAGGCATGAAGGAGTAATGTAACTAAAACACCAAAGCTGTAAAGCATTCCATGCCCATCAGGCTCAAGGTCCTTGGGGCAGTGACTAGGGATGAGGGGCTGCTGTCTGTTGCTATGTACCTGGGGATGTTTATAAAAACAAATCTAAAAATTTTAAAAAATTAACATCCCTGAAATTCAGACATAGGTTTTCTTGGACTCCGCCATCACTATAGCAAACTCCCTCCCTCCCTGGGTTCCCAGCTGTCCCTCTGTCAGCTGGAGGGATGGCCTTGGTGGTGTCTAAGGAGCCTTCAGCTCCAAAGTGCTACATCTCTGCTCCATGGATGCAGGAAGATGCAATGGGATTAGCAAGGAGAGAGGGAGACTCTCTCGTTACACCTGTATAGAAGATTTCTTTGGAAATAGATACGCAAATGAAAATTTTATTACCAGGAAGCTCAGAACTAATTCAGTTCTAGTGACAGTCTTATTAGAGGTTTTGATTTCACTCAAAATCTGCATTCCCTAACCGCCCTGCCAAGATCATGCACACACCATGCCTAAGTGTGTGCTTGGCACACACATTCTTATCTCTACTTCCTTTCCTTCTCTTCTTCCTCTCTCCCTCCCTCCTTTCCTCCCTTCTTCCCTCCCTTTATTCCTTCCTTCCTTCCTTGTTTGATCGCAAGTGCCTCATTATATGCCATTTTAAAATTTTTTGAAAATTGAATAAGTAAAAATATTACATTTTTAAAAGTGGGAGAAAATGACTTATAAAGGAAGTAGACTGTTTGCCTTTGTATTTTCAGTACTGTAATCTTGTTCCTGCAACTCAGAGCAGAGAGCTCTGCTGGTCGTTAATCACACAACGCCTTGACCTGGATCTGGGGGCTGCGGGCTCTGATGTTGGCTGCTGTGTGACCTTGGGACTGTTTCTTCTCCTCTCTGGACCACAGCTGCCTCATTCAGAAAATGAAGGATTTGGACTAGATAGTTTTTAAGGTACTTCCCAGATGTAAAGCTCTCCATATAGGTGTCTCTCACTTTATAAAACCCAACATCTGAAACAATAAATAAAAGCTATCCTCCTCAAATACCTTTTTACTTATGACACAGGCCAATAAAGGTAAAACAATTTGCATTATAAGAAAAGAATTTTTAAAAATAGCTGTTTCACTTTAGAAATAATTTGATTTATGTGTAGTACTTCAAATTCCCTTATACCTGTAATTGATAAAAATTTGTCTAGTTGGAACATTTTGGAGATGGTACTTTATCCCTAGCAGCTGACCCTGCCACATCCATCAGACAAATTCCCAAGAAACATGCCTGTAATGTTCAGTTGAAATCTCTAATGGGTGTGATCAAATCAGGCTTAATGTTCGCTTTGGTGAAGAGTTACTTTGAAAGCCTGAGTTACTTTCTCATTATCATTTTATTTCTACCATTAGCCACATTTAAAAGTATAAATCACTACTAGCATCTTTCAAAGTGAAGGTTAACCCTCTCCCCTCAGAGCTGATTCTCTTCGAGAGTGAGGACATAGGGCATCTTGAAAAGAGGAGGGAGGGTACATGTGACCTTGGCTAAGTCGCTTCTCTCTCTGAGCCTCAGTTTCCTCACATGTAAATGCTGGCTTGGTCTAGGTTACTCTGAAGGGCCCTTTGGCACAGATGCGGAAGGATGCTGTCATAATCTCAGCAGTTGCTGGACTGTTGTGTGTAAGAAATCTATCCCTTAAAGCATTTCTGATGGCTGTCCCCTTCAGTTTATGCTGGGGTTTTGTCGGACCAACGCACAGCATCCTTTAAAAGAGGGAAATGGTTCCTCAGAAACCACCATAAGGGAGAGAAGTGGAGAGTCAGCAAAGGACTTTGTGAACCATGCCCTCTCTCACTCACTCAGCTCCCAGTTTCAAGTGCCTCCTGGTTGAATTGCCTTGGGACAGGGTTTTCCTGTTTGGTCCTCCAAGTATAGGGACAAATCTGTGAGTAGGTGACTCTCAAGATCCCCGGGAATAGCTGAAAAGACTCCTAAAGTAATGCTTTAGGGAGGGGCTCTCTTTTTAAGAATAGAAGTCTTTTTAAAAAGTAAAGTCTGAGATGGAACCCAATATATAAAACAAATGAAAGTGGTGTTTACCTGGTATAAACTTATTGGTGGTTGGTGGTTGCTAAGCCGTGTCTGACTCTTTTTAACCCCATGGACTGTAGCCCTCTAGGCTCTTCTGTCCATGGGGATTTCCCAGGCAAGAATCCTGGAGTGGTTTGCCATTCCTTTCTCCAGGGGACCTTCCTGACCCAGGGATTGAACCCATGTCTCCTGCTTGGCAGGTGGATTCTTTACCACTGAGCCACCTGGGAAACCCATAAACCTATTATCAATGTTTAAATGGATGACATTAATTATCAACTCAACAAGAGGCTGTCTCGACTAACATAAAATCTTGAAATTGGAGAATAGTGGTGCCAGGTGCTGACTTATCAGCCTCTGCATCAGATAAATTTCCTTAATGTATTTTGTTACATCATTTCTGGATAACAAATGGGAAATTTTTCTGAGGGTGGTTTTGTGTCAAGGGACATGCCTCAAGTACGTTGAGAAGCAATTTTTAAGTTCAGCCCTAAATGAGTTATAGACTTCTGTTAATGGTCTTTGATGTGTTAATATAGTATAATTCCATGTATTAATAGAGTATAATTCTTGCTTTCATTAAAAATATTTCTAACTCTACTATAAAAATATAGATTTGCCCGTAGTGCTTGTAGAATTTCTGAATCACTTATGTGGAATGTCTTTGGGCAACAGACATGGAGAATTCTGGAGGCTTAAGACAGCCCTGCATGGGGCTATGGGTGAAATATGTTCTCTGTCACACAGAAGCAGGGAGAAAGGGCCCACAGTGACCCACAAGGTGCTAATATGTAAAGCTGTGCTTTAAAGCCGGATTCGAAGGACTCACTGGAACTCAGCTGCCTCTGTCCTGTGGTTTTCTGTTCCCTGGGTGGAGTCTTTTGTAATGCTCCCACCTCCCCTCAGCAGGCTCCAGACTTCACCTGGAAAGATGGATGGGGCCACAGGTTAGAGGAAGTCCAGCCCTTTCCTGAGACCATCACGGAGGTGGGAATGGTGGCCTTCAGGTCACTCCAAGGAGAAGGCGAGTCCTAGATATGGAATGAGGTTCCTTGGAGCTGCCTGCCCCAGAACCCCATCCTGTTCCCTAGCCAGTCCTCTTCCAGTGCCAACTCTGGAGGTTCTGGGCTTTATTTTTAATAATAAAGCCCACATTTCCTTAATATTCCAGTGTGCCGAGTTGTATATGAGGCACTGTGGGGACAGGGAGATGAATAGGCTCAGGCCAGGCCCCCAGCGGCCCCCAGTCAACAGAAAGGTGAGCTTCTGGGCTGGTTCACCTGAGAGAGAAGCTGGGTTCATAGTGTTACTCAAATATTATTTTCAACATCGACTCAGCTTGTCTCAAAGATCTAATGGCACTAATTCATTCCCCAAGTCCAGGGAAGATCTACTGAAATGTCCCCATTTCCTCTGCCCCACCCCCGCTCCCACCTCTGTAGTGTGAGAAAGCAGCTTCAGGACGTCTGCTAATGATTGATGATGGCTCGGCTCTCTTTGTGTTCCTTGGCCTGCAGGTTTAGGTCCCAGATTGTTTCAAAATGGCCAGCAGCAGTCAGCATGTGGTATCTCTGGAATCTTAGAGACACCAGATCACATGCTTGTAACATCACACAACTGAAGAACTTAGCTTTTTTTTAAAAAAAAGAGTTGTCCTATATTTGCTAGTCAAGGCTGAAGACTTTACTTCTTGGGCAGTGAGGAATAGCATCCTAAGGAAAGCAATTTTGCAGACGAGAAAAATAAGGCAAATCAGGAGTCCTGCCTCGCCTAAGCCTGTTTACCACTTCTCCTTTCTCGAGGGTCTCTGACAGTGCAGGGGACTGGGAGGCACCCTTAGCTCAGATATCCACTCCACAGATCCACTGAAAATCCAACTGTCTGCCAGGTGAGGGCAGGAGACTTAGCAAGTGATTCTCTACCTCCGAGTCCACAGGGGGATAGTTAAATCTGTTCATGGCAGGGAAGATGAGAAGAGGTCTGTGAACAATTTTCAGTATTTCAAAGAGCTTGAGGGGAATTCTGAATTTGCTTGGATACAGGCTGTAGTCTCATGAAGATGCCCCCTTCCTTTGCTCCTGGCTGTGTCACTGCACTGAGAACTGCTTCATGCAAACTGGAGGCTCTGCTGGGCCAAACAGAATTGTGATGAATCACCTGGCCTTTGATGGCAGACAGGTCTGGGGTCACGCTGTGCTCATCCACTTCCTGGCTGGATGACTTTGATGAAGCGCCTTGATCTCCCTGAACCTCAGTGTCCTCGTCTGTAAAATAAGGACGATAATCACATCCACCTCACAGAGCTGCTGGGGTTGGTCCAGAGTAAGCCATTGATTAAAGGCAGCTGTTATTGTTAGCCGCTTTCATTAATGAAAAATGAGAAACAAATTATAATGTAATAAAAGTAGAACATTGATATGCAAAAATCGTTCCAAACTTGTAGCTCATCGGGGTTTGACAAAAGTTTAAAATCCTTTATACTAGGCAACTGTAAGGCTTTTGACTATCGGGGAGACAGTGGAGTGGATGCATGTGCATGATTAAAATTTAATTGAGAGAGTTTGATTTCATCCCTTTGGGCTGACTATGCATATCTTCTGGTGTCATAAAACAAGCCCAGGACCATAGTGCAGGCCATATGCCCCACGGTGACCTCTTTCTAAGCCACCCCTGTGTGCTCTGGATGGAAAACTGTTGATTGAAAAGGGCAGAACAATACCCTCTGTCACAATGTCTGCAGATCACATTCAACCAGGACAGCATTCTGTTGATTCAAAAGAAACACACACACACACACACTCTCACACACGTCCCAGCTGGTGACATCAGTGACCTGAGGGATTTGAGGACAGTTTACCTAGCAATGAAGGTTTCAATCACACTACCACCCAGTGGCGGGTAGAAGGAACAGTGAAGCCTGTCCTAGGATTTTCCTTAATTCTCAAGAATCTTACTGCTACTCATTGTTCTTAGCTGGTAAAGAATCCACCTGCAATGGGGAGACCTGGGTTCGATCCCTGGGTTGGGAAGATCCCCTGGAGAAGGAACGGCTACCCACTCCAGTATTTTGGCCTGGAGAACTCCATGGACTGTATCGTCCATGGGGTCACAAAGAGTCGAACACAACTGAGCGATTTTCACTCACTCACTCATTGTTCTTAGAGGTCTTTCTTGGCAATATGTGGAGACCTGTGGTTTTTCTTCTTTTAAAAAATACTCTGAACCTAAAAGTGCTCTAAGAAACAAGAACTAATTTTTTGAAAAGTCTGTGAATTCCCTGACAGTCTAGTGATTAGGACTCTGCACTTTCACTACGAGGGTCCGGGTTCAATTCCTAGTCAGGTAACTAACATCCCACAAACCTGCAGCTTGGCATAGCCAAGAAAACAATTGTGTAAAAGGATCTCCCTGGTGGTCCAATGTTTACAACTCCATGCTTCCACTACAGGAGACACAGGTTCAATCCCTGGGCAGGAAGCTAAGATCCCACAGGCCTTGTGGTGTAGCTAAAAAAAAAAAAGTGTGTCTGTACTGTGTTGAAAACAGTACCATGAGACATAAAATTTTGTTCCCAACTTTTCATGCTATTGTTCCATGACTGAAGGCTAGAGTTTTGTACCTAATAATATGATTTCCCTGTCTACTGAACTCACATGGAAATTTCTCCTTGAATGCCAACCCTCCTCCCCTCTCTCCCAACACACAGCCCTCCCACCCACTCACTTTGCAATGGATAATCTTTGGAAGAACTTTGAGGTTTTCTTTTTCATCACACAAGGATGTTGACATGCGTAACAAGGCCTTTCTTCCTAAAGTTGAAGACTACAGCTTTCTGACAAATGGGATAGATTCATTTTATTTTCCTAAGACACTTGAAATGTAGTAGTTCTTTGAAGAGGGAAGGAGGAACCCATTTAGTTTTCATCTTGACTGGAATGGAGATTAACAGTTCAGAAATAGAGCTTGCTAATTAAAATTAACTACATTACACAACTTGCCATGCAGCCCACTGGGAATCGTTTCTCTCCTGCTTGACTATGATGATGAAAACTTACCTTTTACCAGGATGGAATGAAATCATCCTGATCAGAGAGAAAAACTGTTCCTTAAGACTGGCTGCAGAAGTATTTGTTTTTATAGAAGTTTTTAAACATCTAAAGTAATACATTAAAAGAAGTTATTCTCCATACCTAACTTTGTATTAATGTATGTTTACATATGGGGAGAAATTTCTCACATACTAATCCAAATTTAATAAACCAAATGCATTTAAATTTCTGTAGTTGGGGACTTCAAGATTGTAAATACCTGAATAGGTACACAATTTCTAAATAATTCTGAAATTACTGCAGCCATGCTCTAAATGCACTGTGCCCTTATCACTTGATTTATTGGATATGGTGATTACCATGTTCTACAATTCCCCTCTCCCCAGTGGAGATGAATATATTGTTAACATGGTTACTGCCACATAGTTATATCGATCTGATACTATTACTAAACCTGACATTGCCTTTTAAGAAGATCCCCCAGAGAAATAAAGTGATTCTAAAAGGAGCAGAGGAGTGGCGGGAAGTAGAACTACGGGCTTTAATTCTGGAATAATTCCAACTCTGCAACAGGAGAGCCCAAGCGTGCCCTAAGAGGCAAATTCCACTGGCTCAAGTGATGATGAGGGACCCTCTCCAACAGGGAAGCCATCTGCCCTCATCTCCCAGTGTTTTGCCCACCCCTGGCCTTAGGACAACCTGTTAGTACAAGAAAGAAAGGTCCTTTTATGTTTTAACCTCACTGCTTCTGAAACTGCCCTTCAGAAACCCTACCTTTCTCGTTCTCTCTTTTCTTGGCAACACTCAAAGTCCTTTGTAAACATTCTCCCAGGAAGTCTCTGTAGACCTGTCTGATAAACGTAGAAAGGAAGAGAGTTTAAACTCCTGTCTGACAATAGATTGGATGGAGAGCTTAAAAGATTATTCCCCTTCAGAGAAGTAGCCGAAATCACCAAGCTTGGAAAGATGTCAAGGAGAACTAAAAGTGACACAGCCCTGGTGTTTCTGTTCAGAGCTTTATTTCTCTCCCCACACCCAGAGTTCTTATGAGCTTTGTGAGGAGGAGAAAGGCAGGCCCAGGCTCTTGATTCTAAATGTATGAAACTGGGAAAGCCAAGACACTGCAGCATTAAGACACGTGCTCAAAGTTCATTGGAACTAGCTAACATATAAACCACTTCAACCAAACAGAAATAGCCCATTGGGCCACAAATGCAAACTGTCTTCTTTTTTAAAAGAACTTGTCGGCAACTCAAGTCCGATTTTTCAAATCCATCTAATTCCCTTTCTCCCCATCTCTTCTCCATCACAGGGCAACAGACGTGTATCTTCTATTGAGAAGATACAGATTTCCTCCCCAATTCAAGATTCCTGCCAAATCATACTGAAAGAAAGGATAGGGATTCTGATGGGTTCAGGAGGACTGCTCTCTCACTTCTTCTTGTCCTCTTTCCATTTTTTCCTGTTGAAATGTAGCTGCTGGTGCTGCTAAGTCGCTTCAGTCGTGTTCGACTCTGTGCGACCCCATAGACGGCAGCCCACCAGGCTCCCCCGTCCCTGGGATTCTCCAGGCAAGAACACTGGAGTGGGTTGCCATTTCTTTCTCCAATGCATGAAAGTGAAAAGTGAAAGTGAAGTCGCTCAGTCGTCTCCGACCTTTAGCGACCCCATGAACTGCAGCCCACCAGGCTCCTCCATCCATGGGATTTTCCAGGCAAGAGTACTGGAGTGGGGTGTCATTGCTTTCTCCAAAATGTAGCTAGTTGCATCATATTTGTGAACAGTGGAGTTTTCCATCCCAGGAGATATGTCAGAGGGGAGTGGAACCAGAAGACCCCTAAAAGCTCCTTTCATTTCTAAGGCCCTGGGGACCAGTCCCTTAATCCTCTCCCAAGGGATCGCTTGTGGTTCAGAAGTAATTGGTGCAAGTCTCAAGAAATTGGACTTAGATATTTACTTCTCCTCCCATTCAGATGATCCAGTAGCCAGTGTGGATGCTCAGTGGGAACAGCAGTACATTGTGAGTTTGCTGGGCTAGATTGTAGAGAATGCTGGGCTTGACGAGGTTAAAACAAAATAGACAAACAAATGAAAACCCTTCTCTTCTAGTGGTGTCTCTTCAGTAAGACCGTGACTCTTTGCAACTGCATGGACTGTAGCCCGCAAAGTTCCTCTGTCCGGGAAAGAATACTGCAGCAGGTTGCCACTTCCTACTCCAGGGGATCTTCTCGACCCAGGGATCAAACCTGCGTCTTTCTTGTCTCCTGCATTGCCAGGTGGGTTCTTTACCACTGTGCCACCTGGGAGGCCTTGTCTTTTGATGAGAGGTTCTTAATTTTTTGTGAAGTCACATTTACTAATTTTCTGTAATGTAAATACTAGAGTTTTGGGGTTATAGCTAAGAAATCTTTGTCTAACCCTGGGTCACAAGGATTTTCTCCTATATTTCTTCTAGAAGTTTTATAGTTTTAGGTTTTATATTTAGATTCAGATCTGTTTAGGATTATTTTTTCAATGTGATGTGAGGTATCAGTCAAAGTTCTTTGTTTTTGTTTTTTTTCTTGCATTGTTCATCCAATTTTGTTCCAGCACAATTTGTTGAATAGGTCAACGTTTTCTCATTAAATTGTTTTTGCCTGTCTTCAAAAATCGATTGATTATATATGTCAGATCTGTTTCTGGATTCTCTCTTTTCCACTGATCTCTCTGCCCATCATCACTATACCAACATCACACTAGCTTGATTACTGTAGGTTTCAAATAAGTCTTGAGATCAGTTACCGTAATCCTCCAATTTTGTCCTTTTTCAAAAGCATTTGGTTAATTCTAGCTCCCTTGCGTCTCCAAACTGCATGTAAATAGCTTAATGTAAGACACACAGAAATGAATCTAAACTTTTTACACCTCACCTGTTATTAGTTCCTTAGGAAAGATGATTCAGAGATAGATACCTACACTCATTATTAATTATACCTTTATTTAGAAGTATAGTGTATAGGAATCTTGAAAGATAAGTGTTTAAGTAACTTGAAAGAAGAGAGGGAGAAGGATAGACAAGTTTCATGAAAGAGATGAAATTTATTGATATAATTTTGATAAGCAGGGTGTACATAAACTGAGTTAGCACCTAAGAGAATAAAGGGTGCTCAGCACAAATTCCAATTAGCTTGTAAGAAAAAGTGCATGAAGAAAGTGGTTTGTCTTCATATTGTAAAGGGTCTTGAGACGGTAACTGAGGAGTTTGTGCTTTATTCTCAGGACATTGAGGAGCCATGAAGGTTTTTTTCTGCGAGAGGGTTTTTAAGAGGGAGAGGACTGTTACGGCAGTTGAGCCAACAGCACTAACTTAAGCATTTCAAGCTCACATCCTTTTACAGATCCACTCATATCTCACCTGCTTGCTGTTGGAGTCAGGAGGAAGAGAGAGGGAGGGCTAGGACTTGTGGGAGAGGTTGATTGGCAGCCGGGCTTTAATTTCAATGGAATGTTTTCACGGGCATCGCCTTTCCCTTCCTGAATGGATGGATGAGTAGAGTTTCCTTGGGAGTGTTTTTCTTGGGCACTTTCATTGGGTTTCAACTAAAAACACAGGATATTGGTATGTATCTTCACGGTTTAGGTTGAATTGCAGTCCACCCCCCAAACTTCCTTGAAGTTATCTTTTATCCAACCCTTCTCACTGTTCCAATGCCTACCAAACAGATTTATAGAATGTCAAAGCTAGAAAGGACCTCTGAGAACATCTGAACCATCCTTATCCTCTTACTTCCTCTGTTCTGCGAAGAAATGAAAATCAGAGAGTAACTCAATTCCAATACCATGAATCTGATCACACCATTTACATCTATAAAACCCATCAGTGGTAGCCTGAAATCTTCAGCTAGGGTGACCCGGCATCCTGATTTGCCCAGAATGGTCTCAGATCTTGCTTGTGTTGTTGTTGCCTTGGTGCAGTTATTCACTGTAAACCCTTTCACTTCCCAAAGTGAACCACCTTGAATGATACATTAAATGGTCCTCCTAAGTAATGCTTTCCAACATTCAGGCTGGTATGGAGACAGGCATGGGGGTGGGTGGAGTCTCAGGGTTACTGAGGGAGTTCTGGATGCCCATCACACTTATACAATTTCTCAATCAGCAGAGAGAAGAGTAAGACTATTACATTTTAAAGGTTCAAGAAGAATATTGGAATTTAGTATAGAAATCACTTGCAAATATTGGGACACAATGACCTTCAGAATCCAGCCTTCCTTACCCAGCCTCCATCCTCCTCTGCTCATGTCCTAGCGCTCTGCTTTGCTCCTGTGGTCCAGCTTCAAGGGAGGGACAATTCATGATGCCCTGACTCTTCTGTGCTGGTCTGGGGCTCTGTGCTTTTGAACACGTTTTCCTTCTGCTGGAAGATATCGGCCACCAGCCTCAGCCCCTCTTGTCCAAGTGATGAAATCCCATTCTCCCTTCACCGCTCAGAGCCTCCACACGCCTGTCTCCCAAGCCACACACAGAGCAGAAACTCCCCTTCTTCTGAGCCTTCCCACGCCCTGTGCTCTCTCCTTCCGGCTGGTTGCTAACACTCCGTATTGGCTGTATTTGTTTTCTTGCTTGTCTCCCTCCTGGACCGTGAGCAACTTGAGGGCACAGTGACTGGTGCAGTCCAGCCCCGTCGGGGAATGGGTGTGGTGTGGCGTGAGCATGAGGGCAGATTTGTGCATCATGCTTGTGTGTGTGCATGAGTCTGTGTGTCTCAAGGAGGTTTCCTGGAACCTTGGGTTCTTCTCAGGAAGCCAAAAACACTTCAGAACAAGTCAGCCTTTTTCCATGCACCTTCTTTATGAATTAAGCAGCATAAATCTCTGATCTATTTAAAAACGGGGAAAGGGAAGTCTGTAGAGACAAAAATAACTTTTTCAAGGTCACTGACTTGAGTGGTTGGCCCCCTGGGAGAGAAGCCTTGTGCCTTGGACCCAGTTTAGCCCAGGGTGAGGGGTGCCGGTGAGCTCGGCCTGCCTGTCTGTTCCCCTGGGAGGTACGGGCTCCCAGCAGTGAGGCAGGCTGTGTGGGTGCCTGTCTCCAGACAGGGGCCTTTTCCAGGAGCTGGTCCAAGGCCACAGAGGCTGAGGGGAAGCCTGTGTGCGGTTTCTGGTGAGGAGGGCTCTGTTCTCAGTGGTTTACATGTACAATTCCTAGAGCAGGGGGAAGACTTACACCTGGCGCTGAAGTTACACCCCGGGTCCCAAGTAGCTTGGCAAATGGTAACGCAACCACTGAAGCCAAAGAAGATGGAGAGGGGCATGGGGGAGGGGGAGGGGCTGAAAGAGAGATTGAGATACTGAGATTCTTAGGCTGTGGGGAGGGACAGAGTCTAAGCTTTTGCTCTCAGAATAGCATAAATCACCCTCATTCTCTCTGTTTCTACCTCTCTCTGTTTCTCTCCACACCCACCACCCCACTCTCACCCCAATTCAACAGTTCTCCTCTCCCCAACTCAAAGATTCTCTCCTCTTTCAGTCAGAAGTTGCAATGCTTTTGGACAGCCCTGGGTCCCCGGTTCAAAAATTCTCCTTTCCTGCCTTCACCACCTCCTTAATTACATACAGGAACACTCTTCAGGAGCAAGAAAAATGAGATGTGGCTCCCACAGGACAGAAGGGAAGGGAGTGGCTCCCGCCTCAGAGAGATGTCACTCTCCAGGTGGGGCAGGGCCCAGACCAGCCATATCCACGGGGCGGGGATGAGAGGGGCTCGCCCCAGCTTCTGTGAGGTAGGTGTTCTCCAGCTCTGAGTCTCAATTAGATTCCATAACAGCCCCTCCCGGGTCAAAGAAATAAGGAGCCACAGGGAGGGGAGAGACAGCCGCTTGAAGGTGGCAGAAAAATGACAGCTGCTGTCAGGTAACTCGAACCTTGACACTTAGTTGCATAGTTAGTCAGGCCTGGCCAGGGGCCTCACTCCATTAATTCTCCCTCCTCCAACACAACTTCCTTCACAGCGTTGACCTTCCTTTGGGGTCCAGTGCCCCCTCCTCACGGTTTGTCATGCCCACATTCCCCCTTCCACTTCTTGGGGTCACTTACCTCCCTCATCTACACACCCGACTATCCTTGAGTGTAAGGAGGTCAAAGGGTCCGAAAAGGCTTTAACCTGAGAGGGAAAAGAACTGGGGAGAGAGTGAGGGGGAGGGAGTCTTCAGTTTCATTTTGAAAGGCTGAGTCCCTAGTGGTGGGATCCTGGGAACAGGAACTCCCCCTCATTCTCCAGGGAATCTGGCGAAAATCCAGGAAATGGATGGCTGCTGCTGTGGGGGCCACCAACAGGGGGAAAGGGCCTCCCCAGAGCTCAGGAGCCCAACATCAACTTCTTGGGACCAGCCTGACAGTGCAAGACAGCCCAGTCTCCCTTCCTTCTCTTCTTCCCTTTCCCCCTAGAAGTTCACTCCAGAGTACAGCCGGGAGAGAAGGGTACTGGGTAGGCATAGCAGGTGCTAAGATGGTTGTTGAATCAACGGTTAAAACATGAACCAGACAAAGAGAAGGGTAAACGGAGACAAAGGTCAGAATAAGAACTGGGCAGAGATTGGGGAGAAGAGTGGAGAAATGAGCAACTGAAAGGGGCTCTGTTTCTGAGGGCAGGTTAACGTCGACTTACCACCCATGGATCACAGCCATCTAACTGCAACACCTGGCATAAACAGTCTCGTAGTTCACAGGTCCATAGGTATTGACCCTCATTCAGGGAGCAGGCCTACTGGGAGGGCAATTCAGGGAACCCGGGTCTCAGAGTTGGAGGACTCCTGGGACTGTACGATACAATGTTCCCATTTTACTGATAAAGAAAGAAACTGTGGTTAAATGAGGGCAAGTGACATTACCAAGGTCACAGTGAGTTGGAGCAAGATCCATCTCCAGGTCTGGTACTGACTCCACCTGCACCCCTCTAGGGGATTCAAAGAGACAGTTTTTCTTGGACATTAAACTGATTGATGGCTGTGACTCATTAGCACATGAAACTGGACAGACCTGGCCTTTCTCTGCCTTCACCCTGGAAACCACACCCAGCCCTGGGGCTTCTTCTAACCTCTTCTCTGCTCCCTCTGCTCTTGCCAAACTGCCTGGACTCTCCAGTCTTTCAAAAAAAAAAAAAAATACTCATTTTGCTTGAATCACCTTAGGGGGCCCCCTTTTGAAAAATTTTAAATTTGTACCTGAATTCTTCAGAGATGGAGAGATTGGCGTCTCACTCACTCATCTGTCTCTCCACGGTGACACAGCATGAGGACACAGTAGGTGCTCAGTAAGGGTTCTTTTAGCCTTGGAAGGAAGCACGGAAAAGATGAAGACCAGATCTCTAGACAGCCTGCGGAGCCATGAGCTTTACAAACTTTGCTGACGGATTTTCTTAGAAAAACCCTGGAAGCCACGGTCTGGCAAGGAGAAGCGCCTTTATGTGCCTGTTAGACAAGTAAAGAGCACTATTAGACCTTCATTTACGCTCAGATAGATGCAAAGAACAGAAGTAAGTTCTCAAAGCAATTTAGAACCAAGTCGATAGACAAGATTTAGGGAATGGGGAGTCCAGCTGGAGCAAGCTTGTGAACCCCTCCTGGTCTTTTAATATTACTTTCCAGAGATGTGAGCACAAACTTCCTTCAATAGCAATTTATGACTTAATTCACATCCAGTCTATTTCTGGAGTTCATATCTCACATCTATAAATAGTCAAGAACAGTTGTGTGGACATGTGGACATCATGTGAATTTTGGGTTTGATGGCTCTTTAGGAGTGGGATCTGCAAAAATTACATATTCAGCTACTTAAATGTTTCAACCAAGACGAAAAAGAAAAAAATGAGGAATGACCTTCAACTGTACTTCAAAAATGACAGCTCAGTTGATCTTACAAGGTCATAACCAAAGTCAAGGAGGACTTTAGAGGTTTCCAGCCTTGGCTTGTTATAGCTCATAGAGTTTTTATAATTTCAAGTAATTTCATAGGTGGCTCAAGATACAATTAAATTTACTTTAGCTTAAATGTTCATGTACACATGTATCCCATGTGATGCCTGATTATGTACATTTGCCTTATATCACTATTGCTAGCAGTTGGCTTGCAAGATGATAACTACCAAGAAATCAAACAATAAGTAAACAACTCATATCCAAATGTTGCAGGTCCCTGGAATTACTTTAAAAGAAAAAAATTATCAAATAAAAAAATAGAAAACATTTTTTTTTTAGAGAGAGGAAAATTACTATTAAAGGAAAGTAGTAAACGGAAACAAAATCCCAAAAGCTTTCAATGCTTGATTACAATTGCTCATAGTGTTTAAGGATATGTGTTCATAGTGCTTAAAGAAAATGAAGTTACATGACTTTCATTACTTGCATAAGTCACTGGTGTAAGTGGGATGACGTAGATGAAGCTGGGACCTGGGTTTTAATTGTGTCAGTGAGGGCAGTGGGAGCTATGGAAGATTCAGATGGGAGGAGGAAGAAGAGGGAGCTGTGTTTTAGCAGAAATATTAATAGTTCAATGGCAAGAGATGGACAGAGTTAGAGCAAAGGCAAAAAATCCAATTCTGAGGATGTGGCAATGACTGATGTGCAAAATACTGATGACACTTGAGCTGGGGTTGACACTGAGATAAGCAATGGTTTGAGAGAGAATTATCTAAGCTCTGATGGATGATGATAGCAGGTAGGTGCTGGGGGAAGGGAGAAATGAAATAACCCTGAGCCTGGCTCTCTGGGGGGTGATGATCGTTAGACCTTCCCATGCTTCTCTGGCCGGTATGGTAGTCATGGGGCACAGGCATCTACTGAGCACTTGAAATGTGGCTGATCTGAATTGAGAAGTGCTCTCAGTATGACAAAGACACCTCTGTCAAAAACTTCAGTTCAGTTCAGTTGCTCAGTCATATCTGACTGCAGCCCCACGGACTGCAGCATACCAGGCTTTCCTGTCCATCACCAACTCCCGGAGCTTACTCAAACTCATGTCCACTGAGTCGATGATGCCATCCAACCATCTCATCCTCTGTCATCCCCTTCTCCCACCTTCAATCTTTTCCAGCATCAGGGTCTTTTCAAATGACTCAGCTCTTTGCATTAGTTCCCCCGAACAGAAAGTCAAATACCCCATTAATAATTCTGCACATGGATTATATACTGAAGTAATATTTTGGATATATTGGATTAAATATTATAATTAATGTTTCTTTGTACTTCTAAAATATGTAGCTACTGGAACATTTTAAATCCCACATTATTCTCTATTAGGCATCACTGATCCAGTGGTTTCCCATTGCTCTTAGGGTTGGACACAGATTTAGCACTGAGACCGTCAAGGTCCCCTGTGACCTGCCAGCTCTCCTGAGGCTGAGTGAGGGCCCCACTCCCCTTGGCCAGCATGTTTCAGGCATGTTGTTTTGCTGTTCACCCAGCATGCCGCTGCTTTTTCTTAATGCAGGCCTTTCCCTACCATGTCCCTACCTGTCATGTTCTCTCCTGAGATCTTGACTTGCTGAATCCTCCCACCCTTCACTGTCTTCTGTAGAGGACATCTCCCTCCCCAGGGCTATCTCATGCCCTACTGTAATTTCCTCAGAAGACTTAATAAATACAGAAATTATCTTGTTAATTTCTTTGTGAAATGTTTTGTTGTCTCTTTCCTCCTGACTACAGCTTAAGTCCTTAGAAACCAGGGACCCCCTTCTGCCTTATTGTCCTTTGTAGCTCAAGGCCTGACACACAGTGGGTATAGAATACATATTTGATAAATGATTGAACTGACAAATACAGAACCATGGACAAAGACTCCTGGCTAGACCAGCGTAGGGTATTGGGATGATGGCTTTCAGTACATTTCCTCCTATATGGTCCACAAGCCATAGCTCTCTCTAGACTTATTTCCTTGAAGGCCTTCGCATCTGTTCACCACTACATCTCCAGGGTTCCCAGCCCACCCCTGGGTGCAAGGTGAAAGCTCAGAAGATATCTATGGAATGAACACATGAATACAAAACCAAGGCTGGTGCCCTAGACCCCACATCTTCCTGCAGAAAACAAAGAGATTTCATCAGTTTTCTTTGAATCAGCTTCTACCTTGAATATTTCAGGTGCTTTGCAAACTGTGGAGAAGTTTTTAGTAATTATATTCATGAAACAGCAGCAAATGACATTGGTCCTCTTTGTGGCCCTGGGCATTACAGTCAGCCATTTACAGACCTTGCCAGGTCGGCCAGCAGAGACTTTTGTGACCTTCACTGACCGGGTCTGCAAAATCAGGGTGGGTTTTTTGTTTGTTTGTTTTTTGGTTTAACTGGCCTTCCTCGCTTCAGGAGTCCGCTCCTCAGTGAGATGTTCCCTGATCATTCATCCCAAATTAGGCCTCAGGCACACTTCTGTCCCTTCTATCACAGCACTTGATTTTAGTTGCTTCATAGTATTTACCATGAGCTGATGTTCTCTCTTTCATTTATTTATTTTCTTTTTTGGTTGTCTTCTTGGCAGTGGGATGTGTGCACTCTGAGAGCCGAGGCCTGGCCGGTCTTGTAGAAGCTCTGTGTCTGGAACAGTGTTGGCACAGAGTAGGTGCTGCATGAATCCCCAGTGAATGACTAACTAGTCAGCTGCAACCAAGAGCTGCTTTGTGGTTCAGTGACCCACTGGTCCCAGACGACCCCTCACTTCTGGTACTACATCCCGAGCTGCAAGTGAACTCAACAAACTCTCTCTTCTGAAGAAACGCCTCAGGCAATACACGCTCATTGCAATCTAACACAAAACTGGGATGCAAAACACCAGTGGTCACAAACAGGAAAGAAAAGCCCAAGCAAACTATACCAGGAAATTTAGCAACTGCTTTGTGGCTCGGCGGACATTTTGCTTACAGAGACTGCACTGATCTTGTTGCAAACAGCCACATTGTCCTGGCAGCTGTTATGGTGTGGCCGCCTCCTTGGCTGGTACTTTGGAACCTTTTGTTACACCCTTAGACACTTATGCCCACTGGTTTCTCTGGGTCACGGTGTGACTCATTCACCTACTAAAGAATGACTCCTAAACCAGCCCACACAAATATGATCTTCAAAATTGAATACTTCTCCTCTTAAACTTTAGGATTTTCCCATTCTCTTTTTAATTTTTGGTTCTGAGAAGTTCCTGGTAGTTCATTTGTGCTGAGAATCACTAAGCTTTACATGTAAAGAAAACTTGCCTTTGATTGCATCAATTCTGTCACTCAGCATACAGGAGGAAGGAAGGGACTTGCGGTTCTCATGCCCTGAGAGACTCAGTTACATGTCTAAGACAGCAAAGCAGGAATGAGGACAACAGATTTCCAGCAGTTCCAAAGCGGTTCTGGCTATACATGTAGCAAAAGTGCATGGGCCGCCGAGACTAGATCTAGGTTTATTTTCGCCCTTGATAGTCAGCAGGGAAAGGCAACCACAGAGACAGGCTTTAGGAAGTACAGCTCCATTTCTGTCCATTTCAAAGTCTGGTCCATTTCTGCAGAAAATGAGGGAAGTGTGACACTCCAGCCAGAAAAGGAGGGTCCCAGAGACCCACCTGGCTCTCTCTAGCTCCACTTTGGTCAAACCATCTACTCCCTTTGAGATGAATTGTCCACATTTGCTACGAGGGTTACATGTTCAGTCCTACTTACCTACATCGATTGCTTTGGGGATTAAATGAGGATGTTTGTGAAACTTAAATTCAAATTATTCAAATGTAAGTTGCTATTTTTATTAATATCCTCTTTCTTATTATACTAGTAATGTACGCCTTCCTGAATGACTTCTGTACAGCAGCCATTGATCGTGCCACTTACTACAGGTAGAGAAAAAGTATGTTGCTTTTGCCTCTAACAGTCGCAGAGTCTGAGCTGGGGTGACAGATAAAGAAACACTCTACTCCAGTGTCATTTAACAGCAGTACTGTGTTAAATGCTCCAGGAGTGGGGAAAAGGGGAGGCAGGGATCAGAGGCAGGATTTGGAGGCCTCAAGATGGGCTTCTGGAACCAGGTGAATTGAGCAAAGTCTTGAAGGATGCATAGGTAGGAGGTCTCTGGATGGAGAAGTGGAGGAGGGTGGGGGCGGGGGGGTGGTGCTCATGGCACTGGGGCAGCTTTGCATGCCAAGGAAATGTGGATGGGGTACTGACCTCTTGTCGGCAATAAGGCAGGAGGCTAGGCCAGGAGTAAACCATGTAAGTTTCTCTGGTGGTGGAGGCAATAGGAAGCCTTTGGAAGTTTTCTCAGAGATGTGGTTGTTTGGATGTGTGGCTGGAGTGTGTGGTTGATGGTTGGAGGGAGGCAAAACTGAAGGTGAAGAAACCAGTCTGAAGGAGATGAAAGCAACGAAACTCCTGCACAAAGGCAATGACCAAGCGGAAGCCTTATGGTTCCTTGTGCCCCATGGGAGGCAGGGAGGAGACTGGTGGTGGGGTTGAGGAAGACACATTGACTGGGAAAACAGAGGCAGGACACCTCACAGGGGTGGGGCCTAAGGACTGTCACGTGGAGACGGCCCACAGGCAGCTGGGTCCACAATCTGGAGCTCAGGGCAGAATCTGGGACTGAAGATACCGGATTTGATGGTCTTCATGCAGATGCCAGTGGGTCTTCACGCTGTGGGTGATGGAGTCACAAGAAGAAAAGGGCATGGATAGATTTTTCAAGGACAGTGACCTTAATGGGTGGGTCAAGGGGGAAAAGCCCCATGGTGGATGTTGAGAAGTCATCAGAGAGGCTGGAGGAAGTCAGGAGAAACATGTGCCACAAGGGTGTAGGAAGGAGGGAATTTCAGGATGGAGTCTGCACATACTCAGAACCTCACAAGTGTTGACGAGGAGAGAACACAAGAAGGACCATCTGATTTGTTCCCTGAGGGAGGGGCACTCAGGAGTCTGGCTGCACGGGTAACAGGGAGAGAGAAAGGAGGCAGGGGGCTGCTAGCTAGATTCTAGGGTGGAAAGGGAGGCGAGCAGCCCAAGGTGGAGAGAGGGGTGCAGGGGGGAGAACTTGGCTCTGAAAGATGGTAGAAAAATGAATGCATTTATATACAGCAGGGAAAAGTAAAATGAGGTTGGAAATTTAGGAATAAAAGCTGATGTTCTGTGGACCACCTCCCTGGTGAAGGGGAACAGGATCCACAGTCCCTGTGAAAGGAGGGAAGGATGGAGCCAAGTGAAGGCAGGCCTAAGGGAAGGAGAGCCATCAGGCCAGAGGACTAAAGAGTGGGCGAGCCCATGGCGCCTGGGGAAGGGAGAGCCAAGGGTGGGCAAGGGTATGGGGGCAGAGCGTAGGTCCTCAATTTCCAGCCCAGGGACCCACCCACATCCTCATCCCGCTGCTGCTTCCCATCCTACTCACACCTGGTGTGGGTAAAGTGACACATCATCCATCCAGTAGGCTCAAAAGAAAAGCAGAGCCAGGCAACGGTGGTCACAGGGGGTTCATTCAGACGCTGCAGGTAGAGGGGCATTTATTTTAAAAAGAACAAGTTTCCAGAGAGAACAGTGGGAAGGCTGAGGAGGGACTCACTCAGAGGAGGGAAGCACAGAGCCAAGATCTGGACTCCCAGCTGGAGGCTTTACACTAAACATGCAAACTCGATGTCTTAAAAATGTTTTCCAATTTTCCATCTCTTGTACCTGATGTTCTTTCTCAGGCCTTTATCAAATGTACTAGAAAAGCTTTTGTATACACATATATAAATGTATGTAAAACGTACATATTTTAGAAAACTTACGAATTTGGGCCTAGTTGAAAATTTTATGACATTTTGATTTCACATGTTTGACTTAGTATGCATAGAATGCTAGATTTCTAATTTTTAAAAAAATAGATACACAACAATTAACAGAGTTTTACTGTATAGCACAGGGAACTATAGTCAATATCTATGGAAGATAATATGAAAAATAAAATATATGTATAACTGAATCACCTAGCTCTGCACCTGAAACATTGTAAGTCAACTATTCTTCAATAAAATATACTATGCTAATAAAAAAATTAAGTTGAATTCAACCCCATATCAGGTTAGAGACTAGTTGCCATATCCCCAAACGATCAATTGCTCAAAATCCAGCTTCTATTTTTAAACTAGTGTATGTATGTAAATATGACTACAGCCTCAGATTTTTTATTTAGGAGCTGTGCGAATATTTGAGGCAAGAATGACATGTTAAGTTATCCTATGAACTTCTCCCAGCATTAAAATGTCTCTTCTTTGGATAGATACTCCCTATTTTAAACTTAAAATGCAGTCTCAATGAGATCACAGTAGGTTTCGAGTTCTCTAGACGATCATAGTTTATGCTCCTTTCCCATCGGCCCTTCCCCCCAACTCCAAAACAGGAAAACAAAAGTAAACCAAACGAGCCTGCAGTTTCAGAGGTTTTTTAGAGGCTTGTTCACCTCTACAAGGTATTAATGGCCAATTCCACAGTTACTTTGCTACATAGTTTCAAGGGAAATATCTATTTGATTCTGCAAGGTTCTACAATATTTGTACGAAAATAATCATATGGGCCCTAATTACGGAAGAGATACAGGGAAGAATAACTCTGTGTTTGAGACTATTTGTTCTTCACAAATGTGGTGTATGGGAAGCCTTCCTTGAGGTTGGTATCTCATCTCTGATCCTGAGTATCTGTTAGCTGGTCGCTAAAATGAAAAAATGCCTGGAGTACTTTACTCCTAAATGTCACACAGGATTCTGCTTCTGAAACCAATTTGATATGGCTTGTAACCTCTCCTGCCCCCTTAAGGAATAATATTCCTGTTCTACATTTTGATGCCTTATCGACACATTTTTATGGGAAAAGCTAATAGAAAAAAAACTACGTTGTAGAAAACATGAAGTTTAGGGTGGTAGTGTTTGTCCGTTGAAGTAGTTTTTCTCTAGGCTGGAGATTTTGTCAACTGGATTTATAAATTTCACTTCTCACATTGATGACTAAACTAGCAGAATTAGTTAACATGAAAACAGATTGCATTTTTTAATAACAAAATAGAGTAAATTACAAAGAATATTCCTTAAATAGCATCACTGTCATTAAGTGATACTTGCAATTCTAAAAAAAAAAGGTCATTGATTGCTGCTTCACTAAAGGCAAATTACAACTGGAAATATATCCAGACATAGAATAGCTGCAGTAAAGCCTTTTATTAATTCAGACTTCAAGTATTTACTTATGCTGCAATCATGGCTCTTCTTATTCTTACTATAAAGGTTTAAATTATAAATAATACTGTAAGAGCTATGTTTAACCTGCTTAAGAGAATAGTCTTTAAATGACTTTGGTGCATTAGTTTTATGAAAGCAAGTGGTTCTGTAAATTATGAATTCAGACTTACTACAAGTATTTGCCAAGTTTACTGTTTTTCCTTCTATTAGATATTTAAAATTCAGATTTTTCACTAATTTACACTGACTTCACTAATTCGTTCTTGTTTAACCAGGCTAATCCAGTAAGTTTAGTTACTTCAGTAAGTGTATTAGTGGAAAAACTCTAACCAGTTGTGGAAATATGTTTCCTAAATGGAGAGTCTGATAACCACATTCTCTTCAGAAAAGAACTGGGCAAGTGAAAGGATTGGGGGGGGAGTGGTAGGTGGGGGTTGGGGTGAGGGGGGGTGCTTAGGATGAAGAGAGAAATTGATGGCACTTTTAATTCTTGCTATTCTGTTTTCCAAGGAAGGTAACAAGATACCACAGCGAAGGATACTGTCTTAGTGGCAGATATGTAGGCAAATCCTGTTAGATGTAGTCTTCCTTTGATGGGTCTCACTAACACACAGGTCTCCAAGAACTCAATGTGTGGCCTATTTTCTTGCAATAGTGCAGGTACAGGGCCCATGCTTCAGGTCTGTTTCCACATCTTTAACTGCAGATGCAAATACTTGGTTGTAAAACCACCCCAGGACCTTGGTTGAGATTTGAAATGTGCCTGATAGAGTTCTTGCAGATATAGGTTCCTATAGCCCCAGTGCATGTGTCAAGCTATAGAGGCACATGGAAGCACCCCAAGGAGAGGATTACAGACCGTGGAGTTGAGGAGGCCTTCAGAGACTTCTGGTCTAAGCTTCTGCCTTGTCAGTGAGGAAATTAATGGCCAGAGACTCAGGAGGGCTTGCTCAGCATCTCATAGGCAGTGATCAACTTGGAACCAGAATTACCGAACTCCCAGTCCTTTCCTTGACCGTATTAAGATGACTCTGCACATTCAGAAGATAATAGTATTGTAAAAAAATGAATCTTGAAAATTAGCCATTTGACACTAATCTTTCTTAGGTGGAATTTGACTAGTTCTTTTATTTACCACCAGCCCTTTCTATGGTCAGAAAAATGTACACAAAGATTAATCATGATTTGGAGGCCCCAAAAATCACCCGTTATGAAGTGTTACCTTTTGGTACCACTAGTGTACACTAATCCTCTTCTATGGCATTTAACACAGAATACTTAAATTTATCTATTTATACTGGTCTGTTGGGCCTGTTAGAGCTTTATAGCTACAGAGATCATGCCTTCCTTCTTCCTTTTATTTCCATGATGCCTGGTTCAATAATTAATGCATGAGTACATGAAATTCAAGGCTTTCCCAGTGGCTCAGCAGTAAAGAATCTGCCTGTAATGCAGGAGACACTGGTTTGATCCCTGGGTTGAGAAGATCCCCACAGGAGGGCATGGCAAACCACTCTACTATTCTTGCCTGGAGAATCCCATGGACAGAGGAGCCTATAGGGCTATAGTTCATAGGGTTGCAAAGATTTGACATGCCTGAAATGACTGAGCATGCACACACATGAAATTCAGAACCTAGGGAAGAGGCAGTGGTACTTTCACATAGCTGGTGCAGTCACAAGCAGCTCCTGAAATCACTGGGCGAAAGCCAGGGCTGGCTTTCCCGTTTGGTGACCATCCCTCACTGTGGTTTGCTGCTGCTACTGCTGCTAAGTCATGTCAGTTGTGTCCGACTCTGCCCGACCCCATAGACGGCAGCCCACCAGGCTCCTCTGTCCCTGAGATTCTCCAGGCAAGAACACTGGAGTGGGTTGCCATTTCCTTCTCCAATGCATGAAAGTGAAAAGTGAAAGCGAAGTCGCTCAGTCGTGTCCGACTTTTATCGACCCCATGGACTGTAGCCTACGAGGCTCCTCTGTCCATGGGATTTCCCAGGCAAGAGTACTGCAGTGGGATGCCATTGCCTTCTCACTGTGGTTTAGGAATTGTAATAGCTGACCTACATTGAGCTTCCCTGGTGGTTCAGACGGTGAAGAATCTGCCTGCAATGTAGAACACCAGGGTTCAATCCCTGGGTTGGGAAGATCCCCTGGAGAAGGAAATGGCAATCCACTGCAGTATTCTTGCCTTGAGAATTCCACAGACATAGGAGCCTGGTGGGCTACAGTCGATGGGGTCACAAAGAGTTGGACACCAATGAGCAACTAACACACATTGGGGGCTTATGTGCCAAGCACCACTCCAAATGTTTTGCCTGCATTTACTCATTTCATCCTCACAACGCTATGAAATATCACCTGGGGAGGTACAAATACCACCTTATGGTACAAAGAAGGTGCAGAGAAGCAATTTGCCTGGACTTACAACCTCAGCATCCTGAAGCCAGATCATGTGCTTTGGCTCTAGTTTTTGGCCTCCAAGCCAATTCATATACCTGAAAATTTCAATACAACCATGGCAAACTTCCTGGAATTCCCCCAACTGGACTTACAGATTTACCTCTCTATGTTTCCCTTCCCATTCGCATCTCTTCTCTTCCTTGACCGCATCTGTCAGGTCTCCGCTTCAGGTGCCAACGCTCTGAAGACCTTACCTGGCTTACTCTCCAATCAGAATCCATCTCTCTGTTCTTAGGTGCCCTTTGTTGAAACTTTTCTGGCACGTCCCTCATCAGGCCTGGGATGAATCACTTGGATGTTTGTATATCTCCCCAGCTAAACTGAGAGCTCTGGGAGGGCAGGGGGTGGGTGGGTCTTAATGTTATCTTTTTAGCACTGGCAGGGGGCTTGCTGGGCACTCAGTAGGCGCTAGGGTTTTCGGAGATGAGAATCATTTGTTTTATGGAGTCGCGAGGTGCCGTTGGGCGGCTGTGTCTTGTCTGGGACGACGGTGTGGGCTGAGCCGCCCTGGCCCGGCCGCTCTCCCCGCCGGCCCCCACCCGCCCTGGCCTGGCTTGCCGCTTGGCAGGGCTCCGGCAGCGGCGAGGGCCTCTGCTGCCCCGACACTGGCCTCGGCCCAGTTTCCCGGCTTCTAAATGCGGCCCGGAGCTACCGGGGGGACTGGAAAAACACTGGCAGGCGGCCCCACCCCCGGGCCCGGCGGGTCGGGCGGCCGCGTTTCTGCGGCTAAGGGCCTGCTGCTTGGGAGGCGCTGGGGCCTCGGGCGGGGAAGCGGGGGAGGCGGCCGGGCGCGGGCGGCTGCCTGCCTGTCAGCGGGAGCGGGCGCGGGCTCGTGTGTCAGCGGCTCCCTCCTCCCTCTCCCCCCGCCACCGCCCGCCGGGCCTCCCGGCCTCCTGCCGCCGCCGCCGCCGCCCGCTCCCCCCGCGGCCTGGCAGGCTGCCGGCTGCACAGGCGGGGGTTCGCGCCGTTCTCACGACCTCTCAGGTTGCCTGAGCTCATCTGGGAGCTATTCATTTCCTGCCAGAAAGCAGCCGGGCCTGCTAAGCAAACCACCTTGGCCGCAGGGCCGCCGGGGCTGGCCCGGCGTGGCCGCCCCGGCCTGCTCCCCGCCCGGGCCGCGAGCCGCGGCGGCCTCCCTGGAACCCCCGGCGGCCCCGGCGGGCGCGCGGCGGGGGCAGCTTGACCGCCCATCTGGTTGCACTTAGGAGCCGGGGAGGAAGCTAGCAGCGGGTTGTTACCGGCCAAGGGGTGTGGGAAAAGTTAATTGACTTTAATGACAGGTTTCCCGGGACGGCGGTGACGATGAGGGGGTCCAACTTAACCCCTAGGTCCCCACTCCAGCAACACGTGGGGTGGAATGGGGCGCGCTGAGGGGGGGCTCCTCCCGGTCGCGGCAACTCGCTACTTAGAGAAGGCTCCCGACTCTAGACCTAGGAGAGCCAGCCACCCCTCCACCCCGCGACCGCTCCACCCCCCGCCCCGCTTCCAGTTCAGCGCCTTTCCAGCTCCGGATGCTGCCGGGCACGGCGGGGGGCCCGAGCCCGGGAGGGTCTCCATTGAGAGGCTAATGCAAGCGGCTGCAAGGCTGGCGGCCCGCATCCGGACGTGGAGATTGGAGCCGCGCCTTATCGGGAGCCACCGGCACCGCCCCGGGGCGGAGGAGAGGGGCTGCTGGGTGCGACTCAAGATTGTGTAGTTAGTTCTGGCCCGAAGGATCCTGATGTGGGCTAGACAGAAGCTTCTCCTCTCCCCCAGCTAATTACTGCAGAAAGAGCCTGGGTGCAGGAGAGTACAGGGCCTTAGAAATAAACACACTCCTTTCACGGACTTGGAAATGTCCCGGAGAAGGGAAATGACTCACCCAAAGAGATACTGTGAGCTTGACAGCAGAACCGGCATAAGAGCCTGAAAATCCCCACTGGGGCCTAGGGTCCCCCCTTTCTTTTCGTTTTGTACGGAAATGCCTCATCTACTAGTTTAAACCCAAATTTCAGGGAAAAAAGACCACTTTCAAACTACAAATTATTTTCAAAAGAACAAATGTTTACGTCTTTTAACATCGCTCCCCTCAATATCTGTGTACTTTTGATATTAATAAAAATCCTCTTTTTTCAGTTGTTCCCCTTCAGCACAGGGAAGATGAAGAGATTGAGTTTTGAGTTGATTTAATGATTGCAGTGTGTGTGTGTCAATTTTTAAGAATATAAATGCGTTTTTATAAAAATGAGATTCTGTTGTCTCCCTTATTTCTGCCAGGACGCTTCCGGTGGAGCCAGAGGACAGATTTACCAAGTGAAGCATTTGAGCTTGGGTTGTGTCATAAAAGAGCAATTGTTATTATGTCTGTGTTTAAACAGGAGAGAAATGGCAGAATATGATATGATAAAGAAGGGTGTGTGTGTATGACTATTTCTTTGGTGGGAAGGTATGTCGAGCACCTTTCACAGAGGCAAAATGAGGCAAGTAGGAGCCAAAAATTTTAAAGCATTTTTTAAACCTTTCGCTCTAGATCTGAAGCTGGATGGAAGGTATTTGAGTAGAAAACTGCTGTCTGCTAGATCATTCCAGTGATAGAGCGGCTCTCCACACTGGCCTGTGGGAAAGGCCAGCCAGGCAGGGGAGAGGTAAAGCTTTTGAAATAAGACAGAAAATCGTTGGCTTTATCTTTGTTAGGAAAGCTTCAAAGATTGATCTCTCCCGCCTCATCCTTCTCCTCCCAGAAGCCCTTCTAAGAGAAGGGGGGTGGGGGCGGTGAGAGGAGGCTGGCGGGAGGGGCCGGGCCGGGAGGAGGACTGGCCGGCGGTGCGGGAGGAGGGCGCGCCCGCCAGACCCACAGCGCGGCTGATGTGTCTGGTCTCGCAGGGCTCGTGGTTTTCATTTCCCCAACACCTGGATGCAGTCAAACACCTGGCCAAATCTGACAAAATCTGACAAGCCTTTGTGATGGGATTTGGAAGAAATTCCCTGCAGATCCTGGCACAGTTTAAAGCTGTCCGCTTTGAGTTAGGACTTGTTAAGGAGGGTTATGTGAGCTGAAACCCGAGACAACCCTTTTGCTTCTATCTGGAGCCCACATCTTGCCTGGAAATGGGGCATGACCAAGCAAAGGGGTCGCTTGCTGTTTGTATTAAAAGGGGAAGATGGCCTGTGTGCTTGCCAGGACGGCCTCCACATGCTTTCTCTATTAGAGCCAAGCACAGAAACTTATCAAAAACATATGTCTGGTGTTAATCATCTGGACTGGGGCTCCACTTGGGAGTCTAACTAGCTGTTCCTTGGCAGAAGGAATCTGTTGACCTTCTCAGCTTGCTTGAAGAGGGTGCAGAGAGGCATTTCAAACTTTTAGGTGCTGGTACAGAAAATGTCTAGCTGCAAGGATTGACTTTAATTAGAGAAAGACTCCAACACTTGAAGGCTGGAGCTGCAGCTATGAAGACTTTTTATTCGGATGCTGGTGAGATGCCCTAGGGCTCTAGTGCTGCAGGAGCCACCCTTAAATGTGCAGCGGGCACCGAGTACTGGATTAACTTCATGAACTCAGCCCCCTTCCATCTTCCTCAGAAGGAGCCAGTATGAACACCAGGACTGAATGACTTTACCCACCTGCAACTAAAAAGGGTTTTGAAATCTTTTAAGAGACTGACCACAAATTGATCAAGGAAGCCATAACAGATGGGTTCTCACAAATTAAATGGAATTTAGCTCAAGGAGCCATGGTAAAAGACTTGATGGGTTTTTTAAATGTTCTTTTAATAACAAAAGGAACCAATTCCTGAATTCTCAGATTATGTGTAATTCAAATTCTGCCAAGACCTTCATTTTTACATATTCTGAAATAATTCTAAGACATGAGCCTTCACTCTTTTTACTTTTATTATATTTTCTCAAATAAACTTCCCAAAAGGAAGATATTTTAAGAGCATTTTCAAACATCTTTGGCATCACATAAAAAAGAAATCTCGTGTAAAAAACGAAATGTCATCTGAACTTTTATCATACAAAGGCGCAATCCAATATGAACATATAAAATATATACAAATATAGTGCATGGTCAGTCACTTAATACAGCTCTCTACAAAAAAGTAACTTTAGAAATTAAAAAAAAAAATAACCACTTAATCTCAAAAGTCCTCCCTTCTCTCTCATGGTCCAAGTTCCTGTTTATCGTCCCGAGGGAAGAGAGATGGTTTGGGGAATTTAGGGGGAGGGATGGCCTGAGCCCCTCAGTTCCGCCACGGTCTCCACATGGAGTCTGCCGTGAGAGAGGGGCCGCTGGAAGGTGACACTGCGTTGGGGCCCACCGAGGTCCCGCTGTTGCTGGTGTAGACTGGGATGACTGGGCCGCTGTGAGCGAAGGCCCCATTGGGGATGAGGAAGGCAAACTGGCCGTCCGGAGCCGGCACCACCTGGAAGCCGCCGAACACCTTAGCCGCCTCTCCAGCAGGGCTGCCCAGCTTGCAGGGCGCGCCGCCGGGAGGGGGCGCCGCACCCCCGGGGATCGGCACGAGCGGCGGCGGCGGCGCGAACGGCGCGTGCTGCGGGCCGCCAGGTCCTGGCGGGGGCGGCGGCGGCGCCTGCAAGGCGGGGTGCGGCTGCCCTGGGTAGGTCATGGCGTTGATCTGGGTCATGCAGTTGGCCAGGTGGCCGAGGAGTCGGGTGCGCACCTCGGTGTTAACGCCCTCACACGTGGACAGGAAGCGGGTCACCTCGTTCATGCACTCGCTGAAGCCGGCGCGGTACTTCCCCAGCACGCTCGGGTCTGTGCTTAGCGCGGCTGCGGGCCAGAAGGAGACGGATGGGTCACCGAACGGCCCTGGCCCCGAAGCAACCGCCTCCGCCCTGGGAGGTCCTCGCGGCGCGCCTCCCTGACCACCCGCCCGCGGAACTGCCTCTGGGTAGCCGGCTGGGTTTAGAAAAACCCTCCACCTCGCCACACTAGCTTGGCGACCGACCCCGAGACGCTCCCTCTCCATTCCCTGTCGCTTCATTTAACCCGATCTGAAGCCTCAAATTTGCCTCCTCCCCACCCCCGCGCGATGTGACCTTGGATAGTGCCCTTCCCCCTCTTCTGCACCATCCGAGCCTTATTTCCCCTTATGTAGCGGGCGAGGAGGGCGTGCTAAACCAGATGACCCCAGGCTCCACGCAGCTTAAAAACCACCACGGTTCTAAATCCTTTCACCCCCCATCCGCTTCCCCCACTGCCAAGCCGCCCGCCGCCCGCCGCCCTCGCCACTACAACCTCTCTCCCTCCCTTTCCGGAACAGTAACAACTTGGAGTTGTGGCTATAAATAAGCCCCAGACCGTGGGAACGCAAGAGTGAGCCAAGGCAGTAAAATGTAGCTGAATGCCTCTCACAACCACGGGCGGAAGTCTGGAAGAAATCACCGCGGGGCGAGAGAGACGCCCGCAGAGGGGGACGCGGCGAGCCGCTCTCACCCGTCATCTGTGCCCGCTGCAGGTTCCGGAGGTGTTTCACTGTCATTTCCAGAATGTCCGCCTTCTCCAGCTTGGAATGCCGCGAACTCTGCACAGAAGAGGAGGCAGAGGAGGAAAGTGAGAGCCTCGCCAGAGGTTTCGGAATGGTGGGGGTCCGTCCCTCCCCCTGGCCACGGCGGCGACAGCCCTAGACCTCGGCTAGAGGGGCCCAGCTCTCCCGCCTCTGAGAATGCAGTGCAGGCAGGGAAGACCCCGCAGGCAAGGGGATTTCATTCTTAATACCTGGGAGAGAGAGAAAAAAAGAATTACCCACTTACATCTTTTTTAAGAGCATCCAAAATCAGTGTTTTTAGCTGGCTCAGACTTTCATTTATTCTTGCTCTTCGTCTTTTCTCCATGATAGGCTTTGATGACTGTAAAGAAAATTTTTAAAAATGAGCGCTTGAGTTCCCATGGGACCTGCCATTTCCCCCCGCGATTTTAAGGGAGAAAAGAGCCCCCAACCCCGACTTAATTTCTTGGGGGTGCAGGGAAATACAGGTACTGCCCTTACCTTTCTGTGCTCAGATGCTGTCTTTGGTTTATCCGGTGTCGTGTTGACACTGGCTGGGGTAGCAGCCACCGGGGACGAGGAGTTTTTCTCCATTATATCAGCTGGCATTTTCTTTTTCTTTTTTTAATCCCTAGAGAATTTTATTTTTGGAGTTCTTCACACACAAAAAAATTGTCTTGCTTATGTCCCTTTTACTTTATACTTTCTCAAAACTACTGAGCAAGTGCTGAGGGTTTATTATAATATCTTATGGCTACTTGGTGATCGGTAGCGCAATTCCAGGACCAAGGAGAGAGGTAGACGGGGGATTCCGCTGTTATCAGCACCAGCTCCGGATCCTGTGTGATCCCCAGGCCCTGGCGGCCTCTATATATATCTGGGACTGCACGCGAACGGCTCGTGTGAAACTTCCCAAACTTTCTTTCCCACAGTAACTTTCAGCCAATGGGAGGAGGAGACACGCGGCACCGCTCGTGGGCCGCGCCCCCCCATTGGCCGCCAGGCACAAGGCCTGGCGGCCAATGGCGCGCGCCTGAGCCCGGGGCACCAGAGGCTACAACGTCAATCAAAAGGATTTTAACCCTTTGCTACTCTCCCTGCTGGCCTTTGCTTTAGAAAGGATTTTTCCGCATTGGGTTTGCTCTAGTCTAGTTTATTTCTCTTGGGGCTTCGGCCTTTGCTCTTTATTTCCTTTCATATGTAATAGAGCTGCTTTGCCAGTAATAAGTTCATTTGAAATATATATTTTTAAAGGTTTAGAAGGACAGGGATTAAAGGTTATAAATGCAGTGGTTACAACGGGGGAATGTGTGTAAGGGTGTGAGTTACGAAAAGATCTAAGTGATTTCCCTCTCAGACTCCGCACGTTCGGGGGAGGAGGGGGGTGAAAGTTGACCGTGCAAAATAGGGCAAAAAATTTTCCTTTTGCATGCAGAAAAGGAAAATGTGCCTCCATCTTATATTTGCAGATTTTTCAGAGCAAGGTGGTTTTCGATCCCCGCACCCCTCCCCCGGTCCGTCCCTCATTTTTCCTCTGGAGTTGGGGGCCTCGGACCCCGCGCTTCCCCAGGAAACAATCAGAATAATTTCCAACTGAGCAGAAAGGAAATGGAATTTCAAATGAAAGGTTAACAAGGGGGACTTTGATGGCAATGCCTCAAGGACGCACGCACGTCCTTGCCAACTTTTCTCTTTCCACCCGCCCCCTCTTGGTTCTGCAGCGCGCCGAGGCGGCCTGCCGAGCGGCAGCCTCTCCCTCCTTCCCGCCCCGCGGGCGGCCAGGGCAGCCTCGGCACCCGGCGCGCGCGGGCCCTTTAAGAGCTACACCAGCCGAGCTGCAGTTTGACATCAGCCGGCCGGCGAGGGCGCGCCTGGAGCCGGAGCACGTGCCAGGATGTTTTATTGCCGCCGCGACTGCGGCCGGGCTGGGAGGATGTGTGTGTGTGTGCGTGCGTGCGTGTGTGAGTGTGTGCGCGCGCCCCGGGGGCAGGGAGGCGGGGGGCGGCGGCGGGCGGCGGAGCGCGGGGGCTGGTTCCTGGTCCCCGGGAGAAGCCAAGAAGGTAAATAGCAGCTGCTGTGCTCGAGCCTGGGAAAACCCCGCCCCCTGCGCCTGGCCTGGGCTCATTGGCGCGCGCTGCGTGTGGGGTGTGTGTGTGTGTGTCCCCGGGCCGCCCCCCCTCCTCCGGCCCCCGCCGGGCCTGGAATCCGAGGGGGCGGCGGGCTGGGAGCCTAGCCCAGGCGCTGACCAACCGCCCCCACCCCAACTACCCCCGGGCCAAGGTCAGCCCTTCCGGGCGGGGAGCGCACGCCCTGGGGTGGAGAGTGGGGAATTATTCCAACCCCCCCTCCACCCCTGATTTCGGGCTTGAGGTTTTTAACTCCGCCGAAAGCCTCACTTGCAACAGCCCGGGGGAGGGGTGGGGACCTTCTTGTTTGCTCCCTGCCCTGGCCCTCCCTCCCCCCGCGGGCCCCCGGCGCCCGCCGTGGTCACGAGATGCCTGACCGCACTTAGGAAGCGGCCGGGTCAGCCTCCTGCCTCCGCTCGGCGGCTGCGGTTAAAGCGGCTTCGCGCCGCCCGCCTTCTCTCCGAGTCCAGGGAGGCCGGGCAGCTCCCCCTCGCTGCACCCGGGAGGCCGCCGGCGGGCGGCCGGGAAGAGGCGGGCGGCGCGGGCGGCTGCGTGCTGCCGGCTGGCCGGGCCGCGCGCCGGGAGGAGCCGCCGCCGCCGCCGCCGCCGGGTGCCACGTGGCGGGCGCCGGGCCGGGAGCGCCAGGGCTCTGGCGGCGGCCTCCCTGGGGGATTTGCCGCGCAGGGCGGGCGACGCGCACTGTCCCGGCCGGCCGCCGTCGCCCCCGCCGCCTCCCTCCCGCTCGCCCGCCTGCCCGGGTCGCCAGCCCCCGCGCCCCCACCCCTTCCGCCCTTCCCGCCGCCCAGGAGCTCGGGGAGCTGCTCGGGCGGCTCGGGGCAGCCCAGGAGCCGAGCGCGTCTTGTTTGATGTCGGCCCCCACCCCACCCCCTCCCAGTCCTCCAGGCTTAGAGGCCGCCGGAGGCCTGGCACACATTTCTCAGTCACTTCATTCCTTCCTTCCTCTGAGCTCCCCACTGAGATAATGTTGTAAATGATTTCACCAGATCTGGTCCCGGATGAGATTCAGTGGTTCCTGGCTCTGGGTGACCTTGGGCAAGCCCCTCTCTTCCTTTCATTACAGGACGCATGCTCTGTGCCAGACACAGTGTTAAACCCTGGGATAACCACGAGAGATACAGTGGCAGCCTGCAAGGAACTGACGGTCAACTCTGGAGGCAGACAGATTTTCTGATTGATGACAGAAGCATTCCTCTATTACTATTCTTTTCTCTTAGAGCTTGGGTGATGGCCCAAGAGAACAGGAGAACCTAAAAGAAACGCTGAACCGCTTCTGTAGGGGCAACACTATTGCTCGTCTATATGGGGGAGAGGGACAGGGATGAATATAATAATAGTTCTTGTCCACAGGAAGCCTAGGGCAGAGAGATACTGTACTTTTACGTGCAGCTGACATCTGCCTATTTTCCCATATACTCCTTTGGTAGATCCTAGGCTCAAGAGAGACAGTTATGGGTCTAGATAAAAGTAAAATGCTGTGAAGGTTTAGGATAATTGATTGACTCATAAATTGGGGTATCCTGAAAAACTTCCTGGAGGAGGTGGCCTGTGCTTTGTATATTGAAAAATAGGTAGGATTGGGGCACTGGAGATGTGGTGAGTCATGGGGCTGGAAAGGATGACAGTACCTATGGCATCAACAGCCTAGGCTTTGAAACTTGAGGTCTTTACTCAAGGAACACGGTCTGGAGCCCAGGCTGTGTGACAGGCAAGAGTGTAAGAAGCCACTGGAGGAGGAGGCTTGAGTCCATTAAACATCTTGCTAAAGACTTACCTTTACACAACGGAGAGCTGTGAAATGCTCTTGAGCAGAAAAGGGACATCAAAGTTCTCCTTTAGGAAGATGGTTCTGGCAAAAGAATGGAGAGTGGTTTGCAAAGTTTGAAGGCAGAGGGCCCAGTTAGGAGGTTCAGGCAGTAAAGGAGGTAGGTTCCTAGGTAACAAGTGTAGACTGATACCTGGAAGCACCTGCCTAGAACCAGCTCACCTGGGTGTTGACTGCACGTTGTCCAGTGATCCAAGTTTTGCAGAAACCTGCTACCCTTTGCTGCATTGTTCCCCCACAACCTGGAATCTAACCAAGAAATCATTGTGACTGGGACCTTATTTACCTTCCAAGCCTCATTTTCATCTTCCAGAATAGCCCTCAAGTCTGCAGCCAAATCTGTACCTCATTGCAGGCTGAGTTTACTTACTCTCACCCCTTGGGTTCCTCTCTGGGATTTGTGTTTGTGTGTGTGTGTTCTTAACACACTGCAGAGTGGGCTGTGTCCCACCGCATTCTGAAGAAATGATGAACAATGCCTCTTTTGTTGACCTGCAACCTGGGCCAGTGGGGTAGGGCTTTTCTTTCTTATTTTAAGCAGATGGAAAAGTGGTGATGACAGAAAACTGTCTGTTGCTTTTGAAAAAGTGGAGTTTCCCTGTGTGTTTGACATCTTCTTGGTGAAAGGTGATGAGCCTGTGAAGTTACCTGGCTTTCTGCTATGCAAACTTTTCAAGCTTCTTAAAATGCTTCTGCTCAGCATCTGACTTTTTAAAAACTGCGTAAATACTCTGACCCAGATTCTTCCAAGGAAAGAAAATCTTCCTTGGGAAGCTTATTAACCCTTTCTGGCTTCCCTCCAGATCTATGAGAGCCAGTGACTTCCTCTATTAAACTCTTCTATGACATTGAATGCTGTCTGCTCTTGGGCCCTAATTAACCAGGTATACCACCCACTGTTCCTTCCAGCCTAAAAACCCTTTTTTCTCTCCCATTTCTGTCTTCTCCTTGGGATTTGGCACCCTGAAGCTACGTGGAGAATGTTGAACATAGTCAAGTTATGGTCTCACTGCAGTGCCTAAAAAAGCCTCACTGGTCAAATAGTTAATCAACAACTCATTTATTGCCACTTTAGGAGTGCTTACACTGGTAGAATGAGCAAATAGTTTAAACACACACACATATTTTCAGGTAGTTGGTCAAAATTTTGCCATGAATTTGTTTCTAGGCCAGATAAACAAACAAACCTATGACATCCTAGCCCTCATCCCAGTCATTCAAGAAGAAAGTCTCCTTGCAAATGGGCTCAGAGACTTTTTCAGCATCTTTATCCTGGGCAGTGAAAATAACACCAACGGGAGACTCTCTACACCTCAAATGGGAAATCAAGTTCCTGCACTCAAGAAGAACCTTTTTGGTTTGGAAAGCTCTTCTTAGAAAAAGTCTTCATTTTTCCCTCTTCCTTGTCTCCTCCCCCCTCCAAAGCACAGAGAAAATTGAAACTTATTCATCAGAGGATGTCACTTTTTTGATCCCCCTTTGAGACAAGCAAGACACAGGAATCTTGCCCACTGTATCATGCCCAGGGGCATCACAATCAGGGGCTGCTATGTTTGTCTCCTTCCTTTCTGCCCCATGAAGGGTGATTTTTCTCCATCTTATTGCATCACCTGTTTGCTTTAAACCATAAAACAAATAACCACATCTCTAGTGAGACTCCCCTTTGTCCCTGGGTATCATAATGGTCTGTGGGTTTTGTTTAAAGCTAAAGAAAGGAGAAAGAGTGAGAGAAGAAGAAAAAAGGTATTTTGCCTAAGGACTTGAAGCTTTTTTTCTCCTCTCTTTTCCTCCGCTTGACTGACTTTCTCACACTCAGATTCCCTGCAGCCTGCCAGGGACGTGGTAGCTGCCCTGCCAAGGGCTATCCTGGGAAGGCTATTGAAAGAGCTTTGAGTAAGTACACACTAGGCGGATTTTCCCCTCCCCTCCATACTTGCTCCGCACCTGTACAGGGAGCAGTCCCATACCTATCACCTGATCACAGCTCTTTCAGAGACCGTGAGAAAAATAAAGCCCAGGATAGAAGAGATGTTTGTCTCTGTAGGGCTGCAGCCAGCTCCCTGCAGTCCAAGTGCCCAGAAGCAGCACATTCCTGGCTTGGTGTGCTCGCGTGTTTGCCCGTGAGCGTGCTAGGTGGGGGCACTGGGAAGGGGAGGGAAGCCAGGCATCACCTGCATAATGTAATGACTCCCTGGCCGCCTCTGTCTTCTGGCATCTGCCTGACTGGTGGTTTTGTGATCCTTCACTAGAATCATTATTATGGTACTTCCAGATAAGAGTCCGTATGCGCTTACGGCAGCAGAGCTCACCACAGGGATTTCTGACCTTAAGGTTCAGGGATGAACCCCCAGGGAACCTGTGAAGGCCCTGAATTGGAATTCTTTCCATGCAGAAGTTTAATAAATACTTTTTGAATCAATGAGCAAATGCCTCATTTTTTTTCCCCCCAAGGAGAGTGTCCATAGCTTTTAGCAAAATCTCAAAGTTTTTTGTGACCCAGAAAGGTTGAGGAAACTGATCAAGGCAATCTACGCCTACCTATAAGTGGGTACTCTTAAGGCCCAGAGAGGGCCAGACCCTGGCTCAAGCAACACAGGGCCAGAGCCGGGGCCAGAAGCCAGCTCAGAGCAGCATACCACAGTGAGGTGGGCACTGGGAAATTGATGGTGGGGTTTATAGGACTGTGATCAGCATCAGAACTTGAATTTAAAATAGACACTGTAATAAAGATACTTTGAATGTCCAGCACATTTCCCCCCCCCCTAATTCTGAGGCACTTGATGCTCTGCACTCAGCATTTGGATGGGGAAAGGGATAGGCGAGAAAGCCAAGTGTCTACCCATAGAAGAGGATTCAGGCATGCTTGCAGGGAGAGTCCCGGTTGCTGTGCAGTGGCGTTTGAAACAACCGCAACTCTACATTCCATCTTTGATAAAAATAAGTTGCTGCTTCTCAACAAAACTTCCCAGTTGGTTTCTGGCCAAGCTAGGACCTTGAACTGCAAACTAGGGGTGAAGATGGAAAAATAGAAGCTTTCAGCATTTGCTCATAATGTAATACTTTATACCACCCCCACCCCGGACCCCACCTTGGAAAACCTGACTACAGCCAGCGGGACCAAGGGAATGTGCACTTTTCTAATGGGCCTTGAAAGAGGATGGTTGCCAGGAAAGCCTTTCCCAAAGGGTGGGGGCTGGGCACTGGGAACAGCTTAACTCCCACATTTGGCCTGGCCTCCCACAGCAGTCATGGCAGGCAGGCTCTAAATGTGCTCTGGGCTAACCTTTTACCCTCTGAGCAGGACTGCAGTGAGGCAAGCCTTCAAGCCCAGGGATGAAGGTGGGCATTCCCAAGGGATGTTATGGATGCTGACTTGCACACTTGTGTGTGAAAGGCTCAGAACTACACAGGGCCTGATGCCCCTGGGGGCCTCTGGAAGGTTCAGGAAGGTGGGATGAAGTCTTAGCCCCTTTATGTCTGGGACGTGCATTTGTTTGGCTTGCTCATGCTGTTCAAATTTTGACATCAGATCAAATTCCTCAAAAAAACAAAACCAATTCAGCTAGCCAGGAGAATCATTTGATACAACTTAGGGCTAGATGAATGTATAAGGCATATTTTAAATCAAAGTCACTGTCATTATTATCCTTGCTTGTTTTCCTCAGCTTACAGAGAGGGTTGAGGGAGATAAAGGAAGAGAACTAAGAGGTGGCTGAATGGGTCCACTGATTGAATGCATGGGAAAATTGGAAGAAGTGACTGGACTAAGGTTTAACAGCCTCCCCAGAAAGGGAAGAGAAAGCCAGAATTAGGCTCAAGTTTCCTGCTCACCAGTACCGAAACCTGCCCTGCTATATCTGTAAGAATGTTTTGAAGCATCATCGACAGCAAGCGACTAACGTTACCACCAGAGATGAATTTTCTGGTTGAGAACCAGAGCTACCTGCTGGTGTGCGGCCATACGACAGACTATGCCCAGCACACAGCGTTGTTAAATGCCAGGCTTGCTGCACCGTGATTCCTTCTTGAATTTGCTCACCACCCTGTGAGCTCCAGAAAAGAAGGGATCTTGATTTCTAAGTTTTAGGAGACAGAAAGTCAGTTGCACAGGGGCTACACAGACTAGCAGATGGAGAGGCAAGAAAAAGAATGAATTTTTCCCAAGTGGTAGAGAGGTGGTGAGGGTTTCCCAGGCGGCACTAGTGGTAAAGAACCCTCCTGCCAATGCAGAGGATGCCAGAGACTCAGGTTCAATCCCTGAGTTGGGAAGATCCCCTGGAGGAGGAAATGGCAAGTCACTCATCTTCTTGCCTAGAAAATTCCATGGACAGAGGAGCCTGGCAGATTAGTTCATGGGGTCACAAAGAGTCGGACACGACTGATGAACTGAGTGCGCACACAAACACACACACAAAGATAGTATTTGCATGTGAAATATATACTTTCCTTTTAGATATCAGCCTTAGGGAACAAGCCTTCTAACACTAGGGGGTTGGAAACTTCTGGTCTCTTCCAAAGAGTTCCTCACTTGTCCTCCTGCCTTGTGGTACTTGACAGTGGACAGAGCACTTTCTACTTCATTGCAGCATTTTGTCCTCATAGAAGGTCTTGATGGAAGGCCCATGGAGGGAGACAGAGAGAGGATTCAAGGGGTTAGTTCAGGAGACCATGGCCTGTTGGAGGCAAAGGTTATAGAATAGACAAGCTTCCTGGAAAATAGTGCCTCTGAAGAAATGGCAGGGAGCTTAGAGCCCAGGGAGAAGAGACTACCTTTCTCAGTCATTAGCAAGAATAAGATGTCCAGAAACTGGAACAGAGGGGAGAAGGGCAATGACTGTCAACTTGGTAGAGCAGAGCAGTAATCTGGAAGGCAAGGAGCAAGGGTATTTTCTTGTGGTGGAAAGCCATCGGGGATGAGGTGAGGGGAAGGAACCCACTTAGCCAGAGGGTGACTGAGCAAGTTCCGTAAAGGACACGGATAGCAGATGATCATAGTGTTTGCTAGACTGAGGCTGTGCTGGCTAGTTCAACATCTGAAACTTCCTGGAACATCTCAAGAGACTGGGTCTGTGACTGAGGGCCCTTATAGAACTCTGGAACCTACATCACTTTTCCTCACTAGTTATTTGTTCTATGCTGTTTGTATTGCTATAGGCATAACATAAGTGCCCACAAACTGGAAAAAGTGATGGATCTGTTTGGGGTGATGACAGGGATGGGGGCAGTACCGAGATGGCATCCTACTCTGTAGCCAGTCTGAGGGTGGTGGTCCTGGAGAGTAGGTGGCGGGCTGATTCAGAACAGAGGGGAAGGCAAGCACATCAATTTCTTGTAGCACCAGGGAAAGAACCAAGGACCCAGGCTTCATCTCCAGCTCTCTGCCCGTGTAGGCAACGGGGCACATATCAGTGCATTCTGGCTCCCCTCAGTCCAATTCTAGGGGAGACATTATGGGAAGTAGAGGAGAGGAACTTTCCTTTTGCCTGACTGGACTTCCATAGGCCCCTTGCCTGACGGACAGAGGTCTCTTGATAAAGTCCCCGAGTGTGGCTGCCTCCTGGGGCATATTGCCAAACTGTGCAGGTCTCATCCATGGATCTAGCTGTGGGCATTTTTGCTCCAGGCTCCCACAGTCATAGAGGGACCAAGTACTCATGTTCGAGTATTTGAGCTCCTTGTCTTGGCAGGGGAGGGCCACTATTCAACCCTTTCCACCTTCCTCACCGACTCTCAAAGTCCTGGCACCTGGGACAGACCTGGATTGGTGTCTAGAACCCCATCTGGATGGAAGGTGGAGCCCCAGTTTGTCTTGTTTGTATGGAGTGAACCTGTGTGGATGGTAGTCAGACAAACCAGCCAGGGGTTAAAACCCTCCAATCTCCAATTGCCTGTTTAACTTAATTCAGGTTAATGACTATTAGTGAGCACCTACTATGTGGAGGGGCTTCCCTGGTGGTTCATTGGTAAAGAACCCACCTTCCAATGCAAGAGACTCAGGTTCAGTCCTTGGGTCAGGAAGATCCCCTGGAGAAGGAAATGGCAACCCACTTCATTCTTGCCTGGGAAATCCCATGGACAGAGAGAGGAACCTGGTGGGCTACAGTTCTTGATGTTGCAAAAGAATCAGACAACTTAGTGACTAAACAATAGCAACTGTGTAGAGGGCAGAACCTCACACCTAATTTTTTTCAAATTAAATTTGGTTTTATTTATGTATTTACATATGCACACCTATTTTGACAGCTACTTCCATCCCTGCCTGCTATTCAAATGCTGTTCATCTGTGCAGAGGGATGACATCCTAGGTTTATATTATAAAAGTTGCCCCTTTACTTCCCACATTTTTCACTTCCATTGCTTCTCTGATAAAGAAGTGAAGAAACTCCTTATGGCATCTGGTACAATATCTTTCACAGAGCCAGCACTCTGAAACACTTGGAGAATAAATGCATGAATACACTTCAATGTAAAAAAAAAAATGTTTTACTGGTGATTCAATGGACCCCTGAGAGGGTCAGTGTATTTTTCTAAAATTTCCTTGGTTGCTGAGTGCAAGGGTAAGTGCCTCTAGGCAGCAGGGACACCCCTGTGGACAGCTCTCCTCTGTTGCAATCAGGTGGATTGAGAGGAATCTGCGGCTGTGCTTTCCCAGGCCTATCTTTATTGATGGTTATTAAATACACACCACCACATGGCAATACAAAAGTACAAAGCAATTCCCAGGGTAAGGTACGTGGGAAGAAGCGAGATACTGAGCTCCCAAACAATTCTACAGTAATCGCAGTCTGCCATATCTACGTATGGTTAATAAGTAAGATGTAAGCAGGCAAGTTCCATCACTGGGGAGCAGATGGAAAGGAAAAAGGCCATGGGAGAGATCACTAGACCTGCTGGAAAACTGGCAAAGAAAGCAAGAAGGATACCTGGGAAAGGTGAGTCTGGTGGGCCATCACCGGGAATTGTGGAAGCCTACACCTTGTCCCCAGGACGGACCACTGCTCACATCCTCCTGCCTCCCTCTCCCTATGCATGCCAGCCCCTCATGGAAGATTTTGTGTAACCAAGAATATATAGGAATCACAGCCGGACACACTGGGTTAAATGTGTCAATACAGAGCATGAAAACACCTGTTTTTACAGAGTACCCCCCACACACCTGTTGTTTTATGATGCTGAGTGTTATTGATAAAGGGGGCTATAAAGTCAAGGTCTCTCATATTTAAATAGCACCTTCCTTGATATTTTACAGCTGAGATTTGACTGTGATTATTTCTGTTAGGAATGTTGAATGCATATCTCTATGTATGTGCAGGGTGGCTAAAAAAGCAAAGACTCTGGAGTCCAACTGCCTGGGTTCATGTTCCAGCTTGTTCACTTTCTAGCTATGTGACATGACCATTCTATGCCTCAATTTACTTGCCTGTTAAATGGGGAAAAATTCAAAGTGCTTACCTTATAGGATTGTTAGGAGGACTAATGTATATAATATGCTAAGAACGGTACCTGGTATATTGTAAACACAAATATAAATTCTCAGCTGCTTTTATCATTCATATGTATGTATATGCCATATATTGCTATATATATGCCATGTATTTATATCTGACATATAAGATAGACACTCATTCACTTAAAAATATTCAGAATATGTTAATATTCTCAAAGAAATGGATGAACAACTACTGTGATAAATTGGTCCGTGGGTATTTGGCAAACCAAAAGCTTCAGCCAGTCTTTTATGAATCACAGGCTATGGGACCAGGAGAAACCTAAAAAGTTAGCTGGCTCCTTCTTTTCCAGGAAGGAGGGTCTCTACCACCTGAGCACTCTGGTTGTGGCTTTGTTTTCAGGAAAATGCCAACCTTGGTGTAGTCTTGTCTGGAATAATTAGAACCTCAGGCCTGTAGAGGGGCTTACCTGTTAGCTCAGCGGGTAAAGAATTCGCCTGAAATGCAGGAGACCCTGGTTTGATTCCTGGGTTGGGAAGATCCCCTGGAGAAGGGATAGGCTACCCACTCCAGTATTCTTGGGCTTTCTGGGTGGCTTAGACGGTAAAGAATCCACCTGAATGTGAGAGACCTGGGTTCAATCCCTGGGTTAGGAAGATCCCCTGGAGGAGTGCATGGCAAGCCACTCTAGTACTCTTACCTGGAGAATCCCCATAGACTGAAGAGCCTGGAGGGCTACAGTCAGTGGGGTCGCAAAGAGTCGGACATGACTGAATGACTAAGCATGACACAGAGCAGGCCTGTGGCAAGGAGAGTTCTGGATGGAGGCAGGGATATCGTCAGGGACCAGGCACACAGGATGTATGGATGACTCACTCCCCCTCCCCCAGCACTGGAAGGATGAGGAACGGCTGTAGAGGGACACTCCATCCAAAAGAGTAAACATTGGCAGGCCCTCCCTGGATCCCAGTCACACTTCCATGAGATAAGATGGGTGGGAAAAATGAATACCTGAGACCTTTCTTGATCTAGCAGATTCTTATAGATGACTGTATAATTTATGGTCTAAACTGAAACACTTTAGAGAGTGAAAGCTAATGCTATTAACAATTATGTCAGGACAATTAGCATAAAAAATGGGACATGTGGCCATTGTAATTCTTTGGGTCTATGATGGTAGGTCCTAGATTGTTCATCTGTCTATTTAGGTATCTTTTATCAAAAAAGCTTCCTAAGAAGAAATTTTTTTTGGTCCCTGCCGTGTGGCTTGTCGGAGAAGGCAATGGCAACCCACTCCAGTACTCTTGCCTGGAAAATCCCATGGGCAGAGGAGCCTGGTGGGCTGCAGTCCATGGGGTCGCTAAGAGTCAGACACGACTGAGCGACTTCACTTTCATTTTTCCCTTTCATACATTGGAGAAGGAAATGGCAACCCACTCCAGTGTTCTTGCCTGGAGAATCCCAGGGATGGAGGAGCCCGGTGGGCTGTCGTCAATGGGGTCGCACAGAGTCGGACACGACTGAAGTGACTTAGCAGCAGCAGCAGCAGCAGCAGCAGCACTGTGGCTTGTGGGATCTTAGTTCCTGACCTGGAATTGAACCTGTGCCACCTGGCAGTGGAAGCTTGGAGTCCTAACTACTGAACTGCCAGGGAATTTCCAAGAAATGTTATTTTAAGTCACTAATGTTTTAGCATTTCTCCATCTTTGGAAGGTGATGCCATTGATCTACCTTCTATACAGGGAGAAGCCCCGGTTTTGAATCTAGAGGAACTTTGTTGATGTTGTTCAGTTGCTAAGTCATGTCTGACTCTTTGCCACTCCATGGACTGCAGCACGCCAGGCTTCCCTGTCCTTCACTATCTCCTGGAGTTTGCTCAAATTCATGTCCCTTGAGTTGGTGATGCTATCTAACCCCTCTGATTCTCTGCCACCCTTTTTTCCTTTTCAGTGTATATAGGCAACTGGAGAGTCAGAAGGGGGGTCCTTGTGATGGTTGGATGGTTGTACTTGAGGCATGTTTGACATGACTTGGTTTCTTCTTTGACAGAGCAGGTATACTTCAAGCTTCCCCACCTGTGAGTTTACATCCAGGTTACAGCTACAGCATAGCAATGCTGTGGGGGACTCTTGCACTGACCACCCATGGCTGAGAACATCCATTTTTTTCTTGAGCACGTGAATGTGGAAAAAAATGAGTGCTGCAATCTGAAACTCAGGCCATTGTTTGATGGCTGAAGGAAGACTCCAAAGGAAGGAACATTTTTCCCACCTGAAATATTTGCCCTTTTCACCTTGAATTTGACTCTTTCTAGGGAAACAAAAAACAACCCTCCCCTTCAAACCAAAGGCCAAATAAACAAACAAAAATATCACTTTTTTTTTTAATTGAATAGGTCATACTCAAGGTTTGCTCTTAAAAAAAAAAGAAAGAAAGAAAGAAAAGAAAAATGGCTCCCTCACCCAAGTGTTCTTATATGTGCCTATTTAATGATTAATAACACCTTGCGGTCTATTGTTTGATGTGGCCTCTGCTGGTTTGAACAGGAGAATACTGAATCACTCCTCAGGCATTTATGAATCACAAGTGTTTACTCTGAGACAATAAATGAAAGGGGGAGATTAAAAAAAAAAAAAACACCCAAATATGCTGAGTTCTTTGAGTAAAAACTGGAGATAACGTGGGCTCTCAGTCTTTGATACCCTGTGTGGGCCCCCCCCCTTTCTCTCACAGAATAAAGATTGTGTTGAGTGGCCACGACCGGGCCTTTTGAATTTTATAGATTTTTTCCCTTTCCCCGGCTGAGAGGTCAGAGGCAACTTGCCCCACTCCATTTCCATGTTGTGTGCCTTCGTTTTCTTCCCTCCTGATTGGTCACTCTTGCCAGTAGTCTGCAAAGGAGTCTCTATGAGTTTTTAGAGGCTCCCTTTCTCCAGAGTCCCACACTAACTTCTGGTTTTAGCTGGTGCAAGGGAGTCCCTGGCAGAGGAGAAGGTAGAGATTTACCTTCATTAAAGGAAGCCTGGAGGGCTGGGGAGAATTAAGAAATTCAGACACCTGACAGGCCTTGGGTCATGGTGGGGAAAGAGGACTCAAAAGATGACATGCAGTGCTATCCTTTGAACAACAATTCCACTTTTAATAATAACTTCTATATTTATTTTCATTTCTTTCTCTGTCCAAACCTAGTGTTCAGTGAAAAATAACTGCCAGATTTGACCGTGATGAGCCTTAGAAAATTTTTGAGAGAATTTTAGGCTTACAGAAAACTTGCAGATATGCTACAGCCCTCCCTCTTACACCCCTTACCTGGCTTCCCCTCTGTTACCCACCCCACCTTGGTGACATGGTTATCTTATATAGCCATGGAACCATCATCAAAAAACAACCTTGGTACAATGCTATCAACGATAGATTTGTTTCAGATTTCACCATTTTTTCTACTCTATTTTTTTCTGTTCCAAGGTCCCATCCAGAGTCCACAGCACATTTAGCCCCACCAGGGCTGGAAAGACTGAAATAAGAGCCTTACCCGAACCCCTGCAGAGCTGGGACTTGTCGCTTTATCCCCTTCACTCTGTGACAGTGCCTGTCTGTCACGACACAAGAGTACTAGTCAGTTGCTACAGAGAGTTTCCTTCACTGGTGTCTGTCTGATGTTTTCTCACAAATACATGGAGGAGCTTCGTCACTGAGGAGAACTGCATAGGGCTGGAGAGCCCTCCCCAGGGCAGCATGTCTGGCGCTATGTGACACTGCTCTATTTCACTGCCATTGTTGACCGTAATCGTGATCACGAGGTAAAGATGGTTTCGACCAGAACTGGCCATGGTATAGTTAGGATTTTTCCTGCCTGCCAATGCAGGAGACATGAGATATGGGTTCGATCCCTGGGTCTGGAAGATCCCCTGGAGGAGGGCATGGCAGCCCATTCCAGTATTCTTGCCTGGAGAATCTCATGGACAGAGGAGCCTGGCGGGCTATAGTACAGAGGGTCACAAAGAGTTGGACGTGACTGAATAGACTGGAGCTCACAGGCTAATGGTGAATTCTTTTTATTTTAATTGGAAGATAATTGCTTTACAATGTTGTGTTGGTTTCTGCCATACAATCCAACACTGAGAATCAGTCATAACTCTATGAATATCCCCTCCCTCTTAAGCCTCTGTCCAACCCCTACACCTTGAATTTTGATTTCTCTCATTTCTTCTGTATTTATTAATGGAGCTGTTCTTAAGAAGGAGCTGCATGATGTTACAAGGTATTAGAGCAGAAATTTAAAAAAAAATCCTTACTCTTTTGGAGCATACATTTTAGATGGAGAGATAGACAAGCAAAATGAAAAAATGGATTCCATGGAATATTGGAAGGTGACAAGCACTGGAGAGAGAAATCAAGCAGGGATGGGGAGAAGGCCATGCCAGGAGGTGCAGGTTTAAGTGGCAAAGTCAGTGAAGGCCTTTGAGAGAAGACTTGGAACAGAGGAGAGAGGCAGCCTATGAATGTCCGGGAGTGGAGCTTCCTAAAGAGAGGAAACAGCACGTGTAAAGGCGCTGAGACAGGACCACATCTGGCTTATGTGTAGTAGGAAAACCAGAGGGCAGAGCGATTGCTCTAAGTGAACCAAGTGGGAAGAGGAGGGAGTGGGAGGAGACCCAGAGAGTGGCAGGGCTGGATGGGGCAGGCTCCGGGGGCTGTTCAGTGGCCTGGCTGTGGTCTGAGGGAGGCGGGAGCCACTGCAAGGATTTGGGGAAAGAGGTCACACGATCTCCTTCATGTTATTAAAGGATGGCTTTGGCTGCTCTGTGGTAGGCAAGGATGGAGGCAAGGAGATCATGGTTAGGAAGCTATGACATTCATCCAGGTAAGAGATGGAGGCAGTTTGGACCAGAATGGCAGCCAAGAGTTGATCGGAGTTCAGATGTATTTTTGAAGGTAGGGCTTCCCTGGTGGCTCAGAGGTTAAAGCGTCTGCCTCCAATGCAGGAAACCTGGGTTTGATCCCTGGGTTGGGAAGATCCCCTGGAGAAGGAAATGGCAACCCACTCCAGTATTCTTGCCTGGAGAATCCCATGGACAAAGGAGCTTGGTAGGCTACAGTCCACGGGGTCACAAAGAGCCAGACACGACTGAGTGACTTCACTTTCACTTTCACTTTGAAGGTAGAGCTAACGCTGCTGGGAAAGATCTCCTGTGTGGTGAGCAGCCTCTGGCTGCCTCCTGGTCCCCCCAGGGAATGTACTGTCCTCCCTTGGCCTTGAAGTGAGGCTTCAGGAGCAAGTTTGAGAAGCACTGGCTGGCCCCTCGTCAGAGTCTTCTTCTATCCACCTTCCTTCTGTCTGTCTGCATCACTTACTTCCCTCTACCCCATTCAATGCTTGCTCACAGGTGCCTCACTCAGTGCTCTCTGTCAATCGAGATCTCCCCATTTTCCAAAGCTCAGCTCCACCCCTGCCCCCAGCCTTGCATTCTGACCTCCTCCCCTCTTGGTCCCCAGACACTAACTAGACTCAGGGTCAGAATACAGCTCTTGGGGACAGACACCCCTCAAACACCTGTGCAGCCTCAGATCCTTGAAACAGGGGAACTGCCACCAAATGATTCATCAGCCTGTTGGGTGGCTTGTTGGTATATGGCGTATCATACAAATGAAAATACTATGTTTCCTCTTAATCATCCAAGTACCTCTTGCATTCTACTCTGTGTATATTCCTTTCTTTTAATATAAATGTAATATATGTTCCCTCTGCCCAGTCTGTTCCAGATTTCCTCTTGTTGGGCCACTTTGCACACCTGTGAGGTCCTGTTTGGGAAGTTAGGAGAGGGGAGCAGGGAACAGCAGGCATCGCTCAGGGTTTATTTGCTTCTAACGGATTTCTCTTTAATTATTTATTGATTTAACTAAAATCATATGGTTAAAAATTTCAAGCAGTACAAAGGGCCTGAAAAGTAACCTTTCTGTCTGTGGCCCTAAATCCTGCCCCAGAGGTGGTCACTCTTACCCATCCCTTACATACCGATCCAGGGATCTCTGAAGAACAACCAATGGCTGGTAGCAGCTAGGAACTACCCTCTGAAGGTAAACCAAGGCACTTGTGAGAACCAGCGCCCAGCACTCCGTTTCCCCGGGCTGATGTAGTTCCCGTGCAGAAGGGCCAGTGACCGCCATTGCCACTGCAGCCAATCTGTTATTTTTATTGTTGTGTTTGATTTAGACCACATGGGCGGGCGGGGGTGGGGGGAGGGGTGGGGGGGCGTTGCAAAGGTTCCACACTGGGGTGGAATTGGGGCATTTGGTGTTATCCTCTTTGGCTCTGTGCCATTGAGATGTCCCAGATTGGCTGTTTTCTCTCCCTCCAAGTAGTCAGCCAGAGGGAAGTGCACAGTGGAAGGCAGCCACTTGGGGAAAGGGGCAGAGGAAGTCTGCCCGATCGCAGTAATACCTAACCTGCAGGGAGATTTCAGGGGGAGTTTTGCCATCCCCCTGCTCCTCCTTGGGCCTCCCAGGCTCACCTGAAAGGCAGTACTCTCTGTCTACCTTTCCCGTGGGAATTCAGCACAGCCAGCAGAACCCCTGAACTCTGCTGGGCTGCTGCCAGCAACGTTTAAGCCTTTCCCCCAGCCGGTTACAGTGACATGATGTCGTTTTTATTGAGGCAAGATTAGATTTTTTTTTTAAAGTTTTTAGAAATGTAGTTCACATGATCTCCAGTACTTTTCCTGTCGCTGGAAGACTACAGAGCTGCCAATTTCAATTTGCTTCAGCTTTTATCACTAGAAGAAGCTTAAGAGAAAAAAGAAAGGGGGAAAAAGCCAGATGGAAATATTCCACTTGGCCCTGGCGGTTAACTTCAGGGTGGCAGGGGACACACGCATCGTCCCCTCTCTCCCGTGTAACTGGTGTGATTAGGAAACTGAAGTCAGGCCTAACAGCTGGACAGTACACCATGTCCCAAGGGTTTTCATGCCATAGCCAGAGAGGAAATGCATGACTGGAGTCATTCATGGAATCAGGAAAATATTAGAGGGGATGCTGAACTATTGGGAGATGGATAAAATAAACCCATAGAATAGTGCTCCCTCCTCTTAGTTCTAATTTGACTCATTCTCTTCTTTGGAGGCAAAGTTCCCCATTCATTCAATCATTCATTGAACATATTTATTGAGCATCTACTGTGTGCGTGGCTTGGCTGAGAATATAAGGAGATAAGGCTGTGTCATTCATCATTTTTAAAGGAAAATTTAAGATTGCCAATTTGCATGGATGATGGTGTTTTGGGTGCCAACTCAGCCTTCAAAATGGGTGATGTAATGAAAAATCTGAAAAAATGGGAGACTTAATCACATTGTTTTGACATCACAGAATGATGGCTGGAGGAGAAAAGGACATGCTGAAGAAATAAACGTCTCCCATTCAACAGGAGTCTTAGGGTAGAAACGGTATTCCTATGTCCCCACCACTGACAGCCTCTCAGATCCCTGCTGATCTGCTCCTCACGACAGCCTAGGAAGCAGAGAGAGGAAAAATTTACCACAGCTCTACCTAGCACTGGTAGATGCTCAGTGTTTGTTGAATAAATGTTGAGTAAACCCTCAATTTACATGGGTGAGGCAGGTTCAAGAGAAATCAAGAGGTTGGTCCCAAGCCCCAGTAGTAAGTGGCAAAGCCTGGACTTGAACCCAAAGGTTGTGAATGTACACATCAAGGCCCATGATTACTCCTGGAGGCACTACTCTCTGCAGATTTCTCCAAATGACCATCCTTCCCTTGACTGGTGGTAACGTGACTCTGGACCCAACTTCTTCAAAGGTTGCAGTGAGTTTTGGGGGAGTCATTTTAGTGGCTGGAGGTCATACTGACCTCAGAGGTAGACAGGGCACCTCATGAGGAGAGCCTGCATCCCTGGAAGCTTTTCTCAGGGTTGAGTTGATTGGGCTAAGAACCCTGGGTATTGGGTGTTATTCCTTGAGCATGGACTTCTACACAGTCTCAAATGGAGTTGGACATATTTGGGGGGCTTTCCTTTTAGAAATCGGTGCATCTCCCCAACTTGCATTCTCTCTGTCAGTTATGTGGATCAGAAAAAGACCATTCAGAGCAAACTTGAGGAGAAAGAACTTCCCATTTGTGTCTCATGAGTTTTGATCTTCCTCTTCCATAGAGGGGTAGGGTAAGTAAGTTCTAGGTCGCCTAGAAAGTGCCATCAGGGTCACGGGAAAGGGCGCCTAACTGGAGCTGCAGTGTTATTGGTCTGGAAGAGACCCAAAAAGTCATTGAGTCCCTTCCCTGCCTCTGGGGGAAGAGAATTACAGCACATACCCAGGGGCTGGCGCTGGATATGTCCTTGCTAGGAAGTGCAATGTGGGAACAGGCAGAGGCCAGAGGATAGGAGAGTCTATGTGAATGAAAAGGGAGATCCTGCGGTGTGAAACTCCCTCTTCTTGTTCCCTGCACCCTGAGAGCATGAGGTAGTGCAGGAAGCTTTACCTTGGAAGTGAAAGAAAGATCTGAGTTCTGGTCCTGCCATCAACTCATATTGCTGAACATGGTGTTCATTGCTGGCTTTCTGGGCCTCTGTTTCCCCACTGGTCGTCTAATGGTTTTCAGACAATGCCTGGGGAGGTGTTGCTTCCCAGGGAACTCAGAGTCAGAACCTGTAGATGACACTGAGCCAGAGGGGCTCTCCCCAGCCCTCTTGTCCATCCGCCAGAAGGATCTGGCTTTTGCCTGTTCACACATTGTGAACATGCAATTTTTCCTCATACAATTTTTGCAAAGAAAATATTCCTTTTTTTTTTTCGAGTTCAAGTTCAACTAAGATGGTCTCAAAAATCCTCTCCAGCTAGAAAACCTTATGAATCTTCCCCTGTGATTCCCAGGTTTTTGGATTTTGCCTCCTTTGACTTGTAGCACACTGTCCTTTAACCACCTGTGTGCTGGGTTTTGGAGAAGACTTTTGAGAGTCCCTTGGACTGCAAGGAGATCCAACCAGTCCATCCTAAAGGAAATCAGTCCTGAGTGTTCATTGGAAGGACTGATGTTGAAGCTGAAACTCCAATACTTTGGCCACCTGATGCGAAGAACTGACTCATTTGGAAAGACCATGATGCTGGGAAAGATTGAAGGCAGGAGGAGAAGGGGATGATAGAGGATAAGATGGTTGGACAGCATCACCAACTCAACAGACATGAGTTTGGGTAAACTCCGGGAGTTGGTGGTGGACAGGGAGGCCTGGCACACTGCCGACCATGGGGTTGCAAAGAGTCCGATAGCACTGAGTAACTGAACTGAACTGATGCTGGGTTTTCTCTGCTCAAAAGCTCATTGAGTCCCAGTTCCACAAAGGATTATGGGCATGGGGAAGCTGTTGCATAGTGCTGCGGGCAAAGTAGTTGGCCCTTAAACTGCTCATAGTTCAATGGGGTAGGCTGGAGACAGTGGAATGAAGAATTACAATAGTACCCAGTGTCTCTCTTCTAATATTCAGGATCAATTACTGGGACTTTGTCTTACTTCTCTCACCCACAGCCAGCATATGTAGATCACTTAGTAGATGCCTAGTGAATATTTGCTAAAAGGATTGATTGATGAATGGCCTGTTCCTCTCTTTGAGAGGAATCACCCATATATCTGTCGCTAAGGGTCTTCTCAGGACTGGAGCTATATGGATGCTGTGGGCTCTGTTTTCCTTCTATGAGCTGAGCTGATTACAGCTGTTGGTGGTACGGTTTAAATTGTGTCCTGTAAAAAATGTGTTGAAGTCCTAACCCCCAGTATCTCAGAATGTGACCTTATTTCGAAATAAGGATTGTTAGGGGTTTGTTGCTGATGTCATTAATGAAAGTGAGGTCATACGGGACCAGGGTGGGCCTTTAATCCGAAATGACTGGTGTCCTTCTAGGAAGAGAAGAAGACAGAGACAGAGACATGAGGAAGAAGCTGGCCGTGTGACAATGGATGCAGAGACTGCCGTGATGCCTTGACAAGCCAAGAACAGTAAGGAATGCTGACAAACACCAGAAGCTTGGAGAGGCAAGCAAAAATTCTCTTCTCTATGACAACCTAGAGGGATGGGATGGAGTGGGAGGGGGAGGGAGGTTCAAAAGGGAGGGGACACATGTCTACCTAGGGCTGATTCATGCTGATGTATGGCAGAAACGAACACAGCACTGTGAAGCAATTATCCTCTAATTAAAAGTAAATAAGTTAAAAGAAAAAAAAAGAGTTCTCCTCTGTAGGTTTTGTGGGGAGCATGGCCCTGCTGACACCCTGATGGCAGAGCTTCTAGCCTCCAAAACTCTCATGATCCATTTCTGTTGTCTCAAGCCACCTAGTTTGTGGTTCTTTGTTTTGGCAGCTCAGACACACTAACACACCACCCCACCCCTCGTGTTAGGCCTGAAAAAAACCCAGCTACAACCTGTTTTTCCTTTAACCTCTAGGAACTGGTCATAGGAAAATATGTCTGGTTTGAACTTACTTAATAATTACAGTATCTCATTAAAATATTTCATTTTAAGGATCTAGAACCTTTGTATGTTGGGTCATATGTGTGGTGTATATTGGGTAGAAACATAAACAAATCCAAAAGTAAATAACCTCCCCTCAAATAACTCCCCTGCCCTCATCTTTTCAAAAACAAATTTGCGAGGCTTGATTGCCTCTTTTGACCTGAGAGTTTGTACATTCGTTCAATCTGAGACTGAGTCTCACTTTCCCTCCCATCTGCGAGCAGGGCATGACTGTCTGGGTTAAATATGATGAGAACAATGATTCATCTTTCTTCAGAAATGATGCCACTTGCTTCTGAGTATCTTTCTTGCCTTTTGTTTCATTCACCCAACCTCCTGGTTTCCAGCTCTGGCCTCTCCTCGGGTGGCCTCGATCAAGAAGGCACAGCTCCTCCCCCTCCATCCCCAGGGAGATTCAGGAATTTGTGGGACCCACCTCATTTCTGGTTATTGAATAACTGATAGGGCACTGAATGTCAGGACTGAGAAAACAGAACGGCCTACCTGTTGGACCAAATGACCTCATCGCGCCGGCTGTTCTCATGGTGTCAGCTTGCACTGTCTCAGTGACTCTTTCACCACAAGCCGCACTTACATCAGACTAATCATGGTCCCTGTGCTTCCAACACAGGTGAAGGACAGCCATTTAAGGTTCTGATTAAGCCTGGGGCAGTCTTGCCAAGGGAGGGGGATGTTTTTTTTCATTGAAGTATAGTTGATTTATAATGTGGTGATTTCAGGTGTACAGCAAAGTGATTCATACACACACACACACACACACACACACACATACACACACACATACATATATATGTTCTTTTTCAGATTCGTTTCCATTATAGGTTATTATGCTGCTACTGCTGCTAAGTCACTTCAGTCGTGTCCGACTCTGTGTGACCCCATAGACGGCGGCCCACCAGGCTCCCCCGTCCCTGCGATTCTTCAGGCAAGAACACTGGAGTGGGTTGCCATTTCCTTCTCCAATGCATGAAAGTGAAAAGTGAAAGTGAAGTTGCTCAGTCGTGTCCGACTACTAGCGACCCCATGGACTGCCGCCTACCAGGCTCCTCCGTCCATGGGATTTTCCAGGCAAGAGTACTGGAGTGGGGTGCCATTGCCTTCTCCGACAGGTTATTATAAGATACTGAATATAGTTCCCTGTGCTATACAGTAGGGCCTTGTTGTTTATTTTGTATATAGTAATGTGCATCTGTTAATCCCAAACTCCTAATTTATCCCCCTTCTCTTTTTTTCCAGCCTTAAGAAAGGAAGATGTGAATGGGGAAGGAAGAGGGGCTTATTGTGCTTTAATTCAGAATTCACTGTTAACCCCTCCACCAGTATTTCCAGCCCAAGGCTTCCCTCAGCAATAGAACTGGAGAAAAGCAGCCTCTCATCCTCCCACAGATCTGACCTGGCTGACATGGCTTTCCTGCAGGGAAGGGAAGCTTCTGGCACCATTTCTCTAGCATGGGTACCACAGCAGCAACGTGGTGGATGTCTTTGATTCACAGATCTTTGATGTGGAAACGACATTCTCTCTGGGCTTTAGCAGATGACCAGAGGGCTTCTTTCAGGTTGTATTTGTGGAACTGCTTTTCTCCTCTGGTGCTGGCTTCCCAGTCAGTGCCTCTGAGAGACACTGCCAAGGCAAGGAGAACAGAAAATGACCTTTTATTATTTTTAATTTAAAATGAACTTGTAAATAGATGTGACATTAGTTATTTTTTTAAATGTTCTCCTATTGTTCTTTATCTTTAAATTTTAAAATTATTTTTAGATTGACATATAATTGATGTACCGTATTATATAAATTATAGGTATACAATACAATGATTCACAATTTTTAAAGGTTATACTCTATTTAGAATTATTGTAACACACTGGCTATATTCCCCGTGTTGTACAGTCTATCCTTATAGCGTGATTTATACCTAATAGTTTGCACCTCTTACTCTTCTACCCCATTGCCCCTCCCCACTTCCCTCTCCCAGCTAGTAACCACTAGTTTGTTCTCTATGTCTGTGAGTGGAAAATGGTCTCAAATAGCAAGTCATGGTTTCCTCAAGTTAAACTTGAAAAACTAGGGGAAAACTGAAAGGGAGGAAATTATTCTGTGGTGATGTTAATGAATATTTATTCATTCATTCATTCAACACACATTTCCTGCATACTTGCTCCAGACCATGTAATATGTGATGTGCTGGGGAAGTACTATTAAAGACAGTGTCACAGCTCAGTGATACTAGTGTGACTTGTGCCTGAGGAGAAGACGTCTGCCGAGGGGGCTGAGGGTCACAGGGGAGGAAGAGAGCTCAAGGAGTGGCGGGGAGAAGGGGAGGAGAGTTTTATCCTGGAATTAAAAGAATGACTTTCAAAGCAGAGGCCTTAGTTTCCCTGGTGGCTCAGATGGTAAAGAATGCATTTGTCAGTGCAGGAACCCAGGGTTCAATCCCTGGGAAGATCCCCTGGAGAAGGAAATGGTAGCCCACTTCAGTATTCTTGCCTGGAGAATTTCATGGACAGAGGAGCCTGGTGGGCTACAGTCCTTGGGGTTGCAAAGAGTTGGACAGGACTGAGTGACTAACACTTTCACTTTAGACGCTAGACCTCAGAATTACCTGCGGGTGTTAAAAATGCAGATTCTGGGCTCCCATTTTCAGCCTGACAATCCAGAGTTTCAGGAAAGTCCTGAGTTTCTGCATGTGGATTCTTATATACTGAGTCGGAGAGGTCTATTTTAGGATTCTGTGTCAAAAAGGATGTTTCTAATGAGAGCTGGGGGTTTTCCCTGGTGGCTCAGCAGTAAAGAATCAGCCTCAAATGCAGGAGACCTGGTTTTGACCCCTGGTCGGAAAGATTCCCTGGAGAAGGAAATGGCAACCCACTCCAGTATTCTTGCCTGAGAAATCCCATGGACAGAGGAGCCTGGCGGGTTACGGTCCATGGCGTCGCAAAGAGTCAGACCCGACTGAGTGACTGAACAACAACAATGAGAGCTGGAGCCAGTGGATAGACAAGCATGTAAGGAAGTCTGGCCTGGCCCAGAGCTCCATGTACAAATAATTCATTTATAATCGAGACCAGAGCTTATGCAGAGCTGAGCAAGAGAGTGCCTAGGACATCTTTCTGCAAGACGCAAGGAGAAAGCCCTTTGTCCCCTAACTGATTTTGTCTCAATACTTTAGAAAATCTCCTTTCTTTCACTGTTTCCTCCCGTCATTTCTTTCTTTCTCTCTTTTTTTTTTCCTCCCGTCATTTCTAAGGAAATTGTGTTAGGAAGTTTGAAGACATAAGTACAATTCCAAGGACATGGTGAGGGGGTGGTAAGGTGTGGTGGAGGGATGAATTATTTCTGTTGCCTGTTGCTCGATAACCTGCTTGGGGAAAACCCACATTTTCCTGAGGCTCCTTTGGTCAAAGGCCTGCTATGGCTCTTGCTTAAGTTGTCAGGTCATATTCAGTTGAGGAGAAAGAGGCCCACCAGCTATGCATAGTTCTTACCTCTTAATAACAACTAGGGGAAAGAAAGGGCAGAGAATAGCAGGCTGCACAGCACGGCCTGTGATCTGCCGATGTGTTCAGTGAGTAACCACAGTTGGAGAAAGTCAAAACCAAAAACTGGAGTCCCCTGCCATCCATTCATTCCTTCAACAGAAATCTTCTGAGTTGGTGGTGTTGGGTGATTGCTGGAGTTTGGGAAGAATACGACAGACACAGCCCCTGCCCTCATGGTGTATGCAACCTAGAAGGGAAGAGAAACTAGTGAAGGATGCATCGCAGTGAAGTGTGGCGAGAGTTGTGCCATTTCTTCCGTGGTTCCTTCGAGCCCTGAGTGGCCACGCCTGGCCCAGGGCTGGATGGCTCATTGACATCATTGATCTGAGATGTCCTGTCTTGCGTTGGTTTGTTCCTGCGATCTCAAGCATTTTCTGACCCCTAATCGTGTGTCGTGTTGAATAAGTTATGTCCCAGACTCTATGCTAATAGCCTCAGAGGAAGATTTAATTAAAAATGAATAAAATGTAAAACCTTGTCCCAAGAAGCTCAGAGTCAAATGAGGGGATCAGATGAGTGAACCAATTGCTTTGAGACTGGGGTCGTGATTCCCGTGAACAGCTGTGGCCTATGCCTTGTCACAGGGCGCTGTGGGGTTAAGGTGGGGGTTGGTGAGGGCAGAGTGATTGGCAGGGTCCACTGAGTTGGACCGGAAGCACATGTAAGAGTTTAGTCTTCTTTCAATACTTCCCACAGAGGTTCACAGATTTCTATTTCATCATGCAGTTACTCGGTAATGATCGATTGAGTACATATGATCAATCGATGATCTTTGATTAAGTACCTATGATTAATCGATGATTAAGATGATCTTAGAGAACCAGCAAGGCAAATCATTAACCAATCAAACCAACACCTCATTGGTCTCCTGGCAGGTGACAAGTTACAGTAAAGCCCTGGGGACTAAATAAAAAAAGTAGAAGTCTCTGTCTCTTGCTCAAGGAGTCCACCGCTGAACTGAGACAGCCACACATGCTCAGTCACCGCCAACACTCCTAGTTTAGAAAAAGACAGGTCCTGCCCACTGACAACAGCGAGTTTCCTTCTGAGTGTGACATGCCCTGTCACCCGGGTGAGGCAGTAAGTACAGCTCTCAATTTTTGTAACCAAATGCCAGCTCTGTTGTCTGCCAGACTGGTATCAAAAAGTAGTAGGATCTGCGGACAGCTAACTATACACATTGATAATAAAGTTCATTTTATTTCTAGCTATAATATAATATATACTCTTTTTAAAAATAGAAAAATACTGAAAAGGTGAAAGAAAAGTCATTCTTCTTATTCGATATTTTTCTTCCTTTCCTTTTACGATTTTACACGATTGTGCTCATGATCATTGTAATACACCATTTTATAATTCACTTTTGCTATTTACCATGAACTTCACTTTGAATGACTGTGTAATCTTTCATCATTGATGTTACCATGATTTACTTAATACATTTAAGCATATAACTTTAAAAATTTTTTATTTTTCTTAAAGACAAATTCCCACAAGTAGAATTGCTCAAAAGAAGAGCCTTATTGAGCATTATTAATATCTCAATACATATTGCCAAATTGTTTTCCAAAGGGTCATATCATATTGATTTTTTTGCTTGTTTTTCATTTACTTAATTTTTTAACTTAATTTGAAATTCAGTATTTATTTTATATGGAGCATAGTTGATCTACAATATTGTGTTAGTTTCAGGCATACAGAGTCATATCAGCTTTTATTTCTGCAGTATATGAGAGTGCATGAGTTTAAGTCGTCTGCTGTTCATCTCTTACCAAAAACCTGATTGAAATAACGAATTAAACTCCATCCTTGTATGTGATTGGGTCAACACAAAGAAATAAGTTTGAATTGCATTGAATTATAAATCAATTTTACATTGGACTATAAATCAATACACTCCCTTGACTTTTATTATGGGCTATTACAAAACAACAAAAAAGACACTTTGGCATCGTCTGCTAAACCGTCATTGACAACTCTTCTGTTGTGTTACTCAATGTCCCTTATATCAGGACACATCCCTCTTTAAATTCAGCTCTATTTCCTTTTTTTTTTTAATCAGGAAATGATAGTTACTGTACTATAGTAATGATAGTTACAAAGCTCATAGTCCACATTTGAGTTTGATGGCAGTACGGGCTCTAAAACCATCTCTGCTCCTCTCTCGAAATGACTGAGAGCAGGTCCGAGGACCATTGGCCAAATGTGCATCAGTATCACTGACGGCAAAGCAAGCTTCCAAGCCTGCAGCTTGTCTTTTACCCTCTGTATCAGGGAATGGGATGGGCCTTCCTGCTCCCTCCCTCGGCCTGACTTTGGGACCTCGGTGTCCTGTCAAGTAGAAGCTGAGTCTGCTTATTCCAGCCACTGCAAGGAAAAGATGACAGCCTGTTTCTAGAGGATTGGGGAAACAGAAGCAGCTGAAGAACGGCAGCCATCCTGCTGGGTGGTGGAGGGGGAGAGGGGTGGACAGTGAGGAGTGATCCCCTATGCAGATAGCTCATCACAGAAATGGGGGGACACAGACAGCAGGAGCTTGTCCTGCTCTGATGAGACCATGGAGCACAGTGGCCTCGACCCAGTGACCCTCACCCGGTAAACGTGACCCTCACCCACCTCAGTAGTTACTCCTCCTCTCCAGCAGGAGGGAGATGGGAGAGTCCCAATCTTCTTTTGTGGGCTGAGGAATACACATCTCTCCTCTACCGAACAGCAAGGAAGGGAAAATGAGGATTATCCCCAAGGGGACGTAAATGCGGTAACCAGTTTAACCTAGGTGTCTAACATAATTGTCCTTTTCTTCCATCAGTTTTGTTTCTGATTTTTTCCTCCGTTTATATCTTGAGCTTTGCTTTGTCTTTATTTTTTAACTGTAACTTGATTTTTTTGTATCACACTATAAGTGAAGTGAAGTCGCTCAGTCATGTCTAACTCTTTCCAACCCGTGGGGTTGGACACGACTTATTGACTGAGCAACAATAATATCAGTTCAGTTCAGTTCAGTCACTCAGTCGTGTCCAACTCTGCGACCCCATGGACTACAGCACACCAGGCTTCCCTGTCCATCACCAACTCCCGGAGTTTACCCAAACTCACGTCCACTGAGTCGGTGATGCCATCCAACCATCTCATCCTCTGTCATACCCTTCTCCTCCTGCCCTCAATCTTTCCCAGCATCACAGTCTTTTCAAATGAGTCAGTTCTTTGCATCAGGTGGCCAGCGTATTGGAGTTTCAGCTTTGTCATCAGTCCTTCCAATGAATATTCAGGACTGATTTTCTTTAGGATCAATAGGATCAATATTTTCCTTTAGGAACAATAATATACAAGTACATAACTGGAGGCTTGGAATTCTAAGGCTAATACGTACAAGACACAGTGAACAACATAATACATTCTGTGGGTGAGGCCTAAAAAACTAGAGTCAGTGAGAAGTTGAGTTATCAGGTATGACTTTCCTATGAGTAGCAGAGCTTGAGCTGAGTTTGACCAGGTGTGAGAGTTCTGAGATCAAAAGCAGTGCTGGAGGTGAGAGTAATCGTAACTATATATGAATAATTGTCATTCCCCTAGCCCCTTATGTTTGTAAAGTACTATAAGCCTCATTATACTACCTAATCCTCACGCCAACCTTACGGAGTGGATTTTATGATCATCTCCATTTTACCCATGGGGAACTGGGCTTAGAGAGGTCAGATGGTGGATCCGGGGTTCATACCGGGGTCTTCGGGCTCCAATTTCATCTTCATATCTTCATCTCCCATACCCTTCCCTACACTGTCTGAGCTGCGTGCGGAGAACAACCTGACTGACGAGGTAGAAGTGCTCTAAAACGCAGTGGGAAACTATGATGCTGAGGCCAGGCCAGATCAAGAAGGCCTCCCCCCTCCATGAGCGCCAGGCAGAACAGGTTTCCTGCAGAGCAAATAGGGAGCCAGAGAAGGCTTTTGAACACAATTCAAGGAGTGAGACCAGTCAGCCTGAGGGCTAGCATGCACAGAACACTGGAAAGAGGGAGTGTGGGAACAGGGGTGCTGGTGAGGGGGCTTCAGGAAGAACCCCGAGTCTCCGGATGATATTGGCTTCTTTCCTGGAAGTCAGCCCTGTGCCATGGAAACGGAAATGTTCCATCATTCACTCTCTTCATGAGTGAGTCCATAGCTCTAAGCTTTGGTCCATGTTGTTGTCAGCTTTTCTGCTTCTTCTCACCTCAGGGTCCTCTCTCTGTAAGAACGGTTGTGATGGGAACAATGCACGGACAGTCACTGCGAGTTGGAGCAACTTCTCTCACATTTAATGAATATTTACTGAGAACCCGCTCTGCGCTTGGCACTGTGCAACATTCCTCTACTGGAGAGACAGAAAGAATGTGTGGCGGGGCAGCTGGCTCAGGTGCTCTGGGCTGAGGCAGGGAGGAAGCGGGGAGAGAGGGCTGGGGGAGGGGAGGGGGGAGGCGCTTAGACAGGGACCCAGAAGATGCAGGAGAGGGTGGCCCGGGCTGGCTCCTTTCCTTGCCAGGAGATCAATGCTTAGGCATGGGTCCACCCGCAACAGGGACTGTCCTGCTTGGAGGATAGCCCTGTCGTGTGATCAAAGGGTGTCTTGGCAGTGCCAGCACCCCAGCCCCGGGGAACCACTCCTTTCTGCTCTTTGGTGACCACGATGGGCCCTCTGGCACCGTCTGCTCCCTAAGGAGCTGTTGGGAGCCGCTCCCCTCCCCTCCTCCACCCGACTGCGGCCTGCTGGGGCCTCAGCGGGGAGCCCCACCCTCAGGGGAAGTCTGTGCTGTGAGGTGCGACAGGACACCTGAGGCCAGCCCCCACTGACTCACTGTGTGCCCCGGGGCAAGCTATTTCTTCTCTTTGGTTCCTTCCGCTTTCAGAATTGGAGCAGCTTCTCTTAGCTCTGAATCTGTGAGGGTGATTATCACCGAATTGCACCGTGTGCATACGTGTGTGTGTGTGTGTGTGTGTGTGTGTGACTGGTTGTTTAATAGGGTGCTAAGACAGCAGGGGGCTGTCGTTCCCGCCCCCCAGCCCCACACGTGTGGCTCTCATTACTGTCAGGAGGCCTTAAGTCGGCCCCACGGAGATGAGAACAGACCCCTTAATTAGGCATAGTTCCCAGAGCCAGAGAGGGACCAGCCTGGGCCTGGCTGCCCTGGCGTCGCGGGGAGCCTGCCTGCAGGGCTGGCATGGGGGAGGGGAGGCTGCGGCCAGGGCATCTGAAGGACTCAGCAGTTTACACTTCGCTGACCCGATGGCTGAATGGGGCCCTGTCCACCCCCACGGGGGTCTGGAATCTTCAATTATGGCAATTACATCAACGGGGTCGGAAGGCAGCACTTTCCACTGAAGAGGTTCAGGGCTTAAAAGAGAAATCCTAAAGCCACTGGTTTTCTTTCTTTCTTTCTTTTAAAGGGATTGGGTTGATGGAAGAAAGCCCCCATCTGCAGTCTAATTGGGCTGTGGGTAGGAAACAAAGGCGCGGCACATATTGGGGGGTAAAATCTGGCCGGCACGCGCTCCCCCGCCTCTGGACCTCTGGCTCTTCTCTCAGACCACTTTGTGTCCTGCTGCACGTACATCTCGCCCGGCACCTTCCCAAGCTTGAATGTGATGCCTTCATCTCTGAACTCTCCCAGCACACAGTGCAGAGGGTGGCAGTTGAGGCAGCACTGAACTGGCGGTAGAAGAGCTGGGTAAGACCTGGGAGGAGGCACTTAGTCTCTCTGATCCTCAGTTTCCACAGCTGTTAAATGGGCACAATGCTGTCTCTCCTTCCTCAGGTTTGAAGAAGACTCTACTTCCTGCTACATACTCCAGTGAATCAGGCATTTTCTGTCTCTCAGCCGACTTGCTAGGTTGGTAGCACCCCACTGTGACTCTTGTGCCAGCAGCCTGGGTGCACCTGGATGCTTGTTAGAAATGCAGAGTCTCAGGCCCCACCCAAAACATGCTAAATCAGAACCTGCATCTCCCCAAGCTCCCTAAGCTCACCAAGTTCCTGTGCACATTCAAGTTTGAGATGCACTGCTCTAAACTGAAACTTACACACAATAAACATGAGTTAAATGAGTAAGTGAGAGGGAGCCTGTGGCCTTGTTCTCATCTGTAAAATGGGAATAATCATCTTTGTTCTTCCCATATGAGGGACGCTGGGAGGACCAGATAAAATGAAAAGTGAAAGTGGAAGCCGCTCAGTCGTGTCTGACTCTTTGCTACCCCATGGACTATACAGTCTGTGGAATTCTCTAGGCCAGAATACTGGAGCGGGTAGCCTTTCCCTTCTCCAGGGGATCTTCCCAACCCAGGGGTCAAATCCAGGTCTCCCACGTTACAGGCGGATTCTTTACCAGCTGAGCCACACGGGAAGTCCAAGAATACTGGAGCGGGTAGACTATTCCTTCTCCAGTGGATTGTCCTGACCCAGGAATCGAACCAGAGTCTCCTGAATTGCAGGAGGATTCTTTACCAACTGAGCTATCAGGGAAGCCCCAGATAAAGTAGTCATGTGTAATTGTAAAGTCGTGTTACCCAGTCACTCACAAATTCATTCAATAAACATTTGCTGAGCAGCTTTAAAGTGTGTTTGGGATTTAGAATAAACTGTGGAAAATTCTGAAAGAGATGGGAATACCAGACCACCTGACCTCCCTCTTGAGAAACCTGTATGCAGGTCAGGAAGCAACAGTTAGAACTGGACATGGAACAACAGACTGGTTCCAAATAGGAAAAGGAGTCCGTCAAGGCTGTATATCATCACCCTGCTTATTTAACTTCTATGCAGAGTACATCATGAGAAACGCTGGGCTGGAGGAAGCCCAAGCTGGAATCAAGATTGCCGGGAGAAATCTCAATAACCTCAGATATGCAGATGACACCACCCTTATGGCAGAAAGTGAAGAGGAACTAAAAAGCCTCTTGATGAAAGTGAAAGGAGAGTGAAAAAGTTGACTTAAAGCTCAACATTCAGAAAACTAAGATCACGGCATCTGGTCCCATCACTTCATGGGAAATAGATGGGGAAACAGTGGAAACAGTGTCAGACTTTATTGTTTTGGGTTCCAAAATCACTGCAGATGCTGATTGCAGCCATGAGATTAAAAGGTGCTTACTCCTTGGAAGGAAAGTTATGACCAACCTAGATAGCATATTAAAAAGCAGAGACATTACTTTGCTAACTAAGGTCCCTCTAGTCAAGGCTATGGTTTTTCCAGTGGTCATGTATGGATGTGAGAGTTAGACTGTGAAGAAAGCTGAGTGCCAAAGAATTGATGCTTTTGAAGTGTGGTGTTGGAGAAGACTCTTAAGAGTCCCTTGGACTGCAAGGAGATCCAAGCAGTCCATTCTAAAGGAGATCAGTCCTGGGTGTTCTTTGGAAGGACTGATGCTAAAGCTGAAACTCCAATACTTTGGCCACCTCATGTGAAGAGTTGACTCATTGGAAAAGACCCTGATGCTGGGAGGGATCAGGGGCAGGAGGAGAAGGGGACGACAAAGGATGAGATGCCTGGATGGCATCACCAACTCGATGCATATGAGTTTGGGTAAACTCCGGTAGTTGGTGATGGACAGGGAGGCCTGGCGTGCTGCAAATCATGGGGTCGCAAAGAGTCGGACATGACTGAGCGACTTAATTGAACTGAACAGAACTGGGATTTAGAAAATGTGTTTTCTGCTTAGGAATAATTTGAAGTATTCTAAAAGCCTGATTTTTAAAAGAGATAAGTACAATAAAGTGTGGTAAATGTTGCCAAGTAGCTATCCTCAAAATAGAGGATGACGAGGAGGGTACAATCAATTCTCATTGAAGATCAGGGCTGGGCAGTCAGCAGAGCCTTCACCAAGGTGGTGGCCTTGAGTTTATGTCACGTGGTGTGAACCAGATGGAAGAGGGAGAGAGGGCACTTCTAAGCAGAAGCTTGAGTTTCAAAAGAAGCGGAGGTCAGGGTGGCTGTCAGTGTAACAAGAGCGACCAGAGTGACAGAGTATTTGCAGATGGCCTTATGACTTGATTGGTAAGTGTGGACAGGAGAGGTCTTGCGGCCTGTTTCATTTCTTTGGTGGCCCATCACCTGGTTTATTTCAGTTTCCAGTTCTAGGTGAGGCCGTCAGCCTGAGTTATTGTCCTGTCTATGCTGTCAATTACCTAAGAGGAAGTCAGTGGTTTTCTGTGTTGTTTTTTCTTTAATTTTTGTTTTTCTTTTTACTCCTCATCTGCTGTAATGATCAAGGTGTATTGCTAGCAGCAAGGTCCTACTTCCTAAGATTTTAATGTAACACTGAGTACTGGGGTTTAGTAAAGGAAAGAAGGTAGGTTTCTAGATTTGCCATTTATTTTCGTGACAGCTGGATAGGCAAATTGGCTCCTATGGTAATTGGGAATGGAGACGTTAGCATGTTTAGGAAATGGCCAAAGCCCTCCTGCAGCACCCCTGACCTCTGTCACTGCCCTACTCCCCTGCTGCCACCCTGCTGTGTCCACAGCAGTGGAGGACACAGACTCAGGGCCATGTGGCTTGCAGCCAGTGGGCAGACAACAGAGGCTCAACCACCACCAAGGCCCAGGGAGCAGAAACCCTGAGACACATGGAAGGACCCGGAGTGGGTATCAGGGACAGCGGGTGGCATGTGCAGAAGCAGGCATGAGGTAGAGTCTGAGTTCTCCTGCAGGTCAGGAGACGTGCACGTGAGGGTCGCGCTCTCACTAGCTTGCATAGCCCATCAGTGTACACGCCCTGGGCCTGACTGCCACTCCCTCAATGGAGAGGGTTGGGAAGAGAAGGGCCCCTGGACTGGGCTCCTGGGCATGGGAGGAGCCTGCTGCACTCTCGGGCTCCATTTGCTGATCTCTGAAGCTAGAGGCAAAAGGACTTTGTCTCACTCGTATGGGACAGCGCCCTTAGGTCCTGAGTTACTCTTTAACCAGAGTTGCAAATAAGGGTTATCTGTCTCTGGCAAGGACATTGGGGCAAGTGGCTTTCTGTACCACTGCCCTCGGTGTTAGTGTTCATCCTCATTGGCAAAGGAGTGAGATAGGATCTTCCCTTTTCACTGGTCCCTTAAAGTTTTCTGTTGATGGAGGTGACCGACTTTTTAAAAATATGACTCAAGGGGGTGTGGGTCTTCATGATACACTTGGGGAAAGTAGCAGCCAGGGAGGGCTGGATTCAAACTGGGCTCCTCCGCTGATGAACTGTGCTGCTTAGGAAGGCACCTCATGTCACACCTCAGTTTCCCCGCCAGTACCAGTGACCAGCCCTCCTCGCTGGGTCATGTGGACTGAAGTACGCAGCACAGTGACAGCTGCAATGCTGGCTGGTTTGGTCGGAATCTGAGTGTGACTTTCAGTCCCCAGTGGTCTAGAGATGCATCTGTGGTCAGAAGGCTTTCGGTTTAAGACCATTTCGGTGTCAGAGCTGGGGCCAGCCAAGGAACTCATGTCAACCCTTCATCAGCCGGAAGAGGAAACTGCAGCCAGGATCACCCCACCCTGCAGGACCCCTGTGGCTGCCACACCTACCCTCAGACCCACACAAACACCACGGCAGAGGGAGCCCCAGTGTCCTCAGGCTTCCTGGTCCTATTCTCGGCACACACTCTCCCTCCACCTGAGTTGGCACTTGCTTTCCCAGCTTCAGTTGTCTTGCCTTTTGGACTCGATCCTTGCCAGTTGCTTGCCATGACCTGGAATTTACTCCAGAGGCTCTGATCTCACACCCAGCACATCAGTTCTGTCTCTGGCGCACATGCCGCTTTTTCCATTGGGGCCGGGAGTGTAGTGTGCTTCAGGAGGATGGTCTCCTCTTTTCTGGGTGCTGTGCTGGTTTCTGTGTTTGCATTTCTCTCTCCCTCTCTTTGGTTTTTTGTTGTTTTTTTTTTTTTTAGCTGTGGGGTGCAGTCTTTAAGGATTTCTTTTGGTGAACAGGCCATATCCCTGCTTCATCAAGCATTAAGAATCTGTAGGAGGAAAAGGTATGCTCTTAAAGTGACATGAGGAAAGCAAGAGGGCTCTCTGCTCCTCCTTCAGAGGGCAGAGGGAAAATCCTGAGCAAGCCCCTGACATTGATGACTGAATCCACCTCTTCTAGACGTCATGAGGTGTCCTGAAACATTCATCTCCCTACTCTGAGCCTTTGTTTTTTTTCTCTGAAGTGGGGGTAATAATGATTCCATTCTTAGCAACTTCATCAGATTCCTTTCTGGATCAGATGTGGAAATACTTGGTAAGCTTGGTAAGCCCCATGCCCTTGACAGTGGGTTGCCCTGTTAGTTCTCAGCCTCATTCTGGGCTGAGGTCTGTGGCCCTCCATTAGGTCAGCTCTCTGTAGAACCCCAACCCCATTTCCAGACTGGCAGAACAGCAACCATGAGTTCCATCTTCTCCCTCTCCTCAGGTTCTTCTCCCAGAGTGTGCCTTGTGCTGATAAGGAAGCTCAAGGGATTCTCAAGGGTTACTTTGCTGGGAGTCTCCAGATGGGAGCTCACATAGCAAAGATGCCTAAACTGAGGACTCCGATTCCCATCACCCTCAGAGATAGTAGTGTTATTGTCCAGGGACACATGTGGGGCTTCATGGGTGATCCTGTATTCCTGGTAGGCAGGAAAAATGCATCATAAAGGGCAGCCTTTGCTGATTGGATAGTAACCCAGCCACCAGTGGCATCTGCCCAGAGCAATTACATTCATCGTAAACAAGTCAGGAGAACTGCTCACAAACCTCTCTCAGAGGAGCAACATCAGTCTGGAAATATTTGCTAGCACATCCATTTGGTCATTTGTTCAGATATTTGTGTATTTCTTCAACTCTGCTGTCTTTATCAAGCACTTACTATATGCTGAGTCCTACATACCCTGTGTCTTGTATTAGTCAAGGTAAGTTTATATAATGCTGTGATAACAAACAATCCCAAAATCTCAGTGGTTGGAAGCAACACAGGTTTGTTTCTTACTGATGTTACATTCTCAGTACAACTTTTTGGGGAAGGAGCTGCTCAAGTTGCCAACCTGATGGGTACTCTACCTTCCTCTGACACCACAATTTCAGCTTGAGTCCTTAGGCTTCACTGCAGCAGGGGGAGGAGATGTGAACTGTGTGTGACTCTGTCTGAAAGTGACACCTACCGCTTCTGCCCATGCTTCACTGGGCAGAGGCCACCATATTGCCACACCTAACCCATAGGGAGAGAAGTGTCATCCTTCCCTGGGTCTTAAAGAGAGGAAATATGGAAATTAAATGAAGGAAGACGGCAGAATATAAGGATGTGCACTTATCTTTTCCAGCGAGAACTCAAAACTGCAACCCGCTCTTCATCTCTACCCCACTGCTAACTCCTTCCACAACTGCGGACATCGTTATTATTCTGATTATTCATATGATGAAACTGAGGGTAAAAAGGGTTAAGGACCTCCTCCTCCCGCAAGTAAGAAGGAGATGTGGAATTTGAACTTGGGACAGTCTGGCTGCAAAGCCTTTGCCAGTTCCTTTCCATCTCTCAGTCACATGCATGAAACCGCTCCGTGACTAGGTGGAAAACGTCAGCCGACTGGCCGAAGAAGGACAAGTCTGTAATTTTAGAAGAGGGAGCGGTCCCTTCCAGCTGGGGAAATCCAGCAAGCCTTTACTAAAGAGGTGGCTTCTGCCTCCAGGTTTGAAGGAACGGGCCGAATTTCGACCTTCAGAAATGCTCATTCTTTCAATCGGTTATTCATTCTGTGTGTTATACTCACATCTGGCGAATCTTTATAAAATTCATTCAGTTCACACTCTTAGCTTAGTCCACTCTCTTCCTTCACAAGAGGAGTTCCAGAGTGGTGGGGGGTGGAAGGGAAGTAGTTCTGAACTGGCTTTGAGGAACTTCCCTGGAATAAGCCTTGGGGAAAGATCTGATACAGCAGGTCAATTAAGAACTGAATTTTATTGCAGATTTATTGCAGCTTTCCTTCCTTCTTCCCTCCCTACCCCCACTTCCTTCTTCCTCCTACCCTCCCTCTCCTTTAGTCCTTAGGGCCTGCTCTCTGCCTGGGCAGGGCTCAGGGCTGGGGCGGGGGTGGGGGGGCTAGGGGGAGCTAACTCTGACAAAGTTTTTGGCCCCCTGGGAGTCTCTGTGTTTAATGATGGGAGGGATAAGTTTGCATGGCTCCAGGGTCCCAGTGTTTGCCTAGAAACTCAAGAAGAAGTCCTGGTGTGGGGCCCGGTGACCCCACTGAGGGGTGTGGGTAACTGGAGTAAAAGAAAATAAGCCAGTGGAACAGAGCAGGGGGAGAAGCTGCAGGGCAGCGGAGGAGGAAGTCCCAGGCCGCTGCTGAGAGGCCCTGAGTGAGTCAGGGCCGAGCCCTGCTCCCTGACTGGGGAGGGCAGCTGGGCCCTCAGGCTCACCCAGAGGCCACTGCTGCACCTGGCCTTGCCTGCAGCTGTGCTCCGGCCTGCGGCCCGCGGCAGCAGCCCGCCTTTGTCAGCACAGCCAGAGGAGAGCTCCGCTGCTTCACTGGGCTCCTCCTGCCTACCATGGCCCGCTCGGGGAAAGCCAGTTTCAAGGACAGAACTCTGCCTACCTACATCAGGGATGGCTGGCACAACCACAGAGGAGAGACACTGGGGGACCTCTTTGCACACACACAGAGGCCTGGCTGTACCGGGTTGCCTTCCAAGATTCACAGGCTGCCAGCAAAGTCCTTGAGTTTTCTCCTTGAGAAACTAAAGTTCATTCTTGGGTGCCCTGTAACTGCGTCCTCTTTCTACCTCCAGGTCTCTTTCCCCACCATCAGAAAGACCTCAGGCCTGGAAGAGTCTCAGAGCGTAGCCTGGCCAGTGGTTGCTAAACTGCTGATCTTCACCTGGGAAACTTCTGAAGACACACATTGCCAGGCTCTGCGCCTGGATGCCCTGACTCAGTAGGTCTGGGCCCGGTCCCCGTCCAGCTGCTATTCTGTGTGCCCCACGCTCAGGGCCCAGAGAGCACTTCCCCTGCCTGTGCTTGGCAGCCGGTCTTTCCTTGTGACTTTATCGCTCTCATTAAGGGAATGGCTCTCCAAACCCGCTGAGAGGACCAACACTATTGTGTTCCCGATTGCCTGAATGCCGCCCGGCCAGGAGAGGGTTTCTGCCCTGGCTCAGTTCCCTGTCATCAGGAGAAGGAGCCCTTGCCTGCGGTGGTTGCCTTGGGAAGCGTCCCCTGGGCAGTGTGGAGAGCTGGGCAGCCAGACGACCCTCACCAGGGTCCAGGTCTGCCAGGCCGAGGGGAGGGGCTGTGGAGAAGCACAGCTGAACTCCCACCCACTCCCCTCCCACTCCTTATCAACACACCCCTCAGGCCACTGAAGGTGGGCTGTCCTCTGGAGCAATCTCGACCCTGGGCATGACACTAGGGAAGCCCTTGAATTTTCATTTCTAAATCCCAAAAAGTGCTTGGCCAAAGGATAACAGTGATTTTGTTCCATGGGCCCAAGATGTACTCACGTGGGCTCTTGTGTGCATCTTGTAACCGTTCTGGGAGGAGACGAGACAGGATTACTTCCCCCTCCCCCGCCCTCCCCACTCCCCGAGCAGAGCAAGCCAAGCTCAGGAAGGGTGTATAGCCATTAAGGCCTACGATGTATGCAAGGTGCCCTTAAATTGTTCAGAAAGAAATTGTGTGTGTATCCATGTCTAGATGCATATAGATACACACAGAGAACAGCTGATAAAATAAATGGGGTAAAATGTAGCAATACAGGTGTTACTGTACTAATTCTGTTTTACACAATTTGGAAAATTTAAATTTGTATTCAAATAAAAGAGTTTCTTCATCAAGGTGATGTGATTTATTCAGGGACACAGAAAAAGTTAATAGTGAGACCCTGTCCACAAAAGGCCCACAGGTCACATCTCATCATCTTTTTTATTTATATATTTCTTAGACTCAAATGCCAGGTCTTGAGTGAAACTTCCTGGGCCTCCTAGACATGATTGTATACTTTTCCTACCACTTATGACCACAAGAGGACTGAATTATTTTTAATTTAGTGCCTTTTTCTCTTGCTGGACTGGAAGCTCCATGAGGGCAGGTCTTGTTGGCGCTTTATCCCTAGGGTCTAGTGCAGTGATTGGAACAGAGGGGATGCCCAACTAATAATGTTCGTTGACAGGATGAGTGAATGGACGCTGGAGTGCCATGGTTGTGCACAGGTGGACACACGCGGGCTCGTGCTTTCTGTTCTTAGTTCCATTCCTCTGTGTCATAGGCAGGCTGGGGATGCCAGGATTTAGAGGGCAGCTGGCAGTGTGGCATCCTGCCTCTGGAAATGACATCTGGGAATGAATGACATCCTTTGGGAAGAGAGGAGGCGGCCCCTTCCCAGCCAGTGCCTCCCTGCCCTCCCCACCTCTTCCGGAGAAAGAGTGATGCTCTTGCAGCAGGTGGTGAAGGGATCCCAGAGAAGGGGCTGGGAGAGGGGGCAGGGATGCAGTCTGGAAATCGCTGCCTTTCTGGAAACAAAAGAGCCCTTTAAAGTCACTTGATATCATGTTTTCTAGCACTGGGCCTCTGCCAAGCTCATTCTTCCCATCGTGAAGGAGGAGGAACACCAGAGACCTGTGCTCTCTCCTCCTGACGCACAGCATGGGGAGAGGGGGCCTGGGCTGTGTGGGGCAGACCCCAGGGGCCCCAGGTGTGCTCATGAACTGTAGAGTTTTGGTTTTCACTTTTGATGCATCTTTCAGCATTCATAAACTCTAAATATTGGTGAGCTGAAGTCCTCCTCCCACCCCTGCCTTCCAGACATCCAGCGCGTCCCGCAAATGTTTTTAGTTCTTATGAATCTTTCTATGGTTAGTCTGCACATAGCCAACCAACTCTATTTCCCGTAGTGGTGGGATTCCATACACACTACATCTTGCCTTTTTCACTTAATAAAATATTTTGGTGCTTTATCCATCAGTTCAGCTCAGTTCAGTCACTCAGTCATGTCCGACTCTTTGCGACCCCATGGACTGCAGCACGCCAGGCCTCCCTCTCCCTCACCAGCTCCCAAAGTTTACTCAAACTCATGTCCATCTAGTCGGTGATGCCATCCAACCATCTCATCCTCACACAAATCCATAAAAGACTATCTTTGGGTGTTTTCTTGCTGTGCTGTGCTTAGTTGCTCAGTTGTGTCTGACTCTGTGACCCCATGGACTGTCCCCCACCAGGCCCCTCTGTCCATGGGAATTCTACAGGCAAGAATAGTGGAGTGGATTGCCATGCCCTCCTCCAGGGGATCTTCACAGCCCAGGAATGCAACCCAGGTCTTCTGCAGTGCAGGCTGATTCTTTACTGTCTGAGTCACCAGGGTTTTTTTTGGCTTTGTAGTAGTTGATAGTATCAGTGTCCTGGGGAGGGTGTCCCCCCACTTCCCTACATATCTAAGGAGCCAAGCTCCAGCCTTCCCTGCCATGCTGTGTACAAGAATCTCTCACTCTGTTTCTGGATTGTCCTGAACAATGATATGCAGAGATGAGAGGGCCTTACACCGTGCTCTCTAGAATGGTGGCTACTAACCTCATATGGCTTTTGAGCCCTTGACATATGGCTAGCTGAGTTGAGATGTGCTGTAAATGTCAAACACTCCCTGGATCTTGAAGACAATCTAAAAATGTAAAATATCCTATGAATTATTTTTTATAAGTGTTACAAATTGAAGCTATAATTTTTGAATATATTGGTTAAATATTAAAATAAAATAAATTTCACTTGTAAAAAAAATTTTTAAGTGTGGTTACTAGATTTTTAAAATTACATATGTGACTCACATTCAATGGTCAGCATATTTCTCTAGGACTAGGCTTCCTTGGAGGCTTGGAGCCTCAGGAAGGAGCTGGGGATGGGAAGGAGCTAATAGAACAGGAGTGGAGAAAGCAAAGGAATGGAAACAGATGGGCAGCAGTCTGTTGGAAGTTCCCAGGCTAGGGGTCAGGAGGACTGGGTCCCTGCCCATCTCAGTGACTTTCTGGGAGACCCCAGGCCCGACCTCCTCCCCACTGGGTCTAGGTTTCCTCTTGTGTGCAAGACGATGACTAGGATTGCAGAGAGCTGCCTCCAGGTGGGCAGGAATTCCTCTCTGCTTTGTTCTCTGCTATCTCCAGAGCTAGAACAGTGCCTGGCACAGTCCTAGTATTTGCTGGGTGGCTGAATGAAAGTAGGAGGTGAAATATATCAAAAATTTGATTTTTCCTTTCTAGATTAAGTGTTCAACTCATCAAAATATTAGAAGTTGGAGGCCTCTAGAGATCATAGGATGCCTCAGACTTTGAAGCCAACACTTAGAGGGCATGAATGACAGAGATGGGCCCACCTGCAATTTCTTTACTCCTACAACCAAAGAACCATCCAAAAAAAAAAAAAAAGAAAAAGCTGTGAATTAGCCTCTGCAATGGCTTCCCAGGTTAGGCAGTAGTAAAAAAGGCTACCAACCAATGCAGGAGATGCAAAAGATGTGAATTCTATCCCTGGGTGGGAAGATTCGCTGGAGGAGGAAATGGCAACCCACTCTGATATTCTTGCCTGGAGAATCCCATGGGCAGAGGGGCCTGGCAGGCTATGGTCCATGGGGTCACCAGGAGTCGGACACAACTGAGAGACTGAGCAAGCACTTGGTAATATCTACTACCAATATAGCCTGGCTGTGGCACCCCTCCTTCCCCTCCACCTGTGTTCAGGGTATGAGAATACATTTCCTGCTTCTGTTAGGCAGAAGGCCTGAGGAAGAATGGGATCAAGAGCATCCCACTCAGAATCAAGGGCTCAGCGTTTTCCAAGGCCTTTCATTCAGAAGGGCCTGAATCCACAGGCAGAGGCCCTGTCATCTCCCCAGGCTCCCAGCCCTAGGCCACTGGCCCAGAGAAGCTGGAAGCCAGCCCTAGGCCGTGAGGAGCCAGCCGGCTGCCATCAACAGAGAGAGAGGGCGGCCTCTAAATCAGTCCTGCTAGGGTGGGAGGGCCGGGCGGGGCATGGAAGGGATTTTCCTAGATTATATTGAGAGAATGACAATGGGGAGGGAAAGGAGCCGAGTTCCCACAGAGTGTCCGGTCACTCCTGTGGGGGGCTGTGGGAGCCGGGCCCGGCTGCCTTTTTCTCTCTGGGCAGCAGCACACACAGTTTTTAATAATTAAGTAACTTTAATTGTCCTGGGAAAGCAGAGCTCGCCTTGGGGCACGCTGCACAAACTCATAATTAATGTTACCAAGAGAGATTAGCAAAGGAGAACTGAGAAATGATTCACTTTTTAAAAAGCGCCTCACTGTTAAGCCTTATTATCCTAAGTTTAGAACCTCATTTATCTGCTAGCAGGGAAAAAAAAAAAAAAAAAAAAGACCCAAGACCCAGAATGAATGCATGTGAAATTAAAACTCCATGCCTTTGTAATCTGGTTTAAAAACATCAGATGGGAAAATGTTGCTATTTCTTGATTCCATTCTGGTGACCGAAGGAAAATTTTAAGACAGAAGACTATAATTAATACATAAAAATGCATTAATAAGAACTCAAGCTTTTTACTGCTGCCCCTGTTGCTTAGAAATTATTTCACTTAAAAAAGATTTTTTTGGAATGACTTTTACTCTATGACTTTCTTTGAGAGACATACCCAATTCTGTGTAATTTTCAATGACTGTTCTCATGAAGTGATATTAGTGGAGTCTCTGTGATGTTAGTGTTTAGTACACACTGGATGAATTAATGAATGAGCAAGCACACTGATGCAAGACGGGAGGACCCCAAAGAGGAAATGGGGAATATGGCAGCTGTGATACAGCTCGGGTGGGAAGGAGAGGGAGACAGAAGCCTCGAAAGCCAGGAGTGGGCGTGAGAGTGAGAACAAGGCTGAAGAGAAGCCAGAACCCCGTGCGGCCCTTGTGCATAGTCAGTAATCCATAGGTAGTACATGGTCAGTGGCCCGGAACTAGTGAGGGTGTCTCCTCGACAGTCCTCGTGTCTTCGCAGCACTGCCCGGCTTTCTTCCTCCACTCAGACAAGTCTCCTAGGTGACGTGCCCCATCCTTTCCCAGCAGCATCTTGGGATCTTCTTCCATTCAGTTGATGAACACTGATGCCTGCTAGGATCCAGGCACCCTTTTACTCAGACTAACAGGCACCCATTTACTCCAACAGCAGGTGCACAGTCAGGGACTTCGGCTCAACCTACCCTTCACACAGGGTTCCCTTCTCCTGTCTGCGCCTCCGAGTCCTCCCACTCCAGTGCAGACTTCCCTGAGGCTCTCTGGAGAGTGGGCAGGAGACGGAGACACGGCAGAAGGGGTTCCTGAAGCCCCTTTTCCTGGAAACTGCAGAGGAGTTTGTGTCTGGCTTCTCCCCAGCCTCACTTCTATCCTGGGGGGTGCTGTTCCCGCCACAAGCCCACCAGTCGGGGCTCAGACGGCTAGCCCCTCATCCCTCCCCCTAAAGCACAAGCAGGGACTGCCCCATGCGGCCACCCGCGAGGGTGCTCAGGGCATTCCCAAGTCTCTGCTGCTCCCTGGACATCAGTTACCCCCCAGCCCAACACCTCCTGGCAGCTGAGGGCGTAACTAATGAGGTGGCAGCTGATTCAGCTCAAGGTGCTACTCTTCTCAAAGTCTCTCCATGTGGTCAGACAGTGTACCCAGAATGAAAGCTTTCAAGAGATGAAGGGACAAAGCCGTTTGCTTCCTGGTAATGGCTGTCTGTGACCACAGGCAAATTGTGTCTGGGCTTTTTTTGCCTGAGGGGAAAGGGTGGAAAGGGCACCAAGGAGGCTCCCCCGGAGTTTTCCTGAGCAGATAGAAGCTGGGGCATTGAGTGCTGAGGTGGCAGAGGCTGGGAAAAGCCCTCAGACCTGTGAGAAGCTGTTGACAGTAATCCAAGTATTTCATTCTGGTTCTTAAGCACTGTGATCTATGTTCCTGGTCTTTTTTAGGAGGTGATGCTCTATATAAAATTATTATGCTGGAGCTCAGGAAAAGCACACACATTTTTGTTCATTTACTCATGTTCCAATCATCAATTATTATTTATTTAGCTTGTGTTTCCTGAGAACCACCTGTTATATGTTATAGATAATCAGGATCCCTGACATCGAGGCTTGGGTGAAGTGTGATTTTTAAAGTAGGTTGTACAGGCCCATATTAAACAACCCAAGTTGTAAAAAAAAAAAAAATAGTAAAAAATAAGCCCTTTTCCTCTTATTCTTGTTACTCTGCCCCCCTGATCCTCTCCTAGAGACAACCATTGTTAGTTTCTTGTGCATCCTTCATAGAGAGTCCATGCATATGCTTATATATATAGTGTGTGTGTTTGCCTTCTTTCAAAATGGTAGTATATCATGGACAATTTCTACATTGTTTCTTTGCTTATAAAACTGTATCAGAGAGAGAGCTCCATATCAGAGCACAGGGAGCCACACCAATCTTTCTAAACGGTGGATTAACATTTTATTTAACCTATATTTCATTTTTTAAAACTACTTGCCTACTGATGGATATTCGGGTGGTTTTCATTATTTTGCCTTTCACTTGTTTTCTGAACATACAAGTCTTAACTTTTATCTTGGAGTAATTAATCTTAGAGTAGTCTTGGAATACAGTGGAAGTTGCTGGGGGACAGAGAATTGAGAGATAAAGAGTGCTCTCTGAAGTCTGTATTAATTAGCTATTGGGGGCTTCCCTGGTGGCTCAGACGATAAACAATTCACCTGTAATGAGGGAGACCTGGGTTCGATCCCTGGGTTGGGAAGATCCTCTGGAGAAGGGAATGGCGACCCACTTCAGTATTCTTGCCTGGAGAATCCCATGGACAGAGAAGCCTTGTGGGCTACGGTATATGGGGTTGCAAAGAGTCGGATATGACTGAGTGACTAAGCACAGCTTTGGGGCAAGTGCTATTGCCTGCCTGGGTCTCAGTTTCACCATCTATCAAATGGGACAATGGGCTCTAGCTAGTATCTAGCGTCCCTCCCAGGCTGTCTCCCCAAACTCCAGAAACAGCAAAGTGCCCCACAGAGAATCGGCTGGCTGGGGCCATGGGTAGGCTCCAGGGGGCCCAGTGACCTGGTGAGCCTCTCCCGTCGCTGATCTCAGAGACACAATAGTGAACTCAGGCAAGTTGGGCCTTGCTCTCCCAGGGACCCAGTGTGATTCAGGGCCTGTAGCGTGGCTTCTCCTTCAGTAAATGAGCTGCAAGACACCTTTCTTGGCAGTGGGCTTAACGAGGGCTCAGGGAATGTCTGATTACTCATCTGTTTTGCAACGGCAGCAAACTCCCGGTAAGAAGAGGAGGCAGCTAGCGTGGCTTCCTTCCTGAATTAATGACTTAAGCGTTATGAATGACTAATCAGTTTAGCAAGGAGCACAACTGGGTGGTCGAGTCGGGACTGCGGGTGGCAGCCAGGCAGCTGGTGCAGACAGTGCTGGGAGGGCTTTAACCTCCCCCACCCTCTGCTTGGATGCCTTGGGGTCTCCATGCTGTCCTCTTAGGGGGACAGAAGTGGGGTCAGACGTCCTACCCAGACACACACCAGTTTCCACTGTCTCCTACAGCCTCTTTACCTGGGATATCAGCACTGTCAGCTGGTTGCAAACTCCTCCTCCAGCCTCAGCGTAGGTCCTTCTGAGGGAAATCTATATGTTACCAGAGAAATCCAGGAGTGAAACCCAAAATACACAATTTTGTGGGACGTACCTTTGTTGTTGCTTAGTCACTCAGTCATGACTGACTCTTTTGTGACCCCATGGACTGTAGCCCACCAAGCAACTCTGTCCATGAGATTTCCCAGGCAAGAATACTGGACTAGAGTGGGTTGCCATTTCCTGCTCCAGAGGATCTTCCTGACCCAGGGATCAAGCCCATGTCTCCTGCATTGGCAGGTGGATTCTTTACCCCTGGTCCACCAGGGAAGCCCAGGATATACCTCCTGTGTACCTAAGAAGGAATTCTGAGATGTATCAGAATTTTTCTGGGAGAAAACATAAAGGTGGTGGAATTGTTCTTTGAGCCACACTTTTGTTACAAGAACTGTGAAAGGAGGGCCTCTTTCCTGGATAGTTTTCTTACCCCTCTTATTTCATGCTGCTTATTGTGTGTTTGAGACTCGGACTACTCCTTGGACTGCAAGGAGATCAAACCAGTCAATGGTAAAGAAAATTAGTCCTCAGCATTCATTGGAAGGACTGATGCTGAAGCTGAAATTCCAATAGTTTGGCCACCTGATGTGAAGAACCGACTCATTGGAAAAGACCCTGATGCTGGGAAAGATTGAGGGCAGGAGAAGAAGGGGGTGGCAGAGGATGAGATGTTTGGATGGCATCATAGACATGAGTCTATGTCTATGTTGATGAAGGACAGGGAAGCCTGGCGTGCTGCAATCCATAAGTTTGCAAAGAGCCGGACACGACTGAGCAACTGAACTGAACTGAATTGATTGTAAATTCGAGAATTAATGGGGGCTGGAGAGAATATTTCTCCTTTAAGGAAAGGTCTCCGGCTTCACAGTGCTTCCCACTCCACCTCCCTTCCTTCTTCAAGCTTCCCCAGTCAGGCTGGTCCGGGCCCAGCCCTCTACTTTCCAGCAGTGATTAGGCAACTGCCTTTTGTGGTGGCCTGAGGGCCTGCCTGGACTGTAGCTGTGCAGTGCAAGAACCCGGGTTGGGATTGGGGAGGAGAGCATAGGGTCTGGCCTTACCTGGTCCCAGTCCCAGGAGTCTTGCACAAGCTCCTTCCATCAGGGCATGGGTCCTGAGAGGCCTCCCTCCACTACTCCCAGGCCAGGGGGAGCTCTGCCCACTAGCCCCTAACTCCTTGGACAAGAGTAGTCCTTTCCTGCTGACTCCTTCCTTTTGGCTTCATTCTGAAACTGCTCTGATTGACACACCAGACTTGTGTCCTCAGTCTGTGCATTTTAGACTCAGGCCACAGGAAGTCTCTGAGACACTATGGTAGGGGTCATCTGTCTCTAGCAGCATGCACTAGGCCCTGTCTCTGGGACTTGTCTTGGAATGCTTCCACCAGCCTTTCCATGGTCGACCAATTCATGGTAGGGGTGTTCTCTAAATTTCTCCTTTTTCCTACCATATCTCCTTTCCAGGCCTTTGTGGTCCAACATGGTCCCTTGAGGTTGAAGAGAATCACCATTTAACACAGTGTTCTGCCCAACATAGATGCTCAGTTGTTGAGTGATGCTTCTTATCCTGGCTCAGTTCAGCTCAGTTGCTCAGACGTGTCCGACTCTGTGACCCCATGGACTGCAGCACGCCAGGCCTCCCTGTCCCTCACCAGCTCCCGGAGTTTACTCAAATTCATGTCCATTGAGTCGGTGATGCCATCCAACCATCTCACCCTCTGTCATCCCCTTCTCCTCCCACCTTCAATCTTTCCCAGCATCAGGGTCTTTTCAAATGAGTTGGTTCTTCTCATCAGGTGGCCAAAGTATTGGAGTTTCAGCTTCAACATCAGTCCTTCCAGTGAATATTCAGGGCTGATTTCCTTTAGGATTGACTTGTTGGATCTCCTTGCAGTCCAAGGGACTCTCAAGAGTCTTCTCCAAAACCACAGTTGAAAAACATCAATTCTTCAGTGCTCAGCTTTCTTTATAGTTCAGCTCTCACATCTATACATGACTACTGGAAAAACCATAGCTTTTACTAGACAGACCTTTGTTGGTAAAGTAATGTCTCTGTTTTTTTAATATGCTGTCTAGGTTGGTCATAGCTTTTTTTCCAAGGAGCAAGCGTCTTTCAATTTCATGGCTGCCGTCACCATCTGCAGTGAATTTGGAGCCCAAAAAATAAAGTCTCTCACTGTTTCCATTTGCCATGAAGTGATGGCACCATGATATTAGCTTTCTGAATGTTGATTTTTAAACCAACTTTTTCACTCTCCTCTTTCACGTTCATCAACAGGCTCTTTAGTTGTTTGATTTCTGCCATTAGGATGGTGTCATCTGCATATCTGAGGTTATTGATGTTTCTCCCAGAAATCTTGATTCCAGCTTGTGCTTCATCCAGCCTGGCATTTTGCATATAAGTTAAATAAGCAGGGTGACAATATACAGCCTTGATGTACTCCTTTCCCTATTTGGAACCAGTCTGTTGTTCCATGTCCAGTTCTAACTGTTGCTTCTTAACCTGCATACAGATTTCTCAGGAGACAGATCAGGTGGTCTGGTATTCCCATCTCTTTCAGAATTTTCCAGTTTGTGGTGATCCACACAGTCAAAGGCTTTGGCATAGTCAATAAAGCAGAAGTAGATGTTTTTCTGGAATTCCCTTGCTTTTTCGATGATCCAACAGATGTTGGCAATTTGATCTCTGGTTCCTCTGCCTTTTCTCAATCAAGCTTGAACATCTGGAATTTCACCAATCATGTACTGTTGAAGTCTGGCTTGGAGAATTTTGAGCATTACTTTGCTAGCATGTGAGATGAGTGCAATTGTGTGGTAGTTTGAACATTCTTTGGCATTGCCTTTCTATGGGATTGGAATGAAAATTGACCTTTTCCAGTCCTGTGGCCACTACTGAGTTTTCCAAATTTGCCAGCATATTGAGTGCAGCAGTTTCACAGCATCATCTTTTAGGATTTGAAATAGCTCATCTGAAATTCTATCACGTCCACTAGCTCTGTTCATAGTGATGCTTCCTAAGGACCACTTGACTTCAAATTCCAGGATGTCTGGCTCTAGGTGAGTGATCACACCATCATCGTTATCTGGGTCATGAAGACCTTTTTTGTATAATTCTTCTGTGTATTCTTGCCATCTATTCTTAATATCTTTTGCTTCTGTTAGGACCCACTGTATAGCGCAGGGAACTTTACTCAAAATCCTGTAATAACTTACATGAGAAAAGAATCTGAACATATATATATATGACTCATTTTGCTGTACATCTGAAACTAACAATAAAGGACCATATCTGTCCTTTATTGTGCTCATCTTTACATGAAATGTTCCCTGAGTATCTCTAATTTTCTTGAAGAGATCTCTAGTCTTTCCCATTCTACTGTTTTCCTCTGTCTCTTTGCATTGATTATCCTGGGCAATGCTACACTTCCTTTGCCATTAAAATTTTAAAATTGGTTTGTGTTACATCTCCCTGGACCGACTGCTCAGTCCCCAATCACTTTCTTTCCCCTTTAAACATTTTTATTGGAGTATAGGTGATTTCCAGGTAACGCAGTGGTAAAGAATCCACCTGCCAATGCAAGCAAAGCAGGAAATGCAGGTTCGACCCCTGGGTCAGGAAGATCCCCTGGAGGAGGGCATGGCAACCCACTCCAGTATTTTTGACTGAGGAATCTCATGGACAGAGGAGCTTGGCAGTACAGTCTATGGGGCCACAAAGAGTTAGCGACTGAACACACACACGGTTGATTTAGTGTTGTGTTAGTTTCAGATGTACAGCAAAGTGAGTCATATATATATATGTTCAGATTCTTTTCTCACTTAGGTTATTACAGAATTTTGAGTAGAGTTCCCTGCGCTATACAGTGGGTTCTTTCCTATCACTCTCTTAAGTACAATTCCATCTTCCTTGGGACAATGATAGCAAAGTCCATCACATCCAAGGGACCTTGTTACCTTTAAGTTCATCAGCTTCCCAGCATGGCAGAGAGGAGCTGGCCTTTGTGGAAATCATCTTCAGCTAACATCTTTAATAATTTTAGGATGAGTCACCCTGCTTGGCTTTCTTCTAGGAATCCCTCCACAAATTCACTTTATCTGCTCAGAGTAGGCCAGGGACAGCCTCTCCAAGAGAGAGACACATCCCTGAGTATGTCTCAAGTATGAAATGAGATTTATCTTTTTTCTCTCCATTTCAGAGCCTTTTACCATCTGAGTGGCCTGAGTCCCTGTAAGACTCTCCGGAGAGTGCTCCTGCCCCTCCCACTTCTGCGAGCACCTCTGTGTCTGGACCTTGGGTTTCACCCTTTCTCCCAGCTCTGGTCCCCAGCCTGGCCCCTTGGCAGAGGGGAGTGCAGCCTCAGCTCTTCAGTGAAGAGATGATACCTAAGAATGAAATATACTCCAACATGTATATTTCCTGAGACTAGAGACTACACATTGCCCACATTAAGGCTAACAAGCTATTTGACTAAGGAGATTCTTTTTCTTCTCTTTTCTGTTCACCACCCCATCCCCTTCCTTTCAGTTGCTTTTCACACCAAGACACTGAAATCACAGAGTATGGGCAGTATTTTTCTCTTTAGAAATCCTTTTTCAGGCAACAATGTCAAGAATGTTTTCATACTTTAGGTTGGATAGGAAGGGAGGGAAAAAAAGGCTTAATCCCCCCAGATGGGTCTTTCTTTGAAAACAGACATGCAAATGCTGGGCTTGTCAAACCCTAAAATGTTTTCTTTCTTCCTAAGAATTATGGCATATTGCCCGCTGAGCCTGGGAGATCTGACGAGTGAAGGAGGAAGCCCCGGCGGGTGGAGGAAGCAGAATGTGGGAAAGGGCAGGAGGCAGAGGCACGCGCCAGATAAGCGGGGGCTCCGGGTACAACCGCCCTGTGCCTTGTGCATCAGGCCGTCCCGCCTCAGCCCCTCAGGCTGATGAGGTTGGAGGTCGCTTCCCAGGAACTGGAAGCGGGATACGGGAAGAATCAGATGGATCACACTCCTGAGCACGCGCACTGACAGCTCACACTTACTCCACTAATGAGGGGCTAGCCCGAGGTACCTGGGCGTCCCAGCCAGCCAGCTGAAGCTCACACCTGCCAACGTGAGTGCAATAATAGAGACTTAGTGAGGCATTGTCATGCCTAGGGTAGTCACTTGAGGCTTCTAGCAAGGACCCTCTCTAGATTCTCCTTCACCAAGCGACCAGGAGCTGGGAAGGAGACAGATTTAGCAAATGCTTCCTGCGGGCTACTGAATAATTGCAAAGCACTTCACAAGACCTTGCTGCTCCTAGGTGATGAGTTCACAGCTCTGTGGGAGAGAGAGACAAGAAAACATGCTTGCTAAAGGAAGGCAGCCTAATGCAAAAAGAGAGATGCATCCCCACCCACACCAAAATATGGTTAAAACATCTATATCAGCTGAGAAAATGGCGGTGCAATATATGACTGCAGCTCTAGAGAAGAGCCGTTCTAGTATTTTAGGTTTTGGTTTCCCACTCCCCAAACCTTTGCCTGATGAAAGTACGGGTAGGAGGTGGCCTCCTATGCATGCCTGGCACGGTGTGACTGAGGGTGCAGAAAAGACCGTGGAGTTGGCTGCTGCCTGACTTACCTCTCTGGGTTATCGTTTTGAGAATCAAATGAGGTCATGGTTATGATAATATTTTGCATATTATACGTCAGTAAATAACCAAAGAGCAGTATGATTCCCTTAAGACTTGCAGCCCTGAAAAACCTTAATGATGTCTTCAATTTATTGAACATCTACTATGCTCCAGGCACTCTCTAGGGACTCAGCAGATGTTATAGCCAACTAGAATGTAAGTTTGATGAGGGTCAGGATTTGGCCTTGTTCCTCTGTAGTCCAGGACCTAGAAGAGTGGTAGTCACATATCTATTGAAGTAATTCTTCAGTAGATATTTCATAGAGATTGAAAAGGGAATCTCTAATGCTGGCAGCCCCCCGGAAGTTAGCCCAGGTCCACACACAAGGATATGGAGGCTTGGAAAGGTTGAGTGGCCTGCTTTAGGTCCCACTGCTAGCTAACTACTAACTTGGGACTGGAGCTCACTTCATCTGTCTCTCAGTCCAGGCCCTTTCCATGAAGTCCAGACCTGCCTGGAGCCCCTGGATTATCTGTCTCCCGGCTTTATTGGACTTAGCTGTCCTTGTCAAAGTAGGTTGCTGTGCCAGGAATAAGTGGGATTCCAGGGACAGCTTCAGTGACAGGCAGGTTCTTCCCTCCTGGTTCTAAGGACCAGGCAGAAAGTTTTACCCGGTTAACTTCATAAATGCCCCGAGCTCTTCTTTTGAAAAAGAAGTGGAACAATTTATCTATGGTAGGCAGAAAAATGGTCCCCCAAAGAGATTAAAGACCTTTAGAACCTTTTGTTTTTCATGTCAAAGAGGAATTAAAGTATAGATGGGTTGCTAACCAGCTGACCTTGAGATGTGGAAATTGTTGTGACTTGTCCTGGCAGGCCCACTGTAATCACCAGGATCCTTATAATGTGGAAGAGGGAGGCAGGAGAGTCAGTGTCAGAAAGATGGGATGTAAAGAAGGCTTGCCTTACCATTACTGACTTCAAAGGTGGACAATGGGGCCACAAACCAAAAAATGCAAGTACCTTCTAGAAGCTGGAACAAGTAAGAAAAGAGATTAGCTACATTAGAGTTTCTAGGAAGGAAAACCCCTTGAGTTTTAGCCTTGTGAGGCCCATTTTGGACTTCTGAGCTCCAGTCTGCCAGACAATACATTTTTGGTGAGAGACAGCAGAGACAGGAAACTAATATAGCATCTTAGCAAACAGCAGGCCTCAAGCGGGTTTAGCCTTTGCCTCGGACTCCAGGGAGAGACATGATAGAAGTAGACACAACCCTCCCAGGCTTTCCAGAGACCACCCCCTCCCCTCCTGGTCCTCTTACCAACCTGCGGCATAGCACCCAGGTATGCACAAACTTTCACTAGTTTCTTGGAGGTGCTCCAGCTGTTTTTCACCCTGGACCACCTCAAGTATCTCTCACTTCCTGTTTTGGGATTTCCACTGTGTGGCCTGGGCACTAGCCACTGTGTACCCTGGAACTTCATGGGACCACCTTTGACTGATAACACGGAGGAACCTACAGGTAAATGAGTCTTCCTGTCGACTCTCAGGTGCACAGTTCTAGAATGCTTTTCACAAAGCTCTGCAAGAGTTTCCAAGGGACAGAGCACCCGGTTCCCGGATGAAAACTCCCCCAGTCATGCATCCTTGTACTGGCTCTCCTCTCTTCCCTGTTTCCCTCAAAACTGGACCTTACTTCTGCCTCTCACTCCCACCCGGATCATCACCCACGTGAATACCTGTATGGAATCCTCTGTCCCCAGCCCTGCTTTTGGAGGAAAGAAGACACTATGCCTGAACAGACCAGCTGCTTCTCTCATATTTACTCAAGAGTGTATGATCTGCCAGGTCTCTGGGAGCTGTGGGGAGTTCATGCAGGCAAGAGTGGTGAGTGGCAGCAGGCCCTGGGACTTGCAGAGAGCCACACAGATGGGGTCATGCCTTTCCTGGGGTCTTGGCTGAGGTCGCTTCCCATCTAGAGAGGAATAAGTTCTGGAGGAGGAGTTGCAAGGCCCTTGGGGACATCAAGGATCCTGCTCATTGAATCATCCAAGTCCCCTGACTCTGGTAGGGCTTCCCTTACAGCATATTCACTGTGCCTGTCATTTATAACAGATGGTTTTCTGATGAACTTAATTACATCATTAGCAACTAGGCTACAAAAATGAGTGATTTGAGAGGGACTGGGAAGCTGGGAGTCTCCTAGCTGGGCAGCTGTTCCCAGGACTGGCTGAGCATGCCTTTGCAGTGGGCTCCTTCCCATCCCCCACCCCAGGCTGCCCGAGTCACGTCTATAGGCTGAGCTGCCCTCTCTCATCCCCAGGCTTTCCCACCAGCCCTTCCTAGGACAGATGGAAACGAGTCTCTTGGGTATCTCCAGCTGATGTGGCTTTCACAGCGGGCGGAAGAAAGTGAGGGGGAGCAGATAAGCCACCCCTTCCCACAGCCACTTGGGAGGCCACACTGGTTGTTCAGCTGTCCACCCTCACTCCTTGTGAAAGGCATGGGGCTTGACACTGGGAGCTCCATTCCAGTGGAGGTGAGCCTAGAAGCTAGGAATATAAACTACCCCATTTCCTTATGGTTTCTAACCTGAGCTCCAAGGAGCCTTGGGGGTTAGGGACCCCTTACCATCACTGCTTCTGCCAGAGTAGAGTTTCTTTCCAGCCTCCTAAAAGGCTACTCTATTTGCTAGTTCCTTAAGTTTCCCCCTCCCTCCCCTCACTTCCTGTCTTGTCTTGGTCATCCCAATCTTCTTTATGCACAAACTCATCCATCTCATCCCCCAGACCTGGCTCAAATGCCACTTCCTCCAGGAAGCTGTCCTCTTCTGTCTCACCCCCCTCCAGTTTTAGTGGTAGATTAGCCCTCTTGCTTCTGAAGTCTCCAAGGGCTCCATTTTCATCTCTAAAATTATACCAATCCCTTTATGCCTGCAATAATCACTTCTGTACTTGGTTCATTTCTCCCACTGGACTGAGTTCTCTTCGGAGCATGGAATGGCTCTTTCTTGGCTCCACAGTCTCCATGGGAGATGCTGGGGAAAATGTCTTTTTTACTTTGATTGGTTTTGTTTTTATTTTCAATGAGTCCATGTAAAAAATGCATATCAAAACTGCTTTTCCCAAAGACCCTGTCTTAGTTTGATCTGGCTGATACAACAAACTACCATAGACCCGATGGCTTACCTGATAAATACTTATTTCTCACAGTTCTGAAGACTGAGAATTCCAAGGTCAAAGTGCTAGCTGATTTGTGTCTGGTAAGAATCCTCTTCCTGGCTTACAGGCTACTTCATTCTTGCTGTATAAAGACACAAATCCTATCATGGGTGCCTTACTCTCATGACCTCCAGTGCCATACTTCCAGATACCACCATATTGAAGATTACAGCATCACCATATGAATTCTGGGGAACACAAACATTTCATCCATAACCTATCTTGCAATAACCTATAAATTCAATGTAGAGAATTCCATTCAAACAATCCCCTTTCGAGTATCTGCTGTGATAGGCACTGGGCTGCGAGTTGGAGGGAGGATTTGATGGGGAGACCCAGTCACTGCTCTCTGGCAGCTCACAGTCCAGTGGAGCTCCTGCAGCACAGTCTGGCAACCACGCGTCACTGTCAGTGCTGGGGCGGCTGGGGCTGTGGAGGTGGGCCAGAGCTCGTCAGGGGTCACCGGAGGGAGAAGAGGCGTCCTGGTGAGAGAATGCTACCGTGGCTCTCTCTGGGTGGACTCCATCACCAACTCTGGTCAAGCCCTAATGGACTTTGAAAATACAGTCCCGGCAGTACACACCAAGTAAGAGTACTTTGAAAATACAGTCCCAGGTACACACCAAGTTAAGAAGCCTCTTCCTCCTTTCAGTTGGTGTTTATTGTCTTACTCAGGTCTTTCAAGGCTTTGCCAGTCCCCACATACTTGACATCTTGCAGTATTTTTGGATGATGGAGATGGATATAGAGTTGTGCCATCCAACAAGGTAGTTACCAGACACAGATGGCTACTTAAATGTGTTCAATTAAATGCAATAAAATGTAAACAGTTTCAAGTGCTCCATAGCCACATATGGCTAGTTGCTACCATATTTGGTAACATGATATTCTATCATCAAAATTCTATCGGATGTTCTGTTGAATAGCCCTCATGCAGAAAGTTGCTTTTCAGTCACTAGCTTTAGTATTTTATTTATTTTTAATTGGAGTACAGTTGCTTTACAATGTTGTGTTAGTTTCTACTGTATAGCAATTGCTGCTGTACAGTAGAATCAGCCACACGCGTACATATATCCACTCCCTTTGGGACTTCCTTCCCACTTAGCTCACCACAGAGCACACAGTAGAGTTCCCTGTGCTCTGCAGTTACACAGATACAGTGTATCTGTATACAACTCATTCTCACTAGTTATCTATTTTATACATGTGGTGGTGGTTTAGTCACTAAATCAAGTCCAACTCTTGCGACTCCATGGGCTGTAGCCTGCCAGACTTCTCTGTCCATGGAATTTTTCCAGGCAAGAATACTGGAGTGGGTTGCCATTTCCCTCTCCAGAGGATCTTCCCAACCCAGGGGTCGAACCCCAATCTCCTGCACTGGAGGCAGGTTCTTTATTGACTGAGCTACATGTAGTATGTATATTATTTCTTTAACAGAATAAAATCAAATTTAGTTTTGTTTGTATGAGGAGGATGTGGGAGCACAAGAAAAATGAGACCAAAAGCCAGGTTAGGCAACTGGGGCTTCTATGCTGTCTGAAAGAAGGAGAAGGGGATAGTGGTTTGGGACTTTAAAGGGTTAGTGTTTTATTTTTAAAGGTTAGCTGCTTTTTATCTTCTCCTTCCACTTTTCTTCTTAAAGGATCTCTCCCTTTGGTTTCTTCCCATAATTTTTTGAGGACTCAAGTTGCTAGTGATGCTACTGATACCCTGCAGGTCTAGCCTCCCTTCCACTGTTATTCATTTCACTGGAGCAAAGAACTTTGCTTTTCTGTGCCTAGTTTTCCATGGGCTGCTAATCCTGTCCCTCATGCCCCTCAAGCCCCTGAAAGAACCAATGGGAAGGGATGTAAGCCAGCCAGAAGAAAAACGAGCCAAGAGGTCAAAGTAATAAGGATCTTTCTGTACCTGGGGAGAACCTGCCCTACTTCAGGACGGATCACACTGACCTGGCACCTCCTTTCTTGGGGATTGGGGGTACTTTGCAAAGGGAGCCAGGTTGTCTGGAAGCCAGCTTTTCTTTAAGTTCAACTAGAATGACTGAAAACACAGCATCTGTTCAACAGATGGAGTGAACATCAAGACAAGCTTCATCTGAGCTATAAATGTACTATTACGATAATATGTAATTTAAATTGTACTGTTTCTCCAGACAAGTAAATTCCCTTCCACACTTACTATGATGTTTATACTGTGGATATCTCAAGAGTGAAAGGGGGCATCTTTGGTGGGACAGCCAATGCAAACTTCAGAGTGTTTTGCCATCTATTTGGAACTCATGTGTAGGTAACACCTTACATGCAGAGATTGTCACTAATTTCATGGTCTCAATGGCAAGATTTCCAGGGCAGTCCCTACATACATAAGCCCCTATGCCAAGGGACAGAGTTGGTCCACCAAAAGGGAAGACCTCAGTGGACAACATCATATACCGATTCCTTCTCTTGAACTTTACTGGTTTGTGTATCCTGTCACTGGTTTGTAGTGGGCAGAGAGAGAGGTGATGAAACCGGATTCTTGTCCTCCAGGCAGAGAACGAGTTTCTTAGAACTTAGTAAAGGCACTAGTTCTGCTGAAATAAAAACTAGCTTTATGTGGATGTGATTCAGTGAGGCACCAGCAAGTTTCCTTCTTCCATTTTTACTGTACCTTTAAATTCAGGTATTGGCCTAATAAGCATCCACTGAATACCTCCTGCAGGCTGGCCCTGGCTTGGAGCTGGAGCTGAAATGGATGTGGAGCTCATCAGTGGAAGCCTTGCGTCAGGGATCTCAGAGCCTGTGATGGAGATACTGCTGTGTCAATGTACACGGAGACTGTGATCAGCCCTCTAAGTGGGGCCCCACAGACAAGAACCTTCGGGCAAGAGCACAGACTCACCGAAGCACCATCAGAGATGGCAAAGCACTTTTAGAGCTTCCCTCGCCAGTGGGCTAGTATGACTTTCTCCCAGTGTCCTTACTCAGGGCTCGCTGTGGCTTTGAGCAGCCTCGGTAGCTGGTGTTTGCCAGGCATGGGTGGGGAGGCTCACTCTTGCTCTCCCAGTATCCTGAGATGCTCTGTTCCCTTGGTGGGGTCAGGGGAGAGAACACTTTCTAATGGCCTCAGTGGATGTCAGCCCTGGAAAATGCTCCAAAGAGGGTTTAGTCCAGCTCTCCTCATTTGGAGAAGCTGAGTCCCAGTGAAGGGAAATACCTTCCTGTGAGAACCCCAAAGTGGTGACTCAACACATCTCTGGGCCCTCAGGGCTTGCATTATTGCTCTGAAGGTATCTGAAGAAGAACACAGAGCAAGAGGGGTACCCTGCTGCCTACAACACAGAGAGAGATCTGCAGAGGGAACGAAGGAAAAAACCAGCAGTGAATAAGCCATCCATTCTTGCCTGAGCCATTTTCCCACGTCAGGAGCAGACTGTGCGGAAAAATTTAAGTTTCTCCTTTCATGTTGCCTTTCACTGCTCTCTGGACAGAATGCTTTTCTTTCCTCCCTTTTCTTTGGCTGGATCCTCACCAAGCCAGTAGAAAAAGAATCTTTTAAGAACATATATATCTATCCATCGATATACATTCAGGCCCTGACAGTGACACGAAACTGTAGTGCCTCTTAATTACCCAGGAAGTGACAAGGTCAAGAGTGTCTGAGAGCTGCCTTGTAAGTCCTGCCATTGATTTCTCACCATTGTCTCTGCTTCACAAGTGAAAGTGGGGGCCACGGCTCCCGGGTTTTTCCACTATTTACTATTTGAATTTCTTCCTTTCTTCTTCCTTCCTTTCTTTTTTAATTTGAAAAGAAACTTCTGGCATTTGGGGTAGTAATTGGAAATTTATAAAAGCAGGATGTGTTTCAGGTTGGCTGACCAGTCATAATTGCTGCCTGGGCACCCGGAGAGGAGGTCAAGTTCTTGCAAAGACAGCCCCTCCCCCATACCCCTGGGCTCTGGCTACTCTCTTCCACTTTCTTCCTATTACTTTTGGACTTTCCAGGAGAAAATGACAAGACAGATTTTTAATGTCCTTGAGTAGTCACTGGCTCTATTTATAATGGACGCATAGTTTGTGTCCTTAGTTCCTGATGCAGAGTTTTGGGGCAGACAGTGGTATTTTTAAAGGAGGGGAGTTGACCACTGAACCATGGTCACTGAGAAATTACATTAGGATACAAAGACAGAATCAAAGGTGTTCCTGGACACGTCAGACTAAAGTTTTAGAAATTCCTGTGACATTTTGTTGAGTTGTGCTTTGAGATGCAGAAGCCAGAGACTTCTTTAGAGAAATCAGAGAAATTAGTTCACAGAGGCTTACTTGAGTATTTTTTTCTTCAGTAAAAACAGTGATATATGATTACATCACCAGAGTAGAGAAATATATTGACATCTACTTCTAAATGCTAGTAAAAAATCATCTGGCTTTAGGTTTGGGGGCAAATCAAAATATATCTGGTCTTTTGTCATCTGTAAATATTGACTGCACAGCACTTAAAACCTATCCTGAATTAAATATTCCCAGTACCTTTCTCTGAGATCAGAAATAGACTGTGGATAGATAGACAAGACAAAGAAGCTGTAGAATAAAGGTGAAGCAAGTAAATATATGAACATGATACAGATACCCAGATGTGAGGATGTCCCATAACTCCAGGAAATGTTGCTACCTGTCCACTCGACAATTCGTGCATTTTCCAGCCATGCCCCCCACCTTATGTCCATACATCCATTCACCTGTCAGTTCACCAATATGCCATCTTGTTCCTCCATTTATTACATGGCAGGTGAGTGTCATAACAGGAGGTTTAGAAATGTGTTGGGGGCTCAGATGAAGGGGGAGACCTTTCCAGCTGGAGTTTTTAGAGAAGGTTTCATGCAGAGTTGACATCTGAGCTGAGTTTTGAAGGATGGATAGGATGTGAGGAAGAAGGGATGATGTGAGGGAGACAGTATGAGCAGACTCAAAGGCAGGAAAGTCCTGTGTTTGTCTGGGATGCACTGAACAGTCAAGAAAGGAGGTCAAATAAGAAAGCAGACGGAAGAAACATTAACTTTGGGGATCAAAGCCGTTAAGGTGAGTAGCCAACAGTGTTTTGGAGGATCTTGGAACCAGTCATTTTTACAGCAGAGAGAGCACCAAATGAGAAGGAAGCGGAGGAGCGGGGAGGGGTGAGGCACCAGGACAATGACGAGCACATTTTGTCGTGGGAAAGAGTGTGTGAGTAGAACATGGAAAGGCAAGAGGAAACTCTGTGTATTGTACGAAATTTTACAAGTGCCTTACATTCAGTCTCCAAGAGTTCTCCAAGTAACTCTTTATAAAACTCAGAAAAGTCAAGGAGACTGAGTTGGTAGGAGACCCATTAAGGAGTGGGAGGTAGGAGGGTGTGAAAGGAATTTCAATGTTTTTGTGTGTGCGAGAGACAAGAGCCTTTCCACCTTCCTGCACCTCTTATGCTATTTTTCTGGAATTGCAGACTTGGAACTTGGGTGGGCGGAGTCCATTGCTATGCCTTGAGCCAGATGGTTCTCCAGCCTGGGAAGCACCGTCTGGACTGAGGGATGGAGGAGGAGCAGAGACTTGGGCTGGAATCCTGTGTCTTTACTCCTCATCAGATGCGTGACGCAGGAGAACTGCACAAACTCTTTAAAATGGTATCATTAAAAGGTTTCTAGTAAGGATTAGTTCCAGTGACAGGAAAAAAACTAACCCAAACACTGTCTCCCAAATATGCTGGTTCTTTCACAGGTCATCTCATTTTATCCCTGAGATAGCCCACGGAGGTAGGAATTATTTCCCTTATTTTGCAAATAGGATCATCAAGCCCAGAGAATTGAGCAACTTTCCCACAATCGCACAGCTAGTTAAGCAGTGGCAGAGCTAGATTCCAAACCCAACACTCTGGATGACCAGTTAGTCACTTAATGATTTTTGTGCTTTAGTTACTGAAGAACTCTTGGAATTAGGGATTCCTGAAGGCTCTGGGCTATTAAATATTTAGCATAGATCTTTGTAATAGTGATATATTATATAATTATATTAAGCAGAAGACGACTGGAAGATCATGGATGAAGGGGGCTTTGGAGGAAAATATGAGTGGAAAAACTAGGAGGCAAAGTAATTTTGCAAGTTCCTTAAATGAATTCTTCACAAAGGAGAGGGTAGTAGGCGGAGAAAAGATGAACTGATCTGCAGGGATGACTAAGCTAGACAGCCTCAGCCTCCGTGGCCCCTGGCCTCCCAAACCATGCTCTGGCTTGGGGCGGGTGGGGAGGGGGGAACCTAGTAACCACAGTGTGCAGCAAAGCAAATACTGCCTTGTTGATTTTGCTAAAAGAAAATAAGAGAAACACAGTTTACTCCCTGGGGTTCTTGTGCTGAGCCAGCTGTCCTGCAGCCCCCATGCTGGGCTGTGGTGCTCTGCTCCTAAGATACCTTGAATGTCCAAGTGAAGAGAAATCCAGGCTTTTTCTTTCCTTATACATGGAGAAAGGCTCACATCTGAAGTACTCTGTTTTGATCAATACATATCAAGCCCTAGAACATTCCTGTCACCCTACAAAGTTTGCTTGCAGCTCTTCCTAGTCAGTCCCTGCCTCCCCCAGCATTCATGATCTGATTTTTATCACCCTTGGTAAGTTTCAGCGCTTCTAGAATGTCGTATAAATGCAGTTGTACTGGGCGTTCTGCTCATGTTTGTCTTCTGTTACACAGCATATTTTAAGATCCATCCGTGTCGTTGCCTGTCTCGGTAGCTCATCCATTATTATTACTAAATAGTATTCCATTGCAGCTTGGTTATCGAGTCTCCTGTGACTGGAATCTGGGTTATTTCCAATTTTGGCCTGTAAAGAAAAAAGTTGCTATAAATATTCTTGTGAGACTGTAGATATATGTTTCCATTTTTCTTAGGTAAATATCTATGAGTAGAATTGCTGGGTCGGGGGTGGTTGCAGTGGTGTGCTAGGGAGGGCAGATACTGACTGGCAAGAGGCAGTTCTGCTCATCCCTTTCCAATTCAGCTCTCAGTGACGTCACTAGCAGCTTGAAACTGGCTATGATCAAATTGATACCAGGGAAACTGGCAAATGCTACAAAGCAGGCTTGTTTTTCTTTTGGGGAGTCTGTTGTTAAACATTTACCAGTACACCACAGCATAGATGTGTGTTTCACTTTTAAAGAAGCTATTAGGTTTTCAAAGTGACTGTACCATTTAACATTCCTACCAGTGATGTATGAGAATTCCAATGGCTCCATGTCCTGTCCAACATCTGGTGCTGTCAGTTTTTAATTGCAGCCATTCTTATAGATGTAGTGGTGTCTCATTGTAGTTTTAATTTGCATTTTTCTGGTGACTGATGATGTTGGGGGCTTCCCCAGGTGCTTATTGTGGTCCTTTGTATATTTTCTTTGGTACAGTGTCTGTTTAGTCTTTGGCCATTTAAAAACATTGATTGTTTGTCTTTTTATTGTTGAGTTGCAAGAGTTCTTTTATATCCTACATAGAAGCCCTATATCAGATACATGTTTTGTGAATATTTTCTTCTAGTTTATAGTTTGCCTGCTTATTTTCTTGATGGTATATATTTTTAACGAGTTGATGGTTTAAATTTTGATGACACACAGTTGATCAATTTTTAATGTATGGTTTGTATTTTCTGTATTTGCTTTAAGATATTCTGCCTGGGGATTTCCCTTGAAGTCTAGTGGTTAAGACTCTGCTCATCCAATGCGGCGGTCGGTTGGGGCGAGGGGTGGGGTGCGGCGGGTACAGGTTCAATTGCTGGTTGGAGAACTAAGATCCCACATGCTGCAATGCAACCAAAAGATAAAAAAATAAAATAAAATAAAGATATTCTGCCTGCAGTGTCTTTCCCCATTGCCTCTGTCTGGAGAACCATTCATTCTTCAAGGCCTAATACAAAGGTCACCTTTAGGGAACTCTTTCTGAACTTCAACAAGCAACTTGCTCATCTCTGTACACTCACTTAATTCATACCTCTGATCATGCTAAAATATAACTTTTTCTTTATGGGTCTTTTCTGCCTATTTGACTGGGAGCCCGAAGTGAGATCTGCAGGTCTTCTGGATTTTATTCTCCTTTGTATCTCCTCATCCTCCTAGCCTCCTGTCCCATTTCCAACAGCAGCACCCTACTAGGTGTCTGGCCTGTTCACAGTGAATGCTAGCTGATTGAGTGAAGGAGCTTGAACATACACAGGACCTCATAAATCTCCATGGTTGACCTATTTGTCCTTTGATTATGTTGTAAGCTTTGAGAGGATATTGCTTACGGATCAGAAGCTGGGGTAAGTTTATTTCCCAGAGTGAAGGTGAGTTTGAAAATTCTACCAGGTTCAGTTATTGAGAATCCTCAGTGAGGCTCCACTGTGATTCTGCTCCAAGAAGGTTAAGGTTAGGCAGCTCTTTGTGCACTTGTATGCTGGTGGGCTGGGAGAGGGAGAGGGTGTGTGCCGGGTGTAATCTGAACTGCATCTAAACTTTGAGCCCGAACTGACAAAGCACTGGGCTGGTGGTTTGACAAACCTGGGGTCAAACACATTCATAGCTATGTGACCTTATGCAAGTGGCTTCACCACTTTTAGTCTCAATTTCTTTAGATATAAACCAGGGGCAATCAACCCACTCCAGTGTTCTTGCCTGGAGACTCCCAGGGACGGGGGAGCCTGGTGAGTTGCCGTCTATGGGGTCACACAGAGTCGGACACGACTGAAGTGACTTAGCAGCAGCAGCATACTACGCATTGCCATTGGAATTAAAGGCAATGTACTTAAGAAAGATCTAAAAGTTGTCAAGTTTCCAGGAAACTTCCGGAGCCTAGGGTTTGGGTCACTCCTGTGGCGGACGCTTGGTGGGTTCCTGGCTCTGTGAGGTTTTCCATGAGTGACGGCTCCTGTGACTTCCAGCTTCAGTGGTACCTGCCTGGAGCAATATTAGATACAGTTCTGGGGGTAGGAGAGTTGGAGAAGTCCTGGGGAGTCCATACAGAAGCCCAAGCGAGGCAGAATACCCGGAGTGCTTGCCACTCGTAGACACAAATGTCCACCCTGAATCGGGAGGCCCCCTTTTCGAGGAATTTACTAATTGCCTGTTTGGGCAGCACTCAAATGGTGCGGGAGTGGGCTGTGATCAAGGCTTCCCTAGCCCATCAACAAATAGGGAATTGTGGGAGTGGGTCTTGGGTCGAGAAGGGCAGATCTCCTTACAGACTGTAGGTGGAGTATGGAGAGTCTTCCTGCCCCCCACCCCCTACCCCGCCAGCGCCCCGCCCCCTGCAGTTCCCACCTAAATCTAGAGGCAAGAGCGGCCCCGCCCCTAGCCAGTCACTTTCCCTGAGGCCAGTTTGCACCGTTGCAAACTGGGGGGTGGGGCTGTTGCTATTACCTCTCTCCCCTCATCCTTTAGGGTCTTTACAAGAACGTGCGGAAACAGTGGGGGTTCAGGCGTTTGGCAATTGTGAATAACTGCAAAGGCACGTGGTGGGTAGAAACCGGGAGGGGCTCCCTTTGCTTTATTCCTTCGTTCACTTGTTCGTGTATTCATCCCACATTGATGCAGCGGCTAGGTGGGCCACGGACTGGGATGAGACACAGAACACAAGACCAAAGCCCTCTGCAGTTATATCTGGCCATCCAAGAGTTAAGCGGGCAGCGTGGGAGGCAGGAGGGCGCGCGGCGGGTGCCAAAGTCGGAACCTGCTCGGCGGCGGCTCCGGCGCTGCCTTGACTCGCGGCCAGGCCTGGCGCGGCCGCCGGCTGTGGAATGTGTGAGCGCCATGTGTCACCGCCCCAGACTGTGGGAAAACGCTGCTCCGCTCACCTCCCAGCAGCTGCCCCGCGCCCGCCGGCCGGCCGAGCCGGGAAACGGGAGCCGCCTGCCGCTCGGGCCCCGGGGCACTTCCGAGCGTGCCTGCCGCACCCCTCGTTCTGCTCGCCTCCGCAGCAGCCCGGCAGGGCCCTCTCCTTCCCCTTTGGATCCCAAACGATTTAATTTCTTTCCGTTTAGTTCAGTTGGCCCTGTTTAGACCCAGGAGCCTTCTAAGCGCAGGGCCTGGGGAATGAGGGCGGGAGGGTTGTGGTTTGAAATACCACTGGTCCGCCTGAGCACCTTCCTGGTTCCTCGCCTGGCGCCCTGAGGTCACGCTCAGTGATCACAGCTCTGAGTAGGAGGCCCCGATCTACCTTCTTCCCCCAAATCAAAAACAGCTTCCCCCAGGGCCAGGCAGGGCATTTGCAGGCCGCCCCACCTCCCGCCCACTGCGGGGTCACTCTTCCACTCCCGGGCACACCCAGGATGCCAGCCCAGCGCCAGGTGTGAGTGGGAGCTGTGCAATGTTCAGACCCCGCCCCCTTCCCCGCCACCCCTACCCAGACCAAGGACTTAGTCCAGTCATGCCGGGAGATTTATCCAAGGTCGCCCTGCCAGATGGCAGCAGAACCATCCCTAGAATCCCAAGTCCAGTGGCCCTCTGCCACACTGCGAACATGCCCCCCCCCCCAGGTGTCCTGACTTCTCAGCAGCATAGGGCCCTGAGTCCCCTGCCTTAATCAGAGAAGTTGGGGGGCTTCCCTGGTGGTCCAGTGGCTAAGATTTTGAGTTCCCAGTACACTGGGCCTGGATTCCCTGCCTGGTCAGGGAACTAGATCCCGCATGCCACACCTACAGTTGCACGCAGCAGCTAAAGATCCTTTCTGCTAAGCAAGACTAAAGATCCCATGTGCTGCAACTAAGACCAGACACAGTCAAATGAATAAATAAATGAATGAATTAAAAAATTATAGAGAAGGTGGAATTGAGACACATAGGGATAGGAGTAAACCATGTGTACTGGGACCCCAGCTGCTTTGCCCAAAGTCAGCCTTAATGTGGCCAGAGGCCTACTCCTGTCACTTCACCCTGTCTTCCTGGCGGCTGCACCACCTACAAGCTTTGGGCCCTGCCTGGTTAGTGAAACCTCCACTGCATCCCAGCACTCCAGCTGCTTCCTGTCTCTGCACCTGGCTTCTGCTTGTCCTTCAGTGTCTGGGTCTGAGGTCGGGGTCCACCTGGTCCCTCTCCTGGACTCCTGACACATTTGATTCCTGTCCGTTCTTCCAGCCACCTACAGCTCACGATCTCCAAGCTCTCTCCTGTCTTCCACAATTTCTTACGGACAGGTCCTATGTTGCCCTCTTTTCTATAACCCTCACAAACAATAGTTTGGAAGTTCTGCTTAGTGGTATCTGCTCTGTTTGTTGGCTGGATGAACTAACACATGACTGCTTTGACACATGACACATAACACATGACATGATTCCCAGTGCAGTCTATCACGGGCTCACTATTTCACTTACCAGATGTGTGACCTGAGCAAGTTACTTAATTCACCTCTTTAAGTCTCAGTTTCCTCGCCTATAAAATGCAGGTAAGTTCAATAGTTCTTGGGTCTGAAGTGACTTGTGTAGTGGTTGTCACATAGCAGATGCTCAATTAAAAATACATATGTATATGCATATGTGAAATTGCTAAAATATTTAGTACATGAATGCTTAGCATATGCATAAAACATGCAAATAATGACAAGTATTTTCAGTGACTATTTCAACATAGCACATCTGTCTGTTTGTTAGCTAGACTGGTGGTTGGGGCAACTCCTTGTTATATCAGTGTGTGTTGTCTTTTCTGTATATTCCCCTTTTCAGTGTCCTTCTGGGAGCTCTGGTTACAGAGCCAAGACTTGACATAGGAAAATAAATGTCTGGGTGTGTCTAAGTGTGTGCTCCTAAAAGTGTCCTGAGATGGTGGGACAGAAGACTCCTGTCTTCTCAGGACCACTTTTCTTCTTCCATCAGGGCGTGACTTGTAACCTGCTAAGCATGTCTTGAGCACCTGCTGTGTGCCATGCTTTGTGCTGGGCCTGCGGCTGATATACGTCCTCTTGTTCCTACCTACAGAAAGCTTCTCTCTTTATTGGGGGAGCAATATGGGCGTGTGTGGGGGAAATTATTGAGTCAGCAAGACAGTGTCACTAATTTAGTGCTATCAAGTGAGGGGTAGGTGACAAGTGACACAAGGTTCTGAGGAAGGAGAGAACAGTGACGGTGGGTGTGTCCATCTACTTGAGCTGCATAACAGAAGGCCATAGACTAGGAGGCTAGACACATTTGCTTCTCGTAGCTCTGGAGGCTGGGAAGTCCAAGATCAACCTGCTGGCCAGTTTGGGTTTTGGTATGCGCTCTCTTCTTGGCTTACAGATTGCGACTTTCTCACTGTGTCCTTACACGGCCCAGGTAGGACTTGGGGGGGGGGTACAGTGAGGGAGTCTTTTCTTATAAGATTTTTCTCGGGGGCACAGTACTTGAGGCTCTAGCCTATTGTGTCCCCACATTGCCTGACGAAGTAATAAAACCACTCTTTCCTTCTCCTCCACAACTCTCTGTCTGAATTTCTGTTTGGCATTCCTATGCAGAGAGCCAAGATTTTGGCCAACAGCATGAGCCACCTATTCTTCTTGCTTGGCCTCACAATAAAAAAACTTTTTCTGCTAAAAAAAAGAAAAAGGTTTTTCTCAGGCATCTTTTTTTATAAGGACACTTATGCTATAAGATTAGGGCCCTACCCTTATAAATTCATTTAACCTTAACTACTTCCTTAAAGGCCTTATCTCCAAATATAGTTCACATGAGGGATGATGTTAGGGGTCAACATTTGAATTTGGGGGAGAGCACGTCCATTTCAGTCCATAGAAGTGGAGAAAAGGTGTAACTCGGTCTAGAAAGAGACCTCCTTGGCTAGGTGGGCAGAGGGCATGCCTGGTGAAGGGAATAACTTGGGCAGAAGGGCAGTGGCAGGGGTGAGCAGGCCATGAGGAACCTGGCATAGCTGGTACCAGAAGCATGTGCTGGGTGAGAAATAGGTTTAAGAATCTGGGGGCATGGCCAGATTATGGAAGGTTTTGAATGCTGGGTGTTTGGAGGCTCTTTTTAAATGCTCAGTCTGTGCTTCATGTGCCTGAAAATAGGAGTTGAAGAAAATAGGAGTGGAGGAGGAAACACTGATTCAATGATAGGGCAACAATAAGGCTTTGAATATGCTCCTCATAGGCACCAGATATAAGAAACCTAACCCTAGTCTTCAGATGAGGCCGCTGCGGCTATGAAAGGTCAAGTGACCAGACTTAAGGCCAACAGTGAGTTAGTGGCATGCCAGGATTAACAGTGGCACTTGGCTGGCTCCACAGTGGACACCTCTTCCTTGGCCCCTGGGTACCAAGTGGTCAGAGGGGCCCAAGGAAATTCCAGGTGCTGGACTGGTGATGAGTGGATTAATGCAAGGTGAGAGCAAAGGTGAAAGCAGCTGGAACTCCAGCAATAATCTGGATGAGGTGCCTCCACCTCCCATCTCCCCAACCTGGCTAGGGCAAGATCAGCCTACGTGAGAGTATTGAGCTGTTAGGGAACAGTGGAGAATGGATCTGAATGAGTTCTGAGGACTGAGAAACACTTGGAATGGGTGAGAAGGCAGAAATAAGGAAGGTCATTTGATATCTGTTGGACATTTTGGTTGCTATTATCATTGCTGTTTAAGAAGGCACTCCGAACCATACAATTAAAGTTAATGCTTTAAATAGTAATACACCAGATTTAACCAAAATCCAAACAAAATGACGGTACAGACAGAAACATCTGGGAGATATTAAGTGTCTGTGGAGCAGTGGTTTTTCTAAGCAAAGTCCATGGGACTGACTTATAGAAAAACTATTTATTTTCTAGATGAAGAAACTGAGGCTCAGAAAGAAGAAGAGCTGCTTAAAGCCACGCAGACAATGAGTGGCCGAGCCGGTTGACCCCAGATCCATCTGGCTCCAATGTGTGTCCTCTTGCCATCCCCGTGATGCTGACACTGGGCCTTTTTGACACTTGGATATCAGATATCCATCTGGTAACTTTATTTTCCAAACCCTAAATAGGGACACATGGTCTGACAAGTGTGAAGTCACTTACGGGGACAAGAAGCTAGAATGTTTTAAATTAGGACCATCCAGGCAAATCCAGGACATCTGGTCATCAGAGATATCTAGGGGCTGCCCACACCCTTGGCACGAGGCTGGCTGTTGCCATTTAATACTCTTCCCCATCCTGAATGCCCAAGGTCTATTTTTTGGTTGGAGCATATGCCACAAACAAATGAGAAACTTTTAAAAAGATCAAACAGCTGGAGAGAGATTGCAGTGGACATTCTTTTTAGGGCAGCCTAAGAAGGGGAAGGAGAGCAGGGGAGGGCAGGGATGTGGTTGAGGGTCAGAAGAACAATCCTCAGCTTCCAGATCCCAGGAGGTGTGAGGCTGTGTGAGCAGAGGGCAGACTGCGACTGGAGGGCTCGTCACCAGTCTCGGGAATGGGGCTGCCCTCCTATCCTCTCTCTTCATCTTTCCCATCTCTTCCACTTGCTCTTTCATCTTTTTGGACTTCAACTGCTCCCTCCCTGCCTTCCTCCCACTCGTGCTGAGAGAAAGGGTGTGCAGCTGTGCCTGGTGCCCCTTAGGGAGGGCCAGCAGCCCCTGGGGAGGGGAGATGACTTACTAGCTAGTGATGTGAGGGCATCAGACCCTATTCTGTGAAATGGGCCCAAGGGGACATGTTACTGTAGAATTCTGTCAGATCCTATGTGAAACTGTTCTGGAAACGATAAAGAATTGTTCATATTCAGTGGAAGTTGGGGGTCACTGTCACGTTGATATTGTTACAATCAAATACCAGTCTTAGAAACATTCATCTGGACAGGTGTGTGTTTGATGTTGTTTGTTTGATGTTGTTTGTTTGACTCTTAAGAAAGGAGAAGTGAGGTGGGAGGGTATGTGTGTTTCTGTGTACATGTGCATGTGTAGAGAGAGGGAGAGAGATTTGGCATTTGCTGGAAATCATTTACTCATAGAGCATTAGAGACAGGCCTCAAAGAGTGTATAATCCATCCTCTTTACTTTATACATGGGGACACTATAGTCCAGACAAAAAGGTTAACTACTAGTCAGTGGTCACAGTGGACTTGGTCCAGGTCTCCAGGTCATCAAGCTGATGGCCCTCTGGTAGGAGAACAGGGAGGTGAGCAGGAGAGATGTGATCTCTAGTGTCTGGGTCTCACAGACCAACTGGGAAGTGCAACCCCAAGCAGAGAACCACTCCAGACTGTGCTGGTTATGGTGGGAGATCCAGGGATACAGCCCAGGGGCCTGTGAGGATTCAGCTACAGTCACAGCCATCCAAGTCGGATGGTTGGGGAGGACCTGGGGGACAGCTGGAATGCTGCAGCATTTCCCTCAGTGATACTTTGGGCTCCAATTCTTGTCTAGAAGTGGTTAGTTAGGCTTTTAACCAGCATTTGAATTCACATGTACCAGTCCTTAGCTTTCCCTGAAAAAACCCATAAAATTATAGTCATGGCTCCTAAAACTTCTCTGCAAATGGTTAAATGTCTGTGATATTTAACCGGTTAGTATATACTTTGTGATCAGCCCAATGTACTAAAGGAAAGCCACTCAGTAACTGGCTGGCAAAGCTAATTTGTTATTCAAGTGTTTTAACCTATTGAGCTTTTAAAAGCATTATTCTTCCAAAGCATTTCAAAAGTCTATCTAGTTCCTCTTGGGGAGAACTGATTAGCAAGCAGTTTTTACTTCCCAGTACAAGTTCTCATTACAGTAACTCATCTTGTTTCCCTTCTTTCCTGGAAACATAGGGAACCTCTGGAAGATGTTCATCTCTCCCCGCTCCATTGCACCGCCCATGCGTTCTTGTCCAAGGTGGGGTCTTAGGGATCTTTTATTGGATTGACTTGATGATCAGAGTAGGAGGCGTGTCCAAGTTACTCCCAACCCTCTTGGACCCCAAGCCTTGAGGTGCTCACGGCTCAAGTTATTGGCTGTGAAACTGTGGTTATCCTAATGCCTCATGTGAATTTCCACCATAAGCAATGGCACCCGAGTCTGGGCATCTTGAGGAAGACTGAGTAAGATACCAAAATGAGACCAAAGATACCGTTTGGTATCTTTGTGCTTAGTGTAGTGCCTGGTACATAGTACGTGATCAATAAATGTTTATTGGATGAAACAGAAATGAAACACACTTTTATTAGGCTACTTCTATCAGACTATGTATCATTACAAGTAAAAGAAATTTAAAAGACCATTTCCCACTTTCGAAGCTGTACTGTTAGCTTCTTTTCTCAAGGTCACTGTTTCTGATCTGATCTCTGTAGTTCACACAAGAAATGACAACTTCCCTGTTACTTCAAAATCCCTCTCTCCTACCTGATTTTTTTAAATTTTAACTTTTTAAAAGCATAGACTCATCTTTGATCTATGCCGGACAATGGATCTGTGTTGACAAGATGTTTTCCCATAGTTTCCTCATGTAAGTAAGCTTTAATGAGTTTACTCCTGCCTTGTCCTGAAAGGATTTTCTTTTTTGGACCCAGAGTTTATCATGGAAATTCACATTAGAGAATATTTCTGCATCTTTCTGGGCTTTTCACCTTCCAGTGATTAGGATAAGACCCTCTCCCCCAAGCCTTGTCCATTCTTTGGATTATAACTTTTTTTAAGAACATGATCTTGGGCTGCAGATTTATTCATGCGATGATTAACTGATCCAGAAGAACTTGACTAGCATGTAAATACTGGAGCTGGAAGGCAAGTTGAAAACCATTCCCTATACAGAAATGTTAATCTTTCTTTTGCCAAGGGGAAGCTCAGCAGTTTAACAAGTAAGGCGATTTCACACATTTTTACATTAAGTAGAATCTTGTGTCCTTTTCCTTTGGTTGAGATTGTTTACAAGTAACAGGTAAAGGCTAAAAGTCCACAGAACCACCCAATCTTCCTGTTTTAATGTCAGTCCCACCAAAGATGTTTAGAGACCTCACTTCTCTTACTACAGTATTGATTAATACCACCTACCAGTATTTAAGTCACTGGAACTATGTTGCCAGAGGTTGAATGACAAAACTATGTTTCCATTATGTGTATGTGTATGTGTGTGTGTGTGAGAGAGAGAGAGAGATACGTGGTGGTGGAGTGCTGTGCTTTGTAGGTTCATACAATGTAACAAGAGAAGAGTCTAAGTTAAATGAACAGTGAAATTATAACAGGCTTTTCTTATGAAACAAACTCTCTAGATTTTTTTCCATATATCAAGAAATGGTTAAATTGTTCCATAAAGAAAAAGTAAATCTTTTTTGACTTTTAAGAATGTTTGGACTTCCATGGGTGCTTTTCATTGGGTTACTTTTAGATGGACAGCTTTGGAAAATTTGCATCCCTCTAATAGATACCAAATTGGAGACTAATTGTACATAAAATAGCCTGGGGCATTCTGGGATAAAAATGGCTCCAAGTTGACCTCTTATCCAGACTTCCATGCTTCTACTCTCTCCAGCTCAGCCCTGTCTCTTAGACCAGGTCTAAAATAGGCTGTTTCCAAAGAATGGGTATTACCCTTGGGTTAAGTAAATATTTTGTGTGATTTTTCCACCTGGTCAATTAATTATTGGCTCAGATTAACCTAGAACCTTCTGGTTATTGTAATTTCTGTCTCTACCCCTAAAGAAAGAATCTTCTATTATCTCAACAATACACACACACATACACACACTTTTATAGCATTTTAAAGTTTTGGTGATATGCCTTAACTTATTTAAGCAAATTACACAAATAAGTAAAACACTCAACTCTGTTTTGAGATAGACTTCGGTAGCACTAGTGTTATTAGATTTTATAAAAAGGAATTCCAGTTACAGCAACTACATTTATAAAAGCACAACTGGGGTGGGTGAAATTGGAGTAGTTCACTAGGTTAGATCAATATTCAATCCTGGCTACACATTCACCTGGGGAGCTTTTGAAATATACCCAGGCCTGGTCCACACATCAGACCAATTAAATCAGAATCTCTGGGGGTGTGGCTGGAGCATCTGTATTTTTAAAAGCTCTTCCAGAAGATTCTAATGTGCAGCCAGTGTTGAGAACCACAGAGTTAGATAAAAGGAATCTGGGAATCAGGAACACAGTGATTAATTTATGCTATGTTCAATAACAGAGTCTGATCTTTTAATTTAGGATAGATCTTCCGATGTTAGAGCTAGATAGGACTTTAGAGAGAATTTCTCATTGTAGAGAGGGAGCACTAAGGCAGAGAGGCTTATTAAGGTTGAATGACAATATAGGCAGGGAGCTCAACCAGGTACTCTGTGACAACCTAGAAGAGTGAGATGGAGTGAGGGGATCAGACGTAGGTTCAAGAGGGAGGGGACATATGTATACTTATGGCCGATTCATGTCATTGTATGACAGAAACCAACATAACATTATAAAGCAATTATCCTCCAATTAAGAATAAATTTTTAAAAAGGTTAAAACACACACACACAAGATAACATAGGCAGCACAAGCTCTAGAAACCAGTGCCTTTCACTGTATGCCTCTACCCCTAAAAGTTATATTGGAAATTAAAAGATCAGATACATCTTTGTGTTCCTAAGTATCCGTTTAGGAAATGGTTTATGGTGATGAAAAGAGCACAGCTTTGCTGCTCTCAGACCTGACTGGCATGAACATAAAGACTGCATCATTGATTACCTAGATTTGATCCAGATTTGATCCCTGGTTCTGGAAGATCCCTGGACAAAGGAAAGCCTACCCACTCCTGGAGAATTCCACGGACAGATGAGGCTAGCGGGCTACAGTCCATGGGGTCACAAAGAGTCAGACATGACTGAGCGCCTGAATGCGCACATCCTCTCTGAAGTTTTCTCACTTGCGAAGCAGGAATTAAGAGCCCCTTCCTAGCTTTATCACAGACAAGCCAAACATGTAGTATGTGCTCAGTAAATTAAATAGTAATTATAATTATTAACTGCATTTAAAAAATCTTGGATTTTATGTAGAAATAGCTGCAGAGGGGATAAAAAGATATGTTAGAGTTTCTTTGCATGAAATAATCTTGCAAAGGTTGTTTTTGGTTTCCGTTGATTGAAAACACAAATAAACCCCAACTGAAGCACTTCTTAGGAAGGAATGAATGGATTTCCAATCTGTGTTTTCTTGTTTACAGTGGAAAATATGCCATGCAAGGAAAACACAGGTGGTTAACTGATCAGTGCCTTCTATTTTTATCATATGCATAGGGCTCTAAGCATACAAACGCAAATATTTTAAGTAACAGAAAATGAAGACTAACTTCTCAAGGTTAAATGGCTTCAGGTTTCCTATACCAAATTTAGACTTTTTTTCTTTCCGCCATTTCTTGAAAAAGAGCTCCAGATCCCACGCAAGCTGAATTCCAAAACAATTAAGAAAAACAAAACAAAAAAAAAGCTCACGATTAGCATTTTTAAAGAGACGTTTCTTTTCCCTTGGGGTCTTTTTGTTTTGTTCTGCATCCTTTTTGTTTTGCAAAACGAGTATCCCAGTTGGGAGAGGAAAGCAGCCTCCGCGGGCTGTGTGTTTGTGAAACGAAGATGGGAACAGAGACGCGGCAGGTCCCCGGAGAAGCTGGCCGCCCCCGCGTCCCCAGCCCCCGGGCGGGCTTGTGCGGACGTGTCTCGGGCGTGACCTCTGAGCAGCTGCGCCACCGGCTCAGCCTCGCGGCGGGAGAAACCCGAGCTCCCAACAAAACAGTTCCATCTTTGGCAAGTCTTCTGGCATTTAAGGCGCTGCCGGTGGGGAGAGAGACCGCGTGCCTGAGAGGCTCTGGGAACTCGCTAGCCTTCCCCTCCTTGGTGTTACGTTTCTGAAGGGTCTGAGCATCTGCGGTGGAGCCTCGAGTGTCTGGCCGAGTGGGGGCGGGGGCGAAGCCGGCCGTGGGATCTTCCTGGAGACCGGAGCGAGTCTGATTCTCCATCCTCCCTGGGATGCGCCTCAGGACTTGATTTTTCCTTCTTTTTTTCCTTTCTTTTCTGCCGATACTATGTGGACAACAGGGGCTGAGAAGATTTAAACTCTTACAAGAAGAAAATTTTCTAATAAAATCTTTCCCTCCCCCAAACTGATTCAAGTTGTCACTTTAAAAGTGCCCCTACCTGCCTGAAGTGCTGGTGTGCAAAGTTGAAACTGACAAAAGATAACCCGTTCTTTCAGGGAAAGACTCTGAAAGAGGCTCCATCGTAGTAGTTAACATTTACTGAGTGCTTCCTCTCTGCTAACCATTTTAATGCAATAATTCGCTTAGTCCTCACAACAATCCAAAGTAGAAATTATTATCACCGATTTACAGGCAACAGAAGAGGCGCAGAGAGGCTCTGTAACTTGCTAAGGATCACACAGCTAGTAAATGGTAGAGCTGGGATTAAAGCTTAGGCAGTCTGTGCTTGTAACTGCTGTGCTCACCGAACGAAAGATCCTGTGTTCTTGAATTCCTCTCCTAGCACACCGTATCTCAGCAAGGTGGAGAAACAAGCTCTGAGAAGTTGGGAAATAAGAAGTGACAAAGTCAGGATCTTCTGAAATGTCCTGACTTAGTCGGAAGGAGCTGGGGCCCATGGCCGGGGTAGGGGCGGGGGTAGGGTATACAACATTCATCAGGAATTGTGTATGTCCTGCTTTGGACATGTTGATGGTTTGTTAATACTCACCCTGTCATTCCCTGGAAGGGTTCCTTGGCAATTCGACTTATAGGAAAGTCATAGGACAGGCAGTGACAAGAGGTGAGGGTTGTAGTCAAGTGGCTACAAGTATTAGTCTGAAGAAAGGAGGGGTGTGAGCATGACATAAGGCTTCCCAGGTGGCTTAGTGGTCAAGCAGGAGATGCAGGTTCGATCCCTGGGTTGGGAAGATCCCCTGGAGGATGATATGGCAACTCGCTCCAGTATTCCTGCTTGGAAGATCCCAAGGACAGAGGACATCCCCTTTGTGGTATGCAGGAATAAAGAGTGGGATGAGTCGTTAGAGGATGCCGCTTTGGAGGAGAGGGCAGTGAAAAAGCCAAAGTTCTGGAATGGTTGGGAGGCTCATTTCTCTGCAGTATGGAAGAGCTAGAAGCTTCACTTTCCTCACACACACACACACACACTTCAGGAAGTTCACTTCCCACTGGTCTGAATGTCTGTCTAGACAAATCTTCACTGACAGGTTCTATTACCTGTTTATGGTAATGGCCTTTCTGGTGCCATTTTATACCTGTGAATGTATGCATGCGTGCACCTACCGTGAGGCAGGAAGAGTCTTTTCCATATGGCTCCCACTCCGGGTACTAGAGTGAGGGTCCTGGCTCACAGCAGGAGTGCAGAAGGTGCCACTGCTACCCACCTTGACAAGGACAGTGATTAGGGCACAGAGCAGCCGTGGGGCTGTACCTGGGTGTTACCAGGCCAACCCTTAGAGTACAGTGTTCCTTTAGATGGGTAAACTGTGGTGGGACATGATACCTTTTGTGGGATCCTTTACACTTACTGGCTGTGTGACCTTTGGCAAGTTACTTAACTTTGCTGTGCTTTGGTTTTGTTGTCAGCAAAATGGTCCTCATACCAATAATCACGTTAGAGGACTGTTGTTAGGAATTTAAATGAGTTAATAAAGGTAAGATGCCTGGCACATGGTAAGTTGCTTAATAATTAGCTTCTGCTTTTACTACAATTAGATCTATTATTATTAGGCAACTCTAGTCAGCTTACTTTGCCTCTCTGAATCTCATTGTTCCCATATGTAGGATGGGTGTATTGCTATCTGTTTTATAGGATTGTTGTGAGAATTAAATAGTGTTAATTACTGTTGTAAAGTGGGCAGTTTATGTGTTGCTTTAGCCTAGTTTATTTCCTAGGCGACGACTTTATTTTCACATACGAGGAGGTTTCCTGTAAGAGCTTCAAAATACTGACCGTAGCTGGTGAGGGTGCGGGACACTGCGTTACCTCAGCCACATCCCCTTTCCCAGCTGTAAAATGGTATAATAACCACCCGGAGGAATCTCAAGGACATTACGAGGGAAAAAATAGACAATAATACACAAAGCATTTTGAGCTCCTCTGAAGAGAGACGCACATAAATGGAAGGTGGGACTATAAGGAGGAGTAATCACTGGTTTCTCTCCCCCTCTTTTTTATTTAATGAGAAGAAAACTAGTCATTAGGAAGCATGGTCTTGTTAAAGCCATGGCCTGGGAAATCGTTCTCTTGGCTCCTCATCAGGGCTTGTGACACGGCAAGTTTTTGCAAAATGTGGGCAGCAGAGGACCTCCCCACAGGCTCTGTGATAGGCCTGCAGATTGTCAGGAATGTGCTGTCTGAGGGCCATGGCCTGAGGTGGGTGACGCACAGCCACCAGGGGAGCCTCCCCGGTCTCCTGCTCCCTGAGGAGGTCCCCCCACCAGGTCAACAAGGAGACTCCACCCAGCTCCAGAGCCTTAATCCCTGAGGCCTGAAGTCACCCTTATCTACATGTTTGAGCTTGCTTTTGTCCTGGATCCAAGCTTTTCCACCCCTGGGCCCTCTTGGCCACACTGGGGCGACCGCAGGGCTCTGAAAGCTCCTCCCATCTGGTCTTTTTGCTTTAAGTTGATAGAGGAAGAAATCAGCTTACTTTCCTCAAATTGGCCAGAGCAGAGTAGGTGTCTGGGGCCTCTGCTTGTCCCCTCACTGTGCCTGGCTTCTTAAAGCTGCCTCTAGCTGGGCAGGCTCCCACCTCTCTGTGAGACCCAGTCTGCCCATTGTTCTTCTGAATCCTGCTAAGAGTCTGCCTTAGGAGGCCTGCCCCAGGCTTCCCCAGTGCCATCACCCTCTGCTTCCTCTTCTGCACTCTATTCGATATAGTGCGGTTTTTGTGTTGCTGTTTAGTCGCTGTGTTGTGTCCAACAACTTGTGACCCTGTGGACTGTAGCCCCCTGTCCATGGGATTCTCCAGGCAAGAATACTGGAGTGGATTGCCATTTCCTTCTCCAGGGGATCCTCCCAATCCAGGGATCGAACTCTCGTCTCCTGCTTGGCAAGCAGATTCTTTACCACTGAGCCATCAGGGAAGCCCTTGGTTTTTGTGTTAGTTCTTGACTTATCTCGGAGAAGGCAATGGCACCCCACTGCAGTACTCTTGCCTGGAAAATCCCATGGACGGGTGCAACCTGGTAGGCTGCAGTCCACGGGGACACGAAGAGTCAGACATGACTGAGCAACTTCACTTTCACTTTTCACTTTCATGCATTGGAGAAGGAAATGGCAACCCACTCCAGTGTTCCTGGAGAATCCCAGGGATGGGGAGCCTGGTGGGCTGCCGTCTTTGGGGTTGCACAGAATCGGACACGACTGAAGCGACTTAGCAGCAGCGGCAGCAGCTTGACTTATCTCACCTCTGACTCTGAGTTGCTGGAAGGAAGGGAAGGAGCAAAAATCGGAGAGGTAAAGTATACTCAGCCAGGTGCCATGGCCAGAATTATGAGCAGAACTGACTGAGCTGATTCCTCCTTACTACATTGCTGAAGCAAGTGGAAGCCTTTCTGTAAAACCCTGAGACGTGCAGTTCTTCTAGAAATTATGGATGATTTTAAATAGATAGAAAATACTGTAATAGGCAGGCATATATCTACCATGCAGGTTACCAGATAACAATATTTTACCATATTTACCTTAAATATCTTATTTCTTTAATAAAACTGTTAGACTTGGAAGCAACTGAAATGTCATTGACAGGTGAATTGAAAAAGAAGAGATTGTGTGTGTGTGTGTATATATATATATATATATATACACACACACATACACAATGGACTCAGCCATAAAAAGAATGAATTATTGCTATTTTCAGCAAGATGAGTGGATCCAGAAATTATCATACTGAGTGAAGTAAGTCAGATGGAGAAAGATAAATATCGTATGATATCACTTTTATGTGAAATCTGAAAAATAGTACAAATGAGCTTATTTACAGAACAGAAACAAACTCACAGACATAGAAAACAAACTTATAGTTACCAAAGGGAAAGGGGTAGGGGAGGGGTAAATTGAGAGTATGTGGTTAACAGACGTACACTAGCATATACAAAATAAATAAACAACAAAATTTAGATAAACGACAAAACATTAACAGATAAACAAAATAGATAAACAACAAAAACTACTGTATAGCACAGAGAACTACGTTAAAAACCTTGTAATCAGCCATGATGAAAAAGAATTTTTAAAAGGAATATATATACATATATATGTATAACCAAGTCACTTTATGTACACCTAAAACTAACACAATATTATAAATCACCTATACTTCAGTTAAGAAAAAAACTCAAAAAAGAAACTTTTAGGTACAGTTAAGGCTCTCCGTCTCCACTGGAGTCCCACTTTCCCCTTGAGCTCCCCACTTGCCTTTCTCATTGTGCAAGTGGCCCTTTATCTGCATCCGTGAATAGGGTTTAGGAGACTGGTAAACTGCTGAAATTGTATATGTACATCTTTTCTGCACACATCACAGCTAGTCAGGAAATCCTCTTGACTCAGTCTTCCTGTGGTCTCCACTGCTGCCACTGACCCACAAGCAACCATTATCTGCACTTGGATCTTCTGCTACCTACGATGGTCACTGACATTGTAGAGTCTTAGCTGGATCCTCTTAACCCCTTTGCTCAAATCCCATTAATGGCTCCTGATTTAACTCAGAGTGAAAATCAAAATCTTAGTAGCCCATAGGCTCTACGTAATATATTAATATGTCCTCCCAACTCCCGTGCTTCTCTGACTTTTCCCATCAAGGCTGCTTGCCCCTCTTTCTCTCCATCCAGCTACTCTGTTCTTCTCACTTTTCCTTTGCCTTGAGGCTGTTCCTTTTGCTTTCTACACTCTTTCTCCAGGTACCCACGTGGTGAAACCTCTCACATTCTTCAATTCTATGCTAACATTTCACTTTTCAATATGGACAACGTAGCACACATTATTTAAAAATATAGCTGCATCCTCACCAATCTCTCTCTTACTCTGCTTGAATTTTTCTTTTTCCGTAGCACCTAATTTCTAGCAAATAATATGTGTGCTTATTTACTACATTCATTATTTCTTGCCTATCTTCTTCCTGTTAGAATGTAAGCTCTATGAGAGTAGAAATTTTTGTCTATTTTTGTCCAGTAATGTTTCTTTGGTCTCTGCAATAGTACTTGGCACATATGTGCGCTTTAAGTTTTTGTTGAATGATTAAATAGATAACTGAATATGAGCCTTTCTTGCTGGAAAGTCCAGAATTTTTCATCAGATTTTCAAAAGTGTCTGCGGCACAAAAGAGGTTAAGAACTACTGATACAGTAAAGCATCAAAAAATTGGCTGGAAATGTGTTGCTTGCCAGGTGGCCTGTCTAAAGAAGCAGAAGGTCACAAGAGGGTTTTCTCTTTCTCCAGCTTGTGTTTCTCTGGAGAGCTACTGCTAACAGCTACTAGGATCTCCTTCCCCAAGACTGGCGGTGAGGCTCCCTGGACCCAGCCCTGGTCTGGCTGAGGTAGTGAGCCAGTGGGGCATTGCTGGAGAGTGGGGCAGGAAATCGGGCAGTGAGCCAGATCCAGAGAAGCTGTAATTTTCTTTACTCCTTCTGTGTCTGGGGGCAGAGGCCGAATGTGGCCACAGCCTCCTGAACTTCCTTGGAGGAGCTAGGCAAGATGCCCAGACCAACAGAAGCTGCTTCCTGCCTTCCAGCCTTCAAGTCTAGGCAAGGAATAAGACCAGGAAATCTTGCTACAGGTAGGAGCCCCAACCAGGGAGACAAGATACTGTCCTGTGATCGAGAGATAATAGGAGAGTAGGGGGAACCTGGAAAGCAAAATGATACCAAAGGCCATCTGGAGGTGATAATGGGAGTGAGTTGGAGGTGAGTCAGTTGGCTCTCAGGGCAGTTAAAAGACAAGTGGGTAATTGTGGGTGCAGTCGGCGGGTCACACACAGAAAATGAGGAACAAGTGGTTAATTGGGCCCACAAGCCCAGGATCCCGCCTGTAATTAGCAAATTGCAGGGCTTTGACATTTGCTTTGGTAACAACTTGTGTAGTAAATTGCAGGGAGGAAAACTGCACCCCCAGCCTGGGAGGTGATCCTGTGTTTGTGCTCCTTGAACTATCTTCTCACAAACTTGTAGGCAGCACACACATGAATACACCCCCAGCACTGGGAAGGAGGAGGTTTACCTTACACCTTTCTGCAGGCTGACAGCAGCCTGTGATATGTTCTCTTTTCCCCTTCACCTCTTGCTTAAATTTTCACCAACCCCGGGGCTGAAGTTGAGGCCTGGCTTCCTGGTGTGTATTCCCAGTGCTCACACGCTGATTCTTAAGTTCTCTTAAACCACAGCCCCTGGTGCAGAGCTCCTCTGGCCAGAGATAGGAAAGGCCTTGGGGAATTCCCATGTAAGTGCCATAGTAAGGGAGGAGGGGGAATTCTGTTCCAGCGTTGTTAAATTTTGTCAATGAAGATGCTAGTCCCTGATCAGAGAGTGTCCTTCATAGACTTCAGATCTGTATTTACCTCTGCCAGTTTTTGTGAGGTTCTGACCAAAATGAAAATCAAAAATATGGGAAAATTGCATTGGGATTGTCATGGCGAAAGCTTATCAATTGCCACAGAGGCAGAGAGACTGGTGATCACAAGTAATGGAGCACTATGAGAAAGTATCAGGAGACCTGGGTTTGATTTTGGGCTCTCTACGGACTCTTTGTTGGATCTTGTCCAGTTTCTTAAACACTTGTATATCATCTCTGTCATTTATGGGTCTGTTTTTATGGACTGATTTTTCCCTTGTTTATGGGTGAACATATTCTTGCCTCTTTATAAGTCTAGTAATTTTTTATTAGATGGTAGACATTGTGGAGTTATACTGTTAAGTATTTGGACTTTGCTGCCTTCTTTTAAAGAGTGCTAGACTTTGTTTTGGCTGGAAGTTAATTTACTCATGAAATAGTTTGATCCGTTTGAGTCCTGTCTTTGAGCTTTGCTATTCAGAGTCCAGAGTAACCTTCACTCCAGGAATAGTTCAGGATCTCTACTCAAGTATGACTCCCCTGGGCTCTCCATCAACTGCCCAGAGGATCATCAAGAATTCTCCATTTTGTTTGGTACACAACCATTTCCACCTTGTGAGAACTCTGGGTTGTTCAGCTTACTGCTCTCTGGTCATTTCTTTTGCCTCATTTTGTAGAGTTTCACCTTATACATACACATAGTAATTCTCAACAGACTCAAGAGGCTATCTCAGCAGACTCATGGTGTTCTTTTCCTGTGTATCGCCCCTCTTTTGCAAAATTGTAATCCTCAACTCCTAGCCTCTTCAGCTTCCCCAGTCTCTGGCTTCTGTCTCTTCTGCTTATCAAAGCTTGCAGACTGTGCTCTTAATTTCCAGATGGGAATTTGCCTCCAAGCATAAATCCAGAGGTATTTTAAGGCTCATCTCATTAATCCTCTCTCTCAGGGATCAGTTTTATACTGCCTATTTCCCAATGTTTTAAAGCAGTTGTAATCCAGTCAAGCCTAGAAGATGACATCTTGCTGTGTTAATAAAGCAGCTTCTCCAAGTCAGTTTTTATTTATGCTAAAAATAATATTATTGTTACAATAATATTTTCTTCAAAAGTTAATTGCAATAACTAAAATACACAATAGTCTGAAATAATGTAAAGTGATGTATATAATAAACAATGAAACATAAAACAAGAACAGTTAATAAACACTCATTCTATTTTTACTTTCCATTGACACCAACAGTATGAATAGATTTGGCATTTTTATGAAATTATATAACTTTATAACTGTAAGGAATGTAGCTCAGAGACACTGAGTTGGTCCAAATGCCTCATTTTACATGAACAGACTAAGGCTTCATGAGTAACAAGTGGTTTTCCCAAGACCTTGTGGCCAGGGAGCAAAAGAATGAGACTGTCACTCAGGTGTCCTGGCTTCCCAGTCTGTGACACATTCATTATTCCAACTCACATTTAGTGAATATTTACTAACTCCAAAGCACTGAACTAGCTGTGATGTTGCCTCTGTATCATGTTCTGGTTTGCAAAAATGTTTAAAAATTGATTTGGGGACATTATAGTAGATTCAATAAATCAGCATATAATTTTGGACGCATCAAGAGTAAATCTGCTTGGCATTCATTAGAGTAGCCTACATTGTCCAAAGTACAGAAATGTGAAATGCTCCTCGCATTCAACTCCCATGGGATAGTCCATTGTAGTCCCTTAGACATGTGAACGTGTCAGGTAATTACTGTGGTTTTATGGCTTTGTCTGTCCTGATGTTAGGGAAACTGAGAATTTACTCTGCATGCCACCATGCCAGTGATCCAGTCCAAAGATGGACAATGAAACTTTAAGGAAGGTGATCAGTAAGTTGCAAAATGTGGAAAGAGCTCCATATACAGTGTCTGGAGGCGTGGGTTCTAGGCCTAGTTTGTTACTTCTCTTCTCTGGGCCTAGATTTTCCTGACTGTAAAATGAGCCCAATAGACTGAATGACCTACAACGTCCACTCCAGGTTGGAGATCTTAACACCTGAAGCTCTACCTGGAGCTACCCCTACTGAGAAGCATGATGAAGCTGGGGAGTGGTGGTGGGTAGGAACTGAGTGTGGAAGTGGAAGATGTGGGAAGCCTTCTAAACCCAAGGGGCAACAGGAACCAAGCTGACCAAGCAGGGATCTGGCTAGCTTGGATTTTGTAATCTGATGGATTGCTGCAACGTAGAAAACAACGTTAAGACCCGTGAGGAAGCATCCACCTGCAAATGAAGGAGACACGGGTTCCATCCCCGGGTTGGAAGATGCCCTGGAGGAGGAAATGGCAACACACTCCAGTATTCTCGCCTGGAGAATTCCATGGACAGAGGATCCTGGCGGGCTACAGTCCATAGGGTCCAAAGAGTTGGACACAACTGAGCGCACACACTTTCCTCTTAAGATTACCACTGAAATAAAGATAGAAAATTTCAATATATTATATAGAACTCCACTCTTCTCCTAGAAAATGGTCAGGGTTTTATTGATTCTGGTTTGCAAAATACCAGTGAAAGGAGGTAGTGGTATATGAGATGGGACATGTTGATCGGGAGGAGATCATAGACAGCCTTGAACATCAGGCTCAAGGATTAATCATTTATTCTGTAGGTTGTGGGGAAAGATTGAAAATTTATGGGCAAAGGCTTATATGATCAGATCTGTGTTTCAGCTTTCTGGTTATAGTATGGAGGATGGACGGAGAACAGGGGAGTTGAGACAGACAGACTGGCCAGGTGGCTGGCACAATAGCCCGAGTGACAAAGGATGAAGGATGCAAGAATGAGTTCCTTATCAGAGTAAGAACAGTGTTTATGAAAAAACACCGAGGATGGAGACCAGTTGGGGCCTTTCTACTGACAGACATGGGGAGAGAGAGGGGTCCACATTACTTCCCCATGTTCTAGCCCATGGGATGGAGTGACTGGTGATGCAGAGTCACCCCCGAGCCAGAGCAAAAATAGAAAGGGGCTTGAGAAAAAGACAAATCTGGGTGTTCATTTGGTTCACTCTGAGTTTCTTCTGTGGTAAAATAAGGATGAGTGCATGCATGTCTTGGAATTTTTGTAAGGACTGATGGATTAGTATACATGAAAGTGCCTAGGACATATAAGTCTATCCATCCATCATTTGATTAAATCTGTGCAAATATGGAGGGAAATAATTAGTTCAACTGGGACCATATCAAACATTTCAAATTCACTTTGAGTAAAGAGATCATGGCTGAGCGGATCTCTATGGGATTGGACCATTCTACTCCCAGATGCTAGGCTGGGCCACAGTTCAACGCCAGGAAGTTGTTTTTGGCAACAATAGATGCCTTTCTTTCCCTTCCTTTCATGACCAACCTCCCACTGCAATCTATTTCTAGGTCTCTAATTCAAATGGAGTAAATGGCAAAAGAAAGAACATCAACATAAAATTGATGTGTGTACTTTTTTGGTGGCCTCCTCTGAGGACACACCTGTGCTAGGCACCCATCCACAGATAGAATCTTCTGTGTGATGAGCAACAACAGGCACTATCTCTCAGGCTTTCGATCCTTGCTCACTTTGCGCACTGCTCAAATCAGCCAAACCCTTCTGCTCTGGCCTCCTCCTTTTTTCTCAGCTCTCAGGGCCCAGCATCTTGAGCAGGTGAGAGCCTTCACTCAGCCCTTTAGTCTTGACTGCAGTGCTGTGTGCCAGCCATGCAAAACAGAAGCAGGGAGCACTGTCAGGCAAGCAGGGATTTTAGCCCTGCCAGATCCCTCATTTCCTGGTTTCTTTCCCGCCCAAGGTCACAAAACCCCTGGCAAAGCAGCTGCAGCTACAATCTCAGATTTAGAGAAAGCCTTCAGGCGCTGACTCCCCTTCTTGGCTTCTAACCCAAGCTGGATGTTGTACTTTTAAACACTCAGCCATTGAGGGAATGGGCGCAAGTCCTCTCCCCTCAAATCTAAGTATGCTTGTGACTGCTTTGATAAGTAGTATAGCAGAAGTCATATTTTGTTCTTCTTACTCTAGGTCATCAAAAACCATGTAGCTTCCACCTTGTTCACTGGAGGCTTAGTTCTTGGATCAGCGGTCCCTGCTGAGCCCAGCCCTGCAGCCATGTCCACCCATGAGCCTGCCATGTGTGTGAAGCCATCTCAGACCCTTCAGACCAGCTCATCTGCCAGCTGAGTACCTCCAAGCAACCATAGTTGGTGCCCAGCCTGAATTCCTGATCCGCAAAAGCTATGGAATAATAATAAAGTGGTTGTTGTAACCTACCAGAGTTTGGGGTGGTTTGATATGCAGCAATAGGTGACTAGAACACTAGACATAAATAGAAGAAACTTTGCAGATGGCTTCTGATGGCTTTTTGATTTCATGTGATTTGCCCTATCCATCTGCTTCTGACCATGACAATTCCATTTTGCTTGAAACTTGGATCACGTTGCCTCTTAACTGAGCCAGAACTTCACCTGGGTTCACAGACAGGTCCCTGAGCCACAGTAAAGGTTTCATGCTTGCCAGTGCAGGTTTGGTTGTCATTAACTGTCCACTCCAGTTATCCCAACACAGCCCTGCATACTGCCTTCATACAAAAGATTTGCAGAAATTCGAAGTGTGGCTGCACAAGTTATTTTCCGTGGATCCTGAGAAACAACGTGGAGACATTTTCTCACCATCTTCACATGCAGAAAGGGTATCTTGCCTTTTCTTGCCTTGTACCTGCCTTCACGTGTGGAGCACAGGATTTCTAGCTGGCGATTTTTCTCCCCTATTACCATCATTCTTGTCCTTACATTGCAGAAGCCTCTTTTTCAGCCTTGATTTGGGGGAAAGTTCCCAGTTTCCTGAGTGAGGTTCAAGTATGGGAGTAAGGGTGGGCTGTGTCCCCATGGTTAAGCTCTTCCTGCAGTATGCCAACAGGACAGGTGTGGACCTGGAGTCAGAAGGATGTGGGTTCAGTCCTGAGCTCTACCACATATAAGCTGTGTAACCCTAGAGTAGTTCCTTAATCTCCGTCAGTCTTAGTTTTCCCATTAATTGAAAGGAGACAGTTTTCACCATTTTCACAGGAAATTTGAGGCTATCTTAGTTTGGGTTCGGCCGGAAGCAGATCCTGAGATGAGGATGTGAGTGCTAATGGTATATTTGCGAGGCAGAGGGAATGCAGGCAAGAAGTGTGGGCAGTGGATGGGGAAGGGAAGGCAATCAGTTAGTGGTTCGCTGTCAAGTCAGATACCACTGGGGACAGCTGCAGCTTGATCCCAGCGGAGACAGTCTTGGAAAGTATAAAACACATGCCCTGAAAATTATTCTCCCCGAGGGGCAAGGGAGTTGGGGTATTTAAACACTGACTCCTCTCAGTCTATTGGCTGAAGGCTGTTCCCCAGAGGGGGTTAATATCCCAGAGAGAACAAATGTCCCAGCTCAAGTGGATAGCTCCATTCTGCAAAAAACCCTCAGGCCCAGAGACACCAATCCTGGAAGTTGGGTGTTTTCTGGAGCATACTGAAAGGATGAAGTTGGAGGATGAAGTTGGAGGCTGTGCTGTGATAGCATCAGTTAGAGGGGATTGAACAAGATGTATATAAAAAGCTGGGCTACAGCAGACGTCTAACACATACCAGCTCATTTCTCCCCTTCCTTCATCTCCTTGGCCCACAATGATCTCTGCCTTCTCTTGTCTTTATTGAATACCTAGGTACTTTGGTATTTGATATGTACTGTTTTAGGCTTCCCAGGTGGCACAGCTGTGAAGAATCCACCTGCCAACACAGGAGATATAGGGTTGATCCCTAGGTTGGGAAGATCCTCTGGAGAAGTAAATGGAACTCACTCCAGTATCCTCGCCTGGGAAATCCCATGAACAGAGCCTTGTGGGCTACCAGTCATGAGGTCACAAGAGTTTGACATGACTTAGCGACTAAACAACAAGAACAAAGTACTTGTTTAGCCACCGATAGCTTGTCCTTCAGATAAATACTAGTAAAGGCAGCAAAGATCAGCTCCTCCCATTTCTTACACTTTGTTGCATCTCCTATAGTACCCAGCTTAGCAAGAAATATATGGTAGATAATAAGTAGTACATACTAGTCAGACAACAGAGGCCAAACCACCTTGGTTGATAATGGGAAGGGCTTGCACAGGTCTGGTGGAGTAACATGTTAACGTGACACTTTAACATAAAGAGTTAATGTAGATAAGGCATACTACTGATGCCAGGGATGATTCATTATGTAGTTGATTGTTCCTTTTTTATTTGTTCCTTTATTTATTCATTTATTTTTATTTTTATTTATTTAACCTCCGTCATGAGGTTAAAGACAGCAATCATTCTTGGAGGAGACAATGACTCTCGAAGCAAAGAAAAAATAATATGTTCTGAGAAAATAGTTTTCTAGTTCCACTTTACTTTCCCCAATTATTGGGAAACAAGTTGGTAATCCTGTTACCTTCCACTTGACTTGTGTGATAATAGTTAGACACTGGTCTTGGCTGTGCAGTGTGTAGGTTATGGGGCAACGGACAGTTTACTACAAGCACTCTTATAATTTATATGTATTAATTCTCATGATAAATCTATGAAGGAGATTTTATGTCCATTTAATAGATGAGAAAATTAAGGTGCAGAGAGATTCAGGCAACCTGCCCAAGGTCGTATGGCTATTCAGTGGCAGAGCCAGGATTTAATCCGCTTGTCTGCTCCAGTGGCCATCAGGACGGATGCACATACCACTTTGTTCTAAATTAACTGTGGGGTAGCAGAGTGTCTGTGTCCTGAACCATTTTCTCTTTCAGCATCAGGGTTCATTAAGCAAATTCTTCTATATGGTTATTTGGAAATTGGTACTGATGAATTCAATATTGCTCTCTGTATACCTTCTCCTTTATCTCTAACATGTCCATTGTGATCAGAAGTTCACCATAGAGCTCAGCTGGACAGAGAATGATTGCCTAGTCACATTTGCTCTGAAGAGCCTGATTCTTGGGGAGCAAAGGATGTACGTGAGCGGGTCAGAAGGCATGGGTTCCTATATAGCTGGAGATTCCCTGAGGGGTGATAAGATGGTCTGAGCTTATAGTAAGGTGACCAGCTGTCCCAGTGTGCCTGGGACTGAGGGATTTCATGGGTACTTACTTTAAGTGCTAAAACTGGTATAGTCCTGGGAAAATCAAAATTGGTCACCCTAACTCATATGCCAAAGTATTAAATAAGAAATTTGTTTTTAACCAGAACACAAGAAGGAAGAGCTCTGTAAGAGCTCTTGTAAGAAGATTTCCAAGGTGCTAAGAGGAAAGCTTCTAGATACATCACAAAGGTCAAATTTCTGAGACTTCATAAGAAACTCCAGTGAAAGAAAATCTGAGCCAGAAGAACTGGAGTCCCACTGATGAACTTTATGCCGTGTGACTTAGGAAATTTTGCTAACCTCTCTGAGCCTCAGCTTGCTCACCTGTGAAGTGGAGAGGAGAGCCCTATCCTGGTTTAGTCACAGGGGCTGAGGCCACCACTACAAGATCTAATGGAACTGGAAAACTACTCACTTGCAGACTCTCTCCATAGTCCCCTTAGGATGACTAAGGCTGCCATGAACAGTTTCCTTGGAATACAGTAGGTTCAGGTGATCTTGATGAATAAGTGAGAGATCAGTCACATGAGGAAATATCACATCTCCATGTACAACACTAAGACCACGCAGATAGAGTCATAGGATCCTGTCCACTGATAGACCAACCACAGTTCAGCTGGTACCTAAGAAGGCATCGATCCCTTCCAAGATCAAGGCCTGGACATTGTATATTGAGTAAAATGAAACACTCAAGTCATTAGAACACTTAGATCCCAAGACTGTGAAGCTTTGCTTGCCTGTCCCCTGCCTGCCTCTAGCGTTGTTCCTGTGACCTGGGTCGACTGCCAGGAAACCTGGACTCTGATGTCACCTGCAGTGCTGCCCTTCGTGTAGGGCACAGTGGTCCTTTTTATTACCTTAGTATTGTGCTGTGCTTCCTTCCTTCCTGCTAACCTCTGTTGTGATCTTGGCTCTAGTCAAGACTTGGCTCTGGACCCAGCCTCTCTCATCTGCTTTTTCCAGAATCAGATCTATGGATGTGGGGCCTTGCAAGTTGGGTCATATGACTGGGGCTCTACTAGATTTGCGTGTGCCTGGGTCTCCTCTTATGGCAGAAAGCAAAGAATTAAAGAGTCTCCTGATGAAAGTGAAAGAGGAGAGTGGAAAAAGTTCAGAAAACTAAGATTGTGGCATCCAGTCCCATCACTTCATGGGAAATAGATGGGGAAACAGTGAGAGACTTTTTTTTGGGCTCCAAAATCACAGCAAATGGTGACTGCAGCCATGAAATTAAAAGACACTTGCTCCTTGAAAGAAAAGCTATGACCAACCTGGAAAGCCTATTAAAAAGCAGAGACATTACTTTGCCAACAGAGGTCCATTTAGTCAAAGCTATGGTTTTTGCAGTAGTCATGTGTGGATGTGAGAGTTGGACTATAAAGAAAGCTGAGCACCGAAGAATAGATTCTTTTGAACTGTGATGTTGGAGAAGACTCTTGAGAGTCCCTTGGACTGCAAGGGGATCCAACCAGTCCATCCTAAAGGAAATCAGTTCTGAATATTCATTGGAAGGACTGATGTTGAAGCTGAAACTCCAATACTTTGGCCACCTGATGTGAAGAACTGACTCACTGGAAAAGACCCTGATGCTGGGAAAGACTGAAGGCGGGAGGAGAAGGGGACAACAGAGGATGAGACGGTTGAATGGCACGACTGACTTGATGAACATGAGTTTGAGTAAGCTCCAAGAGTTGGTGATGGACAGAGAAGCCTGGCATGCTGCAGTCCATGGGATCACAAAGAGTTGGACATGACTGAGCAACTGAACTGAACTGAGTTTCCCCTCTTGGGGATCCAAGGATTGGCTGCTGAAGGACTTAGAGGACGTTTGATGACTCTTTGGCAGCACATTGAGGAGCCTCCAGATTAGTGGAGGCCGTTAACAGGGAGCACGTGTGACTTTTAACCACCTGACATACACACTAAAATATGATTTCCCAGTCCTATTCCCCCCGAAGTTCCGATCCAGTACAATGGATGTGGCTTTTTAAGTAAGCTGCTGATTTCCTTCTGGCATACGTGCTCTGTTTAGTTACATACTTAGAACTACTGTTGAGAATTGGTGTGCTTCAGTTAAAGAGATATTCAGGCTAAGCTAGAAATATGTTTTCGTGAACTCTTCAAGACCGAGAATGTGATATTTAAAAAATAATTTAGCCTTTGGTGCTTTGCCTCAGGTGCTAGTGTAGGCTGAGATAATCATTATTTAGAAGGAAAAACAAGTTTTGGGGTGTTTTTCATTTTCTGATTGTTTGGATGTTGGTGAAATGAAAAATTGACCCAAGGTCTTGGAAACGTTTGTTACTATTATCTCTTCTGTCCTGACATTCAGGAAAGTGAGATGAAGAGCCTGTGGTACTCTTTTCATAGATGGAGAACTCGGCCAATTTCCTTGGCTAAAAAAACCAAACCCACGAGCGTGCATTATTTTACTGTTTCAGTGTGTCTGTGCATGCATCCCTTTCCTCAGCCTTCACAGGAGACTGTGCAGGTGAGAGCGTGGTCTCTACTCTGCAGGGCAGGGAAGCTAGGCACCGGGCAGCTCTGCAACCTGCTGAAGGCCAAGGCTGGATGAGTGACAACACCAGCACTGACTGGCTTCTGTGGCTCCTGCCATCACGCTCTTTTCAACACGTCCACAGGCCTTCCTAGAGGTCCTCTGAGACTGGAACCCGGAGACCGTGATTGTTGGGGAAGCAAGCTGTTTTTTCCAGGCCCATGGATGCTTCTCACAGGATTTAAGATCCACTGTGACTGTTTGCCAGCTCCGTCCTCACATCACTTCCCAAGCAGGGAAAAATGAAAAGAAACCTGCTCCTGATGGTTCCTCTTGGACTTCTGGGATTAAACAAGGATAGATGGCAACTTAATTTAAAAGAAATGGAGAAAAAAAAAAAGTAGATAGAAGTGACAAATGGACACGGCCCACATACGTGACACCCTCCCCCGCCCCACTTCCTGGCTGCGTACCTGCCTCCCGTCACAGCTCTGTGTCTGGCACCTTTGTCTCCCCCCACCCCCTGCAGAGCACCAGGGAGGCGGGGTGGTGAGCAGAGACAGTTGTTAGGATTTATGGGGCCGGTGCAGCCCCTCTTCCCACCCGCGTTGTAGGGAGGGGAGGCAGGATCCCTTTCCTCCTGGGTAAACATTTTCACAGGAAGCATTTATCAAATGTCAGCAGGGCAGTGCGGGGGTCTGGGATCAGTCAGGCAGGATCTGCTTCTCTCCTGCTCTCCTGGGCGGGCGAAGGCTGTGGGGTTTCTCTGGCCTGTTCACACCCTCTCTGTCTCGTGGTCCGTCTTCTCTCAACCAGCTGAGTGATGGGAGCAGAGAACAGATCCTAGGACACACTGGGTCCACTCCACTCTTTTTAGTAAACAGGGTTTCTGCCAGCCTGAGCCCTGTAATGAAATGAGCTGTCCAGACCCTTCTAGAAGAAATGCTGATAAGGAAATGCCTGGAAAAGAACTAAGCAAATAAAGCTCCATGACTCCTCAGGGGCTGGCCTGTGCTGGCCTTGGACTCTGAAACCATCTCCCTTCCTCCGAGGGGGGATTTGTACTTAACTTTTCAGGTTGGGAAAAGTTGGCCAAGCAGGACCCCTGATTCAAGGCTCTCTCCTGGATTTTCATATTCTACAGGTGCAGCAAGCGAGAAGCCTTCTCTCATCATGCCTGCTTTTCCCTCACCTGCCTACAGCCTGTCTTTTCTTCTATGAGAAGCAATATGAAGTAGTGAAGAGTTAAATCTCAACTCTGATGGCTACTAACTGTATGACCTTAAGCAAGTGGCTGCACCTTCCAGGGCCCAGTTTCTTTATCCATCATTTCTTTTTGTAAATTAGCTGAGCAACGTCTCTGTTGGCACTGGGTGAGGTGTTGGATAAAAATGTTACCTCCTTACAGGTTTGTTGTAACGATTAAACCAGACAATTCAGGGAAACACTTAGCAAATCGTAAAACAGGGACTTGGTAACTGTGAGCAAACACAGTTATCCTCTCTCATTATTTCCCATCTGTCTTTGGAGAATTTGAAAGCCTATTGGTAGCCTTCCAGGCTTCCGACCCTCATGTCATCACGTAGAACCCTCTTGCCCTTTTCTCTGGATCAAGGCTGCTTTCTTCCCAGACTTCTCTGTGGAACCACAGCCCAGTCACTCTCACACACTCAGTATTTTAACCATTCAACAAAAAAAGCATGGAATGTGTTCTTTGTGTGGCAAAGAGGAATAAGAAAAGGCAGGAAGGGGGCTGGGGGCAGCAGAATACATCACCAACTGCAGCTCTATCAGAGACAGAGGTGAGACTAAACGAGCAGTACGTAGTGCTTCTTCTGGGGAAGAAGTGGTCATTTCCAGCCAGGAGTCCGAAGAAAGGCTTCATGAAGGAGGAGACACTGGGCTGTGCTCTGAAGGAGGAGGAGGGTCAGTGGGTCCTGTGGAGGTGGGAGCATGCTTGAGCTGGGAGTCCCATCGCCAAGCAAAGGAAACCACTTCGGCCCAAGGAGGTGATGTCTTTGGTCTCTGGGCTGTCACTTAATTGTGCAGACATTTTAAAGCTTCTACTGGATTGCCGATAATACTTGTGGGTTATCTTTCACATACATGCTGCTTAAATCTCACAAAATATTGAGTCAGAACAAGAATTCTTATGCTTACTTTCCAGATGAGGAAACTGTGACTCAGGCAAGTGAAGGGTTTTGACTGTGTACACAAAAGTGGCCTGTGGGAACTCAGGTCTCGTGGCTCCAAGTCCAGAGCAGTTACTGTGGCATAAAACTGCTCCCACTTCCCCCTGTTGCCCCCTCTCCCCTAGCCCTGTTGACTCATCCCACTTCACCCAGGCTGGTAAAGTTGGTTTTTGGAGGCAGAAGAGCTCTGAGCTGGTCCCTCGGCCTCAGCTGATGCTGCTTCAGCACTTGCCAGGACTCTGCGGTAACATCCTTAGATATCCTCCTGTGTCCATTGGATGGCCTCCAATCCATCTTCTGTATTCACATCTACGATAACCTTGCTAAAGATGAGATCTGACCATGTTGCTCTCTTACTTGAAAACCTTCAGTTGTTATCCTGCCTTTTATAGGACCAACCCCAACTCCTTCACCTGTTCTTCCAGGCCCTTTAGGATCCATCCTGCACTTTGGGCCTCTCCCAAATTCCTCCTTTGGGCTTCCTGTGGGTGAGATGCTGAATTTCTTACGGTTCCCCAAATCCTTCAAGCTGTCCCTCTCATAGTTTTGGGCCTATGGGGCCTCTGGAGCCAGACTTCCTGGTTGTAACAGTCAGACCCAACCACTTGAACAGCTGTGAGAGTGATTACAAGTGCTTCAACAGCACTGAGTCAGCTTCCTTATCTGTAAAATGGGGACGATCCTAGAACCCATCCTAGGAGGATGCGGTACAGACTCCTCTTCATAGATACATGATGATTAGCCTAAGGTTTGGATCATAGTAGGTGTTCAGTAGACACTGCGGGGCTGTTTGCAGTGCAGGAAAACTTTCCCTGGCTGGTGAGTTTCCTCTGCTGGACCAGTTCTCTGGCTCCTTCTCATGTTGCCTCCTCCAGGAAGCCTGCCGCCTCTGGTGTGTGCCTCTCACCCGCTCTCCTGTGCGCACAGGCGCCTGCATGTGTCTATTCTGTGCTCCCCCCACTGTAACTGCTGGCCTGTGTGGGCCTCCTCACCACACTTAGAGAGCTGGGGTCACGTGTGAGCCTCTGTGGTGCTTGCTGTGTCCAGCACGACCCTGATACGTGAGAAGTTCTCATTCCAGTGTGTGGAGGGGACATCGGTGTGCATGGCTGGCTCTGAGGGCCCCGTCAGTGGCCCCGTCACTGCTGTGTTGGGTGACTGACCATGGACACCCCTCTCTCTCTTTCTTGCCTTGGAAATAGAATGGATGAGTGGCCTCCCTGGTCTGACAGGTCCCAAAGACCACAGTACCTCCAGGACCGCAAAGATACCACCCCGGAAGGCATGACAAGCTTTGGCAATGAAACAGTTAATGTCTTATCACGGCATGTGAGCCTGGGGTGGATTTAGCAGGAGGTCAAATGGCTCACCACAGAGCCCAGCTGCCTTCTGAGGCCCTGTGCTGTGTTATTCTTGGCACATTGTATTGTTTCTTAAAGACGTGCCCCCAAACCATACCAGCTTCAAGACCCCTGAATCCCGGCGGCCCTAGAGCTCATCTTTCCCCAGTGAGTCTCCTCTCCTTCTCTGTGTCTGGGGCTCCAGGTCCAGGAGGAGGACCAGGAGCCAGGGCCCTGTGGCACTCTGCCCTCTCCTGACTTTCCCACACTCACCTGTACTGAAGAGCCGCTCTGGGAGTTGCCAGCCTCCATGCAGAGCCCCTCCCGTCGCCCTCACCCAGGGCTCCCTCAGGCCTTTAAAACCTCTGGTAGGCTGGGTGCCGCACCACACCCACCCCTCCGCAGGCCTGGGGGCGGCCTCCGCCTCCCGTGAGTGCAGGCCTCCTTGGACTTTGGGCCCTCCGGCTCCTCCCTTCCTGTGCCGCACCTCCAGCTTCCTCCACCGCAACCCACATCCACAGCTCCCACGCCAACCTCCAGGGCAGGCCTGTAGGTCAGCAAGTTGAAGTCCCTTGACTCGTACCCATGGGTGGCAAGAGGGAGTAGGGGGCTGGTGGGGTGATGTCAGATGCATTCAAACCATTTCCTTTGAGAGGAAGTGCCATTTTCATAAATACGCTATTTGGAGGCTACCTACACACACCCTACAGGTCACAGTCCTGAGTCCTGGTTGCACTTTTGAATGACTCAGGGAGCTTGAAAATATACAGATGCCTGAGTCTCACTCCAGAGGTTGTGTTCTAATTGGTGTGGGATGCAGCCGGGCACAGGTATTTTTAAATCTCAGCAGATGATTCTATAAATGTGAGGCCAAGATTGAGAATCACTGCTTTGCAGAACAAGTATATGTTCCGTAAACATGAAGGCAGATGAAAACCAAGGGTTTGGAGCAAAATGTGTCTGAGCATGAGCAACATACCCAGGCTTGCTAAACTTGCCTCCCTGAGTTGACTTGGAAAAAACACTGTTGCCCCCCCAAGGCCCTGTGTGTGGGGTGGAGAGGCACACTGGCTCAGGCCACCCCACACCTCCTGGAGGAGTTTCAAGGTAGAAGCAGTGACACCTGGGGGAGCAGGGCCAAGCCCTCTTTATTGTAGTGGCCTGGGCCGGAGGCAGAGGTCACAGGCTTGCCCAGAGCTTGGGATGAGGGTCCAGTGTTCCTGTTCCAGCTGAGCCCCTGGTGCTGCCCCCGCTTCTTCCTCCCCTGTCTCCTCAGCTCAGAGACTCGTGCGGTCGTCATCTGGGCTGTTGAGTCTCCCCAGTTCACCCATCCTAGACTCCGCCTCGACTTCCATCCGAATCCAGGTGGTCCCCGCATTCTGTGCTCTCCCGCGCTAGCGTCTACTGGAAGCCCTTCCTCGCCCACTCCCTGCCCGGGCCTCCCGGGTCCTCTCCTGATGTCTTAGAAGTGCACTAGAAGACTTCCTGCTTTCTCCTTCTACATCAGATCATATTCCTGTCTTAGCAAGCCTCTTCCCTTCTTTTTTTGAATTTATGCTGAAGCGCAGTTGATTTACAACGCTGTGTTAATTTTCTATTGTATGGCAAAGCAACTCAGTTATACGTACATACCTATGTATATATATTCATTTTCATATTCTTTTCCATCATAGTTGATCACGGGATATTGAATATAGCTCCCTGTGCTATGCAGCAGGACCCTGCTTATCCATCCTGTGTACAATGGTCTGCATCTGCTAAACCCAGCCTTCCAGCCCATCCCTCTTTCACCCCACCTCCCCTTTGGTAACCATGAGTCTGTTCTTTACCTCTGTGAGTCTGTTTCTGTTTCACAGATAAGTTTATTTGCGTCACGTTTTAAGTGATGTCATATGGTATTTGTCTTTTTCTTTCTGACAGTAAGTTCCTTCCTCTCTCTCTCTCTCAAACGCAGTCTCCAAGAGCCAAAACCGCCGGTGAGTTCCCTTGACGCAGCCCAGTGCTTCTTAATGTGTCTTCCGAGGACCAGCAGCATCAATGTCACGTGGGGACTTGTTAAGAATGCAAGCTCTCGGGCCCCCGCACAGGCCCACTGAATCCAAGCTCTGAGGGTGGGGCCGGCTAATCTGCTTTAACAAGCCCTCCAGGTGCTTCTGCTGTGTGGCCCGGACAATTCAGTCCACATTCCCGAGGGTGGCGTTCATGGGCTCGCACACTTCAGTCCCAAGTGACCTGTTTGTCCACTTCTCAGCTCTTACACCTCCCACGTCCCTTCCTGTGGGACTCTGCTCATTCTGTTCCCTGCTTTGAAAAGCCTTTGGCCGCTTCCAAGTATCTAAGTCCATTTCTCCTTCAAAATCCAGCTCAGACGTCATACATTTTGGCAGATCCCAAAGATACTGCCTCCAGGAACATTCTTCCCTCCTCTGACTTCTGCAGCATTATTTTCTTCCCTTTTCTCTCTCTCCCTCCCTTTTCTTTCTCTTTTTTCCGAATTTTACCTTTAAAGCAGGGTTTCTTTCAGCCATGACTATCTATTTGGGACTCAAAAAAAAAAAAAAAAAAAAAAAAAGAAATGTATGCCCAGGCCATACTCCAGAGCAATTAAATGAGAATTCCAGGATGAAGGCTATCATCATGTATTTCAAAAGTTCCCCAGATAATTTTAATGTCTACCCAAAATTAAGTCTTTCTCTCCTACAGTGACCACAGGGGAAACTATGACAGGAAGAGAGATGAATTTACAGTTAAGAGACCAGGCTCTGCTCCCAGTTGACCGTTAAACTTTGGGCGGGCCACTTGCCCTGTCTGAGCTGCTGTTTCCTAAACTGCCATTTGGGTCAGTGTTTTAGATTGGAGGCTCTCAAAGTTGGCCGAGGGCTGATCCCACTCCTAGAGATTTCCTTTTAATGGATCTGGAGGCAGCCTGGTTTCTAACATGTAGCCAGTGTTGAGAGCCACGCTTGTAGATTTTATCTATGGGCCGTGAAATGGTGTCTGGTGGTTTACTTTTAGGAGCAAGGATGCCTGCCTGTTCAAATACACAGACGTCTCTGCCCTGGTACCTACTAACTTTTCCTTCCAAAGAATGAATGCCCACCTCATGTCAGTGATGAAGAGCATGTGAAGTTTCCTTGTCCGCTGCAGGACAGCCAGAGATAATTGAATGGAAGGTGACCGTGTTGGGTGTGTTTGTCCATGCGGCAAAAGGAGGATTTAGGATCAGATGAAAATCCTCACCAGAGGCCAGACAGAGGGTCACTGAAGGGGCCCATTCTTCAGCAACCCTTATGTGTCTCAGCTCTGAAAAACCCTGTCACACCGGCACAGAGGGAGAGATAAGCTTTCCTTCACAGTCAGGTCAGGGGCTCATTTAAAGGCAATCATAAAAGGACACCTCATAAGGACCAGAAGAACAGGAAAGTTATGGAAGCAACCGAAATGGCCATCAACAGATGAACGGATAAAGATGTGGAATACATATTTGAGTGATTCGAATAGACAATCATGGTTGAAAGACACCCTGCTTTATAGGTAAAACACGGTTGAAAGAAACTCTGCTTTAAAGGTAAAACTATATATATGTATAAACAATACATATACAACAGAATATTACAAAAATAATACACAGCAGCATATTACTCAGCCATAAAAATGTGAAATAATGTCATTTACATTTGCAGCAGGGATGGACCTAGAGATTATCAGACTAAGAGAAGTAAGTCAGAGAGAGAAGGACAAATATTATAAATCACTTATATGAGGAATCTAAAATATGACACAAATGAAGTTATCTGTGAAACAGAAATAGACGTACAGGCATAGAAAACAAACTTATGGTTACCAAGGGGAAAGGAGTGAGGGAGGAATAAACTAGGAGTTTGGGGTTGGCAGATACAAACTACTGTACATAAAACAGGTGAACAACAAGGTCCTGCTGTATTGCACATGGAACTATATTCACCATCCTGTAATAAACTATATGGAAAAGAATATGAAAATGAATATGGATATATATATATATATATCTGAATTACTTTGCTGTGTACCTGAAGCCAACACAACATTGTAAATCAACTTTACTTCAATTAAAAAAAAAAGGAGCAAAAGACAGGATGCGCCAAGGGCAGTGGAGGTCTGACACTGGATGAGAAGTCGGACTCCAGCCAGAGGAAGGCAAAATGACCCAGCTGCGAGGGAGGGTGGAGAGGAGGAAACGGCCTGCTTATTTAAGGGGTGGGGGCAGGGAAGGGAAGTGAATGCTTACAGCAGCACCTCTCTGATGAAGGTGTTACTGATCCCCAGAGACGCCCAGCAGCCATCCACAACAGGCCCTCTATTTATCTACACATCAACTTGTTGCCCAAAGAAAACCAGCCCAAGTTCAGGGAAGCCCAGAGCAGGGACCTCCACCTCAGGGCCAGTGGAAAAATGAAGATAATCGAGATGGGAGGGGCAGCCCCTGAGGTCTTCATCCCCTCCGCCACCGCCCGCATTGTACAATGAACCCCTTCTTACCCTGTTCTGTTCTTCCACACCCTTCCCCACAGTGATCCCCGCTCCACAGAGATAGACTGGTCCTAAGTCTGGCTGCTGCAGGAGCGAGGAGGGGCCGTATTTTGCAATGAGAGGTGATGCCGCCTTTGCCAGAATTGTTTGCAGGGGAGGAGACAGGCCTGGGGGCGTGATGTCTGGCCCAGGTCAGTCCTGGCAGCCGGGACAGAGGTCAGGCCGTCTGTCTGGAGCTTGGAGCACTAGATCATGCTTCCTGATGACTTTACGGTCTAAGCCCTAGAGGAGGAAAACGCACAAGGAAAGGGAGCTCTGTTTTGACTCTTTGACGCTGGCTGGGACCAGCTCTCCCTGCCAGGGGGTGGAGTTGGGAGGAGGTGAGGGTGAGGATGAAGATGTCACAGGCAGCGGGAGTGACATGTCCCCAATCCCCTTCCCCCTTTCCCGGTTTCTGCTGAAGGCTGCGGGGGTTGTTCCCCAAGGTTAAGGTGCCTGGGGATGCTCAAGACAGACTGAAAGTTTTGGGATGTGAAAGTCAGTCAGATAGAACTTTTTGGTCCCAAGAAGGGAGAGCAGTCATAAGTCATCCATCCAGAAGGCTCAGCATGACTTTGGAGGCATCTATCCTCTTTGCTAGGCCACCCTTCGGTTGCCTTTGAAATAAATGGGTCAGAAGGGCCTCAATCCTATTTCCCTGGCAAGGGCTGGGTGGGAACAAGAGAACTACATCCTAGGTTTGGTGTGGTCAGCACTCGAAGTGAATGGGAAAAGGCCAAGGGGGCACTTCCAGACCCCTAGATTTTTAAGTGGGAGAGGGCAATGGCAACCCACTCCAGTGTTCTTGCCTGGAGAATCCCAGGGACGGAAGAGCCTGGTGGGCTGCCGTCTCTGGGGTGGCACAGAGTCGGACACGACTGGAGCGACTTAGCAGCAGCAGCAGCAGGCTTTTAAGTAGTGGAAGAATCCCAAAGTTAGAAGGAAGCTTAGACCAGTTTAGTATCTGCTGCTGTGGGTGGCCTGACCTGCTGGCTTTTCAGGTGAGGAGACAAAGGACCTGCGAGGCAGGGTGAAGCTCTCCAGGGAGCTGTCAGCAGTCAGGCCCGCAGCAAGCTTGCCATCCTCACCCCCAGGCACTTGCTGTGGCTCCCCAGACGCTTCCTCCTTGGGACTCGACTCTGGCCCTTTTCTTCCTCTTAATATCCCAGCCCTCTGGAATGGCCTTCTCCAGCTCTGTGATTTTTGGCAACTCTCTTAACCACACTGTCACTCAATCTAATGCATCTGGGAAGTCAGGCATGACCCAGACTCCTGGGAACACAGCTGTGGCACCTGACTGGCCCTTTTCTGCCAACTCCTTTAGAGTCTTGGAAAGAAGATCTGGTTGGGGAGAAAGGATGGGGAGAGTTTAACATGGCTTCCTGTGCTTAGCCGCTCAGTTGTGTCTGACTGTTTGTGATCCTGTGGAGTGTAGCCCGCCAGGCTCCTCTGTCCGTGTGGATTTTCCAGGCAAGTATACTGGCGTGGGTTACCATTTCTTTCTCCAGGGGATCTTCCCAACCCAGGGATCAAACCCAGGTCTCCCGCATTGCAGGAGGATTCTTTACTGTCTAAGCCACCAGGGAAGCCCTTAACATGGCTTAACAATACCCTGATAAAGACTTGGCCTTTACAATGCCCTGTCTTCCTTCTTCAAACCCTAGGAAAGGTGTAAAGAAGAAACATTTTAAATGATGAACCATCACAAACTCTTTGGTTTTACCCCACACTTGTTCATGGGATCTGTTTTAAGAAAAAAAGAAAAGGGAGAAAAAAAGATTGAAAGGAGACTAGAAGTGGTGATTGCCTCCAGGGAGAACGTGCCAAGAAACCACCAACTGCATCAGTTTAGGTTGCCCATGGAAATCCGTGGAAGGAATCCCAGCTTCTCAGGTGCAGAAAGGGAGAAGTGTTGTCCATTCATGCTGGCAAGAGGTCTGAAAGTCATGGCAGAGAAAGGATTGAGTCCAGTGAATGCATGGAGGTCATGCTGCTAGGTGGTCAGCATGGAGGTGGTCCTACCAAGGGAGTCAGGCCTCAGCTGTGGAGGAGGAGGTGGTGCAGGTACTAGAAGGTATCAGGTAAGGATTTCCTGCCCCCCCCACCCCCTCCCCACATCCAGCAAGTGACCAGTGTTGTCAGCCTCAGAGATTAGAAGTTAAGAAGACAGGTTTAGCAGCCAGACAGAAGGGGCTGACTCCATCTCTTTCTAGCTGCATGAATATGTCCAAATGACTTCTCTCCTTTGAGCCCTTGTTTCCTCACCAGCAGGATGGGGATTAGAGTACCTGCCTCGCAGGACCTTGTGAGAATTCAGTGCAGCAACACACATCAAATGTTTATCACGAGGCCTGTCATTGAACATAAAATTATTATTGCTTTTTTCTTTCAGGGGTTGTGTCCAGATCCCATGAAGCTGCTGGTTTATAGAATGGGAGTCCTTCTTTTGACACCTGGGAGAGATATCAAAGAGGGAAGACAGAGGCTTGTGTGCCTTTTTGAGGGCCATTGTCTGGCTGTGTTCCTTTTGACTTTAGCTAGAGTGTGTGGGAGCAGTAATGTGAGGAGGGCTTAAGGTGGTCTGTGGCTCCCTGGTTGCTTATAAATGCTTTCAAAGCACAAAAGGGGCTTTGTTCTCCCTCAGAACACGGGCTAAATATGAGGTCCCTCTGGTCCCTGCTCTCGTTCAGGCCACTGTCACCCCAAAGTCCCTCTCACACTGTAACATTCCTTTCTGGTTCCTCACAGTTGGCCTCGCAGAGCAGGAAGGGACTCAGACAGCTAAAGTCAGGGTTGGCTCAGGCCTTGTCTGGCTGGGTGTGACCTCCCACTTGCCCTGGGAGTTGCCAGGGTCTTGGCCTCTCTACCTGGAGCTGGTGTCCTCTGTGGCTGCCACCTCTCTGAGTCTGTGGGCTTGCTGGGCCTGTGTGGTTCCTCTGGGGAATTCCTGGTTCAGGAAGTGTCTCCTGGTAAGGGCCTCAGGACCCTCCCTCAGTTTTGGGCTTCATTACACTCAAGGGCTCTGATTTCAGCAAGAATTAGGAGTGTGCTATACTAGAGAGGGGCTGGGAAAATTAATCAACCCTGGAGCTGGCTCAGGAGTCAGAGCAAGGGTTTGGGCAGGATTTCCTCAGGTCAAGGTACAGCTCTCTTCCTCCCTGTCTCTACACAGGTCTTGGTTTTGCCTCAAAGAAAACTTTGAATAAATATTTAAAGAAGAATCCAAGGGGAGGGAGCAAATTATTAATCTTCCTGGGGCAGTCACTGGTCTTGGTATGAACACAACTTCATATGAGCCCGTGAAACAAACACACTGTGTCAGAGACTGCTAGGTGTCAAGGAAATCTTATTCTCTTCTTCCTGGTCATCAACCAGACTACATTTCCCAGACTCTCTTGCAGCTAAGCATGGCCATGTGACTGAGTTCTAGCCAATGGAGAGTGAGCAGGAGTGATGAGCGCCACTTCCAGGTCTGGCCCATCAAAATATCTCAAGTGCAATCCTACATGTTCCTTTGGGCCAAATGAGGATAATGCCCAGGTTCCCTGAAAACCACATATTATAATGGCTATGTCCATCTAGCCCTGAAGATTCTTAGATTCCTGCAGAGCTAAGTGGTGGAGCATCACCCCTGGGTTGTCCCATTCACCTGCTCAAAACTGATATGTGAATAAGAAATAAATATCTGCTGCATTTGAACTATTATGAATTTGGGGGTTTGTATGCTGGAGCAGTGCACTTATACTAACTTGTACAGGAATTTGAGTTAGAGAGACATCTTCTAGTGCTTACAATCTGTCAGCCTATTCATGTAATTCATGGTAAGTATATTCTGTAAAGATGCTGTAAACATTGAATTAGCAAATACTGAACCATTACTTGTAGGAGGAATTCAGGGTTAGTTTCCTGTGAGTCTCTGGTCAAAATATTTTTGATAACTGATCAATACATAGTCCAGTTTTACCTATGCTTCTGTTTAAAGACACCTTTTAAAACATAGTATTGATTAATAATGAACTCACAGCCAATAGCATTATAACTCACACCTGAATGAAACTTGTCTAACACAGCTATTATTTGCTTCATAAGGTGCATCATAGTCCTCTTGCAGTAAGGAACACCAGACGGAACTTCAGTGCTATCCCTGGGCTTAATTTTAAACAGTGATGTCACTAAAACAAAAAAAACAACACACACACACACACAAATGTTAAAAAGAAAGTGGGACTAAAGAGACTGTGAAAGGATACTTTACAGCATGAGAACTGAAACAAGAAAGCACAGTGTGGGTGTCAGTTGGGAATATGTGCTTCAAAATGTGCAAAATTTCCACCCGTCTACAAATATCAAACACCTGGGGTAACAGGCAAATTTGGCCTTGGAATACGGAATGAAGCAGGGGAAAGGCTAATAGAATTCTGCCAAGAGAATGCACTGGTCATAGCAAACACCCTCTTCCAACAACACAAGAGAAGACTCTACACATGGACATCACCAGATGGTCAACACCGAAATCAGATTGATTATATTCTTTGCAGCCAAAGATGGAGAAGCTCTATATAGTCAGCAAAAACATGTCCAGGAGCTGACTGTGGCTCAGATCATGAACTCCTTATTGCCAAATTCAGACTTAAATTGAAGAAAGTAGGGAAAACCACTAGACCATTCAGGTATGACCTTAATCAAATCCCTTACAACTATACAGTGGAAGTGAGAAATAGATTTAAGGGACAGGATCTGATAGACAGAGTGCCTGATGAACTATGGACGGAGGTTTGTGACATTGTACAGGAGACAGGGATTAAGACCATCCCCATGGAAAAGAAATGCAAAAAAGCAAAATGGCTGTCTGGGGAGGCCTTATAAATAGATGTGAAAAGAAGAGAAGTGAAAAGCAAAGGAGAAAAGGAAAGATATAAGCATCTGAATGCAGAGTTCCAAAGAATAGCAAGAAGAGATAAGAAAGCCTTCTTCAGTAATCAATGCAAAGAAATAGAGGAAAACAGAATGGGAAAGACTAGAGATCTCTTCAAGAAAATTAGAGATACCAAGGGAATATTTCATGCAAAGATGGGCTCAATAAAGGACAGAAATGGTCTGGACCTAACAGAAGCAGAAGATATTAAGAAGAGGTGGCAAGAATACACAGAAGAACTGTACAAAAAAGAGCTTCATGACTAAGATAATCACGATAGTGTGATCACTCACCTAGAGCCAGACATCCTGGAATGTGAAGTCAAGTGGGCCTTAGGAAGCATCACTACAAACAAAGCTAGTGGAGGTGATGGAATTCCAGTTGAGCTATTTCAAATCCTGAAAGATGATGCTGTGAAAGTGCTGCACTCAATATGCCAGCAAATGTGGAAAACTCAGCAGTGGCCACAGGACTGGAAAAGGTCAGTTTTCATTCCAATCTCAAAGAAAGGCAATGCCAAAGAATGCTCAAACCACCACACAATTGCACTTATCTCATACGCTAGTAAAGTAATGCTCAAAATTCTCCAAGCCAGGCTTCAGCAATACGTGAACCATGAACTTCCAGATGTTCAAGCTGGTTTTAGAAAAGGAGGAGGAACCAGAGATTAAATTGCCAACATGTGCTGGATCATCAAAAAAGGAAGAGAGTTCCAGAAAAACATCTATTTCTGCTTTATTGACTATGCCAAAGCCTTTGACTGTGTGGATCACAATAAACTGTGGAAAATTCTGAAAGAGATGGGAATACCAGACCATCTGACCTCCCTCTTGAGAAACCTGTATGCAGGTCAGGAAGCAACAGTTAGAACTGGACATGGAACAACAGACTGGTTCCAAATAAGCAAAGGAGTACATCAAGGCTGTATATTGTCACCCTGCTTATGTAACTTCTATGCAGAGTACATCATGAGAAACACTGGGCTGGAAGAATCACAAGCTGGAATCAAGATTGCCGGGAGAAATATCAATAACCTCAGATATGCAGATGACACCACCCTTATGGCAGAGAGTGAAGAGGAACTTAAAAGCCTCTTGATAAAAATGAAAGAGGAGAGTGAAAAAGTTGGCTTAAAGCTCAACATTCAGAAAACGAAGATCATGGCATCCAGTCCCATCACCTCATGGGAAATAGATGGGGAAACAGTGGAAACAGTGTCAGACTTTATTGTTTTGGGTTCCAAAATCACTGCAGATGGTAATTGCAGCCATGAAATTAAAAGACGCTTACTCCTTGGAAGGAAAGTTATGACCAACCTAGACAGCATATTAAAAAGCAGACATTGCTTTGTCAACAAAGTTCTGTCTAGTCAAGGCTATGGTTTTTCCAGTGGTCATGTATGGATGTGAGAGTTGGACTACAAAGAAAGCTGAGCGCCAAAGAATTGATGCTTTTGAAGTGTGGTGTTGGAGAAGACTCTTGAGAGTCCCTTGGACTGCAAGGAGATCCAACCAGTCCATTCTGAAGGAGATCAGCCCTGGATGTTCTTTGGAAGGAATGATGCTAAAGCCGAAACTCCAATACTTTGGCCACCTCATGCGAAGAGTTGACTCATTGGAAAAGACCCTGATGCTGGGAGAGATTGGGGGCAGGAGAAGGGGACGACAGAGGATGAGATGGCTGGATGGCATCACTGACTCGATGGACGTGAGTCTGAATGAACTCCGGGAGTTGGTGATGGTCAGGGAGGCCTGGTGTGCTGCATTTCAGGGGGTCGCAAAGAGTTGGACACAACTGAGTGACTGAACTGAACTGAACTGAACAAATATCGATGAATGACAACCAAAGTGCCTACTTGACTTTGGGATTACAAATAGGTGAATCTGCAAATGATGAAGATAGACCATAACTGGATACTACCAGAGTATCCTGACCTGGAATCTTGATGTGTGTATCCTGGCTGGTGAGCAGGATTGGGATCCGATGAACCGAGGAGAGTGTAGGGCTAATACTGAGAGTGTGTGCAGAGATAGGGGTGGGGAGTGAGGGATGTGCATAAAGATGGTATTTGTGTCTCCTCAAAATGTGGTGCATCAGCAACTGGTGCCTCTACTTGCATTGCTCATTCAAGGATGCCTTTGGACTGAAGATGGCGCCTGGGTCTGGTCATCAGGGTACAATTAATTTAAATGAAATGGTAGGGTCCCTGGTAGGATCTAGAGTAACCACACTCTCAGTGGCTGTTTTTGAAGACAGGACAACATCTTGGGACCATTTTTGGTTTCATGAAAGCATCATGTTCTTTCTAATGTTAAGCCTTTGTTTCTCTCTTTACTCTCTCTCTTCTTTTTCTTCTTCCCCTCACCTTGCCTGCCTAATTCTATCCACCCATCATATCTTGGTCAGCATTATGCTCAGTACCCTATTCTTCCTCCAGTATTAATATTCATTATGCTATGCATTTTCTCTCTTAACTGGATTGTCAACTCCCTCAAGACAGGAAACTTACCTATTGTTTTTCTAGTTACAGATGTGAGAGTTGGACCATAAAGAAGGCTGAGTGCTGAAGAATTGATGATTTTGAACTGTGGTGCTGGTAAAGACTCTTGAGAGTCCCTTCAACAGCAAGGAGATCAAATCAAGTCAATCCTAAAGGAAATCAACCCTGAATATTCATTGGAAGGACTGATGCTGAAGCTGAAGCTCCAATACTTTGGCCACCTGATGCAAAGAGCTGACTCATTGGAAAAGACCCTTATGCTGGGAAAGATTGAAGGCAGGAGAAGGGGACGACAGAGGATCAGATGGTTGGATGACATCACTGACTCAATGGACATGAGTTTCTGCAAACTTTGAGAGATAGTGAAGGACAGGGAAGCCTGGTGTGACACAGTCCATGTGGTCACAAAGAGTTGGACACAACTTAATGATTGAACAACAACAATCTCCAATCCAATTGCCTTAAATAATGAAGATGTGTATTGGTTCTTGAAAATAAGCATTCAAGAGGGTTAGCCGCAACATTTCTTTAATTGAGTAGTTCAGGGATGTAACCAAGGACACAGTTTCTTTTGCTACCCCTTCTTTGCCTTCTGTGTTTCAGCTTTATGGTAAAGCAAGGTTCTACTCTGCTTACAAAGTATCTGTAAGAGTCCCTAGGATACCTGCTTTCCTTCCATGTAAAGAGAAAGAAGTACCTATTATTTCTACTGAAACCATCAAGCAAAAGTCCTCAGCTTTCATCATTGCTTGATCTGCAGTCATGTGCCACTCTTGAACCATGGAAAGAGAAAGAGAATTACCATGCCTGATTTAGTTCTTGGAGATAGGTTGGGGCCAGTTGTACAAGACTGACTATTGGAGAGGAAGCATGGACCAAGTGTTGAGGTGGCTAACTAGACTGTCCAGGGGACTAAAGACAGGTGGCAGGAAGATCCCAGAAAGAGCAAGTCCTAGGTGATCTGGGGTCCTGGACCATCTGTTGGTGAAGAGCCTCAGACTCACATAGACCAAGGGTGGGACCATTTCCTTCCTGCTGAAGTAGAGGAATTTGCAGCAAAGCAGCACTACTTTTGGAAGGAGGTCCAGTAGATCAAAGCTAGAACGGGGTGATCGAGGGGAGACAGTACTGTGAGGTGAGGCTGGAGAGTCGGGCAGGGGCCAGGTGATGCAGAGCTTTGCAGGCCCTTGGAAGACTTGAGAGATTAAGCATGAACAGACCATGCTTCCACCACTTCCCCAGAGAGGGTTCTGAGGAGAGGCAGGTACATCACCACGGATGTCCCGCTTTGTATCCATTTACAGGAATGTCATGCTCACCCATCAAAAACTTTTCTTAGTGGCAAGTGAAAATAAAGGGGACTGCCCAAATGTGTGTCCAGATGACTGGCCAGAAATTTGCTTCTCCAAGAGAAGTGATTGCTTAAGGTCAAGCTCCTCAAACCGGGTTTTCTGGTTTCCTATAACTATTGTAGAGGAAGCATAAAATGTGTGTTGCGATGGCCAACCAGACTGTCCAGGAGACCAAAGATTGATGGCAGGGAGATCCCAGAGAAAACAAGTCCTATATGACCTAATGTCCTGGACAGGCTGTTGGAGAAGAGCCTCAAACTCATATAGACCAAGGGTGAGACTTGGTCCATGTGAGTCTGGACCAAGTTTCCATCTAATTATAGGAATATTGCTCACCTATCAAAAGCTTTCTTGGTGACAACTAAAAATAAAGGCTGGTTGCCCAAATGTGTGTCCAGATGACTGGTGAGAACTTTGCTTCTTCAAGAGAAGTGATTGTTTAAGATCAAGCTCCTCAAACTGGGGTACCTGGTTTGCTGGTGGGATGGTGACCCAGTGAAATACATTAATCCACAAGATAAGCTTGGTATATCTTCATGGGATATAAGTTCCCTCAGTGGTCATTTGAACTATTTTTGTAGTAAAGCAAAGATATATTATGGAGTTGTTGTTTAGGCCCTTAGTTATGTCCGACTCTTTTGCGATCCCATGGACTGTAGCCCGTCAGGCTCCTCTGTCTATGGGATTTCCCATGCAAGAATACTGGAGCAGGTTGCCATTTCCTTGCCCAGGGGCTCTTCCCAACCCAGGAATTGAACTTGTGTCTCTTGCACTGGCAGGCAGATTCTCTACTGCTGAGCCACCAGGGAAGCCCATATTATGAAGTAGTGGGCTACAAATTATGTGTGAATTTCTAAGCTTAACCATAGGCTTTAGGGAACATTTGGGCTTGAATGCAGGTGAGAGGAGGTTGGAGGGGAGTGTATAGAGTATGCAAGGTCCTTGCGTTAAGTCGTTGGGGGTATGTTTTCATTTTCCTCTCTATTTGGGATACTTTAGGGAGAAATGGGAGAAGGCAATGGCACCCCACTCCAGTACTCTTGCCTGGAAAATCCCATGGGTAGAGGAGCCTGGTAGGCTGCAGTCCATGCGGTCTCGAAAAGTTGGACACAACTGAGCGAATTCACTTTCACTTTTCCCTTTTATGCATTGGAGAAGGAAATAGCAACCCACTCCAGTGTTCTTGCCTGGAGAATCCCAGGGATGGGGGAGCCTGGTGGGCTGCCGTCTACGGGGTCAAACAGAGTTGGACACTACTGAAGTGACTTAGCAGCAGCGGCAGCAGCAGGGAGAAATGAGAAGCACTGGCTTCTTATTGGCAAGGCCACTAATGCCTGTGCTTCAGGACTGGGTGCTAACACCACTCTTTTATGACCTCATACACCACAGAGTCAGGTTAGGGGGCCAGGCACGTCTTCCCCCTACCTCACGTAGGTAACAAGATCTTTCAGGGACTGGGCAGGTAATATCCTTTGGATTTATCCCAGACAGAAGAATATGCATTAGCGTGAATCTGTGCTTGAACGGGTTCTCTCAAAGTGAGTTAGGGGCTGGGGTCTGCTGACTCTCATATGTGAAGCCACTGAACTCCTGGCTGTGACCCAAGGAAAAAGCAGGGGTGGTGATGGGGCGTGGGCACCTCGTAAACATTCTGCCTGTCATTCGCTTCCATAATGGCTCTGTTTGTTCAAGGGCACTGCCTTTTGTCTTTCTTTTCTCTTTCTTTTCTTTTTCATAAACCTCAGTTCTTGGCATCCCATTTCCCCTCTCCCAGTCCACTCACTGCCCTCTGAGTTTCTTCTGGACAATGGGTGTTAAGCTTTTCATCTTTGTGATTTTTCTGAGTGCCCACTCAGGGCAGGAGGCAAGTGTCTCTTTGGTGACTCACTGAGTTTTTGTCCCCGAGGGCTATTAGGAGGGGAAAGGACTTGGAATTCTTTTTTTTTTTTTATGAAGAACTTTCTGTGTTCTTCCATGGGTAGTTCTTGGATGATCAAGTCCCAGAGGGGGAGGGGGTGAGGAGCGATGAACCTCTTGGTGTCTGAGGGTGTTTGAAATTTCCTGTGTGTGCCTCAGGGGCAGCCTTCCCAGGAAAGTGTCCCTGAATTTCTGCAGGGTGGCCTCCCTCCCACAAAGTGGGACCTGTTCTCCAAGGGCCGCCGGAGAGGAAGGAAATGTCAGGCAGGTGGAGTTATGAGAATTACAAGGAGGAAACAGTCAAAGTGTCACCCTATAACTAATTCAAGTGTAATAGAAATTTAATAATATACAGCCACCCATTCTGCATGTACATACCATCTTTCATCCGACTGTGGAAAATATTACTCTTTTCAGTCCTCTGGTCTGGTTTTTGCAAAGAGTTCGTCTGTGTTTTGTTTTGTTTTTTTCCTCCTCCCCAAGGCAAAGAAAGAGTAACTGACTTATTCAAGTTTGCACAATAGCGCCTCAGATTTGAGAGAAGTTGGTGTTGGTGTTATTTTCAGGCCCTGGGGACTGGAGAGGGGGTTGGAAAACAAAGATGGCTTTTCTCTGGCCAAATGGTCACCCAGTGAAATCCCTTCTGGATGCACTAGCCCTGTCAGGTGAGCATACCAATTCAGTTAAAAAAATATGGAAACAGAACAAGACCAGCATGACCTGTCCTCTGAGCAAGTTTCTGATGAGAGGAGAGGGTGTGGCATGGCCCTTTGCACCCAGGACCTCTGACTGGTGGTTCAGGAATTTGTCTGCCTTATTTCACGATGCTGCCCAACCTTTGGAAGAATATATTTCAGGGTCTAAAGCAGATCTTTGAAGCGAATGGTGTCCGAGTTTGGGGATAGCATGAAAATGTTAGTAACATCCAGGAAGATGTGGCGGGGCATGTTTTACTTTGTGATCCAATCTGTCATCTTCCCAATTAAACTATGTCTGGGGAAGAAATGCCACATTTCTGGAAGCTAAATTTAGACCACTTATGAGTAAGACCACTTATGAATAAGACCACTTATGATAAGATTCATGGAGGTTTTGATCTCCCTATGTTTTTCTTTATTTATTTATAGTTTATATCTCACTTATTTCCATTTGAGATTGGAGGGGTCTGACACCAAATACCTGAAATGAACATCAAAGATCAAAAACAACAGAAAAGAGGAGGGAAAAATGTACTTCAAGTTGCAAACAAATACAGTCATTAAGATCGGCAAGCTTTAACTCTGCAAGCACTGTACTGATTTCCGAAATAAATTTATGTCAAAAATCTGTATATGAGGCTCTTTGAAAGACATGATGACTATATTTTTAGCTGTATTTTGGCAACAGATGCAGCTGTGTGTGTGTGTATGTCTGGAGGGCAGCTATATTTCATCAGACCTTCCCAGAAATCCTTTCTGTCTTCCCTCTCTCTGAGAGGACAGGGGATTTAGGGATTGGATACAGGCAATTGTCTCCTTAGAGTTGTGGGTTGCAGGCAATAAAAACTGCTTCTGGTAGTAGAACCAGTCTTGATTACCTCCTGGTGTCCAGGCAGTAGGCGCTAGTGGACAGTGCCTAGGGGATCAGTAGTTTGATGAATGAGGATGTACATCTCTTCTTTCTTGTGTCGCTGTGCTTGGCTCACCCCAGAAGTGGGTCCAAGCAGCAAGGGGTGGGCGGCATGACAGCTCCTGGTTAGGGGATGGCAAGGCATTTTGACAGGTTGTATGGAAAACTCCATTGGGCTTCCCTGATAGATCAGTTGGTTAAAGAATCCGCCGGCAACGCAGGAGACCCCGGTTTGATTCCTGAGTCAGGAAGATCCGTTGGAGAAGGGATAGGCTACCCACTCCAGTATTCTTGGGCTTCCTTTGTGGCTCAGCTGGTAAACAATCCTCCTGCAATGTGGGAGACCTGGGTTCGATCCCTGGGTTGGGAAGATCCCCTGGAGAAGGGAAAGGCTACCCACTCCAGTATACTGGCCTGGAGAATTCCATGGACTGTATAGTCCATGGGGTCACAAGGAGTCGGACACCACTGAGCGACTTGTACTTTCACTTTCACTTTCTTCATGAAAAACTGCACACAAGAAGGACAGAGGACAGACCCTAAAGGAAACTGGAATGCCGTTATCAAAGGACTTGCCTCCAGCAGGGAACGCTAACTCTACCCCACACTGGCTTTGCTTAAGGAAATTTCCTGATTCAAAAATAAAGCCGCTTTTTCCTATTTTCCACGAGCTGAGCTTATTCTAGTGATGTTTTCAGGCTGATCCAATGATTGTGCAATGATCCTTCGGAAAGCCATCAGAGTATGCATTTTCTATCACCAAGAACACCTGTTGGCCAGAACCTTAGAATTGTCGTAACAATACCGTAAACTGGGCAGTTTAACACAACAGAAATGGCTTCTTTTGCAGTTCTGGGGGCCAGAAGTCTGAAATCAATGTGTCAGCAGGGCCGTGCTCTTCTGATGGCTCTAGCGGTGCTCCTCCCTTGCCTCTTCCAGCTTCTGATGGTGGTCAGGGATCCTTGGCGTTCCTTGGCCTGTTGACTCCAATCCCCACCTCTTTGTCACATGGTTTTCTTCCCTGTGTGTCTGTCTTCACATGGGGTTTTCCTCTGTGTGTCTTCTCTTCTTAAAGGACATCCGCAACTGGGTTCAGCTCCCAGTCTAACGGAGCATGACCTCATCTGCTATGGTCCGAATGTTTGCATTTCCCAAACCCACAAGTTGACATCCTATTCTGTAACGTAAGGTGAGGCCTTTGGGAGCTGCTTAGGTCTTAAGGGTGGGGTCCTCGTGAATGGGATTGTGCCTTGTAAATGAGGCTCCAGAGAGCTCCTAGCCCCTTCCACCGTGGGAGGACACAGGGAGAAGTTGCAGTCTGCATTTGGGAAGAGGGTCTTCGGCAGAAACAAACCATGCTGGATTTAGCTTTCGCAAACACTGTAGCAGATTCTTGTGCAAACTCAAGTTTGAGAGCTATTAGATAACATGGAGCCTAGAGGATAGTGAGCTGACTTGGGTTTTGGCAGGAGTATTTTGATATTGTAGGAAGACAGTGAAGCTAGAAGACTGTTTAATAATCGAACATTTTATGAAACACACACAATCTTGGTCTTCTAGCCTCCAGACCTGTGAGAAACCAATTTCTATTTTTTATAAGCCACCCAGCCTGTGGTATTTTTGTTACAGCAACCCAAGCGGAGGACTACAGGAAGCAAGTATGACCTCATCTTCACTTCGATATTAATTATATTTCTGCAAAGACCCTATTTCTTTTTTTTTTAAGACCCTATTTCTGAATAAGGCCACCTTCACAGATTTCAGATAAACATACATTTTAGGGGACACTATTCAGTGCAGGCAGAGAAGGGAGTTTCTCCTCTGTTGGCTGATGGAATTAATTTTAAATACAAAAAAACGAAGGGGCTTGACCTGGAGTTCACTGAGGAGGAAGCTCAGGGACTTTTGCTTTCCAACTAAACACCCTTTAAAAGTGTTCAGATTATATAACTGGGAAAACCAGGTATTACCAAGTTCTTGGACTAGTTTGTCAAGACTTAGTTTTTAGGGAATCGAACATTGAGTTGGTCTAAGTAGCTTTGCCAAGAAAGAATAAAAGCCTTACTTTGCATGCCTTCTCGGTCTGGATCAGGGCATTCCTAGCCCTCAGTGTGCTGTTTATCTCACTGAGTTATCCCTTGGCTTTAGGATTGCTTTTGTCTCCACTCTGTTCCTTCTCACCTTCCTTGCCTCAATTTAGAACTGACAGCCCCTGGAGTTACTTTAAGAGAAGAAAAGAAGAGGTCTGGTCTCTAAGGGAGGTTGAGAAAGAGAACAGGAACTCAGAAACACAATGTGTTTTGTCCCTCTCAGCTTTTATGCTCACTCTGGACTAAGTCACAGAGACGTGGTTCCCATGGTGACCCATTGGCATGGCCCACAGAGACTTTGCTGGGTGCCAACTCAGCTATTTTTCCGTAATCTCATATAACACAGCAGTCATATGGAGGAATGTCATTGGGCTTGACTTTAACATGGCTTTTCATTTTTCCTGACGCAGGTCTGGCAGGCAGGATTAGGGGCGGGGTTTTGAGCTGTGAGGTAGAATAGTGAACAAGGGCCAGATGACCAAGGTCACTGAGAGCTGTGCTATACGTAGACTTTATTTGGGAGGTCTTTCCCCCCTCCCACTGTGCTATGAGACCACCTACATGGGAATCCCTTGTGGGTATGTGGTAAAAATGGAGATTCCTGAGCTCCACCCAGACTTTCTAAGCCAGAGTCTCAGAAGTGGCTCAGAAGTATACCTTTTTTTTTTTTGCAAGCTCTCCAGTGGATTCTTGCGCAAATTCAAGTTTGAGAGCTACTAGATAATGTGGAACCTGGACGATAGTTAGCCGACTTGGGTTTTGGCAAGAGTGTTTTGATACTGTAGGAAGACAATGAAGCTAGAAGGCTGTTTAATAATCCAGCATTTTATGAAACACATACTGTGCTGACTATGTGCCATGCACCATGTTAGTTGTTTTAGAAAATCAACTCATTTAATTCTCATAAAAACCCTAGGAATAAGTTCTGTTGATTTTCTCCACATTCTGGAGAGAAAAACTGAGGTACAGAAATTTACCCAAGGTCATACAGCCAGGTTACTTCAGAGCACATGTCTGCAACCACTATACTCTGCTGAGATGTAAGAATGTGGAGACCTATTGGTGACTTGGGGGCTTGAAGAAGAAGAAATCATGTACAACCAGAAGATGATGAAACCATTAAGCAGAACTTGAATGTGAAGATGTACTGGTTTTTATGTATATATGACCAGAATCTCTCCTATTACTTGTGAGCTATTTAAAGGGAGGGATACTGAAGTCACTCACAGCCTCCAAAATGGAGCTCATGTTGGATTGCACAGGCATCAGCCTCAAAACTGGGGATAGAGACTTCAGAATCAGCTCTGTCAATAAGCTGCTATGTGGTGAGTTACTGAACATCAGCTTCTCCATCAGTAACATGCAGATACTGGATATGTGATGTCTCTTCCACTTTAACACGGGCAAGGCTGTGGGACTGCACAGCTCCAAGCGGTGCCCTTCTCTTGGCGTTTTCAAAGATAATGTCAAAAGTGGTACCCAGGATTTAACATGATGGGATAGCTGCAGAGGGAGATGATAGTACCTGCTGGGGATTAAATGGGTTAATACAAGTAACGTGTTTTTATCATACCTGGAATATGCAAATATCAGTTGTAATTATTATTATTATTATTTTCAATTTCTTCTAGCTGGAATATTTGGTGTCTAAGATCCTTTGAAATAGAGAAAAATATTTTCCCCCAAGAAATAAAGTGAATTTGAACTTGAAGAACAAAATAGACTACAGGCAGACCATTTTCTCTCTTAACTGATTCATTCCTTCTATCTAGTTATGTCTACTGAATTCCTTTGGCCCCCTTTCTAGCAGCTTCTTCCCTGGAAATTTCCATAGCTGAGTGGTATAAGGAAAGTCAGTGTCCCTCCTGGGCTGCTTGGCTCCTCAGTCACACTCTCAGTTAGCCAGTGAAATCTTGAGTTTGGAAAAGTTCCATCTGATGAGACCCTGTTCACAAGTCCCTAAGGCAGGCTGGAGCTCCACAAGGCCCTGACTACTCCTCCTGAAGATCTCATGAAAATCTCCTTGATTTCAGCCCCATTCTGCACACTCATTAAGCCCTCAGAGTTTCTGTTTGGAACATAAGACAGGTCAGTTTCCTGGACCATGGTGGACCTGACCACTTTCTAGAGTTGTGCTATGTGGTGTGACTGCCACAAGCCACATGTGGGTATTGAACACTAGAAATGTGGCTGATCTCTATTGACGTACACTGAAAGTGTGAAAGAGTCACCAAAGCCTGAAGACTTCACACAAAATAGGAATGTAAAATATCTCATGAGCAATTTTTAAATATTGATTGCATATCAAAATGATGATATATTGAATATATCAATTTCAATAAGGTATTTTTTAAATTAATTTTTTAAATTGAAATATAGTTGGCATACCATATTGTGTTAGTTTTAGATACAGCACATAGTGATTTGATATTTGCATCCATCATGGAATTAGTACCATAGTAAGTCTAGCAACCTTCTGTCCCCACACAGAGTTGTTACAATTTTATTGACTGTATTCCTCACACTGTACATGACATCCCTCATGGCTTATTGATTTTATAACTGGCAATTTGTACTTCTTTATCCCCTTCACCTATTTTGCTCAATCCCCCATCCCTCCTTTCTCTGGCAATCCTTCATTTGTTCTCTGGATTATGAGTCTGTTTTCATTTTGTTTTGTTTTTCAGATTCCATGTTTAAATGTGATCATACGGTCTTTGTCTTTCTCTGACTCAATTCACTGAGCATAATATCCTCTAGATACATTCATGTTGTTGCAAATGATTAGATTTTATTTTTTAAAAAAATGATTTCCTACAACAATCTGTCGGGACCTCAAAGAACCGTGAACATTCCTCCCTTGTGTTGCCTCCTCCTGAGTTCAGCATGTTTTCCAGTCCCCTGTCCATATTGTACACCCCTGTTTCCTCTTCTGCTAACAGTTCCCTTTGTTGTCTGACAGATGAGGATGATTTAAGAAGCAGCAGCATCAGAGAATACCGGTGTTTTGAAGATTTGAGACAAGGGCTGACCTTAAGGTTTTATATCCAGATCTACATAAACACACAAAATCCTTTTTCCCCATCTTAAATTCTTTCAACAAACTCATTTGACTGAAAGATAAAGTCATGTGTATGAAAATGTCCATGAGATTCTGAACATATTTATTGGTAAAAAGAATTTCATTTTCCATAGAGAACTCCACTCAATCCTCTGTAATAACCTATATGAGAAAAGAATGTTAAAAAAGAATGGATACATGTATATGTATAACTGAATCACTTTGCTATACACCTTATTGTTACTTACTATACTGCAATATAAAATAAATGTTAAATCAAAAATTAAAAATAAAAGGAATTTCATTTTATAGAAAACTTAACTTCTGTTAGACAGTGAGGGTAACCCACAGCTCAGGAAAGAGAATGCTGAGCCACATGAACTCTAGAATTTCCTTCCAGCTCTAAGTCTGTAATTCCCTGTCCCAGGGTTTTATCCACCCCGGAGGGGAGCTGTCTTGGGGATGGAGAGAGAGCATGTAGACAGGTACATCTTCAGTGGAAGCCTCATTTTCAAAGGCATTTGCCTTCTCGAAGCAGAGTTGAGGTCAATCCCGTTGCCAAGAGGTCAACAAACTCCCTTCTCAACTAGGTCAGTAAAATAGGTGTAAAAGACCTCAAGTACCATTAGACTTTTTGAATTTTCGGAACATGCGTCAATACACTGGCTTAGACCCAGAATCCTCTGAATAGAGAAAAAACACAAAAGACTATGAAAGACCCAAGGATTATCTTCTTGGCATTCCCTAAAACAGCTGTTTGGCAAATGTTACACCACGTCTGAGATTATTTTAGAAACTTTGCCTTAAGGAAGAACATGCAGAGAGAATACCAGACAGATATGCCTTTATTTTTTTGTCACAGAATAAGAATTTCAGGGACATTTGTACTTTCAATGAGATCATCCTGGCTATGATCTTATCATTTTTTGAAACTTAAATCATGTTATATCTAATAAATTGTTAGCCAAATGTGGTCCTAACACGGAGGTGCTACCAAGAGCTGTTTAGGTCTTCCTCCTTCTCTTCCTGTTCCTTTTCCTTATTATCATGGTAAACAGAATATTTGCAAGATGTGTTAAACAAGAGAATTCTGCCAAGTGGCCACGGAAACCTATCTTACATGAAATACATATTTAGTGGTAAAATGATAAGTGATATTTGCTTTCCCAAATTTTCTTCCAGACCTCATTTTCTGCCCAAATATCATGCTTAACAGAACAGACTGTGCGGGAGTGGAGGGTCAGGGTGAGAGAGAGAGAGAGAGAGAGAGAAAAGAAGAAATGGTACTGTGGTACCACGAGGGGTGAAATAAAAATTACAGCAAGACTAGGTTCAGAGTATAATGAAATTTAGTGTAGCTCTTGGGGGTCTATACCTGTGGGGATGAGTGAGAGGGTGGCCTAGCATGAACCCCACACTATGCTCTTGGTCACATCAGATTTCCAAGTCAAGGAGCCATTTGTCAACATGGATCACTTACAGCAAGGTAGTGTCTGAACTATGAACACATGACTCACAGCCATTACCTGAGGATGCCGCCTTAGCAGTTCTAATGATGAAGTTTGGGTGTGTTTGTGTATTCATTACTTTATTTACTAATTTTTTTTCTTTTTTTTTTTTAATGTGGCAGTGCAGGATCTTAGTTGTTGCATGCAGGATCTAGTTTCCTGACCAGGAATCTAACCCAGGCCCCTTGCTTTGGGAGCGTGGAGTCTTAACCACAAGACCACCAGGGAAGTCCTCTTTACACTACTTACGGGGAGTTTTGTGGCTACTCTAGAAATCAAGCTATCATTTGTAACATGATTTCCACATTCTAAATAATAATTTTAAAAACTTTTGGAACAGAGCAGGGTTGTGATTTGGGGGCATCTGTTCCACTTGGGGAGAATGGAAGGTCAGCGCAGCTTCGTATGGAATGCTGTGGAAATACTCCAAACATTCCCCAGGAATGTCACTCTGAAAAAAAAAAAAGGGGGTTGAAACAGCTAAGATGGAGTTCACCCCAGCACACATACAGAACTCTGGATGTCTGCAGACTTCATTCACTCTTAACGAGGGAAGTGAATGTGCTGACTGCGTGTCTCCTCATTCACAGTCTTCGTTTTCCTTCTCTTCCGCCTTCCACAGGTTATATTAAGCTAAATGATAGGTTTGCGAGGTGTTGTAGATTTCCCAAAGTCTGCAAGAAAAATAGACTTACTGATCGACCCAGACAATGCTGACTGCATTACGACAACGAGGAAGGAAGGAAGGGAAAGAGGGAGGGAGGCAGGGAGGGAGGGCAAGCCAGTCATCGGGAGACAAGAAGAGACATACACTGTATGATCTTTCACTGGAAATTCATCATTTAGTGGGAAGAAGTGGAGAGCACAGGAGAATCCAACACAGGAAGGCATTGTTCTGTGTGGTGGTGAGTTGGTGTGGCTTTTATTCATATTACTCTCTGATGAGAGCCCATTCATTTCTGGTGGTCCTCCTTTTGAGGAAAAACAGCATTCACATTACAAAATTAGATTTAAAAAAACTCTTATTCAAGTGTTCTTTTAGATGGGAGCCATCTCAATACCCTAAGTGTTTTGTTTTTCAGACATTTTTTTTTCCCCCTCATTAAACGGGTCAAATTTAAAGGTAAAATGAAAGAACCCTTGCTAACTAAAAACTGACTGCAATTGACTACTGGACATTATGAATTTAAATTAGTGAGGGGAAGGAAGCATTGGGAGTCTGGTATTAGCAGATGCAAAGGAGTGTATATAGGATGGATAAACGACAAGGTCGTACTGTGTAGCAAGGGGAACTGTATTCAACATCCTGTGACAAGCCACGATGGAAAAGAATATGAGAATAAAAGAAAAGAAACAATCATTTTCCTTTACAGCGCAAATTAATGCAACATTCTAAATCAACTATACGTCAATAAAATAAAAGGTAGTGAAGAGATTGGACTAGTTTATAGACCTTGCATGTAAGTCTTTCTAGCTCTACTAGGCTGCCTCAGCTGACAGGTTATTACCCCGTCCTTGAGGGAGGGAGCCTGTTTCCTGGAAGAAGTGATAAAAATATGTTTGATATTCACCACTTTGACTTCCTTGTGCTAAAATTTCTTCTTTAAATTTTTTATTTTAGAATAATTTCATACTTAGACGAAAGGTGACAAAAAAATCCCCACTTTTCTCTGAGCTTACTTTAGTGTGCAATTTTTTACAAATTCCCTGACATGATTATAATGCAATCATTAAAATAAGGAGATGAACATTGATACATTACTACCATCTAAGCCTCAGATGCTGTTCACGTTTGGACAATCAAAGAATGTTTGTTATAACAAAAGGATGCAATTCAAGCTCACCTGTTGCATCTGGCTGTCATCTTAGGTCCTTCACTTAGGACAGCTTCTCAGTCTTTCCTTAGCTTTTATAAGTTTGATAGCATTGAATACCACATTCTGATTATTTTGTAGAATTTCCCTCAATTTGCATTTACCACCTGATATTTCCTCCTGAGTTTTCACTGTAAAATAGCTCTTTTTCTCTTTATAATTATTAAGAATTTTGCGTGGAAGTACTCTGAATCAATGCAAATCTCCCATTTCTTAAACTTTCACCTACTAGTTTTAATATCTACTGATGGTTTTTGGATTACTTAGTTATTACTGTGATGTTGCTAAACAACAATGTTTTTAATTCTATCATCTCTCCACTTATTAGTTAGATTTTTACTGTAAGGAAAAGTTTCCTCTTCTTTCTTTACTTACATCAGTATGGACTTACAGATTTCTATCATAATGATTACAATATATTACTATAATTATTTATTTTGATAAATAAATTACTCCAGTGCTTTCAGGCTACCATGTGTTTTTTTACATAGCCTCAACATTCTTTGAAAAGCTGTGAGCCTTTTGAATTGTAGCTCTGCTGGGCTGTATGGAAAGGGAGCAGTCCTTATGAGTCTGAACACGTGGTTTGCAGTCTTCTTGGCTTCTTTCATTCCCAGATGGGTATCCATGTGAGAATGGCCCTTCTGCTTTAAGTCTATAAATAGGGGTAATCAATAACAACCTGTATTATCTGTAATATACATATTGATTGGATTAAATCTGTATAAGGAAGTATGATGTGGATCTTAATCATTAAGTTTAGTATTCATGAAAGTTTCATTGCATCTGAAAACAATTTAGAGTTAGATTTTGCTGGGTCTGTGTAAGGATTGCTGAGAACATTGTAGAAAATCAAATTACTCATAGGCAATTCCTTTCAAAAGCAAAAATGATAAAAGAATCATGGAAAATTTTAAAAATAAAAATAATATTTGATGTGGGATGAATAGGCATTTTAAGGTGTTTGAAGTGATGTGGTGTGGACCCCCCGAACTAGGAGAAGGACCTAAGCCAGGCAGACCAGTTAGTAAGTGAGCACCCTGTTCCTAGTTGGGTGGGGGTAGGGGTGGTGGGGGAAGGGGGTAGTACCACAGAGGCTGGACAGCTAGAGTTTTGGAAAGAAGTAAGTGTCTTCCTGTGCTGAATGGTGGAGTGAAAATCAAATTAGACCTGAGCAGTCTGCACCCCTCTCGGGGCCTCCAGGTCCTCGATAAAATCAAAATACAAATATGCAAAAATGCTTTAAGCTGTCTTATACCTCTAGAAATTCTGTCACAGACACGGAAAACAAAGTTATGGTTACTAAAGGGACTAGCTGGGGCAGAGGGGGTCAATGGGTGAAGTGGGAGAGGGTAACTAAATTAGGAGTTTGGGATTAACATATACACATGACTATATATGCTGCTGCTGCTGCCACTGCTGCTAAGTTGCTTCAGTCGTGTCCGACTCTGTGCAACCCTGTAGACGGCAGCCCACCAGGCTCCCCCGTCCCTGCGATTCTCCAGGCAAGAACATTGGAGTGGTTTGCCATTTCCTTCTCCAGTGCATGAAAGTGAAATGAAAGTGAAGTCACTCAGTTGTGTCTGACTCCTAGCAACCCCATGGACTGCAGCCTACGAGGCTCCTCTGTCCATGGGATTTTCCAGGCAAGAGTACTGGAGTGGGGTGCCATTGCCTTCTCCATGACTATATATAAAATAGGTAAATAAAAAGGACCTACTGTATAGGACAGGGAACAATACTCAATATTCTGCAATAACCTATAATGGAAAAAAATCTATATATCAACATGTATAACTACATACATACATGTAAGTAAATCACTTTGCAGGACCCTCAAAACTGAAACAACATTGTAAATTAACTATAGCTCAATAGAAACAAACAAGCAAACAAACAAAAAACAAAGACAACCTGTCTGAAGACGCTGGACTCCATGATCTTTCTCCGTCCTCGAGTCTCCAAAATTTTCAGTACCATCCCCTGAGCTTTTTTTTTTCCACCCTAGCAGCTATTTATTTTGAGCACCAGTTTCTGCAGAGCCCGTAATCAAGGATTCAACTTCTGTAACTGCTGGTGTCTCCTTTAGAGAGGAAGTAGACTTGTCAGACTCTGTGAGCTGGCGTCTCCCCTCTTCAAACACAAATTGCATCCCCGCCCTAGGACTGGGCAGAGAGGAGAGGCTTTCTTCCTAATCCGTGAGTATACTGGTTTGTATTTCTTGCCCTTGAAAATTACATCAAAGGAGCACCTCATGAAGAAAAGATATTTTGCTAAGGTGGAGTGTTAGTTTTCTATGGTTGCTGTAACACGTTACCATGAACTGGGTGGCTTTAAACAACGATGATTTATTTTCTCACAGTTCTGGAGACCGGAAGTCTGAGCTCAAGATGTTAGCAGGGCTGCAGGCTGCCTCCAAAAGCGATAGGGGAGAGTCCTCTCTTGGCTCTTTTAGCTTCTGGAGGCTCTCCATATTCTTTAGTTTGTAGCTGGATTACTCCAATTTCTACCTCTGCTTTCTCCTCTTCATCTTTTTAAATTAATTTTTATTGGAGTCTCATGTTTTCACAATGTTATATTAGTTTCTGCTGTAAAGTAAACTGACTCAGCTATATGTATACGTGTAGCCCCTCTTTTTTTTTGGTTTTCCTTCCCATTTAGGTCACCACAGAGCACTGAGTAGAGTTGCCAGTGCTGTGCAGTAGGTTCCCATTAGTTGGGCTTCCCTGCTAGCTTAGCTGGTAAAGAATCCATCTGCAACGCAGGAGACCCCAGTTCGATTCTTGGGTCAGGAAGATCCCCTGGAGAAGGGATATGCTTCCCACTCCAGTATTCTTGGGCTTCCCTGGTGGCTCAGATCCCTGGTTGGGAAGATCCCCTGGAGGAGAACATAGCAACCCACTTGCCTGGAGAATCCCCATGGACAGAATATCAATAGCGTATATCTGTGAATCCCAATCTCCAAATTAATCCCCCTCCCCCGTTCCCCACCTTGGTGTCCATGCATTTGTTTTCTAAATCTGTGTTCCTATTCTTGTTTTGCAAATAAGATCATCTATACCATTTTTCTAGATTCCACATACATGTAGTGAAAGTGAAAGCTGCTCAGTCGTGTCTGACTCTTTGCGACCCCATGGTCTATATAGCCCATGGAAATCTCTAGGCCAGAATACTGGCGTGGGTAGCCTTTCCCTTCTCTAGGGAATCTTCCCAACCCAGGGATCGAACCCAGGTCTCCTGTATTGCAGGCAGATTCTTTACCGGTTGAACCACCAGGGAAGCCAATAATACATGATATTTGTTTTTCTCTTTCTGACTTATTCACTCTCCTCTTAATCTTTATAAGGGCTCTTGACATTGAACATTATAGTGCACTTGGGTAATCCAGGATGACCTTATTTAGAGGTCCTTAATTACATCTAAAAATTCCCTTTTTCCAAATAAGGTCACATTTCACAGGTTCTGGAACATATCTTTTGGGGACTCCCCTTCCACTCACTGCAGGTGGCATGACTGTTGGGCTACTGGCTCTTAGTCGAGCTCTAGAGTGTGGGTGATGGTGGATAGCGAGGGTGCTGGGAGGAGTGTCACGGAGAAGGAAAGATGGAAATAGTGAGGAGTGTGCACATGACTCCTGTTGGCCTTGGCTGGTGCTGTCATCAGCGGCCCTGCTGGTAAGTAATGGCCATTCTGAGCACCCATCTTTCTTCCTTTCCAAAGGAAAGTGCTGTATCAGTACGTAGGCTCGGGTCTACTGCAGTCACGAATAAACCTCAATGGCTCGTACAGCAATCACTTTTTGTGCACTTGCCTTAACTCTCTGATAGGCTGACGGCAGGACTACCCCAAGGTTCCCTTCACTCTGGGAGCAGGACGACGATGTGGCAGATTGGCAACAGGGCTGATCTCATGGCAGAGAGAGCACAGAGCATGATAAACCTCGAGCTGGCTTTGGAATCTTCTGCCTGGAAGTGATGGGTACCATTCCTGCTCATTTCACTGGCTAGGGCAAATTACATGGCTAAGGTCAACGGTGATGAGGAGACAGATCAGCTTTTCCCAGTGAAGGTCAGTGAATGTTCATGAGCCACAGTAAGGCAAGACACAGGTGCTGTAGGAACAGCCCCTCTGTCTGCTGAAAAGCTGTATAGCTTCTTCTACCACTTCCTACGCAGGGAAGATTGCTGCTCATCAGGGCTTTCTTGAAACCCCGAGCACTCAGTTGTCCCAGGATTGTGCTGTCTGCGCCTTCTGACTATACCGCACTCATTATCCTGGAATATCCAGGTCTCCCATCCATCCTCATTTCCCATCTTCTAGGTTCCAGTTTCATGTTGTTTTCTGGAAGAGCTGCTGTGACGATGATACTTTCCAAACACAACTGACCCCGAGAGTCTCAAGCCTAGTTATTTTCACAGCAGCTGTGGAAAGAACACTTTGCTCCTTCCTCTGTTTGCAGAGGCTCTGAGAAAACGGTCAAAGGCTTGGCCCTGAAGCTACAAACGAATCATCTATGGATCCCGAAAGTCTTTAACAATTAAGGCAGAAGAGGTCTTAAAGAGGTGGCGTGCAACTTCTGTGAATCTGGTGGCCCATAGCTGAAGCGCAGTGTCAGTTCCCTAAATTGAAAGTGCAACTGTGTGAGAGTATATGTCCAGTGCACGTGCATTTTCTGGGGCCAGGAACCATAGCTTATATCTGATTCTCAAAAAATCTGTGAAGCCAGGAAGATTGAAGACCATGGAATCTCATCTGTGCGCCAAATGTACTGACTCTAATGTATTAGCTAAATTCCTCAAAAGCTTTTTCCCTAAACCTTGGTTTTGATTCAATGAGTTAATTTCTCTAATATTACAACCTACTCTGGGAGAAAGGAAGACTGTGGAAAGTTACACTGACTTTCAAAGTCACAAGGGTATCCTTTGGTGATTCCTACTCCAGCTATTATTAACCTCTGAGTGCCTGCAGAGCTACCTCCAGCCTTCCCTTCAGTCTCCACAGGGACTCATTACGTTTCTAATAGGCATGTCGGAAGACTTACAGTGCTGGCTTACCAGAAGGCCTTCTATCGGGAATTTAACAGACAGAGCGGCTTCCACTAGTAAGGAAATTTACATCCCACAAAGCCAAATAGGGAACGACGATGGCAGATGATGATAATAGGATTGCATCAATATTATCTGTCTGCCAGGCAAAGAACCAATATGTTTTAATAGCATAGGTTATTTATTCTCCTTTATGAAGCTAGTTGGAGGTGAATAGTATTTCCTTTTCACAGATAAGGAAACATAGGGTCAATATTTTATTAGCCTCTTGGAGCAGACGTTCTTAACAGGGTCCTGGGATAGGACTTCAGAAGTCTGTGAACCCCTGAAATGATCTTCAGAGACAAGAATGAATTTGTATGTGCATTTGAGAGGGGAAGAGAGAGAGAAGAGCGTGAGATTTGCATCAAATTCTACAAAGTTCCGTAACTGTAAGAGGTTCAAAACCACTACCCTCCAGTTTCTATTCTCGTAAAACAATTCATAGACTAGCCCAATCATGACATTCAGCTCTCTCTTTGTGAGTTTTTCTCCCCTCCTTGCTGCTGACCCCCACAACAGTGAACAAACTAGAAAGCAAGAAGAATTTGTGAAGTCACATTTAGATGTTTCCCTTACCTATCTCTGTTCTGCAAAGTTTAAAATTTTACTTCTACCCATGATCACCCCTGGTCTGTTAGAGTCCCAATATGACGGATCAGAAAACAAAAACAAAAAAAGAACCTTAAAAGTCACCAGGATTCACAGATGGGAAAACTGAGGCTTAAGTGTTGATCACATTCACATAATAAATCAGTGATCGAGTCAGTGTTCATTTCTCTCTGAGGAATCAACTCCCATCTCAGTTGGGACACTCTTGCCAATATTTTTAAACAAATGCCAATTCAGTAAGACTCATTTTTCTTGACATTATGCAAATAAGGGAAAGGAGACTGAGTGGCCTTCTGTCCAGAGAGCAGGAAGTGAAGCCTGTCTGGGGCCACACACTCCTTTGGGACACGTTGTAGTGTCACAAAAGCGTTCTGAAAGAAGCAGGCCTTTGTCCATCCCTGTTTCGTGAGTGAGCCCTCCTCTTGGCCACGGCTGGGGGTGGTGACTCCCAACTTCCCTCGGGAGTATTGACCAAACTGCATCACCTCAGGATGCCGGCAGGTTCTGCTGCCCCAGAGCTGCCATCAGAAACTCCTTTCCTCCCCAGCCTTGCTTTCTCCTGAGAGAAATGTTGACTTTTTTGGATAAAATGTTCCGAGTCAGTCCCTCCCATGAGAAGCAGAACCACGGTCACCAGGCAGCTGAGACATGGGACTGGAAAGGCAGTTCAAGTGTGTTAGGTTTGATCTTTGAAGACATTTAAATGTATTTCTGCTCCACAGGCAGACTCCGTTCTGGCTGGGGGCATCCTGGGCCTCTCTAACCTCCACGGGGAGTAAAGTCTGGTTAATCTCACTAAGGAGTCATCAGCCAAAGAAACTGCCCACACCCCAGTGTCTTCCAAGGGGACCTAACAGAGAGACCTGTGATAAGACACCTCAGAAATGTAATGATTCATAAGAAGAATGTTTTCCCCCATAGACTGGGAAAGTTGTAGGCTCCTTTAAGGAATTATTCGCTCATTGGACAGACTCATGAGAAACCAGAATGGGGCAGCTGCTTTAGGGCCCAGCACCAGAAGGTCTACGTGGAAGACCTGGTCCTTGAGACTAAGCTGTGTGCTTGGGGCTGCCCTCTGCACCCCAACTTTCCATGTTCCTTCCTACTCAGGCGCCTTCCTCAAACTGCAATCTCGAAACTGTATCCAGGACCCCCAAATCAGATTTCCAGATCTAAAGAATAAGATCAAGAGATCTGCTGAACAGCACCTTGGGGACTTCAGAACACACTCACGAAGTAGAGAGGGCTCCCATTCTCCCGTCCTTGCAATCAGAAGAGTGCACAGACCCTACTCCTGCCTCTATTCGCTGGGTGTAGGCCAAGCCCAGAGCCCAGGACTCCGACCAGGACTCGGCAGCAGCCAGCTATCCATCCACACACGCGTCCAAGGCCACTGTTGTGGGAACTCGTTCTTATCACCAGACTTCAGATGACGCCTCCCCACTCTCTCCTTCCCCTGCTCCAGCCTCTCTCAGCTTATGCAGGAGCCAAAAGGGATTTGTGTAAAACAGGCTCAGGCCTGAGCCCAACCCAGGCCGGAGGAGCTTGACCTGAAGCGGGAGGCTAACCCAGGACAACACACTCAGCTCCCTGGACGAGAAGTGGGGGGCGGGAGGGGGCGGCAGCCAGAAAGCAAACTCCTGGGCTTTTTATTGAATCCATAAAACAAAAGGTGAGGGGGTTCTGGGGAGGGAGGAACGCCGCGTGATTTATGGCGCTGGTCTGGAGAGGAGGAGAGCAAGGAACTCTGTCCAACTCGGCGGGCGGCGAGTGATTCATTTCCCCCGGGGCCGCGGGGCCGGCCGGGCGGGCGGGCGCAGGCAGCCTGGGGCCGCCGCGCACCCGCGCTCGTTTATTTACGGTGGTTTATCAGCGGCTGCGCGCAGCGATAAAGTTTATGAAAAGAGGCGGCGGCTCCGGCCGGCGGCTCGGCCCGCGCTCCTTTCCCACACTGATTAGGATCGAGCAGGGCTTTGGGAGCTACAGTTAAGGATCTCGGGTGCCCGGAGCCGCGTCTCCCCCTTCCTGCTCCGCCCGCCTGCCCGCCGGCTGCCCGGCTGCTGCCCCGCGTGGGAGCCGAGGTCAGGGTTGCGGCCGCGGCTGTTCCCGAGAGGGGAGGGGAGGACCACCCCGCGGGGGAGGGGGAAAGGAGCGCCTGAGCCGGAATTCTGGTGAAGAGAAAAATAACAGGCACATAAAAATGCTCAGTCCCCGTGTTAAGAGGAGGGAGAGGAGTGATAGAGACTTTCATTCCCTGAAAATGTGGTGAATTATATTCCCCTGCTTTTACTTTCCCACGTCCCTCTCCATCATTTCAAAGCCATCATTCCACCTATATTGTCTTTGCGTTTGGACGCGTTTCTTTTGCTGCTCTTTTTCATCCATATTTTGTTCATCCCTTCAAAAGATAGGAGTTGAACACGTGTTTCGCAGGACATCTCTAAGCTTGGAGAAGAGTGGGGAAAGAAAGAGAGGGAGAGAGGGAGAGGGGTTCAAAGATGAAGAGGGTAGTCCTTTCCCTCAAGGTTCTTACAGGGACAGAAAGTCCAGAAAAGAGTGACAGCTGGGACTATAAGTAGCAGACACCACGGAGGCCAAGGCTAGCACCAAGACAGGCACTGCTCTAATGCCTTGGAGGCATTTGCCTGTTTAATGGGGTCAGGGTAACTTTGGGAGGGAGGTGCCATCATTATGCCGTTTTACAGGTGGCAAAACAGGCCCAGAGAGAGCCAGTGGCTTGCTTGAGATGACTCAGAAGTCAACGACTGAGCTGGGATTTGAACCCAGGCAGAAAGGTGCCAGAGCCTGAGCACCTAACTTCTAAATTTCCCAGACACTGTAGAACAGATAAGGAGCAGCGGGAGAGCAGCAGGCAGGATGGCCAATCTGGAAACAAAGTGGATGGAGCGGACTGTTGGCAGGTAGGGCGGCGTCATGAGAGTTGGGGCTTGAAGAGTAGATTTTCACAAGACAGATGTGATGGCCAGAGGGAGGCAGAACAGAAGGAACCTCTGAGGTCTTGGGTTTTCCAGGCCCAGATTCTTTCACCTTACATTTTATATTCATTCTCCAAGGAATAGGAGAGCAGTAGTGCAGAACCTTCATACCACATGAGAACAAGGGCACCTTCCGAGGCCACTTCCCTAATCTAGAAAGCTCTCTCTGCAACTGCTGAAATTCCACCAGCTCCCAAGTCTTCACAGTGTCACCCCCTCCAGAAAGCTTTCCTGGATTGTTCCTTATCTCTCTGAAAGTAGTCCTTCCTCCTCCTCCTCCTTCCTCTCACACTAGCCTGTGTGCGGTACAGCTCTTGGGTTTGGGCTCCCTCTGTCTTTCTTACTAGACTGTGAGCTCCTGGAGGCCACTGGGATATTCCTTCCCTTCTCACTTGCCTCTGCCCCAGGCCTGGCTTAATATCCTGCACACAGGAGGTGAATAACACTGCATTTGGTGAATAAACTGGGGATAGAGAAAGCTTCTGATTTCATAGGTGTCTCCTTTACCTCTCTATGGGTTTCATAATCAAGCAAGCTAAAAATAGAATGATATATATCCCTCCAGAGAAAGTCTGGACCAACTCTGCCAAGGGAACACAAAGGTAGAGTTACCCAAGCCCAGAGTCCCTTAAAATCCCTCCAGACTGGGAGTAGGATTAGTCCTGGGGCCTGGGCATAGCAGGAGGTTAGTTGTGTTGCCCCAGTTATGGGGAAAGGGCTGTGAGGGACTGGAGCGGGGCGCTACATTGCCTAATCCGTGTTGGTTTCAATGAGGCATTCCATGGACCAGTGGCATGGTGGTGGACATTTGACTCCAAAGGATAAGGAATCAACTACGGGTACCTGTCAGCACCACTGCTAAAGGGGTCAGAGCTGTGTCTTGTTCTTTGTTGTATTTCTGTTTGTATAGAACCAGGTTTTTAAATGTTAATTGGAAAAATAATACATGCACACAATTTAACTTTGAAGTGACTCAAAAAGGTATACAATGAAAATTCTCCCTCCAACAGAAACTCCTTAACTCATCATCTCCCTCCCCAGGAGCAGCCATCATTAAGAGTTTCTTTTCCTAGAGATGCTCTGTACACATATACACAATATTTTTGTATTATTTTATGATGACAACAGTTATTGTAGACATACTCAATGCATTTGCAGGTGATGGTGATATGGTTATGGTTGTTGATGCTCTGGAATAGAAAGTTAATGTGCATTGACCTTGCGAACCAGAGAACTAATCTTGCACACTTGTGTGTGTTAGCCACTCAGTCGTGTCTGACTCTTTGTGACCCCATCCTCTGTAGCCCACCAGGCTCCTCTGTCCATGGGATTCTGCAGGCAAGAATATTGGAGTGGGTTGCGATGCCCTCCTCCAGGGGATCTTCTGGACCCAAGGATTGAACCTGCGTCTCCGGCGTTGGCAGGAGGATTCTTTACCACTGTACCACCTGGGAAACCCGTGAATAAGGTCACTTCTAGTTAAATAAGGAGGACCAAAATGCACTTGTATGACATTAAAATAAAGATACCAATAGACTGGTTGACAGAACTGGCATCATTTAATCTAGAGAAGGAAAGGACAAAAGGTGGCTTAATTATTTGAGAACCTGGTAAACGAAGCTGAGTGCCCCAGACCTCACTGGCTGAGTGTGCTCTCTCAGTGGCACTGTACCCTAAGGTGTCTAGGGCATGAGGTCTCCAGCCCTTGGCACAGCCTCTCTGAGTTGTTCTAGGAGCACCCAGGCCTGCTCCACTGGCAGTCCCTAGGTACTCTGCAGCCAGATTTCTGGGGAATGAGGAAGAAGGTTCTTCACCCCTCTCCCTTCTGCATGATATTCCAGTAGCATGGCCCTAAAACTCTACTGTCTCGCCCCGCAAAAATCCAGCAAAATGGTCTTTTCCATTTTCCTATGGTCCTGCTGCTCTTGATAAAACTCAGATATGAGTGGTAAGCATGTTTAGCCAAGGGATGCTTGGGATAAATTGCATCCTATGAACAAGACTACCCTCCAGGGTCCACCCGGGGCCCCTCAGGTCTCCTTTGTCCCAGAATGCGCTCTTCCCCAGAGGCCCTTCTGTCCTTCATGCAGCTGTCAGACGTGCTCAGACATGTCACGCTGCAATTCGTCTGCAAACAAGAGCCTAGATTTCCCCTAATAATAGCTAGCAAGTGCTCAGTGGTTCTGATGAAAGATTCTGCTAATTGTTCTATAAGGAAGGCCAGACAAGAGGCTGTGGATATCAATGTTGGTAGGAAAGATTTTAGAGAATGACAAGGGAGGATTTCTTATATCAGGATGATAGGAAGGAAAGTTATTTCAGTCACCCTAGGTAAAAGACTGCAGTCTTTCTAGAATCATTCAGGAATAGGGAGGGGTCCTAATTCTTTCCAAGCTGAGCCCTTGGTATTCCTGAAGTAGACCAAGATGTCCTACCTTTAAAATTGAATAATAGTGGCCTTTTCCCTAATTCAGGTAATGCAATTTCTCCATGTAAATTTTTTTCCATACATTTTTCTTACATCTTAAACCTTTAGCACCTGCAGGCAACAAAACTAATGAACAAGTAGTAAACAGATATGAATGGGAAAACTTGGAAACCACCGATCCTGCTGAGTTTGTTGCTTTTCCTAAAGAACATATGCGCTTGTGGTTTTATACTGCCTGCCCATAATGTAACCATATTTTCTGCTATTAAAATGGTTCCTAGTTCATGGATGGAATGAAACAGACCATTATTCCAGGGTGTTCCCGGAAGAGCCTCATGTTTCAGGAAGTATACTATGACTTTTCACCTTTTCGTCCTCCACCACCTGAGTACACTTGAGCTTCCCTATTGTCCACTCTTGAGGATTAGTTTCCGTTCCTCCCTCCCCGACCCGCCTCCTCCGTTCCCCTCTGCTGTTTCATTTCATGGCCCAGACTGACTCCTATCCTCTGCCAGGCTAAAGATAACCTCTCCATCTGGGATATCACCCACAGGCTAAATTTATTCTCAGAGGTGAGTTGGGGCTATCCTGTCCAGTGACTCCAGGCAAATATTTAAGCCTTCACGGCTCTTCATCATCGAAAGAGATGAAAGGAGCTTGGGAAGGAGAAGGGGACCCCAGGGGAGGGAGAGAAAGGGGTAGGAAGGAAAGATGCAGAGAGAGAATGATGGCAAGCTGGCAAAAGGACTTCAGAGGAAGGGTGACACTCCGTGACACTGAGACGACGGCATAAGCTCAATCAGTCTGAAGGACCTGACTGCTCCCAGCAAAGATTCTGTTTCTGTCAGTTATAATGTTACTGTAATACAACCCTCAGAGGGAAAAGCCCAGTGCTAATCAGGGCTCAAGAAGCCAGTGCACTTGATGTACAGAATGGGGTGTTTAGTTTTATGATGTGGCTATGGGTTACATGAGAGACTAATAAAAGAAGTCTATAAAATGTGGCTTGGAGCAATGGGGTTGCAGCCTCTGCCAGAGGGTCAGCCTTGTTCAGAAACAGTTTTTGAGCAGACCATTCTAGTATGGCCATCCTGGTTCTAATACTATTGAAAGCCTCTGTACCAGTTATTAAGTAGCTACTGCTCTTCCTAAGAGCTCCCCTACCACATTGGCCATGCAGCCCCCTACTCCAGGACCTCCCCAAGATCCGGCAGCCAAATGCACAGAGGCTGCAGATCCTGTTCTATGCCCCCATCTCCAGTGCCCTAGCACTCCTAACTGACTGGTGCCCAGGCTGTGTCTGTTGTTGTAAACATCACCTCTCCTACAGTGCTGTCTTTCTGGTGATGGCGCCTGTCAGATACCTGTCGGAACGACCAGGGGCACAGCCCATAAGACTGTCCTTCACTGATCCCAGGCCAGGAGGCCAAAGGAGGCTTTCTAAACGAGTGCCTGTTGCTCTCCTAGTGGTTGTGAGAACACACCCAACCTTTCCCTTGAATCATATTTGGCTGCCTCAAAGGAGAGTTTTACTAGGCATCGGCATGACTTCAGGGTTGAAGACTATTTGGGGAACAAATTTGCATAAGGTTTTGCAACCAGGAAATGCATTTGCCATAGAGGTTGAATTGGAAGGATACTTGGAGGACATCTGGTCTCTCTTCATAGCCGACACGGAATCCGTCTATAGCACTCCTCACAGGACATGACCAGCCTCTTCTATGTATTGTCCGTTGACAGAGAATTTAACTCATTGAAAGAAGCCTCCTGTATGGACCAACAGGAGCTGAAATCTTTCCAACAAATCTAAGTGTGAGCTCCATTTGTTGAGCTGAAATCTTTCCATACATCTCAAATTGTGGACTCGCAATTAGATGGAGTTGTGAGTTCAAAGATGGCCCAAAGCAAGCAGTGCCATCTGTTGACATGTCTTATATTATCAAGTGAGCTGAGAGGCCGTGCAATCATTCATTCATTCAACCAGTGTTTACTGAGCAGCCATTAAGTGTCAGGCAATCTTCCTGACTCGAGATTGTGCTGGAGATCCAGCAATTCTATGGAAATGGCTCTACCCTGAGAGTCTGCCCAGTCCACTGGGCTCAGAACTAGGTAACCAGGGAGACCAGGAAAATCAGGGGTGGCTGAACTTTGCTTCCGAACCCCATTCCTGGCCTGGGTACATCTTAGGTGGGCACTATCCTGGTTGACTCTGGATAAGAAGCTCTAAGAAGCTCTTTGCCCGCACAGGTTACTAGTGGTAAATCAGTATTCTGAGAGCATGGACTTCTCAAGATGGGCTCTCGTTGTACAGACATGGAGGTGGAGAGGCCAAGGAATGTTTGCCATCTCCCTCCTCACACTCTCTCAAAATGCTTGTAAGAATCAAACAATGTTTTATAATGCATTTTGCTGAATTAACAATTGCACAGAATAATTCTTTTACATTTCATAAGCAAGAAATATTAGACAATCTATGTAAGAAAAAAGAAAATAATAAAAAATTATAAATTTATCACTTAGAGATAACAATTTAGTTTGTCCTTGCAAGCTTCTTTTCTGGGTGTATTTTTGTGGATGACGGAGATATACACATACATATGTACATATATATACATACTTTGCAATTTGCCCTTTTCACTCTGAGCAATTCACCCTTTTCACAATGAGCATAATTTTAAAGTGAAAGTGAAAGTATTAGTTGCTCAGTCGAGTCCGACTCTATGCGATCCCATGGATTGTAGCCCACCAAGCACCTCTGTCCATGGAATTCTCCAGGTAAGAATACTACAGTGGGTAGCCATTCCCTTCTCCAGGGGATCTTCCGAACCCAGAGATAAAACCTTGGTCTCCCACATTGCAGGCAGATTCTTTACTGTCTGAGCCATCAAGGAAGCCCCAATTTTAAAGTGAATCCAATTATTCAAAAATATTTAATTAATGCATACAACTTTGAAGGACTTCCCCCAAAGAAATCTGTTTCGAACAAAGAGTTTAATCGTCTTACAAGTAAATGAAACACTTGCCAGGGACAACAGATCAAATTTCTCTTGTGTTAATGTTAAGACATGAGATGGAGACTTTCATATGATGGTACCCTGGCTGTCCTTGACTCTGAGCTCCAACCTGGAGAGTGGTTCTCCTGGTGAGGTAACCACTGGGGATGATAGGGGCAGAGTCTGGAGGAGCAAGGTCAAGTGAGATGGTGTTAGAGACTTGGGGAAGGCAGCCAGGGCAGGGCTTTCTTCTCTGTGAACCAGTGGATGGAAAGCTTGGGGATGAGACTGTAATTACGGTAGGCCCTGGACTGGATCAGCTCTCATCACAGGGCCCCCTCCCCTCAAGTTGCTGAAGATAAGCTGAACCCGGGGAGACAGCAGAGCTGAGAGACTTGCTCCCTTCTGGTACCACGATTGAGACCGACTCTCTATATGCAGCTACTTATAGGACTACTGTCACTTGAATTCACAGAGCTGGCCCTGAGCTTCAAAGAACGGGTAGAAAACAAATAACTCTTTACCTAAGAGGGCTCAGTGAGCAGTGAGGGAGAACCCACTGAAGAGCTAGAATACCAACCTGAGCAGAAGTAACAGGGAAAAAAAGACTTCTTGGAGTTAAACATATTTTTAACTAAACCCCAACTTGATGAAATAAATCAGAAGATACACTTGCAAAAGCATCCTAAACCTAGAACAAAAACACAAAGATGGAAATCATGAGGGCAAAATCAGAAACCTGGAGGCTGGACCCAGGAAACCTAAGATGTCAGTAATAGGGATTCTGGGAGGAGGAAAAAAACAGATGAAGGAAGGGGAATAATTAGACAAATGATAGATGATAAGTTTCCCAAGTGAAAAAGACTTCTGTCTGAGGTTTAAAAAGAACTGATGGGGTCATTAGGACTGAAAGCCACATACAAATACCTAAGCTCATCCAGATAAAATTCTTGAACAGCAGGTGTAAAGAGGTGTAAAGAGAACCTCTTGCCCTCTTCAATATAAAGAAGAAAACATTAATTACAAAGGAAAAGGAAAGAGATGGGTGTCATGCTTCTGCTAACAATAAGGGGAACCTAAGACATTTAAAAAATAGTAGAGCCAGACAAAATACTTCTTGCTGGTCAAGGTTAAAAAAAAAAGTATCACCCAGATATCCAGGCAACAGTCTGAGAAAACTATTTTAGAAAGAACCTTAATCAAATGAACTGAAGCACATAACTCAAGACAGGAGATGAAGGAGAGAAGAGTTTGGTGGTGGCTACTGGGCCTTGCAGTCCTCTGTCCCTGTCTATGTCTGTTTGTCTCTGTCTCTCTCTTCCTGAGGCAGTTGCAACAGAGGCCTCCGGTCAACCCAAGGCAGGATATTTGGAGCTGGAATTTTTCTGAGTTGACATGAATCTGGCTTTTTCATCCCAATAGTTGCAGAGAGGGTGCCCCAGGGAAGAGGGCAGACCTGGGGTTTTACAATTCCCTTCAGCTTCAGGCAGTTCCTTGAGAGAGACTTAGCTGTGAGCTGTCAGCAGCCAACACTCCTTCAGCTGGGGGCTAGGGTGGAGGCTGGGATGGGCGTGGCCCCCAGCATTCCTCACAACGCACGCACCAACGTGGCAACCCATTTATGTAAAATGATATATGTCAATACATACTTATGCTGGCGAAGGTTTAATAATAGTTCTTGGGGAGATGGGGGCTGGGAGTGGGGGGTTGCTCGCATTTGTAGCCTCTGCTGATTTTTGTAGTATAAATATCCCTATTATGGGCTGATCCTTACTACCAATGTGATGTCACTGCAGAGGGACCTGGGACCAGCCAAAAGCAATTGCCTCTTCGAGCTGGAGCAAGCTCCTATCGCTGCAGCGTCTGCGTTTGCGCCAGGAGACTCAGGGAAGGGAAGGGGAGGGAAGTTAGGAGGGGAGAGGACGGAGAAGCAACAGTCACAGCATCTTACCCGGAGAGAGTGCTCTGACTGGGAGTTTTTCTCTGCCTCATTTTTTTTTTTCGGTCCCCTTTCTAACCCTTGTCCCTACAGCGGGCCCCTACTCCCGACTTCGATAAATTGGTATTCTTTGCAGGCAGTACTACAAAAGAAATCTCAAGTCCTTTTTCGTCTGAGACCCAGGTGACTCTCAAAACTCAAGGCTGCTTCTTGGTGAGCGGTGCTGGAGATGGCAGTGAGAGGGCGCGGAGGGGCTGGCAAACTTCTGCAAGGGGCCGAGGGTGCATAGCTTTGGCTTTGCCAGTCATATGGTTTCTGTTGCAAAAGCGAATCCCCCGCAGGACAGAGTGTGCTGAGTCCTGCTGTACGGGATACCATTGCCTCATAAACCTCGCGGAAGTGTTCATTATGGCTATTTCAAAGGGCCCAGAGGAAAGAACTCCTTCACGCTAAACCAATCAACTAGTTCAGACTAAGCAACGCAGAGGAGGGATTTAGGTCTTCGAAGAGGTTTTGTGGTTCAGCTTTGTGGTTCAGTTTTGTGGTTTTGCCAGGAATGTGTTTTAACTTCTTTTTCTCCAGGGCTAAATAAAATGAAGAAAAGAGAATGCCTGGTTTAAGAAAAAAAAATAAGACCGAAAAAAAAAAAAAATCCCAAGTCCCTCAAAACCCCAACATCCAATTCTACTAACAAACTCCTTTACTTATTAGGATCTTGTTAATTTTAGATTTGGAAAATTAGATCCCGGAAGGAGGCGGGTCCTTCCCACCGCACTAGCTCTGAAAGAAAGTGCCATAGGTGGATTAACAGAGTAAAATAAACCAAGCCTGAAAGGCAGAGCCTTCATATGGCTAAGACATTAAACTTTATCTCAGCTTTCTAGCTAGTGCATCATTTGAGTGTTAATGTGAAATCTATTTCTGTTTATGAAAGTGGATCAATCATGTGGGACCTTTTGAGGGGCAACACTTGATGAATACCTCTGGCATGTTGGTGTAGATACTAAGATATAGGTTTCCAAATATATTTGGGCTAAGTCCCTTTTCCTCCTGGCTTCAAGTTTTCCATGTTTGAGTATTTAGGTGTCTTGGACAGCCTTATGAATTCTTGTGACTTTGTATTGCTCTGGATTCCTAAGTCTCACCCAAACAGTTCAACCCCTCTACTAAAAAAGTACTGCCTTTGACTCCTGACCAGTCCTTGCCTTGTAACTTCACTAGGTTGACAGAATGAGAGGCTTGTCCTGTTTAGGCTTTTGGTTTGTCTTAGAATGTGTGTGTGTGTGTGTGTGTGTGTTTGTGTGTGTGTGTGTGTGTGTGTGTGTGATTGTTCCCAGTTTGGGGATGAAGCAGTTATCTGCAGTAGAAACTCCTTGCCCTATCATTATTTTGTTGATTTTTCTGTGGTGATGAGGAATCTCAGAGCTGTATTGAGGATTTATATAATCCTACCCTGGTTCTGTTGCAGTGATCTTTCAGTAATTCTCAGTCTTTTCAGGTTCACAGATCGCTGTGGGATTTTGATGGAAGCAGGGAGGAATCCCTCAGGAAGCATTCCTATCTGCCCATGAAACATAAGCAGAGAGTGGATTCTCATCATTCGCTTTGGAATCTTCAATGACCATACCTTAAATTTTATTTGTGTTACTTCCTGGTGCCCCCAGTGCTGATGCACGTAGGACTTGAAGAAGCAGAGAAGATGCTGACCAGCCTTGGGTTTCTTTGATTTCATACAAGGGGAAACAGATGGTCAGCACTTTCTGGGGAAGAGTATTTCTCCAGGAATGTTATCACAACTTAGTCCTATATTACAGGGGGAAAGCACTGGGCTAAACTGAAGCCCTGGTTTTATCACTAGCTAGTTCTGGGCTTACACAGATCCTTTCACCTCAGTGAGCCTCTGTTTCCTTAGCTGTAAACTGAGACCCATACAAAGGCCAGTGGGAGATTAAGGGAAAGACTCTATTGGAAGTGCTGGCCACACTGTAAAGTGTGGTGCCGATAAAGGGTTTCTCAGGACCCACCCTAATCAGCACTTAGTTAAACCACAACTATGACATGGACACGCAGAGGACATTGCCCTGGCTTGTACAGTGATGACCATTGGCCGAATATCCAGAAGTCCTGGGCCTCCATTTGTCCCTTTCTGATCCAGGAAACAGATGAACACTTAGGGAGGCTCTAACATGACTGAAAGGAGCAGATAGAAACTGCCATACCAATGAGGGTCTGGGTCTTATCTCTGGTTGCCATGAGAAACGCCCATCTCTCCTACAGATCATCCCTCCCCTTTCTCCACGCTAGCACAGTAGCCCTTCGTGGAGGTCCAGGGCAAGAAGCAGCCCCCGCCCTCCCCACCGCGTCTTCCCGTACTGTGTTCTTTTCTCTTCTGCAGGCCACAGGATTCCTGTTCATAGCATTTACTGCGTGTTATGTTTGTCTGTTACTAAAGTGAAATATTCTACTGAGTACTTCCCATGTAAAAGGCTTTGCTCTGGTCATAATCCTTTCTTGCTTATTTCATGTTTTCAGACTGTGCATCTTTATATGTGTTGAGCCCTCTAAGGAATGGGATCACTTGGGATACATCCATTCTCCCACTATCCAGCACATTGGAGTCGACAGCTAAATGTCCATGCTCAGTCAACTCCGTCTCCCGGCCCACTCCCCTGCTACAGCTCTGCTATATCACAGTAGTGAGTGAAACACGTAATAAGAAAAGTGAAACATAGCCAGTTTAAAAAGTTTGGAAATACATAAAATATAAATTTGCTTATAATCCTACCATCCAATGATAACTTTTATTAACATTTTGAAGTGAAATGAAAGTCACTCAGTGGTGTCCAGCTCCTTGTGATCCCAAGGACTCTACAGTCCATGGAATTCTCCAGGCCAGAATACTGGAGTGGGTAGCCGTTCCCTTCTCCAGGGGATCCTCCCAACCCAGGGATTGAACCCAGGTCTCCCGCATTGGAGGTGGATTCTTTACCAGCTGAGCCACCAGGGGAGTCCAAGGATAATGAGTGGGTAGCCTGTCCCTTCTCCAGAGGATCTTCCTGACTCAGGAATCAAACCAGGTCTCCTGCATTGCAGGTGGATTCTTAACCAACTGAGCTACTAGGAAAGCCATTAATTAATTAATTAATATTTTTGTACATTTTATTTGAACTTTCTTTTATCTATGTCTTTCTCTAATAAGGAACCATCTATGTGTAAAGTTTTACACTTCATTTTTTCCCATGCCATTATACATTTTGAAAGCATGATGCTGTATAATATTATGTTATATTGATGAGTCATCTAAGTTCTCAATTTTCTTATTAGACACATAGGCTGCTGTCAAGTTTTTAACTATTACAAACATTATTCTAATGAGAATTTTTTTTTTTGTATCTATGTCTACATGTCTGCGTGTCTACATCTCTGATTATTTCTCTTCAATGTAGTCATGGAATTCAAATTACTATTTAAAGGGTACAGAACTTCTAAAGTTATTGATTTATATTGCCAGATTGCTGTCAGAAAGTTCTCTTTTCTATCCCATCAGCAAAGAAGAATGCCCGGTTTATTATTCCTCAGTTCAGTTCAGTCGCTCAGTGGTGTCCGACTCCTTGCGACCCCATGAATCACAGCACACCAGGCCTCCCTTTTCATCACCAACTCCCGGAGTTCACTCAGATTCATGTCCATCGAGTCGGTGGTGGCATCCAGCCATCTCATCCTCTGCCGTCCCCTTCTCCTCCTGTCCCCAATCCCTCCCAGCATCAGAGTCTTTTCCAGTGAGCCAACTCTTCGCATGAGGTGGCCAAAGTATTGGAGTTTCAGCTTTAGCGTCATTCATTCCAAAGAAATCCCGGGGCTGATCTCCTTTAGAATGGACTGGTTGGATCTCCTTGCAGTCCAAGGGACTCTCAAGAGTCTTCTCCAACACCACAGTTCAAAAGCATCAATTCTTCGGCACTCAGCTTTCTTCATGGTCCAACTCTCACATCCATACATGACCCCTGGAAAAACCATAGCCTTGACTAGACAGACATTTGTTGGCAAAGTAATGTCTCTGCTTTTGAATATGCTGTCTAGGTTGGTCATAACTTTCCTTCCAAGGAGTAAGCGTCTTTTAATTTCATGGCTGCAGTCACCATCTACAGTGATTTTGGAGCCCCCCCAAAATAAAATCAGCCACTGTTTCCACTGTTTCCCCATCTGTTTCTCATGAAGTGATGGGACCAGATGCCATGATCTTCGTTTTCTGAATGTTGAGCTTTAAGCCAACTTTTTCACTCTCTTCTTTCACTTTCATGAAGAGGCTTTTTAGCTCCTCTTCACTTTCTGCCTTAAGGGTGGTGTCATCTGCATATCTGAGGTTACTGATATTTTTCCCGGCAATCTTGATTCCAGCTTGTGCTTCTTCCAGTCCAGCGTTTCTCATGATGTGCTCTGCATAGAAGTTAAATAAGCAGGGTGACAATATACAGTCTTGACGTACTCCTTTTCCTATTTGGAACCAGTCTGTTGTTCCATGTCCAGTTCTAACTGTTGCTTCCTGACCTGCATACAGATTTCTCAAGAGGCAGGTCAGGTGGTCTGGTATTCCCATCTCTTTCAGAATTTCCTACAGATTATTGTGAATTGAATTTTTTTCAGAATTTTCCACAGTTTATTATTCCTAGACTAACATTAATTATCTTTTTCAACATTTACACATTTGATTAGTACAGATGAGTTTCAGTTTTGCTTTTCCATATTTCTTTGATCATTAGTGAGCTTAACATTTTTATATATTTGTGAGAAACATTGTTTTTTCTCTGAATTATCTGTTTATGTTTTTGATCATTAAAAAAATGAAGTGTTCATATTTTTCCTGTTGGTGTGCTGCAGATGCATTATTGAAGGTTTTAAAAACCATTTTAAAATCAACTGCATATTTCTTTATGCCATATCATCCATGGTCACCTAGGAAGAAAGACCAATTCCAGATGCAAAGGGCACTTCCTTTGGTTATTTTGGGTAATTGAATCATTTCTTCGTTGTATAAAGAATGCACAGGAGAATGTGAATGCAGCTTTTTCCTCAACACACTTGCTTTCCATTAGCTGGATTTTTTTTGTGCTGAAATAGATTTACAGATCCATCAAACCAGAGGATGCTGCTGGCAGAAAGATGAGTCTGGTCTGGTGTTAACACAAGAAGATCCCTGTGGTATAGTCACAGGAAGTTGGACCATACAGAGAATTTTCTTTCTCTGCCTTCTTTCCTTCTTTGTGTCTTTCTTTTTACTTACTGTAATTGTAACGTGTTGGGAATGGCTTAACTCCTTTGATAATACGTATTTTTTATAAAGTCTCTGTTTTTTACATTTTCCCCAGGTAATATAGATTCCTAAAAGCATTGAAAGAATAAAGACTTTTTTTTGAAGTCCATTCATAAGAGGCACAACAGGAATTCATCACAGAAACTTCAATCAACCTTTAAGAAATAAAACAAGCTTCAACAACTCCATTGAGATAGGTGTTAGTATGATCTTGATTTTGCAGGCTTAGAGAAGTTAAGCAATTTGCTCTAGATCAACAGCCGGAAAAGCAACAAACACCAAAACTTGGACCCGGTTCTGCTGATGCCAAAGTGCCCATTCCAGTCTGTACTGCTCTGCTAACCTAGTTAGTTGTAGTTCTTAATCCCATGTGATCAGCAAGCTCTAGTTACCATCTTTATGTGTGATCAGAAAGCCTGTAGTGGATCCATGAGGCGGGGAACAAGGCACGGTGTTGGGACATCAGCCAAAGGATTGGACCTTGAGTCGGAGAGTCGGCAAATGCGTGAGTGAGAGAGAATCTTTACTGGAGGCCAGAGGGACCATCTTCTGGCAAACGGCAAAAGAGGGAGTTGGACTTACTGGGATAGAAAGACAAAGGGATGGTTAGTAAAGGAGTCAAGGTGGTTTCCTTTTCTCCTCAAAGACTTCAGGATCTCCATGTTTGAGTCTCCCTCAGAAGAATTGTGAAAATCTATGGAGTTTCTAGGGCTACAGGGAAGAAGAGGGGGCCCCAGGAAGATGGAATTGAGCCAGGTAAGCTATCAAGGTGTAGAAATAAAGGCCCAAGGGCAGGGGGTTGGGCTTCAGGCATGATGGAGCTTGAACAGGAGAAAGGCACAGCAACAGGGGAACGGATGCTTCTCTCGCATGCGCTGTGTGATGAACTGTTCTCTTAAATTCCCGTCTGCGAACAAAACTTGGATGTGGACAAGGGGAGAGAGCGCTTTCTCCTTTGATGCAGCAGACCCTCTAAGACAGTGGCTTCCATTCTTTTTTTGGATTATGACTCACAGCATAGAGTACCTCTTCTCTCACAAACAAGTAACATAGACATACATATGAAATGAAGCAATATTCCATGGGGCAGTACTTATGCTTACTAATCAAGCTACATGCTGATATTTTCTACTCTCATCTGTTTCGTTTGAGCGAAAGTGCTGGCACCACTCATGAAACTGATTTCTCAATCCTTGAAAGGATTATGACTTAATGAGTGAAAAAAAACACAGTTCTGAGTTGCACCATGTATCAACAAGTAGAATGCCACAGAAGCCATCGTTTGGTTCTTATGAGCCACAATTAACAACATGGAAGTTGCATGCAGAATTTTTTCCAAGGCGAAGAGATAAAAAAGAAAGATTTTAATTCTGGTTAGCCTGTGTCCTTATACCTTGCAAATAACTTCCACTGCAGTAGATTTGGGATTATCCAGATTGTGATTCTGTAAGGCGGCATTGGAAACTTGTTCTGAATATATGTAGAAGTTTCCTGAGTACCATTTAAGTTCAGTCATGCTAAGCCCAAGATAGGGTGAAATCCCCCGTGAGCTTCCCAGGACCCCTTGGCTGTGCACACAAAGAGAACCCGGCTTTTCTTGTTTGGCCCTTTGCTCCTTCCTATTTGATTGAATTTGAAGAGGAACTGTTTGCCTTTGGCCGCACATCCTGAATCACAATCAGGATGCTGCTGGCACAGAAAACCTGCTCCCACCCTTGCCTGAAATAACTGAACAGGGAAATAGAGTTCCTTCCCTCCCCAACCTTAAAGAAAGAGGCTCATAATTTATGGTGTGCTGGCAATACATCAGAAGTCAGTTCAGTCACTTACAGTAAAATCAGGGAGGGCAGAACAATGAATATAAAGTGAAACTGAAACACCTCCTTAAAGGGACAAATTGTTCAGTGGACACCAGAATAACGAAGCTTTGGTCTTTGTTAGCCAGAGACCAGTGGCCTTCAGAGAGGTTCCTTCTCAGTAGAGTATGAAAAAAGTTATAAATCTACGTCCTCAGCTTTTCCAGTTCTTCAACAAAATGTTTTATTTGAACTGTCTATCAGGGACAGGGCTACCAGGGTATATTGTTTCCCTAGGGCTGCTATAACAAGTTACTGTAGAATTGGGGGCTTTAAGCAACAGCATTTATTCCTTCATACTTGTGGAAGCCAAAAGTTTGAAGTCAAGGCATTGTCAGAGCTTCACTCCCTGTAAAGGCTCTAGAGGAGAATCTTTCCTGTGTTATCCAGCTTCTGGTGATCCTTGCATTCTTCGGCTTGTGGCAGCATCACTCCAATCTCTGCTTCCAGCTTCATGTGACTTTTCCCTCCTTCTAAGTGTCTTTCTCTTTCTTGTGTTTCTTATAATGATACTTGTCATTGGATTTAGGGTCCAGCCACATGAATAATCCAGGCTGATCTATCCTTATTTATATTTGCAGAGGCCTTCTTTTCCAAATAAGGTCACACTCATCAGTACTGGTGGGTTAGCACATGGTTATGTCTTTTGAAGGCCACCATTCAACCCACCATACAGAGGATACAGATTTGAAAAGGGGAGGGTTGTTTTTCTTAAGGAGCTTAGTTCAGGGTTGAGGGGCTCTTATGAGTGGAGCAGAGATGGAGTGTTGTTTTTTTTTTTTAACTTTTGAACTCTACAATTTTCTGGCATCTAGAAATCACTATAAAAAGTCATCAGGTTGAAAAAACAAGTACAGTCTGAATGGAGAGGATTAATACTGGCCCACCTGGATCTGTTTGGTCTGGCTGAGTTCAGCCAACCCTGTTGGTTGTATAGCGGTTTGGGGGAGTTGACAGGAAAATGAGAGAAAGCTGAAGCCTGTGAGTTAGTTGGGATTTTTGATGGTTACATTGCTGGGAAGTGAGGAGCTGGACACCATGAAATAGGTCATTGGCTTTCTCTGTGGTGGACACAGAAAAGAGAAGCGTTTGCGTCTGCCTCCCTGCCCAGGTCAAAGCATGTCGGCCCTGGTGGGTGACCTCACTGGCCAAGGCAGCCTCCCCGCAGTGGTCTTCTCCTTCGCTCCAAGGCCTTGGGTCAAATGATCTGCCAGAGCCTGGTGTGGCGGAGGAGGGCAGGTACTACCCCAGGTCATTGTGGGAATAAGACAGAGAAGTTTTGCTCATTTCTCTTCTTGGGACAGAGTTTTTATAATCTCTGCAGGGTATCACTTGCTGGTCTTTATACTTTCCTGGGACTTTACCTTCTTCATGATTGTTTATCATATTAAAAAGGCTCTTGGTAATAGATATTATGGAATTATTGTTAATGGGCTTCCCTGGTAAAGAATCTGCCTGCGATACAGGAGCCGCAGGAGATACGGCTTTGATCCCTGACTGGGTTGGGAAGATCCCCTGGAGGAGGGCATGGCAACCCCTCCAGTATTCTTGCCTGGAGGGTCCCATGCACAGAGGAGCCTGGCAGGCTACAGTCCATAGAGTCACAAACAACTGGACATGACCGAAGTGACTTAGCATGCACACATATTGTTAATACTCCTAGGTATAATACACTTGTGATGAAGAACATCTTTATTCTTAAACAGCACAAGCTGAAATAATTTATGAGTGTTACTAATGTTGACAGTTTCCAATATTTCAATGAAAGTATACATAGATAATCCTAATACCACAAAAATGTTAATTGCTAAGTCTAGGTATAAGGTATGTGGATGTTCATTGTTCTTTCAACTTTTTCTATACTTGAAATTGTTTTTAATAAAAATCTAAGGGCAGATTGGGAAAGAAAGATTTTGAAACAGAATCGTTTGACCTATATGTTTCATGGGCTCTGTGGGGAGACGTGGATGAGCTTCAGGGACCAGGAAGCTTAGAAATGTACATTTCAGCCTTTGTGTGTGTGTGTGTGTGTTTCTATCCTCATTATGGGTAAAGTTTATTATTTGCAGCTCTTTTCTGATTCTCAGATGAATCTATGACTCTTCTTTCTCAAGATTAAACACCATTGCTTACAACTAGAGGTAAATTTGTATGCATTATACGCTTTGTAAATGGATACAAATAGCCAGAGTCTGTTGCTGATGTATCATTAGTACTTTGTTGCAAAATTTGAGCTCATTTATAACTATAAAATGTATACTAATCTTTTATTCATTAACTCATTTATTGATTCTTCTTATTCTTGATTCTTTTCCTATCATTGTTGATGTTTTAGACTTTTTCACAAGTTTAAAATACTAATCGCTAGTGTGAACATATATGTTTAAGCTTGCACAAATTTAAAACTGAAATAATCATTTTGGTATTTTTCTAGATTATAAAAAGTAATATAGACCCACAAAATATAACTTGTAAAATATAGAAATGTATAAAAAAGGAAGTAAAGTTACCATTAACCCATACTCCAGAGGTAGCTGCTGTTAATATTTTGTTGAATTTCTTCCTTGTGGTGGTTTGGCACCTGTGTGTCTGGATATATATGTAGACACTTTATTGCTTCCCCAATATTTTTATAAAGAAGAATTCAAATGGATTTCTCCAGTCTTCATAAATCAGTCAATCAGTTCAGTCGCTCAGTCATGTCTGACTCTTTGTGACCCCATGAACCACACAGCACGCCAGGCCTCCCTGTCCATCACCAACTACCGGAGTTTGCCCAAACTCATGTGCATCGAATCAGTGATGCCATCCAGCCATCTCATCCTCTGTCATCCCCTTCTCCTCCTGCCCCCAATCCCTCCCAGCATCAGGGTCTTTTCAAATGAGTCAACTCTTTGCATGAGGTGGCCAAAGTATTGGAGTTTCAGCCTCAGCATCAGTCCTTCCAATGATCACCCAGGACTGGTTTCCTTTAGGATGGACTGGATGGATCTCCTTGCAGTCCATGGGACTCTCAAGAGTCTTCTCCAGCACCACAGTTCAAAAGCATCAATTCTTTGGTGCTCAGCTTTCTTCACAGTCCAACTCTTCACATCCATACATGACCCCTGGAAAAACCATAGCCTTGACTAGACGGACATTTGTTGGCAAAGTAATGTCTCTGCTTTTGAATATGCTGTCTAGATTGGTCATAACTTTCCTTCCAAGGAGTAAGCGCCTTTTAATTTCATGGCTGCAATCACCATCTGCCTAAATATGGTTGTTCAAATCTACATTTTTAGGTTTTCGTGAAGACAAGATTTCCTTGAAATCTCTTGTCTTCTGAGTACTTAATTTGTTGTTGCTGTTGTTTTTCTGTCACTAATCTGTGTCCAACTCTGTGACCCCTTGGATTGCAGCACGCCAGGCTCCCCTGTCCTTCACTATCTCTTGGATTTTGCTCAGATTCATGTCCATTAAATTGATGATGCTGTGTAACTATCTCACCCTGAGCAATATTATTTATATTCACCATCTGTAGTTATAGTTTATTTTGCCCCATTGAGTTGCTTCCCTGAGATGGGTAAGAAAAAAAATTTTAAGTCCATACTGGTTGTTAAGGATGGAACCAAGGCACAGTTGACCCCAAATTGCTGGAAATCTGGGTGGCTGGGGTTGGGGAACGGGGAAACCTGAATAAACTCTGATTTGTATGTAGCTTCTGTGTGTTCTTACAGATGTGATATTTGGTGAAGTCAGAAGAGTGTAAAGGAAAAAAGCTATGGTTGCCTACATGAGCCACTTTTGGGAGCCAGGAGATGTCATGGGGCAGAAGAGAGATAAAGGGACCTGGAAAGACCAGCTGTGTGGCACTTGCCCTCTTCTGATCTTCAGTGGCAGTTGGTGAGGCCCTAATCACGTTGATTTGAACCAGAGTTATTTGTTTACTTAGGTAAATGGATGTAAAGCCCCAGCAAAGCGTCTGGTACTTAAATAATACAAAACAAATATTAATTCCCTCATGTCATATTAGACCATGAGTTCTTGGGAGGTATTTGTATTGTTCTATGCAGTAAAGAAGAGCATGGGGCTTGGATCCAGATAAACCTGTTTAGGGTGCTAAGTTTGCCTCTTATTAGAGGTGTGATCTTGGGAAACTTGCTTAATAAGGATAGTAATGGTTTCTGTCTTTTGGGGTTCTTGAAGGAATTAAGTAAAATCATTCCTATAACAAAGATATATATCAAGGGCTAACTACATTCAGAGCACTGTTTAAAGCGCTTTAGTTGTGACCATCTTATTGAATTTACATAAGTCTGTATGCTAGGTGCTATCATCCCCATTTTGCAGACAACAAAACTGAGGCACAGAGAAGGTTAGTAACGTGCCCAGGGTCACAAAGTTATCACCCAGGTGAACTGGAATCTGAATGAGGTAGTTAGTAGTCTGGTAGTTTTACATCCCTTCTTGCACGGCATCTTGCCATGGCCATCCCCTCATTGCAGGTCTGTGTGACTGTATGCCCAGGAAATGCTCGCTGAGTAACATTTACAGACTGTCTTTTCCAGGTTGCTAGTAAGAAGATCACTAACTGTATTCTTGCATGTTTGAGTAAATTTATGGAAGAAAGGTTGGTCTGGTGAAGATTTCTACTGTTCCCTGTTCCAATCAGCTGCTGAGCTGGGCTGCTGCCAGACTGATGACTCTTCTCCCATATGCAAGAGGGTGAAGCAGGAGGGTGTTACCAGGAACTGAGACCTGGATGGGCTTGCAGGACTGGGCACCCAGCCGAGTCACACCCAGCTGGTGGGCACTTGCCAGCTTTGGGGCTCAGCTATTGCCCCGGAGAGGCTGGGCAGGGCACGCAGCTCTTTGCTTGCTGATTCTCTGATCTCCCAGGGCAACAGCCTGGCACCAACTGTGGTCACCTGTGGGAATGCTCCTCCTGAGTCAGCAAGGCCTGTGGTGCCCCAGGGTGTGGCAGAGTGTTCCTTTGGGCCCCGCACAGATGGCATTTATCTCACAGGATGTCACTGTGCCATCATGGGTTGAGGGTTAGAGCTGCAGGATAGAAGCTACTTGATTTGACCTCAGTTAGGTCCCCCAAAAGTGTTAACTTCCACTGGGTTGTTGCTGGATGCATAAAGCACTTAAGGTGGGGATATTGTAAGCCTGTTACTGTATCAGTGCATCAGTGACCATCAGAAAGAGACTAGAGACCTTGGTTCTAGAATCAGCTCTTTCTCTTATTTGTTGCATATTTGGGGAGATCACTTTTTCTCCTCTAGACTTCAATTTCCTCATCTGGAAAATGAAAATAACTCCTGTCCTACTTGTATCCCTGGATCCCCCTGAGAACCAGATGGGATGATGAATGTGAAAATAGTCACTAAGCAGCCAGTGCTGCCTGAAAGTGAGGAGCTATTTCTTTTCCTGCAGGTAAATCATACCACTCTGGCTCCTAGTGATCCTCCTGGTTTTTAGTTTGTTTGTTTTGTTGTGTTGTGTTGTTTTTTTTTTAGTTTCTGACTGTGGTTACCTTGGAGGGCAGGAATTTGATTTTATTAAGAGAGAGGTGGCTAGATTCCTGACCTGAGATGCCAGATGTTCTAAGAGGAGATAGTCTCAGGAAGCTGGTACTAGAGGCTATGGGATCAGCAACCCCTGTCCTGTCTGGGAACCTCCCCAATTCCAGCTTCGGTGGGTTGAGCTGTTTTTAGTGCCTCTCAGCCTTCTGTGGTACTTTTGGTAATTCTTATTTTATTTTTCCTAGGCTCCAAAATCACTGCAGACAGTGACTGCAGCCATGAAATTAAGAGACGCTTGCTCCTTGGAAAGAAAGCTATGACAAATCTGGACAGCATAATAAAAAGCAGAGACATTACTTTGCCAACAAAGGTCTGTCTAGTCAGAGCTATGGTTTTTCCAGTAGTCATGTGTGGATATGAGAGTTGGACCATAAAGAAGGCTGAATGCCAAAGAATTGATGCTTTTGAACTGTGATGCTGGAGAAGACTCTTGAGAGTCCCTTGGATAGCAAGATCAAACCTGTCAATCCTAAAGGAAATCAATCCTGAATAGTTATTGGAAAGACTGTTGCTGAAGTTCCAATATTTTGGCCATCTGATGCAAAGAACTGACTCACTGGAAAAGACCCTGATGCTGGGAAAGATTGAAGGCACCAGGAGAAGGGGGCAGCAGAGAATGAGATAGGTAGATAGCATCACTGACTCAATGGACACGAGTTTGAGCACACTCCAGGAGATAGTGGAAGACAGAGGAGCCTGGCATGCTACAGTTCATGGGGTCACAAAGAGTCAGATACAACTTAGCAACTGAACAACAACAATAATTTTAGGGGCACATATTGAGGTGCAGGTCACTCTGAGTGAAGATTTCTTTGGAAGGGAGAGGTGGAAGCCCCGACAAGATTAAATCCCAACACACAAGGACTAAAGAAGAGAGGGAAAAAGCAAGGGAGGAGAAAAGGCAGGTGATGGCAGCTATGCTGGCTCTTATATTCACACCATAGATTTTTGGCAGGAACAACACAAACCTATTCAGCTAGTTTTTTTTTTTTTTTTTAAGTGTTTGTTCTTTGTGCATTGAGATATAGCTGCTGTTGCATGAGAATAGTCTACTAATGGCTGCGCAATGATAGACAGGAGTGAGATCTGGCCCACAGGTGTTCTGCACTGGGTTCCAACTAGAGCATAGCCTCAGGGGAGTGACATAAAACTTGTGTCACAGAAAGTGAGGGAAGGAGGCTTAGTGAGGAACTTGAGTCTTGCCTTCATGTATCTGAGGACCCATCCTGGGGGAGTGTAGCTGACTCTGTTAGCTTCCGGCTTTTCCTCCTCCTCCTCTGTAGGGGAAGACTTTGGCTCATTATAAGCAAGAACTTTCTATAAGTCCAAATACCTAAAGAAGGTGGAGCAGAAACTGACTGCTCTCATGAAACAGCCCACGTGGAAGAGTCTCAGAGATGCAGTGGGGTGGACTTAGACCATCTCCCTCCAAGTGCGAGAGGCTGTGATCTCAAGGACTGAGTTTGCAGCGTTATGACTCCACCTACATGAAGTTCACTCAGCAGTGCTCCAGAGCTTTCCCCGTGATGAAACTACCCTTTCTAACTGTTTTGTTGGACCTTTCTCCGTGACAGTAAGTCTTTGAGGCGCTGTGAAGTTCCAGTGCCCTCTGGTTTTGCTGGGAGGAGAGAATGGCCCGCATTTGTCATTCTGTGTTCTGACTAGCCCCCCTTTCCGTGTTTCCCATTTCTTCTTTGTCCTTACCTTGTTGGTCTTGGCCCCAGAATTTCTGTGGATTTGTTCATACCCAAACCCATACACAGATTTTCTGCCTTGAAAAGCTTGTGAAGTGTGTTAGGGATTTTTGACAAAGTCTTGGGCTGTATTTTGGTGGCTGGAAATTAACCAGAGGACAGCCAAATTGCAGGCTTGCTTATTGAGCTCTACTGATGATGTACGTATGCTTCTTTCCTCCTGAGGACGTATGCTGCTTTCTCACTTCTCACTTCTGTTTTCTAGGTCCTTGGGCCATAGGTACTTCTTGGAGAAGATCCTTCTCCTCTGTTGGGACTATACTTTTACTGATAGCTCTGTGCTTTGTTTGTCCTCGTCTCCCAGGTACCATCTTTTTTCCTTGATTTCCTTTTTTCTCACTTCAGTCCAAGTTTCCTGCCCACATTTCTTGCTTACCCTAGTATTTCTTCCATCTTAGAAACCCCTCTGAGCTGAAGGTAACTGTCTGCCAATGTTTATACCTGTCTTCTAGAAAATCTTTGGATTTTGGGTGGGGATTGAGGTAGTGGACTCTAGTCCCCTTTAAAAGGGCTTTAACTGTTCAGACCACCATCTCTTGTGAACTGAATTGATAGGATGGTTACCTCCAGGAACATCTTTGCTCAGTCATGGTTGTGAATTTCTACATTTTCATCATTTTGATTATTCTTTTCAGATTCCAACATAAAGAGATGTTTTTGGTGCCTTTAATTTTCAAATCTAACATGTTAAAGGCTGAGGAAGACTCACTCTTGAATGCACGCTGTCTGTTGGTCTACGACACCACATCAACTGGGCACTGACTGTGCAACAGGCGTTGGGGTCGGCTTGGGGATAAAGGAGTTGGTGTGACAGCATCTTGCCCTCAGGCATTCAGAGTCCAGGTCAGGAGATTACCCTAGGGCATGATGAGGGCCAGATGAGTTGATGCAGGTGGACCCATGGGGAAGGCTTGAATTCTGCTTGAGGGGGGATGGAGTAGGCGCAACGGAGAAGGATGCTCAGCTAAAATGGGAAATCTCAGGTAGATCTTAAAGTACATGAGGAAAACTTTGATGGGAAGACAGGGATTTTATAGGCAAGGAATAGCATTCGGAAAAGCAAAGGATTCTGAGAAGAGCGGCATGTTTGGGGATCATGAGCATCTGGGTCTAAGTAGGTGTAGTGGAGGCAGGTGGAAGTGAGGGAGGGTGGGGCGGAGGAGAGCATCTTAGAGGTGCTCTTGAAGGTCCTTGGGCACAAGGTGAAGGAGTGGGGACACTGCTGATGAGAACTGTTCATCCCCACCCCCACTCTGCCCCAGTCGCCAAGACCTTTCTTGAGGGCTTTCCTGCCCGCCAACTCATGAGATGCTCTGAGATGCTTCCGTAAGTTAGTGGGCTTCCTGCTGCAAAATGAAAGGCAAATAGGAGTAGCAGGAGACTGGCCACGAGGAGATGGCCTCAGAGGATCTTGTGATAACCCAGGTAAGAACCATGGAGCATTCATGGGACCAGCAGTCTCTTCCTCATAGACTGCATCACGGCCCGCCACAACCAGAGACAGAGCTTTGTGCTGGTGCTCAGGCCGCCTCTGGCGTGCCTCCTATCAGCTCCCTTCCCAGAACTCACTCTCCTGTTTGCAGTGTCGCCTGACTGGGTCTGCATCCCGCATGCTCTCTCAGGCCCTACCTCAGGACACACAGGTCGGAGACGCAGTGGGATGGATGAGGTGTCTCCTCAGGCCTGCCCTGAGGTGGCAGTCCTTACAGGAAGACAGATAGTCTCTGTGTCTCAGCTGAGTTTGGGTTGGGCTCACCATCTCCTTAGCATCTATTGCAGTCCTTGCAGCTGTCTGAAGAAATCGATTATGTGGGCCGGGGAGGCCTGTCTGCGTTAATGTGAACTCAGAGACTTCTGCTCACGGCACGGGGTGGCTTCAGACGTGCTTCTGCAGGCCTTTTGGCTGCGCCGGGGGAGGTTCTTGTGTGACCTCACCCAGCTGAGCACGTGCCTGTGCCGCCCGCAGGAATGCCGGCAGCTCCCGGGGACTTTGCCAGCTTCCCGGAGAAGGCCTGTCATCCCAGCCCTTCCCTCTACACTCTGACTCTCGAGGTTTAAAGCAATGTTTGCCTGAATGTTCTAGGTGTTGGGCTGACAGAGACCTCATGGTGGTCCAAAACCTTTGGGAATACTCTGGGTTGAAGAATGCCTTAGTTCACTGCAAGCCTTCTGGAAGTCTCTAATGTGCTAATACAATTGGCCCTCTGTAGCCAGGACTATGCCATTTGATATGGGGGACTTGAGCATCCCTGGATTTGGGTATCCACAGGCTGGAACCAATCCTATGTCAGTCCCAAGGGATGACTGTATTTATATTGTGAGTCTCCCAGAGGGGCTGAGAATATGATTTCCACACTGATTTGGCCAAGGTGCTTCCTCATGGCCTCCTCTTTGCCACCAGAGACGTTTTCCCTTCAGGAAAAAGCAGCTCAGCTGGGGACTGAGCTTTGTGGAGGAGACTCTCAGAGGAGCTAAACTTCATCTCCTAGATTTTGGAGGGAGTCTCGTTAGGGTTAGCAATGCCCCAGTTTGCCTAGAGCGGTTTATTTCATACGTGTTGCCCCAGCATAATTCAAACAGACTCCTGACTTTTACTTTCCAAAGTGCCCCATTTGAGAGGATGAATGATGTGGTCACTGTGGCCATAGTCCACCACGGAGCCCAGAGCCCAGCCACTTGGCCTTCTGGAGTCCAAAGGGCAGCTATTGTTAGGCTGCCTTCTGCTTCTGCCCATAACATGGTCTGATGTCACCCTTTGACTCACCACTTGCTCTCTGACAACCTTTGATATTTGCCAGTGGGTCCCGAATTCTTTCCCCTTTATTCAGCCACCATATTCAGCCTGGCGAAATGCCTCACCTTCTCAAAAGTGGTTATGCAAGGGAGAGTGACGGAAAACCAGGGCCCCTAAGACTCGCAGACCTTTTGTATTAGATGTCCCTTCACAATGCGAGCCTTCAGTTGGGGCATTTCTGGACCGCCTCAGGTGATGAACTTTTGGACTCTGCGTCCGCTTGTCTGTTGCTGAATTGTTTATCGGTGTCATTCTTTCTCCTCCTTCCCTTGTCTTTTCTTTATTCCTGCAACTGAAACAGCTACCTTCCTGCTGTCAGATGCTCTTAAGGATTCATGTTAGAAATAGCAAGAAACCGTTCTTATGTAGGAGATGAGAGGAATAAAAGGAAAAAGGCCAAGAGGACAGAGCAGGAACCAAGTAGCTAATTAATTAGTGAGACCATAGAACGTATGAAGACAAGTGAAAAAACTAGAAATTGTCTTGATTCTTTTGAAGAGGCAGTTAATACCCTAAAAGATTTGATCTCAACTTTGTTTCGCTTAAAAAAAATTTTTTTTGTTGACAAATTCATTTTCAAAATGTTATAGTGTCTGAAAAAAAAAATGTTATAGTGTCTGGATTTCCATAAATAATTCTTTAGGTGGAGACTCAGGTAGAAAGATGAGGATTTATTGAAGAAATGCTTTCCTTTTTATTTGATAACTTGAGAAACATCATTATAGTATTTGCAAAAGTGTCCAAATAATCTCACCAGTTAGAAATACAGAAGGAAACTAGTGATCAAATATTTGGGATTTCTTTTCTATTAGGGGAAGTTTGGAGATTTAAATCCTATGTACCTGAGTTTTATCTGGTTGTAAATGCCCCCAAAGCAATAGGTTTCTTCATGGATATTTTGTTTAATCTTCTTAAAGTTGTCTGGGACATACTCTTAAACCCATGTATCTTTCTCAAAAAAAAAAAAAAGCAACTATTTTGTCTTAAAATTTAATCTTCTTAAAAAATCACTAAAGTTATGGATCTTAAAAATAAACTTCTCTTTTTTTGGTGACCATTTTGGTGACTACCTCACTTCCCACCAACTAAATAGTTTTGCTTTGCCTTCTTTTGAGCATGTGGAGGAAAATTTTTTTTCTCTCCTTAATTCTTTTGAAAGAATGAGGTTATTTGGCTTTAATACTGTCATCTAGGCTTTTCTTGTATGTGTGTGTTTATAACAGTTTTTAATTGGCCTAAATACCACAGTTTTCAGCTCATCCACCTCTTGTAGAGTCTTCATGACTTTCCTTGACCAAAGAAATCCACATTGTACAAAAACCAAATCAGAACCCTCTTTCAAAAATACAACAAAATCAGACCTCGGGTCCTCAGGAGATAACTAAGATTATTTTCTTATTTTTAAAAATATACTTATGCACATAAATATATGCATATATATCAGTATTAAATTTTAAATTTTGTTTCAAAAATGCTTCAACCATATTATGTAAATCCTGATGGAGAAATTTTAAGAAATTATCTGTACCTAGACATTAAAATCGAACCTTGATTCCAGAAGCTCCACCTTTTTGTTGACTTTATTTTTAAGAGAGCAGGCCATTTAATTAAAAAAATTCTCCTTTTCTTTCTTTTCTTTCCCCCTCCCCTCCCCCACCTTTGCTATTGTCTCTTAGGACCAGGAAGTTTATATGTAAACAGAAGCCGTAATCAGACCCCTGACCTCCTCCGGGCTTTCAACCCAGTGTTTCCACAGAGGGATTAACCCCAAATACCAGCTTGCTCTCTGAGGCAAAATTGTTCCCGAGGCGGGCATCACCAAAGGGTTTTCTTCTTTCTAGGCTTTCACATTCACCCTGCAAATGAGGTCTTCTCAAAGAGAGGCTTAAAGGAGGCCAAGGGAAAGCAAATTGCCGGGCAGGCTGGAGCCGGGAGGGATGCTGAGAATTCTCTGCGCTCTCCGGTCCCTTAGTCTGTCCTCTGCCCACCAAATGGTCTAACCTTCCAGATCCAGGGGTGTGGTGAGAAAGCGCCAGTTTGCTTGCTCTAATAATGCAACACTCTGCATGGATGTGCAAGTGTGTGTGTGCAGGCGCTTATGTGAGTCAGTGTGTGTGCACATGCCCCCATCTTTACATTTACACACAGGGAGTCCTGTGGATGGCCGGCCTGGGGACACTCAGGGACGCTGGCAGGGAGCAGAGCGTAGGGGTGGCGGGGGTCAGGATTTCCTTCCAAGGGGACGTGAGCAACAGCCCTGGCTTCTAGTCCAGAACCACAGCTGTGTGCCTACGAGGGGAAAGTTTGCAAGTCATTCTGTTTTATCCCTCACTGCAGGTCTTAGAAGGTCCACTCAGGAGGGAATGCTTTGAACCAGGCATCAGGCTCTGGGCCAGATGCCAAGTCAGCTCTGAAAACAGTCAGAGCTCCCCTCCGGTCCCCTACTTGCTGGGCAGAAAGGCTGAGGGAGTGGGTTCTCACTTCTGCATGCCCCTGCCCCCAGGTCGTTTCCCCACGTCATCACCACCCAAACAGCCCTGCTCTAAGCCAAGATGCAAAGAAGAAAAAACAAGGCATTTTTCTTAGGCCAACTTATCCTCTTCCCATCCGGACCCCCCAATATTTCTCACCCGACAGACAAAGTATCTTTCTTTAAAGACTCTATGTAGCATGTCCAGAAATATCTCCTGTTATTAAGAAGCGGGGTGGGGGTGGGGAAAGGGCCCGATGAGGCTACTTACTTAATAGCTCCTAACAGCTGTGGAAAGTTTGATGCCGCAGGAGCACCCAGACAGAAAATTAAAAAACTAATAAAGTCCTCAGTGTGGGGGCGCTGGCATCACGACAGCTTTACTTCTCCAGACACCTAATAAAGAGACATTCCGGGACACTCACTCATAAGGGGAGTCTGCAGGGGTCACGAGAACAGTGGAAGGCGAGCCATGGAAACACAGCAGTCACTCACATCCCTGCAGGAAAGCGACTTGGCTGCTTCTCTTTCCCCACTCTTTGCTCCATTTTAGAAAAATCGCAGGGTGCTCAGGACCAAAAGGAAAAAAATAGACAAAAACAAACGCACAAACAAACAAAAAACCCACAAAAGAGAAGGAGATCGATTCCAGGAGCCCGGGGTTTAGAAATCTGACTTTCATGGATAGAAAAAACACGAGGCTGATGTTTGACAGTTTAGGCATCAGAGGGACAGGAAGTGAGGCTGAGACTGGGAGGTGGTCTGGCTTCTGGAGGTAGCGGAGAAAGCTTGGAGGATTGAGGGGGATTCCGCTGGATTTGGGGAATTACCCTCCTCCTCCTCCAAAACCACCTTCTCACGTGGGTTTTTTTCCACTGATTTTACTTGGTCATTTTAGATCTGAGTTCCTTGGAGTCTGCTAGGTTATGGGGTTGCTAGTTGAGACTTTGATTTTAACAGACATTTATGTTATTCTGTCTTGGTTCTCAAGTCGGTTTTGTGTGCATTTGAAGGGAAAAAAATGGTAACTTTAAACAAGCATTGACTATCACTCAATGGAGATATTCCATTGAACTGGTGGTACCGGTCTTCTCATAGGCATAATTGTAAATGTGCCAAAAGTGGAGGGGGGCAGCCTATTAGGAACAAGACAGTGAAGTCTGGCAGGCAGAGAAAATGAAATACTGCATGATCTCACCTATGTGTGGAATCTAAAATTTAAAAAAAAAATGAGAGAAACAGAGAACAGATTGGTGGCTGCCAGAGGCAAGTCAGGGGGTGTGGAAGTCGTGGCTGGAATGGGAGGAGAATGAGTGGAAAAAAAAGAGAGTAAAAAGAACGTTGATTCCATTTCTTAATCTGATGCCGCATTCAGTTCAAGTTTTTGAGAATGGCTTGGCTGGGTTCTCACTTTTTGCCTGATATTCTGAGACCCGCCACCAGACTGGTTCCTTGGTATTATCTCTCCTCAGAAGTGGTTACAGCTGAGTAATGTTTCATTTGCTGTAGAATACAGTTTAACATTGCACAAATCTGTGAAATGGCTTTTGCAAGCTCGCCTGGGGGTAGTCCATGCACAGATTTCCCGAGGTCTCCTGGTACCGTGGAAAGAGAATTCGAGACAGAAACCTGGGCCCCATCCCCTCCAGCTCTCTGTCACTGATGGGCCGAGGTCACTTAAACAAACCAGTTTTCTCCCGCGGACCTCAGTTTCTTGTTCTGTAAGATGAAATGGTGGGAAACGACTTCTGAGGGCCCTTCCCACTCCCATCTGCTGTGATTCTGTGGGTGAGATGGTTGCTCTCTGTGTTGGCATTCCTGGCTTTCCTGGGTCAGAAAGAGTGCTTCCTTCTGGCTTTTCGTTCAGCTGTGGCTTGGCAGAGCAGAGATGCAGGCCTTGGGCGTGGTGGCGGGCAGATTGGTGGTTATGGGAGTGAGATGAAATATGGGCTTTTGAACTTCTCAAGTCTAGAAACCCTTTCTTGATCTTTTCTGTTTTGATTTTTCTTAAAAAAAAAAGGGGGGGGGTTGGTTTCACCCATGCCTGCATTTAAGAAAAGAGCAGCGTTACCACTGGGGTGGGCATGGGCTGGTTTCTAGTGGGTGACTCTCTCTGAGGAAAGCCTGGGACATTCTGGTTTAAACTAGAAGGACCTAGAGCAGTGCCCCTCAAATTTCAAAGTGTGTAAGGACCATTTGAGGGTCTTGTTGAGTCCAGATGCTGGTTCAGTAGCTTTGGAGTGGGGCTGCAAGTCAGCAGTTTCAATGAGCTCTCAGGCGATGCTGCTAATGCTGGTCCATGAACGACACTTTTGGTAATGAGGCTAGATCGCCCCAACTCAGGTCTCCCCTTGGTTCCTCCAGACAACAGCAGAACTTGCTGCATGGGGACACTGCAACCGGACCCTCCAGAGTGGGGCTTCCAGAGGAACAGACCTCCCTATGTTAACTTTGCAGGTTCATTCTGAGGTCAGTCAGTCACAATCTGGCTGAGAATCAGTCTTTACGAATGTTCACCCTTTTGCCATCTGATGCTTGAGCGGTTTCCTCTCTCCATCTCTCTGTCTCGCTCTCTGTTTCCAGCATCAGAAGAAGAAAAATTTGACACTGGGATAAGGAAGAACAGGTATCAACACTTAGGAAGCTACAGAACTAAATTGAATGAGCCCTATACTTTAGCTCATTAACAACATTTTATTATTTAGCAAATCTAGAACGAGTGCTGCAGCTAAATAGAGAAATATAAAGAATTTAATATACCTTTCTTAATTGAGCTGCACACCAGGGCCACCTTCCTGGTAGTAATATGGCACCAGTAACCTCATTAGGAGAGAAGGATTGCTTATAGGACAAATCTTAGAAACTAAAACCGCAGAGGGATGTCCTTCAGGAGGACTAGCTCTAGGCTAAATTGAGCTGAGCAATGAGCAGGGGCTAGAAGGGCGCATCTGGACCTGGGACTGATGGCAGGACAATGCACCCTGTTCCATCTGTTCAGGAATGTAAACCCCGGTGGCTCTTGTTCTTCAGTTTGTATAAGATCTACTGGAGAGGCTTATTAGGAGTTCATGTTCCAGGGCCCTACCTTGAGATTCTAGTCCAAGAACTCTGAGCTGGGCTCCAGCCAAAGCAGGCTGAGCTTTGTAAGGTTCCTGAAGGAAGCTCACAGATGCTTCTTTTTTTTGTAGAAATTATAGGGAGGGTCCCAGTGACTTCACCCTAAACCTAGTTGAGTGTATGCAGGTTCCTTCAACACCATGGGTTTTCATCTTTCCAAAGAGCAGACCAAATGAACTTTGCATGGGTATGCTTCTTTAGACATAGTACAGGTAATTTTCTCTCTGTCTCTCTGTCTGGTGTGGTTTGTGAGGTTGAGTAGCAGGGCAGACTGGGTTTGACTATCAGCTTGGGCGTTTACTTGCTGTGTGACATTGGACAAGTCACTGTGCCCTTGGGGCTAAGGTTTCTTCCACTCAAAATGGGCACAGTCATTAGGAAGAACAAAGTATATGAACATGTTATTAGTCAAGGCATGCTATCTATTGGCAACTGTTGCCTGCTCTGTAATCTGAGAATGTTGCCCTTGAGGATGATTTGGGGAGTCTAGATAGCAAGTGGGCTCTCTTTCTGGCAGCTTTTTATGTTTTACTTCCCTGAGTAACAAGAACTTCAACCTCTAGATTTTGTGTAAATATTGAATTTATAGCAATGGCTTTGTGGAGTGTTCCAGTTTCCTGGGTTGATGATTAATGTGGTTTCCTCAGAGTGTCTTGTGCCTTCTCCAAAGGCTTTTCCTGCTGGTCTTGTGAACCGCACAAAAGTGAAATGTCATTTCTGCTTTTCTCTCTATTGTCATGTGGAGATAGGAGCAGAAGCTCTCTGTATTACCCTGTAGGGCAGAAGAAGCATCAGCTGAGATGCACATAGGGAGGTGAAATTAGGGTTAGAATCTGGAATTCCCTATTAGGACAGCTTCCCTGATCCAAAACCTTGGCTGGCTTTTCATTGCCTATTGAGTTAGGCACAGACTTCTCTGTCTGGATTTAAATGTCGTGTTGCCTGGCTTTCGCAGGCTTTGCTAATCCTGTATCCTCTTTGTAAGTAACTTGCATCACAAAAGTGATGGACACTCTTCAATCTGGACTTTCAATCCAGATGCTGTTCTGCAAAGCATCAGTCTGCAAAACCTCTCCAGTGGTCTATCTTGTCATTATAGCAAATTCAAAATATCCTCATGGACACCTATCAACTTGCCTTTAACTTCATGGCTCTTCCCATCTATCTGTCTGTGGAAGCATGATCATGATCTGGTCTTAGGGAATGAAGACTGGCTTGGAAGACTTGAAATCTCTCATCTGATCTTGCACTAGGACCCATTATTTCGAACTATCTCGATATTAATAGTTATAAAACCTCTTTTCCAGTTCTTACACTTCATACTATTTCTTTTTCCTCCAAATCAACAATGAGCTCTAACTTTATAGCTCATGGGCTTGGTTGGGTCTTATTTGTGGAGGACAATGGTATGTGACCAGCACATGTGGTGCAAATAGAGTTTTTTTGATAGCATGAAGTGAAGTGAAGTGAAGTCGCTCAGTTGTGTCCGACTCTTTGCGACCCCGTGGACTGTAGCCCACCAGGCTCTTCTGTCCATGGGATCCTCCAGGCAAGAATACTGGAGTGGGTTGCCATTGGAGACAAGTATAAATCCATGATGTGTAATGCCAAGTAAGTCCATACATAGTGTGCTTTCATTAGGAAAAATACACCCTCTAGAACAAGCAGTTATTGTCCTGATCAGCTCTGCACTGACTGAAACATACCTGGGGTGCTTCTTATGTTGTGGTATGTGTATTACATACACATGTATGAGCTGTCAGAGACATTACCATAAAGTCTCCCATCACTACTACGTTTCTATCAAAATTTCCCCCTGAATTTCTGAGAATTCTTGCCTTATTATTATTGTTTTTTTAGTTCTATATTGGTGACTCAGACAGTAAAGAATCTGCCTGCAAAGCAGGAGACCTGGGTTCAATCACTGGGTTACGAAAATTCCCTGGAGGAGGGCATAGCAACCCACTGCAGTATTCTTGCCTGGAGAAACCCATGGACAAAGGAGCCTGGCGGGCTACAATCCATGGCTACAAAACAAAGAATTGGACACGACTCAGCAACTAACATACATCTGACATATAATGATTCATGACTCATATTTTCTTTATGTTTACTTTGTTAATATTAATCTAAATTTCATTTAAGCTTTTCACATTAAATTCTACTTGGATATAAACATTTTATCCTGATTTCTTTATAGATTGTTTGTGTGTATGATGTATTTGCTAGCTTATCTTTCTTTAATCTGATACTTTATTTTAGGTATATATCTTGGGATAGCATATTGATAGGTTTAGTTTTTCAAATATTAGAGTTTATTATCATAGTTACTCTGTTAGTTTTTATTTGAAATAAGTCAAATTGTTTATGCTTTCTGTTTTTTCTTTTTTTAAGAATTCTTTCTTGCTCTTTAAATTTATTTTCTGCTATAGTGTTTCTATTTGCCTTCTTTCTCTTTTTTTTTGTTTGTTGCTTGTTGTGTGCATGTGTTAGTTGCTGGAATATATAGGTCTTATTTCAAAATTCCATTTAGATTGCACTGAAAAATTTGAAAGGGCCTATATTTTCTGAATCAATAATTAAAAAAAAACACTAGCTATCAACTATTTTCTATGTAATGTTGGGAAATAAACGCACTTTTGTTCTCCCCTTCCCTATTTTATTCAGTTCCATGTTCTATTTATTTAATCTTGGATTTTAGACCCAGATAGGACTTCCCTGGTGGCTCAAATGGTAAAGTGTCTGCCTACAATGCGGGAGACCTGGGTTCAATCCCTGGGTCAGGAAGATCTCCTGGAGAAGGAAATGGCAACCCACTCCAGTATTCTTGCCTGGAGAACCGCATGGACTGAGAAGCCTGGTAGGCTACAGTCCATGGGGTAGCAAAGAGTCGGACACAACTGAGCTACTTCACTTCAGTACTCTCCCCTACCCCTGCCCAATGTTTGGTTTGCAAACATACAGAAAAGTTGAAAGAATGCTACAGTGAAGACCCATATACCCAAAGTCTAGTTTCCACCATTGCCATCATACTTTGCTTTCCTATGTATGTATCCATCCTTCTGTCCATTTATCAACCCATTTTTTAAAAAATGCGTTTCAAAGTAAATTGAAGATATCAGAACACTTTGCTCGAAATATTTCAGCATGAGCATTATTAACTGGAATTTAATATTTGCTTGCAGTCTTTTTACCCCTTTGAGGCAAAGTTTGCAAACAATGGCAACCCATTCCAGTACTTTTGCCTGGAGAATCCCAGGGACGGGGGAGCCTGGTGGGCTGCCTTCTATGGGGTTGCAGAGTCGGACACGACTGAAGCGACTTAGCAGCAGCAGCAGCGGCAGTTGCAAACAATGAAATACACAAATCTTAAATGTATTTTCTTTGATTTTTGACAAATACATACCAGATATTATTTTTTATAATTAGAGGATAATTATTTTACAATATTGTGATGGCTTCTGCCATACATCAAGATAAATCAGCCACGGGTATACCGGATGTTATTCTTAACATTATTTTCTCATTCAATAATTATTACTTTGTATTTTAAAAACTCTTTTACAATCATGCTTTAACATTATTTTATATGATATACTTAAATGGTTTTAGTAATCACCATGAGTTCCATTTCATCAGAGCTTTGCCATTCTTTATTTTGATTAATCTCAGTTGGCTGGAGTGTAACTTCAGTACCTTTTTTCAAGAAGGATGTGAGTAACTTACTTTAAGAGTCTTTGAGTAGCTAGAAATCTTCTTATAGTTCCTTCAGACATGAATGACAACTTGGATGAGCTTACAAGTCTTAACTGGCAATGTTTTGCACCCCAAACTATAGATATTTCTCTATTGTTATCTGATCTTTAATGTTGCAGGGTTGTCTGAGGCCTCGATAATTGTAAAATTCTTCTATTGTTCCTGAACTTGAATGTATCTAGTAATTGAAATCTTTGAGGTAATTTGCCAGGTACTCAGTTGGACTTTTTGATCTGTAAATATTCAGTGTATAGTTTTATCCAGTTATGACAGACGTTGGTAATGATTCCCCTAAGGCACATTTCCCTTCTTAGCAACCTAATTCTTGATTTTCATATGCACATATAGCTATTTGGAATAAAACCCATATTTCTTAGACTCTTTTGAAATTTAGTGTTTATAAACTTCATTTCTGTCCCAGGCAGCTGGCTCTGATCCTTATGGTTGTATCAGCTCAGGAAAGTTTTATTCTTTTATAGTTTTTTGTTATTTTGCTTTATTTATTCTGTTCTCTTTTGTTTTTTTCCCAGGAACATCTCTTATCTATATTTTCTGTCTTATCAGTTCTTTTAATCCAAATGATCTTTTCTCTTATTTCAATCACTTTGTCTTTTTTCTCCATACCCCATGACAGAGTTTCTCTTCTGTACCACCGATTTTGACTTTTTTGCTATGTCCAGTCTACTCTTTATTGTTTTTAATGAAAAAATTAATTATCTGTTGCTTTCTAAGTTTCCTTAACTCACCTGTAAATCTCTGCCTTCTCTGGGCAGCAGCATTTTCATCATTGCCTCTGGCCCTCTGAGCTTCACAGCTGAAACAGGGACGGCAGTCAGGTTTGGGGGCCTGGCCTCAGTCCCTGTGCCACTTGCTTCCTGGATCCACTGCCAGTCTTCACAAGTCAGAGCGGTGAGAGGGCCTTTAGTGTCTCCCTGCCTCTGGTCCCAGCAGCACCAGGTTGAACAGGATGGCCCCAGGCTTTCTACTTGCGGAAGGCACACTTTCCTGTGCTTGTCCTCCCTGCCAGGAAAGCTTTTTCTTTGTTTCTTCTTCTCTGGGTCCTTTCGGAGAGATCTGGTATACAAGAATGTAAGCAATTAATTCCAATATCTTTTCACCCAGGAGTCTGTAAAAAACATTCTTTAACATTTTTCATAATGTAAGAACATTACATTATATGCTGTACATTTATTTAAAATGCCCTAGCTGTCCAGTGGTTATAACTGTGTTTCCAATGCAGGGGGTCATGGGTTCAATCCCTGGTCAGAGAACTCTGATTCCACATGCCCCATTGTGCACCCATAAATAAAATGACTTTTATTAAAAAAAAAATTAACCCTAGTCTTTGTAGACAGAGGAATAGAGATGTCAGAGAACTGGAATCCCCAACTCAGTCACTCATAAACCGTGTGATCCAGGTCATATGTTCTTCAGTTTACTTATCTGTAAAAGAAGAGTAATACCTTGGATTGAATGAGATGAAATACAATCTTTGAAAGCCTTTTTAAGTTCTTAAAAGATTTAAAAAAATGTAAAAACTGGCAGCTATTCTTTCGGTCTTCGTTCTCTTTTTGCTTCTCATGGGTTGGGTCATGGTATGGAAGATTTTCTGTAAATCTTTGTCAGTTAGTTATTTGGAATGAATGTCCAGAAAACGCTGAAGAATATCTGAGGAGACAAAAGGGAGTGACAGAGAAATTAAACATATGATTACTGCTTTCTTTGGTATTTATAAGATTTCTTCTGTTTTGTGGTATTATCTGTCTAGAATGCCAGATGTTATATTCCATGTTAGAATTTTCTTTCTGATCTCTCCTTCTAACCTTCACTATCCACTTTCCCAACATTCAACTATTTTTGTAAAAGAGTGTTCTTTTATTTATTTATTTTTTGTGTGTAATAAAGTTTTATTAAAGTATAAAGGAGATAGAAAGCTTCTGACATAGGCATCAGAAGGGGACAGAAAGAGTACCCCAAAAAGTGTTCTTTTAAAGACTTTTAAAAAGAAATTTAATCATCTACTGCTCAGTGTCACTTTTCACGTTGTCCCTTGGTACTTTCTGGAGGCTGAAAAATATGTTTAATTTCCAAATCTTCTTGGAAGTCACCCAATAGATTCAGGGATGGAGGGCACGGTCAGAGTACAGGGTGTGCAAGGAGAGCATACTGCGAGCTGGCCAGTATCATTTATTATAGGCAATCTAGCAGGTGCGTAAATAACTCCTCCTGGGAGGTTTTTCCGCTCAGCTTCCCAAAATGGCTCCATTTCAACACCCAGCAGTGACGCTGTATTCTCAGAATTGGATTAGCTAAGCATTGGGCAAGGTAAAAGTCACTAGAATGATCCAAAGGAAAGCTTTGCTCCTATATCAGCAGCATTTATTAGTATGAAACAGGCTTTTGTTTATTACAAATGGTAGGATTCATCAGCTAATTGAAAAATCTAGGTCTTTAAAGGGCAGGTGTACATTTCATGTCATACAGTATAAGTCTATGTATGTTATGTCTGAGCCCTTACTAAATTTCAGACCCTAGGCTAGGTGCTATGGAGGGCCATGAGATGACTGTGACCTAACCTTGGCTTTGGGAGTTCACATATTTGTTGGGAGATAGGGGCAGATGTATCATCTCATCACAGACTGAGAAATTAGAAATGCAAGCAAAATGCTGTTGGGTTAGAAAGGAAAACTTGGAGTTTCCTCTTGGTAGAGAAGAATTAAAACTAGGCATTCTTGCACTCATTTTTTTTGCACAGACAATTATTGAATGCCAAATTTCTTTCATGCCCTATATCATGAACATTCTGGAGGGGGCCAATTTTACTTGTTTAATTATTTACAGAAGAATAAAGTTCAACAGGTAGAAAAGGGAAGGGAGGGAATTCCAGGGAGTAGGAGTTTAGCTGAGGCCTTGAGGCTACAGGGCGTGCCCGAAAGATGGGGAGGAGTCAGGTGTGGCCCTGACCCAGGATCTGCAGATGGGAGTCAGGGAGGAGAGGCTGTAGTGAAGGTAAGGTGGAAGATAGACCAGAGTGAAACTGCAGAGGCAAAGGAACAACAAGTTCATATTTAAATCACACTTTAAAAAATTGAGTCATTCTAAGATTACTGAGATTGCTCCCATTTTGGGAGTGCACTATCTTGGAATCAGACCACATTTTGAGCTGTGCCATTCATCAGATGGCACAGAGTTATGCAAGAGAACACACTGGTCGTGGTTAACACCGTCTTCTAAAACCACAAGAGATCACTCTATACATAGATATCACCAGATGGTCAATACTGAAATTAGATTGATTATATTCTTTGCAGCCAAAGATGGAGAGGCTCTATACTGACAGCAAAAACAAGACCTGGAGCTGACTGTGGCTCAGATCATGAGCTCCTTATTGCAGAATTCATGCTTAAATTGCAGAAAATAGGAAAAACCACTAGACCATTTAGATATGACCTAAATCAAATCCCTCATGATTATATAGTGGAGGTGATGAATAGATTCAAGGGATTATATCTGGTAGACAGAGTGTCTGAAGAACTTTGGATGGAGGTTTGTAACATTATATAGGAGGTGGTGACCAAAACCATCCCAAAGAAAAAGAAATGCAAGAAAGCAAAATGGCTCTCTGAGGAGGCTTTACACATTAGAACTAACACCCAAAAAAGATGTCCTTTTCATTATAGGGGACTGGAATGCAAAAGTAGGAAGTCAAGAAACACCTGGAGTAACAGGCAAATTTGGCCTTGGAATGGAGAATGAAGCAGGGGAAAGACTAATAGAGTTTTGCCAAGAGAATGCACTGGTCATAGCAAACACCCTCTTCCAACAACACAAGAGAAGACTCTACACATGGACATCACCAGATGGTCAACACCGAAATCAGATTGATTATATTCTTTGCAGCTAAAGATGGAGAAGCTCTATACAGTCAACAAAAACAAGACCAGGAGCTGACTGTGGCTCAAATCATGAACTCCTTATTACCAAATTCAGACTCAAATTGAAGAAAGTAGGGAAAACCGCTAGACCATTCAAGTATGACCTAAATCAAATCCCTTATGATTATACAGTGGAAGTGAGAAATAGATTTAAGGGCCTAGATCTGACAGACAGAGTGCCTGATGAACTATGGAATGAGGTTCATGACATTGTACAGGAGACAGGGATGAAGACCATCCCCATGGAAAAAAAATGCAAAAAAGCAAAATGGCTGTCTGGGGAGGCCTTACAAAGAGCTGTGAAAAGAAGAGAGGTGAAAAGCAAAGGAGAAAAGGAAAGATATAAGCATCTGAATGAAGAGTTCCAAAGAATAGCAAGAAGAGATAAGAAAGCCTTTTTCAGTGATCAATGCAAAGAAAGGGGGAAAAGAACAGAATGGGAAAGACTAGAGATCTCTTCAAGAAAATTAGAGATACCAAGGGAACATTTCATGTAAGGATGGGCTCGATAAAGGACAGAAATGGTATGAACCTAACAGAAGCAGAAGATATTAAGAAGAGGTGGCAAGAATACACAGAATAACTGTACAAAAAAGATCTTCACGACCCAGATAATGATGATGGTGTGATCACTAATCTAGAGCCAGACATCCTGGAATGTGAAGTCAAGTGGGCCTTGGAAAGCATTGCTACGAACAAAGCTAGTGGAGGTGATGGAATTCCGGTTGAGCTGTTTCAAATCCTGAAAGATGATGCTGTGAAAGTGCTGCACTCAATAGGCCAGCAAATTTGGAAAACTCAGCAGTGGCCACAGGACTGGAAAAGGTCAGTTTTCATTCCAATTCCAAAGAAAGGCAATGCCAAAGAATGCTCAAACTATCGCACAATTGTACTCATCTCACATGCTAGTAAAGTAATGCTCAAAATTCTCCAAGCCAGGCTTCAGCAATATGTGAGTCGTGAACTTCCTGATGTTCAAGCTGGTGTTAGAAAAGGCAGAGGAACCAGAGATCAATTTGCCAATATCCGCTGGATCATGGAAAAAGCAAGAGAGTTCCAGAAAAACATCTATTTCTGCTTTATTGACTATGCCAAAGCCTTTGACTGTGTGGATCACAATAAACTGTGGAAAATTCTGAGAGAGATGGGAATACCAAACCACCTGACCTGCCTCTTGAGAAATCTGTATGCAGGTCAGGAAGCAACAGTTAGAACTGGACATGGAACAACAGACTGGTTCCAAATAGGGAAAGGAGTACGTCAAGGCTGTATATTGTCACCCTGCTTATTTAACTTCTATGCAGAGTACATCATGAGAAAAGCTGGACTGGAAGAAACGCAAGCTGGAATCAAGATTGCCAGGAGAAATATCAATATCAGACATGCAGATGACACCACCCTTATGGCAGAAAGTGAAGAGGAACTCAAAAGCCTCTTGATGAAAGTGAAAGAGGAGAGTGAAAAAGTTGGCTTAAAGCTCAACATTCAGAAAACGAAGATCATGGCATCTGGTCCCATCACTTCATGGGAAATAGATGGGGAAACAGTGGAAACCATGGAAACAGTGGCAGACTTTATTTTGAGGGGCTCCAAAATCACTGCAGATGATGACTGCAGCCATGAAATTAAAAGACGCTTACTCCTTGGAAGAAAAGTTATGACCAACCTAGATAGCATATTCAAAAGCAGAGACATTACTTTGCCGACTAAGGTCCGTCTAGTCAAGGCTATGGTTTTTCCTGTGGTCATGTATGGATGTGAAGAGTTGGACTGTGAGGAGGGCTGAGCGCCGAAGAATTGATGCTTTTGAACTGTGGTGTTGGAGAAGACTCTTGAGAGTCCCTTGGACTGCAAGAAGATCCAACCAGTCCATTCTGAAGGAGATCAGCCCTGGGATTTCTTTGGAAGGAATGATGCTAAAGCTGAAACTCCAGTACTTTAGCCACCTCATGTGAAGAGTTGACTCATTGGAAAAGACTCTGATGCTGGGAGGGATTGGGGGCAAGAGGAGAAGGGGATGACAGAGGATGAGATGGCTGGCGGCATCACTGACTCGATGGATGTGAGTCTGAGTGAACTCCGGGAGTTGGTGATGGACAGGGAGGCCTGGCATGCTGCGATTCATGGGGTCGCAAAGAGTTGGACACGACTGAGCGATTGAGCTGAAGTGAGAAAACAAGAGAAGTAAAAGGCAAGGGAGAAAGGGAAAGATATACCCAACCGAATGCAGAGTTCCAGAGAAGAGCAAGGAGAGATAAGATAGTCTTCTTATGTGAACAATGCAAAGAAATAGGAAACAATAGAATAGGAAAGGCTAGAGATCTCTTCAAGGAAACTGGAGATATCAGGGGAACATTTAAAGAATAGAAACTGTAAGGACCTCACAGAAGAAGAGATCAAGAAGAGGTGGCAAGAATACAAGAAGAGCTATACAAAACAGTCTTAATGACCCAGATAATCATGACAGTGTGATCACTCACCTAGAGCCTGGCATCCTGGAATGTGACATCGAGTGGGTCATAGGAAGCATGACTACAAATAAAGCTAGTGGAGGTGATGCAATTCCAGCTGCGTTATTCCTAAATGATGATGCTGTTAAAGTGCTGCACTCAATATGTCAGCAAATTTGGAAAACTCAGCAGTGGCCGCAGGACTGAAAAGGATCAGTTTTCATTCCAATCCCAAAGAAAGGCAATGCCCCAAAATGTCAGACTACTGTACAATTGTGCTCATTTCACATGCTAAGAAGGTTATGCTCAAAACCCTTCAAGCTAGACTTTAGCAGTACACAAACCAAGAACTTTCAGGCGTACAACCTGGGTTTCAAAGAGGCAGAGGAACCAGAGATCAAATTGCCAACATTCACTGAAAGCAAGGGACTTCCTGAAAAATGTCTACTTCTGTGTCATTGACTATGCGAAAACTTTTGACTGTGTGGATCACAATAAACTGTGGAAAATTCTTAGAGATGGAAATACCAGATCACCTTGACTGCCTGCTGAGAAACCTGTATGCAGACCAAGCAGCAACAGTTAGAACTAAACATGGAACAATGGACTGGTTCAAAATTGGGAAAGGAGTACATCAAGGCTGTATATTGTCACTCTGCGTATTTAACTTATATGCAGAGTACATCATGCTAAATGCCAGGCTGGATGAAGCACAAGTTGGAAACAAGATTGCCGGGAGAAATAGCCACATCCTCAGATATGCAGATGATACCACTTTAATGACAGAAAGCAAAGAGGAACTAAAGAGCCTCTTGATAAAGGTGAAAGAGAAGAGTGAAAAGGCTGCCTTAAAACTCAGCCTTCAAAAAGCCAAGATCATGGCATCCGGTCCCATCACTTCATGGCAAATAGATGGGGGAAAAGTGGAAACAATAACAGATTTTATTTTCTTGGTCTTCAAAATCACTGCAGACAGTGACTGCAGCCATAAAATTAAAAGACTCTTGCTCCTTGAAAGGAAAGCTATGACAAACCTAGAAAGCGTATTAAAAAGCAGAGATACCACTTTGCTGACAAAGGTTTGTATAGTCGAAGCCATGGTTTTTCCAGTAGTCCTTCATGGATGTGAGAGCTGGATCATAAAGTAGACTGAACGCCAAAGATTTGATGTTTCTGAACTGTGGTGATGGAGAAGACTCTTGAGAGTCCCTCGGACTGCAAGGAGATCCAACCAGTCAATCCTAAAGGAAATCAACACTTACTATTCATTGGAAGGACTGTTGCTGAAGCGGAAGCTCCAACATTTTGGTCTGATGTGAAGAGCCAGTTCATTGGAAAAGACCCTGATCCTGGGAGAGACTGAGGGCAGGAGGAGCAGGGGAGACAGAGGATGTGATGGTTGGATGGCATCACCGCCTCAATGGACATGAATTTGAGCAAACTCTGGGAGATACTGAAGGACAAGGAAACCTGGGTTGTTGCCGTCCATGGAAGGAGTGGAACACGGCTGAAAACTATATATATATATATATATATAGTGAGGGAGAGAGAAAGAGTTAGTGACTGAACAACTATATCCATCAGATGAAAACTGGACAAGCCACTTAACCTTTCTGACACTCAGCTTTCTCATCCGAGAAAATCAGATTTGTACAGATTAAGTTAAAAGAGATAGGTAAAGGCACCAAGGACATTTGTCTGTCTTTGGTAGGTACTCAACTAGGGTTAGTTCTCTTTCCCTCTCTTCCTTTCTTCCTTCTCCCTTCCCATTCCCAGAGGAAGGTTTTGATGGAAAACACATTTCAGTAAGATCACTGAATCCTCAAGCCTTATTCCTCAGTTTTTTGTTTTTTTTTTTCTCACTTTTATCCCAGTGGTCCTCAGACCCAGGCAATCATCAGAATTACCTGCAGGATATGTTAAATCACAAGTTGCTGGGTCTCACCCCAGAGTTTCTGATTCAGCAGTTCCTGGGTGGGGCCTGAGAACTCACATTTCTAACACATTCCCAGATGCTGTGGTGTGGGAAGCACACTTTGAAGACCTTGACTTTATCTTGTTTTGCCCTGGCGTAGACTTTGTTGGTCGCTTAAGCAAGAGCTACTCCCTCATCCCTGCTGACAGAGCCCTGTGTTGTTCTGGGAGCATAGAAACATTCCTTGATTTCACTGTTAGGTTTCTACCTCTGTGACAGAAGATAATGATGACTTATCTAAGCCAGTGATGCTAACCTCAGTTCCATTGGCCGTTGATTGATCTGATTGTGCATAGAGTGTCTCAAGAGATCTAAAGGTGAATCAACTGACCACCACCTCATGAAGAGAAGGGCTTCTGCCTCTGGCACCTTCTTTCTGAATGTGGACATACTGTTGCAGTTACACCAGCCGTCTTGGGACCAAGAGACAACAAGCATGGGGAAGAGAACCAACATGGCAAGGATGTTAGGGCAGAGATACAGGAAGAACCCGAATTCCAAAGGCATCGCTGAGCTGCATGCCCTGGACTACCTACCTCAACTTCTTCTCCTATGAGGAAAATATACGTTAGCTTTTTTGAAGCCACCATAATCCATTCTTTTGTTACTGTCAGCCAAACACACTCATGACTGATACGACATGTTCTAGTTCTCTGATGTGGGTGGTATAGCTAATATTGTCTTCACTTTGTAGATGAAGACACTGGAGGATCAAACAATGAAGATGACATAATATATAGTGGTAGAGCTTAGATTCCAACTCAGTCTTCCCAGTTAAAAGTTCTTGGCACTTTCCCACTGATCTATAACTCAGCCATTCTAATGATTTTTTCCTACTTATATAAACTAAATAAATTCTATTTTCCCTTCTATTAAGGAAGAAGAAATTAATAAGTACCTGTCTGTATGAGCTTTCCTTGTGCCTCTGCTCTCAGCCATCTGGCTGTGATTTATTAATTATTTAAATAATTAATTCCTCCTCTATTTACATATGTATGTAATATATATAACCTTTGATCTTTAATTGATCTTATTTTGTAATGGAAAACGTTATATTTGTTCAGATATTTTTCCTTACAGAAAGAAGCAGTTCATATTAACTTTGTGTCCTGACTTTTAGACGTGGGGTTCAGTTATACTTCCACACTTTTGGATACCTTGAGTTTCTAATCAAAAACCATTATGGATCAACACTAGTAATCTTCCAGAAAGCACAGTTGGACCCAGACTACTGTGTTAACCAGTCCGAGTCTCTGACTTTGATATATCTTCTTAGCCCACCCACCCATTCATCATCCTTGGGCTCTCCCAGCTCTGCTACCCCAAGCTGTCAAGCTTAGTGCAAATGTATTGAAGAAATCAGTCCCCCAGTCACTCTAACACATGTCTGTTCCCCCACTGCTTATTAAGACAATGGGCCCCAAATCCTCTGAACCCCTAGGGAAGACTGAAATTCCATTTATTACTAGCTCTTAGTTTAGAGCTTGGTATTTATCACGGAGCTTAAATTAACCACCATCACTAACAATATTTCCTTTAGTATATGAAGAAATATTATTATTTAGCTCAGTAAAATTACTTTAAGAAATTCATTCATTTGGCAATTTTTATGGAATGTTATGTGTGCTACAGTGCTATCAATACCATCCATTTACAGGGTCACTTATCCACAGTTTATGAAAGCATTTTCAGAGTATTAGAGGCTAGGGACTGAGTTACAAGGGAGAGCAAAGTCAGTGCATATTGATAAAATATACTTACGGTATTGTTCACTTATTGTATTGTTCATAGAAGCATTTGTTAACACAATTATGAGAACACACACCTTGTGGTTTACTTTTTTATTACTATTATAAGGTAACATGCTGCTGCTGCTGCTGCTGCTGCTAAGTTGCTTCAGTCATGTCCGACTCTGTGCGACCCCATAGACGGCAGCCCACCAGGCTCCTCTGTCCCTGGGATTCTCCAGGCAAGAACACTGGAGTGGGTTGCCATTTCCTTCTCCAATGCAGGAAAGTGAAAAGTGAAAGTAAAGTTGCTCAGTCGTGTCTGACTCTTCACGACCCCATGGACTGCAGCCCACCAGGCTCCTCCGTCCACGGGATTCTCTAGGCAAGAGCACTGGAGTGGGCTGCCATGTTATGTTTATGTGTGCATGCGTGCTAAGTTGCTTCAGTCGTGTCTGACTCTTTGTGACCCTATGGACTGCATATAGTCTGCCAGGCTCCTCTGTCCATGGGATTCTCCAGGCAAGAATACTGGAGTGGGTTGCCATGCCCTTCTCTGGGGAATCTTCCTGACCCAGGGATTGAACCTGCATCTCTTTTGTCTAACCTTCATTGGCAGGTGAGTTCTTTACCAGTAGCATCACCTAGGAAGCCCGTGTTTATACATACATATATGCTATTATTTGCATCTTATTTCTATTTTTCTGGCTGGAGATTTTTACCTTACCTCCTATCATTTTCTTAGTGCTATTGTCAATAACAATGTAAGGAATCAATTTGATGCTGTCTTATCTGTTAAGGAAGAGGGGATTGATACGTCTCTTATCTGTTCTGAGCTTTACTTGTATTTCTGCTATCAGCCATCTGGCTTCTGATTGCTATTAATTAGCTAATTAATAATCCTAATCAAAATTTACTGACTGGAGTCCACCTGAGTTTGCCACTTTTGGAGTATGGAGAGATGGATAAGCTTAGGACTCTGTGAGAAGAGTCTCATCAAACAGTAAAAGAGAGAAAGTATGCAAAAATAACTGAAATATAACACAAAAATCAAATGATAAACATTACAGGGAAAGAGCAAATAGGAAACCAAAGGTGAAAGAGAGGACTTCAGGCAGGATAATCAAAGAAGGCTCCATAGTGGTGGTGGTGGTGGTGATGGTAGTGGTGAGGTCTGTGTTCTGGAAAGCTAAGGATATAGCAGGATTTGGGTATTTTGACTGAAATAGAGACTACGAGCTAAAATGTGGAGAAAATGCTCTTCTCTCTGTGCCTGAGAAGGCAACAAGCCCATCTATGTGATGGGGTAATACATCTTGTTAAAACAATAGGAAAGGACTGCTCCAGATACTGAGATTTGTCTGGAAAAGCTCTTATACCAAATGGCTCCCTTGCAGAGGCTCGACTGTCTTCTGTGTAGAGGTTTGGGTGACATGGTTTGCACATTTGTTGGAAAAGGAGGACCCTCATGGTTGTCAAGAGTGGAGTGAAGCCAGATTAGCTGACACTTGGAGAGGGGAAGGTAGATTCTTGGCTCAGGAAGCTTTATGTAATAATTTATATAATGAGGTTCCTTTTGAGATAGCACAAAAGAATGCCAGGAGGAGGAGGGGCGGTCAGACAGCAACACAGTACCGTACTCAGTACTTCCAACCAGCCCCTTTGAGTTATGTACAGTGTGCTCCCCACTCCAAGTTATGAGCAGCTGAACTGAATTAAAAAACAGTCCCTCCTTTGCTGCGACCTGGCCTGTCAAATTCTCAGCTGGCGTGAGTTTTTATAGCTACGTTATAAACCCCCCAAAAGTGAGGCATATAATGGAAACATTGACATAACTTGAACTCCATGGAGTGGCTTGTGCCACTCTAATTATCCTTACCTTCCATTGGCCCATTTCTCCCCCTCCACTGGCAGAACCTGCTGCAGAGGCGCTGCCTAACGGTCCAAGGGGCTGGAGGGTTGAAGCTAGGCTTTGCTGGGGATAATGAGACAGTGTCTGCTGGTGGGAAGCCCCTTGTTCCATACATACTAACCCCTCCCTTTCCCCTTCCTTCCCTTGTTCTTCCTCTGCACCGCCTCCCTCAACAGCCCCCCTCCAAAAAAAAAAAAAAAAAAGGCAGAACAGTTCAGTTGGTTGTAAAAATTAATGAGTTCAGATACAGACTTGCCTTATTCCGGTCCAGCTGCGTAACCAGGGCGATTCCGACCAGCATTCTAGACGCTGACATCAGCTCCACACCCCGGTACAATGCTGCTCTGTTTGATCTCAGAAACAGATCAGGCTCCTGGGCTTTATACATCCTGCTTCCTCCCTTCTAGACTCATTTTATTACCCACTGGGAGAGCTCATCTCGCTGCTCTCCCCCTGGGCAGCTAATACCAGAGGATCAGGCCCTACAGCTGACTCTTCTTTTTACCAGCTGGACACTTTGATCCAGCCTTCCTGGTCTGCTTGGAAGATCCCCGCCCCCACCAGGCGTTGACAACTGGTGGAGGACGAGAGTAATAATGATTTCATCACCTTCTTTTTGCACAGGACTTCACGATTTTCCATGCACTTCCACAGTCTTGTCAATATGGCCCAGGACCACCCTGGGCAATGGAGGTGGGACACGCATTTTAAAGATGAAGTCTGGGGTGGGGGCTCATGAGCCGTGAGAGCAGGATCTGACCCCACAGCCCTTGACTCCTATTCTTGACCCATTGCTTGGACTCAATGTGATCACTGCTCAGTGCATGTATTGGGCAAGGTGGATTGAGTTTCCACTGGTAAACGAAGTTGGAAGAAAGCTCTGTAGACCCCCTTTTTTCTGCTAAGCTAAAGGAGAGGGGCAGTGACAAATCCACCTTCAGTTCAGTTCAGTTCAGTTCAGTTGCTCAGTCGTGTTTGACTATTTGCGACCCCATGAATCACAGCACACCAGGCCTCCCTGTCCATCACCAACTCCTGGAGGTCACCCAAACTCATGTGCATCAGGTCAGTGATGCCATCCAGCCATCTCATCCTCTGTCATCCCCTTCTCCTCCTGCCCCCAATCCCTCCCAGCATCAGGGTCTTCTCCAATGAGTCAACTCTTTGCATGAGGTGGCCAAAGTATTGGAGTTTCAGCCTCAGCATCAGTCCTTCCAGTGAACACCCAGGACTGATCTCCTTTAGGATGGACTGGTTGGATCTCCTTGCAGTCCAAGGGAGATCATCAATTCTTTGGTGCTCAGCTTTGTTCACAGTCCAACTCTCACATCCATACATGACCACTGGAAAAACCACAGCCTTGACTAGACAGACCTTTGTTGGCAAAGTAATGTCTCTGCTTTTTAATATGCTGTATAGGTTGGTCATAACTTTCCTTCCAAGGAGTAAGTGTCTTTTAATTTCATGACTGCAATCACCATCTCCAGTGATTTTGGAGCCCCGCAAAATAAAGTCTGCCACTGTTTCCACTGTTTCCCCATTTCTCATGAAGTGATGGGACCAGATGCTATGATCTTCGTTTTCTGAATGTTGAGCTTTAAGCCAACTTTTTCACTCTCCTCTTTCACTTTCATCAAGAGGCTTTTAGTTCCTCTTCACTTTCTGCCATAAGGGTGGTGTCATCCGGGCCCTTCCAAAGTGTATCATTAATTTGTCACAGCCCACCCCTTCTGCAGAATGCTGCACTCCCTTCCTCTGATTCAAGAATAGTTATTTCCTGGGAGGATCAGAATGATCTCTTACAGTGATTCTGGAAGCACCAACCCTGGAGATGGATAGTAAGCAGTTAAAGAGATTTTGGAAGCTGCTAAAATGATGACCAGCTTCTTTAGAAATAAAACATAGAAGTATAAACCTTATTACAGGGGGAGTTTCATTCCAGAGTTTGGGGTAAATGTTTTAGCAAGTACAGATTTAGCAGAAAAGAGGAGCGCAGAGGTCAGCCTCAGTTTCCTGTGGCTGCCATAGAAAGTACCACAGACTGTGTTCTTTAAACAACAGACAGTATTCTCTCCCAATTCTAGAGGCGAGGAGCATGGCGAAATCAAGGGCCATGCTCCCTGTAAGATCCTGCGTTGACACCGCCCTTGGCTTCTCTGAGCACCTTGTGGTGGCCAACAATCCTTGGCTTAAGCTGAGACACCCTAGTCTCTGTCCTCTTGTATCTGGGATTCCCCTGTCTTCACAGGGCATTTTCCTCTTCTAATAGGACACCTGGGAGGGATTGGGGACAGGAGAAGAAGGGGATGACCGAGGATGAGATGGCTGAATGGCATCACTGACTCGATGGACATGAGTCTGAGTGAACTCCTGGAGTTGGTGATGGACAGGGAGGCCTGGCGTGCTGCGATTCATGGGGTTGCAAAGAGTTGGACACAACTGAGCGACTGAACTGAACTGAATAGGACACCAGTCATAGTGAATTTGGGTTCACTGTAAATTAAGATGAGATGGAAAATACTGTGTGTGGGGGGTTCCTAACCCAATAACTGTTGAGGGTCTTTCTAAGAAGAGAGATGTAAGTTGATAACATCTACAGAGACCCTGGGCTTCCTTGGTGGCTCATCTGGTAAAGAATCTGCCTGCAATGTGGGAGACCTGAGTTCGATCCCTGGGTTGGGAAGATCCCCTGGAGAAGGGAATGCCTACTCACTCCAGTATTCTAGCTGGAGAATTCCATGGATTGTGTAGTCCCTGGGGTCGCAAAGAGTCAGACACGACTAAGCAACTTTCACTTCACTTCCCAGAGACCCTATTTCTAAATAAGGTCACTCTTACAGTCTTGAAATTCTCTGAGAGCATTGCTCAGAGCTCCTGACTCCCCTCCATGACTCTTCTCCCTGGTCCATAAGAATGAGCCTCAGAGAGGTTCTGCAACCTGGGTGAGGACACCGCTTGGGAAACTGAGGAAACTGAGCTGGTTTGCAGGTTCCCAAACTTATGTTCATCCCATTACATCTTGTCTTCGGTGGGCTTTGAGCATTATTGAACTCTCCCCTTGATTTTTGGTGAAGGTGCTGGGAACCACGGCCAATAAAGCTGTTTCTCGGAACCTTCCAGGAGCTCATCGGCCGACCCAGAAACACAGCTTTGAGGTCCTCACTCTGGGTCTTGGGCTCTGTGTGCCACCCACCCCCCAACCCCTCATGCCTCTGCATTTTCCGCTCTGCTCCCTTTGAAGGTGCCTCGAATTGTGTTTACCGTCATCTTCCATTGTTTCCATTTTCCTTCGCCCCTTTCTTTTGTAGAGTACATAAACCCGACATGTTTAGATTTGCTGCGCAGGCTCTTGCTTTTATAGTGGCTTAAAAGGTATTGACTTGTGAGTTTCTCTGTGCCAGTCACAGTGTTCACTGTGGGAAACCACGGGACACCAGGGAAGCTGATGTTTATTCAATTTTAGCGGGTTTTAAGGCATTCCTCAGACCATTCATATTATAAATATCAGATTATAAATTGTCCCTGAAGCTATTAACATGCCAGAAATGACCGTCTCTCAGCATCTAAGCTACACATTTCAGACTGCCTCCTGTCCCCAGAAATGACTTCCATAAACGGCCTTCAATAAGCCACTGTAATGGTTCTGAAATGGGAACAACATGGTCATTCCATCACTTGAACCCCTCCCGCTCTGAGGCTGGAAATGCACTGCTGTTTTCTGCCAAGGCTCTGATTTATGAGATGCTCTATGAGTTCCTAGTTTGATGTATATGGCTGGCTGCCCTCAATGCACACGACTTGCTGGAATTCTTTTTCACATGATTAGATGGATCACATTTATGTTATATAGTTACTGTTTGAATATGCAGACAATCCTAGCTTTGAACAGTATCAGTTGACTAAAACACATGCCTCTTAGAATGTGTCCCCACTTGCACGGTTCCCTGGTAACTGCTAAGTGAGGATACAAGAGTTTCTCTACGTGTTTCAGTGAACGTGGTTCCAGCGCAAACGACTAGTGTAGCTGCTTTTAAAATAAACTTTGGATAAGGAATGTGATCATGGCAGTTCTCATTTCTTTAACAAATAGTGTGTACCCATAGGGTCCAAGGCGCCAGACTTGTCTCTGTTCTGACAACTGCCACAGCGAAATGGTGGAAAAGGTCAGATGATGCACAGAAATGACTGAATGAAGACAAAGAAGTGAAAGCTTGTGAAAGGTAAGTGCAGCAGGAACTCAGAGGGGGTGTGGTCTTTTTCTGGGGGCGGGAGAGAACTTGTGTGGAGGAGTTAGTACTTGAATTGAGCCTGGAGAGAGGAGGGCATTTGGGAAACACAGAAGAGGGAAAAGGGAGGTGGGCATTCCAGGCTGACATAACCAACACAAGCGAAAGCACAGGGGTGAGAAACCCCGAAGCCCAGAGCTGGGAAAGTGTAAACGACAACCTGCGGGTGACATTGTCTGAGGAGGGAACCTCTGCTTCGAAAGCTCACACACTAAGGGTGGATGGTGAGAACCATCGAGTATCAGGGGGCTCTCTGCGCTGTCGTCTTCATGGCCTTGTTTGATGCCCAGGACAAATCCATGAAGGAGAGAACCTGAGTGTCCCCATTGTATAGATGAGGAAGCAGAATCAAAAGGCAAAGACCTGCCCAAGGCTTTACAACTAGCAAATCACTAAGCAAGGAGAAGAAGGCAGGCTTCCAGAGGTCCAATCTACTCATTTTTCTACTGGCTACCCTGAGAAATCAGTGACCTTGAAAACTGTACTTGGTTTCTGCTGAATTGTCCAGCTATGGAACACATTCAAATTCACAAAAAATATTGATTATTATAGCTAATTTCTCCCTAAGGAAGCACTCATTGAGGAGAAAATGAGAAAATCAACCTGTGCACCAACGGCTTTGAGTTTTGCTGCTTACTTATTTCTTCTATGCTTACACTTTGAAAATTGACATCAATTGGATTTTAGAAAACTGTTCCCCACAGTTGTTAAAAATAAGAATAATAATAACGCCCCCAACTAAAGGAGGCTGTGGCACCAAGCTGTCTTCCATTTTCCTTTTGTTTAGCCAGTAATTATTGCAGGACCATTGTCCTGGTCTCCTCTCAGCAAGGGTTGATATGTCTCTGAAAGCATATTGCCTCCATGTCCACTTCCATCCTCTCAGGTTTACGTCGAACATCACAAAGAAACCTCTCCATCAATCACTTTCTGACAGATCAGTGCAGATTTAATCCCAATCAGAGTATTGGAGAGCCAGCGAGATGGGGCCGTCAGACGGCTCACACTGGCTGGCCTTAAGCCTTTGACCGAGTAAACACAATCTTAAAGGATTGGGGAGTTTGAAAGTAAAACTGTAAATGATCCCATCTGTGATTCTTGGCTGATGAGTCCTCTGGGGTGGACCAAAGAGGGGGAAATCAGAAGCAAGGGTCTGCTTTGCTTTAAACAAAATATCGTTACCCTTCTAGCATCTTCCTCGCTTGGGGTATTTTCCAAGTGAAAGTTCATTAGGAAGACACGAAAGCACGTCTTGCTAATATCCATCAAAGAGAGGGGCTCAGTTTCAAAGTGCAGAAGAAATACAATAGTGTTGAAGCAAAGTACATGAAAAAGATCTTATGGCCCCCGGAAGTGGGAAAGAAACAGGGACTGGTGACTTAGAATTTTTTTTAAGTCAATCTTTATTTGGGACAAAAGAAGAGAGTCCCAGGAAAACGAGTGTCTCCTGGGCTTTCTCTTATTTACATCAGGCAGCCTGAACTAAACATTTTGGTGTGTTTGTAAATGTTTGGGTTTCCTATTTCATATTTTCTCCTGTTGGCACCAAAGCTGAAGGGCTCAGAATTTCTCAAACGAGGTTCTTACCCACAGCGATGACTATTATTAACATGTATTGATCTAGAGGATATACAGAAACAGGATTAAGTGCAGATCCAGAGCCCAGGGATTAGGTCTGGCTGGAGAGCAGAGTGTAAACAGGGGATGTCTGAGTGGTGGGGAGCAGGGGGGCTCATTAGAGGTCTGGGCCAGGGAACAGGGTGGCTTTGTGTTTGTCCTCAAACCAGGGAGTGGGCCTGAGGCTGGTGAGCATGAGCTGGGCTCCCTGGCTTGGTCACCGCTCTGAAGGCCGGAATGTCCCTTCCTGGGTATCCCTAGGGGTGCTGGGCAAGTTCCCAGGATGATATATCCCTCTGCAAGGAGCATCAGACCAGAGAGAGGAAAGCTTTCTCTTTTGTCAAGCGTTTTGCTGAGGAAACCCCAGCTGGTCTCAGACATGCTCCTCAGAGGAGTGGTTCTCCTTCATGCCAGAAGGATCTGTCTCCCTTGGCTGCCATGGAAAGAGTGACTTGTTTCCATACTTCAATCCCCATGCATTGTGAACCTTCCTCTCCACCCCTGCCCCTCCAACCATAAAATACCTCTTTCAAAATAAGGCCTTGGGTGAACATAAAGCTCTAATTCCCCAGGAGAAAATCCACCATAAGAATTCAGGCTGCCTTAAAAGAGAATAAAATTTTGCCATATGCAGCAACGTTATGCTAAGTGGAATAAGTGAGACAGTGAAAGACCAATACTGTATAATATCACTTATATGTGGAATATAAAAAATACAGAAAGCTAATGAATGCAGCAAAAAAGAAGTGGACTCACAGATAAGCAGAACAGACGAGTTGTTACCAGTGGAGAGGGGAGTGGGGAGGGGCCACATAAGTGTGGAGGAGTGGGACATACAAACAATTAGGTATAAGATAGGCTCAGGGTGTACTGTATAACACAGGGAATATAGCCAGTATTTTATAGTAACTCTAAATGGAGTGTAACATTTAAAAACTGTGAATCACTATATTGTATACTCATAACATATAACAGTGTACATCAACTATACTTCAATTAAAAAAAAAAAATTCAAGCTGCAACCCTGCACCATAAGAATTGGTTGCACCTGGGTTCCCAGCAGTGAGATGGAGACTGTGGAGCAAGCCGTCAGGATGGACCTTCTCTCACTCTGCTCGTGAGGCCCACCTGGAGATGAATCTAGTCCATCCAGTGTTCCCAGTTTCGTAGGTTCATTTGGGGACGTCTTCTAGATCAGGGATTCTCAGTCTCAGCACTATAATGTCCTCATCTGTATCAGGGACCATGGAGGCACAGAGCTAGCCCTAGCATTAAGCATAGTGGTTATCATCACAGGCTTTGGAATCGAAGATATAGGATCAAACCCAGCTTTAGTGGCTCAGTCTTCTCATCTGTAAAATGGGGATAATGTTATCCATGTGAGAGAGTACCTGTGAAAAATAAGTATGAAGATACATATGTAAGTGGTTGCTTAGCCCAGTGCCTGACACATAGTAAATGCTAAGTAAATGGTAGGTTAACCGTTTCCTGTTGTGGGCTTCACGGAAGACTATGTGGATGGGGATGTTAGCATTTAGGAAGCATTACTCTATGTTGTATTATCCTATGTTGCACATCCTATAATTGCTTTCATGGATGTAGGTAGAATAGACTCTTCCTTTCTTAGATGTGGTACCAGCTGTTGATGAGGTGATGCTAATGCCTGGCACAAGAAGCTGAGGGTGGATGAAATAAATGCCACTTGTCCCTCTTCTTAGACAGGAAACAAAAAGGCTGATATGTGCTCTCTTCATTTTTTCTCAACTGATGGTAGGCTTTCACAGCTATTATAGTATGAAGTCTATAAAGAGAAAATACTCATTTTCCCTTACGCTTAGCCCTTGGATCTTACCAAGTTGCATATCCAGGGTTGGTGCTCAGAATCCAAGCTGACTCCACCCCTGCTCCCAACCACCAACACTTCTTCATAACCTCATCATTCAGAATTCAGCCTCCCAAAGATTGAGCAAGAAATTTTGAATTATTTGCTAAGCAACTCAGGTTAAGGGAGAATTGGTAGAAAAGATGAGTCAAACAGAGATGAAGAGACAGGGAGAGAACCATTCTTTGATCCATTCAGCTACAACTTGTTAAGTACCTGCCTGCCAGCCATCGTGCTTGCTGCTGAAGTTACAAAGATGATCAAACCTTAGCCTCCGACCTCAAAAATGTAATGGCTGCTTCTTGTCTTGGGAGCAGGTTAAAAATGTATAAGCATTCAACAGGTTGCAAACTTAAGAGTTGAGCAGTTTTTGATTTATTTTATTCCTTAATAGAAAGTTGTTTTTTTGCACAGAATCAAGTAAAGACACAAAACCAGATCAGTCTAAGTGTGAGATGCAGGTGTGTCCAGGGCCTTGTGGGAGAACAAGAAGCAGGCAGGATGTGTTCTGTGTTCCTGGAGGGATAGGCGCTGTTCCCCACAGAGGCTCCAGTGTAAGTGAAGCTGTGGAGGAGAGAAGCAACGCGACATGGACGGGAAACACTGAAGAATCCCGTGTTCCTGCAGCATGAATTGTGAGTCTGGAAATGACAAGCACTGAGATGGAAGAGGGAGGGGAGGACTTCATCTATGAGGTGGGCTTTATCTCATGGGTGATAGGGAGTCCTGGGCGGGTCCCTGTCAACGCCGGAAGTGGTCAGATGTGCTAGACAGCTGTGTGGAGGCGGGTTCAAGACCAGGGCCGGGGAGGCCGTTGCCACTTTCCAGATGAGATGTGGGTGAGAGTTTCAACTAAGATGCAAGCTTTTACACATAGTGTGGACACACACACACACAGTTTCCCAACTGAAAATTTTGGTGTATTCTATAGAAAAGCCCACTTGAGCTTGGTAGACACAAAGGTGGGATTGTTCAAGAGGAGCTCATTTCTGTCTAAACATTGTTTTTTAGTATCAGGAGATTTGGAGTATGAGTTCAGTGCTCCTAGGTTAGGTCTAAGCAGCACATACTTTGTGTCCTTGGCATTTTTTGGTTTTGGAGACATTTGTGAAGAAGTAATTCTTATCCTTTGGGGTTTTATTTGCTGCTTGCCTCTTCTCTGAAATATTTTGTTATCTACTCTACTGGCAAGACTCTAGTCTGGGGAGTGAGCACCAGGTATTAGCTCATATTTTCCACCTTTAATTCCTTACTTCTCTCCTCATAGTATGTGGAAGAAACTCTCAAGCAGCAAAACTAATGAAAAGATTTTATCTCCTCTCTATCACTCCCCATTGACTGATGCGTTTCCTCGTGTCCTGTTCCTTTAAAATAGGAGACTGAAAGGTCTGCTCCTTCATTCCAGAACAGAGGTTCAGAAAGGCACTGTGGGTACCCTGGACTCTGATGGCGAGGGTAAGCTTGGCACTGCAAATTCAGAACAGCCTTTGCCGCCTGCATACCAGCTGGAAGAGGGGAGGGGAGGCAGTGACGGTGACCAATGCACGGTGTCATCTATTCAAACTAATGCTTCAAAGGAACGTTGATTTCATTGTTCCCCAAAGGGGACCAGTAAATAACGAGATATTGTCAGAAGCCCGGGTGTTTCCTGCTGGAGACGAGGATGCTGCCAAGTGTTGGAAGCCTTGGAATCTAGTCTGTATGAGCCATTTGTGAGGATGATGGGTTTGGACGAGTGACTTCACCTCTGAAAGATGCATTTCCACTTTGTAGATAATACAAGAGAGAAATAAAACCTGTTGTTTGCCCTTACAGGTTGTGTGACGTTGGATGTAGACATATTTTGGATACTCAGAAGTGCATTTTGGAAATGATGGTCTAGCAGGAGAATTTTCTCCTAAATATTAAGGAAAGCACCACAGAAGCAGCTTTGATGGTAACAAAGGGTTTGAAGAAGTGGAGAAAGTAGGTACAGTGCTCCTTCAGCTGGGCAGGAGTGTATATTGCTGTCTTGCTAGTCCATTCCAAGAAGACCTATGACAGATGCTTACAGGCTTCCTTTTGCCTTGCAGCCTACTTTTCTCTCTCTCTTCCTTGGCAGGTTTTTACAAACTGATTTCCATGCCAGCCAAGGTAGACACCCATTGGAAAGTAGACACTGGGATTTAACATTATAAGAAAGTAGGCACTGGCCTCAGACCCACCACCTGGGTTTCAATCTCAATTCTGCCCTTCACTCCCTGCGGGTACCCAGTAGGTCTCTTCACCTCTCTTGACCCGAGTTTCTTATGCATAGATCGGTTGCTGCTGCTGCTGCTGCTAAGTTGTTTCAGTCATGTCCGACTCTGTGCGACCCCATAGACGGCAGCCCACCAGGCTCCACCATCCCTGGGATTCTCCAGGCAAGAACACTGGAGTGGGTTGCCATTTCCTTCTCCAATGCATGCAACTGAAAAGTGAAAGTGAAGTTGCTCAGTCGTGTCCAACTCTCAGCGACCCCATGGACTGCAGCCTACCAGGCTCCTCCATCCATGGGATTTTCCAGGCAAGAGTACTGGAGTGGGGTGCCATTGCCTTCTCCCATAGATTGGTTAGGATTCTGTTAAGGTCCTTTCCAGCACATCGATTCTGTATTGCCTCAGCTTAGAGTCAGTAATGGGCTTCCCAGATGGCTCAGTGGTAAAGAGTCCACCTATGGGTTCTATCCCTAGGTGGGGAAGATCCTCAGGAGAAGGCAATGGCAACCCACTCCTGCTTGAAAAATCCCATGGATGGAGGAGCCTGTTGAGCTACAGTGCATGGGGTCACAAAGAGTCCAACACAACTTGGTGACTAAACAGCAACAGAGTCGATAATACGTTCCAGGGGCTGCAGAGCCTGGCATTGCTGAGTGACTGGCTCATCACTGGTGCAGAATCGCCTGTCTGCATGGCAGTTATCAGAAGCTGATGTTTCTCTGCTGAGTCTCTGGTTTTGCGTCCTCACAGTGGTGTGGAGACTGGGTATGCCGTTGTGGTCGCTGGCTGGCCCAGGTTGCCCAGGATACAGGAATGTGCTGGGTGCAGACAGATACTGTATTTTCCTTCAGTCTTAATTCTGGGAAAGCAGCAAGGGAAGAGGCTGGGGAGGGGAGTGGTCATGCTACACAGGCACCCGAGGTGAGGGGGTGGAAAGAGGGTCACTTGTTAAAGGCCCCCTCTGAGACCTGCAGAGGGTTGAGTATTACCCCGAGGGTGGGTCCCGTTTCCATTTTAGAGCTGAAGTAAACTCTCCAGGCCCTGTTGTAGTTGGCTAATGGCGATCCCCAAACCACAGGCTCCAGAGATATGAGCCAGTGTTCCAGGAAAAGCCACCCACGGGAGCACAGAGGACAGAGGCAGAGAGTCCAGAGGACAGAAAGAGAGAGCCCGGAGCAAGGGCATGTTTGGGGCTGATTGCTTCAAACGGAGGGTAATTGTGTCCTCCAGCTCAGGGTTCATGGGTCACGCCTCCAGCAGAGTCCAGTCCATGTCCACGTCCATGGATGCTTACTTGGCACAGTTAAGCGTGTCCTCCCCAAAGTCAACATCCAGAGAACCTAGGGAGCTGTGGGGTCACTGTGTAGTTCTTCATTCTTTTTTTTTTTTTCTAGTTCAGAAAGACCAGCCCACCACTTGGGAGCCTTGGTTTGGCTGGCTCTCCAAACCCCTGGTCAGATGGCTATCTTTCAACTAAAACACAGGGTTAGTTGAATTTTCTTCCAAATTTCATTTCAAACAATTATCTTGGCATGTTATCTGTAATATCCCCTTCGGAGAGTTCTTCCATATTGAAAAAAAAAGTCATCATACCTTGTGAATATGTGGATTGAGAATAAAGCCTTAAGTGCGTCAAGATATGTGAAGACTTGAGTGACTCCTGAACTGTTCTGACTGCGGCTCACAGGAGTGTGCGACAGCAAAGGAAGACAGTAGAAAGAGGCCCATCTGGACCTCGTTGGTAGCAAAGTCGGAGCTATCTTCCTTGAACAGTCAGTGGTTCAATCCCTTGCCTTCAGGTGAGGTCATACTTGAATCTTTAGACCCTGGAGTCCTCCGATACACACACACATAAGCAAAGAGAGAAAATACACATTTGTAGGCAATAATGCACACACCCACTCTCCTCCTCCCTGGAAGTCACATGCAGAAAATACACATTTGTATGCGATATTGCACACCCTTCCCCCAAACACACGGCAATTAGGAGTTGAATTCCCCAGTCTGCTGAGCTGGACTTAGAGACCAAGCAAAAGGGACTCTTGAGAAGAAAAAAGGAATTCCACTCTGGTGAGGTTAAGACTGCAGTCCTTAAAAGAGAGATGGTTTCACCGAGACTGTTTTGGAAAGGGACCAGTCCTGACCCTCCCAGAGGGGAATTGGGTGAAATACCCTGGGGAATGGGTCCAGCAGCCTCGAAGTTCAGAGCCGGCACTGGGACTGGGTGGCACGCTGAGTTTCATCTGCGCATCCCCACCTGTCCTCTCACTCCCACCGCCCCGGGGCCCTGCACTTTGCTCTATTCTCCACCCATCTCTGAAAACCTTCCATCTCCAAGGCGACTTCAAAGCCCCCTGGGAAAGCCAAGTTGCCAATTAAGCCTCTTTGAGGCAGGTTCTCATTCCTTCCCCCACTAATTGAAATGTTACTCCTTTTACTAAACCCCTAAACCACCCAAACACAACGGTCTTCCTCATTTGCATTGTAACAACGTCCCTAATATGCTTCCAAGAGCCCTCCCTCGGTAAAGGGGACCTTCCCTCTCCTCCAGGCATGAGCGGTATGAAAGCGAAGGCCTTCATTTCCATCCCTATACATCTGCTCATTAGCTAAGGTGGAAGAAATTCCTTTTATTCTGGATTCATTTCCCAGGATGATCATGTCTTTTTTATTTTTTGTCTCAGGTCACTGTTCCCAAACTAGGCTTTAATTGCTGATAGTGATTGAGTTAATACATATTTACAGCCTGGTAAGGTTAAAGAAGGTCTCCTGTAGTTTTATTTGAGACATTTTATTTAACCTGCCATAAAATCATTAACAAGTTGTTCAGTGTTCATTCTCTGTCCTTTATCTTGTCTCTGCCTCTTGGGAAAATTGGGTCAAGGCAGGTGGCTTTGGTGCAGGCTGGATTCTCAGGCAGGGTGGACCCTGGTGCCCCAAACCTCACCTCCAGGTCCTCCTCTGTTCAGAGAGGGGCGCCTTTCCTTGGTAGCAGCAGAGAGCCCAGGGCAACACTGTGCTCTCCCAGGCACCCAGCCAAGAGGCGCAGGCGGGTGATGAAATCCCATCAAAGCCACAGGGCTGGGCCAGGCTCCTGAATTAGCTCCCACCAGTAACTCGAGCCCCAAGTGGCCCACAGGCTGGGCACTGAGCCGAAGTGTCAGGCCGGGTGACGGCCTGGCCACTGGAGCCCGCGCAGAACGAGGGACTGAAAAACTGGGCAGAAGGAGGGGCTGAGGGCCAAGGGCAATGACAGGGGAAGCCAGGGCTTTTCCAAACTTTACCCTGGGAGGCCTGAGGGCTGCCTGTGAAGTCAGTCTTGTCGCAGTCCTTCTCTCTCCTTCCCATAAACAGCCAGAGCAACATGGAGCCCCTCTTCACTGTGGGGTTCCAGGACTCTCTAGTCCATCAGAGGGTAATTGGTTTACCAAATATGAAGCTGGCTGAGTCAGCCGCATGTCTGCCTGCCCCCAGAGTGCTGCTCCCAGGAGCCCGACATTTCTTTCCTCTCTCCCTTGCCTTGCCTGGGCCTCTGGCTACTTTTGTCTCTGATCCATCCCTGAGGAGTGGATCAGACTGTGGCAGAGGCTGGCATTCCCCTAAAGTCATGTTGCCATATGTTTCCTGGTCACACGTTTCTATTTTCCAGGTCCCCTAGTAGTAGACACAGTGAGGGAAAGTGACAAGGGCCGGCTCCATGCTCTTTGCCCTGTCTGGCTGCCTGGAGTGGAGATGATCCTCTGGGCAGCTTTTAAAGCTAAATGTTAAAAATGGCAGCTCAAAAATGTAAATGATGGGTGGAGGGTGGCTGTCCCACCCATCCTATGTACAAGCATGAAATCAGTGTCTGTGGGGTGTAAACCACTGTACGCTATGGGGGCTATTTGTTACAGCAGGGAAGTCACTACTCAGTCTGAGACTGTTCATGCAACATTATGAACTGTGGGGGCTGGCTGCCTTTACCTGGACTGTTCATTCAGTGACTTTCTCCTGCTTCCCTTAAGACACAGGTCAAGTTCCAGCCCCTCTGGGGAGCCTTCCAGTGGTCAGGGGAAACACAAACGTAGCTTTATCCACTCATTCAATCACGGACACCAGCAGAAGCCGCCTTTGCCCACCTCTAGGCTGGCTGAGCCAAGCAGGAACATGGGACACGGCCCACTGGGCGAGATTTGGAAACTGAGCAGGAGGGCCAAAATCCTCTAAACCAAAGAATGCTCCTCTGAGACTCAGCTGTCATAATTCTTTACTTCTGGAATCAGGTTCAAGAGACCTGGATGAGAAAAATAACTACTGTGCTGGTTTTTTGGGTGATTCAGAAAGTTGGAGCTAGATGGGCCCCTAAATATCATCTTCCCCCACCCTTTCCCTTACAGATGAAGAGACTGGGGCCCAAAGTGGAGAGACAGAAGCAGCAGCTGGCCTCCTGACGCTCACCCTGCTGCTCCTTAATTGTACTATTCAAGTGAGGCAGGTGACACACTGTTGTCAAGTCTCCCATTGCAGCCCCTGGTCCAGGCTCAGAATTATTTGCTCATTTATATATATATATATTTATTTATTTGGCAATGCCAGGTCTTTGTTGTAGCATGCAGGATCTTTCAGTTGCATCATGCAAACACTTAGTCGTGGCATATAGGATCTAGTTCCCCGACCAGGGATCAAACCCAGGCCCCCCACATTGGGAGAGCGGAGTCTTAGCCACTGGACCACCAGGGAAGTCTCAGAATTATTTGTTTTTCCATCTCTCCAAGATGTGCGTCAGCCCTCCCTGTTTCAGTGTTCTCAAATACTGACCATGCTGCCTTCCATCTGAGCATTTCAGGTCCAAGTTCTCAGTGCTGACTTCCAGCAGGACAGGGAGTACCAGCATTTCCAAGGTTAACTGTTCAACAGCCCCGAGGATGGATGTGGCCCATTCATGAAACATAGACCCATCCCTTTGCTCTAGAGCGAGGGGTTGGGACAGGCAGGAGGTGGGGCAGCACTGAACTGTTCCCTGTTTCTTTGCCTGGCCCTTCTCTTCATGGAAGGAAGCGTCCTTGAGGAAGACCCACCCTCTTTCTACAGAGAAAGGAACGGAGGCTCAGAAAGGTTTGCTGGCGAGCTCAAGGCTCTGCCAGATGCCTTACTTCTGACCTCCCCTGCGGAGTCCTCGGTCAGAGTGAGAAGTTTCTACTCATCGCCTTCTAAGTCACAAAAGAAAGTAACACTAGGGTATAGTTTAGGGGTATATTTTGGAATTTAAATCTCAATCAACCAAAATTTGTCTTATGATTTCCCCCAAAGCACAGATTTATTTTCCAGCATTCATTTCTTAGAGTCTAAAGGACCTGTTGGTCAAAACTTGACATCTGACTCAACCTAGGGGTTGATGTAGGTTTCCACAGTGCAGTTCCATCCTGTCAGCATTTTTCTTGATTGTTGGAGCTGGTTCAAAACCCATGTTTCTGCCCTCACATCCTTCCTTTCGGGAAACTGCAGGGGAGTTAGTTTTGGATGCTTGGCTTAGGGAGGGCCCTTAAGGTTCATAAAACTCTTCTATTTGGTGGGACTACAGGCCCACAGTGAACTGGTGACAGGCCTGGCCTAGTGTCCTGACTCTTCAGCACAAAGTACTTTCTGGGGAACACATGGTAGGGAACCCTGGTTGGTTAGTGCCTCCATAAAGTAAAGAGGGAACACCATTTTTTTTTTCCAGGACCATAGCCTGGATCAAGGAGGAGGCCGTTGTCCTTTGGGAAAGATGTTATTAAATACCTATCACCCCGTCTATACGTCATTTATGAAACTGTCACTTTTTGGATTGCTGATGCCTATTTTCTTCTAGGATGGCTCCCTTCATCTTTCCTGTTCATCATTCTGCTTTGTTCTCTTTTAGTATAGTGAGTGTGCATGCGGGGAGCAGGGAGGCAGCGGTAAGGGTGGGCTGACAGTCACTCAGACGCTGAAGCTGGGGGAGGAGAAGGGGGTGCTTGACAAGGCTGGGGTCGGGGTGCCCACCAGCAGCCATTCCTCAGGTTTTATTGCATGTTTAGTGTAATGAGGGAACATTGCCTCAAATATGCATACTTTACAATTCACTAGGTGCTTTTTCCATTTGATAGCTTTTAAAATTCCTTGAAAAAAATCTTTGGGAAGCAGAGACCTGGAGAGGAAGAGCTCGCATGTTGTGGACTCTACAGTCCTCTAGGCAATGTGCTTCTTATGTTCACATATATACGAGGACTCTCTTTCCATCCCAACAACACGATGAGACAAGCAGCCATCCTGTAATTGTCATGGTGAGGACCTCTGTGCTCAGAGCAACGACTCGTCTGGGTGCTCCCAGCTAGTAAGTAGCACAGGCAGGATTTGAATTCAGATCTCTGTGAGTGAAGGCCATATTCTTTCTACAGCATTGATCTGCCTCCCTAAGAATGTAGAACTGTTAGCAAAGAGAAGTAACCAACCCAATCTGATGCTTGAGAAAAATGAGTCTGTAAGTCACTTCATGACAAGAGATGGGAAGCAATGGAAACAGTGACAGACTTTATTCTGGGGGGCTCCAAAATCACTGGAGATGGTGACTGCAGCCATGAAATTAAAAGACACTTCCTCCTTGGAAGAAAAGTTATGACTAACCTAGACAACATATTAAAAAGCAGAGACATTACTTTGCCGACAAGGGTCCGTCTAGTCAAAGCTATGGTTTTTCCAGTAGTCATGAATGGATGTGAGGGTTGGACTATAAAGAAAGCTGAGTGCCAAAGAATTGATGTTTTTGAACTGTGGTGTTGGAGAAGACTCTTGAGAATCCCTCAAACTGCAAGGAGATCCAACCAGTCCATCCTAAAGGAGATCAGTCCTGGGTGTTCATTGGAAGGACTGATGTTGAAGGTGGAACTCCAATACTTTGGCCTCCTGATGTGAAGAACTGACTTCTTGGAAAAGACCCTGATGCTGGGAAAGATTGAGGGCAGGGGGAGAAGGGGATGACAAAGGATGAGATGGTTTGATGGCATCACTGACTCAATAGACATGAGTTTGAGTGAACTCCGGGAGTTGGTGATGGACAGGGAAGCCTGGTGTGCTGCAGACCATGGGGTCACAATGAGTCAGACATGACTGAATGACTGAACGGACTGAAGTCTCAGAGAGGCAAGGAATCTAATACTTTCTAATCACAACATTGGGACTGAAGTTCCAAGCTGTGCTAAGTGAAGTGGTATTTTCCAGGATACCATTCCACCTCAAGAGACCAGACACTAGTTGGGAGCCATGTTTGACACTTGTGTCCCAACAGGGAATGGTTCAGAATGAGCCCATAGGTGAGGACTCGATTGGGTGCTCTGAAAGGGGCAGACTGGAAAATCTGAGATGCAGGATCTGAGTCCAGAATGTTGTCCAGTCTGTTAAAATTGTCTTTGCCGTGGGCCATGGATCTGCTTGGACCATTCATCAGAACCTGTTGTGGTCTGGAAATAAGAAAACTCAAGCCAATTGTAGACAAATATTTTGCAGCCTCTGTATTTACTTAACAAAGGTGGGGCTCTCTTCCCTTGGAGGATGAAGCTGGAACCGGTATAATCACTGGTCAGATCTTCTCCTCACAATGGTATGAGTGGGAGCCTCTCCCTTCCATGTTACCTCCCAAAGGAACAGGGGATAAACACCCTTGTAAGACAGTGGTCTCATTTTGTGGATGTGAATTCAATGGCTCACAGCTCCATTCTACTCATCTTGGCTCTGGCTTAAGTTTTAAAAACTAATTCTCTCTGCATTAATCTGAAAAGATCCTTCAAACAAAAGCTCAACATCTGAGTCTATTTACCGAGTGTGCAGCTGTGTCAATCGGCCAAGACAAAGCGAGGCTTCCTGGTCAGCCCACAATGGGTTTGCAGGTAGTCCTGCAAACAGAGAAGCACAAGGCATGGTCCTTTCAGGAGCCAGCAACCCTCCTTCCAATAGGGAGGAGCTGGAGCTTAGGGGTCAAGAGAAAGGGAGTGCTGCCCCACCCCCACCATCACCATACACACAAGTGGGGACTGAAGGATATGATCTGTAAGCCCATCAATTAGGGCTATTAAAAAGGTAATTAGCCCTCTACCATGGAAACCAAGGACAGAGATGTGAAAAGGGAAATTCATTTCCATGTGGTTACATTTTGATGTGACCAGTACACTTTCTTAAGAAAGTGAGATGATATTGTTGAGAATATCACTTGGTCAGTCATGATGGGAAGGTAATATCAAGTCAATTTAAAAGTTATCTAAGAATTAAAATAATAACTTATTTATTCTTGAAAAAAGAACTTTTTTATTCTGCTATCAAACACTAGATTCAAGTCAAGTGGCCAGAGTTAGGAGGCCAGGGAGAAGCTGAGTTATTTCCTTTCTAGTTTCCTATCCTGAAGAGAATTGTGGCAGGAAATGACATCTGAAAATGTCAACAATGAACAATTTTTCTTGGATTCTAATAAGTGTGAAATTCAGAATTAGTGTTCCCTCTTTTTTCAAACATATGTGGGTATTTTGGTAATAAAGCCCGGGAGAGCAGAAAATGAATAGAGGAAAGCCCTTTCTCATAATGAGATTTGAAGATATCTGTTGAAATGGATCTAAAGTATACAGTACTCTTTTGCAACACTGGTCAAATTCACAGTGAACTTAGGGGCTACACAAATTTACATTTTCTCTCTCTGTGTATGCATGCTTTCAGGTAAAGGATAATTTAATTTAGCTTCGTTATCCTCCACCATCTCGTTCTCTCCTTCTCTTTCACTTCCCCTTCCCACTTTAGAGAGGTCAAATGTACATGCAGGGAGATGCACAGATCTCAAGTGTCCAGTTGGATGTTTCACATCTTGATAACCCACACAACAATCAAGGTATATACAATATCGCCACCACTTCAGAAGTTTCCTGCTCCCATCTAGTCAATAACCACCTGCCAGGCAATCATTGTTTTAATTTTTATTACTATGTATTAGATTTGCTGTTCTTGAATTCCATATCAAAGATATCATATGGTATAAATTCTTTCTGTGTGACATCTTTCACTCAAAATAGTATTTTTGAGATTCATCTGTGAGGTGACGGAGTATTATCTGTTTATTCCCTTTTATGCATAAGTAGTATTCCATTGTATAACGACACCACAATGGACCCATTCTTATCTTGATCACATCTCAGTTGTTTCCAGTTTGGGGCTGTTATGAAATAAGCTACTATAAACTTTCTTGCATAAGATCTTTTGTGGGCATATGTTTTTATTTCTCCTGGACAATTACCTAGGAGTGAATCATAAGTTAGGTGTATTTTTAATTTTATGAGAAACTAAAAACCTACCAGTTTTCTGAAGTGGTTGTAAAATCTTATGCTTCCAGGAGAAAGGTATGAGAAGTTTCAGTAATTCTGTCTCCTTACAAACATTGGATGTTGTCAGTCTTTTTTTTTTTTTTAATTGAAGTATAGTTGATTTACAAAGTTTCTATTGTTAGTCTTTTTTAGCATGAGCTAAGGGGTATGAAGTGGTAATCTCATTGTGGTGTTAATTTGCATTTCTCTTTTCTTGTGATTATTATCATTTGCATATTTTTTTCTTGCCATTTCTATTTAAGTATTTTGCTTATTATTGGGTTTTCTCCTTATTAATTTGTAGGTATTCTTTATATATTCTGGATAAAAGTCTCTTTTAAAATATAATTATAGCAAATATTTTCTATTGGTCTACGAATTTTATTTTCTTAATTGTATCTTTTTGATAAGAAAAATTTTATTATTTTGATGAAATGCAATTTTTTTCTTTATGATTAGTGCTTTACTGTCCCATCTAAGACACCTTTGTCTAATCCAAGACATTTTGGGTTAGACATCTTTGGATTAGACACCTTTGTCTAACCCGAGAGAAATAAAGACATTTCTCTATGCTTTTTTATAGCAGCTCTACAATTTTAGCTTTTGTGATTAACTCTACAGTTCATCTCAAATTAGTTTTTTGTATATGGTGTGAGGTAAGAGTTGAGGTTTATTCTTTTTCTAAGCATTTATCCAGTAGTTTCAGCATCATTTGATGAAGACTTTCTCCATTCAATTTCTCTGACGCCTTTGTCATAGATCGATTGACTGTATATTTGTGGCTCTATTTCTGGACGCCCCCATTTTTTTGTCTGTCTTTATGCCAGTACTACTTTGCCTTGGTTATTATAGATTTTTAATACATCTTAAAATCAGATATTGTTGGTTTTCTAATCTTTCTCTTCTTTTAAAAGATTATTTTGGCCACTCTAGTCCTTTGGATGCTTATATAAATTTTAGAATCAACTCATCAATGTATTCAAAAAAGTTTGTTGAGATTTTGATTGGGATTATGTTAAATCTGTAGATCAACTTGGGAAGAGGGAGAAAGATTTAACATTGAGCCTTTCAATTAATGAACATGGTATATCTTTTTTTTTTCAATAATATTGTATAAATTTTAATATAGAGGTCTTGCACATATTTGCTCACCTTTATTCCTCCTAAATGTTCCAAGTATTTTGATGGTATTGTAAATGGTGTTTTGAAATTTTTATCTTCCATGTCATTAGTATGAAAAAAATAGAATTGATATTTGTAACTTGAGCTTGTAGCTTGCTATGTTGCTAAATTCACTAATTAGTTTTACTAGTGGCTTTGCAGAGCCTTCAGAATTTTCATATACGTATTCATGTCATCTACAAACAAAAATAGTTTTACTTCTTTCTTTCCAATCTTTATACTTTTTATTTCGCCTTATTGCACTGGCCAGAAGGGAAGAGATGAGCGTGGACAACTTTGCCTAGTTCTTGGTCTTAGAGAGTATTCAGTACTCTACCATCAAGTACAATGTTAATGTGAATTTCTCATAGCTATCCTTTGTCAGACATTTTATTCTTAGCTTGCTGAGAGGTTTTTAAAACCATAAATGGGTATTTAACTGTGTCAAATGCCTTTTATTCATTTTTGAGATATTGTGTGGCATTTTTCTATATTCTGCTGATGTGGTGAATTAAACTGATCACTTTTTGAATGTTAAATCCACCCTATATCCCTGAATAAGCTTCACTTAGTCATACTGTGTTATCATTTTTTATACAATGCTGGATTTGATTTCACAATATCTGTTAAGCTTTTTTGCATCTATATTTATGAAGGATATTGATTTGTAGTTTTTACTTTCTTATAGTGTTTTTGACAGTGTTATTACAGTGTAATGGTTAGTTTTATATGTCAACTCAGCTAGACTGTCGTACCCAGTTATTCAATCTAAAACTAATCGAAGTGCTGCTGTGTAGGTATTTTGTGGCTATGGCTAAGATGTGCAATCAGTTGACTTTAAGTAAAGGAGATCATCCTTGATAATATGGGTGGGCCTTATCCAATCAGTTGAAGGCTTTAAGAATAAAAAATTTTCTCAGAGTAGATATTCTGCTTCAGGACTGCAGCATCAACTCCTTCCAGAGTTTCCAGCCTGCTGGCTTTCTCTATGCAAATTTTGGACTTACCAAGCCCCACAATTGCATGAGTCAAGAGCCAATTCCTTAAAATAAATGTCTGTCAAAACGTAGATATATGAAATCTCAATCTTGTGGAGGCTTGTGTTAAGGATTTGTTAGGATGGGTCTATTTCAGCTTTGTGTTTTGTGTATGGACCTTATTCTGTGGCATGGTCCTCTCTCGGAAGGCGTGGGATTTCTAGAGCCTCACTTGAATGGTGAGACATTCACCAAGCTATCTCTTCACTCTTCTTGGCTGGAACTCCCAAGTTTTTCAGTGTTAAAGATGGCTGGTGTCTCTGTTCAGTTTTTATCCCCATAATGTATGTTCCCTGATAGGCCAGTGGGGGTTTGTCCTATGAATTTACAGCCCTGCTCTCCGCCAAGAAGCCAGAAGGAACCCCCAAGATAAAACTCTGGCACCCTTCCTGCACAGCTTCCCTTTCACTGGCCCCCTGCTCTGCGAATTCCAGCTGCTTAAGCATCCCCAAAACTCCAGTCTCTGCCTCCTCGCCGAAGCATGCTTCCCGTCTTCTGCAGGTGCTCCACCAGCTTGCTCTATGACCTGGTATCTGTTCCCACACAGAAAGCCAGGTTGCCTGTAAGGTTCACTTCATGTGTTTCTTTTCTCTCCAGGATCACAATCCTGCTGTCTATTGCTCAATGCCTGAGAAGAATTGCTTCATATATTTCATCCCATTGAATCATTACTTCTGGTAGGAAGGCATGTCCAATACCCATTTACTCCATTATGGCCAAAAATGGAATTTCATCCATATATACATTTGTCAAACAATCCTCCAAACCAAAACCATCCCTGTGCCATCACCTTCATTTCTCATGTGCTCAGCAAAGGGCAGAAAACACCAATGAGTTCAGAAACATCATTGGGAGTTTCATACAAACTTGTCACCAACAGTTCTGAACAGATAAACAATCATATTATAATATCTGAGAATTCAGCCTGGCTTCCCTGGTGGCTCAGATGGTAAAGAATTCACCTGCAATGCAGGAGACCCAGGTCTGATTCCTGGGTAGGGAAGATCCCCTGGAGCAGGGAAGGACAACCCACTCCAGTATTCTTGCCTGGAGAATCCCTTGGATAGAGGAGCCTGACAGGCTACATAGGGCGGCAAAAGTAGTCCTCTGTAAGCCAGCATTTCTCAAACTGTGTTCTGAGGAATGTTGGATCCATAAGGAGTTAAACAGTAATTTGAGAATAAAGAATTCTCTGATCAAATACATTGGGGGGAATGTTTTGCTTGATTTTTGTTCCAGGAGAGTCACACATATATTAGCATATTAAAGACCCTGACAAGTCCTGTTGAAAATTTTCAGTAACTCAATGTTTCCCAAGCTTAATTGATTAGTAGAATTTCTTCACCTAATATTAATTAGTATCAAAAACATGTTCTTTACATTCATGAATTATCTGACCTCTGATCTGTTTTCCCTAAAATTTGGAAAAATACTATTCAGAAGGGAAAGCAAGAGCTTTTAGGTTTGGCAAATCAGTTAAAATCAAGGCTGCTGGTATGATATTTCAGCTGAACATTTTTGGTAGAGCCAGAAATTAGATAATTTAAACCCCTCTAGGAGAGTATGTGTTTGAATTACACCTCCTAAGTAAACAAACAACGAGTTGTTATAGGAAAAAGGACTTTTTCCTTTAAAGCTGATGGACTTAGGTCACTATATTTATTTTTTAAAGCACTAGAAATCTGGAAGTATAATTCTAACCCATAAAGTCTTACCTTTAATAGTATTTCATACAGTACTGTATTTTTTAGATAATAACCCATAAATAAAAATTTTATTAGTCATTTATGAACTCCTTCTAAAATGCTTTTGGAAACATTTTCCAGCTCAAACACCTTTTTAAAACCAAATGACATCATGTCTGTTGGCATATATTGTTCTATACTGGAGATGGGGAAGAGTTCCCCACCCCTCCATGAAACAACAGTTGAAAAGTTTATCGTCATCTTCCCAAAAAGTGAGCACCTGGAAAATGTGAGTACAGTGAAACCCCAAAGCACAGCATTGAGGAAGTCGGCTGGACTTAAAAAACTCTCCCTGGGGAAACTGCCTGTCCCACGGTCCTGGGAACTTCAGGGCCCCCTTTTCTCATCCTGCTAACCTTTGCCAGCTCCACGTTCTGACACACAGGCAGAGGTAACATCGATGCTGTTATTCATTCATTCAATCCATTCATTTATGAATTCAAAGCGGATTTACCAAGTGTCAGTTATGTACCAGGCACCGCTCCAGAACTGCTGGGATGTAGTGGTGGACAAAGCCAGGCCCTCCCGCCATGGAGTTTACACTCCAGTGAGGAAGAGCAACGACCAGCCAGGTCACAGTGAAAAATGTCATGGGGGAAAGAATCATGTTAAGAGGTGGGACAGTGGTTGGAAGAAAACTGTATTCCATAGGACTGGGTGGAAAGATTTTCTCTGAGAAGTAACATCTATGCACTGAAATGAATGAAGAGGACAAGAAAAAGATACATTTAAGAGAAGAGCTTTTCAGGCAGAAGGAAGGGTAAGTGAAAAGGCCCTGAGGCTGAGGCCTTTGGTTGAGTCCAGGGGCTCCCAAGCACTGGCTGGATGCATCAGGCTCACCGAGAAAGCTTGAAAACAAGTCACGATTTTGGGGCTCCACAATTTCAGAGCCTAATTCAGTAAACTAGAAATGGGGCCTGATGGTTGTTTTTTTTTTTTTTTTAATGACTGAAACAAGAGAGACCTAAAACCTCAGGTCTGGAAGAACCATTTGTTCTGGCTGGTCTTGTATCTCTCCTTGAACTTGACCTTGTCCTCTTGTCAGGCCTTGTGTTTGAGAACAGGGTCTCCGATGACCTCTTTATCGACAACAGTTTCATCCAAAGGTGTATCCACAGAGTACCTTGTGGGCGTGAAGTGGTCATATAAATTTCCACAAAAAACTTGATCTTTGACCTGTTGACAATTTTATTCTTGCCCACGGCAGCTGTCATTTGCATGGAAAGCAATCAATTCCAGTCACCAAAGCAGAGCTGTAGGTTTGGTCTGAAATGCCATCATCAGTGTTCACAATGGCCACTTGACATCTGGTTTCATGTACGCACCCATTTCAGCAGTAACCACTCAGGACTACAGCAGGAAGGAAGAAAGGGCACTTCTGCTAACCTTTCAGCCGGGGAGGGTCACAAGACTTTTTCTTAAAAGCTTCCCCCAAACTTTCTGAAGTTTCGCCCAGTGTAGGAAACTCTGATCTAATCCAATGACGTCATTTTACAGGTGAAGACACTGAAGTCCAGAGAGGAAAAATGGTTTTGTCCCTGGTCACAGAACTAAATTATGATGGAGCCAGTCCTGCCGCTGCTACTGCTACTGCTGGTAAGTCGTGTCTGACTCTGTGCGACCCTACAGACGGCAGCCCGCCAGACTCCCCCGTCCCTGGGATTCTCCAGGCAAGAACACTGGAGCGGGTTGCCATTTCCTTCTCCAATGCGTGAAAGGGAAAAGTGAAAGTGAAGTCACTCAGTCGTGTCCGACTCCTCGAAACCCCATGGACTGTAGCCCACCAGGCTCCTCCATCCACGGGATTTGAGCCAGTCCTAGCAACCGTACTCCCGCAGTCCCTACAGGGCTCTTCCTCTTCTGCCTCCTTTACTATCCACCCACCTCCGCCTCCTCTGCTGCTCATCTGCCCAACAAAAGAAGCCAATAGAAAGGCGTTTCCTCTAACAATAGTTGTTGCTGTTAGTATTACTCTAAATAATAGTAACCACTTATCAAATATTTACTTTTTTCCAGGTCTTGTTCTAAGCACTTTTTATGTATTAACTCGTTTAATCCTCACAATAAACTTATGGGTGTGCGTATTATTCTCACTTTACGATGAGGAAGCTGAGGCTGGAAAGATGAGGTCACTTCCCCGAGGTCATATGGCTGGCAGGTGATGGAGCCGGGCTACAATCCTGCAGAACTAGTGATCCTGGAAGAACTGCCTTGTTGCCTCCTGCTGACCTGGGCAAGGACTCTGGACTGATCATCACTGCTGTTATTGATCTGTGTCAGCAGGAAACCTCAGTATCTCGTCCTGTGCTCATCCCAGTGATACCCGCTGCCCAGTTACGCCGGCAGCTGGGAGCACACCTGAAGCCAGTGGCTCACAGTGCAGGCTGACGGCAACTGTAGTCTGATCACGATTATTTCTCTTCTAGAAACTCCAGGGCCTGTGGGTTTCCTTCTAGTTATTTTTCAAAGCAGGCTCTGTTGAGAATGCAGGAGGGATAAGCTGGCGTGCTCGCTGATGTCAAAGTCCTGTGAGTCCTCAGTGCCTCCAAGTTGCACACCCCTGTGACTTCTTCCCTGGGGCCAGAAGGCTGTGTTATTGATCTCACTGTGGGTGGGTGACCCTGAGGGTGAGGTCCAAAGATGAAGACAGTATGACGTCTGTTTTCTAGCAGGTCACTGATAATTCTGTTGTTGTTCAGTCCCTAAGTCAAGTCTGACTCTTTGCAACCCCCTGAACTGCAGCTCACCAGGCTTCCTTGTCCTCCACTATCTCCCAGAGTTTGCTCAGACTCATGACCATTGAGTTGGTGATACCATCCAGCCACCTCATTTTCTATCTCCCCCTTCTGCTCCTGCCCTCAATCTTTCCCAGCATCAGGGTCTTTTTCAGTGAGTCGGCTCTTTGCATCAGGTGGCCAAAATATTGGAGCTTCTGCTTCAGCATCAGTCCTTCCAATGAATATTCAGGGTTGATTTCCTTTCAGATTAACTGGTTTGATCTGCCTGCTGACCAAGGCACTCTCAAAAGTCTTCTCCAGCACCACAAATAATTCTAAATCACAACAGAAAGTAACATTATTCCATCAGAATGCTAGAGGCCCTGGCAGTTGGTGGTGGTTCTTAGCACCATAACACAATGGCAACTGGTACCTGTGGGAAGAACAGAATTGATCTAGTTGGAGCTGGGCCTTGATTTCAGGGTACAAATAGGGGAAGGGAACTCCAGGAGGAAGGAGAAGTCTCAGCAGGTGCGACATGGTGCGGCAGTTTGGGGGATGTAGATGAATACGGGGGCCAGAAAAAATGCGTATAGATCTCATTATAGGTGTAGCTAGTATATTTCTACAAGCTGGGAGTTCAGAGTGAGACAGACTCAAAGATACGTTTCTATTAGCTTTTCAGGGTATTATCTTCCAAATACCCAGACCAATAGCACAGAAGACACTGCGTTGGGATCCTTGTCAAATAATTAAAAAGCACCTGGTTCACTACTATTTCCCTTAAAATACCATGGTCACATTTTATTTTTATCCATCTTAATAGAGTTAATAACACATTGTATCATAACATACAGAACGAAGGCAGTGGATGAGAGACTGGACTCAAGTTACCCCTCTCAAATCTGTCCCAATCCTGGAGTAATATGCTAAAACACCCAGTGTCAATAGGCCAGAACCTAAGTATTTGTGGGCCCTGGCTACGTTGCCTGTTTTGTGAAGCCCTGGTATCTAGGTTCCTTGGGACTTCAGAAGATGAATTACGGCCTTTGGGAGATGATTGCCTACTTCATATCACTTCCTATAGAAAGGATGAAAGAGAGGCAAAGGCCTTGAAACTGAAAGTTTCTAATAAGTCATGTCTACCTCTCTTTCTCTCTTTTCCTCGGAGATTCAGTTATTAAATTTTTACCACTGCTGAGACAGTCATTCCTTGGAAATTGACAAGAATAAAAAGTAATTCACACAAAGCACATCAGGTGGTCTCTAGAGGACAGGCAGGACGGATGTAGTTTGGGTGCAGAAGGTTTCTGAGGAGCTGGTGATGAGCAGGTCACTAAGCACATAACTGAATGAGTGGTAGTTTGCTTCTTTATAAACAAAATGTGCTCTATGCATGGAGCTCAAAGATTTCAGCAATAACCTTGGAGTGATAATATTGGAGGCTTTGCTCGCACCACTGCCTAGTAACAGCTCCAGAGCGGAAGGTCTGGGGTTGGCACCTCCTGTACCCTCCCTCCCTCATCTTAGCCAGCAACAGCAGACTCCTTGCTGGTCCTTAAGTGCACTCCTGCCTCAGAGCTCTGTACCTGCTGTTGCCACTGCCAGGAACAGAGTATCCTGGTTACACCCATGACTCACATCCTTACTTTATTTAAATATCACTTCCCGGACATACCCTTTCTCCTTCTCTTCCTTCTCTCTCTCTTTTAACTTGTTTTTCTTTCCCTTCATAGCACTCACCTCTATCTGATAGTATTTCTGTCACCCAGTCGTGTCTGACCCTTTGCAACTGCATGAACTATAGTCCGCCAAACTCTTCTGTCCATAGATTCTCCAGGCAAGAATACTGGAATGGGTTGCCATTTACTACTCCAGGGGGTTTTCCTGACTCAAGGATCGAACCCATGTGTTGTCACTGAGCCACCAGGGAAGTCCCATTTATTGTCTTGTTTCGTTGCTAAGTCAGTCATGCCAGACACTTTTGTGACCCCACGGACTGTAGCCTGCTAGGCTCCTCTCTCCATGGGATTTTCCAGGCAAGAATACTGGAGCTGCTTGTTATTTCTTTCTCCAAGATTCACTGTCTGATCAACTACTAATATGTAAGTTCCATTAGGGCAGAGATTTCTGGAATGTCAAACAGCACTTGGTACTTAAAACATTTTGTTGAAAGAATGAAAGTATGAGCTTGGCTGGGAGCTTTCTTTTGTCCCCAGCATTCTGTATCACCTCCAGCCTTTGCTCCACAGCCATGGGTGTGTGTGGACCCAATGGAGGTGTTTGAGGCTGACCTAATAAAGCCGCCTCCTCAAGAGCAGCTGTGCCCTACCTGGCCAGCTGGCCCAGGGCAACCCAGGTCAAACTCCAACAGCTGCCTCTACTGGTCCTTAACTTCCCAGAGGATGGATGCCTCGTGGCCTTGCTTTCGATTCTACTTCTTTAACTTAGAGGGGCTGAAGGAGCAGAAACAACAAAGGCTGTTGAGAATTTAGTCTTCCCAATTGTTTGACCTGGTAAGTAGATAAACAAAAAAGGGGGGAAGAAAAGAAAGAAAAGGAGAAGCTGGCCTGACCCCTCCAGCTGCAGGTCCCTGTGGGCCTGACCAACAGGAGCCCAATTACTGCAGGGCCAGTGCACCTGTGAGGAGTTAATGAGAGGTGTGCAGCAGGGTGGAGGGCCCGAGGGGGTTCTGATTAGGACCCCGTGGAGGCCGCCCTGCCCCCACCCCTACGGGGCTAATGACTGATTAATCTTAGCAGGTGGCATCTGAGGACACACCACCTCTTTCCAAGACAGAGAAATTATAGGTGGGTTCCACGCTCGGTTTGGTTTCCTTAGGGTTTTAGATGCTGAAACTGTGAACTTAATACTACAGGGCATAAATTAAAATGTAGGTGGGGGTGGGGTTATTTGCAATGAGCTGTACGGAAGGAAGCCAGCAGGAATCTGTCGTGGAATCAGAGGAAGGAGTTCAATCCCCTCACTTCTCAGATGGGGAGGCTAAGATTCCACGAGGGCATTCAAGGGACACTCACAGGAAAGTGGGTTCTTGCAGGAAGAAATTCCTCATTGGGAAGTTAGGGTGGGGTGTTTGTGGGGTTTTGTGATGGTGAGAGGACCCTGCAACAGGAGTCTGGCTCTGCTGCTTACAAAAGGTGGCCTCCGGCAAACTGCTCAGCTTCCTGTCCTCCACATTCCATATCTGTGAAATGGGGATGAGGTAGTGCCTGCTCCCAGTTACCCTAGGGTTTAAATGAATCAAGGCGCCTGATGCACCTAAGGAAAAGTCTGAGCCAGGGCAGCTTGAAGCTAATGCTACATTTTATGATTATGATGTCTGCTTTTCCCGGCCCTCTTGTTGAGATCAGGATTGAATTGAGACTTAAATTGTGGGTGGCTGGTAGCCTGATGTCATTTGGTTTAGTCTCACAGAGTCTTCCTGAGCCCCCGCTACATGCCAGGCACTCTGCTAGGCGCCAGCTGTGACAGACACTCTGTGTACATATATGTGTGTCTGTGTATACGTATATGTGTGCTCACGCTCAGTCGCTTCAGTTGTGTCCAACTCTTTGTGACCCAATGGACTGCAGCCTGCCAAGCTCCTCTGTCCATGGGATTCTCTAGGCATGAAGACTGGAGTGGGTTGCCTTGCCCTCCTCCAGGGGATCTTCCCAACCCAGGGATCAAACCTGCGTCTCCTGCATTGCAGGATGATTCTTTACTGCTGAGCCACCTGGAAAGCCCCGTATAGGTATATGTATATGTATCTTTGTCATCTTTGTCAAGTCACTCAGTCATGTCCGACTCTTTGTGACCCCATGGACTGTAGCTTACCAGTCCATGGAATTTTCCAGGCAAGAATACTGGAGTGGGTTGCCATTTCCTTCTCCAGGGGATCTTCCCGACCCAGGGATCGAACCCAGGTCTCCTGTATTGCAGGCAGACGCTTTACCGTCTGAGCCACCAGGGAAGCCCTGTGTATATGTATATGTATATGTATATATATTTGCCAGTGAGAGAAAGAGGTGCCACTTCTCAAGAGCCATCAGAGACAGCCCCTGGCTGGGAGTCAGAAAACACGACTTTTACACACAGGTCTCTCTCAAGCCAGCCGTACCACCTCAGTGAGCTGCTGCTTCTCCCTCAGCCTCTGGTTTTCTCTGTCAGATGGAGAGAGCGATCTCTACCCTGCCTCTCTCAGGACTTTAGCAAGGACCTAGTGAGAGTGCATGTGGAGGGTCTTTGGCTGCAGGAAAATGCTCATGCTAAGGGGAAGTGACTGTAGGACTGAAGCGACCACTTGCCGCAGGACCTGATGTGGGCTGCATGTTCATGGTGCTGAGCATGCAGCAGAGAAGACCCTGGGGAGGCTGGCTGGAGACCCAAACAGGGAGTCAGGGGAAACCAAGTTTGAGTCCCAGCTCTTCGACTCCTTAGCGGTTGACCTTAGACAGGCTCTTTAACATCCACCATACCTGAGAACTGGGAGGGTTACCTCATTACAACTTCACAGGACAGTTATGAGGAGGAAAGGAAATGAGGTGTGTGAAGAGCTCACCATAGCATCTAGTATATAGTGACCCGTGGAAGGATTGGCTGTGCTTTGGTGAAGTCACTGCTTTCTGGGATCCAGCCCTTGACAGGTTGCCAAGAGGATCCTGTTTACAGAGCCTGTTATATCAGCAACTGATGTATAGATGAGATTTCCAGTTCATCCATTTACTGGGTGGAATTGACCTCTCCTGGGGACAGGAAACTCATGTCCAGCCCATTATTTCCTTACAGGCAAGCTCCCAAAGGAGGCCAAGTGAGCCAGCTTCTTGCCTGGTAGTTAGTCTCATGGCAAGAGAGGGCAGAGGGGTGACTACTTATTTTGAGGCACCATGTCCCGACAGCCTGAAGCCTCCATCTCCATGTGACACCACACCAGGTCCAGGCAGAGCTGTCTAGAGCCAGAGCCCTTCTCCTGCCACACAAGCAATGCCGAATTCCAGCTCGCCACACTTTCTTCTCCAGGCTGCTTCCTGCTGAGTTACCACTCTTGTTGCTTGATAAAATTTCAGACCTTTGATATCCCTTGCTCCTAGTCTGCTCCTGGCAGATGACATCTTCTGGCTTTTGCGGTACCCCTAGCTACCTGCGGCCGCCCTCTGTGCATCGACACTGCTGGTTTAGCTGTGTACAGCCTGAGCGTGGATTTCTTATCTCTTATAGGGGCTCTACTTTAAGGGGACATCTCATGGCCTTGGTACTTCCTAATCTGGACAATGTTTAATAGCTCTAAGCTCCTAGAGGACACAGTTGCCTGAGGGGAAGTTCTTTAGAAACTGGCCCTTCATCTGTGCTGTTCATGAGGAGGCTCTGAGGGCTGTGAGAGAGTTGGTTACTTCCTTCATGGGGCAGGGATCACTGACTGTGACCTTTACTGATATCCCACTCTGGCAGACTGTAGGTGCTCAATCATATCTCTCAAAGAAATACAATCCCTTCTCAAAAAGGTGTCTTGTTCATGACAGAATCTGTTCTTTGGTTGATTGTAGAAGACAGCATGTGATTGGTTTCCTGCTAGAGAGGTTCCTTCTACCTGTACCAGGCCATGCTGCCACGATCTGGGTTTGGTCTTTGGGGCTGGGATTTCATTGTTTCTTATACCCTCATTGTCTCTTCCCACATAGCCTCAGGGTCTCCCTGGTTCCTAGCACTGTTCCAATCCCACCATTTCTCAGATCAGATCCTTAGATGGCTCCCATTACTTTTTAAAATTTAATCAGTCAATTAATTAGGATGCACCAGGTCTTAGTTGTAGCATGGGGATCTAGTTCCCTGACCAGGGATGAAACCCAGGCCTCCTTGCATTGGGAACACAGAATCTTGGCTGCAGGACAACCAGGAAAGTCCCAGGCTTTCATTGCTTTTGAAATCAAGGACAAATTCTCACCTGTAGTCAGGACCTCAGATTTGCTCCTGACCTTGCCCTCCAGACTCAAGCTCTGTTTGTTCCCCACAAGAGCTCTTGGTTGCATTTCGACTGCATTGTCCAGTGTTTTCCAAACGTTCCCCTTAAACTTGTCTGTCTTCACCCTTTCTTCATGTTGTTCTTTCTGTCTGTGACAACCTCCTCCAACAAAACAATGTTCAAGAGGGAAAGCTCTAAGTGATTCCTCTGCTTGCTGGAATCATTTAGCCCTTTTAAGAACTATCTTGAGCTTTAAAGGACCATCTTGATTATCATTTTGTGTATAAAATCTCTAATTAGATGAGGTCCCTTCCTCCTTTTATCCTCTAGATGTGCACCCATTCACCTCCTTTGTATTTCTCAACTTTTACAAGTGTTTCTGTAACTCTTTCTGGCCCACCACTGTGCCCAAGGTTTTTCGAGGATGAATACTTGGTCTCGATTTTGCTTCCTCTCCAGGGCTGTGTACATGATGCTGTCTTGGGGTATAACGGAACTGAACCACTACTGTACTGACTAATGATTCTGTAAACATAGGTGCAAACTCTGCACATTACAATTCTTGTTTCTAATTTTTTTTCTGGGTCACACAAACCATATAAAAGCAACATTTTTTGTTGTCATCAGCAAAAACCCATTTCAGCATCACTGGTATAAGCTGTTGGAATCAAAATCTAACATATCTGAGATCATTTTATGTCTGAAAACTCAAACTGCTGTTGTTTGCAAGTCAGTGTATTTGTGGCCATGCCTTGCGCGTTGATTATTCAAAAGAAAGTCACACGTGGTTTTGTTCAGGTCTAGGAAGGCCAAACATGATTTCCTCAGATTCATCCAGTGAATTCCCAGGAAGGGACAAAAGACAGAGGTCCATCCATTTGTTCAAACAATTTGATTTGCTTTGTTCAGTTTCTGAGTCATGTCTAACTCTTTGTGACCCCATGGATTGCAGCATGCCAGGCTTCCCTGTCCCTCACTATCTCCCAGAGTTTGCTCAAATTCATGTCCATTGAGGCAGTGATGCTATCCAACTATCTCATCCTCTGCCACCATCTTCTCCTTTTGCCTTCAATCTCCTTTTGCCATCATTCAATAGTACATGTTTTATAATACATGTTTAGGACCTGAAGAGTTGTTGAAAGGAGTCCCTATCTCATCGCTACAGGTTGCACTATTGAACTTGTGAAATAAACTAGTTAACTTGCATGTCTTTATACTTTCCCATGCCTTTAGGTGTACCTATTTCTAGACATTTTCAGGATGCATGTGGGGAGGCTATGATTAAAGGGTACTTTTTTTTTGGTGTGGATGGACAGAGGCTGAGTCTCTTGACAATGACTTGAAAAAAAGAATAAAATCTATTTTACATCAGTTGAATGTCTCTAATTGGGTCTTGAAGACCAAATAATTCCCTTCAAGACAGCTGGGGCTTTGGGTAGCCCCAAACCAATTAACTCAAATTATATAATTTTCCTCCCATTCCTGCCCCCAAAGTTTGACTTGCTTATTTAGTAAAGAGGAGGATTAGTGCGAGCACTAAGGAGTCCATTCTCTGGCGGCCTGGCACAATATGCTGAGCTGAGTCCTGGGCCAGCCTGGAGTACCCTCGCTGGGAAGAAAGGAGAAAGGGGAGCTAAAGTCAAGCCGCACCCTCGGTATGAGCCTCTTCTTTCTTGGGATACAATGCAATTCAGCATAAATATATTACTGGATTACCAGGCAGGAGAAAGCAACCTAGCCTTAAATGGAAACAAGCAATCTTTAGCCTTCCTAAACCTCTGAAAATGTGCAGGAGCTAATTAAGGCAACAAAACTCATGAGGTGCTCGGAGAAGACCAGAGAAAAATGAATGGTTTTGGAGGAATTTGAATAGGGGCGTGTGTGTGTGTGAGTGTGTGTGTGTGTGTAGGCTTAAGGGAGCAAAGAGCTGTACTATGAATAGATTTCATGTTTCTTCTCTTTCCAAATGGTTGGTTAAAACTGAGAGAAGCACTGGACAAATGATAAAGTTATAAAACAGTTCAAAAGCATATTTTCCAAAATTTTAAACATCAGTAATTTAAGAAAGTGAAATAAGACTCTACATTTACAAAGGTATCACAAATA